>NC_092051.1:43998168-45267855 GCF_003086295.3 Arachis hypogaea
TTTGTACGCTTACGGCTAGAGGTAGGCTTAGGATAAAGGGGTATTACATAAAGTTTTTTGGGATTTCGGTGAGCGTGTACACGCTCTTTTAATGAGAGTGATTTTTTGTTGGTGTTGCGCTTGCTTGGTTGGACTTGGATGACAATAAAACTTGAATGTATAGCGAATCTGATTATTATTAATGGCTATAGTTGTGCCCTTGATCCTCCAAACTGCAATTTGCATTTGAAGGCGCTAAATTCTCTTGGGTGTAAATAATTCAGTTATATAATTATTATGTTTGTTTCTATAATTTCACCTATATGTTTGTTTCTATAATTTCATCAATCCATCTATCTATCTATTTTTATTATATAAAAATTGATATCAACTTCTTTTATATTGAATTTAAACCATATTTCCTTCTTTATGATGTCATATCAATAATTTGATTACTTGACAAAACTAAAAAAATCAACCAATCAACTTTTAGTAAAATATTTAAAAAATCTAAAAAGAATAAGTTGTTTTATAAGTTTTTGAATTTATTGTTTAGTATTCTCATGTTGTTCTTGAATAATATTTTTAATTCATTATTTATTTGTATTTAACAGTGACTTTTTTTGTAAGACCCGGTTAATTAACGTCTAATTAACCCATAAATGAGAATTTATTCTAGAAAGCCAAAAATATTATTTTTATGGCTTAATATGATAGAGGAGATTGAGACGAGAATTTCGGTACCAATTTTATAGAAATCGGACCAAGATTGGACCGAACGGGCCAAACCGGTCCAACCGGACCTAAAGTGGGCCCTTGGCCCAACTAAACTAAACCAAAACCCTAGTTTTCAGCACTCTCTCTCCTCACAACACTCTCATTCATGCTGAAATGGTGGAGAGGAAGGGAAGAACACTCTCTCAAGTTCTATCTCTCACTTGATCTTCAAACCACCATAACTTTGATCTAGAACTCCGATTGTCGCACCGTTTATGGCCACGCGTTCACCGCGGAGAGCTCTACAAAACCCATACAATCAATTTTGAGGTAAGCCACGTTTTGCTCTTCGAAATTCCAGCCCTTGTTTCGAGTTTCATGGGTGAAATGTTGAGATTTTGGATTCTTTGATGTTATAGGACCCAACACTCTTGAAGGAGAAGGTTAATCTTGTCTCCTTTGACCTTGGGTGTGGTAAGATTCTCAACCCTAGTGTAATTTATTGTTCTATGATGTTTGGGTATTGAGATGTTGTGTATGGGTATGATGATTGTGGCTTAGGTTGTGTATATGTGAATATTGGATCTTGATTGGTGATTTTGGAAAGCTTGGGAGAGGGTTTGGTGTGATAAAATCTGTTCTTGTAGACAAGTGGTTTAGAAGTGCTCCGGTTGAGCTTGGGAAATCGGCTAAGGTATGGTTTCGGTTTCCCGTATCTAATATGTAATGTGGTAGGAAATACTTAGGCTAGAGGCCCTAAGATAGGCATTGAATTGTTGATGTTGTTGAATGGTTGAGATATATGATGTGATCATATATGTGATTATGAATATTGATGCCTTGATTGTGTGATATATGAGAAATGCATGTTGTGATATATGCTTGATGGATGATTGAGGTTGAATTGATGGGTGATACCATGTTGGTGGTGAGTATGATGTTGATTATGTATAATGATGGTTGATTGGAAATGGTATTATTGAAAATTGGGATGAGGGAGGATGTATGACATGATATTGTGTTTGTCCTTTAGCCTTTTGATTGAGAAGTGTTAAAAGGGTTGGATGGTGATTTTGAGAAATTTGGTAAAATGTCAATGTATGAGTTGAGGATGGCTTGATGTTGATTTTGGTACATTTTGATTGATTTCAAAGAAAAGGGATGAAATTGGCATGTTTTGATTGATTTTGAAAAGAGTTGAAAGTGGCTTGTTTTGAAAATGGCACTTTATGGTTTTGTATGAAAACATGGTTTTTGGGCATACTTTGACGGGACATAACTTGGACTACGGATCACTGATTTGTGCCAAATCTATTTAGAAATGAAATTGGACCCGAGATATCCATGCCGTTAGAAAAAAGGGTGAAAAACGATTTAAAAGAGAAAGTTATGTCCGTCGGAAGATTGGGGGTTGAATCTGTAAATTCTGCAGCTTTTAACTTAGAAAATTTTTAGCAGAATGATCCCCGGCGCGTAGGCGCACTTGGCACATACGCGCCGTTCTTCGAGTAAGCACCATCTACACGTGTGCGTGGTGTGCGCGGGCGCGTCGGTGCGCTGCACCAAATGCCCAGCCATTTTCCCGAGAGTTGTGCCAGTTTTGTGCTTGGGGCGCAAGAGCACCCACGCGTACGCGTGGCTGACGGTTGCGCGTCGTTTGGCTAATTTTCAATCCGCGCGTTCGCGCGTATGATGCTTGCGCATCGATGAGTTTTAAGGCCATCCACGCGTGCGCGTGGAGTGCGCGTACGCGTGGCCCTGTTTTCATCCCAAAGTTGATTTTTGAGTTTTAAAAGCCAATTTCATACTTCTAAGCCTTCGATCTCACCACTTATGTCTTGAATCATTATGATATGCCTAGCATGAGAAAAAGGGCTAGTGAATGTGGTAACTTGCGAGTGAAGCAAGGGAAAAAATGAATGATCATTGAGGATCAAAGATGATTATGTGAGATGCGGATGATGGCGGAAGAAGTGCTTGTTATGCCATGGACTGAAGGGCCGTAATTGTTAATGAATTGGCTGGTTATGGATTTAACCGTGAGCCGGATGGCTGAATTATTGCCGTGTTACGGCGGAGCCATGATTATGGCTAAGTATAAATGCATATATGCTGTTGAATGAATTGTGAATGTTTGCACTTCCACCATCGGAGATGAGGGTTTCCCTGGGAGGAAGTAGTGGCTAGCCACCACGTGCTCCAGGTTGAGACTCGAAGCTCTTTTGACCCTATGTCGTAAGTGTGGCCGGGCACTGTGAAAGGCCCGGATGAGCTCGCCCCCGTAAATATTCACCAGTGAAGGTGATGGATATGGATCATAATTATGATCAAGTTTATGATGAGTATAACTCGAGTTGGGGATGCGCGACAGAGGGACAGTCCAATGGTTAGCTACCAGGACTTATCGGGTTGGCTCTATAACTGACAGATGATATCATCAGCCACTAGGGACAGGCATGCATCATAAGTATACTACATGAATTGTTTGAGATTGCCTATTTGACTGCATATTACTTGCTAATTGTCTAAATGCCTTATCTGTTCCTATTTGTAAATCTCCTGTCTGATATAACTGTGTTTGCTATATTATACTCCTGCTGGTGGTTGGGAGGTCTGAAGGAATTGGAAAGGGAAGTATTAGTTAGACTGAAGGATCTTTAGTCAGTTGCCACTTACGGTTTAGTTTGTTTATAAGCTTTGATATTATCTGGAGGAAGTTCTAGGATTGCCTTCGGCTTTCCTCTATTATTATGTATTATATATGTGGAAGCTGTTACCGTACTGGGGACCTCTGGTTCTCACCCATGCGGATTTTGTGGTTTTCAGATGCAGAACGCGAGGCTTCTCGTTAAGGCATGCTGGAGACTTCTGGATTAGCGAAAATCTTTGTTCTCGGGGCTCTGTTTTGGTTTATATGTTTTGCGTAGATACTTTTATCTCTCTTAAATAATACAAACTGTGATGACTCCTTCTAGAAGGGATTTTGGAGAATAGGTTTCTGTATTTGTGTCCCTTTGGGTTTCCTTTGGGGTTCTCCTTATTTTATTATATGTATATTGCTATGCTCGGACCGGTTATCTTCGCAGCCGGATTTTGAGTCTTGATATTCCTGTTTTTGACACTCTTTGTATATATATGATCTCACGTTAGCTTATCCTTTGCTCGTTGCGTTATCGATCGGAGTGTTGCGCTTTCGAGTTGCGGTTTTTGTTTACCCCCTTTTCTACAAAGGCTCTTAGTTATAATCAATTATTCATACTACTATACGTACTAAATTTTTGTTTTAGAGGTCGTAATACCTTGCCATCTCTGAATTATGACTTAAGCATAAGATTCTGTATGGTAGGGTGTTACATTATGGTATCAGAGCAGTTCGTTCCTATAGAGCCTGAGGGACGGACTGACTATGCTTCTGTGCATTCTCTGTATGTGTGTTATGTGCTGTTAGTATATCTACTTGATATAATTGGCATAAACGTTCATGAGCATACATTTGGGACTTTGAAGCACTAGACTTCCGATATTGAGACTGATCAACTTAATATCGATTGTTTGGTGTGTATAGGAACCAAATGTCACCTCGTGGACGCGGTAGAGGTCGTGGGAGGAGTCGTAATAATGCTCGTGCGCTGGAGAATAACCCTAATGACCCGGTGAACTTTATGACTGCGCTGGAGAACATGGCTGCTGCTATGCAAGCCACTGCTGAGGCTCTTGGTCAACAGATGAACAACCATGGTAATGACGGAGGTGGAGTTCAGGGCCCGATGACACTGGCGAACTTTTTGAAGGTTAATCCCCCGAAGTTCAAGGGAACTACTAGCCCGACTGAAGCCGATACATGGTTTTAGGCTATGCAACGAGCACTGCAAGTGCAGGTGGTACCTGAAGGGCAGCGTGTGGAGTTCGCTACCTATTTGCTCACTGGTGAAGCGTCGCATTGGTGGCAAGGAATCCGACGCCTCCTGCAACAGGGTGATGATTATATCACCTGGGATGTCTTCCAAGAGGAGTTCTATAAGAAGTACTTTCTGACTTCTGCTAGGATGGCCAAAGAGCTTGAATTGTTGCAGCTGAAGCAGGGTACTATGTCCGTATATGAGTATACTAACAAGTTTGAGGAGATGTTCAGATTCTCTCGTATGTGTCAAGGGACTCCGGTGGAATATGAGGAATGGAAGTGTGTTAAGTACGAAGGAGGACTCCGGAGCGATATTTTTGGTTCGGTGGGGCCAATGGAGATTAGGACTTTCTCCGAGTTGGTGAACAAGTGTAGGGTTGCTGAAGAGTGTGTGAAGAGGGCAGCCACTGAGAAAGGGAGTCACAAAGGATCATTTCCACAGAACCGAGGGAAGAGCTTTGCACCTAGAGGTCCTCCTTTCAAAAGGAAAAGTTCTTTTAGGAGGCCCAACAACAACAACTCCCAAGGGAAAAGGTTTGGGAAGCAGCCTCAGAATGATCAAGCTTGTACTAGGTGTGGAAGTCACCATCCGGGAGTACCATGCAAGGCCGGATGGGGCTTGTGCTACAATTGTGGAAAGGCGGGGCATAGAGCCACAAATTGTCCGGAGAAGCAGAAACAAGGTGCTGGAAAAGCACAACAGACTGGTCGGGTGTTCACCACCTCAGCTGTGGGTGCAGAGGGATCCGAGACACTCATTCGAGGTAACTGTAAAATGGCTGGTCAAACTTTAAATGCTTTATTTGATTCGGGAGCATCACATTCATTCATTGCATTTGAGAAAGCCCATGAGTTAGGGTTGAAGATCGTAACCTTAGGTTATGACCTAAAAGTGTATAATGCTACTCATGAAGCCATGGTAACTAGGCTAGGATGCCCGAAAGTTTCGTTTAGGTTCAAGCAGCGTGATTTTGTCCATAATTTAATCTGCTTACCGATGATCGGTCTTGATCTTATCTTGGGATTGGACTGGTTATCTGAGAACCATGTCCTGCTTGATTGTTCTACAAAGTCGGTGTACTTTATGCCGGAGGATACAGAAGGGCCAGTTGTGGTGAATAATTATTACTTGAATTCGATGATGGTAAACTGTTCTGGAATCGAATGTCAGGGTATCCTTTTGTTAACCGCGGGTGTTTCGGGTGATGACCAAAGCTTGGATCAGATTCCAGTAGTGTGTGAGTTTCCGGAAGTGTTTCCCGATGATATTGAGGAATTTCCACCTAACCGAGAGGTCGAGTTTGCTATTGAATTGGTGCCTGGGGTAGGACCAATCTCAAGTGCTCCTTATAGAATGTCACCATTAGAAATGACCGAGCTAAAGTCTCAGTTAGAGGAATTGTTGGGTAAGAACTTTATCCGACCAAGTGTTTCCCCGTGGGGTGCTCCAGTGTTACTGGTAAAGAAGAAAGATGGAAGTATGCGGCTCTGTGTGGATTACAGGCAGCTGAACAAGGTCACCATAAAGAATAAGTACCCATTGCCGAGAATTAATGACCTCATGGATCAGTTGCAAGGAACTGGGGTTTTCTCCAAGATCGACTTGCGATCCGGTTATCACCAGATAAGGGTGAGGGGTGAGGATATCCCTAAGACCGCTTTCAGGACTCGTTATGGTCATTACAAGTACACTGTAATGTCCTTTGGGTTGACGAACGCTCCTGCAGTATTCATGGATTACATGAATAGAGTGTTCCGTCCGTTTCTGGATAAATTCATTGTTGTCTTCATTGACGACATACTAATTTACTCCAAGACTGAAGAAGAGCATGCGGAACACTTGAGGACCGTGTTGCAAATTCTAAAGGAGAAGAAACTCTATGCGAAACTGTCTAAGTGTGAGTTTTGGAAGGATGAGGTAAAGTTTTTGGGTCACGTGGTGAGTAAGAAGGGAATAGCCACAGATCCAACTAAGGTAGAAGCTGTGATGGATTGGAAGCAACCAACCACAGTAACTGAGATAAGGAGTTTTTTGGGTTTAGCTGGCTATTACCAAAGGTTCATCAAAGGCTTTTTGCAATTAGCTTTGCCGTTGACAAAGTTAACCCGCAAAGACACTCTGTTTGTTTGGACTCCTGAGTGCGAGGAGAGCTTTCAGACATTGAAGAAAAAGTTGACCACTGCACCTGTGTTAGTGTTACCTGAGTCAAACGAGCCTTTTGAGGTGTACTGTGAAGCCTCACTAAAGGGTCTAGGGTGCGTGCTGATGCAGCATCATAATGTGGTGGCTTATGCCTCACGACAGTTGAGACCTCACGAAGTTAGTTACCCTACGCACGATTTGGAACTTGCTGCGGTTGTGTTTGCCTTGAAGGTGTGGAGGCATTATCTCTATGGGGTTAAGTTCCAAGTCTTCTCTGACCACAAGAGCTTGAAATATCTCTTTGACCAGAAAGAGCTTAATATGAGGCAAAGGAGGTGGATGGAATTATTGAAGGACTACGACTTTGAGTTGAATTACCATCCGGGAAAGGCGAATGTAGTGGCGGATGCGTTAAGTCAGAAGTCATTATATGCGGCTTGGATGATGCTTCAAGAAGAGAAGTTGCTCAAGGGATTCGAGAGTCAAAAAATTGGTGTTCGAAAAGTATCTGGAACCTTGTGTTTGAGCCGATTAGAAATCTCGAGTGACTTTAAGTCCGAACTCCTGAAGGCTCATGAAAATGATGAAGCGTTATGAAAGGTGTTACCGGCTATCGAACAAGGAAAACAGTGGAGAGTGTCGGAAGAAAAAGATGGGTTATGGAGATTCAAGGGTAGAATCATTGTGCCGGATGTTGGTACCTTGAGGCAAGATATCTTAAAGGAGGCACAGAAAAGCGGATTCTCCATTCACCCGGGAAGCACTAAGATGTACTATGATTTAAAGGCGATGTTTTGGTGGCCGGATATGAAGAATGATGTGGCGGAATATGTTTCAAAGTGCTTAACTTGCCAAAAGGTAAAGATTGAACATCAAAGACCTTCTGGGATGTTGCAACCTTTAGAGGTTCCGCAATGGAAGTGGGAAAGTATTGCAATGGACTTTGTGTCGGGATTGCCAAGGACTAGGACTGGTTTTGATGCTATCTGGGTGATTGTGGACCGACTGACGAAGTCAGCTCACTTTTTGCCCATTCGGATGACTTACACCCTTGAAGATCTAGCACGGTTATACATAAAGGAAATTGTGAGCCTTCATGGTGTACCTGCTACTATAATCTCTGATAGAGATCCTCGTTTCACTTCGAGGTTCTGGGGTGCATTTCAAAAAGCTTTTGGAACCCGATTAAGCTTGACTACAGCGTACCACCCTCAAACAGATGGTCAATCCGAGAGGACGATCCAAACACTAGAGGATATGCTGAGAGCTTATGTTTTGGACCAACCGTCGAGTTGGGATCGGTATATGTCGTTAGTGGAGTTTGCATACAATAATAGTTACCATGCAAGCATTGGAATGGCTCCGTATGAGGCATTGTATGGGAGGAAATGTCAATCTCCGCTATGTTGGTATGAAGCTGGAGAGAAAGGCTTGTTGGGGCCGGAAATGATAGCTGAGACCACTGAACAAGTTAAGAAAATCTGAGATAAAATGCTTACGGCGCGGGGTTGCCAGAAGAGTTACGCCGATCAGAGGCGGAAGCCCTTGGAATTTGAGGAAGGAGATCATGTTTTCCTTAAGGTTACTCTGACCACAGGAGTAGGTAGAGCAATTAAAGCAAAGAAGTTGAATCCTCGATACATTGGTCCATTTCAGATCCTAGAGAGGATTGGGCCGGTGGCGTATCGGGTGACTCTACCACCTCATCTTTCGAACCTGCACGATGTGTTTCACGTGTCGCAGCTTCGGAAGTACACTCCTGATGCTAGCCATGTGTTAGAACCTGAATCGGTTCAGTTAAGAGAAGATTTGATGCTTCCAGTGGCTCCAGTCAGAATCGATGATACTAGTCTCAAACGGTTGCGTGGAAAAGAGGTTTCATTGGTCAAAGTGGCTTGGAGTCGAGGTGGTGTTGAGGAACACACTTGGGAACTTGAATCGGAGATGCGAACGGATTATCCGCACTTATTCTCAGGTAATTGGATTTGAATTTTGTGGGCAAAATTCCCAATTAGGTGGGTAGAATGTAAGACCCGGTTAATTAACGGCTAATTAACCCATAAAAGAGAATTTATTCTAGAAAGCCAAAAATGTTATTTTTATGGCTTAAT
This sequence comes from Arachis hypogaea, assembly GCF_003086295.3. NCBI lineage: Eukaryota > Viridiplantae > Streptophyta > Magnoliopsida > Fabales > Fabaceae > Arachis > Arachis hypogaea. Next base: position 44,007,020 of record NC_092051.1, read on the forward strand.
ATGATAGAGGAGATTGAGACGAGAATTTCGGTACCAATTTTATAGAAATCGGACCAAGATTGGACTGAACAGGCCAAATCGGTCCAACCGGACCTAAAGTGGGCCCTTGGCCCAACTAAACTAAACCAAAACCCTAGTTTTCAGCACTCTCTCTCTTCACAACACTCTCATTCACGCTGAAATGGTGGAGAGGAAGGGAAGAACACTCTCTCAAGTTCTATCTCTCACTTGATCTTCAAACCACCATAACTTTTGGTCTAGAACTCCGATTGCCGCACCGTTTGCGGCCACGCGTTCATCGCGGAGAGCTCTACAAAACCCATACAGTCAATCTTGAGGTAAGCCACGTTTTACTCTTCAAAATTCCAGCCCTTGTTTTCGAGTTTCATGGGTAAAATGTTGAGATTTTGGGTTCTTTGATGTTATAGGACCCAACTCTCTTGAAAGAGAAGATTAATCTTGTCTCCTTGGACCTTGGGTGTGGTAAGATTCTCAACCCTAGTGTAATTTGTTGTTCTATGATATTTGGGTATTGAGATGTTGTGTATGGGTATGATGATTGTGGCTTAGGTTGTGTATATGTGAATATTGGAGCTTGATTGGTGATTTTGGAAAGCTTGAGAGAGGGTTTGGTGTGATAAAATCTGTTCTTGGAGGTGTTGATACCTTGAGAGCTTGTGGACAAGTGGTTTGGAAGTGCTCCGGTTGAGCTTGGAAAATCGGCTAAGGTATGATTTCGGTTTCCCGTATCTAATATGTAATGTGGTAGGAAATACTTAGGCTAGAGGCCCTAAGATAGGCATTGAATTGTTGATGTTGGTGAATGGTTGAGATATATGATGTGATCATATATGTGATTATGAATATTGATGCCTTGATTGTGTGATATATGAGAAATGCATGTTGTGATATATGCTTGATGGATGATTGAGGTTGAATTGATGGGTGATACCATGTTGGTGGTGAGTATGATGTTGATTATGTATAATGATGGTTGATTGAAAATGGTATTATTGGAAATTGGGATGAGGGAGGATGTATGACATGATATTGTGTTTGTCCTTTAGTCTATTGATTGAGAAGTGTTAAAAGGGTTGGATGGTGATTTTGGGAAATTTGGTAAAATGTCAATGTATGAGTTGAGGATGGCTTGATGTTGATTTTGGTACATTTTGATTGATTTCAAAGAAAAGGGATGAAATTGGCATGTTTTGATTCATTTTGAAAAGAGTTGAAAGTGGCTTGTTTTGAAAATGGCACTTTATGGTTTTGTATGAAAACATGGTTTTTGGGCATACTTTGACGGGATATAACTTGGACTACGGATCTCTGATTTGTGCCAAATCTATTTAAAAATGAAATTGGATCCGAGATGTCCATGCCGTTTGAAGAACGAGTGAAAAACGATTTAAAATGAGAAAGTTATGTCCGTCGGAAGATTGGGGGTTGAATCTGTAAATTCTGCAGCTTTTAACTTAGAAAATTTTTAGCAGAATGATCCCCCGCGCGTAGGCACACTTGGCGCATACGCGCTGTTCTTCGAGAAAGCACCATCCACGCGAGTGCGTGGTGTGCGCGGGCGCGTCGGTGCGCTGCACCAAATGCCCAGCCATTTTCCCGAGAGTTGTGCCAGAGTTGTGCCAGTCTTGTGCCTGAGGCGCAAGAGCACCCACGCGTACGCTTGGCTGACGCTTGCGCGTCGTTTGGCTAATTTTCAATCCACGCGTTCACGCGTATGACGCTTGCGTGTCGATGAGTTTTAAGGCCATCCACGCGTGCGCGTGGAGTGCACATACGCGTGGCCCTGTTTTCATCCCAAAGTTGATTTTTGAGTTTTAAAAGCCAAATTTCATACTTCTAAGCCTCCGATCTCACCACTTATGTCTTGAATCATTATGATATGCCTAGCATGAGAAAAAGGGCTAGTGAATGTGGTAACTTGCGAGTGAAGCAAGGGGAAAAATTGAATGATCATTGAGGATCAAAGATGATTATGTGAGATGCGGATGATGTCGATGAAAGTGCTTGTTATACCATGGGCCGAAGGGCCGCAATTGTTAATGAATTGGCTGGTTATGGATTTAACCGTGAGCCGGATGGCTGGATTATTGCCGTGTAACGGCGGAGCTATGATTATGGCTAAGTATAAATGCATATATGCTGTTGAATGAATTGTGAATGTTTGCACTTCCACCATCGGAGATGAGGGTTTCCCTGGGAGGAAGCAGTGGCTAGCCATCACGTGCTCCAGGTTGAGACTCGAAGCTCTTTTGACCCTATGTCGTAAGTGTGGCCGGGCACTGTGAAAGGCCCGGATGAGCTCGCCTCCGTAAATATTCACCAGTGAGGGTGATGGATATGGATCATAATTATGATCAAGTTTATGATGAGTATAACTCGAGTTGTCGGGTTGGCTCTATAACCGACAGATGATATCATCAGCCACTAGGGACAGGCATGCATCATAAGCATACTACATGAATTGTTTGAGATTGCCTATTTGACTGCATATTACTTGCTAATTGTCTAAATGCCTTATCTGTTCCTATTTGTAAATCTCCTGTCTAATACAACTGTGTTTGCTATATTATACTCCTGCTGGTCGTTCAGAGGTCTGAAGGAATTGGAAAGGGAAGTATTAGTTAGACTGAAGGATCTTTAGTCAGTTGCCACTTACGGCTTAGTTTGTTTATAAGCTTTGATATTATCTGGAGGAAGTTCGAGGATTGCCTTCGGCTTTCCTCTATTATTATGTATTATATATGTGGAAGCTGTTACCGTGCTGGGGACCTCTGGTTCTCACCCATGCAGATTTTGTGGTTTTCAGATGCAGGACACGAGGCTTCTCGTTAAGGCATGCTGGAGACTTCTGGATTAGCGAAGATCTTTGTTCTCGGGGCTCTGTTTTGGTTTATATGTTTTGCGTAGATACTTTTATCTCCCTTAAATAATACAAACTGTGATGACTCCTTCTAGAAGGGATTTTGGAGAATAGGTTTCTGTATTTGTGTCCCTTTGGGTTTCCTTTGGGGTTCTCCTTATTTTATTATATGTATATTGCTATGCTCGGACCAGTTATCTTCGCAGCCGGATTTTGAGTCTTGATATTCCTGTTTTTGACACTCTTTGTATATATATGATCTCGCGTTAGCTTATCCTTTGCTCGTTGCGTTATCGATCGAAGTGTTGCGCTTTCGAGTTGCTGATGACAAGTCATCTTAGCCTAGTTTCACTAGCCTTTTTCTTTTGTTTTCAATTGAATTATGCACTTTCTTGAGCCACAAGCAAGCCAATTGGGTAGATTTTCATGTTTCCTTTGATTTAATTGACCATAGATAAATTAATGCAATTTCATGAGGATTTATGCTATAATTGCCACATATTATGAAAGAATGACAATCTCATGATTTTGAGCATAGCTTTGATGTGTTTGGTTGATTAATGATAGGTGAAGAAAGCTTGGAGAAAGGTTGAAGCAAGAAGGAATGGCTAGGAGCAAGAGAGAACAAAAAGTTTGAGCAAAAGTTTGCCTCAAACTTTAGCTCAAACTTTCGGAATAAGTGAAAACACCCCAGGGAACAAAAAGCTTGAGCAAAACTTTTGCTCAAACGTTGGTAGCAGCAAGAATGGGGCAGCTGGTGTAAAAAGTTTGAGTAAAAGTTTGCCTCAAACTTTTACTCAAACTTTTACTCAAGCTTTTATAATTCCCAACCCGGTTCACTTCGGTTCTCTCTCCAACTCCAAGAGCAATCAACCAAGGCCTCTATCAACCCAATTCCATCAAGAGCAAAGGCCCAATTCAAAGCTTGAAGACCATTTGAAGAAAGTGTATAAATAGCTGAGGATTTAAGTTTTTAAGGGAGCTTTCCTTTAGTTTTCGTAGGTAGTTTTCGGAGAGCTTTTGGGTGTTGAGTAATTCTGAGTTTCTAAGTCTCGGGGAAGGAGAATTGAATTCCCTTCCTCTTAGTTTTCTTGCTTTCAATTTCAATTACATTTGCTTTGATCTTGGGTTGGAGAATTGAAGGAATTCTGTTTCAATCTCATCCTGAGATCTCTCTGTTTACTTACTGCACAATTGAATTTCAGTTTCTGTTAATTGCTTCTTCTTCTACTTTCTCTGCAATTTACATTTCCTTTGCAATTGCTCTTGTTGGATCTAGGAAGGCATTGAGATCTAGACTTGGTTATCTAGTCTCTTGAGTCCTGAGATCTGGATTCCCATTCTCAATTTCTCTGTTTACTGCTTTTCAAGCTCTTTTATATTTCTGTTTTAGATCCGATTCAACCCAAGGCATCTTCTACTCTTCTGTGTGTTGAATTTAACTCTTCCTTGTTTAATTTCTGCAAATCCAATTCCCAATTCCCTTTACAATTCAAGCCATTTACATTTCTTGCACTTTAAGATTCTGCAATTTACATTTCTTGCGTTCTAAGTTTCGGCCATTTAATTTCTTGCCCTTTAAGATTTAGCACTTTAAATTATAGTTCTCTTTAATTTCATGCAAATTACCCATTCCCTTTATTTTCCATGCAATTTGAATTTTGCAAATCACAAATCTCTCAACCAAATCATGATTCGCTTGACTAAATCAACCACTAAACTAAAATTGCTCAATCCTTCAATCCCTGTGGGATCGACCTCACTCCCGTGAATTATTATTACTTGATGCGACCCGGTGCACTTGCCGGTGAGTTTTGTGTTGGATCGTTTTCCGTCCATCAAGTTTTTGGCGCCGTTGCCGGGGATTGAAATAGATTGACAATGATTAAGTGAGGTGGTGATCTAGATCAAGCACTTTTTCTTTATTTTTCTCTAATTTTGACTAACCCACCAACTGTTTGAATTTTTGCCTAAACTAACACTAACTTTGCTCTCTCAGTAGAGTACATTGCTTTTCTGGTTCTGTGTCTGTTTCTTAATGTTCTGTACAACAAAAGCAATTTTCTTCTGATTTTCTCTCAAAGCCTATTAACTGTTTGACACATTGTGTTAACTAATCCTCTGACTACATTCTGGCATGAGAATATCCAATTTTCATTTGGATTGTTTGTGATTGTGCAGGTCATGGAGGAAAGGAATCCTACAGCAAGAGGAGAAAAACTGAGGCATTATGATTTCCAGCCTCCATAATCAAAGAGCAAGGTGTCAAGCTAGTGACAATAAAAGAGCGCTTGTTGGGAGGCAACCCAACCGGAAGTAACCATCTTTTCATATCTATTTCAATAAAAAGGTTAATTAGTTTTATCTATATTGCAAGAAGCTAAGTTTGGTGTTGCACACCAAAACAATCTAAAGGAGGATGAAGGATTCTAAGTTTGGCGTTCCACCAAAATTCCATCATATAACATATTCTCACCTTCTGCATAATGCTAACTTCAAGCATTTAGACAAACTAGTTAACTATTCTGTTGTTTTCAGTTTTATTACTTTTGAAAAAGAAAAAGAGTTCCACACATGGTTAATCTGATGCATGAGAATCATTGGCAAGGTACTAAGTTTGGTGTTCTCACACCAAAGTAAGTTCAAAAGCCCACAAATAAATCATGCATGCTAACCATTTTTCAAGTGCTTGGGGAACAAGCAACTTTCAATATCATTGCAGAGCATCATACAAGCTTTTGGAAGGATTAAGCATCATCAACCAAAGAGATGAAAGAGGAATGTGAAGACCAGCAATGATGATGAGGAAGAGGACAGCAAGTAGACTCCAAAAGGTTGTATTATTCATTATCAGATATTGCTGTGATTGAAAGTTATATTATACCCCTATCTGTCCTTCTGTCTAATATAGTTTTTCTGCAATTCAATAAGCAAGATGCTTGATCATTTACAACACTATCTCCAAAACTTGTTTGCACTCAATAATTAAAAAAATGCATCACATGAAAGTTCTTTGAAAAGAAGGGTTGAGGAATTAAACAATTTTAAGGCAAGCAAAAGATTAGGAGAAGTGGTGGTTCTAGTTGTATGAATATGTATTGAGGTTGCATGCTTATGAAAACTTGCATGGGAGCTCATAGGCGAGACATAGAGTTCAAAGAAGTGTTGTGGAGATTCTCAAATATTTATTGATCCAGGAAGCAGCAAACAAAACAAAAGAAAATAAAGAAAATACAAAAACAAAAAGAACATGGCCCAAGGCTCTGAGCATCAATTACTAGGCAGAAAAGAAGAAAGAAACAAGAACTCAAAGAGTTATTATCCTAGTAAATGCTTGTGGTCGAAGTGTGTCAGAGAGAGAAGTTTGAGCAAGTAAATCCTAAGGGGTGCTTCAACACCTAATACCTTAAAACCAACTGGTTTAGGAGTATTGATTGAAAGCTTATCTAAAGAGCCACTTTGAGACATGACACTTAGAGTCAAGGCCAAAGCAAAGAAACTATAAGCTGCTTCAAGGTGATTACATATAAAGAGATCTCCATGATACCATTTGGATAAAAATCCTAAGACCTAAGACTCCCAAGATGTAGGGACTAGTAAGCACTGAAACCCTTGCATGAGCATATGATTTAGAGTTCACCCCACTGTCACTTAATCACTTCACTCACAGGACCTTACAAATTATTCTTCAATCCGTCTTAATTGAAAGAACCTTTGAGCATAATTCATTTCTTGCTTGGGGACAAGCAAGCTTTAAGTTTGGTGTTGTGATGACAAGTCATCTTAGCCTAGTTTCACTAGCCTTTTTCTTTTGTTTTCAATTGAATTATGCACTTTCTTGAGCCACAAGCAAGCCAATTGGGTAGATTTTTATGTTTCCTTTGATTTAATCGACCATAGATAAATTAATGCAATTTCATGAGGATTTATGCTATAATTGCCACATATTATGAAAGAATGACAATCTCATGATTTTGAGCATAGCTTTGATGTGCTTGGTTGATTAATGATAGGTGAAGAAAGCTTGGAGAAAGGTTGAAGCAAGAAGGAATGGCTAGGAGCAAGAGAGAACAAAAAGTTTGAGCAAAAGTTTGCCTCAAACTTTAGCTCAAACTTTCGGAATAAGTGAAAACACCCCAGGGAACAAAAAGCTTGAGCAAAAGTTTGCCTCAAACTTTAGCTCAAACTTTTGGGAAAAAAGCTTGCGCCAACGTTTGCCTCAAACTTTTTGGCAAACGTTGGCATCACAAATCAATACCCTGGAGGACAAAAGCTTGCGCCAACGTTTGCCTCAAACTTTTTGGCAAACGTTGGCGCCATCAGCAACACACCCTGGAGACAAAAAGTTTGCGCCAACGTTTGCCTCAAACTTTTTGGCAAACGTTGGCGCCATGAGTGTGCATAAGGGGGCCAACATTTGAGCAAAAGTTTGACCCCAAACTTTAGCTCAAACGTTGGTAGCAGCAAGAATGGGGCAGCTGGTGTAAAAAGTTTGAGTAAAAGTTTGCCTCAAACTTTTACTCAAACTTTTACTCAAGCTTTTATAATTCCCAACCCGGTTCACTTCGGTTCTCTCTCCAACTCCAAGAGTAATCAACCAAGGCCTCTATCAACCCAATTCCATCAAGAGCAAAGGCCCAATTCAAAGCTTGAAGACCATTTGAAGAAAGTGTATAAATAGCTGAGGATTTAAGTTTTTAAGGGAGCTTTCCTTTAGTTTTCATAGGTAGTTTTCGGAGAGCTTTTGGGCGTTGAGTAATTCTGAGTTTCTAAGTCTCGGGGAAGGAGAATGGAATTCCCTTCCTCTTAGTTTTTTTGCTTTCAATTTTAATTACATTTGCTTTGATCTTGGGTTGGAGAATTGAAGGAATTCTGTTTCAATCTCATCCTGAGATCTCTCTGTTTACTTACTGCACAATTGAATTTCAGTTTCTGTTAATTGCTTCTTCTTCTACTTTCTCTAAAATTTACAATTCCTTTGCAATTGCTCTTGTTGGATCTAGGAAGGCATTGAGATCTAGACTTGGTTATCTAGTCTCTTGAGTCCTGAGATTTGGATTCCCATTCTCAATTTCTCTGTTTACTGCTTTTCAAGCTCTTTTATATTTCTGTTTTAGATCCGATTCAACCCAAGGCATCTTCTACTCTTCTGTGTGTTAAATTTAACTCTTCCTTGTTTAATTTCTGCAAATCCAATTCCCAATTCCCTTTACAATTCAAGCCATTTACATTTCTTGCACTTTAAGATTCTGCAATTTACATTTCTTGCGTTCTAAGTTTCGGCCATTTAATTTCTTGCCCTTTAAGATTTAGCACTTTAAATTACAGTTCTCTTTAATTTCATGCAAATTACCCATTCCCTTTATTTTCCATGCAATTTGAATTTTGCAAATCACAAATCTCTCAACCAAATCTTGATTCGCTTGACTAAATCAACCACTAAACTAAAATTGCTCAATCCTTCAATCCCTGTGGGATCGACCTCACTCCCGTGAGTTATTATTACTTGATGCGACCCGGTGCACTTGCCGGTGAGTTTTGTGTCGGATCGTTTTCCGCCCATCAGTTGCGGTTTTTGTTTACCCCTTTTCTACAAAGGCTCCTAGTTATAATCAATTATTCATACTACTATACGTACTAAATTTTTGTTTTAGAGGTCATAATACCTTGCCATCTCTGAATTATGAATTAAGCATAAGACTCTGTATGGTAGGGTGTTACATTTTTATTAGCATAAGTTTTTCTATTCTTTTATTTTTAACTGGTTTGCACTACAACAGTCACAATCAATTAAAACTATAACCCCATAATTAATTAATTTATTATATATTATTATTCAATAAAAATATAAAGCACTAATTAAATGTAATAAATATCCTTGTTATAAGTGCAATAATAATAATAATATTAATTATAATAAATTTTTTTAAGTTACAAATATTCAAATTCTATACTTTGAGCTATTTAGATATCATACATATGACTCTTATCATTATTACTTTATTTCACAAACTCTTACACCAATGGTTGAAGATTTCTCAAAAAATCTCAAATTTGGCACAACAAAATATCCTTATTAGGTATATTCAAATATACTATGATAGTATATTAATTTCTAATTTTATATTATATTATTCGCATTCTCATTCTCAATCAATTTTTCTAATACTATTTTTTTTAATTATTTTTGAACTATAGAGCATTTCAAAGTTACACAACGTAACACCATCCTTTAGACAATATTACCAAACAAACAGATAATTGGTTTATCAAAATTTGCATGGTTCATTTATGGAAAATATTTACACCAACAAATAAAGAAGAGTCTATCGGGTTAGAAATGATTATATTAGATGATAACGTACAAAACAAAAATACCTATTACATTTTTAAAATGAATTTACAGGAAAAACACTCATATTACTTTTACTATTTAATTATATTTTAAGATTCTTATAATTATACTTATTTCAATTTGTTATTGGTTGTTGCATTTGTAACATATAAAAGAATTAAACGTTAACAATTTTGTTCACTAATTTTTAACCATGATTATCTAACACTGCAAGAAATACTTTATGTAATTGTGAGAAAAAATATGATAAATAAATTCAAATATTTTTTTACAAATATCACATAAAAAGACTAAATCCGTCAACTAAAATAAATACAAAAATGAAAACAACAAATAAAGATGTAGCTTTGTACAACTCCGGTACAAAATTTTTTAAATAAAAATACATCAAATTTAATATTAATTTACATATATTAATTAATTTCTAAACAATATAATACTTATTAGAGTATACTATATACTATCATTAATTTACCATCCTGCTATCGCGCGGATCTCACTCCAGTTAAAATAAAGTCTCCAAAGTTAACTTATACATTTAAACTATGTGTGTGTGTGGGTGAGTAGGGGGAGGGAGAAGGGGAGGGAGTGGTATACGAGCTACCCCTCCCACCCCGCCCCACCCCGCCAATTGAGGTGGTCCCAAATTTCTACCCCGCCTCGTTAAATGGCAAATTAGCAGGCTAAACATGCCAAATTTTTTTTTTATTTTTTGAAAAAAATATCAAATCATTAAATATTGAAAAATATATAATTTCACAAATATTTTAATAAACTTATAATTTTTAAATTCACAAATAATAAAGTCTTTATAATTCTAAATATTTAATAAATATAATCCACTAAATTTTTTGAAACAAAATAATGAAACCAACATTGTCAAAAATATAAAATTAAACATTGTCCAAGTCTCTGATCAATCAAACATAGTCCAAATTATATATATATATATATATATATATATAAAGTAAAACGAACAAATATTTCAAATACATGCACAAAAATAACATTCCAAATTTAATTATCATCTTAAAGTCAAAAGTTTGCCGGATAAGTTTGTGCCACCCTGTTGAAACCCACCAAAACTTATGGATTAGGCAGGATTTTTTTAGTATAGCAGCCTCAAATTTCTAACTCGGTTCACTTTTTTGGCAAGTTATGCGAACAAGTCTGACAGATTTCGACCTATTTGCCATCCTTATTTTGGTGTTATCAATTTATTATATTTGCAGATATAGTTTGGGAGAACTTGTTCAATGAAAAAAGGTGTAGATATTATTTCCAACGACAAATTGAAAATGTAATCCATTTTTCCTTTTTTCTATGATATTCTTTTCATAATATTTGCCTTTAGGGTTAAAGTGTCAAAATCATATTTTGGTTACTATATTATAGATTTCTTTATTTAAATTAATAAAATATAATTTTTCCTGAAATGTGTCAATTATAAAATATTTAGCAATATACAAAATTATCATATCCCAGATATTGAGTCCCAAATCACATAAAAAATATATCTTTGGTAGTCAATTAGCAGAATATAACACAAGTCAAATGTTATAGATCTTGAGTGCACTCAAAATATGAAATAAATGCTCAAAACGGGAGGAGTGCACCTAGAATATGCTTATAGTGGATTTTAAGAGTATTCGAGATACATACATTACAGACTATTATATATGGTGCAATTGAAATCAACGTTCATTTGATAAGTTTTTTTAAAAATTTTAGAAAATTTGCTTGCGCTTTCACTTTAGTTCTGAAAGCATATATGGCTCACCGAGATTACATGCATTCAAGAGATATAAACCAACTAAATGCGACGTGGCATGTAGTCAGGGTGTTGGATTTCGAAGTTGGTTTGTCTATCTTTTATTATAAGTAGTTAATTAGTTGACATGTTAGAATAATTTAATTTAATTAGTTTTAGTTGATATGTTAGGATATTTTGATCTAGTTAGTTAGAAAAGTTATTAGATTAACTTATTTTAATTAATTAGTTGAGATGTTAGGATAATTCGATTTAAATAATTATAGTACGTGTTAGATATGTTAGATTATTTTTATTTATTTAATTAATTGGCATGTTTAATTATTTGGATTCAATTAGTTAGAAGAGTAGTAGTTATAAGAGAATGTCAGAAAATGATTAATTAATTTTTTAAAATGTAGATGAAGTTTTCTTTTTTAACAAAAATTTAATTATATTATTATATTATTAATTAATGTCATTTTATGATATTAAATTATAATACTTAATTATATTAAATTATTAAATTATGTAATTATAGTATTTGATTAAATTATTTAAGTACTTAATTATAATCATTGTTATTATTGTTGTATGTAATTACAAAAAGACAAATCAACTATATTCTTACAAACGTCTCAATTGCGCTTGTCATGTCATGTGACGTCTATCCTATCGCTTGATGTCTTACTACCTTACATTAGAGAGCTAGGCTGGGTTTAGACACGTGGTACAGCTAAGGAATTTCATGTTGGACAATGCCTTACACTCTGTATTTGCTGAGCGGTGAAGGTTTGAAACCTATAGTTTCTACCTTCCTAGGGGCGAGATCACTATTACACTCCAGGATATGGCTTATCATCTTGGTTTGCACACAGATGGTGACTCGATTGGGGTTGCACTAGAGACTTCTAGCAGTATCATTGGCACCCCACATGGTAGTGGGTTGAGGACTTGTTCGATGATAGGCCTCCACCTTAGCTAATGACAGGAAAAAGAATTTCAGTTTGAGGATGATTTGGCTTAAATATAGGGTCGCACATATTCCACTAGGGCAGATCCAGATACTCTCTGCCAGTATGTCCGGTGCTACTTGTCGATGCTTTTTGGCGGGTATTTGTTTACGAATAAGTCAACCAACCTTGTCCCTCTTAGATGGTTTCCGCTCCTCGAGAATTTTGATAGTTGCAGATAGTTACAGACAGTTGTCTTGTGCTTCTGTATTGCTGCCACACACTTACCATTCATTGTGCAATGCTGCCCGGCATGATGTGACAAACATTGCAAGGTGCATACTACTAGTGTTGATGTGGATTTACTGTAGGTTCTTGTCCTTCTGTTCAACTGGCTACGATGTACTCAGATTCCTACTTGCAATGAGGTAAATAATACTTATTATTTATTTTTGTTTGTTACCATTTGCAATATTGATTACTGAACATAATTTATACGATGTACTCCATGAATAGATTAGCAGGCCTAGGATAACAAACTAGAGACCACCATCAGGGTAGGATACTAGAGGTTAGAGCGTTGGACATCCTTGCTTAGTATGACCATCTTGCCGACAAAGACCAAATCTCTTCTCCAAGTGCTCCACTGCATCCATCTCAATCCGAAGTCATGTTAAAACTGGTCTTTCCTTTTCCTTTTGCTGTATGGAGGGGTTGGGTTTAAGCCTTGCACCGTACCGTGAGCCCCACATCTTTTCTCCTAGTATCAACAAAAACTCTATCTCATAAAGCTTGGAAACTAAAGCCATCTGTACATGGGGTCAATGAAGGTGCCTCACTCAATGCTCGCTGCAGCACATGCCGCAAATGCAAGACGAAAAGGATAATGTAAAGATTGGAATAGCCCACAGTCACATGTATGCAAATTGAATCGAACATGATAGAAAGTCTGGCTCCACTCTTCTAGAGGCTCTACCTCCTCTACACTAAATATCGATGCTCGACAATCACAACATGGGTGACTCTTATTTACGGTAAAGTCTCTCTATTCTTCTCTATAGTTGCTAATAGTCATTATGAGAATACCTGGCCACCTTGAAATTAAGCATGTACTTCACAATCTTTGCGCAGAAATAGTTGTTACAGCCTCTCTTAAGTTGCCCTCACAAAAGCCGCCATAGGAAGGTTCCTCGTTCCCCTTAAAAAAGCATTGATACCCTCTGAAAGATTCGTTGTCATGTGACCACACTTATGACCACCATCATAATGCTGGAGCTATAGTTCCTTTCTAAACCTTAGTGCCCACTCCAACAAATTCCTTGATAACTCTCTCAAGGAATCCAAGTACCAGTTACATCCCACCTTGCTTGGACTATACACTAAATTGATAAGATACCTCTTGTCCTGTGCTAAGTTGAATCGAGTATTGAAGTTAGAAGTCATGTGACTCATGCAATGAGCATGGTGAGCTGTTAGAGAATGCCAACCACTATTGGGTGCATTAAGGGCATGACGTAAAGCTTGAGATCTATCTGATATGAGAAGAAGACCATGTTAGAGAGTAATATGCTGTCTCAAATTTGTGAAAAAAAATAGTAGACTCAGACTCCACTAGTGCAAAAGCTATGGGCATAATGTTGTTATTACCATTCTGGGCCATAGGAATTAACAACTGATGAGTGCTAAGTACCGGTTTAGAAAATTCACAGGTTTAAAAAGCTCAAGATTTTTTGTAGATCTAAACTAACAATTAACACTCTCAAAGTTTACCTTAAAATATCACAATTCAAATTAACAATTAAGAGTTTACTCCCAGGTCATTCTCTCTAGAAATCATAATAGAGTGCTCAATCTTTGGCTTTGGGAGAATCGGGGGTTTGAGTGAAATTGACAAAAATTTAAATAGTGAGAAATTAAAGAAGCAAGCAATAACTAAATATCAAAAGAATTAAACTAGAAGTAATTAAGGCAACTAACTAGAAAAAAAAAGTAAATTCAAATGCTAAAAAGTTATTGGCAAGAGTTGAGGGTTAAGGATTATTATCCTTGTCCCTAACCACAAGATCATAATTTCAAAATGCAAATTCAATTCATCAACCTCTACAAATTGAGGAAAATCAATTAGGCTTAATTATTTCTAATCCGCAAGTCCTAACGGACTTACTAATTGAATTAGTAAAAGATTAGCATTAGTGAAAACAAGATTAATTAACATATCTAAATTATCAATCAACTTGGATATTAGTAACTCAAGTTTACCTAAGTTTTCAACTCAAGCCAAAAATGCAAAATCTACTCTATAACTAAGTGAGGCATTTCAACAAACACTTGAAAGGCATATAAACAAAACTTCATAAATTATAATAATAATAAAATCTACAACTACCCAATTCAAGAAAGCAACAATAACATCTTAAGTAAGCATGATTAAAACATAAAACATCAAAGTCATTAAATGTAAACAAAAATTCAACAAGATTTCATAAACTAAAATAATAAGATGAAGAAACTAACAAAATATTCCAAATAAAGTAGTGTTTGAGAACAAAAAGATAAGTGCAAAACTACACCTAAACAAGATTACAACCTAGAACTAAAGAGAAAATTAAGTAAAATCCTTGGAATTTTAGAGAGAAGTTGGAGCTTCTCTCTCTAGAATCCCACTAAAAACCTAAGAAATGTAAAAATGGGTGAGTATAATGTAGTGTGTCCTTCTCCCACCTTCATCTTGGCTTCCAAATACCGTCAGATATAGTTGTTAGGGGGCACTTGGAGGCCCCAAAATGTGGATGTACATGCTTTATTAATTAAGGCACGTGGATTGACCTCACGCACGTGAGAATCTCGTTCATGCGAGAAAATATCGTTTGTGCAACATTCTCATTTAGGCGAGAATATGTCGTTTGCATAAGATTCTCGTTTAGACGAGAAAGTTCTGTTTGCGTGAGAATCACGTTTGGGCAAAAAAATGTTGCTTAATCGAGTTTCCATACAACTTCACTTCAGAATTGCTTTTCGAATTCATTTTTTTGCTCTATTATTTTCGATCGTTTGAGGTCATTAATGTACTTTAACCTTGAAAAACTTAAAGATATTTTATCATGGCATCGAATGACATAAAAAGAGATTAAGAAATTAATAATTATGAGCACAAAAAGTGTATTTTTCACAACCAACTTCATCGGAAGCAAGATTTGAAAAATTCAATTCATTAAGCCAAAATTGTGCATGTTAATTGATAAACTCCATACTTTTTAACACAATTTAGAATGATAAAGGGCCAGTTTGGGTAAATAACTTAATTAAACTCTTTTGAAAAAAAAGCTTAAAACATAAGGACTTATCTTAAAAGCAACTTATAAATAAGTTATTTTGTATTTGGATTTTTATCATAGAAGTAATTGTTTTAAAGTTGTTTGATTACTTGCATCATCTACCCTTCTTTCTTGCATAAAGAAGACCATAAAAGAGCATAAATCTCATTTGATCAGTACAATTTATGCATTATTTGATGAATATTATGGTGCACTACTTTGAGATGAGTTGTGCTGAATTTCAGGTGAGAAAATCATCAAAAATGGGGTAGAAGACAAACAAGAAGCTGGGCATGTGAAACTGGCGTGACACTTGAAGCAAACGCCACAAAAACGCACTGGCATGGCACACCAGGAGCTGGGCGTGACACGCCAATACTGAAGTCCAGAGAAGAAGTCCAAGCATGCATATGGGCGTGGCACGCCAGAGATTGGGCATGGCACGCTAATACAAAATTCCAGAGAGCTACAATGTAGGACACAAAAGGGGCATGGCACGCCAAGCTGGGCGTGGCACGCCTGACCCATCAACTATTATGGGCGTGCCACTTGAGCAAAGGGGCGTGGCACGCCAACTCTCCACCCCAAGAAGAACCTTCACTATGGCGTGCCACTTGGTATCGAAGGCATGGCACGCCAGCCCCAAGAAGTCACTTGGGCGTGCCACTTGAGAACCCAGGCGTGGCACGCCATGCTTGAAGAGTTCACAAAACCATGGGCGTGCCACTTGAGCAGCATGACGTGGCACGCTGGTACAACAATCCAGAGAAGGGGCTGAAGGCAATTGAAGACTGGGCATGCCACTTGAGCAACCAGACGTGGCACGCCAATGCACAAAGGACCAAAAGCAAGGACTGGACGTGCCACTTGGTATCGAAGGCGTGGCACGCCAACCTTAGCATTTCACTATGGCATGCCACTTGAAGGCTGAGGTGTGGCACGCCAACTACTGGAACCAAGACAAGATCATGGGCGTGGCACGCCAGCCTTTAGGCGTGGCACGCTGGTATAAGTTTCCAGGGAGGATGAAGGAGGCCAATTACATGGGGCGTGCCACTTGGTATCGAAGGCGTGGCATGCCATTCACCATTCTTCACTTAGGTGTGCCACTTGAGTAGCCAGGCGTGACACGCCAGTGTCATTCAGAAGAGAAGCATTGGGGCGTGCCACTTGAGTTCGTGGCGTGGCACGCCAAACAGAGCAACCACTCACTCACAAGAAGGGCCTGGCACGCCAGACCCTGGGCGTGCCACGCTAGTTCAACTTTCTAGAGAAGCCTAGCCAAGCATAAAGCAAGGGCGTGGCATGCAATACCTTGGGCGTGGCACGCCAGTACAAGTTTCCAGAGGCAAAGAGAAGTGAGAAAGGCAAGGGGCATGCCACTTGAGTTCGAAGGCGTGGCACGCCAACACAAGAAATCCACTATGGCGTGTCACTTGAGCTCGAAGGTGTGGCACGCCAAGGTTGAAAGAGGGACGAGCGTGCCACTTGAAGGATTAGGCGTGGCACGCCAAGCTGGAAATGAAGAGCACGTGACACGCCAGAGGCACGCCAGCCACACGCCAGCTGAGAAGTCATGCGTATTGAGTGTTTTCTTTTCCCTCCAAAAATGTAATTTTCCTTTTTCACTTTTGTAATTCTTTTATTTTACTAGGAGTAGTATAAATACCCCCAAAGAGTACTGAAGAAAGGGGGTTAAGCAGTCAGTTTTAGATCCACTTTTACACTTCACTTTTGAGTACTTTTTGAGCTATGAGTAGCTAACTTCCCTCTCATTGAGAGAGGGAGCTCTGTTGTACTTGATGGATGAATGATAGTAAAATCTTTCTTCTCTTCATCTTCTCTTTGATTTGCTAGAAGGAATTTCGTTCTTAATGCTTAGTGTTTAATTATCTTGGGAAAGAGATTGAATGCAATTGGGTTTCATAGGAACCTTGGGAAAGGAAACATGAAACCATGCTTGAAATCCCTTCTCACACTAGAGTAGAATCTGGGTTTTGGTGTTTGGATATGTGAGATATAATCCTCCCTCTACTTGGACCTATGATGGTGTGTGGTTGATAAACCACTATTTTATGGTTTATCTTGTGCTCAATTGAGTGGTTTTTATCTACTCTTTACCCACTTATTCATACTATTTGCATGGTTTTACATTTGCCTTCCTAATTATGTGCTTTGATTGAAAACATGTTTCTTTGGACTTATATTTGCTAATATTAATCCTCTCTTATTACCATTAGATGCCTTGATATGTGTGTTAAGTGATTTCAGATATTACAGGGCAGGAATGGCTCAAAGGATGAAAAGGAAGCATGCAAAAGTGGAAGGAATGCAAGAAGTTGGAGAAATTGCTAAGCTGTCCAGCCTGACCTCTCTGCACTCAAACGGCTATAACTTTAGCTACAGAGGTCCAAATGACGCGGTTTTACTTGCGTTGGAAAGCTAATGTCCGGAGCTTCGATTTAATATATAATATGCTATAGTTCCCCTGACGCTAGGCGACGCGACCGCGTGATCCATGCGGCCGCGTCGCAGTGATGGAAATCAGCGCGTTTTGAATTCGAAACCAGCGAATTCTGGACTATTTTTTGACCCAGTTTGTGGCCCAGAAAACACAGATTAGAGGCTATAAAGTGGGGGAATGCATCCATTTATAGGAGGCTCTCATAATTCACAATTTTAGGAGTAGATGTATTTTTTAGAGAGAGAGGTTCTCTCCTCTCTCTTAGGATTAGGATTTAGGATTTCTCTTAGTTTTAGGAGTAGCTCTCAATCCCAGGTTCTTTATTTTTATTTATTTTTATATAATTTATGAACTCTTCCGTGTTACATATAATTTTCTTAATTAATGTTATTTGAGGTAATTCAGATTTAATTTTGCTTTGCTTTATTTATAAGTGCTTTCAATTTAACTTACACATTTTCTTCCTTTTGGCTTTGGTTAAATAATTGGTAACTCTTGAGTTATCGAACTCATTGTTGATTGAGAATTAGAATTCTTCAAGAATTAATTCATCCACTTAACTTACCTTCATAGTTAGAGGTTAATAAGGTGGGAGAAAAATCCAATTCTCATCACAATTGATAAGGATAACTGGGATAGGACCTCCAGTCTTCATACCTTGCCAAAAGCTTATTTTATAGTTATTTATTTATTTTCTTCTTCTTATCATTCACCATACTGCTCCCTTAATTTCTAAAAACCCTACCATTACTTTCTAAAGCCCCAATATTTTCAAGACTCATAACCAATAATAAGAACATACTTCCCTGCAATTCCTTGAGAAGACGACCCGATGTTTAAATACTCGGTTATCAATTTTAAAGGGGTTTGTTACTTGTGACAACCAAAACGTTTGTACGAAGGGATTTTTGTCGGTTTAGAGACTATATCTACAACGCGACTGTTTTTATGACATTCTATACTGGCAAAAATCCCAACGTCAAAATGGCGCCGTTGCCGGGGAATTGCAAACGTGTGCCTTATTATTGGTTATTGTAAATATTTTTTAATTTTTGTTTGTTTATTTGTTTTTATTTTTGTTTTTATAAATTAAGAGGTTATTGGTTTTTATTTAGTTATTACAAAATTTTTTTTAAAATTTGTTCTTAGTGTTCATCTTGATCTTCGAGTTGTTCTTCGCGTTCATCTTGACCTTCAAGCTGTTCTTAGTTGTTTTCTTCGTTTTGATCTAAAAATTTGAAATTTGGTGACATTTTATTGTTTTTTCTCTTTTCTTATTAAATTTAAAAATTCAAAATTTAAAAAAATCAAATTTCAAAATTCAAACTTAAAAATTTTCAAAATTCAAATTTAAAAAATTTCAAATTTTAAAATTTAATTTTCAAATTCAAAATTTAAATAACCTTTTAATTTAAATTTATTTTTATTTTCATTTTTAATTTTTATTCGCTACTATGAACTCTCACCCCTTTGGCTATGAGTCTGGTTACAATAATGTTGCAGGAAGAAGAAATTACAATGAGAACAGGCATCAAGGTTGGAACAATCAAAGATGGGAGGAGCCACAAGGATTTAATCAACCCTCATGGCAACAACCACCTCCAATGGACTATCAACAACCACCCCCATATGCCTATGAACTCTTTCCTCAACATGACTTTGGACCACCATACTCACAAGCTCCTTTCCACCATTCACCTCCATATAACCCTAACCCACATCCACCATACCAACCACCTTATGAACCAAATGAACCATACATAGATCCACCCCAAACCTCCATGGAGAAAGAACTTGCCGATCTAAACTCTACTATACAAGCTCTCTTCACCCAAATCAGACCACCAAATACCTTCAACAATCAACCCTCAAGCTCTAGTACACTTCCTTGTCAACCACAGCATAATCTCTCCATCCCATCACCACCATCCATGGAAGAGCACCCACATCCATCAATCCAAGAGCAAGATGATCCCAATTATGCTATTGATATGGAACAGGAAAGAAGGAATCATCTTCGCGAATCCATACTTCATAAGGAGCTAGAGGAGGCCCTAAAGGTGAAGGTAGTAAAGACTCCTGAAGATGAAAGAATAGTTGAAAGGAGTTGTCATGGAAAGAAAATCATCAAAGATGAGTACAATTTTATATTAAAACTACTGGACAAAGCAGTAATTATTAAAGAGGAAAAAGTGGTTGAAGACTTGGGAGATGCTGAACCTCCATGGGAAAGTCCAGTCATAGAACCCCCTTCCAAGACGTTTGAAATTGATGCTGAGAAGGGTGTACAACCTCCAAGGCATATCACAGTTGAAGACTTGGAAGAGGTTGATCAAGAGATGGAGATTCAAGAAGAAGAAGCACAACCTCCCATGCCCTTGGAAAGCAATGAAGAGGAGACTGAAATGAAAGAGAGCTACCAAAAGGAAGATGTTGAAATTGAAGAAGCTTGCAAAGAGGTGGTAATTATCAGAGAAGAGCACAAGGGAGTGGAGCTTGCAATTTCATTAAAAATACCTCCCCCTAAGTTGCCATCATCCTTCACAACATTCAAGTGGGTAAAATTCATATCCCATAGCTTTCTAATCCCACTTGAATATGGGCTACTGGAGACGGATGGTCAACTTAGAGCTTTTTGTGGCATTAAGAGTAAGAGGAAGATGGTTAGTGGTTGGAGTTGTCAAGCAAGGTTCAACATGGTTGTGTGTTCAAAGTTTAAACGCAAAGGTTGGTGTAGAGCTCAACTGAATGGGTCTAGGAAGTTGTTTGGCCACTTTAGTGAGAATTCAGATTGCTTGCCACCCGGATGGAATCATGATGATCAACAAGAAGACGGGTGCAATAGCAAGGTTTGGGATCCTGGAATCTGTTCTGACATCCAACACCCCAGGAGCCTAAGAATCTGTTTGAAGCTGCTCAAAGGCTTTACGTGCCTAGTTTGGGACCCCGGAGGCCATTGGAATCACAAACATTGGTGGAGATTCCTGGATGAGTTCAAGCACAAGCCACCATAACAGGAAGCTCACCAAATGTCCAACTTAAGGACTCTAACTAAAAGTGCTAGGTGGGAGACAACACACCATGGTATAATCATTCCTTTCTCAATTTTAATTTTATTTAGTTTTGTTTGTTTTTGAAATTTTATTTTATTTTATATTGAACCTGGATTTTTGCATCACATTCATATTAACACTGCATTCTGCATCTTTTCAGATAAGAAAAAAAAAGCGCCACGCGACGCGACTGCATCAGCGACGCGTCCGCGTCGCAAGGAGAGAAGAGAAAATAAAAACGAACAGAGAGTCACGCTAGAGTGAGGCTGGAGGCGTGCCAGTGGCACAATTCGTCCCACGTGACCGCGTCGCTGATGCGTCCGCATCGCAGGGGAATACTGGCCTCCCACGCGATCGCGTGCTCCACGCGGCCGCGTAACCTGGATTTCGACGTCAAGGAGTGCATGGCCGAAAGTTGAGCTGGAGTTGGGCTGGACTCGTGCTGGAAGCCCAAGCCTCACCACGCGAATGCGTGCCCCACGCGTCCGCGTCATTTTTAAATGATGGCCACTCACGCGATCGCGTCGACCACGCGATCGCGTCACTCAGAATTTTAGCAAAAAGAGTTTCGAACAGAGAGTTGCGCGACTGCGAGGCTGCACTCGCGCTAATCGCACAAAACAGGCCACGCGATCGCGTGACCCACGCGTCCGCGTCACCTGACCTTCTTGCGCACCACGCGACCGCATCACTCACGCGTCCGTGTCACAAGCGGCGCACAGAATATCCAGATCAGCCAATTTTCTTATCCTTTCTTCTCTATTCCTTATTTTTCTTATCTTTTCTTATTTCTTTCTTCTTCCTTTCTTATTTTCCTTCACCTCCATTCTATTTTATTTGCATATTTCATTCATTACATCTTAATTTTGTGCATATTTTTATTTTCTTTTCCAAAATTAATTATTTTTCTCTTGGTGTTAAAATTTTCTGATTTCACTGTTGCAATTTTCTCTTGAATTATTTTGGGTGCTTCATGACTTGTTTTATTCTGATTGGGTAATATTATTTAAATCAATGCTAATTTTTATATTACTGATATTCCTTATGCATTGACATGAACTTACATTGTCTTTCATTACCCACTCTCTTCCCTATGTTGCAAATTTTTGCACTCTTGATCTGCCATGTACTTCTATTGTTTTCTCACTTGCATGTTGTAGCTACCATGTAATTGAGACCCTTATTATTTGGCATTAACACCCATATTTTAAATTATTTCCTATCTTTATTTTTGGGTTACTTTTCTTCCCTTTTTCTTTCAGGATGGCGACCCGGAAGGGAAGCGGAAGACGTTTTACATGGGGAGACAGACAACTCCATCTGCACAATCTATAGAGAAAAGCATCAGTTGAAGCCACCCGTCCACTTGCACATCTTAGCATGCACCGAGGACGGTGCAATCTTTAAGTGTGGGGAGGTCGATACCGATCTCCATGGGTTAGTACGTTTCTGTTTCAACACCAATGTTTAAATTTTCCTTGTTAAATTAGTTATTGCATTTGCATATTTGTTTGATTTTATGCATTTAGTTACTACTTGGTTAAAGTAATAAAATTCTTTTAAGACCCTATCTTTGAAAAAAAAAATTTCACTAATTTAAATTGAAAAAAAAAATTTTTATGTTAAAACTTGTTTGAAGTTGTATTTGGAACATAGTTTTTGAGCCAAAGAATACACAACCTGTGAGATTTGAGCTTATTTATATGGTTACATTATTCAACCATAAATATTTTATTCCTGTGTGTTTCCTTCTCTATGATTGTAATCTATTTTTTGTTCCATTCTATATGTCCAATATTTAGTATATTTACATGCTTGCATATGATTGAGGCCATTGTTTGATCTTAGCTCACTTATCCCAAAATTAGCCTACCTTTTACATCACCCTTGTTAGCCCCCTTGAGCTTTTAAATTCCTTCTGTTTTATAATCACATTACTAGCCTTAAGCAGAAAAACAAAATAAGAATCCCAAGTTGAATCCTTGGTTAGCTTAAGATAGATATTGTGTAAAATTTAAGTGTGGAAAATTTTATGGGAACATGAGATGATATGAAAAAGTAGGGAATTAAATTGAATAAGTTATTTGAAAATTTGGGAAGCATGCTCATGTGAAATCAAAATAATTAAATTACCATGTGTATTGAAGAAAAATATATTAAGTAATTAAATAAGGGGATACAAAAAAAACTAAAAAAATAAAAAAAATAAAAAAAAGAAAGAAAAGAAGAAGAAAAGAAAGATGAAAAAAAAATTATATATATATATATATTACCCCAAATGCAAAATAAAAAGAATCAATGTACATGGGACAAAATTCAAAAATAAGTTTGATATATGAGCATGTAATACAAAAGTGGGAAAAATTTGGGTAGTTAGGTAAAGTATTTTAAAATTGTATAAAGTATGTATATGTTAGGTGAGATCTTAGACTACTCAAGGATTCACTTCACTAGCTCACTTAGCCTTATATATATATACCCTCACCCTTACCTTAGCCCCATTACAACCTTGAAAAGACCTCATGATGTTTGCATTGGTATACTAAATATTTGTTGATTGATTAGATGAAGAACAAAGTTTAGAAAGCATGATTAGGGAAGAGTAGAGTGATTTACCCTAGACACTTGAGAGTTAGAGTGATATACACTACCAGTAAGGGTTCAATGCTTGATTCTATGTTCCCTGCTTTCATGAGCTATCTTCTTACAAGTTTACTTGCTTTTTACTGTATGGTTTGAATTAGTGAAATTTGATTTATGTCTATTCTTGGAGAATTTGATTTACTTTTAACCAAGTAGATAGAAGCATTTCACATTTAGTTGCATTCATATAGATAGGTTGCATTTCATACATTCTACCATTCCTCTTCATCTTTATAGTTTCTCTTGAGCTTAGCATGAGGACATGCTAGTGTTTAAGTGTGGGGAGGTTGATAAACCACTATTTTATGGTTTATCTTGTGCTCAATTGAGTGGTTTTTATCTACTCTTTACCCACTTATTCATACTATTTGCATGGTTTTATATTTGCCTTCCTAATTATGTGCTTTAATTGAAAACATGTTTCTTTGGAATTATATTTGCTAATATTAATCCTCTCTTATTACCATTAGATGCCTTGATATGTGTGTTAAGTGATTTCAGAGATTACAGGGCAGGAATGGCTCAGAGGATGAAAAGGAAGCATGCAAAAGTGGAAGGAATGCAAGAAGTTGGAGAAATTGCTAAGCTGTCCAGCCTGACCTCTCTGCACTCAAACGGCTATAACTTTAGCTACAGAGGTCCAAATGACGCGGTTCTAGTTGCGTTGGAAAGCTAACGTCCGGGGCTTCGATTTGATATATAATATGCTATAGTTCCCCTGACGCTAGGCGATGCAACCGCGTGATCCATGCGACCGCGTCGCAGTGACAGAAATAAGCGCGTTTTGAATTCGAAACCAGCGAATTCTGGAATGTTTTTTGACCCAGTTTGCGGCCCAGAAAACACAGATTAGAGGCTATAAAGTGGGGGAATGCATCCATTCATAGGAGGCTCTCATAATTCAGAATTTTAGGAGTAGATGTAGTTTTTAGAGAGAGAGGTTCTCTCCTTTCTCTTAGGATTAGGATTTAGGATTTCTCTTAGTTTTAGGAGTAGCTCTCAATCCCAGGTTCTTTATTTTTATTTATTTTTATTTAATTTATGAAGTCTTCCGTGTTACATATAATTTTCTTAATTAATGTTATTTGAGGTAATTCAGTTTTAATTTTGCTTTGCTTTATTTATAAGTGCTTTCAATTTAACTTACACATTTTCTTCCTTTTGGCTTTGGTTAAATAGTTGGTAACTCTTGAGTTATCAAACTCATTGTAGATTGAGAATTGGAATTCTTCAAGAATTAATTCATCCACTTAACTTACCTTCATAGTTAGAGGTTAATAAGGTGGGATAAAAATCCAATTCTCATCACAGTTGATAAGGATAACTGGGATAGGACCTCTAGTCTTCATACCTTGCCAAAAGCTTATTTTATAGTTATTTATTTATTTTCTTCTTCTTATCATTTAACATACTGCTCCCTTAATTTCTAAAAACTCAACCATTACTTTCTAAACCCCCAATATTTACAAGACTCATAACCAATAATAAGAACATACCTCCCTGCAATTCCTTGAGAAGACGACCCGAGGTTTAAATACTCGGTTATTAATTTTAAAGGGGTTTGTTACTTGTGACAACCAAAACGTTTGTACGAAGGGATTTTTGTCGGTTTAGAGACTATATCTACAACGCGACTGTTTTTATGACATTCTTTACTGGCAAAAATCCCAACGTCAGTGGTATAATCAGGGAACAAGCATATCTCTCTTCATGAGGAATTAGACCAAGGAATTAGCTATTGATCAAGATCTGAGAGATTGAGTCACCAAGGGATTGGGGCTCAATCAATCATGATTGCCAAGAGGTCAATGAGTTGCATGATTGAAGAGGATATAAGCTAGACTTGATCCAAAGAGACAACATCTCCCAATCTCACTGAATTTCCCCATTCTTATCTATCCATTTCTTTATAACTTAATTTTACATTCAGCAATTCCCCATTCCCATTTACGTTCAAGTCATTTATGATTCTGCACTTTACTTTCTGCCATTTATATTTCTGCACTTTATTGCTTTTCTTTATATTCTAGTCATTTACATTTATGTCATTTACAATTCTGCACTCTACAATCCTATTGAACTGCTTGACTAATTCATCAATCGATTAAAACTGCTCAAATTTGCCAATCTCTGTGGATACGATCCCACTCTACTGTGGGTTATTACTTGACGATAATTTTGGTGCGCTTGCCAAAAGGACGGATTCACCAATTTTGAATGGGGTGTGAATTCTAGTCATCAAGTTTTATGGCACCGTTGCCGGTGATTGGCTTAAATTTGACAGTGATTAAATCAATTGGAGAGCTAGATTAAGCAATTTAAATTCCTTGTTATTTTACTTTATTTAGCACCTTTTATTTTCTTTTATTTTGGGTTCTATTTCTTTCTTCTTTGAGTATTTTTTCTATATACATATTTCCACTCTTTTAACTGTTTGATTAATTATACCACTCACACTAACATCCACTTTAACAAGAGTAATTTCTTCATTCATTTTCTTTCTTGCTTTTTACTTTGTTGGTTGTATGACAGGTAGAAGAAGCGGGGCTTCAACTTCCTTTGATTCTGAACCTGAGAGGACCTTCCTTAGATTAAGGAGGGAAGCAAGAGGGAAAAGAGTTGTTGGTGCTGAGGAAGAGGAAAAGTATTTTGAAACAAACATGGAGGAGAACATGGAGAACCATAATGAAGAAGAAGCTCACAACCATGCCAGAGAAGGTCCAGTAAATCATGATGGGCAAGAGAGGAGAGTCTTAGGCTCTTACATCAACCCAAATCCAGGAAATTGTGGCAGCAGCATCTTAAAGCCAACAATTCATGCCAACAATTTTGAGCTGAAACCTCAGCTCATCACACTCGTTCAGAACAATTGCTCAGATGGAGGAAGTGTCCAAGAAGACCCTAATCAACATCTCAGCACATTCTTGAGGATATGTGATACTGTAAAGTCCAATGGGGTACACCCCGACATCTACAAACTACTCTTGTTCCCTTTCTCACTCAGAGATAAGGCAGTAAAGTGGTTGGAATCATTCCCCAAGGATAGCCTAACTACATGGGAGAAGGTCGTGAACAGATTCCTTGCAAGATTTTACCCTCCACAAAGAATCATTAGGCTGAGAGCTAAGGTACAAACTTTCAGACAACAAGATGGAGAAACACTCTATGAGGCCTAGGAGAGATTCAAAGATCTGACAAGAAGATGCCCACCAGAAATGTTCAATGAATGGGTACAACTACACATCTTTTATGAGGGACTATCCTATGAAGCAAAGAAGACTGTGGATTATTCTTCAGGAGGCTCACTCAACAAGAAGAAAACCATTGAAGAGGCCATAGATGTCATTGAAACTGTAGCTAAAAATGAGTATTTCTATGCTTCAGAAAGGACTCAGAAAAAGGGAGTGCTAGAGCTAAACACTGTAGATGCTTTGTTAGCTCAGAACAAAGCAATTGCAGCTCAAATAGCAGCTCTAACAAAAAGGATGGAGGCTAACCAAGCCTCAGTTATTCAGGACCAAACTCCCCAACAAGAAGGGAATGCACCAGGATCTGAAGGTGACTGAGAACAAGCAAATTATGTGAACAATTCATCCAGACCACCATATGACCCACACTCTAAGACATACAACCTAGGTTGGAAGAATCACTCAAACTTTGGGTGGGAAAATCAACAAAACCACAACCAGGACCACAACAAGCCTTATTCATCAAATCAGCAATTCAACCACAACCCCAACCATCAAACAGGGAACCATAGACCCTACCATAACCCACAAAACACATCATACCATAGTAACCAGCCCACACACAACAACCTCAACCAAGATGCACCATCCTCAACTATATAACCATGTGAAATCAAGAGCAACTTTGAGAAGATAGAAGCTGCAATAGCACAACTATCCTCACAAATTACAGGAGCAGTCTCAACCCTCATGGACAGACAAGCACAAACTGACAGAAGGATAGATGCTAATCAAGAGAAATACAGGTCAAATCTGAAAAATCAGGGCACAGCAATCTCAAAGTTGGAAGCACAAGTGGGGATTTTATCCAAGCAAATCCCACTTCCCACACACACATTTCCTAGTGATACTATGGCCAATCCAAGAGGGGAATGCAAAGCCATTACTCTAAGAAGTGGGAAGGTTGTAGAAGAAGGAACCCCAAGCAAATACAAGCATGAAGAAGTTGCAGCAAAGTATGGGAACAAAGATGAAGAAGAAATCCCTGCTCCACCTCCACCAAAATCAGTTTTGAAGCCTTACGTGCCAAAGGCACCATACCCACAAAGACTGGGAAAAGATGGGAAGGATGACCAGTTTTCTAAGTTCCTAGAGATCTTCAAGAGGCTCTAAATCAACATACCATTCGCTGAGGCATTAGAACAAATGCCACTCTATGCTAAATTTTTGAAGGAGCTTATAACCAAAAAGAGGAACTGGGAAGCAAAAGAAACCATAATATTGACTGAAGAATGCAGCGCCATCATACAGAAGAAGCTGCCTCAAAAGCTGAAGAACCCAGGGAGTTTCCAAATTTTCTACATCATAGGAGACATCACCATTGAGAAGGCTTTGTGTGATTTGGGAGCTAGCATAAATCTTATGTCCATGACCATGATGAGAAGAATGAAGATTGAGGAAGCCAAGCCAACAAGAATGGCACTCCAATTGGCTGACAGAACATTTAAGTTTCCACATGGAGTGGTGGAAGACTTGCTAGTGAAAGTAGGAGAGTTCATCTTTCCTGCTGATTTTGTTGTGCTGGACATGGAAGAAGAGGTCAACATCTCGATTATCCTAGAAAGACCATTCCTAGCTACTGCTGGAGCCATCATCGATGTGCAAAAAGGGAAACTAGTCTTGAGGTTGCATGAAGAGAAAATGGTCTTCAATGTCTTCAAAGTAATGAGTTACCCCAAGGAATCCATAGGAGAATGCATGCTGGTAGACACCATAGAACAAATAGTTCAAGAAGTCTTGGAAGAAGAACAATGTGGAAAAACCATTGAGCTGGAACAAGCACCAGATGGAGAATCACCACAAGCAACCATGAAAAACTCAATCATGCCAACCAGTACAAGCAACAAAGATGCAGAGCCACCAAAACTAGAACTGAAAGCATTACCACCCAGCTTGAAGTATGCATATCTGGATGCTAACAACACCCAACCAGTGATCATAAATTCAAGTCTGAGTAAGGAACAAGAAGAGGAGCTCATCCAAGTGCTGAGACAACACAAGGATGCCATAGGCTGGACACTTGCAGATTTAAAAGGAATCAGTCATTCAATGTGTATGCATAAGATCTTGCTTGAAGAAGATGCCAAACCTTCAAGACAACAACAAAGGAGGCTGAACCCAACTATGAATGAAGTGGTTCAGAAAGAAGTGTTGAAACTATGGCAAGCAGGGGTGATCTACCCTATCTCAGACAGCCCTTGAGTAAGTCCGGTACAAGTAGTCCCTAAGAAAGGAGGGATCACTGTTGTGGCAAATGAGAAGAATGAATTGATACCCACAAGGATAGTGACCGGATGGCGTATGTGCATTGACTACCGGAAACTTAATGAAGCCACCCGAAAGGACCACTTTCCCTTACTTTTCATGGACCAGATGCTTGAAAGATTGGCAGGACATAAATATTATTGCTTCTTAGATGGGTATTCGGGCTACAACCAAATTATTGTAGACCCCAAGGACCAGGAAAAAACTTCATTTACTTGTCCATATGGTGTTTTTGCCTATAGGAGAATGCCCTTTGGATTGTGCAATGCACCTGCAACATTCCAAAGGTGCATGCTCTCCATTTTTTCAGACATGATTGAGAAGTTCATAGAAGTATTTATGGATGACTTCTCTGTATTTGGGAACTTATATTCTGATTGCTTATACCATCTTGATCTTGTGATATAAAGGTGTCAAGAAACTAACCTAGTTTTAAACTGGGAGAAGTGCCATTTCATGGTGACTGAAGGGGTGGTTCTTGGTCACAAGATTTCAAAAGATGGTATAGAAGTGGACAAGGCAAAAGTGGAAGTAATTGAAAAATTACCTCCACCTTGCAATGTCAAAGCAATCAGAAGCTTTTTGGGACATGCTGGGTTCTATAGGAGATTTATCAAGGATTTTTCAAAAATTGCAAAACCCCTTAGTAACCTACTTGTCTCAAATACTCCCTTTGTTTTTGATAGAGAGTGCATGATAGCCTTTGATGAACTTAAGAAGAAACTCTCCTCTGCACCTATTATAGCACCACCAAGCTGGGATCTTCCCTTTGAACTAATGTGTGATACATCTGATTTTGCTGTTGGTGTTGTTCTAGGACAGAGGAAAGACAAGCTAGTACATGTTGTTTACTATGCTAGCAAGGTTCTCAATGAGAATCAAAGAAACTATACCACGACGGAGAAAGAACTTTTAGCCATAGTTTTTGTTTTTGACAAGTTTAGATCATATCTTATTGGCTCAAAAGTGATTGTGTTCACTGATCATGCAGCACTCAAATACTTGCTTACCAAACAAGAATCTAAGCCCAGACTAATAAGGTGGATCTTGTTGCTCCAAGAATTTGATATTGAGATTAAAGATAGGAGCGGAGCAGAGAACAAGGTAGCTGACCACCTCTCAAGGATCCCACAAGATGAAAAGATGCAGCAAGTAGCAGTCAATGAAAGCTTTTCTGATGAACAATTGATGATGATTTGAGTAGCCCCTTGGTTTGCAGACATAGCCAACTTCAAAGCTATTCGGGAGCTACCAACTAACATCAATAGGCACATGAGGAGGAAGTTAATCAAGGATGCCAAAGAATACATCTGGGATGATCCTTACTTGTTCAAAAAGTGTGCTGATGAAATCCTAAGAAGGTGTATACCCCATGAGGAAGGGCATGAAGTATTATGGCAATGCCATGGATCTGCATATGGAGGTCACTTTAGTGGAGAAAGGACAGCAGCAAAAGTGCTTCAATCCGGATTTTACTGGCCAACAATGTTTAAGGATGCCAAAGAAATGGTGTCAAGATGTGATGAATGCCAAAGAGCTGGTAATCAAACTAAGAGAAATGAGATGCCACAGCAATTCAGACTAGAGTTGGAGCTGTTTGATGTATGGGGGATTGATTTCATGGGACCCTTCCCAACCTCCTACTCAAATAGCTACATATTGGTGGCTGTTGATTATGTCTCAAGATGGGTAGAAGCCATAGCCACTGCAACAAATGACAACAAGGTTGTGATAAGCTTCTTGAGAAGGAATATTTTCAGTAGATTTGGAGTCCCCAAAGCTCTCATTAGTGATGGAGGGACACACTTCTGCAACAAACAACTCGAGGCACTCCTTCTCAGATATGGAGTGAAGCACAAAGTGGCAACTCCATACCACCCACAGACCAACGGGCAAGCTAAAATTTTCAACAGAGAGCTAAAAATAATCCTTGAAAAAACTGTTGGAAGCTCAAGAAAGGATTGGTCTAAGAAGATGGATGATGTACTATGGGCCTACAGGACAGCCTATAAGACTCCCATTGGGATGTCTCCATACCAACTAGTATATGGCAAGGCTTGTCACTTGCTAGTTGAAGTTGAACATAGAAACTTTTGGGCTCTAAAGATGTTAAACTATGATGAGCAAGCTACTGGAGAAAAGAGATTAATGCAACTCAATGAGCTGGAGGAGTTTAGGAATCAAGCATATGAGAATGCAAAAATCTACAAAGAAAAAACAAAAAGGTGGCATGACCAAAAGATAGCAAGAAGGGAGTTCACTGAAGGACAGAAAGTGTTACTCTACAACTTAATACTCAAGTTTTTCCCTGGAAAGCTGAAGTCTAGATGGTCAGGACCTTTCACCATACTCAAGGTGTTTCCCTATGGTCATGTGGAACTCATGGAGGACAAGACTCAGAGAACTTTTATTGTCAATGGCCATAGACTCAAACACTACTTGGGAGGCTCCTTAGAGGAGCAAGGATAGAGCTACAAGCTCAGCTGAAAATGAAGGAATGTCAAGCTAATGACAATAAAGAAGCGCTATTTGGGAGGCACCCCAGCACTTTATCCTTTTAGATTTAGTTGCTTTTCTTAGAAGTAGTTTAAAAATTTGTTGCATTAGGTAGTTTACTTTTCAGTCGCTCCTTTATCTTACATTGCCATATTAGGTAGTTTACAATTGCAGATTAGAACGTTGATTTTAGCTTTGGTAGCTAGATTTTCTTTACATTTTTTCTATTCCAGAATTGTAACTTGATGAAGGCATTGATCATGATGAGTGAATGGGCTGAAGACTAGCTAAAATGCTAAGTTTGGTGTGGCCTCTCACCCACTTAATCTAGGCCTACAGAAAATTTATATCTTGATTTGAAGAGTAAGTCCAAGGATTAAGTTTGGTGTGGCCACCACCAAGAATCATTTAGCAGCCCAAGTCACCCAATTTGAAAGCACTTAATGCTTTGGGTAAAAACATGAATGTGGTTTAATGAGTTCAGAGGAATTGGAATCAAAATAAAATAAAAAGATTGATGTTATTCCACTCCTATGAACACATTAAATACACAATGATAAAGCCAATTTATTGATATACCAAAGAATTAAGTTTGGTGTCCCAAGGGACACCCATCAGTTGCAATCCAATTCACTTTTGATGAGAAGGAATGTGAAAGGGTTCTTTTTGTCATTACTAATGGGATCAGTTTCATTTCAGGAGAGAAGATGGGGCCCACATGGTAAACAACTCACAAAGCAAGGAAGTCAAAGTGTACTTACACTTTGGAACTCAACACACGCAGAAGACACAGTGAGAAAAGAGTTGGCGCCTCTTCCCACTAGGCGCCACTCCCCAAGTGGGAAAACATTTACCTTTTTTTATTTTCCACCCTTCCCACCACAACATTCACCCATTATAAAAGCCTCACCTCACCATCTCCTATCCCATTTCAACTACCCCAATCACACACGAAGAGCATACAACCCATTCCTTTCTCTTTTCATCCTTTACCATCTCTTTTCCTACTTTCTTTCTTTTTTCTTTCTTGATTGGGACAATCAAGTCCTAAGTTTGGTGTTAGAGCAAAACCTTATTTTGCTTGTTCTTTCTTGCAGCTCCATTTCACTTTCAAACACACTCTCTCAAACTCATGGCACCACCAAAAAGCTCAGCCTCAAAAGAAAAGAAAAGTCAAGGAACCAATCTCTGGGTCCTCAAGCTCCTTCAATGACTACAAGTTCCTTTTCGCATTCAACCAAAACCAATTCTATGGTTGGGTGAGTGAGAGGGAGATCATTCCAGAAGTTGGGTTCCAATTAGGGAGGAATGAGCACATTAAAATCAACATTGAGATCAACAATAGAGGTTGGTCACTTCTATGCAACCCACCAAGGAAAGTGGTAGAGAGCTTGGTGAGAAAATTCTATGCCAACGTAATGCCTCAACTAGGGCAACACTATGGCTACATTAGCTATGTAAGGGGGAAGTCTATTGACTACAGTCCCTCTAGCATAGAAAGGATGCTAATGGTGAAGAGGACAAGCTCCACTCGGAGCTATGAAGAAAGAATGAAGAAGCAAGACCCTGGGTTCGATGAGATCCTAAATGAGATTTGTGTGATGTATGTGCATTGGATCAATGACAAGGATGGGGTACCTAATCAATTGAGGAGAAGAGATTTGAGCCCCCAAGCTAGAGGGTGGCTAAAATTTGTGAAGAGGTCCCTAATCCCCACATCCAACACTTCAGAGGTGACCAAGGAGAGAGCTGTACTCATCTACAGCATCATGAAAGGAGAGAACATCAACGTCGGGGAGATGATTGCCAACAACATCAATAAAGTGCTGAAGAGCACCAGTGACAACACAAGGTTGGCATTTCCCAGCATTATACAGAGGCTATGTGATGAGGCTGGAGTTGAAAAGATTATTGATGAAGTGCTTGTGAAGTAAGACAAGTTCATAACTACCAAAAAGATGGCCAAAGTGGTAGCTATGCACCCACTGCACAGAGCCAGAGAACGAAGAGCTCAGGCCCATGAACACAACAACAACAAGAAGAAGAGGAGGCAGAAGAGCATCCTCAATTCCTGGCACTTCAACCACTACCACAATATCAATGTCAACAATTTTCAGAGGGATTCAACTGGGAGCAACTGCAAGGAGATGTACACCAAATGAAGGGAGATCTACACCACTTGAGGGAAGATGTCAATCAACTCAAGGAAATTCAACAACAACAATAGAGCCAAGTCAACCAAAACATTCAACAAATCCAAGGGAATTGGGAGCACATGAGAAAGGAGCATCAAGAACAATTTGACTGGGGAGAGGTGTGAAGTGCACTAGACAAAATAGTGGAGCAAGGCAAATGGCAACAGAGGAACCTGGCTGAATTCAGATATCTCTATGATGCCAGAACCATATCCAGGAGGCAGTATGACATTAATACACAAGTGAAGCTGAATCACTTGTGTAACGCCGTGGCCACTCTGAACCCAGGATACCCAACCTTCATGCAAGGAATGGAAGAACTAAGTGCAAGACAAGAAGAAATCCTAGCCAAACATAAGGAGGATGAAAGGAATTACATGAGGAGGGCAGGATTTTGGAAACCCAAGGACATCAAAGCACAATAAGGTTCCTCCAAGCCAAATGAAGGTGGTTCTTCCCCCCTCCAAGAAGAAGGACAAAGGGAAGGGGCCAATGAACTAAAGATGAAGCTGCTCAAGGTTGTTGAGTCCCATGGTTGACACTTTCCAATTTCTGAATTCTTGTTTAAGTGTTTGCTTTATTTACTTTTTGAATAAATAATCATGCTAGGATAGTTTATGTTTTATGCATAGTTTTTAATTCCTATTTGAAATCTTTATGAGTTCTTCTTTTCAAGAAAGAAAATGCCATGTATTTCAAGTCTTCATTTCAACAAAAATAAAAAGTAGAGTTTGTCTCCATAAGAGTTACTGTGAGTTGTGTAAAAAACAATGAGAAAGACCAAGGCCAAGATGGATTATGAAACAAACTAAGATATAAGTGACCAAGTTTAAGACCTTGAATGAACTAAAAAAAAAAATGAGTCATGGAAAAGCAACTAGTCCTAGAAGGTATAACTAGGGGAAGGTTAAGGGGTGTTCCTTGAATATCCATAGAACCAAGAGGTAGTAGGCAATAAAGACCAAAGGCTCTGAGCATCAACTACTGGGATAGAAAAAGAAACATTAAAAAGCTTAAAAAGAATAAAAAAAAAAAGAAAAAGGGAAAAAATCTTAGTAGATGCTTGTGGTGAAGATGTGTCAAGAAGAGACCTGGGCAAGTAAATTCTTAGGGGTGTCTCAACACCTAGTACCCTAAAACCAACTGGTTTGGGAGTGCTAATTGAAAGCTTAATTAAAGGGTTGTCTTGAGACAAAACACTTAGAGTCGTGGTCAAGAAAGCAAAACAAACTTTACTACCTCAAGGTGACAATCAATAGAAAGGACTCCTAAAGCCTATACCTGAAAGAACCCTCAAGGATCCAAGAGTTTTTCATGACATTAAAACATTCATGCATGTGTTGAACACTTAGCCTTACTCTTAGTTGTATTACAATCACTCAAAGCCAAGGCCTCAAGTTATAAAAGTTTACTCAGATTGATTTGCTTGGGACAAGCAAAACTTAAGTTTGGTGTTGTGATGACTTGCATCATCTACCCTTCTTTCTTGCATAAAGAAGACTATAAAAGAGCATAAATCTCATTTGATCAATACAATTCATGCATTATTTGATGAATATTATGGTACACTACTTTGAGATGAGTTGTGCTGAATTTCAGGTGAGAAAAGCATCAAAAATGGGGTAGAAGACAAACAAGAAGCTGCACGTGTGAAACTGGCGTGACACTTGAAGCAAACGCCACAAAAACACACTAGCGTGGCACGCCAGGAGCTGGGTGTGACATACCAATACTGAAGTCTAGAGAAGAAGTCCAAGAATGCATATGGGTGTGGCACGCCAGAGATTGGGCGTGGCACGCTAACACAAAATTCCAGAGAGCTACAATGGAGGACACAAAAGGGGCGTGGCACGCCAAGCTGGGCGTGGCACGCCTGACCCATCAACTACTATGGGTGTGCCACTTGAGCAAAGGGGCGTGGCACGCCAACTCTCCACCCCAAGAAGAACCTTCACTATGGCGTGACACTTGGTATCGAAGGTGTGGCACGCCAGCCCCAATAAGTCACTTGGGCGTGCCACTTGAGAACCCAGGCATGGCACGCCAAGCTTGAAGAGTTCACAAAACCATGGGCGTGCCACTTGAGCATCATGGGGTGGCACGCTGGTACAACAATCCAGAGAAGGGGCTGAAGGCAATTGAAGACTGGGCGTGCCACTTGAGCAACCAGGCGTGGCACGCCAATGCACAAAGGACCAAAAGCAAGGACTGGGCGTGCCACTTGGTATCGAAGGCGTGGCACGCCAACTACTGGAACCAAGACAAGATCATGGGCGTGGCACGCCAGCCTTTAGGCGTGGCACGCTGGTATAAGTTTCCAGAGAGGATGAAGGAGGCCAATTACATGGGGTGTGCCACTTGGTATCGAAGGCGTGGCACGCTATTCACCATTCTTCACTTAGGCGTGCCACTTGAGTAGCCAGGCGTGACATGCCAGTGTCATTCAGAAGAGAAGCATTGGGGCGTGTCACTTGAGTTCGTGGCGTGGCACGCCAAACAGAGCAACCGCTCACTCACAAGAAGGGCGTGGCACGCCAAACCCTGGGCATGCCACGCTAGTTCAACTTTCCAGAGAAGCCTAGCCAAGCATAAAGCAAGGGTGTGGCATGCCAGACCTTGGGCGTGGCACGCCAATACAAGTTTCCAGAGGCAAAGAGAAGTGAGAAAGGCAAGGGGCGTGCCACTTGAGTTCGAAGGCGTGGCACGCCAACACAAGAAATCCACTATGGCGTGCCACTTGAGCTCGAAGGCATAGCACGCCAAAGTTGAAAGAGGGACGAGCATGCCACTTGAAGGATTAGGCGTGGCACGCCAAACTGGAAATGAAGAGCACGTGACACGTCAGAGGCACGCCAGCCACACGCCAGCTGAGAAGTCATGCGTATTGAGTGTTTTCTTTTCCCTCCAAAAATGTAAGTTTCCTTTTTCACTTTTGTAATTCTTTTATTTTACTAGGAGTAGTATAAATACCCCAAAGGAGTACTGAAGAAAGGGGGTTAAGTAGTCAGTTTTAGATCCACTTTTACACTTCACTTTTGAGTACTTTTTGAGCTATGAGTAGCTAACTTCCCTCTCATTGAGAGAGGGAGCTCTGTTGTACTTGATGGATGAATGATAGTGAAATCTTTCTTCTCTTCATCTTCTCTTTGATTTGCTAGAAGGAATTTCGTTCTTAATGCTTAGTGTTCAATTATCTTGGGAAAGAGATTGAATGCAATTGGGTTTCATGGGAACCTTGGGAAAGGAAACATAAAACCATGCTTCAAATCCCTTCTCACACTAGAGTAGAATCTGGGTTTTGGTGTTTGGATATGTGACATATAATCCTCCTTCTACTTGGACCTATGATGGTGTGTGGTATAATCAGGGACCAAGCATATCTCTCTTCATGAGCAATTAGACCAAAAAATTGGCTATTGATCAAGATCTGAGAGATTGAGTCACCAAGGGATTGGGGCTCAATCAATCATGATTGCCAAGAGGTCAATAAGTTGCATGATTTAAGAGGATATAAGCTAGACTTGATCCAAAGAGACAACATCTCCCAATCTCAATGAATTTTCCCATTCCTATCTATCCATTTCTTTATAGCTTAATTTTACATTCAGCAATTCCCCATTCCCATTTACATTCAAGACATTTAAGATTCTGCACTTTACTTTCTTCCATTTATATTTCCGCACTTTATTGCTTTTCTTTATATTCTAGTCATTTACATTTATGTCATTTACAATTCTGCACTCTACAATCCTATTGAATCGCATGACTAATTCATCAATCGATTAAAACTACTCGAATTTGCCAATCTCTGTGGATACGATCCCACTCTACTGTGGGTTATTACTTGACGATAATTTTGGTGCGCTTGCCAAAAGGACGGATTCACCAATTTTGAATGGGGTGTGAATTCCAGTAATCATTGTTTAATAAATATGAGTGATAAAATAGCTTTTGATAAGGAGAGAAATCAAATTTTTGACTTCTTTAAAAGCTCTTAAATAAATAACTTTTTGAAAAGTTAAAAGCATATCTAAAAAATTGTACCAAATAACATTAATGTGACTTTTCATAAGTCCAAAGCCCAAAAAAAGAGAAGCTTTTGAAGCTTCGCAAACGGGCTCAAAATGGAGTTTATCAAATCTCCCACACTTCAATATTAACATATCCTCATGCTATAATACTATTGACAAAGATGATGAAGGATGTCAATTATGATAAATGCAAACCATTGACACTCATTAAATGCAACTACCTAATGCTACCTACTATATACGTGGAGTTGGTTAGAATTAATTAATTCTCTAAGATATAGTAAAGCAAAAAGGACAAAGGTATAACATCAAGCAATTCAATCCCATTTATCAATTAAGTTCTAAAAGAATTTGAAACTTGTAAGATAAAATTTTCATGAGAAGGGAGAACATAGAATTGAGCAATCAAATCCTCGTGGGACGTGTTTACTCTTTAATCGCTCTAGTGTATAGGATTGAATCACTCAATTCTCTTCTAACCTTACTTTCTAAAACTTGTTCTTCTTCTAACAATCAACAAATATTTAAAGCATGTATACAAATATAATGAGGATTTTAGGGGGTTGTAACGGAGTTGGGATAAAGGTGAGGGTGTATTTAATCAAGTGGAGTAGAAATTTTAATCTTTGGTTAGCTTAAACTTTCACCTAACCGGCAATAACTTTTTTTACTCTAATTTCTAAATCTAGCTACCCATGATTCACTTTCTACACACACCCATGCATTTTTTCAATTTATATCACATATGCATCTACTACTAGGACCTTTCTTTGAGGGTACTATTTAATCCCTTTTTAGTTTATTTATTTTCTTTTTCTTTTCTTCTATTTTTTTGTTGAATATATACATTATATTCTTTCTTTTCTTTTTTTAAAAGGTAAATGCATATGATTTTAACAATATAATGCATGGATGTGTTTGTCCAATTCTCAAAATTTTCAATCAATACATTTTTTTCTTCACCAAAGATTTTTTTTTTCATCATACTTAAATGATGCAATACCCATTAGGCTAAACTAATTAAAGATCAAATTAGTAACATTCATAGTCTTTCACTTAGAAAAGTGTTATGCTAAAGATTAAGAACAAAGAAGAATTCACTAAAATCAAAATTGGTTAATAATAGTAGATTGATAGGGTAAGGCTAATTGAGTAAGTGATTCATATGAAACAATGGCTTCAATTATATAAATGTATACATACACGAAATATTGGACATCAAGAATAAAACAAGTCAAAGATTACAATTATAAAGAGAATAACACACAAGAATGAAATAGTGGTTAAAGGTATATAACGACAGATTAAAGGCTCAAATCTCACTAGATTATGTGTTCTAGCTCTAATCTGTGTTCCATAATCCTTATTCAAACAAGTTCAATAAAAAGCTTTAACTCAAATTAATGGGATGCCCTAAAAAATTTTCTTAAAAACTTATTATTCTAACCAAGTAACCTAAAAGTTTAAAATAAAAATAATTAAGAATAAATATAAAAAACATAATAATAATAAAAATAAAATATGCAAGTGTTCAGAAGAAATTTGTTTACAACCTATGATGCTGATCTATACCCCCATATTTCAATTTTAACAGTCAACTATGCACTTATTACGATTAGGGGGCCAATGTAAGCTCTACAAATCTCCACTTTCAGCTAGTGGATCCTCAAGCAATTGAAACTGGTGTGCATCTATGTCTATCATCTGGCTCTCATCCTCCACTTTTTGTTTCCCCTTTTTTATCACTCATCCATGGTAAGGTGTCTTCATTATACTCTTCAAATTCCTTCACACTTAAGCTCTTGTCAGAACTTAAATTCTCATAAGTTTCATCATGGATCTCTGCAACAACATCATTAATTATGCCACACCTACGTATTGAAGGCTCCTCCAACGGATATTTCATTACCTCATTCAAGTCAAACTTCACTACTCTATTACTAACTTTAAAAGAATAGGTGCCAGAAAAAGCGTTTAGCTTAAATTTTGAAGTTTTCATTCTACATCTTCCAAGCAAGATGGATGATGGTCTTCTGAAATTATTAGGTGACATCTCCAAGATGTAGAAGTTCACCAGAAAAATAAAATTCTTGATACGCAACAAAACATCTTGCACAATACCAACAATCGAGATGATGCTCTTGTTTGCCAACCCAAATCTAGTGGTTGATAAACTCCAATTTT
The DNA here is from genome assembly GCF_003086295.3 of Arachis hypogaea. Taxonomy (NCBI): domain Eukaryota; kingdom Viridiplantae; phylum Streptophyta; class Magnoliopsida; order Fabales; family Fabaceae; genus Arachis; species Arachis hypogaea. The sequence continues at coordinate 44,046,852 of NC_092051.1, forward strand.
GTGGTTTATATTGTGTAGAAATTGAGGAGTTTTGTCAATATTCTCCGCACTTATTCACAAGAATTGCATAGTTTTGTGTTCTATTCCTAATATTACTTCATGATGTAAAACATGCTTCTTTTGCCTTAAAATTGCCATATTTTGATCCTCTTTTATTATCATTCGATACCGTGGTGTGTTTGTTGAGTGATTTCAGAGTTTACAGGACAAGAATGGCCTAGAAGAGAGAAAGAAAGCATGCACAAGTGGAAGGAACATGAAGAATTGAATTTTGGGGAATTCAGCATTGGCGCACATGCGCACCTCACGCGCACGCGTGGGTGCGGGAAGTGGAATTGGCACGTGAAGATTGGCATATACGCGTGATTAGCGAAATCTCCATCGACGCGCATGCGTGCATGGCGCGTACGCGTAGATCGCAAAAATCAATTGATGCGCACACGTGTATGGCGCATACGCGCGACAAGCTGCACGTGACCTCATTAAAGGAAATCGTGCCTGGTGATTTTTGAGGTTCAACAGGCCCAAATTCAAGCTGGTTCTGCATGGAAAAGACCCAAGGATGCTAGGGGGAAAGAGGGGGGATCATTCATTCACACTTAGACACAATTTTAGCTAGTTTTTGGTTTTTTTTCTTCTAGAGAGAGAGACCCTTGTTCTTCTCTAGATCTCATTTGATTTGATCTTCCCTTGTTGAATTCTGAATTGGATCTTGTTGATTTCTAGTTTTGATTACTTAATTTGAATTCCTTAGTATAATTTTGTTTAGATCTTGTGTTAGATTTATGTTTTCTTGTCAATTGTCATCTTTTACCCATTTTGTGCATCTTGTGGATCTTGAATTGTTAATGTCATGATGATGATTTCCATGATTAATTGAGTTGTTTGAGTGATTTTCTATTGATAATTGTTAGTGGGTACTTGTTAATTTCAATTTAATTGCATTTTGAATATGTCTTTTAGTGATGCTTACCATGTGTTTGATGAAATGTTTCCTTTGATTATGGAGTAGTTTTCTTTACTCTTGGCCTAGGCTAAGGGAATTCGATAAACTTAAGTCATTGGGTCTAATTGGTTTGGTGATTTAAGAACCCTTAGTGGTCAAGTTGATACCCATTGACACTAACCCACTACTAAGTCAATTGGTAGTTGGATTGGGACTTATGAGTTAAGATTGATCAAACCACTTGACGTACCTCAAGCTTAGGAGTAAATATTACGTACTTAAAGCTCTTAGAGGTAGACTTAGTGAGTTTGGTTCCTCATAATTACCAAGATATGGTAGTTAGACAAGGATAGTAATTCCAATTCCCATACCTAGCTAAGAGTTGCTTTTATTATTCATATTTGAAAACAAAAAATTTCAATTGCTTGATTCTAGTTATAGTTGCTTGATAGTTTTAGAGTAGAATTATATTAAATGTTCTCTTGTTAGTTTGAAATTACTCATACCTTGCTTTATTCATTTGAATTAATTTCTTGCACTTTAAGATTCCTTATTTGTTAAGCCTTTTTATCTAATTTATTGTTCATGACTTGCAACCCCGGAATTCTAACCAATGTTAATGCACATGTTTGCCCATTTCTTGTGAGACGACCCGAGGTTTGAATACTTCGGTTACTTTTATTGGAGTTGAACTTGTGACAACCAATTCCATCTAAATTTGATTTGAGAGTTGATTATCGGTTTGGACTATACTAACAACAGAAATATTTTGTGAAATTTCGAACCGGTATAGATTCTTGACCATCAGTGGCCGACCTCTTGCATAGTGATTGAGCCTTTTAAAATAGAAGAACATAGTAAAAATAGAAAGATGAAGGAGCAATAGTAGATAAATATAATCCAAGATTTCAAAAGGATTTATTAACAACATAAATATAGTCCAACCAAAGCAAATCATGAAATTGCAGTATAACTTGCATTGTAACAAATAAAAAATATAGTATAAGTTTCAAAAGGATTTATTAACAATATAAAACACCAAGTATTTAAAGGTATGCTTGAGATTCAAATTCCATCTTGGTAACTGGCTGAGCAGAAGGATATCTCTCAAACTTAACATACTTAAGGCAGCCTTTTACCAAAACAAAAAAAAAAGAGGAAAAAGAAAAAAGAGAGTAGTGGGATACCAAAGCTTCTACCTCATCAATTCCAATCTTTGCTACAGAAACTTTTTGCTTTGTTTGCTTTGCATATTCAATAGAAGATATAGTTAATAGAAGACAAATACAATAGGCTATCTAACAACAAAATATTAGGTCCAATTTTTAATTACAAGTCAATCACAACCTCAGATGCAGAATGTTTTAGAACAGGGGAGTTTACCCAAAAAAGGGAGCACCATGTATTATTACTTTATATCATGGGCAACTTCGATGTTTTGGGGCCAGGTAGTTTCTTAGATTGTGATTTTGCAATATATATATACTTCAGAGGGATATAAAACACTAATCAACTGAATGTTTTGAGGCACTAATTGGCATTAAGAAAAGGAAAAACCCAAGAAATATCATGAACTACAATTTTTCACAATCTCCAACTCCAATGCTTTTAAAGTTTAAAGCTTCTTAATTCTCAACTCCACATAATGGAATGTATACTAAACTCTTCTGTAAGGTATATAAACTGAAGTATAGACAATTTCAGTTTCTTCTCAGGTAATAATAAAACTGTATACTAAACTGTATATTATATAACAAGGCAATGCAAAAAGCATTCATGAACAAAAGGAAAATGTAAAAGAAAAAGAAAAAAAAAGGATAGACAATTTCATCCTGTGGTTTAAAAGAAAATCTTTCCAAAGTAGATCCTCTACTCAGGAATTTCAATCAATATAAATTTTTAGTTACTAATCAGCCACAAGGTTATCAAACTCTAGAATTAACTTGTAAGTGTAGGTTCCCAAATATAAATTTACAATTTTATCATAGTAAACTTTTTTACCTAAAGACAGCTCTTGAGTTTGATGACCATTATCAAACATACTGATGCACATTCCTCCAAAGTCATATCATCCATGTGTGTTATGGAAAAAATTTAAAGATATTAGGCTAATTCTTTGGTTCATTACAAAACTATAACGGAAAGAAAGCAAAAGGAATTAAAGGTATGCTGTTTTTTCCGGCATAATTACAAATAGCATGGTGATTATAAAAATAAAAAAAGAAATGATAACTGGCTAGGTAACAGGAAAGTGGAAATAACCAAATTGATCAGAATCTAGATTTGGGAAGAGTACCTGCTTGAGAAATTGATAAAAATGACCGCGACAGCGTCGAGATACCGGAAGACGAAGGCGATGGCGCCGTGAGCCAAAGACGATGACGACGATGACGGCGCAGAAGACAATGCAACGGTGACGGCGCAGATGGCAACGGAACGGTGACGGCGCAGATGGAAACGCGACAGTGACGACACAGAAGACAACAACAACGGCACCGAGATCTCAAAGATGAAGGCGGCAGCGCAGCAAACTCAGTTGATGATGAAGACCCTGCGATGAGAGGTGCTTCTGGCGGAGGTTTCATCGGTAACTATGTGAGAATATGAGAGTGTCGTGGCCTTGTGGGTGAATTAGGGTTACAGAGAATAGATTAATTCAGTAATTATTTTGTTTTATTTAAATTAGCGACCTTAGTTTTAACAGTATTTTTTATTGGTCACTAATTCGGTTGCTAAGGTTTAAATTTTTAGCCAATATAGTGACCACGATTTTGTGACCGAATTAGCAACCAAATTTTTCCACCCTATTTTTTTATCGGTAGTGACCAATTTTGCAACCAATCGCTTAAATTAGTATTTATATTTGGTTGCTAAATCGGTCACTACCTTAACTATTAGCAACTGATTTAGTGACCATCGGCTTAGCGACCAACCATTTTTAGCTTCTTTTTCTATTGGTTGCAAAATCGGTCGCTAAATAAAAAAATACCGACCGATTTTGTGACCAACAATCCCAAGTGTTACTTCCTCAATTTAGTTGCTAATTCAGTCGCTAAGTTAAAAAATAGTGACCATTTTAGTGACCAACTTTATGTTACTCATAAAACAAACTTATCGGTCGCCAAATCGGTCTCTATTAGTGATCAATTTCTTTGGTCACTAAAATCGGTCCCTGAATATAATTTTAGCGACCGATTTAGTGACCGATTTTTTTCTAGTCCTAGAAATCCTATATCGGTAGCTAAATCAGTTGCTATTAGCAACTACTTTTTTGGTCACTAAAATCGGTCACTATTCTGATAATTTGTTGTAGTGTCAAGTGTGGTACCGGATCTCAAGGTAATAGAATAAGGTCACCTTTGGGATTTGGAAGTGGTTGCGAAGGAATGCTACTTATACTTGAGGGTTGGGAGGTGCTTGGGTTATTGTTTGAAGGTGATAAGGACAATCTTGCTAAAGCATCAACTATTGTCACTATATAGGTATTTTTCCTCCTTTAGAATTCTCTTTGTTCTTGGAGGTATTCCTCTTGCTTTTGGAGGAATACGCAGAGAGCTTCTTCTATGGAAGATTGGCATAAAGAAGTGGATTGATTGTTTTGATTTGGTTGCATAAGGTGAGGTGGTTAGTATATTTGTTGATTTTGAGGTTGGGATTCTTGGCTTTGATTATGATAGGTGGGGTTAGGTGGGATTGTTGATTTTGGTGTGGTTGGTTATGGTAGGTTTGGTTTTAGTAAGCTTGGATTTGTTGGGGTTGGTTCCACCTTTGTTTGGATTTGTCTCTCCATCCTTAGTTATAATTATTCTTATGTTGATAGGGGTCTTGATTGCTAAGGTGGTTAGTTGACCTTGTTTGGAAAGGGATGGCCACCACTAGAGTGTTGTCTTCTTGAATTTTAGGACATTCATTGCAAGCACAAATGGCACATACTCTAGGTGATCCTTCAAGTTGGAGTGGTTGTGACGAGTCTTGAAGCTTAGGAGGTTCTTGTTGATCTTAGTGAATTTTCCTAAGTAAGCTTGTCATTTCTCCAAGAATCTTGGTCAAAGCAGAATTGTCGGTTGGGGACACTTCAACAATGATACTTGATTGAGTAGTCCTTGCCTTGAGGTGTTGTATTGGCTCTGCCAAGTCCGAGATTACTTGCCATACCTCCTCTGGTATTTTGTGTTTCATAAGTGATCCACCACTAGAAGCATCAATAAGAGTTTTGTCTTACAGATATAGGCCCTTCTAAAAGTAGTTCATCAGAAACAAATCTTAGATTTGATGGTGAGGACACGAGGCACACAATTTCTTGAAACGCTCTCAGTACTCGTATAATGTCACTCCATCATGTTGCATGATACTAGAGCTGCTGAAGCTCTATGCACCCTTCCCTCAACTGCTCAATGGTGCTGTGGGAAAGAGAATATACTCAAGGTTCCTAGACTTGTTTGCATCTCTGCATGTAAACATACCATTCATCAAGGCAATTCAATAAATGCCTGCATTCATCAAGTATATGAAGAAACTTCTTCCCAGGAAAAGCTCACTCAAAGGAGGCCAGACTATAGTGATGAACAAGGAATGTAGTGCCCTTATTCAACCTGAGTTGCCTACAAAAAGAAGAGACCCATGGAGTTTTCACATCCCTTGTGCCATAGGTGAAACTATGTTCGATAGAGCACTATGTGATTTGGGGGCCAGCATCAACTTACTGCCCTTATCCCTGGTGAAGAGGCTGCAGATCAATGAGATAATGCCCACAGATGTAATCATCAGACTGGCTGACAAAACTCAAAAGCAAGCAATAGGAGTGGTGGAAAATGTGTTGCTAAAGGTTGGGAAATACTTTCTCCCAACAGACTTTGTCATCCTGGACATGGAAGAGAGTCACACTCATCCAATCATATTGGGAAGACCATTCCTAGCTACGGCTAGAGCACTTATCGATGTAGAGAAAGTAGAGCTAATATTGAGAATCCATGATGAACGACTCAGCTTCAATGTTTTCAAACTCTCACAAGAAACAGATCAAGAGGACAAGGAACTAAGCACAAATGATAATGAGACACTGAAGGAGGAGACAAGCACTGAAGCACAGCCAGATCATTCTGAGATCCCCTTAATTGATAAACAAGGAAAACAGCAATTGCCACAGCTCAAGGAAAAATTGGAGGAACCTAAACCTCTAGAGGCAGGTAAAGACAACATCACAACCCCTTTAGAAAAAGAGGTCACCAAGGGGAAGGCAACCTCAAAAGAAACAAAGAAGAAGGTACCAAGGAGGTGGAGGAACAAGAGGATCCCTACGGAAGACTTCTTTCCAGGGGATAGAGTTGTCTCAACTTACTTCCCAGATATTCCCCCTAATCTCCCTACTGTACCATCTCAGTTACCTAAGGTCTTCACTATCAACAGAGTTCTTTCCCTGGAACATGTGGAGATTATTGATCCAACCAATGAATATAAGTCCACAGCAAGAGGGGAGGACTTTAAGCACTACCAACCACCCTGATGAGGAAAAAACGTCAAGCTAGTGACGCTAAAGAAGCGCTTCATGGGAGGCAACCCATGTTTTATATGTTTTGAAAATAATGAATAAATCAATGTTTATGAATTTCAAACCAGACTTGACAAACACTTGGTGAAATCTTTATCATGCAGTATATAGTGAAGAACAAGTTTGGTGTTCAAAGCAAACCAAGATGCATGCTAGTCTTGGGAGCTTTGAACAAAACTTTTCATCACATTGCTTCAAACTAAGTTTAGTGTCACCCCATGGTGCCACCAAAATGTATAAGGATACACAAGTAGTTAGTTAGTTGAAATTCATAAATAAACAAACTCTTTTTCTTCTCTTTATTATTCTAGCCGTAGAGTTTGATCTTTATGATATTAATTTCTTTATTTTAAATCTTTATAGAAAAAGAAAAGAAGCATAAAAAGGGATGGATTGGACAACTAAACAAAGAAGGATCGGACACCACAAAAGGAAGGGCTACACACTTGTTCTAAAAAGGGAATACATTGGAAAATGTTTTCATGCAACATTGGAAAAATAGAACCCCTAAAAGACCGAGCAATCTCATTCATAAAGTGATGATCCTTGTCTTTTATCCATGCATCATCCCAACCGTCCATCAAGTAACCACTCAATCAATCCACACCCTCCATTCTCTCACAACTTCTCTATATAAATGACCTTTGTTCCGTACCCACCTTCATTGTCATTACCCAATCTTCACCACTCTCCATTTCGGTACAAGACACTCCCTACCCCATTAAAAACCTTTTTCCCACCTCACTCTCTTCATTGCAATAAAACCTTAAAGAACCAAAAATCTCCACAACTTTGCCACCTTCACATATTAACTATCATTCATGGTGTCTTCGGGTTCTAAAAGAAGGAAGGGAAAGGAACCCATGGAAGAACACCCATATGATGAAAAGAGATTTAGAAGCTTGCATCATGCATTGCAATACGGGCGGATGGTTGATAAGGAAATCATTTATGAGCTGGAATTTCAAGTTAAAAAGACTGAGTGCCCCGAAATCACAGAGAAGATAGAAAGGAGAAGATGTGAGCTCCTCACTGACCCGGTCATTAAGGTGAATGCAAACCTCATAAGAGAATTTTATGCAAATGCGATTCGATATGATAAGAAGGATGAGTCTTACACAAGCTTTGTGAGAGGAAAGATGGTGGACTTTGGCCCCATGAGTGTCATGAGGGCATTGAAGCTACGGTCTATACAGTTTGAAGAAGAAAGCTATCACTCAAGATTGGACAACCCCAATTATGACCAGATTCTGCAAGATATTTGTGTACCAGGAGCTGACTGGGAAAGGGGTGCGGGAAATAAACCAAAGTTCATCAAGAGAACAGATCTCACTCCTGAAGCCAAGGGGTGGTTTGAGCTAGTGAGAAGGTCTGTTCTCCCAGCTGCAAACAACTCGGAGGTGAATGTTAAGAGAGCCACAATGGTGCACTGTATACTGAAGGGAAGAGAAATCAAGGTTCATGAACTCATAGCTAAAGGTATTAGAAAGATGGCAGAGAAAAGCGACTCAAGAGGAACGTTAGGTTACCCCAGCACTATTTACCGAATATGCAAGAAAGCTGGGGTGGTTTTTGAAGATGAGAACCCCGTGTGGATAAAGGAAGGCATCCCAATAACTGTACGAAGGATGAATGCTGCAGCATTCCCTTTGCCTCAGCGGAAGCAAAGGAAGAGGACAGCCCTTCAAGTAGTGGAAGGACAAGTCTTAGAGGGCCAAGCACAACAGACCTTGGACATGCACCAATTGCAGGAGGCCATTGATGGCTTGTCTAGACAATATTTGGAAAGCCAAGGAGCATAGAAAGAGCTTCAACTACAGATGATGGGGCAGCAAGAGGAAATATTCTCAAGATGGATGACTCAGCAAGGTGAGTGGCAAAGGCAAATGATGGAACAGCAACTAAGTCAAGGACAACAATGGGGAGAAACATTCAACAGGATGGAACGAAGTCAAAACGAGCAACAAGAATCCATCCAGAGGCTAATCAACATCCAAGCACATCAAGGGGCACACATACATGAGATGCATCGAAGACAAATAGAACAGGCAGAACTATTGGACGAGCAAAGGGCATTCGCAGAAGGAGTTTACATGAGCAAAACAGGACATCACATAAACACTCAAGCCAGGCTCGGCTACTTAGTGGGACAGCTGCCAATATTGAATCCAGGAATAGCCAGGTATAAAGAAATGAAGGATGAATTAGCACGAGAGGAAAGACAAAGGGTGGAAGAGAGTCATGAGTCAGTGAGGAAGGCACTTGAGGATTGGAAGCAAGCAAGATTGGCACGGATGCGAGAAAATACAAGAGGAAACAAGGAGGACAAGCAAGGAAAAGAGCATGGACATCCACAATAGTAAAAGGTGGTGGAGTTCCTCCTTTATTCCACCTTTCTCTATGTTTTAAATAAGGAAGATCTTGTATGAAATAGAACTTGCTTCCATGTTAAGTTTAAACCTTTTTCAATTATGTCTTTTAAGTTTTTGGTATTGAAGAAAGTCTCTGTGTGCTAGTCTTTATGTCACTGCATCCTTACTTTACTTACTTGTATGCTTGTCCCTTTTAATCAAATGAAGAGAGAATATTTATGTTTCAAAAGACCAGAGAGGAGTTCATACTATGGAGAACATTCATGAGTTTGTGGTATGATCATAAGTTAGCTAAGTTGGTTCAACCATAAGGTGGGATGACAACTATCTGGCCTGAATACTTTGCTTTGAATATACTCATGAGACTAAGTATATGACAAAATCCTAATAAGAGAAAGAGAAAAGAATAATGAAAGTGGAAAAACAAAGGAAAAAGAGTAAGCAATAAGGCTAGGCACCAATGGTTCTGATCTTAAGATATGTGTTTGTGGTGTTCCTATGTGAGGGATCTACTTGGATGAATAAGCTCTTAGGGGTGCTTTATCACCTGGTAACTTGGGTTAACTAACCCGGGATTATCAGCTGCAAGTCCATTATCAAGAGTAACCCTCACCACAGAACATTTAGTAACCCAAAGAGGTGCTGGACACCAAGGTCTCAAGAAGGAAAATAAATTAACTATATGCCTGTGGTGTGTATGTATGGGGGAGAGACTTGAGGGAGTAAGTCCTTAGGGGTGCTTCAACACCTAGCACCTTAAACCAACTGGTTCGGGAGTGTTGGCTGAAAGCTTATCTTAAAAAGTTGTCCCCTTACAGAGCACTTAGCCTAAGAACACCAACAAGCTCTGAAATGACAATAAAGGGATCAATGAATAAAAGTCTCATGGGATGTAAGCAAAGTGAGTGTTTTAAGACATGATAAAGGTCTGAAAGCCAGGAATGAACCTAAGTTGCTATGCATGAAACCACCATAAAATCAGTGATATGACTTCTACAAGAATGACTCATTGCTCTTGGCATTCCATTCATCATTCTCTTGTTCCAGTACTTGCTTAGGGACAAGCAAGCTTTAAGTTTGGTGTTGTGATGCCAGGGCATCTTGACCAGTTTCACTGACCTTTTCTTTACTATTTTTAGGTTAGTTTCATGCATTTCCTTAGGAAATAAGTTAGTTTTGGGTAGATATTCACTTACACCTTGATTCAAGCATACATTGTGCATTTTACATTATTTCATGAGGATTTTGCATAAGTTTAGTGACAAATTGTATGTTTCATTGCCCATGACTTGGACTTGAACTTTGATGCACTCTATTGCTTGATTTCAGGACCAAAGGAAGCAAGGAATGGGAGGTAACTTGCAAAGTTAATAAGAAAAGTGATTGCCAATAACGCTCTCAAAGCCATCATTGACCACGTTAAGAGTCACGTTAACTAAGTTAACGTGAACTCTAACGTGGAGAAGGGAAGTTGAGCCAACGTTAGTGACACTTAACATTGTCACTAACGTTGGCAAATGCTCATAAGTGGCCACGTTAAAGTCCACGTTAACTTAGTTAACATGGCCTCTAACGTTAGAAAGGGGGAGAAACGCCAACGTTAGTGACATTCAACATTGTCACTAACGTTGGCCTAAGGAGAAACATACCATGTTAACTCCCACGTTAACTTGGTTAACGTGGGAGCTAACGTAAGAAGCAAGAGTGGTCGACAACGTTAGTGACACCCAACATTGTCACTAACGTTGGAAGCAACCACACAACCCCCCAAGGAGCCACGTTAACTTCCACGTTAACTTAGTTAACGTGGAAGCTAACGTTGATGAGTGAAAGAATGGCCAACGTTAGTGACACTCAACATTGTCACTAACGTTGGGGATGGCTAAGCATGGCCACGTTAGAAGCCACGTTAACCTAGTTAACGTGGACTCTAACGTGAGGCATAGGGGCACCTTGGAACGTTAGTGACAATGTTGAGTGTCACTAACGTTCTCGAAGGATGGCAAGCCCACGTTAAAGAGCCACGTTAACTAAGTTAACGTAAGCTCTAACATGGGAACAAAGGGGGCTTTTCAAAGTTATTGGAAATGTTAAGTCTCAATAACGTGTGCGAAGGACTTAGAGGCAACGTTAGTGGCAACGTTTATGCCACTAACATTGAAGTTAACGTGGCTTTTACTTAGTAACGTTAGTGAGAAAGTTGATTGTCACTAACGTTCTCGAACTTATATTTTCACTAAACGTTAACACCCCTAACGTCCTGAGCTAAAGTCTCTGCCCACTTCACATTTTCTCTCTGCAAGTAAAGCCAAGCCCAAATGAAGAAGAGAACTGCTTCAAACTCAAGATCCAAAGGCCCAAGACTTGAAGAGCCAACTAGAAGCTGAGACAAGTAGTATATATAGGAGTAGCTTTGAATTGTTTAGGGAGTTCAAAAAAAGGGGAAAAAGGGAACTACTCTCTGTATTTTACCTTATCTGCAATTTCTAGTTTTATGATGTATTCTCCATCTTTGTTTTCATTTTTCTAGAGCTATGAACAACTAAACCCCTTTCATTGGGTTAGGGAGCTCTGTTGTAATTTGATGGATCAATACTAATTTTCATTTTTCTTCTTCTATCTTTCCTCTTGATTTTACTTGAAAGCTTTCGCTCTTCATCCAATTGAGTAGTTATCTTGGAAAAGAAGCTATTCAAACTTGGATCTCTTCTGAACCTTGAAAGAGGAATGAAGAGATCAAGCTAGAAATGCTTTCTCATGCTGGACCAAATTGGGTTTGGATGGGTATGTGACTATAACCCTCTCAATACCTGATTTGGGAAATGCATGTGGTATAATCAGTGACCATACTTCATCTCTTCTCATGAGCAATTGACCAAGGAATTGGCTATTGATCAAGATTTGAGAGATTGAATTGCAAGAAATTGTAATTCAATCAATTAAGATTGCCAAGGAGATCAATGAGTGCATTGATTGAGGAAGAGATGAAAATGAACTTGATCCGGAGAATTGCAACATCTCCTGAGCCCAATGAACTCCCCATCTCTGATCTTACCCATTCTCTTTAATTTCTGCCATTTACTTTTATGAGAAAATTCCCCATTCCCATTTACAATTCTGTAATTTACTTTCAGTCATTTACTTCCAGTCCTTTAATTCTAGCATTTACTTTTCTGTTATTTACATTCCCGCCATTTTGTTTTCTGCAACTCTCAACCCAAATTCTGGATTCGCTCAACTAGAACATTCTTCTAATTAAAGTTGCTTGATCAATCAATCCCTGTGGGATTCGACCTCACTCTATTGTAAGTTTTTACTTGACGACAAATTCGGTACACTTGCCGAAGGAAATTTGTTGAGAGACAGTTTCCACCCGCATCACTCTCATCATTAAAAATTCAAAAATAAAAAAAATATCTTTCCCTTATTCTGCTCATAAATTTTCAAAAATTTGGATTGACTTAGTAAAAAATTTTTAAAAATTTAGTTACTTCTTATGAGACAAGTCAAAATTTCAATTTAAAAATCCTATCTTTTCAAATCTTTTTCAAAAATCAAATATTTTTCATTTTTTATATTTATTTTCGAAAATTTCAAATTAGTTTTCAAAATCTTTTTCTTATTTTTGTTTCATATTTTCGGATTTAGTGCTAGCATTCAATTTTTAGATTAAAAAATTTCAAGTTGTTACTTGCCTATTAAGAAAAGTTTCAATCTTTAAATTTTAAAATCATATCTTTTAGTTTCTTGTTAGTCAAGTAATCAACTTTAATTTCAAAAATCAAATCTTTTTTATTTCCTTTTCAAATCTTTTTCAAAGTAATTTTCAATCATATCTTTTTCAAAATCAATTTCAAAATCTTTTCTAACTTCTTATCTTTTTAAATTTGATTTTCAAATCCTTTTCAATTAACTACTTGACTTTTTGTTTGATTTTAAAAGTTTTTCTATTTCAATCATATCTTTTTCAAAACCACCTAACTACTTCTCTCTCTCTAATTTTCGAAAATTACTAACCCCTTTTTCAAAATTCCTTTTAATTAACTAATTGTTTTAAATTTTAATTTAATTTTATTTCTCTTTTTAATTTTCAAATTCTAACTAATAATTAAAATAAAAATAAAAATATTTTTATTTTATTTTATTTAATTTCGAATTCTTCTATCTCTCATCTCTTTCTATTTAATTATTTATCTACTAACACTCCTCTTCCACTTAAAATTCGAACCCCCTCTTCTTCTCTGTGTTCGAATTTTTCTCTTCCCCTTCTTCTATTCTTCTCTTCTTCTACTCACATAAAGGAATCTCTATACCGTGACATAGAGGATTCCTCTTCTTTTTTGTTCTCTTCTTTTTCATATGAGCAGGAACAGGGATAAAAACATTCTTATTGAAGCTGATCCTGAACCTGAAAGGACTCTTAAGAGAAAACTAAGAGAAGCTAAAGCACAACCCTCTGGAGAGGACCTAACAGATATTTTCGAAAAAGAAGGAAACATGGCCGAACCCAATAACAATAGTGGAGATGCAAGGAAGATGCTTGGTGACTTTATTGCACCCTCTTCTAATTTCTATGGAAGAAGCATCTCAATTCCTGCCATTGGAGCAAACAACTTTGAGATTAAGCCTCAATTAGTTTCTCTAATGCAATAGAATTGCAAGTTTCATAGACTTCCATTGGAAGATCCTCATCAGTTCTTAGCTAAATTCTTGCAAATCTGTGACACTGTCAAGACCAATGAAGTTGATCCCGAGGTCTACAGGCTTATGCTTTTCCCTTTTGCTGTAAGAGACAGAGCTAGAACATGGTTAGATTCACAACCTAAGGAAAGCCTGAACTCTTGGGAAAAGCTGGTCAGTGCTTTCCTGGCCAAATTCTTTCCACCTCAAAAGATGAGCAAGCTTAGAGTGGAAATCCAAACCTTTAGACAGAAGGAAGGTGAGTCCCTCTATGAAGCTTGGGAAAGATATAAGCAATTGATCAAAAGGTGTCCTACTGACATGCTTCCAGAATGGAGCATCATATGTATATTTGATAAACCCTAATTTTGTGATTTATCTTGTGCTTAATTTGGAGAATTTTATCACCTTTTCTCATATTTATTCAATGAAATATCATGGTTTTGCAATTCTCCCTTGATTTGTGCTTAAATGTGAAAACATATTTTTTTGGCCTTAAAATAGCTAAATTTAATCCACTTTAATTTCATTCGATGCCTTGATATGTTTGTTGAGTGATTTCAGGTTCATAAGACAAGTATTGGATGGAAGAAGTGAGGAGAAAAGCATGCAAAGTGGGAGAACTTATGAAGAAATGAAGGAACCGTAAAGCTGTCAAGCCTAACCTCCTGGCACTCAATCGACCATAACTTGAGCTACAAAGGTCCAAATGAGGCAGTTCTAGCTGCGATAGAAAGCTAACATTCGGGGCTTCAAAATGATATTCAATTTGCCATATGTTGTTTCACGTATAGAGGCGTGCACGTGCCATGTACGCGTGCGCGCCGATGCTGCTCGTGGCCCACTAAAGTGAATTCGCCCCCAGCGATTTCTGAAGCACTTTGGGCCCAACCCAACTCATTTTTGATGCTATTTCATGCAGAATTCAAGCTTGGTCAAGGGGGGAGAAATTGTTTGTAGCATTAGCATCATGTAGGTTAGTTTCTAGAGAGAGAAGCTCCCTCTTCTCTCTAGAATTAGGTTAGGTTAATCCATCTTAGATCTAGGCATAATTTCTTGATTTCATCTTGTTTCTTTTCCAATTTCTTGTTTATAATACTCTATTCTTCTTAGTTCTCTTGTCAATTTTACTTTTATGTCTCTTTATGTTTATGAATACTCATGTTGGATCTTGTTTACATTTAATCAAATTTAATGTTGATGTTCTTTTAATTGATGATTTGAATTGTTGATTTACTTTTCTTGCAATTGGTAGTTGATAGATTTTACTATTTCTTGTCATTTATTATGCTTTCCTTTTGTACCCACCAAGTGTTTGACAAAATGCTTGGTTGGAGGTTAGAGTAGATTTTGAGCATTCTTGGCTTGAGAAGAGTAATTGGGCAATCTTGAGTCATTAATACCCAATTTACATTGGTGATTTAGAGTTGTTAGTTAATATCATTTTCAATGACGCTAATCTTTTGCTAATTCAATTAGTGAGTTGATTAGGACTTTTGATTTGAGATTAACTAGTCTTGTTTGACTTTCTCTCATGGAAGATAACTTATACCTTCTTCCAATGTTGGGGATGACGAAATGAGATAGATTCTTGTTATTATTATGATATGATTGATTAGTCTTATTTGACATTCTCCCTATGTGAAGATAACATGATACCTTCTTCCATTTGTTGGAGTTGACTAAATAAGATGAATTAATCATTGTATGACTAGGATAGGAAGCCCATGATCTCAATTCTTGCCATGAATGTCTCTCTTTATTAATTGCTTTCTTTAGTTACTTGCTTGATTTACTTTTCTTGCCATTTATTTTCTTGTCCTCTTATCAAATCAAACCCCCCCCCACATCTTCATAGCCAATAATTGACCACTTCATTACAATTCCTTGTGAGACGACCCAGAGTCTAAATACTTCGGTTAATTTTCATTCAGGTTTGTACATGTAACAAAAACCAAAAATTTAATTTGATTTGAGGATTGATTATTGGTTTGGACTATACTAACAACGGAATTATTTTGTGGAATTCCGAACCGGTAAAAATCTTTGTGTCAAATTAATGGCGCCGTTGCCGGGGAGTTGCAATGGTGTTACATTATTGGCTATTGTGAATATTGTGAATAATTTTGCCTTTTGCTTATTTGTTAGTTTTTGTTAGATTTAGGACTTTGTTGCTTATTTTTGTTAGCTTTTGTTTTTATTTGCTATTATGAATTCTCAATACTTTGGCTATGAGTTTGGCTCAAATTATGTTGTAGGTAATGGGAACTACAATGAGGATGTGCATCAAGGATGGAACAATCAAAGATGGTAGGAGCCTCAAGGGATTGATCAACCTTATTAGCAACAACAACCTCCGGATTCTTATGGGTATAACTCTCATCCTAATGCATATCAATCTAATGGATGTGGTGACCCTTATTGTGATTGTCAACAACTACCACCACATGCCTATGAACCACCCCCTCAACATGGTTTTGAATCACCTTACTCACAAGCCCTTTACCACCAATCACCTCCATATGACCCTAATCCTTATCCACCATACCATCCACCTTATGAACCATATGAACCATACATGGAACCACCACCATTCCAACACAATTACTCTCAAGAACCACCTCAATATACACCATCTCCATACCCTTAACAAGATGAACCAACTTCCAATTATGAAACTTCCTTCCCAAACAATGAACTTTCTTTTTTCACACCACCTCCAATGGATGATTCTCTCCAAGAATATGTTAGTTCTTACATTCGAAGGGAAGAAGAGAACCAAAAGGAGTTCAAGGAGTTAGAAGCCAATATGGCTACCCTAGCAGAAGCCGTTCACAATATGGTCTCCTCCTGACTAAGCCTAAGCAACCAATGCACTCCCATTGACGAATGTGGAGAGGTAATTAAGGAGCATAGTGAGGGAGTGAGTTTAGAGTTTCAAGGTGAAGAAGAGGAGTTGAAGCAAGAATTGTCACACGAGGAAGAAGTTGAGATAAATGAGCCGGAAGAAGTGGTTGAAAACATAGGAGATGTTGGAAGTCCATGGGAGTGTAGAAGTAGAGAGTCCTCTTTCAAGAAGCTTGATATTGATGTTGAGGAGGGTGTACAACCTCTAAAGCATATCATGGTGGGAAACTTTAAAGAGGTTGATCAAGAGATGGATTCAATCATTGATGAATTCCTATCTATAATTGAATCCTCCCCCATTGGGCTTGAAATTGAGATCAAAGAAGAAGATACACAACCTCCCATGCCCTTGGTAAGCAATGAAGAAGAGATTGAATTGGAAGAGAGCTATCAAGAGGAAGAGGTTGAAATTGAAGAAGCTTATGAAGATGTGAAGGTAGTCAAGAAGGAGCACAAGCGCGTAGACCTTGCATTAGCTAAGTGTAGGGAGGTCTTCCTTCCTAAGTCACCATGCTACACAACATTCAAGTGGGTAAAATTCTTACCCCTAAGCTTTAATTTCTCACTTGAATATGGTTTGCTTGAAAATGATGGTCAACTTAGAGCCCTTTGTGGAGTTAAGAGTAAGAGAGAGTTGTGTAGTGGTTGGACACATCACTCTAAGTTCATGATGGTTGCATGCTCAAAGTTGAATGGCAATGGTTGGTGTAAAACCAAATGGCATGGGTCTAGGAGAATGTTTGGATGCTTAATTGAGAATTCTAAGGTCATGCCACCCAATTGGAATCATGATGATTGATGACTGGAATTCACACCCCATTCAAAATTGGTGAATTAGTCCTTTTAGCAAGCGCACCAAAATTATCGTCAAGTAATAACCCACAGTGGAGTGGGATCGTATCCACAGAGATTGGCAAATTCGAGCAGTTTTAATCGATTGATGAATTAGTCAAGCGGATCAATAGGATTGTAGAGTGCAGAATTGTAAATGACATAAATGTAAATGAATAGAATATAAAGAAAAGTAATAAAGTGCAGAAATATAAATGGCAGAAAGTAAAGTGCAGAATCATAAATGACTTGAATGTAAACGGGAATAGGAAATCGCTGAATGTAAAAATAAGCAGTAAAGAAATGGATAGATAAGAATGACGAAATTCATTGAGATTGGGAGATGTTGTCTCTTTGGATCAAATCTAGCTTATATCCTCTTCAATCATGCAACTCATTGACCTCTTGGCAATCATGATTGATTGAGCCCTAATCCCTTGGTGACTCAATCTCTCAGATCTTGATCAATAGCCAATTCCTTGGTCTAATTGCTCATGAAGAGAGATATGCTTGGTCCCTAATTATACCACACACCATCATAGGTCCAAATAGAGGGAGGATTATATGTCACATATCCAAACACCAAAACTCATATTCTACTCTAGTGTGAGAAGGGATTTCAAGCATGGTTTCATGTTTCCTTTCCCAAGGTTCCCATGAAACCTAATTGTATTCAATTTCTTTTCCAAGATAATTGAATACTAAGCATTAAGAACGAAATTCCGTCTAGCAAATCAAAGAGAAGATGAAAAGAAGAAGGATTTCACTATCATTCATCCATCAAGTACAACAGAGCTCCCTCTCTCAATGAGAGGGAAGTTAGCTACTCATAGCTCAAAAAGTACTCAAAAGTGAAGTGTAAAAGTGGATCTAAAACTGACTGCTTAACCCCCTTTCTTTAGTACTCCTTGGGGTATTTATACTACTCCTAGTAAAATAAAAGAATTACAAAAGTGAAAAAGGAAAATTACATTTTTGGAAGGAAAAGAAAACACTCAATACGCATGACTTCTCAGCTGGCGTGTGGCTGGCGTACCTCTGGGGTGTCACGTGCTCTTCATTTCCAGCTTGGCGTGCCACGCCTAATCCTTTAAGTGGCACGCTCGTCCCTCTTTTAACCTTGGCGTGCCACGCCTTCGAGCTCAAGTGGCACGCCATAGTGGATTTCTTGTGTTGGCGTGCCATGCCTTCGAACTCAAGTGGCACGCCCCTTGCCTTTCTCACTTCTCTTTGTCTCTGGAAACTTGTACTGACGTGCCACACCGAAGGTCTAGTGTGCCACGCCCTTGCTTTATGCTTGGCTAGGCTTCTCTGGAAAGTTGAACTAGCATGGCACGTCCAGGGTCTGGCGTGCCACGCCCCTCTTGTGAGTGAGTGGTTGCTCTGTTTGGCGTGCCACGCCACGAACTCAAGTGGCACGCCCTTATGCTTCTCTTCTGAATGACACTGGCGTGCCACGCCTGGCTACTCAAGTTGCACGCCTAAGTGACGAATGGTGAATGGCGTGCCACGCCCATGATCTTGTCTTGGTTCCAGTGGTTGGCGTGCCACGCCTCAGTCTTCAAGTGGCACGCCATAGTGAAATGCCAAGGTTGGCGTGCCACGCCTTCGATACCAAGTGGCACGCCCAGTCCTTGCTTTTGGTTCTTAGTGCATTGGCGTGCCACGCCTGGTTGTTCAAGTGGCACGCCCAGTCTTCAATTGCCTTCAGCCCCTTCTCTGGATTATTGTACCACCGTGCCACGCCATGCTGCTTAAGTGGCACGCCCATGATCTTGTGAACTCTTCAAGCTTGGCGTGCCATGCCTGGGTTCTCAAGTGGCACGCCCAAGTGACTTCTTGGGGCTGGCGTGGCACGCCTTCGACACCAAGTGGCACGCCATAGTGAAGGTTCTTCTTGGAATGGAGAGTTGGCGTGCCACGCCCCTTTGCTCAAGTGGCACGCCCATAGTGGTTGATGAGTTAGGTGTGCCACGCCCAGCTTGGCGTGCCACGCCCCTTTTGTGTTCTTCATTGTAGCTCTCTGGAATTTTGTATCAGCGTGCTGATGACAAGTCATCTTAGCCTAGTTTTACTAGTCTTTTTCTTTGTTTTTATTAGGTTTTATGCACTTTCTTGCATTATAAGTAAGTAATTTGGAATGGAATTTTATGGTTTCTTTGAATCAATCAACCACCATTTAATTGATACTAAATCATGAGGTTTAAGCTAAGTTTAATTGATATTTAATTGATTTATAAACCTTGTGAATTTGGTGATACTTTGATTGGTTGTTTTGATTACTTGTAGGTGAAGAAAAGAAGAAAACAAGAAAGCGTGGCCTAAGAAGCGTGGCCCAAGGAATAGAAGAGTGTGGCAAATAAAATTAAGAAGTGTGGCACATGAAAGGAGGGAAGCCATGAAGAATTGTCCAAGAGCGCAACAATGGACCAAGGAAACAAAGCTCAATGCTCTGCTCCTCTTGAGAGCGGAGCACAAATTGGGAAACAAGAAACAAGGGAGGAAGAGCAATGCTCCGCTCTCCTTGAGAGCATTGTCGGGCTCCCATAAAAAATAATTTCAAGGAAATGTTTGCCAAATGCTCCCTCCAAGGATCGAACCCATGAGCAAAAGGGGAGTGGGAGAGCGCTACTCACAAAGAAAATAAGCCACACTTGGCCAAAATGCCAACTCCAAGGTTCGAACCAAGCACCTTGAGGAAGCAAGGAGCAAAGGCGCTACAAGGAACCAAGGAAATTTGCACCAGCGCACCTCCCTCAAGTTTTGAGCCAAGGACCTCCCTTTGGAAGCACCAATGCTCAGCTCACAAGGAGAGCAGAGTGCTACTCCTTGGCGCACACAAGCAAGCTTGACACGGCCAGGACTTGGTGCGCGCATCATGACACGGGCAAGGAAGCAAGGCGCGCAAGACATCCCCCACACCAAGCCAAAGCTCCGCTCCCCACATGAGCGGAGCATTATCCTGATGCCTCTCCCAGCCTTGGACGCAACAAGGATCGCCACACAAAGCTCCAATGCTCCGCTCCCCACAAGAGCAGAGCATCCTCCTGGGAGCAATTTTCAACTTGGGCTGAAATTCAATCAAAAAGCCAACTTAATTCAATTCTTCACCAAATTAAAAAGCCCATCCAAATTCTAAAATCCAAGAATAGAAAGTGTATAAATAAAAGCTAGTTTAATTAATTTAGGACCTCTAGACTTTACTTTGAAATTTTCTTTGAACTTTCATTTTCATTTTGAGCTTTTACTTTTGAATTTAGATTTTAGAGAATTGGGAAGGGGAATTGATCTCTCTTCTTCCTGGTTCTTGCTTGAGCACTCTTTTATTTTCTTGCTTTTGATCTTGGGTGGAGAATTGAAGAACTTCTGTTTCAATCTCACCTTGAGATCTCTTGGTTACTTTTCTGCATAATTCAATTTCCATTTCTGTTTACTGCTTCATCTTCTACACTTTCTGCAATTTACTTTTCTTTATTTCTTTTGCAATTGTTCTTGTTGGATCAAGGAAGGATTTGAGATCTAGACTTGTTTTCTAGTCTCTTCCACTCCTGAGATCTTCAACCTTCTTTTAAATTGCTACAATTAAGCATCAGTCACTTTCTGTTTTAATTTCTCAAGCATTTCTACTTTTCTGTTTAGATCTATTTTACTTCAATTCACCTTCTACTCTTCTGTTTAACTGCAATTCACTTGTTCTTGTTTAAATTCTGCAATCCCAATTCCCAATTCCTTTTATAATTCAAGCAATTTACATTTCTTGTACTTTAAGATTCAGTCATTTACATTTCTTGTAATCTAAATTTCTGCAATTTATATTCCTTGCACTTTAAGATTCAGCCTCTTTAATTTCTCTGCACTTTAATTTTCAGTCAATTACCCCTCTCCCTTTACATTTTATGTAATTTAGCTTCTGTTAATTACAAACCACTCAAACCAATACTTGATCCACTTGACTAAATCAACCACTAAACTAAAATTGCTCAATCCTTCAATCCCTGTGGGATCGACCTCACTCGTGTGAGTTATTATTACTTGATGCGACCCGGTACACTTGCCGGTGAGTTTTGTGTTGGATCATTTTTCACACATCACGTGCCACGCCCAGCTCCTGGTGTGCCACGCCAGTGCGTTTTTGTGGCGTTTGCTTCAAGTATCACGCCAGTTTCACAAGCCCAGCTTCTTGTTTGTCTTCTACCCCATTTTTGATGCTTTTCTCACCTGAAATTCAGCACAACTCATTTCAAAGTAGTGTACCATAATATTCATCAGATAATACATGAATTGTATTGATCAAATAAAATTTATGCTCTTTTATGGTCTTCTTTATACAAGAAACAAGGGTAGATGATGCAAGTCATCACAACACTAAACTTAAGTTTTGTTTGTCCCAAGCAAATCAATGTGAGTAAACCTTTATAACTTGAGGCCTTGGCTTTGAGTGATTGCAATACAACTAAGAGTAAGGCTAAGTGTTCAACACATGCATGAATGTTTTAATGTCATGAAAAACTCTTGGATCCTTGAGGGTTCTTTCAGGTATAGGCTTTAGGAGTCCTTTCTATTGATTGTCACCTTGAGGTAGTAAGGGTTATTTTACTTTCTTGACCATGACTCTAAGTGTTTTGTCTCAAGAAAACCCTTTAATTAAGCTTTCAATTAGCACTCCCAAACCAGTTGGTTTTAGGGTACTAGGTGTTGAGACACCCCTAAGAATTTACTTGCCCAGGTATCTTCTTGACACATCTTCACCACAAGCATCTACTAAGATTTTTTTTTATTCTTTTTGATCTTTTTAATGTTTCTTTTTTTTTCTATCTCAATAGTTGATGCTCAGAGCCTTGGGTCTTTATTGCCTACTACCTCTTGGTTCTATGGATATTCAAGGAACACCCTTTAGCCTTCCCCTAGTTATACCTTCTAGGACTAGTTGCTTTTCCATGACTCATTTTCTTTTTTAGTTCATTCAAGGTCTTACACTTGGTCACTTATATCTTAGTTTGTTTCATAATCCATCTTGGCCTTGGTCTTTCTCGTTGTTTTCGCACAACTCACAGTGACTCTTATGGAGACAAACTCTACTTTTATTTTTGTTGGAATGAAGACTTGAAATACATGGCATTTTCTTTCTTGAAATAAAGAACTCATAAAGACTTCAAACAGGAATTAAAAACTATGCATAAAACATAAACTATCCTAGCATGATTATTTATTCAAAAAGTAAATAAAGCAAAAACTTAAACAAGAATCCAGAATTTGGAAAGTGTCAACCATGGGACTCAACAACTTTGAGCAGCTTCGTCTTTAGTTCATTGGCCCCTTCCCTTTGTCCTTCTTCTTGGAGGGGAAAAAGCCACCTTCATCTGAATTGGAAGAATCTTCTTGCGCTTTGGCATCCTTGGGCTTCTAATATCCTAACCTTCTTCCCTTTCACCTTCATGTTAGCTACTGCATTGCATAGGTAGCTCAACTTTGTTTGCGCATAGCAATCATATTTCCCTCTAGCTACAGTTCTTGCTTCGTAGAGGTGTCTGAATTCAGCAAGGCTCTCCATTTATTGTAATTGCCATCTCAGAATCACTCCTAAGCTGCCTTGCATTTCTCCCCAATTAATTTGATCTTGCTGCTCCTTGAGATCCTCAAAACCCCCTTGGAGTTGTTGAATATTTTGGTTGACTTGGCTCCATTGTTGTTGTTGAGTTTCCTTGAGTTGATTGACATCTTCCCTCAAGTGGTGTAGATCTCCCTTCATTTGGTGTACATCTCCTTGCAGTTGCTCCTAGTTGAATCCCTCTGGAAATTATTGATATTGATATTGTGGTGGTGGTTGAAGTGCCAGGAATTGAGGTTGCTCTTTTGCCTCCTCTTCTTCTTGTTGTTGTTGTTGTTCATGCGCCTGAGCTCTTCGTTCTCTAGCTCTATGGAGTGGGTGCACAGCTACCACCTTGGCCATCTTTTTGGCAGTTATGAACTTGTCTTGCTTCACAAGCACTTCATCAATAATCTTTTCAATTCCAGCCTCATTATATAGCCTCTGTATAATGCTGGGGAATGCCAACCTTGTATTGTCACTGGTGCACTTCAGTACTTTGTTGATGTTGTTGGCAATCATCTCCCCTATGTTGATGTTCTCTCCTTTCATGATGTTGTAGATGAGTACAGCTCTCTCCTTGGTCACCTCTGAAGTGTTGGATGTGGGGATTAGGGACCTCTTCACAAATTCTAGCCACACTCTAGCTTGGGGGCTCAAATCTCTTCTCCTCAATTGATTAGGTACCCCATCCTTGTCATTGATCCAACGCACATGTATCATACAAATCTCATTTAGGATCTCATCGAACCTAGGGTCTTGCTGCTTCATTCTTTCTTCATAGCTCCAAGTGGAGCTTGTCCTCTTCACCATTAGCATCCTTTCTATGCTAGAGGGACTATAGTCAATGGACTTCCCCCTTACATAGCTAATATAGCCATAGTGTTGCCCTGGTTGAGGGACTGCGTTGGCATAGAATTTCCTCACCAAGCTCTCTACCACTTTCCTTGGTGGGTTGCATAGAAGTGACCAACCTCTATTGTTGATCTCAATGTTGATTTCAATGTGCTGGTTCCTTCCTAATTGGAACCCAACTTCTGGAATGATCTCCCTCTCACTCACCCAACTATAGAATTGGTTTTAGTTGAATATGAAAAGGAACTTGTAGTCATTGAAGGAGCTTGAGGACCCAGAGGTTGGTTCCTTGACTTTTCTTTTCTTTGAGGTTGAGCTTTTTGGTGGTGCCATGAATTTCAGAGAGTGTGTTTGAAAGTGAAATGGAGTTGCAAGAAAGAACAAGTAAAATAAGGTTTTGCTCCAACACCAAACTTAGGACTTGATTGTCCCAATTAAGAAAGAAAAAAGAAAGAAAGTAGGGAAAGAGATGGTAAAGGATAAATAGAGAAAGGAAGGGGTTGTATGCTCTTCGTGTGTGATTGGGGTAGTTGAAATAGGATAGGAGATGGTGAGGTGAGGCTTTTATAATGGGTGAATGTTGTGGTGGGAAGGGTGGGAAATAAAAAAAGTAAATGTTTTCCCACTTGGGGGTGGCGCCTAGCGTGGGAAGAGGCGCCAACTCGTTTCTCACTGTGTCTTCTGCGTGTGTTAAGTTCCAAAGTGTAAGTACACTTTGACTTCCTTGCTTTGTGAGTTGTTTACCATGTGGGCCCCATCTTCTCTCCTGAAATGAAACTGACCCCATTAGTAATGACAAAAAGAACCCCTTTCACATTCCTTCTCATCAAAAGTGAATTGGATTGCAACTGATGGGTGTCCCTTGGGACACCAAACTTAATTCTTTGGCATCTCAATACATTGGTTTTATCATTGTGTATTTAATGTATTCATAGGAGTTACCATCAATCTTTTTATTTTATTTTGATTCCAATTCCTCTAAACTCATTAAACCACATTCATGTTTTTACCCAAAGCATTAAGTGCTTTCAAATTGGGGGACTTGGGCTGCTAGATGATTCTTGGTGGTGGCCACACCAAACTTAATCCTTGGGCTTACTCTTCAAATCAAGATATAAATTGTCTGTAAGCCTAGATTAAGTGGGTGAGAGGCCACACCAAACTTAGCATTTTAGCTAGCCTTCAGCCCATTCACTCATCATGATCAATGCCTTCATCAAGTTGTAATTCCGGAATAGAAAAAATGTAAAGAAAATCTAGCTACCAAAGCTAAAATCAACATTCTAATATGCAATTGTAAACTACCTAATATGGCAATGTAAGATAAAAGAGAGACTGAAAAGTAAACTACCTAATGCAACAAATTTTTAAACTACTTCTAAGAAAAGTAACTAAATCAAAAAGGATAAAGTGTTGGGGTGCCTCCCAACTAGTGCTTCTTTATTGTCATTAGCTTGACATTCCTTCATTTTCAGCTGAGCTTGTAGCTCTCTCCCTGCTCCTCTAAGGAGCCTCCCAAGTAGTGTTTGAGTCTATCGCCATTGACAGTAAAAGTTCTCTGAGTCTTGTCCTCCATGAGCTCCACATGACCATAGGAAAACACCTTGAGTATGGTGAAAGGTCCTGACCATCTAGACTTCAGTTTTCCAGGAAACAAATTGAGTCTTGAGTTGTAGAGTAACACTTTCTGTCCCTCAGTGAACTCCCTTCTTGCTATCTTTTGGTCATGCCACCTTTTTGTGTTCTCTTTGTAGATTTTTTCATTCTCATATGCTTGATTCCTAAACTCCTCCAGCTCATTGAGTTGCATTAATCTCTTTTCTCCAGCAGCTTGCTCATCATAGTTTAACATCTTTAGAGCCCAAAAGGCTCTATGTTCAAGTTCAACTGGCAAGTGACAAGCCTTGCCATATACCAGTTGGTACGGAGACATCCCAATGGGAGTCTTATAGGCTGTCCTGTAGGCCCATAGTGCATCATCCAGCTTCTTAGACCAATCCTTTCTTGAGCTTCCAACAGTTTTTTCAAGGATTCTTTTTAGCTCTCTGTTGGAAATTTCAGCTTGCCCGTTGGTCTGTGGGTGGTATGGAGTTGCCACTTTGTGCTTCACTCCATATCTGAGAAGGAGTGCCTCGAGTTGTTTGTTGCAGAAGTGTGGTGCACGAATTGTAAATCACACTTTTCACAACTCGTACCAGTAACCAGCAAGTACATTGGGTCGTCCAAGTAATACCTTACGTGAGTAAGGGCTCCCACGGAGATTGCTGGCTTGAAGAAATCTATGGTTATTTTGTAATTCTTAGTCAGGATATCAATTATAATTATCAGTTTGGATTGCGAAAAATAAAAGAGCATGAATTAAATACTTGTTATGCAGTAATGGAGAATATGTTGGAGTTTTGGAGATGCTTTGTCTTCTGAATCTCTGCTTTCCCCTTGTCTTCTTCTTCACGCATGCAAGGTTTCTCCTATGGCAAGCTGTGTGTTGGTGGATCACTGTTGTCAATGGCTACCATCCGTCCTCTCAGTGAAAATGGTCTAGGTGTGCTGTCACCGCACGGCTAATCATCTGTCGGTTCTCACTCATGCTGGAATAGGATCCATGATCCTTTTGTGTTTGTCACTACGCCCAACCCTTGTGAGTTTGAAGCTCATCACAGTCATTCAATCCCTGAATCCTACTCGGAATACCACAGACAAGGTTTAGACTTTTCGGATTCTCAAGAATGCTGCCAATGGATTCTAGCTTATACCACGAAGATTTTGATTAAGGAATCCAAGAGATACTCATTCAATCGAAGGTAGAATGGAGGTGGTTGTCAGGCACGCGTTCATAGGTTGAGAATGGTGATGAGTGTCACGGATCATCACATCCATCATATTGAAGTGCGAATGAACATCTTAGATAGAAACAAGCGTGTTTGAATAGAAAACAGAAAGAATTGCATTAATTCATCGAGACACAGCAGAGCTCCTCACCCCCAACAATGGAGTTTAGAGACTAATGTCGTCAAAGAGTACAAAGTTCATATCTAAAATGTCATGAGGTACAAAATAAATCTCTAAAAGTTGTTTAAATACTAAACTAATAACCTAGGTTTACAGAAAATGAGTAAACTAAGATAGATAGTGCAGAAATCTACTTCTGGGGCCCACTTGGTGTGTGCTGAGGCTGAGACTTGAGCTTTACACGTGCCTAGGTTGTTTCCAGAGTTAAACTCCAGGTTGTAACCTGTTTCTGGCGTTTAACTCCAACTTGTAACCTGTTTCTGGCGTTTAACGCCAGAATGCAACATGGAACTGGCGTTGAACGCCAGTTTATGTCGTTTATCCTTGAGCAAAGTATGGACAATTATATATTTTTGGAAAGCCCTGGATGTCTACTTTCCAACACAATTGAGAGCGCGCCATTTGGACTCTTGTAGCTCCAGAAAATCCATTTTGAGTGCAGGGAGGTCAGAATCCAACAGCATCTGCAGTCCTTTTTCAGCCTGAATCAGATTTTTGCTCAGCTCCCCTAATTTCAGTCAGAAAATACCTAAAATTACAGAAAAACACACAAACTCATAGTACAGTCTAGAAATATGATTTTTATTTAAAAACTAATAAAAATATAATAAAAAGTGACTAAAACATGCTAAAAACTACATGAAATTACCCCCAAAAAGCGTATAAAATATCCGCTCATCACAACACCAAACTTAAATTTTTGCTTGTCCCCAAGCAACTAAAAACAAAGTAGGATCAAAAGAAGAGAATATTCAATGAATTCCAAAAACATCTATGAAGATCAGTCTTAATTAGATGAGCGGGGCTATTAGCTTTTTGCTTCTGAACAGTTTTGGCATCTCACTTTATCCTTTGAAGTTCAGAATGATTGGTATCTATAGGAACTCAGAATTTAGATAGTGTTATTGATTCTCCTAGTTCAGTATGTTAATTCTTGAACACAGCTACTTTATGAGTCTTGGTCGTGGCCCTAACCACTCTGTTTTCCAATATTACCACCGGATACATACATGCCACAGACAAATAATTGGGTGAACCTTTTCAGATTGTGACTCAGCTTTGCTAAAGTCCCCAATTAGAGGTATCCAGGGTTCTTAAGCACACTCTGTTTTTACTTTAGACCTCGACTTTAACCGCTCAGTCTCAAGTTTTCACTTGACACCTTCACGCCACAAGCACATGGTTAGGGACAGCTTGGTTTAGCCGCTTAGGCCAGGATTTTATTCCTTTAGGCCCTCCTATCCACTGATGCTCAAAGCCTTGGATCCTTTTTATTACCCTTGCCTTTTAGTTTTAAGGGCTATTGGCTTTTTGCTCTTGCCTTTTGGTTTAAAGAGCTTTTGGCTTTTTCTGCTTGCTTTTTCTTTTTCTTGCTCTCTTTTTTTTTTTGCGCATTTTTTTTCTGCAAGCTTTATTCTTCACTGCTTTTTCTTGCTTCAAGAATCATTTTTATAATTTTTCAGATTATCAAATAACATTTCTCCTTTTTCATCATTCTTTCAAGAGCCAACAATTTTAACATTCATAAACAACAAATTCAAAAGACATATGCACTGTTCAAGCATCATTCAGAAAACAAAAAGTATTGCCACCACATAAAAATAATTAAACTATTTTAAAATTTGAAATTCATGTACCTCTTTTTCTTTTTCAGAAAATATTTTTCATTTAAGAAAGGTGATAGATTCATAGGACATTCATATCTTTAAGACATAGACACTTAGATACTAGTGATCATGTAATAAGACCCAAACATAAATAAACATAAAGCATAGTAAACAAAAAACAGAGAAATAAGAACAAGGAGATTAAGGAACGGGTCCACCTTAGTGAGGGTGGCGTCTTCCTCTTCTTGAAGAACCAATGGTGCTCTTGAGCTCCTCTATGTCTCTTCCTTGTCTTTGTTTCTCCTTTCTCATAGCTCTTTGATCTACAGTCAAATGCTCTACCACTGAACTATGGACCCTTGAGATGAACCTCTCCATCTCTCATGACTCGGGGGTGGAAGCAACTACCTTCCTTTTCCTCTTTCTAGAGGTTTCTCTGGCCTTAGGTGGCATAAATGGTTATGAAAAAACAAAAAGCAACACTTTTTTTTCCACACCAAACTTAAAAGGTTTGCTCGTCCCCGAGCAAAAGAAGATAGAAGGGAGTAGAAGGAGAAGTGGAGGAGAAGGAGGTGTGTGAATGGGTGGGTATGGGAGGGGAATGGTTTGAATTGGAATGGTGAGGTAGGTGGGGATCTTGTGGGGTCCACAGATCTTGAGGGGATCTTGTGGGGTCCACAGATCAAGTGGGGTCAAGGACTTAACATCCCTGCTCCAATTAGGCGTATAAAACGCCCTTGCTGTGCATTCCTGGCATTTAACGCCAGACTGTTGCTTGTTTCTGGCGTTAAATGCCCAAATGTAGCCTGTTTCTGGCGTTTAACACCAGGCAGATGCTTGTATCTGGCGTTAAACGCCAGCTTGGTGCTTGTTTCTGGCGTTAAACGCCAGACAGATGCTTGTTTCTGGCGTTTAAACACCAGACTGCTCTCCTCCAGGGTGTGCTGTTTTCAATGCTATTTTTCATTCTGTTTTTGATTTTTCAGTAGTTTTTGTGACTTCACATGATCATCAACCTAATAAATCACGAAATAACAAAAAGAAAAGAAAATAGATATGATTAAATAACATTGGGTTGCCTCCCAACAAGCGCTTCTTTAATGTCAATAGCTTGACAGTGAGCTCTCATGGAGCCTCACAGATAATCAGAGCAAGGTTGAAACCTCCCAACACCAAACTTAGAGTTTGGTTGTGGCCTCCCAACACAAAACTTAGAGTTTGAATATGGGGGTTTTGTTTGACTCTGTATTAAGAGAAGCTTTTCATGCTTCCTCTCCATGGTTACAGAAGGAAAACCTTGTGTCTTATAGTTTGCAATGTCTGCAAACCACAGAGCTTCCTGAATAACAAATAATTGCTCATCCGGAAAGGTTTCAGAGATCTCAGTAGGAAGGAGGGGTGCTTCTGCTACTGGTTCTATCTGGGACAGGTGATCAGCTACTTGATTCTCTGTCCCTTTTCTGTCTCTTATTTCTATATCAATCTCTTGTAGAAGCAACACCCATCTTATGAGCCTGGGCTTTGAATCCTGCTTTGTAAGTAGATATTTAAGAGTAGCATGGTCAGTGTACACAATCACTTTTGATCCTACTAAGTATGATCTAAACTTGTCAATGGCATAAACCACTGCAAGCAGCTCTTTTTCTGTGGTTGTGTAATTTTTCTGGGTATCATTTAAAACACGGCTAGCATAATAAATGACATGCAGAAGCTTGTCATGCCTTTGTCCCAATACTACACCAATGGCATGGTCACTGGCATCACACATTAGTTCTAAAGGTAATGTCCAATCTGGTGCAGAAATAACTGGTGCTGTGACCAGCTTAGCTTTCAGGGTTTCAAACACCTGAAGACACTCTGTGTCAAACACAAATGGCGTGTCAGTAGCTAGCAGATTGCTCAAAGGTTTTGCGATTTTTGAAAAATCCTTTATAAACCTCCTATAGAATCCTGTATGCCCCAGAAAGCTTCTGATTGCCTTAACATTGGTGGTTGGTGGTAATTTTTCAATTACCTCTACCTTAGCTTGATCCACCTCTATTCCCTTGTTCGAAATTTTATGCCCAAGGACAATTCCTTCAGTCACCATAAAGTGACATTTTTCCCAATTTAGAACCAGGTTAGTCTCTTTGCATCTTTTCAGAACAAGTGCTAGATAGTTAAGACAGGAGCTAAATGAGTCTCCAAATATTGAGAAGTCATCCATGAAGACTTCCAGAAATTTCTCTACCATATCAGAGAAGATAGAGAGCATGCACCTCTGAAAGGTTGCAGGTGCATTGCACAGACCAAAAGGCATTCTTCTGTATGCAAATACTCCAGATGGACATGTGAATGCTGTTTTCTCTTGGTCCTGAGGAACTACTGCAATTTGGTTGTAACCTGAATAGCCATCCAAAAAGAAGTAGTATTCATGACCTGCTAGTCTTTCTAGCATCTAGTCTATGAATGGTAAACGGAAGTGATCCTTCCTGGTGGCTGTATTGAGCCTTCTGTAGTCAATACACATACGCCACCCTGTAACTGTTCTTGTAGGAACCAGTTCATTTTTTTTATTATGAACCACTGTCATACCTCCCTTCTTAGGGACAACATGGACAGGACTCACCCAGGGGCTATCAGAAATAGGATAAATAATCCCAGCCTCTAGTAACTTAGTGACATCTTTCTACACCACCTCCTTGATGGCGGCATTTAGCCGCCTCTGTGGTTGAACCACTGGCTTAGCATCATCCTCCAAAAGGATCTTGTGCATGCATCTGGCTGGGATAATGCCCTTAAGATCACTTATAGACCACCCAAGAGCTGTCTTGTGTGTCCTTAGCACCTGAATTAGTGCTTTCACTTCCTGTAGCTCTAAAGCAGAGCTTATGATTACAGGAAAAGTGTCACCTTCTCCCAGAAATGCATATTTTGGTGGTAGTGGTTTGAGCTCGGGTTTAGGAGGTTTCTCCTCTTCCTGAGGAGTTTTCAGAGGTTCTTCTATTTCCTCTGGTTCTTCCAGATTAGGCTGAACATCTTTAAAAATGTCCTCTAGCTCTGATTCGAGACTCTCAGTCATATTGACCTCTTCCACCAGGGAGTCAATAATATCAACGCTAAGGCAGTCGTCTAATGTGTCTGGATGTTGCATAGCTTTGATAACATTCAACTTAAACTCATCCTCATTGACTCTCAGGGTTATCTCCCCTTTTTGGACGTCAATGAGGGTTCGTCCAGTTGCTAGGAATGGTCTTCCTAGAATGAGAGTTGCACTCTTGTGCTCCTCCATTTCCAGCACTACAAAGTCAGTAGGGAAGGCAAATGGCCCAACCTTGACAATCATGTCCTCAATTATGCCTGATGGGTATTTAATGGAGCCATCAGCAAGTTGAAGACAGATCCGGGTTGGTTTGACCTCTTCAGTCAAGCCAAGCTTTCTGATAGTAGATGCAGGGATTACGTTGATGCTTGCCCCAAGATCACATAAAGCTGTCTTGGTGCAATTACCCTCTAATATGCATGGTATCATAAAGCTCCCGGGATCTTTAAGCTTTTCTGGGAAGCTTTTCAGAATGACTGCACTGCATTCTTCAGTGAGGAGAACTCTTTCAGTTTCTCTCCAATCCTTCTTATGACTCAAGATATCTTTCATGAACTTGGCATAAGAGGGTATTTGCTCAAGTGCCTCTGCAAACGGAATCTTTATTTCAAGAGTCCTGAGATAGTCTGCAAAGCGGGCAAATTGCTTATCCTGCTCCTCCTGGCGGAGTTTTTGAGGATAAGGTATCTTGGCTTTGTATTCCTCAACCTTAGTTGCTGCAGGTTTATTTCCTACAGAGGTGGTTGGAGAAGCCTTTTTAGAGGGGTTGCTATCAGCACTTGTGTGTGTCTGATCCCTCATTGGCATTTGGATGCCAGGGTTAGAAGCTTGATTGCCATTGGACGCCAACTTCTTACCTATTTCTGGCGTTTGAACACCAGAACTGAGCTTCCATTGGGCGTTTAACGCCAGCTCCTTGCCTATTTCTGGCATTTCAACGCCAGAATTGTTCCTCTCTGGGCTCTTACTGTCCTCAGAGGGATTTTGGATGAGATTTTGGTCATCTTCTGTCAGTTATTCTTTCCTCAGCTTTCTGCTGCCCTGAAGTGGGGTATTTAATGTTTTTCCACTTCTTAATTGAACTGCCTGGCACTCTTCTGTTATCTGCTTTGACAACTGCTGTTTTGTCTGATTCAATTGTGCCTCCATATTTTTATTAGCATTTTTAGTGTCTTGTAGCATCTCCTTGAATTCTGCTAGCTGTTTTGTTAAAAGGCACAATTGTTGATTGAGTTCAGCAACTTGTTCTGGAGGACCAAGTTCAGTAGACACTGCTTTGGCTTCTTCTTTTATGGAGGATCCATTACTTATGTACAGATGCTGGTTTCTGGCAACTATATCAATAAGCTCTTGAGCCTCTTCAATAGTTTTCCTCATGTGTATAGATCCACCAGCTGAGTGGTCTAGGGACATTTGACCACCTTTTGTAAGCCCAGAGTAGAAGATGTCTAATTGCACCCACTTTGAAAACATTTCAGAGCGGCATTTCCTTAGCATCCCTCTGTACCTCTCCCAAGCATTATAAAGGGATTCATCATCCTCTTGTTTAAAGCCTTGGATGTCCAGCCTTAGTTGTGTCATCTTTTTTGGAGGGAAATATTGATTCAAGAATTTGTCTGATAACTGTTTCCATGTCCTTATGCTTGCTGTGGGTTGGTTATTTAACCACCTTTTAGCTTGATCTTTTATAGCAAACAGAAATAGTAACAGTCTGTATACATCCTGATCTATCTCCTTGTCACGTACTGTGTCAGCAATTTGCAAGAATTGTGCTAGAAACTCAGTAGGTTCTTCCTGTGGAAGACCGGAATACTGATAGTTTTGCTGCACCATGACAATGAGCTGAGGATTTAGCTCAAAACTGCCTGCTTTGATGGGAGGTATACGGATACTACTCCCATATGCAGCAGTA
Source organism: Arachis hypogaea (assembly GCF_003086295.3). Taxonomy (NCBI): domain Eukaryota; kingdom Viridiplantae; phylum Streptophyta; class Magnoliopsida; order Fabales; family Fabaceae; genus Arachis; species Arachis hypogaea. The sequence continues at coordinate 44,080,188 of NC_092051.1, forward strand.
GTGGGATTAGCATATGACCCCAGAGTCCTTCTGGACTGTTCATTTCCACTTTTGTCCATGATGGAGAAAGGAAGATGATGTGGATTGTAAATTTTTTTTTTGGAAACTAAAAATATGATGCCAGGGCATCTTGGCCAGTTTCACTGACCTTTTCTTTACTATTTTTAGGTTAGTTTCATGCATTTCTTTAGGAAATAAGCTAGTTTTGGGTAGATATTCACTTATGCCTTGATTCAAGCATACATTGTGCATTTTACATAATTTCATGAGGATTTTGCATAAGTTTAGTGACAAATATTATGTTGCATTACCCATGACTTGGACTAGAGCTTTGATGCACTTTATTGCTTGATTTCAGGACCAAAAGGAAGCAAGAAAAGGGGAGGTAACTTGTAAGGTTAATGAGAAAAGTGATTGCCAATAACACTCTCAAAAAGCCATCAATGCCCACGTTAGAGAGTCACGTTAACTAAGTTAACGTGAACTCTAACGTGGAGAAGAGAAGTTGAGCCAACGTTAGTGACACTTAACATTGTCACTAACGTTGGCAATTACTCATAAGTGGCCACGTTAGAAGCCACGTTAACCTAGTTAACGTGGGTTAATGTGGCCTCTAACGTTAAGGGGGGAAGAGAAGCCAACGTTAGTGACATTCAACATTGTCGCTAATGTTGGCCTATGGTGCAAAGTACCACGTTAACTCCCACGTTAACTTGGTTAACGTGGAAGCTAACGTAAGGGATGAAGAGTTGTTGACAACGTTAGTGACACTCAACATTGTCACTAACGTTGAAGCAACCACACAACCCCCAAGAGTCACGTTAACTTCCACGTTAACTTGGTTAATGTGGAAGCTAACGATGAGGAATGAAGGATGAGCCAACGTTAGTGACACTCAACATTGTCACTAACGTTGGGATGGCTAAGAATGGCCACGTTAGAAGCCACGTTAACCTAGTTAACGTGGACTCTAACGTGAGACCTAGGGGCACATTGGAACGTTAGTGACAATGTTGAATGTCACTAACATTCTCGAAGGTTGGCAAAGGCCACGTTAGAAGCCACGTTAACCTAGTTAACGTGGGCTTTAACGTGAAGCAAGAAGGGGCACACTGGAACGTTAGTGACAATGTTGAGTGTCACTAACGTTCTCGAAGGTTAACAAGGCAACGTTAAAAGCCACGTTAACCTAGTTAACGTGGGCTTTAACGTGAGGCAAAGGGGTGCATTGGAACGTTAGTGACAATGTTAAGTGTCACTAACGTTCTCGAACTTATATTCTCACTAAATATTAACACCCCTAACGTCCTGAACTAAAGTCTCTGCCCACTTCGCACTTTCTCTCTGCAAGTAAAGCCAAGCCCAAATAAAGAAAGGAACTGCTTCAAACTCAAGATCCAAAGGCCCAAGACTTGAAGAATCACACTAGAAGCTGAGAAGAGTAGTATATATAGGAGTAGCTTTGAATTGAGAAAGGAGTTCTAGAGGCTGGAAAAAGAGACTACTCTCTGTATTTTACTCCCTTTGCATTTTCTAGTTTTATGATGTATTCTCCATCTTTGTTTTCATTTTCAAGAGCTATGAACAACTAAACCCCTTTCATTGGGTTAGGGAGCTCTGTTGTAATTTGATGGATCAATACTAATTTTCATTATTCTTCTTCTATCTTTCCTCTTGATTTTACTTGAAAGCTTTCGATCTTCATCCAATTGAGTAGTTATCTTGGAAGAGAAGCTATTCAAACTTGGATCTCTTTTGAACCTTGAAAGAGGAATGAAGAGATCAAGCTAGAAATGCTTTCTCATGCTGGACCAAATTGGGTTTGGATGGGTATGTGACTATAACCCTCTCAATACTTGATTTGGGAAATGCATGTGGTATAATCAGTGACCATACTTCATCTCTTCTCATGAGCAATTGACCAAAGAATTGGCTATTGATCAAGATTTGAGAGATTGAATTGCAAGAAATTGTAATTCAATCACTTAAGATTGCCAAGGAGATCAATGAGTGCATTGATTGAGGAAGAGATAAAAATGAACTTGATCTGGAGAATTGCAACATCTCCTAAGCCCAATGAACTCCCCATCTCTGATCTTACCCATTCTCTTTAATTTCTGCCATTTACTTTTATGAGCAAATCCCCCATTCCCATTTACAATTCTGCAATTTATTTTTCAGTCATTTACTTCCAGTCCTTTAATTCTAGCATTTACTTTTCTATTATTTACATTCCTGCCATTTTATTTTCTGCAACTCTCAACCAAAATTCTAGACTCGCTCAACTAGAACATTCTTCTAATTAAAGTTGCTTGATCAATCAATCCCTGTGGGATTCGACCTCACTCTATTCTGAGTTTTTACTTGACGACAAATTCGCTACACTTGCCGAAGGGAGATTTTGTTGTGAGACAAGTTTTCCGTGCATCAAGTTTATGGCGCCGTTGCCTGGGATTGATTGTGCATCAACAATGATTAAACTGGAAGATCACTAGATTGAGCATTTTTATTTTGTGAATTTCATTTTCTGTTTGGGTGATTTACTTTTTGTTTTAGTTAAACTTCTTCCCTTCCCCCTCTACTCTTTTGTTTTTCTTTGTTATTTTCAATTCTGTTTGCTAACCCACTAACTGTTTGATATATTGCATCACCCACAACTAACAGTAATTCTGACACAAATACTTCTTGCACCTATTTTCTTTGCTTGTACTTGTTGGTTGTATGACAGGGAGAAGAAGCGGGGCTTCAACTTCCTTTGATTCTGAACCTGAGAGAACCTTCCTTAGACTAAGGAGGGAGGCAAGAGAAAAACGTGTAGTTGGTGCTGAAGAAGAGGAGGAACACTTTGAGGAATACTTTGAACCAAACATGGAAGAAAACATGGAAAATCATCATGAAGAAGAAACTCACAACCATGGCAGAGGAGGTGGAGCAAATCATGCTGGGGAGGATAGAAGAGTTTTGGGCTCTTACATCAATCCAAACCCAGGAAATTGTGGAAGTAGCATCCAAAAGCCAACTATCCATGCCAACAACTTTTGAACTTAAACCACAGCTCATCACCCTTATTCAGAACAAATGTTCGTTTGGAGGAGGTGTTCAAGAAGACCCCAATCAATATTTGACCACCTTCCTGAGAATATGTGACACAGTGAAATCTAATGGTGTTCATCCTGACGCCTATAGACTGCTCTTATTTCCTTTCTCACTCAAGGACAAGGCAGCCAAGTGGCTGGAATCTTTCCCAAGGGAGAGCTTGACAACTTGGGAGGATGTGGTGAACAAATTCTTAGCAAGATTTTACCCTCCTCAACGAATCAATAGACTGAGAGCTGAGGTCCAAACTTTCAGGCAACAAGATGGTGAGACTTTGTATGAAGCATGTGAAAGGTTCAAGGACTTAACAAGGAGGTGTCCACCTGACATGTTCAACGAATGGGTGCAGCTGCACATTTTCTATGAAGGGCTCTCTTATGAGTCAAAGAAGGCCGTAGACCATTCATCTGGAGGATCTTTGAACAAGAAGAAGACCATTGAGGAAGCCATAGATATTATTGAAATAGTAGCAGAAAACGACTACTTCTATGCTTCCGAAAGAGGGAACACAAGAGGAGTGATAGAGCTAAACAATGTAGATGCTCTGTTGGCCCAAAACAAGCTCATTACCCAGCAGCTGGCTGACCTCACCAAGAAGATGGAGAGGAACCAAGTAGCAGCAATCTCATCTTCATCAACAATCCAAGAAGGAATGAATGAAGAAGCAGAGGGGAGTCAGGAGCAAGCCAACTACATTGGGAATTCACCAAGGAAAAACTATGATCCATACTCCAAGACTTACAACCCTGGATGGAGAAACCACCCAAACTTTGGGTGGGGAAGTGAGCAAGATCAAAACCAAGAACAGAGGACGTCTCAACACCCCCACAACAACACTTCTTCATATGCTTATCAAAATCAAAATAGCACATCTTCTCGGAATAACCCATCAATTGATGACAAACTCTCTAAGATTGAAGCCTTAATTGAAGGAATATGCAGAGACATTTAAGACAGTAAAGCATTCAGAGAGGAAGTGCAGTCAAACATGCAGAATCAAAATGCTGCCATCACAAAACTGGAGACACAAATCAGCTATCTGTTTAAGCAGCTTCCTAACCACAATTTTTGCTATGATGCCCATTCAAGCAAAAGGGAGGAGTGTCAGGCTATCACACTTAGGAGTGAGGAGGAACATCCCCAAAGACCACAAGAAGAAGGCTCAAATGAAAAGGGAGAAGAGCAAGATGGAGTGCAACCCCCCATGCCAAGTCTGCAGAAAGAAAAAAAGATACCCCAACTAAACATCTCAAGAGCTCCATACCCCCAGATATTGAAGAAAAAGGAAAATGACAACCAGTTCTTGAGATTTTTGGAAATCTTCAAGAGGCTACAAATCAACATACCATTTGCTGAAGCCATAAAACAAATGCCACTTTATGCCAAGTTTTTGAAGGAGCTAATGACTAAGAAGAGAAGCTGGAAGAACAATGAGACTGTGATACTAACTGAAGAGTGCAGTGCTATCATTCAGCATAAACTACCTCAGAAACTGAAGGATCCTGGGAGTTTTCAGATCCCTTGCATTATAGGAGAAATTACAGTAGAAAAGGCTCTTTGTGACTTAGGGGCCAGCATCAATTTGATGTCAGTAGCTATGATGAGAAAGATGAAAATTGAGGAGGCTAAACCAACAAAAATGGCTCTACAACTGGCAGACCGATCGTTCAAATTCCTTCACGGGATAGTAGAGGACTTGCTAGTAAAAGTGGGAGATTTCATATTCCCAGCAGATTTTGGGGTGCTGGACATGTAGGAAGACGCCAAGACCTCCATCATCTTGGGAAGGCCATTCTTGGCCACTGCTGGAGCTGTCATTGATGTTCAGAAGGGTGACCTCACCCTAAGATTACACAATGAAAAGATGACATTCAATGTGTTCAAGGCCATGAGTTATCCACCGGAACAATTGGGAGAATGCATGAGGTTAGATGCACTTGAGGATAAAGTGCAGGAGAATTTTGAAGAAGATGAACCTGAAGAGAACGAGAGATTGGTGGAGGAAGAATCTGAATCAAGTGAAGAGGTAGCTACAGCAGAAATACATATACCAGATGCACCAAAAGAAGGGAACGAAAAATCAGAAGCACCCAAACCTGAACTCAAAGCATTGCCACCCACTCTCAAATATGCATATCTAGGAGAAAATGAAAACTACCCAGTGATCATAAATTCATCCCTCAGTCAAGATCAAGAGGACGAGCTACTCAAGGTGCTGCGGGAGCATAAGGATGCCATTGGATGGACCCTTGCTGACTTGAAGGGAATCAGTTCAGCCATATGCATGCATAAAATACTGTTGGAAGATGATGCCAAGCCATCCATTCAATCCCAAAGAAGGTTGAACCCAATCATGAAGGAAGTGGTACAGAAAGAGGTTATGAAGCTTTGGCAAGGAGGGGTCATATACCCAATTTCAGACAGCCCTTGGGTTAGCCCCATACATGTTGTGCCAAAGAAGGGAGGGATCACTGTGGTTACCAATGAGAAGAATGAGCTCATACCTACAAGGACCGTCACAGGATGGCGGATGTGTATAGACTACAGGAAACTCAATGAGGCTACACGAAAGGACCACTTTCCCCTTCCATTCATGGATCAGATGTTGGAAAGACTTGCAGGGCACGCATATTATTGTTTTCTCGACGGTTATTCAGGATATAACCAAATAGTGGTTGATCCAAGAGACCAAGAGAAAACCTCATTTACCTGTCCGTATGGAGTGTTTGCCTATAGGCGCATGCCATTTGGATTATGTAATGCCCCTGCAACTTTCCAACGCTACATGCTTTCTATCTTTTCAGATATGATAGAAAAATTCATTGAAGTTTTTATGGATGATTTCTCGGTATTCGGAGATTCTTTTCCTAGTTGCCTACATCACCTCGCCTTGGTATTGAAAAGATGCCAAGAGACCAATTTGGTCTTGAACTGGGAAAAATGCCACTTCATAGTGACAGGAGGAATAGTCCTTGGTCACAAGGTCTCTCACCAAGGCATTGAGGTTGATAGAGCTAAAGTAGAACTTATTGAAAAACTACCCCCACCCAGTGATGCCAAGGCAATTAGAAGTTTTTTAGGGCATGCTGGTTTTTACAGAAGGTTCATTAAAGATTTTTCAAAGATAGCCAAGCCCTTAAGCAATCTCCTTGTATCTGATACACCATTCATCTTTGATGAAACATGCATGCTAGCATTTGCACATTTGAAAATGAGGTTATCCTCTGCTCCTATCATTTCCCCACCTGATTGGAACCTACCATTTGAATTGATGTGCGATGCATCTGATTTTGCAGTTGGGGCAGTGTTAGGACAAAGGAAAGATAACCTAGTTCGTGTGATATACTATGCTAGCAAAGTCCTTAATGAAACTCAAAGAAATTATACCACTACTGAAAAGGAGTTGCTAGCAATAGTTTTTGCATTTGACAAATTTAGATCATACCTCATTGGTGCTAAAGTGATTGTTTTTACAGATCACACAGCACTTAAATATTTGTTTGCCAAGCAAGAATCAAAGCCAAGACTAATAAGGTGGATCTTACTGTTGCAGGAATTTGATATTGAAATCAGAGACAAGAAAGGAGTGGAGAACAAGGTGGCAGATCACCTATCCAGAATCCCTCATGATCAAGGTGGAGAAAATGATACAAATGTGAACGAGCTCTTCCCTAATGAGCAGTTGATGACAGTTCACAAAGCACTATGGTTCACAGATATTACAAATTTCAAGGCAACTGGGGCATTACCCCCAGGGATCAATAAACATCAAAAGAGGAAGCTCATGAATGATGCAAAATACTTTGTCTGGGACGAGCCATATCTCTTCAAGAAATGTTCAGATGGAATTCTTAGAAGATGTGTTTCGGAAGAGGAAGGGAGAGAAGTCCTGTGGAACTGCCACGGTTCATGTTATGGCGGGCACTTTGGAGGGGACAGAACTGCAGCAAAGGTGTTACAAAGCGGATTCTTTTGGCCCACCCTTTTCAAGGATGCCAAGGAACTAGTAAAAAGCTGCAATGAATGCCAAAGATCTGGAAACCTACCCAAAAGAAACGCCATGCCACAAAATTTCATCTTAGAACTGGAACTGTTTGATGTGTGGGGAATTGTTCATGGGACCATTCCCAACCTCATATGCAAACAAGTACATCCTGGTAGCAGTGGATTATGTTTCCAAGTGGGTAGAGGCTATTGCAACCCCAACTAATGATAACAAGGTAGTCATGAACTTCCTCAGGAAGAATATCTTTAGCCGGTTTAGAGTCCCAAGAGCCCTCATTAGTGATGGAGGGAGCCACTTTTGTAACAAACCACTAGAAGCTCTCCTCTTACGATATGGGGTAAAACACAAAGTAGCCACACCTTACCATCCTCAAACAAGTGGGCAAACTGAGATATCCAACAGAGAGCTGAAGAGGATCCTGGAAAAGACTGTGGGCGCATCTAGAAAGGATTGGTCGAAGAAGCTGGATGATGCTCTTTGGGCATACAGAACAGCATTCAAAACTCCACTTGGAATGTCTCCATATCAACTAGTCTATGGGAAGGCTTGTCATTTACCACTGGAGCTGGAACACAAAGCTCTTTGGGCTATCAAGATACTAAATTTTGACAGCATTACTGCTGGTGCAAAAAGGATCTTGCAGCTGCAAGAGATAGAGGAATTCAGGTCACAAGCCTATGAAAACACTAAGATGTATAAAGAGAAGGCAAAGAGAAAACATGACATGCATCTTGCACCCAGGAGTTTCGAAAAGGGGCAGCAAGTACTCCTTTACAATTCTAAATTAAGGCTGTTCCCAGGAAAACTCAAGTCAAGGTGGTCTGTACCTTTCATGGTTACAAAAGTATCACCATATGGCCACATCGAAATCACGGATGAAGGTTCAGAGAGGACTTTCACAGTGAATGGACAAAGACTCAAGCATTATCTGGGCAACATGGGGGAAAACCCCAGAGTAAAGTACCATCTCAAGTAATTAAGGACTCGTCGAGCTAGCGACGATAAAAGAGCGCTCTGTTGGGAGGCAACCCAACCTCAGGTAGTTTCACTTTCATCTGTATTTCAATAAAAATCACAAGTTGTTTCCCCTGTATTGTAAGGAGCTAAGTTTGGTGTTCCACACCAGAACAATCCAAGAGTGATAGTGTAGTTCTAAGTTTGGTGTTCCACTAAAGGACATTGGTTAGAATTACACTCCACTCCAAAAGAACATTGCTAGCTCCATCCAATCAAGAGAAACCACTTAGATGTAGTTAGACTATAGGTGATCATTGCTTTGTTGATAACAAGATATAAGGGTCTCTGCATATATGCAATATTTTGTACTGGGCAAAGAACTAAGTTTGGTGTTCACACACCAAATTGAGTTCAAGAGGCACAAGCATACATGTAAGCTAACTATGTCTCAAGTGCTTTGAGAACAAGCAACTTCCAGTAACCTTGCAGGAATCTTATAAGGAAATGGTGCACCTTCACCCAAAGAAGCGAGGCAGCAAAAACTAGGATGATGACAAAGAGAGAGGGGGACCAGAGATCATCACCCGAAGGTTGTATTGTTACCTAATTCCATTGTACTCAGAATTGTTGGAAGTCCGAATGCACTTTTGATTTGTAGTTACTCGTAGTTGAACCCTTTTTAAATTCTGTCTTTTAAGTTCTGAATAGGTCTATGTGCACTAGTCTTTATGTTACTGCACCATTACTTAACTTACTTGTATGCTTGTCCCTTTAAATCAAATAAAAAGAGAATGATTGTTTTCAAAAGGCCAGAGTAGAGTTCATAATGTGGAAGTGCATTCATGAATCTTTGGGGTAGTCATAAGTTAGCTAAGTTGGTTCAACCACAAGGCTGGGATGACAATTATATGGCCTGAATACTTTCCTTTGGATACACTCATGAGACTAAGTTAATAACAAGATCCTAATAAGAGAAAAGGGAAAGAACAATGGAAGTGAAAAACAAAAGAAAAAGAGTAAGCAATAAGGCTAGGCATCAATGGTTTTAATCTTGAGGCAAGTGTCTGTGGTGCTCCTGTATGAGGGATCTACTTGGATGAATAAGCTCTTAGGGGTGCCTTATCACTTGGTAACTTGGGTTAACTAACTCGGGATTATCAGCTGAAAGTCCACTATCAAGAGTAACCTTCACTACAGAAACTTAGTAACCCAAAGAGGTGCTGGACACCAAGGTCTCAAGAAAAGAAAATAAATAAACTAAATGCCTATAGTGTGTATGTATGGGGGATAGGCTTGAGGGAGTAAGTCCTTAGGGGTGTCTCAACACCTAGCACCTTGAACCAACTGGTTCGGGAGTGTTGGCTGAAAGCTTATCTTAAAGAGTTGCCCCCTTGCAGAGCACTTAGCCTAAATAACACAAACAACCCTTGAAATAACAATAAAAGGATCAATGAATAAAAGTCTCATGGGATATAAACAAAGTGGGTGTTTTAGGACATGATAAAGGTCTGAAAGCCAGTAATGGAATGAACCTAAGTTGCTATGCATGAAACCACCATAAAATCAGTAACATAACTTCCACAAGAATGACTCATTCCTCTAGATATTCCATTCATCATTCTCTTGTTCCAGTACTTGCTTAGGGACAAGCAAGCTTTAAGTTTGGTGTTGTGATGCCAGGGCATCTTGGCCAGTTTCACTGACCTTTTCTTTACTGTTTTTAGGTTAGTTTCATGCATTTCTTTAGGAAATAAGCTAGTTTTGAGTAGATATTCACTTATGCCTTGATTCAAGCATACATTGTGCATTTTACATAATTTCATGAAGATTTTGCATAAGTTTAGTGACAAATATTATGTTGCATTACCCATGACTTGGACTAGAGCTTTGATGCACTTTATTGCTTGATTTCAGGACCAAAAGGAAGCAAGAAAAGGGGAGGTAACTTGCAAGGTTAATGAGAAAAGTGATTGCCAATAACACTCTCAAAAAGCCATCAATGCCCACGTTAGAGAGTCACGTTAACTAAGTTAACGTGAACTCTAACTTGGAGAAGAGAAGTTGAGCCAACATTAGTGACACTTAACATTGTCACTAACGTTGGCAATTACTCATAAGTGGCCACGTTAGAAGCCACGTTAACCTAGTTAACGTGGCCTCTAACGTTAAGGGGGGAAGAGAAGCCAACGTTAGTGACATTCAACATTGTCACTAACGTTGGCCTATGGTGCAAAGTACCACGTTAACTCCCACGTTAACTTGGTTAACGTGGGAGCTAACGTAAGGGATGAAGAGTTGTCGACAACGTTAGTGACACTCAACATTGTCACTAACGTTGAAGCAACCACACAACCCCCAAGAGTCACGTTAACTTCTACGTTAACTTGGTTAACGTGGTAACTTGGTTAACGTGGAAGCTAATGATGAGGAATGAAGGATGAGCCAACGTTAGTGACACTCAACATTGTCACTAATGTTGGGATGGCTACGAATGGCCACGTTAGAAGCCACGTTAACCTAGTTAACGTGGACTCTAACGTGAGACCTAGGGGCACATTGGAACGTTAGTGACAATGTTGAATGTCACTAACGTTCTCGAAGGTTGGCAAAGGCCACGTTAGAAGCCACGTTAACCTAGTTAACGTGGGCTTTAACGTGAAGCAAGAAGGGGCACACTGGAACGTTAGTGACAATGTTGAGTGTCACTAACGTTCTCGAAGGTTAACAAGGCAACGTTAAAAGCCACGTTAACCTAGTTAACGTGGGCTTTAACGTGAGGCAAAGGGGTGCATTGGAACGTTAGTGACAATGTTAAGTGTCACTAACGTTCTCGAACTTATATTCTCACTAAATATTAACACCCCTAACGTCCTGAACTAAAGTCTCTGCCCACTTCGCACTTTCTCTCTGCAAGTAAAGCCAAGCCCAAATAAAGAAAGGAACTGCTTCAAACTCAAGATCCAAAGGCCCAAGACTTGAAGAATCACACTAGAAGCTGAGAAGAGTAGTATATATAGGAGTAGCTTTGAATTGAGAAAGGAGTTCTAGAGGCTGGAAAAAGAGACTACTCTCTGTATTTTACTCCCTTTGCATTTTCTAGTTTTATGATGTATTCTCCATCTTTGTTTTCATTTTCAAGAGCTATGAACAACTAAACCCCTTTCATTGGGTTAGGGAGCTCTGTTGTAATTTGATGGATCAATACTAATTTTCATTATTCTTCTTCTATCTTTCCTCTTGATTTTACTTGAAATCTTTCGATCTTCATCCAATTGAGTAGTTATCTTGGAAGAGAAGCTATTCAAACTTGGATCTCTTTTGAACCTTGAAAGAGGAATGAAGAGATCAAGCTAGAAAGGCTTTCTCATGCTGGACCAAATTGGGTTTGGATGGGTATGTGACTATAACCCTCTCAATACTTGATTTGGGAAATGCATGTGGTATAATCAGTGACCATACTTCATCTCTTCTCATGAGAAATTGACCAAGGAATTGGCTATTGATCAAGATTTGAGAGATTGAATTGCAAGAAATTGTAATTCAATCACTTAAGATTGCCAAGGAGATCAATGAATGCATTGATTGAGGAAGAGATGAAAATGAACTTGATCCGGAGAATTGCAACATCTCCTAAGCCCAATGAACTCCCCATCTCTGATCTTACCCATTCTCTTTAATTTCTGCCATTTACTTTTATGAGCAAATCCCCGATTCCCATTTACAATTCTGCAATTTATTTTTCAGTCATTTACTTCCAGTCCTTTAATTCTAGCATTTACTTTTCTGTTATTTACATTCCTGCCATTTTATTTTCTGCAACTCTCAACCAAAATTCTGGATTCGCTCAACTAGAACATTCTTCTAATTAAAGTTGCTTGATCAATCAATCCCTGTGGGATTCGACCTCACTCTATTGTGAGTTTTTACTTGACGACAAATTCGGTACACTTGCCGAAGGGAGATTTTGTTGTGAGACAAGTTTTCCGTGCATCAAAATAAAATAAAATAAAATAAAATAAGTGAAAATTTGGATATAAGTTCAAAAATTAAAAGGAAATTGAAAACTAAAATAATTAATTAATTCAAAAGATTTGAAAAATAAGGAGTAAGGATTTTCGAAAAATGAAGAAAGAGAAAGTGGTTAGGAAGTTTTAAAAATTTAAATTTTAAATTTGAAAATTTGAATTTTGAATTTTGAAAAAGTCAACAATACAAGATAAGGATTTGAAAGAGATTTAAATTTTGAAAAGATTTGATTTTTAAGTTTGAAAATTAAATTTTGAAATTTTAAATTTTGAAAATTTGAAATTTGAAATATGAATTTTGAATTTTGAATTTTAAATTTTGAATTTTGGAAGTTGAAAATTTAAATTTGAATTTGAAATAAGATAAGATAAGATTTTGAAGAAAGATATGATTTTTTTGAAAAAGATTTGAATTTTGAAATTTTAAAACTAAGATAAGATAAAATAAAAATTTTTAAAATAAAAATCTGAATTTTTAAAAGCAATTTTTGAAAATTCAATTTAAAATAAAGAGAAAAGATATTTTTGAATTTAATGAGGAAAGAGAAAAACAATAAAATGACACAAGACTTAAAATTTTTAGATCTAATGCTCCTTGTTTTTCAAAAATTTTGGAGGGAAAACACCAAGGAACACCAAACTTAAAAATTTTAAGATCAAAATACAAAGAAGACTCAAGAACACCTTGAAGATTCACAAGAACACGAGGAACAAAAATTCAAAGACTCAAAGGACTCAAGAACATAAAAAAAGAACACCAAACTTAAAACTTGACACAAGATTTAGTCAAAGAAAAATTATTTTTGAAAAAGTTTTAAAAGGAAGATTCCCAATTACCAAGAACATAAGCACACTGCTCTAGCCAATTGAGCTATAAATTTAAAGTGTTTTAACAAAGGTATTTAATGTATATAAAATATATATATTTTTTTGAATACTGATAATTTGAAAACGCACAAGAAAAATAAGAAAAAACACAAAACAAGAAAAACTAAAGATCAAACAAGGAAAATAAACAAGAACAACTTGAAGATTAAGAAAGAACTAAGAACATATAATTCAAAAAATTGAAAGAAAAATAAAATCATGCAATTGACACCAAACTTAAATTATGAAACTAAACTCAACAAAAGACTAAATCATGAAGTTATTGGTTTAAAAAAAATTTTCGAAAATAATTTAGAAAAATAAAATAAAGATTTCAAAATTTTAACCAAAAACAATAATAGAAGACTCTAAACTAAAAAGAAAAATTTTTCCTGATCTAAGCAACAAAATAAACTGTCAGTTGTCCAAACTCAAACAATCCCCGGCAACGGCGCCAAAAACTTGGTGCACGAAATTGTGATTCACACTTTTCACAATTCCGCACAACTAACCAGCAAGTGCACTGGGTCGTCCAAGTAATACCTTACGTGAGTAAGGGTCGATCCCACGGAGATTGTTGGCTTGAAGCAATCTATGGTTACCTTGTAAATCTTAGTCAGGATATTAATTATGATTATCAGTTTGGATTGTGAAAAATAAAAGAGCATGAATTAAATACTTGTTATGCAGTAATGGAGAATATGTTGGAGTTTTGGAGATGCTTTGTCTTCTGAATCTCTGCTTTTCCCCTGTCTTCTTCTTCACGCACGCAAGGTTCCTCCTATGGCAAGCTGTGTGTTGGTGGATCACCGTTGTCAATGGCTACCATCCGTCCTCTCAGTGAAAATGGTCCAGTGCGCTGTCACCGTACGGCTAATCATCTGTCGGTTCTCACTCATACTGGAATAGGATCCATTGATCCTTTTGCGTCTGTCACTACGCCCAACCCTTGTGAGTTTGAAGCTCGTCACAGTCATTCAATCCCTGAATCCTACTCGGAACACCACAGACAAGGTTTAGACTTTCTGGATTCTCAAGAATGCTGCCAATGGATTCTATCTTATACCACGAAGATTCTGATTAAGGAATCCAAGAGATACTCATTCAATCGAAGGTAGAATGGAGGTGGTTGTCAGGCACGCGTTCATAGGTTGAGAATGGTGATGAGTGTCACGGATCATCACATCCATCATATTGAAGTGCGAATGAACATCTTAGATAGAAACAAGCGTGTTTGGATAGAAAACAGAAATAATTGCATTAATTCATCGAAACACAGCAGAGCTCCTCACCCCCTGATGCCAGGGAATTTTGGCCAGTTTCACTGACCTTTTCTTTACTGTTTTTAGGGTAGTTTCATGCATTTCCTTAGGAAATAAGCTAGTTTTGGGTAGATATTCACTTACATCTTGATTCAAGCATACATTGTGCACTTTATATGATTTCATGAGGATTTTGCATGAATTTAAGGACAAATTGGATGTTGCATTTCCCATGACTTGGACTAGAACTTTGATGCACTTTATTGCTTGATTTCAGGACAAAGGAAGCAAAGAAGAACCACTTTAGTGGCTACGTTAGTTACACTAACGTTAACACTAACGTGGAATGGGAGTAACTTGCAAAGTTAATGAGAAAAGTAATTGCCAATAACGCTCTCGAAGCCATCATTGCCCACGTTAAGAGTCACGTTAACTAAGTTAACGTGAACTCTAACGTGGAAGAAAAGAAAAGGAGCCAATGTTAGTGACACTTAACATTATCACTAACGTTGAGCCAAGCTCATAAGTGGCCACGTTAACTTAGTTAACGTGGCCTCTAACATTAAGAAAAAAAGGGGGATGCCAACATTAGTGTCATTCAACTTTCTTACTAACGTTGGCCAAGTCACAAGAAGCCACGTTAACTCCCATGTTAACCTAGTTAACGTGGAAGCTAACGTGAAGAAACTAGGTGGTCGACAACGTTAGTGACACCAAACATTGTCACTAACGTTGGGATGAACACACCCTATCCCCAAGAAGCCACGTTAACTCCCACGTTAACCTAGTTAACGTGGAAGTTAACGTGAAGAAGAAAGGTTATCAACAACGTTAGTGACACCAAACAATGTCACTAACGTTGGAAGGAGCCAACACAAGCCACAATGAGCCACGTTAACTCCCACGTTAACTTAGTTAATGTGGAAGCTAACGTGAGAAGAAGGATGATGAGCCAACGTTAGTGACATTCAACTTTGTCACTAATGTTGGAGATGGCTAGCACAGCCACGTTGGAAGCCACGTTAACCTAGTTAACGTGGACTCTAACGTGAGAAATAGGGGCACATTGGAACGTTAGTGACAATGGTAAGTGTCACTAACGTTCTCGAAGGTTGGCAAGCCTACGTTAAAAGAGCCACGTTAACTTAACGTGGACTCTAACGTAGGGAATGGGGAGACTTCTCAACGTTACTGGGAAAGTTGAGTCCCAACAACGTGTGCGAAGGACATAGTGGAAACGTTAGTGGCAACATTTGTGCCACTAACGTTGAAGTTAACGTGGCTCTTAACTTTGGTGAGGAACGTTAGTGAAAAAGGTGATTGTCACTAACGTCCTCGAACCCACATTTTCACTGAACGTTAACACCACTAACTTCCTGAGCTAAAAGTCTCTGCCCACTTCACATTTTCTCTCTGCAAGTAAAGCTAAGCCTAATGAAGAAGAAAACTGTTTCAAACTCAAGATCCAAAGGCCCATACCCAAGACTTAAAGAATCAACTAGAAGAACAGAAGAGTAGTATATATAGGAGTAGCTTTGAATTATTTTGGGAGTTGGAAATTATAGGGAGCCTCTTGGCATAGAACTACTCTCTGTATTTTACTTTCTCTGCACTTCTAGTTTCATCATGTATTCTCTATCTTTGTTTTCATTTTCCAGAGCTATGAACAACTAAACCCCTTTCATTGGGTTAGGGAGCTCTGTTGTAATTTGATGGATTAATACTAGTTTTCATTATTCTTCTTCTATCTTTTCTCTTGATTTTACTTGAAAGCTTTCGATCTTCATCCAATTGGGTAGTTATCTTGGAAAAGAAGCTATTCATACTTGGATCTCTTCTGAACCTTGAAAGAGGAATGAAGAGATCATGCTAGAAATGCTTTCTCATGCTGGACCAAATTGGGTTTGGATGGATATGTGACTATAATCCTCTCAACACTTGATTTGGGAAATGCATGTGGTGTAATCAGTGACCATACTTCATCTATTCTCATGAGCAATTGACCAAGGAATTGGCTATTGATCAAGATTTGAGAGATTGAATTACAAGAAATTGTAATTCAATCACTTAAGATTGCCAAGGAGATCAACGAGTGCATTGATTGAGGAAGAGATGAAAATGAAATTGATCCGGAGAATGCAACATCTCCTAAGCCCAATGAACTCCCTATTTCTGATCTTACCCATTCTCTTTAATTTCTGTCATTTACTTTCATGAGAAATTCCCCCATTCCCATTTACAATTCTGCAATTTACTTTCAGTCATTTACTTTCAGTTCTTTGATTTTAGCATTTACTTTTTCTGCCATTTACTTTCCCGCCATTTTATTTTCTGCAATTCTCGACTCAAATTCTGATTCGCTCAACTAGAACATTCCTCTAATTAAAGTTGCTTGATCAATCAATCCTCGTGGGATTCGACCTCACTCTATTGTGAGTTTTTACTTGACGACAAATTCGGTACACTTGCCGAAGGAAATTTGTTATGAGACAAGTTTTCCGTGCATCAAGTTTATGGCACCGTTGCCGGGGATTGATTGTGCATCAACAATGATTAAATTGGAGGATAACTAGATTGAGCATTTTATTTTTGTTTGATTTAATTTTCTGTTTGAGTCATTTACTTTCTGTTTTAGTTAATTTCTTCCCTTCCCCCTACTTTGTCTTTGTTATTTACCATTCATTTCACTGGCCCACTAACTGTTTGATATATTGCATCAGTCACACTAACAATAATTCTGACAGATATACTTTTTGCACCTATTCTCTTTACTTGTACTTTTTGGTTGTATGACAGGGAGAAGAAGTGGGGCTTCAACTTCCTTTGATTCTGAACCTGAGAGAACCTTCCTTAGACTAAGAAGGGAGGCAAGAGAAAAACGTGTAGTTGGTGCTGAAGAAGAGGAGGAACACTTTAAGGAATTCTTTGAACCAAACATGGAAGAAAACTTGGAAAACCATCGTGAAGAAGAAGCTCACAATCATGGCGGAAGAGGACGAGCAAAACATGCTGGGGAGGATAGAAGAGTTTTAGGCTCTTACATCAATCCAAACCCAGGAAACTGTGGAAGTTGTATTCAAAAGCCAACCATCCATGCCAACAATTTTGAACTAAAACCACAGCTTATCAACCTTGTGCAGAACAACTGTTCGTTCGGAGGAAGTGTCCAAGAAGACCCCAATCAACATCTAACCACCTTCCTGAGAATATGTGACACAGTGAAGTCTAATGGTGTTCATCCTGACGCCTATAGACTGCTCTTGTTTCCATTCTCACTCAAGGATAAGGCAGCCAAGTGGCTGGAGTCTTTCCCAAAGGAGAGCTTGACAACTTTGGAAGATGTGGTGAACAAATTCTTAGCAAGATTTTACCCCCCTCAATGAATCAATAGGCTGAGAGCTGAGGTCTAAACTTTCAGGCAACAAGATGGTGAGACTCTGTATGAAGCATGGGAGAGGTTTAAAGACCTAACAAGGAGGTGTCCACCAGATATGTTCAATGAATGGGTGCAGCTGCACATTTTCTATGAAGGGCTCTCTTATGAGTCAAAGAAGGCAGTAGACCATTCATCCGGAGGATCCTTGAACAAGAAGAAGACCATTGAGGAGGCCATAGATGTCATTTAAACTGTAGCAGAGAATGACTACTTCTATGCTTCTGAAAGAGGGAACACAAGAGGAGTAATGGAGCTAAACAATGTAGATGCTCTGCTGGCTCAAAACAAGCTCATTACCCAGCAGCTGGCTGACCTCACCAAGAAGATGGAGAGTAACCAAGTAGCAGCAATCTCCACTTCATCAACAACCCAAGAAGGAGTGAATGAAGAAGTAGAGGGAAGTCAGGAGCAAGCCAACTACATTGGGAATTCACCTAGGCAAAACCATGATCCATACTCCAAGACCTACAACCCTGGATGGAGGAATCACCCAAACTTTGGGTGGGGAAATCAACAAGACCAAAGCCTTGATCAAAGACGGCCAAATCCCAACAATGCAGCCCACCAACATTTAACATCTAGACTATATCAACACCCCCATAACAACACCTCTCCACATCCATATCAAAACCAAAATAACTCACCTCATCCTTGCACCTCTAATCACGATCTACAATCATTTGATGACAGACTCTTAAGGATTGAGAATCTACTTGAAGGCATAGGCAAGGAGATTCAAGATAGTAAAGCGTTCCGAGAAGAAGTAATGTCCAATATGTAGAATCAGGATGCTGCCATCAAGAAACTTGAGACACAAATTGGCTACTTATTCATGCAAATTTCCAGCCACAACCTTCGCAACAATATTAGCTCAACACAAAGGGAGGAGTGTCAGGCTATCACCCTTCGGAGTGGGAAGGAACTGAAGGAAACCTCCCAGAAACCACAAGAAAAGGACTCAGATAAAGAGGAAGAAGAGCAGGATGGAGCTCAAGTTCCTAATCTAAGTTCACAAAAAGGGGAAGGAGTACTAAAGCCAGACGTACCAAGAGTCCCATATCCTCAGCAATTAAAGAAGAAGGGGGATGACAACCAGTTTTCGAGATTTTTTGGAGATCTTCAAGAAACTACAAATCAACATACCCTTTGCTAAAGCAATAGAACAAATGCCACTCTATGCCAAGTTTTTAAAGGAGCTAATGACTAAGAAAAGAAGCTAGAAGAACAATGAGACTGTGATCTTAACCGAAGAATGTAGTGCTATCATTCAGCACAAACTACCCCAGAAATTGAAGGATCCCGAGAGTTTTTAGATCCCTTGTATTATAGGGGAAATCATAGTGGAAAAGGCTCTTTGTGACTTAGGAGCCAGCATCAATTTGATGTCGGTAGCTATGATGAGAAAGATGAAGATTGAGGAAGCTAAACCAACAAAGATGGCCTTACAATTGGCAGACCGATCGTTCAAGTTCCCGCATGGCGTCGTAGAAGATTTGCTGGTGAATGTGGGAGATTTTATCTTCCCAGCAGACTTTGTAGTGCTAGACATGCAGGAGGAAGCCAAGGCTTCTATCATCCTGGGAAGGCCATTCTTGGCCACTGCTGGAGCTGTCATTGATGTACAAAAAAGAGATCTCACCCTGAGATTACACAATGAAAAGATGACGATAAATGTGTTCAAGGCTATGAGTTACCCACCAGAGCAATTGGGAGAGTGTATGAGGTTAGACTCACTTGAAGATGCAGTACAGGAAAGTTTTGAAGAAGAAGAACCTGAAGGTTTAATAGAGGAGGAGTCTACGTTTAGTGAAGAGGCTGCAACAGCAGAGATTCAAATACAAGGTGCACCAAAGGAAGAGAACGAAAAGTCAGAAGCACCCAAACTTGAACTCAAAGCATTGCCACCTTCTCTCAAATATGCATACTTAGGAGAAGATGAAAATTACCCAGTAATTATAAGCTCATGCCTCAGCCAAGATCAAGAGGATGAACTGCTCAAAGTACTGCGAAACCACAAAGATGCCATTGGTTGGACTCTTGCTGACATGAAGGGGATAAGTTCGGCCATATGTATGCACAAGATACTGTTGGAAGATGATGCCAAACCATCCATTCAATCCCAAAGGAGGTTGAACCCAATCATGAAGGAAGTGGTACAGAAAGAAGTTATGAAGTTATGGCAGGGAGGGGTAATTTACCCGATCTCAGATAGCCCCTGGGTTAGCCCCGTGCATGTTGTACCAAAAAAGGGAGGAATTACCGTGGTTCCCAATGAGAAGAATGAACTAATTCCTACAAAGACAGTCACAGGATGGCAGATGTGCATAGACTACAGGAAGCTCAACGAGGCTACACGAAAAGATCATTTTCCCTTCCATTCATGGATCAGATGTTGGAAAGACTCGCAGGGCACGCTTATTATTGTTTTCTCGACGGTTATTCAGGATATAACCAAATAGTGGTTGGTCCCAGAGATCATGAGAAAACCTCATTCACTTGCCCATATGGAGTGTTTGCCTACAGGCGCATGCCATTTGGGCTATGTAATGCACCTGTGACTTTCCAACGCTGCATGCTGTCTATCTTTTCAGCTATGATAGAAAAATTCATTGAAGTTTTTATGGATGACTTCTCAGTATTCGGAGATTCCTTTCCTAGTTGCCTACATCACTCGCCTTGGTATTGAAAAGATGCCAAGAGACCAATCTGGTCTTGAACTGGGAGAAATGTCACTTTATGGTGACAGGAGGAATAGTCTTTGGTCACAAAGTTTCTAACCAAGGCATTGAGGTTGACAGAGCCAAAGTAGAACTTATTGAAAAACTGCCTCCACCCAGTGATGTCAGGGAAATTAGGAGCTTTTTAGGGCATGCTGGTTTTTACAGAAGGTTTATTAAAGATTTTTCAAAGATAGCCAAGCCCTTAAGCAATCTCCTTGTATCTGATACACCATTTATCTTTGATGAAACATGCATGTTAGCCTTTGAAAATTTGAAAATGAGGTTGTCCTCTGCTCCTATCATTTCCCCACCTGATTGGAATTTACCATTTGAATTGATGTGTGACGCATCTGATTTTGCAGTTGGGGCAGTGTTGGGACAGAGGAAAGATAACTTAGTCCTTGTGATATACTATGCGAGCAAAGTCCTTAATGATACTCAAAGAAATTATACCACTACTGAAAATGAGTTGCTGGCAATAGTTTTTGCATTTGACAAGTTTAGATCATACCTCATTGGTGCTAAAGTGATTGTTTTACGGATCACACAGCACTTAAATATTTGTTTGCCAAGCAAGAATCAAAGCCAAGACTAATAAGATGGATCTTATTGTTGCAGGAATTCAATATTGAGATCAGAGACAAGAATGGAGTGGAGAACAAGGTAGCAGATCACCTATCCAAGATTCCTCATGATAAAGGTGGAACACCTGATACAACTGTGAACGAGTTCTTCCCTGATGAGCAGTTAATGCGAGTTCACAAAGCACCATGGTTCGCAGACATTGCCAACTTCAAGGCAACTGGGGCATTGCCTCCAGAGATCAATAAACATCAAAAAAGGAAGCTCATGAATGATGTAAAGTACTTTGTCTGGGATGAGCTATATCTATTCAAGAAGTGTTCAGATGGAATCCTTAGAAGATGTGTTTCGGAAGAAGAAGGACGAGAGGTCCTATGGAATTGCCACGGCTCATGCTATGGAGGCCACTTTAGAGGGGATAGAGCTGCAGCTAAGGTGTTACAAAGTAGATTCTTTTGGCCCACCCTTTTCAAGGATGCCAAAGAACTAGTAAAGAGCTGCAATGAATGCCAAAGATCTGGAAACTTGCCCAAAAGAAATGAGATGCTACAAAATTTTATCTTGGAACTGGAATTGTTTGATGTGTGGGGAATCGATTTCATGGGACCATTCCCAACCTCATATGCAAACAAATACATCTTGGTAGCAGTGGATTATGTTTCAAGAAAGGATTGGTCGAAGAAGCTGGATGATGCTCTTTGGGCATACAGAACAGCATTCAAAACACCACTTGGAATGTCCCCATATCAACTGGTGTATGGGAAGGCTTGTCATTTACCACTGGAGCTGGAACACAAGGCTCTTTGGGCTATCAAGATACTAAATTTTGACAGCATTGCTGCTGGTGCAAAGAGGATCTTGCAGCTACAAGAGATGGAGGAATTCAGGTCACAAGCCTATGAAAATACCAAGATGTATAAAGAGAAGGCAAAGAGAAGACATGACCTGCATCTTGCACCCAGGAGTTTCGAAAAGGGGCAGCGAGTACTCCTTTACAATTTCAAATTGAGACTATTCCCAGGAAAACTCAAATCAAGGTGGTCCGGACCTTTTCTTGTCACAAAAGTTTCGCCATATGGACACATCGAAATCAAGCATGAAGGGTCAGAGAGGACTTTTACAGTGAACGGACAAAGACTCAAGCATTATCTGGGCAACATGGGGGAAAACCCCAGAGTGAATTACCATCTCAAGTAAAGGAGGAACCGTCGAGCTAGCGACGATAAAAGAGCGCTCTGTTGGGAGGCAACCCAACCTCAGGTAGTTTCCTTTTCATCTTTTTTTCAATAAGGATCGCAAGTTGTTTCCCCTTTATTGCGAGGAGCTAAGTTTGGTGTTCCAAACAATTCAAGAGTGAAAGTGTGATTCTAAGTTTGGTGTTCCACCAAAAGAATCACACTCCATTCCCAAAGCACATTGCTAGCTCCAACCAATCAAGGGAAACCACTTAGATGTAATTAGACTTTAGTAATAATTGTTGTGTTAACAACAAGATATGAGGTTCTCTGCATATATGCAAGGTTTTGTACTGGGCAAGGAACTAAGTTTGGTGTTCACACACCAAATTAAGTTCAAAAGCCACAAGCATACATGCAAGCTAACTATGTCTCAAGTGCTTTGGGAACAAGCAACTTCCAATAACTTTGCAGGAATTTTATGAGGAAATGGTGCACCTTAACCCAAGGAAGTGAAGTAGCAAGAACTAGGATGATGACAAAGAAAGAGGACAACTAGAAATTATCACCCGAAGGTTGTATTGTTACTTAATTCCATTATACTCAGAATTGTTGAAAATTGGAAGACCAAATGCACTTTTGATTAATAGTTACTCATAGTTGGAACCTTTTTAAATTCTGTCTTTTAAGTTTCTGTGTTGAAAAGGTCTATGCTTGCTGGTCTTTATGTCACCGCATCCTTACTTTGCTTACCTGTATGCTTGTCCCTTTTAATCAAATGAAAAAGAGAATGAGTGTTTACAAAAGACCAAAGAGGAGTTCATACTATGGAGTAAGTTACTGAGTTTGTGGTGTGGTCATAAGTTAACTAAGTTGGTTCAACCATAAGGTGGAAAGATAACTATCTGTCATGAATACTGTGCTTGAGAAACACCCCATGAGACTAGCTAAATAAGAAGATCCTAATAAGAAAAAGGGAAAGAACAATCAAAGTTGAGGAATAAAAGAAAAAGAACAAGCAATAAGGCTAGGCACCAATGGTTTTTAATCTTGAGGCATGTGTCTGTGGTGCTCCTGTATGAGGGATCTACTTGGATGAATAAGCTCTTAGGGGTGCCTTATCACTTGGTAACTTGGGTTAACTAACTCGGGATTATCAGCTGAAAGTCCACTATCAAGAGTAACCCTCAATACAGAGCATTTAGTAACCCAAAGAGGTGCTGGACACCAAGGTCTCAAGAAATGAAAATAAATAAACCATATGCCTGTGGTGTGTATGTATGGGGGAGAGACTTGAGCAAGTAAGTCCTTAGGGGTGCTTCAACACCTAGCACCTTGAACCAACTGGTTCGGGAGTGTTGGCTGAATGCTTATGTTAAAGAGTTGCCCCCTTACAGAGCACTTAGCTTAAGAACACAAATAAACCCTGAAATAACAATAAAAAGGATCAATGAATAAAAGTCTCATGGGATGCAATCACAGTGAGTATTCTAGGACATGATAAAGGTCTGAAAGCCAGGAATGAACCTAAGTTGCTATGCATGAAACCACCATAAAACCAGGGACATGACTTCCACAAGAATGACTCATTTCTCTTGGCATTCCATTCATCATTCTCTTGTTCCAGTACTTGCTTAGGGACAAGCAAGCTTTAAGTTTGGTGTTGTGATGCCAGGAAATTTTGGCCAGTTTCATTGACCTTTTCTTTACTGTTTTTAGGGTAGTTTCAGGCATTTCCTTAGGAAATAAGCTATTTTTGGTAAATATTCACTTACATCTTGATTCAAGCATACATTGTGCACTTTATATGATTTCATGAGGATTTTGCATGAATTTAAGGACAAATTGGATGTTGCATTTCCCATGACTTGGACTAGAACTTTGATGCACTTTATTGCTTGATTTCAGGACAAAGGAAGCAAAGAAAAACCACTTTAGTGGCTACGTTAGTTACACTGACGTTAACACTAACGTGGAATGGGAGTAACTTGCAAAGTTAATGAGAAAAGTAATTGCCAATAACGCTCTCGAAGCCATCATTGCCCACGTTAAGAGTCACGTTAACTAAGTTAACGTGAACTCTAACGTGGAAGAAAAGAAAAGGAGCCAACGTTAGTGACACTTAACATTATCACTAACGTTGAGCCAAGCTCATAAGTGGCCACGTTAGTTGCCACGTTAACTTAGTTAACGTGGCCTCTAACGTTAAGAAGAAAAGGGGGACGCCAACGTTAGTGTCATTCAACTTTCTCACTAACGTTGGCCAAGTCACAAGAAGCCACGTTAACTCCCACGTTAACCTAGTTAACGTGGAAGTTAACGTGAAGAAGAAAGGTTATCAACAACGTTAGTGACACCAAACAATGTCACTAATGTTGTAAGGAGCCAACACAAGCCACAATGAGCCACGTTAACTCCCACGTTAACTTAGTTAACGTGGAAGCTAACGTGAGAAGAAGGATGATGAGCCAACGTTAGTGACATTCAACTTTGTCACTAACGTTGGAGATGGCTAGCACAGCCACGTTGGAAGCCACGTTAACCTAGTTAATGTGGACTCTAACGTGAGAAATAGGGGCACATTGGAACGTTAGTGACAATGGTAAGTGTCACTAACGTTCTCGAAGGTTGGCAAGCCTACGTTAAAAGAGCCACGTTAACTCAGTTAACGTGGACTCTAACGTAGGGAAGGGGGAGACTTCTCAACGTTACTGGAAAAGTTGAGTCCCAATAACGTGTGCGAAGGACATAGTAGAAATGTTAATGGCAACGTTTGTGCCACTAACGTTGAAGTTAACGTGGCTCTTAACTTTGGTGAGGAACGTTAGTGAAAAAGGTGATTGTCACTAACGTCCTCGAACCCACATTTTCACTGAACGTTAACACCACTAACTTCCTGAGCTAAAAGTCTCTGCCCACTTCACATTTTCTCTCTGCAAGTAAAGCTAAGCCCAATGAAGAAGAAAACTGCTTCAAACTCAAGATCCAAAGGCCCATACCCAAGACTTAAAGAATCAACTAGAAGAACAGAAGAGTAGTATATATAGGAGTAGCTTTGAATTATTTTGGGAGTTGGAAATTATAGGGAGCCTCTTGGCATAGAACTACTCTCTGTATTTTACTTTCTCTGCACTTCTAGTTTCATCATGTATTCTCCATTTTTGTTTTCATTTTCCAGAGCTATGAACAACTAAACCCCTTTCATTGGGTTAGGGAGCTCTGTTGTAATTTGATGGATCAATACTAGTTTTCATTATTCTTCTTCTATCTTTTCTCTTGATTTTACTTGAAAGCTTTCGATCTTCATCCAATTGGGTAGTTATCTTGGAAAAGAAGCTATTCATACTTGGATCTCTTCTGAACCTTGAAAGAGGAATGAAGAGATCATTCTAGAAATGCTTTCTCATGCTGGACCAAATTGGGTTTGGATGGATATGTGACTATAATCCTCTCAACACTTGATTTGGGAAATGCATGTGGTATAATCAGTGACCATACTTCATCTCTTCTCATGAGCAATTGACCAAGGAATTGGCTATTGATCAAGATTTGAGAGATTGAATTACAAGAAATTGTAATTCAATCACTTAAGATTGCCAAGGAGATCAATGAGTGCATTGATTGAGGAAGAGATGAAAATGAAATTGATCCGGAGAATGCAACATCTCCTAAGCCCAATGAACTCCCCATTTCTGATCTTACCCATTCTCTTTAATTTCTGTCATTTACTTTTATGAGCAATTCCCCCATTCCCATTTACAATTCTGCAATTTACTTTCAGTCATTTACTTTCAGTTCTTTGTTTCTAGCATTTACTTTTTCTGCCATTTACTTTCCCGCCATTTTATTTTCTGCAATTCTCAACTCAAATTCTGATTCGCTCAACTAGAACATTCCTCTAATTAAAGTTGCTTGATCAATCAATCCTTGTGGGATTTGACCTTACTCTATTGTGAGTTTTTACTTGACGACAAATTCGGTACACTTGCCGAAGGAAATTTGTTATGAGACAAGTTTTCCGTGCATCACCCCCAACAATGGAGTTTAGAGACTCATGCCATTAAAGAGTACAAAGTTCATATCTAAAATGTCATGAGGTACAAAATAAATCTCTAAAAGTTGTTTAAATACTAAACTAGTAACCTAGGTTTACAGAAAATGAGTAAACTAAGATAGATAGTGCAGAAATCTACTTCTGGGGCCCACTTGGTGTGTGCTGGGGCTGAGACTTGAGCTTTACACATGCCTAGGCTATTTTCAGAGTTAAACGCCAGGTTGTAACCTGTTTCTGGCATTTAACTCCAATTTGTAACCTGTTTCTGGCGTTTAACGCCAGAAGCAGGTTACAAGTTGAACGACGTAAACTGGCGTTGAATGCCAGTTTATGTCATTTATCCTTGAGCAAAGTATGGACTATTATGTATTTCTGGAAAGCCCTAGATGTATAATTTCCAACGCAATTGAGAGCGTGCCATTTGGACTCTTGTAGCTCCAGAAAATTTATTTCGAGTGCAGGGAGGTCAGAATCCAACAGCATCTGCAGTCCTTTTTCAACCTGAATCAGATTTTTGCTCAGCTCCCTCAATTTCAGTCAGAAAATACCTGAAATCACAGAAAAACACACAAACTCATAGTATAGTCCAGAAATATAATTTTTATTTAAAAACTAATAAAAATATAATAAAAAGTGACTAAAACATGCTAAAAACTACATGAAATTACCCCCAAAAAGCGTATAAAATATCCGCTCATCAAAGTGTGTCCCTCCATCACAAATGAGAGCTCTGGGGACTCCAAATCTACTGAAAATATTCCTTCTCAAGAAGCTTATCTCAACCTTGTTATCATTTGTTGCAGTGGCTATGGCTTCTACCCATCTTGAGACATAATCAACAGCCACCAATATGTAGCTATTTGAGTAGGAGGTTGGGAAGGGTCCCATGAAATCAATCTCCCATACATCAAACAGCTCCAACTCTAGTATGAATTGCTGTGGCATCTCATTTCTCTTGGTTTGATTATCAGCTCTTTGGCATTCATCACATCTTGACACCATTTCCTTGGCATCCTTAAACATTGTTGGCCAGTAAAATCCGGATTGAAGCACTTTTGCTGTTGTCCTTTCTCCACTAAAGTGACCTCCATATGCAGATCCATGGCACTACCATAATACTTCATGCCCTTCCTTATGGGGTATACACCTTCTTAGGATTCCATCAGCACACTTTTTGAACAAGTAAGGATCATCCCAGATGTAGTGTTTGGCATCCTTGATTAACTTCCTCCTCATGTGCCTATTGATGTTAGTTGGTAGCTCCCCAATAACTTTGAAGTTGGCTATGTCTGCAAACCAAGGGGCTACTCAAATCATCATCAATTGTTCATCAGGAAATCTTTCATTGACTGCTACTTGCTGCATCTTTTCATCTTGTGGGATCCTTGAGAGGTGGTCAGCTACCTTGTTCTCTGCTCTGCTCCTATCTTTAATCTCAATATCAAATTCTTGGAGCAACAAGATCCACCTTATTAGTCTGGGCTTAGATTCTTGTTTGGTAAGCAAGTATTTGAGTGTTGCATGATTAGTGAACACAATCACTTTTGAGCCAATAAGATATAATCTAAACTTGTCAAAAGCAAAAACTATGGCTAAAAGTTCTTTCTCCGTGGTGGTATAGTTCCTTTGATTCTCATTGAGAACCTTGCTAGCATAGTAAACAACATGTACTAGCTTGTATTTCCTCTGTCCTAGAACAGCACCAACAGCAAAATCAGATGCATCACACATTAGTTCAAAGGGAAGATCCCAGCTCTGTGGTGCTATAATAGGTGCAGAGGAGAGTTTCTTCTTAAGTTCATCAAAGGCTATCATGCACTCTCTATCAAAAACAAAAGGGAGTATTTGAGACAAGTAAGTTACTAAGGGGTTTTGTAATTTTTGAAAAATCCTTGATAAATCTCCTATAGAACCCAGCATGATCAATTTGAAGATGGGTGCCAAAACAAAGTGTGGGATCTCAGATCTCACAAGGAGAATAAAATTTGGGAGCCCATGGCTTGTGTGGAACTCTATCAAGGCTTGGAGTTATCATCTTTGAAGACTAAAACTTATTGGAGATTCAAGCATTGGTGGATGTTCAAGGATAGCTTCAAGCACAAGCCGCCTTGATGAGGAGCTCCCCATAAGTCCAACTTAAGGACAATAAACAAAAGTGCTAGGTGGGAGACACCCCACCATGGTAATATCTTTTCATTTTCTCTTTTGTAAATATTGGTAAAATAGATTTGATTTCATGTTTAGTTTAGTTAGTTAAGTATATTTGGTAGTATAATATGTTAAATAAGGTTTTAGGGTGTTTTGGTAGCTGTTTGGATGTTTAGAAGGCTTGGTTTGGTGCAAGAGCTTAGAAAAATTTTGAAAAATAGAGCACCAACCCACGCGTGCGCGCACCTGGCGCGTACGCGCGCCTCAAGCATTTTTGATCATCCACGCGGACGCGCCATGTACACGGACGCGTGGATGCAAAAATTTCCACCCCCAGCCTAAAACCAGAGAGTTATGCCCAGTTTGTGCCTATTCTGAGTCTGCAACCCACGCGCAAGCGCGCATGACGCGTCCGCGTCGGTCACCAACTTCATCAAGCACGCGTACGCGTACTGTGCACGTCTGCGTCGCTTGTTCCTTCTGCCAAACTGCGCATCGGCGCGTACGCGTGCATGACGCGTCCGCGCCGGTAAAAAAAAGAGTTCTTTTTCTCATCTTCCATTTTCTTTTGTCCATTGCATTCGCATGCTTTTATTTATTGCATTTTAATTTTGTTTTTATAACTTGTTCTTGTTTTCTTTTCTAAGTTCTTATTTTAATAATGGTGTTGGATTCTTATATTCAATTGTTGAGAATTTCTTGGTAAATCTTGGTGCTTTATAACTTGTTTGACATTAATTGTAATATTTGCTATACACACAAGATTAGTGCTTTAGTCCTTCCTAACTCATGATCCCTTATTTTTATACATTGTTGTCATTGTGTTAGGATAAGGCCAATTACTCTCATGGTTATCCCTAATCTTGTTTGTGTCAATTTATGTTTGAACTTGGTGCTCAGTATGTTCTTCATGCTTTAACTTGTTCTTGCATCAAGTATTAGTTAATATGCCTTTGCTTGAATTGTTTTCTCACTTACATGCGTAGCTAACATGTAGTGAGAACCTTACTCTTATTTGGCATTAGCCCCCGTCTATGTTCTACTTGCTTTGATATCTTTGATGTAGGCTTAATTATCCTTCTTTCTCTTTCCTTTTAAGTTGGCCACCAAGAAGAAAAGGATTGGAAATGCTTCTAAATGGGGCAACAAACAAGTTCACCCGCATAACCCTTCGAAGAAACTCATCAATTTTAGCAACCCATCCACATTGCCCTTCTTTGCATGCATCGAGGATGGTGCAAATTTCTAAGTGTGGGGAGGTCGTCCGACCGATCTCCATGGGTAACAATTTTCTTTTTCAACACCATTTTTTTTCAATTTTTGCCTTTGTTAGTTAGTTGTTGCATTGCATGATAGGTTGTATGCTAGTTAGAATTTGTACATATTTTACCACTTCTTTTTATGTTAGGACTACTAGGTTAGGGTGATGATTTCTTTTCCAAGAAAAATTATTTTTAGGGCACCCTACCAATTTGAAAAAAAATTTTTGTGACAAACTTGCTTGAAGAATTTATTTTGGAACATGGTTTTTGAGCTAAGAACACAAGCATGTGAGTTTTGAGCCCAATTGTGTGGTTACATCATATAACCACTTATTTTCATTCTTGTGTGCATTAATCTTTTTCTATGATTGTAATCTTTTATTTGTTTGATTCTTTATGTCCATTGTTCCATATATACATGCATTTATATGATTGAGGCCATCATTTCATTTAGCTCACTTACCCAAATAGCGTACCTTTCATCAACCATTGTTAGCCAAATTTGAGCCTATTTAATCCCTTTTGTTCTTAATGTTAGCACATCACTACCCTTAAGTAAAAAATAATAAATGTCCTTAATTTGGATCTTTGATTAGCTTAGGCTAGTGAGGGTGTGTATCATTTGGGTATGGGAAACTTGGGACATTGGTTGAGAGAAAAATATGTTTTTGTATTTTGTTGAAGATTTTTGGGAATTGGGTACATATTCATGCACTATATGTAAAACCATATGCATTGATACATTTGTATATACTTTAGAAAAAAAATGATAAAAAAAAATATTATATATATATATATATATATAAAAGAAAAAAAATATAGAAAAAGAAAAAAAAAAGAGAAGAAGAAATAAAAAGGGGACAAAAATACCCCAAAGTAAAGTTCAATAAAAATCAATGCATATGGAATGTGAATTAAAGAGAATGCATGAGTATGTGAAAAAGTGGGAATCATGGGTAGCTAGGCATTATATTAGAATTGTATAGGTTGTTATATGTGTTTGGTGAGAGCTTAGGTTAATCAAAGATTCAAATTTCAAGCTCACTTGACTATATTCATCCTACCTTTACCCTAGCCCCATTACAACCTATGAACAAGCCCTCATGATGAGTGTATGCATGCATTGAATAATTGTTGATTGTTAGATGAAAAACAAATCATGGAAAGCATGATTAGAAGAGAATTGAGTGATCAACCCTATACACTAGAGTGACTAGAACGGATACACTTCCGGTGAGGTTTCGATGCTCAATTCCTTGTTCCCGGCTTTCATGAGCTTTCTTCTTGCAAGTCTATTTGAACTCCATTTTTATATTTGAATTGGTAGAGTTTGTGAGTCGTCATATGACCTTTTTCCTACTTGCTTATATGTGTTATTGGGAATTGATTTACTTTTAACCAAGTAGGTAGAATCATCTTGCATTTAGTGCATTCATTTAGATAGGTTGCATATGGTTTCTTTGCATTGAATAAATGTTCATACCCTTTTCTTGTCCTTCTTTATTCTTAGCATGAGGACATGCTTAGTTTAAGTGTAGGGAGATTTGATAAATCCCAATTTTGTGGTTTATCTTGTGCTTAATTTGGGGGATTTTATCACCTTTTCCCACATTTATTCAATGAAATAGCATGATTTTGCAATTCTCCCTTGATTTGTGCTTAAATATGAAAATATGTTTTTTAGGCCTTAAAATAGCTAAATTTAATCCACTTTAATTCCATTCGATGCCTTGATATGTTTGTTGAGTGATTTCAGGTTCATAAGGCAAGTATTGGATGGAAGAAGTGAGGAGAAATGCATGCAAAGTGGGAGAACTTATGAAGAAATGAAGGAACCGTAAAGCTGTCAAGCCTGACCTCCTGGCACTCAATTGACCATAACATGAGCTACAGAAGTCCAAATGAAGCAGTTCTAGTTGCGTTGGAAAGCTAACATCTGGGGCTTTAAAATGATATAAAATTTGTCATATGTTGCTTCGCGTATAGAGGCGCGCACGTGCCATGTACGCGTGCGCACAGATGCTGCTCGTGGCCCACTTAAGTGAATTCGCCCCTAGCGATTTCTGAAGCACTTTGGGCCCAACCCAACTCATTTCTGATACTATTTCATGCAGAATTCAAGCTTGGGCAAGGGGAGAGAAATTGTTTGTAGCATTAGCATCATGTAGGTTAGTTTCTAGAGAGAGAAGCTCCCTCTTCTCTCTAGAATTAGGTTAGGTTAATCCATCTTAGATCTAGGCATAATTTCTTGATTTCATTTTGTTTCTTTTCCAATTTCTTGTTTCTACTACTCTATTCTTCTTAGTTCTCTTGTCAATTTTACTTTTATGTCTCTTTACGTTTATGAATACTCATGTTGGATCTTGTTTACATTTAATCAAATTTAATGTTGATGTTCTTTTAATTGATGATTTGAATTGTTGATTTACTTTTCTTGTAATTGGTAGTTGATAGATTTTACTATTTCTTGTCATTTATTATGCTTTCCTTTTGTACCCACCAAGTGTTTGACAAAATGTTTGGTTGGATGTTAGAGTAGATTTTGAGCATTCTTGGCTTGGGAAGAGTAATTGGGCAATCTTGAGTCATTAATACCCAATTTACATTGGTGATCTAGAGTTGTTAGTTAATATCATTTTCAATGACGCTAATCTTTTGCTAATTCAATTAGTGAGTTGATTAGGAATTTTGATTTGAAATTAACTAGTCTTGTTTGACTTTCTCTCATGGAAGATAACTTATACCTTCTTCCAATGTTGGGGATGACGAAATGAGATAGATTCTTGTTATTATTATGATATGATTGATTAGCCTTGTTTGACATTCTCCCTATGTGAAGATAACATGATACCTTCTTACATTTGTTGGAGTTGACTAAATAAGATGAATTAATCATTGTATGACTAGGATAGAAAGCCCATGATCTCAATTCTTGCCATGAATGTCTCTCTTTATTAATTGCCTTCTTTAGTTACTTGCTTGATTTACTTTTCTTGCCATTTATTTTCTTGTCCTCTTATCAAATCAAACACCCCCACATCTTCATAGCCAATAATTGACCATTTCATTGCAATTCCTTGTAAGATGACCCGGAGTCTAAATACTTCGGTTAATTTTCATTGGGGTTTGTACATGTGACAAAAACAAAAAATTTAATTTGATTTGAGGATTGATTATTGGTTTGGACCATACTAACAACGGAATTATTTTATGGAATTCCGAACTGGTATAAATTCTTGTGTCAATATTCTATGATGGTCTGTCTAAGTTGTCAAAAATGTCATTAGACCATTCTGCAGGAGGATCTCTTCATCTGAAAACCCCTGCAGAAGCTCAGGAACTCATTGAAATGGTTGCAAATAACCAGTTCATGTACACCTCTGAGAGGAATCCTGTGAACAATGGGACACCTCAGAAGAAGGGAGTTCTTGAAATTGATACTCTAAATGCCATGTTGGCTCAGAATAAAATATTGACTCAGCAAGTCAATATGATTTCTCAGAGTCTGAATGGATTGCAAGCTACATCCAACAGTACTAAAGAAGCATCTTCTGAAGAAGAAGCTTATGATCCTGAGAACCCTGCAATGGCATAGGTGAATTACATGGGAGAACCCTATGAAAACACCTATAATCCTTCATGGAGAAATCATCCAAATTTCTCATGGAAGGACCAACAGAAGCCTCAACAAGGCTTCAATAATAAGGGTAAAAGAAATAGGTTTAGCAATAGTAAGCCTTTTCCATCATCTTCTCAGCAACAGACAGAGAATTCTGAACAGAGCCATTCTGGCCTGGCAACCATAGTCTCTAATCTATCCAAGACCACACTAAGTTTCATGAATGAAACAAGGTCCTCCATTAGAAAGTTGGAGGCACAGGTGGGTCAGCTGAGTAAGAAGATTACTGAAACTCCTCCCAATACTCTCCCAAGCAATACAGAAGAAAATCCCAAGAGAGAGTGCAAGGCCATAACCATGACCAACATGGCCGAACCTGGAGAGAGTGAGGAGGACGTGAGTCCTAGTGAGAAAAGCCTCATGGGACGTCCTCTAGACAGAAAGGAGTTTCCCTTTGAGGAAACAAAGGAATCTGAGGCTCATACAGAGACCATAGAGATTCCATTGAACTTCCTTCTACCATTCATGAGCTCTGATGAATATTCTTCCTCTGAAGAGGATGAAGACATCACTAAAAAGCAAGTTGCTAAATATCTAGGAGCAATCATAAAGCTGAATGCCAAGTTATTTGGTACTAAGACTTGGGAGGATGAAACCCCCTTGTTCACCAATGAACTGAATTCATTAATGAGGCAGACATTACCTCAGAAGAAACCGGATCCCGGAAAATTCTTCATACCTTGTACCATATGCACCATGACCTTTCAAAAGGCTCTGTGTGACCTAGGGTCAGGGATAAACCTCATGCCACTCTCTGTAATGGAGAAACTGGGAATCTTTGAGATACAAGCTGCAAGAATCTCACTAGAGATGGTAGACAAATCAATAAAACAGGCTTATGGACTAGTAGAGGACGTGCTAGTGAAGGTTGAAGGCCTTTACTTCCCTGCTGATTTCATAATCCTAGATACTGGGAAGGATGAGGATGAATCCATCATCCTTGGTAGACCCTTCCTAGCCACAGCAAAAGCTGTGATTGATGTTGACAGAGGAGAGTTGGTCCTTAAGTTGAATGAAGACTACCTTGTATTTAAGACTCAAGGTTCTCCTTCTGTAACCATGGAGAGGAAGCATGAAAAGCTTCTCTCAATACAGAGTCAAAAAAAAAAAGCCGCCACATTCAAACTCTAAATTTGGTGTTGGGAGGCCACAACCAAACTCTAAGTTTGGTGTTGAGAGGCCCCAACTTTGCTCTGATTATCTGTGAGGCTCTATGAGAGCTCACTGTCAAGCTATTGACATTAAAGAAGCGCTTATTGAGAGGCAACCCAATGTTATTTAATTATATCTATTTATTTTCCATTGTTATTTTATGTTTTCTTTAGGTTGATGATCATGTGAAGTCATAAAAACAACTGAAAAATCAAAAACAGAATGAAAAATAGCATTAAAAATAGCTCACCCTGGAGGAAGAGCTTACTCGCGTTAAACGCCAGTAAGAAGCATCAGACTGGCGTTTAACGCCAGAAAGAAGCATCAAGCTGGCGTTAAACGCCAGAAACAAGCTACAGTCTGGCGTTTAACGCCAGAAACAAGCACCAACTTGGCGTTAAACACCAAGAAAGGGAGAAAAGCTGGCGTTTAACGCCAGAAACAAGCAGCAGTCTGGCGTTAAACGCCAGGATTGCACTCTAAGGGCATTTACACGCCTAAATGGATCAGGGATGATAAGTCCTTGACCCCTCAGGATCTGTGGACCCCACAGGATCCCCACCTACCCTACCTCTTCTTCTCTCTTCTTCACACCTTTTCATAACACGCTTCCCCAAATACCTTTAACCAATCACCTCCATATCTCTTCCCCAAATACCCTTCACCAATCACATCCATCCACCCTTTCCCAAAAACCCCACCTACCTCCAAATTCAAAATCCTTTCCCTCCCAAACCCAACCCTAATACACGAAACCTAACCCTCCCCCCACCCCTATATAAACCCCTCACCACTCCTTCATTTTCACACATTACAACCACTACTTCTACCCCTTGGCCGAACCACATATCTCCCTCCATCTCCTCCATTTTCTTCTTCTTCTACTACTTTCTTTCTTCTTTTGCTCGAGGACAAGCAAACCTTTTAAGTTTGGTGTGGTAAAAGCATTGCTTTTTGTTTTTTCATAACTATTTATGGCACCTAAGGCCAGAGAAACCTCTAGAAAGAGGAAAGGGAAGGCAATAGCTTCCACCTCCGAGTCATGGGAGATGGAGAGATTCATCTCAAAGGTCCATCAAGACCACTTCTATGAAGTTGTGGCCAAGAAAAAGGTGATCCTCACCCTTTCACTAGAAGGGTCAACTTTGATCAAAGGTTGGACCAAGTCCTTAGGGACATTTGTGTGGAAGACACCCTCATTGAAGAGGACAAGCCCATCACTAAAAAGAGGATGGAGCAAACAAGAGAGCCCACTCATGGACCTCAACAAGAGCATGAGGAAGTTCCTCATCATTAAATCCCTGAGATGCCTCAAGGGATGCACTTTCCTCCACAAAACTATTGGGAGCAAATTAACACCTCCCTAGGAGAATTAAGTTCCAACATGGGACAACTAAGGGTGGAGCACCAAGAGCATTCCATCCTCCTTCATGAAATTAGAGAAGATCAAAGAGTCATGAGGGAGGAGCAGCAAAGGCAAGGAAGAGACATGGAGGAGCTCAAGAGCACCATTGGTTCTTTAAGAGGAAGAAGACGCCACCCTCACTAAGGTGGACCCGTTCCTTAATCTCATTGTCTACTTATTTTTCTGTTTTTTCAAAAATTATGCTTTATGTTTTATTTATGTTTGTGTCTTATTACATGATCACTAGTGTCTAAGTGTCTATGTCTTAAAACTATGAATGTCCTATGAATCCATCACCTTTCTTAAATGAAAAATGTTTTTAATCACAAAAGAACAAGAAGTACATGATTTCGAATTCGTCCTTGAAATTAGTTTGATTATTTTGATGTGGTGACAATACTTTTTGTTTTCTGAATGAATGCTTGAACAGTGCATATGTCTTTTGAATTTGTTGTTTATGAATGTTAAAATTGTTGGCTCTTGAAAGAAGGATGAAAAAGGAAAAATGTTATTGATAATCTGAAAAATCATAAAATTGATTCTTGAAGAAGGAAAAAGCAACGAAAAAGCAAAAGCTTGCGAAAAAAAATATAAGGCGAAAATAAAAGAAAAAAAGGAAGAAAAAGAAAAAGCAAGCAGAAAAAGCCAAGAGCTCTTTAAACCAAAAGGCAAGAGCAAAAAGCCAGTAACCCTTTAAACTAAAAGGTAAGGGTAAAAAGAGGAACCAAGGCTTTGAGCATTAATGGATAGGAGGGTCCACAGGAATAAAATCCTAGCCTAAGCGGCTAAACCAAGTTGTCCCTAACCATGTGCTTGTGGCGTGAAGGTGTCAAGTGAAAAGCTTGAGACTGAGCGGTTAAAGTCGTGATCCAAAGCAAAAAGAGTGTGCTTAAGAACCCTGGACACCTCTAATTGGGGACTCTAGCAAAGCTGAGTCACAATCTGAAAAGGTTCACCCAGTTATGTGTCTGTGGCATTTATGTATCCGGTGGTAATACTGGAAAACAAAGTGCTTAGGCCCACGGCCAAGACTCATAAAGTAGCTGTGTTCAAGAATCAACATACTGAACTAGGAGAATCAAAAACACTATCTAAATTCTGAGTTCCTGTAGATGCCAATCATTCTGAACTTCAAAGGATAAAGTGAGATGCCAAAACTATTCATAGGCAAAAAGCTACTAGTCCCGCTCATCTAATTGGAGCTAAGTTACATTGATATTTTAGAATTTATAGTATATTCTCTTCTTTTTATCCTATTTGGTTTTTAGTTGCTTGGGGACAAGCAACAATTTAAGTTTGGTGTTGTGATAAGCGAATAATTTATACGATTTTTGGCATTATTTTTAGGTAGTTTTTAGTATAATTTAATTAGTTTTTACTATGCTTTTATTAGTTTTTATGCAAAATTCATATTTCTGGACTTTACTATGAGTTTGTGTGTTTTCTTGTGATTTCAGGTATTTTCTGGCTGAAATTGAGGGACCTGAGCAAAAATCTGATTTAGAGGCTGAAAAAGGACTACAGATGCTGTTGGATTCTGACCTTCCTGCACTCGAAATGGATTTTCTGGAGCTACAAAAACCCAAATGGCATGCTCTTAATTGCGTTGGAAAGTAGACATCTAGTGCTCTCCAGCCATATATAATAGTCCATACTTTGCCCGAGTTTTGACGATGCAAACTGGTGTTTAAACTCTGCCCTATTCTGAAGTTAAACGCTAAAAACAGGTTACAAACCAGAGTTAAACGCCAGAAACAGGCTGCAACCTGGCGTTTAACTCCAAGAGAAGCCTCTACACATGCAAAGCTTCAATGCTTAGCCCAAGCACATACTAAGTGGGCCCGAAAGTGGATTTCTGCACCATTTACTTATTTTCTGTAACCCTAGCTACTAGTTTAGTATAAAAACTACTTTTAGTGATTTATTTCACATTTTTGGATCATTTTTGAGACTATCTTTGTATCATGGTGCACTAATTATGAATCACACTTTTCACAACTAGTACCACTTACCAGCAAGTGCACTGGGTCGTCCAAGTAATACCTTACGTGAGTAAGGGTCGAATCTCACGGAGATTGTTGGTTTGAAGCAATCTATAGTTATCTTGTAAATCTTAGTCAGGAAGTCAATTATGTGTATCAATTGAATTGCGAATAACCAAGAGAGC
The DNA here is from genome assembly GCF_003086295.3 of Arachis hypogaea. Classification (NCBI taxonomy): domain Eukaryota; kingdom Viridiplantae; phylum Streptophyta; class Magnoliopsida; order Fabales; family Fabaceae; genus Arachis; species Arachis hypogaea. The sequence continues at coordinate 44,118,181 of NC_092051.1, forward strand.
ATAAATTAAAGGTTACTTGTTATGCAGTAATGGAGAATATATTGGAGTTTTGGAGATGCTTTGTCTTCTGAATCTCTGCTTTCCTCTGTCTTCTAATTCACGCACGCACGTCCTCCTATGGCAAGCTGTGTGTTGGTGGATCACCGTTGTCAATGGCTACCTTCCATCCTTCCAGTGAAAACTACGCTCACGCGCTCTGTCACAGCACGGCTAATCACCGGTTGGTTCTCGATCCGGTTGGAATAGGATTTACTATCCTTTTGCGTCTGTCACTAACGCCCAGCCTTCAGGAGTTTGAAGCTCATCACAGTCATTCAATCCTTGAATCCTACTCGGAATACCACAGACAAGGTTTAGACTTTCCGGATTCTCATGAATGCCGCCATCAGTTCACGGAGATTCTGATTAAGGAATCTAAGAGATACTCATTCAATCGCATATAGAATGGAGGTGGTTGTCAGGCACACTTTCATGATTTGAGGAAGGTGATGAGTGTCACAGATCATCACCTCCATCACAGTTAAGCGCGAATGAACATCTTAGATAGGAACAAGCGTGTTTGAATGGAAAACAGAAATACTTGCATTAATTCATCGAGACACAGCAGAGCTCCTCACCCCCAACAATGGGGTTTAGAGACTCATGCCGTCAGAGAATAAAATATATTTTGATCTAAAAATGTCATGAGATACAAAATAAGTCTCTAAAAGTTGTTTTTATACTAAACTAGTAGCCTAGGTTTACAAAAAATGAGTAAACTATGATGGATGATGCAGAGATCCACTTCTGGGGCCCACTTTGTGTGTGCTGGGCTGAGACTTAAGTAATTCACGTGCAGAGGCCATTTGTGGAGTTGAACGCCAGTTTTTATGCCAGTTTGGGCGTTCAACTCCAGCTTTTGATCCTTTTCTGGCGCTGGACGCCAGAATTGGGCAGAGAACTGGTATTGAACGCCAGTTTACATCATCTATCCTTATACAAAGTATGGACTATTATATATTTCGGGAAAGCCCTGGATGTCTACTTTCCAACGCAATTGGAAGCATGCCATTTCGAGTTATGTAACTCCAGAAAATCCACTTTGAGTGCAGGGAGGTCAGAATCCAACAGCATCAGCGGTCCTTTTTCAGCCTGAATCAGATTTTTGCTCAGCTCCTTTAATTTCAGTCAGAAAAGTACCTGAAATTACAGAAAAACACACAACTCATAGTAAAGTCCAGAAATATGAATTTTTCCTAAAAACTAATGAAAATAGACTAAAAACTAACTAAAACATACTCAAAACTATATGAAATTAACCCCAAAAAGCGTATAAAATATCCGCTCATCACAACACCAAACTTAAACTGTTGCTTGTCCTCAAGCAACTAGATAAATAAAATAGAAGACTAATAGGTTGAGAAGCAATAATATCTCAGAGTTTTTGATTGAAGCTCAGATTCTGATTAGATGAGCGGGACTAGTAGCTTTTTGCTTCTGAACAGTTTTGGTATCTCACTTTATCCATTGAAGCTCAGAGTGATTGGCATCTATAGGAACCTAGAATTCAGATAGTGTTATTGATTCTCTTAGTTCAGTGTGATGATTCTTGAACACAGCTTCTTTATGAGTCTTGGCCGTGGCCCTAAGCACTTTGTTTTCCAGTATTACCACCGGATACATAAATGCCACAGACACATAACTGGGTGAACCTTTTCAGATTGTGACTCAGCTTTGCTAAAGTCCCCAATTAGAGGTGTCCAGAGTTCTTAAGCACACTCTTCTTTTTGCTTTGGACCTTGACTTTAACCGCTCAGTCTCAAGTTTTCACTTGACACCTTCACGCCACAAGCACATGGTTAGGGACAGCTTGGTTTAGCCGCTTAGACCAGGATTTTAGTCCCTTAGGCCCTCCTATCCACTGATGCTCAAAGCCTTGGGATCCTTTTCAATTGCCCTTGCCTTTTGGTTTTAAGGGTTATTGGCTTTTTCTGCTTGGTTTTTCTCTCTTTTTTTTTTCTGCAAGCTTTGTTCTTTGCTGCTTTTTCTTGCTTCAAGAATCATTTTTATGATTTTTCAGATTATCAATAACATGTCTCATGTTCATCATTCTTTCAAGAGCCAACATATTTAACAGTCTTAAACAACAAATTCAAAAGACATATGCACTGTTCAAGCATTCATTCAGAAGACAGAAAGCATTGCCACCACATTTAACTAATTAGAATTTCTCTTATTAAAACTCGAAATTTTATTGCCTCTTATTCAAAATATCTACTACTTTATTCATTTTTGCTGATGATGAGAAAAATAAACTATAGCTTAATTGGAGATAAAATCAAAATAGATACTAATTACTACTATATGACTCCTAAGGTAAACTTCTATAAGGACACTGTCACAGAGTTAAGGCAGAAATTGGAAATTAACAACCTTTATTCTGGGGGAACGGGGGTTCCTCTAATCCTTGGGGTGCTTGGTCCTACAAGAGAAGACTTTTGGCGCTTCAATTTCCTTAAGTCACGCCCTTGCTCCTCTTGTTCTTTAAACATATAGGTCAGCATTTGACTGTGTTCCTTCTGTTCTTTTATTATTTGCTCCATAGCTTCCCGTATCTTGGTAACAGATGTCTCAAGATACTCCCAGTATTCAGATTGAGGGATCTCTGGGAGGAATTCCTGTGCTCTCTTCTTGATGGGATCCTCCTGTGCTTGCTGTTTTTCCATTGATGCTTTGGTAATAGGCTTCTCAATTGGGATATACTCAGTTATTCCCATCCTTACTCCAGCGTCCTTGCAGAGTAGAGAAATCACGCTTGGATAAGCCAACCTGGCCTCTTTAGAATTTTTGTTAGCAATTTTGTAGAGTTCAGTTGAAATCAGCTGATGAACCTCCACTTCCTTTCCCATCATGATGCAATGGATCATCACTGCTCTTTTAACTGTGACTTCAGAACGGTTGCTAGTGGGCAACAGAGAACGCCTAATGAAGTCCAGCCATCCTTTGGCGACTGGTTTGAGATCCTCTCTCTTGAGTTGATTTGGGACACCCTTTGTGTTGGTGGTCCACCTGGCTCCAGGGATACATATGTCCTCTAGAATCTTATCCAGGTCAATGTCTGCTCTCATCATCCTCCTGTTGAAGGAGTCTGGATCATCCTTTAGCAGAGGTAGCTTTAAGATCTCTCTGATCTTGTCAGGGGTGGTATGAACAATCTTTCCTCTGACCATGGTCTGAAATTCATAGAAGGCAGTTCCAGATAGTTTTTGCTTGTCAGTCTGCCACATATTAGCATAGAACTCCTGGACCATGTTCCTTCCTACTCTCGTTTCAGGATTAGCTAGGACTTCCCAGTTCCTGATTCGAATTTGCTCCTGGATCTCCGGATATTCATCTTCTTTCAGATCGAATCTAACTTCCGGGATCACTGATCTCAGACCCATTACTTTAAGATAATGGTTTGAATGTTCTTTAGATAAGAACTTCCCTTGATTCCAAAGTGGTTTTGGAACGCTCTCTTTCTTGCCTCTTGGAGTGGGTTGTTTTCCTTTAGGAGCCATGATCTTAGTGATCTCGGATAAACACACCAAACTTAGAGGTTTGCTTGTCCTCAAGCAAAAGAAAAGAAAGGAGAGGGATAGAGGGAGAGCTAGGTGCAATTGTTGATGGAGGAGGAGGGAGGCCGAACCCAAATTTAAAGGGATGGAAGGGGTGGGTTTTCGAAAAATTGGAAAAGATAAGATAAAAAGATTGAGTTGAAAAAGATAAGATAGAAGATATAGTTTAATTTTGAAAAGATATGATAGATTTTTGAAAATGATAAATCTGAATTTTGAAAAAGATAATATGAAGATTTGAAAAAGATATGGATTAGTTGAAAAGATTTTAGAGTGAAAAAGATATATTTGTTTTCAGAAAAGATTTGAAAAGAGTTGGATTGAATTTGGAAAAATGGATTTTTTGAAATTAAGGATTTTAGAAATCAGGGTTCTTAACATGAAAAAATGAATTTGGCTCCTCCTTGCTATCCTGGCGTTTGAACGCCCAAATACTGCCTGTTTTGGGCGTTCAGCACCCAAATGCTGCTCTCCTGGGCGTTCAACGCCCAATTGCTGCCATTACTGGCATTCAACGCCCAGTGGGTGCCCCTTTCTGGCGTTGAACGCCCAGATTGCTACCATTACTGGCGTTCAACGCCCAGTGGATGCCCATTTTGGGCGTTGAACGCCCAAAATATACCTTTACTGGCGTTTTCTTGCCAGTGAGCTCTTTTTCTCTGTTTTGTGTGCCGAGGTCTTCTGTAAATGATTATTTACCTTGTTATCAATGAACTCTATATAAACAAATAAAAATAAAAATAGAAATAGGGCAAAATGCTTAGAGGATTGTTGCCCCATGGCTAGGTTGCCTCCCAGCAAGCGCTTCTTTATTGTCTTTAGCTGGACCTTGCTGAGCTTTTAATCTAGCTTCAGCCTTGAGCATTCTTGCTCAATGTTGCCTTCAAGATAATGCTTGATTCTCTGTCCATTGACAATGAACTTCTTATCAGAATCAATATCTTGAAGCTCCACATAACCATATGGTGATACACTTGTAATCACGTATGGTCCCTCCACCGAGATTTCAATTTCCCGGGGAATAGCCTGAGTCTAGAGTTAAACAACAGAACCTTCTGTCCTGGTTCAAAGATTCTAGATGACAGCTTTCTGTCATGCCACTTTTTTTATTTTTCTTTATAAAGCTTGGCATTTTCGAAAGCTGTGAATCTGAATTCCTCTAGCTCATTTAGCTGGAGCAATCATTTTTCTCCTGCTAGTTTGGCATCAAAGTTTAGGAATCTGGTTGCCCAGTAGGCCTTATGTTCCAGTTCCACGGGCAGGTGACATGCCTTACCATACACGAGTTGGTATGGAGATGTTCCTATAGGGGTCTTGAATGCTGTCCTGTAAGCCCACAGAGCATCATCCAAGCTCCGTGCCCAATCCTTTCTACGGGTACTTACTGTCCGTTCCAGGATTCTCTTTAATTCTCTATTAGAGACTTCAGCTTGCCCATTGGTTTGTGGATGATATGGAGTGGCTATCTTGTGGCGAATTCCATACCGAACCATGGCAGAGTAAAGCTATTTATTACAGAAGTGGGTGCCCCCATCACTGATTAGTACTCTAGGGACACCAAACCTGCTAAAGATATGTTTCTGGAGGAACTTCAGCACTGTTTTAGTATCATTGTTGGGTGTGGCAATAGCCTCAACCCATTTTGATACATAGTCAACTGTCACCAGAATATAAGTGTTTGAGTATGATGGTGGGAAAGGTCCCATGAAGTCAATTCCCCATACGTCAAACAACTCAATTTCTAAGATTCCTTGTTGAGGCATGGCGTAACCATGAGGCAGATTACCAGCTCTTTGGCAACTGTCACAATTACGTACAAACTCTCGGGAATCTTTATAGAGTGTGGGCCAATAGAAGCCACATTGGAGGACCTTGGTGGCTGTTCGCTCACCTCCGAAATGGCCTCCATATTGAGATCCGTGGCAATGCCACAGGATCCTCTGAGCTTCTTCTCTAGGCACACACCTACGGATAATTTCGTCTGCACATCTCTTAAAGAGATAAGGTTCATCCCACAAGTAGTACTTTGCATCAGTAATTAATTTCTTCTTTTGTATCCTGTTGTACTCCTTGGGTATGAACCTTGCAGCTTTATAGTTTGCAATATCGGCAAACCATGGTGCTTCTTGAATGGCAAATAAATGCTCATCAGGAAACGTCTCAGAGATCTCAAGAAAGGGGAGGGACGTCCCTTCCACTGGCTCTATCCGGGACAGATGATCAGCCACTTGGTTCTCTGTCCCTTTTCTGTCTCTTATTTCTATATCAAATTCTTGCAGAAGCAATACCCATCTAATGAGCCTGGGTTTTGAATCCTGCTTTGTGAGTAGATATTTAAGAGCAGCATGGTCAGTATACACAATCAATTTTGATCCTACTAAGTATGATCTGAACTTGTCAATGGCGTAAACCACTGCAAGTAGTTCTTTTTCTGTGGTTGTGTAATTTTTTTGGGCATCATTTAGAACGCGACTGGCATAATAAATGACATGCAGAAGCTTGTCGTGCCTCTGTCCCAATACTGCACCAATGGCATGATCACTGGCATCACACATTAGCTCAAATGGTAATGTCCAGTCTGGTGCAGAGATGACTGGTGCTGTGACCAGCTTAGCTTTCAGCGTTTCAAACGCCTGCAGGCACTCTGTGTCAAACACAAATGGTGTGTCAGCAGCTAGCAGATTGCTTAGAGGTTTTGCGATTTTTGAAAAATCCTTTATAAACCTTCTATAGAATCCTGCATGCCCCAGAAAGCTTCTGATTGCCTTAACATTGGCAGGTGGTGGTAATTTTTCAATTACCTCTATTTTTGCTTGATCCACCTCTATTCCCTTGTTTGAGATTTTATGCCCAAGAACAATTCCTTTAGTCACCATGAAGTGACACTTTTCCCAGTTTAAAACTAGGTTGGTCTCTTGACATCTTTTCAGAACAAGTTTCAGGTGATCAAGACAGGAGCTGAATGAGTCTCCATATACTGAGAAGTCATCCATGAAGACTTCCAGAAATTTTTCCACCATATCAGAGAAAATAGAGAGCATGCATCTCTGGAAGGTTGCAGGCGCATTACATAGCCCAAATGGCATCCTTCTATAAGCAAACACTCCGGATGGACATGTGAATGCTGTTTTCTCTTGATCCTGGGGATCCACTGCAATCTGGTTATAGCCTGAGTAGCCATCCAAAAAGCAGTAATAATCATGACCTGCTAGTCTTTCTAGCATCTGGTCTATGAATGGTAAAGGAAAATGATCCTTTCTGGTGGCTGTATTGAGCCTTCTGTAGTCAATACACATGCGCCACCCTGTAACTGTTCTTGTAGGAACCAGTTCATTTTTTTCATTATGAATCACTGTCACGCCTCCCTTTTTTGGGACGACTTGAACAGGGCTCACCCAGGGGCTATCAGAAATAGGATAAATAATCCCAGCCTCCAGTAATTTGGTGACCTCTTTCTGCACCACTTCTTTCATGGCTGGATTTAGCCGCCTCTGTAGTTGAACCACTGGTTTGGCATTATCCTCCAATAAAATTTTGTGCATGCATCTAGCTGGGCTTATGCCCTTAAGGTCACCTATGGACCACCCAAGAGCTGTCTTGTGTGTCTTTAGCACTTGAATAAGTGCCTCCTCTTCCTGTGAATTTAAAGTAGAGCTTATGATCACTGGAAAAGTGTCACCTTCTCCCAGAAATGCATATTTCAAGGATGGTGGTAATGGCTTGAGCTCGGGTTTAGGAGGTTTTTCCTCTTCAAGGATGGTGGTAATGTCCTCTGAATCTTCTAAATCAGGCTGAACATCTTTAAAGATGTTTTCCAACTCTGATTCAAGACTCTCAGCCATGTTGATCTCTGCTACCAAAGAGTCAATAAGATCAACTTTCATGCAGTCTGTTGATGTGTCTGGATGCTGCATGGCTTTGACAGCATTCAACTTAAACTCATCATCATTGACTCTCAGGGTTATTTCCCCCTGTTGGACGTCAATTAGGGATTGTCCAGTTGCTAGGAAGGGTCTTCCTAGAATGAGAGTAGCACTCTTGTGCTCCTCCATTTCCAGCACAACAAAGTCAGTGGGAAAGGCGAATGGCCCAACTCTGACAATCATGTCTTCAATCATGCCTGATGGGTATTTAGTAGAACCATCAGCAAGTTGGAGACAGATCCGGGTTGGTTTAACTTCTTCAGTTAAGCCAAGCTTTCTGATAGTGGATGCAGGTATTAGGTTGATGCTTGCCCCAAGATCGCATAAAGATGTCTTGGTGCAATTACCTTCTAATATGCACGGTATCAGAAAACTCCCCGGGTCTTTAAGCTTTTCAGGAAAGCTTTTCAGAATGACTGCACTGCATTCTTCGGTGAGGAGAACTCTTTCTGTTTCTCTCCAATCCTTCTTATGAATCAAGATCTCTTTCATGAACTTGGCATAAGAAGGTATTTGCTCAAGTGCTTCTGCAAATGGAATCTTTATTTCAAGAGTCCTGAGATAATCTGCAAAGCGAGCAAATTGCTTATCCTGCTCCTCTTTCCGGAGTTTTTGAGGATAAGGTATATTGGCTTTATATTCTTCAACCTTAGTTGCTGCAGGTTTATTGCCTACAGAAGTGGTTGAAGAAGCCTTTTTAGAGGGGTTGTCATCAGCATTTGTGTGGGTCTGATCCCTCACTGGCAATTGAGTGCCAGAGTTAGAAACTGGAGTGAAACTGGACGCCAGCTCTTTGTCTGCTCCTGGCGTCTGAACACCAGAATTGTGCCCTTTTTGGGCGTTCAGCGCCAGATCTTGCCCATTTTGGGCGTTCAACGCCAGATCCTTGCCCATTTCTGGCGTTGAACGCCAGTCCTGCCTTGTTTCTGGCGTTGAACGCCAGTTTTGGCCATGGTCTGGGCGTTCAGCGCCAGCCTTCCACCAATTTTCTGGCGTTTTAGCACCAGAGTTGTTTTTCCCTGGGCTCTTACTGTCCTCAGGTGAATTTTGGGTGGTTTGCTCATTTCTTAGCTTTCTACTGCCTTGAGGTGGGATATTCAGTGTTTTCCCACTTCTTAGTTGAACTGCTTGGCATTCTTCTGCTATTTGCCTTGACAGCTGCTGCTTTGTTTGCTTAAACTGTTCGTCCATATGTATATTAGCCATCCTTGTCTCTTGTAACCTGTCTTTAAATTCGACTAGCTGCTTTGTTAGAAAGTCCAATTGCTGATTGAATTCAGCAGCTTGTTTCACAGGACTGAGTTCAGCAGTTACTATTTTAACCTCCTCATTCATGGAAAGGTTGCTGCTTAGGTAAAGATGCTGATTCCTGGCAACTGTATCAATGAGCTCTTGAGCCTCTTCAATTGTCTTTCTCATGTGGATAGATCCACCAGCTGAGTAATCTAGAGACATCTGAGCTCCTTCTGCAAGCCCATAGTAGAAGATGTCTAACTGAACCCACTCTGAAAACATTTCAGAGGAGCATTTTCGTAGCATCTCTATGTATCTCTCCCAGGCATCATAAAGAGATTCATTATCTCCTTGTTTAAAGCCTTGGATGTCCAGCCTTAGCTGTGTCATCCTTTTTGGAGGGAAATATTGATTCAGGAATTTTTCTGTCAACTGTTTCCATGTCTTTATGCTGGCCTTAGGTTGGTTATTTAACCACCTCTTAGCTTGATCTTTTACAGCAAATAGAAACAGTAATAGTCTGTAGACATCCTGATCTATTTCCTTATCATGTACTGTGTCAGCAATTTATAAAAATTGTGCCAGAAACTCTGTAGGTTCTTCCTGTGGAAGACCGGAATACTGGCAGCTTTGCTGCACCATGATAACGAGCTGAGGATTCAACTCAAAGCTACTGACTCCAATGGAGGGTATGCAGATACTACTCCCATATGAAGCAGTAGAGGGGTTAGAATATGACCCCAGAGTCCTCCTGGACTGTTCATTTCTGCTTAGGTCCATGATGGAGAAAGGGAGATGATGTAAAATAGAAAAAATATTATTTTTTTATTTATTAATTTATTTCAAAAATAAAATAAATCAAAATAAAATAAATAAAAAATGAGTAAAAGATTTTCGAAAAAGTGAGGAGAGAGAAAGTGGTTAGGAGATTTTGAAAAAGATATGATGATTTTTTTTTGAAAAAGGTTTTAAATTTTGAAATAAAAATCTGAATTTTAGAAATAGATTTTGAAAATTTGCTTTTAAAATAGAGAGAAAAGATATTTTTGATTTTTAAAAGGAAAGAGAAAAACAATAAGATAGCACAAGATTTAAAATTTTTAGATCTAATGTTCCTTATTTTCGAAAATTTTGGAGGGAAAATACCAAGGAATACCAAACTTAAAAATTTTAAGATCAAGACACTAGAAAAACTCAAGAATACTTTGAAGACTCACAAGAATACAAGAACATGAAGGAAGAACACCAAACTTAAAATTTTTTTGAAAACCAAAATAAAATTTTCGAAAACCAAAAAGGGAAATCAACAAGAAAACACCAAACTTGGAGTTTGGCACAGGATTTAATAGAAAAAATATTATTTTTGAAAAAGATTTTAAAAAGAGTGTACCAAACTGCCACGGGCTTAGACTAACGCTCTAGCCAATTGGGCAGTAAATGTAACACTTGTTTTAAAGAAGGATATTTTTAACCAAGAACAATAATAAGAGACTCTAAACCAAAAAGAAAAATTTTCCTAATCTAAGCAACAAAATAATCCGTCAGTTGTTCAAACACGAACAATCCCCGGTAACGGCGCCAAAAACTTGGTGCACTAATTATGAATCACACTTTTCACAACTAGTACCACTTACCAGCAAGTGCACTGGGTCGTCCAAGTAATACCTTACGTGAGTAAGGGTCGAATCCCACGGAGATTGTTGGTTTGAAGCAATCTATAGTTATCTTGTAAATCTTAGTCAGGAAGTCAATTATGTTTATCAATTGAATTGCGAATAACCAAGAGAGCATAAATTAAAGGTTACTTGTTATGCAGTAATGGAGAATATATTGGAGTTTTGGAGATGCTTTGTCTTCTGAATCTCTGCTTTCCTCTGTCTTCTAATTCACGCACGCACGTCCTCCTATGGCAAGCTGTGTGTTGGTGGATCACCGTTGTCAATGGCTACCTTCCATCCTTCCAGTGAAAACTACGCTCACGCGCTCTGTCACAGCACGGCTAATCACCGGTTGGTTCTCGATCCGGTTGGAATAGGATTTACTATCCTTTTGCGTCTGTCACTAACGCCAAGCCTTCAGGAGTTTGAAGCTTGTCACAGTCATTCAATCCTTGAATCCTACTCGGAATACCACAGACAAGGTTTAGACTTTCTGGATTCTCATGAATGCCGCCATCAGTTCTAGCTTATACCACGGAGATTCTGATTAAGGAATCTAAGAGATACTCATTCAATCGCATATAGAACGGAGGTGGTTGTCAGGCACACGTTCATGATTTGAGGAAGGTGATGAGTGTCACAGATCATCACCTCCATCACAGTTAAGCGCGAATGAACATCTTAGATAGGAACAAGTGTGTTTGAATGGAAAACAAAAATACTTGCATTAATTCATCGAGACACAGCAGAGCTCCTTACCCCCAACAATGGGGTTTAGAGACTCATGCCGTCAGAGAATACAAAGTTTTGATCTAAAAATGTCATGAGATACAAAATAAGTCTCTAAAAGTTGTTTTTATACTAAACTAGTAGCCTAGGTTTACAAAAAATGAGTAAACTATGATGGATGATGCAGAGATCCACTTCTGGGGCCCACTTTGTGTGTGCTGGGCTGAGACTTAAGTAATTCATTTGCAGAGGCCATTTGTGGAGTTGAATGCCAGTTTTTATGCCAGTTTGGGCGTTCAACTCCAGCTTTTGATCCTTTTCTGGCGCTGGACGCCAGAATTGGGCAGAGAACTGGAATGGAACGCCAGTTTACGTCGTCTATCCTTGTGCAAAGTATGGACTATTATATATTGCTGGAAAGCCCTGAATGTCTACTTTCCAACGCAATTGAAAGCATGCCATTTCGAGTTCTGTAGCTCCAGAAAATCCACTTTGAGTGCAGGGAGGTCAGAATCCAACAGCATCAGCAGTCCTTTTTCAGCCTGAATCATATTTTTGCTCAGCTCCTTGAATTTAAGTCAGAAAAGTACCTGAAATTATAGAAAAACACACAACTCATAGTAAAGTCCAGAAATATGAATTTTTCCTAAAAACTAATGAAAATAGACTAAAAACTAACTAAAACATACTCAAAACTATATGAAATTAACCCCAAAAAGCGTATAAAATATCCGCTCATCATATCACTTTTGATCTCTTGATCACGCTTAGGGGGCTGGCTTTTCGGCCATGCCTGGACCTTGTTCTTATGTATTTTCAACAGTGGAGTTTCTACACCCCATAGATTAAGGTGTGGAGTTCTGCTGTTCCTCATGAATTAATGCGAAGTACTATTATTTTTCTATTCAATTCAAGCTTATTCTTATTCCAAGATATTCACTCGCACTTCAACCTGATGAATGTGATGATCCGTGACACTCATCATCATTCTCACCTATGAACGCGTGCATGACAACCACTTCCGTTCTATCTGCTATAGCTTGAGCATGTATCTCTTAGCCTCCATTCCGAAAGATCGGAGTCTTCGTGGTATAAGCTAGAATTATTGGCGGCCATTCCTGAGATCCGGAAAGTCTAAACCTTGTCTGTGGTATTTCGAGTAGGATCTGGGATGGGATGACTGTGACGAGCTTCAAACTCGCGAGTGTTGGGCGTAGTGACAGACGCAAAAGGATCAATGGATCCTATTCCAACATGATCGAGAACCGACAAATGATTAGCCGTGCGGTGACAGCGCACTTGGACCATTTTCACTGAGAGGACGGACGGTAGCCATTGATAACGGTGATTCCCCAACATACAGCTTGCCATGGAAAGGAGTATGAATGATTGGATGAAGACAATAGGAAAGCAGAGGTTCAGAAGGAACAAAGCATCTTCATACGCTTATCTGAAACCCCAACCAATGATTTACATAAGTATTTCTATCTTATTTTCTATTTTAATTATATTTTAATTATCAAAACCTCATAACCATTTGAATCCGCCTGACTGAGATTTACAAGGATGACCATAGCTTGCTTCAAGCCGACAATCTCTGTGGGATCGACCCTTACTCACGTAAGGTTTATTACTTGGACGACCCAGTGCACTTGCTGGTTAGTTGTGAAGAAGAATTGAGATTATGAACGTGCGTACCAAGTTGTTGGCACCGTTGAGATCACAATTTCGTGCACCAACACCCCTACGGCTATATCACTTAAAAAAGTGTCAAAAGTATAACAGAAGAGTATAAAGTTTCTTCATTGAATGTGGAATTGGAATCACGATTAGAAGGCGATGATGAATCGGATTGCTCGTTAAGAGGCACCGACACACTATTCGCAAAAGCTAACCGCTGCAGAGCTTGCTTAATATATGTCAAAGTTTTTTCAATTTCTGAATCAAAACGGATTAATCTCGAATCCAGTAGTGACCGTGATATTCAACTTAGAAAACATAAGGCTCATGTAATTATTAGAAGCAAAGAGAAACTAACTAAAGAAAAGCAATCAACAATTAGCAAATAACTAGAATTAAAAGTCCTAACTAAGAAAAACAACTAAAAATTACTGAAAGCAAAAATCCTAACCACTAGAAAAATTAAATAAACAAGAAAAAAAGCTATTCACACTATAAACATATTAACAATAACCAATAATAAACATGCATTGTAAAATCCCCAACAACGCGCCAAAAACTTGATGAGCGCTAAGTACCGGTTTAGAAAATTCACAAGTTTAAAAGGCTCAAGATTCGTTGTAGCTTTAAACCAACAATTAACACTCTCAAAGTTTAGTTTAAAATGTTACAATTCAAATCAATAACTGGGAGTTTAGTCCCGAATCGTTCTCCCTAGAAATCATAATAAAGTGCTCAATCATTGGCTATGGGAGAATCGGGGGTTCGATTGAAATTGATAGAAATTTAAATAGCTAAAGGTTAAAGAAGCAAGCAATAACTAAATATCAAAAAGAATTAAACTACGAGTAATTAATGCAATTAACTAGAAAAAAAAGTAAATTCAAATGCTAAAAAGATCTTGGCAAGAGTTGAGGTTTAAGAATCACTATTCTTGTCACTAACCACAACATGAGAATTACAAAGAGATAACCCAATTTGTTAACCTCTACAAATTGAGAAAAGCTAATAAGACTTAATTAATCCTAATCCACAAGTCCTAACCAATTTACTAATTGAATTAGTAAAAGATTAGCATTAGTGAAAATAAGATTAATTAACGTCTCTAAATTATCATTCAACTTTGACATTAGTAACTCAAGTTTACTCAAGTTTCCAACCCAGGCCAAGAATGCAAAATCTACTCTATAACTAAGTGAATTATTTCATTAAACACTTGGAAGGCATATAAACAAAACTTCATAAATCTATTAATATATAATAGGAGATAAGTAATGGGTTCTATGCTCGACACGTGTAACAGTTTCTTGAATGACAAGTGGCATGCAGGGTAAGTAGGAAAATTAAGCAACATACAATGGGTAAATCTGACATTGTAATGCACATGAAGTAAACCAGTCATATATATATATAATTCAAATATCCATTTTATCATTAAACAATCCTGGCGGGAGACCTGAAATGCTCCACAACATTATTCACATTCCAGTCACTACTTCTCAACCTGGCGGGAGACCTGAAACGCAATGGATGAACATTTTGATTTAGTATCAGATGTGAATGCCAAAAAACTTGCATGGAATTTCAAAGTATTTGTTGTAAGGGTGTGGACAACTCCGAACAAGTTCAATGTCAACGAGATTGGCTCCATCGAAATGGTTCCTCAAGATAAAAAGATAGGAGCATTTTTTACAAAACATAAATGTGCTTTATATGTCATTGTTATGACTTAAACATGTTAAGGATATACTCACTCTTTAAGTATTCACTTCATTGTCACAGGGTGGCAGGATTTATGCAATCATACCAAGATCAATGGCAAAGAAATACATTAGTGTTATTCTTAAGTTCCACATGTATACTATGAGTAACTTCATAGTTGTTGACAACATGACCAAGAAAAAAAATGGTTAGTAGGTGGGTACTTGTGCTTTCACATAGAACAAGGGTTGAACATATAGAGAATCCAACTTTTTCTTTGGAAGCATTTCGATTTAGGAACCTTGCAGAGGTGCATACAGTTGAGAAAGTAGAGGATCTTGAACTGTTTGGTGAGTCTAAGACTATATGTAATGATATATAGATGTGCAGAAAATTTATAACCACTTGGAAAGCCATATCTAAAAGTGTGTTTCTTATTATTTTGTAGATATAATTGGAGAAGTTGTTAGAAAGGAAGATCCAAGAAAATTAGTAACTAGCATGGGAATAGAGACTAAGCGCTTGGTTATTATTGTGGAAGACTTGGAGTAAGTTTTTATTTATGTGTTTTTATTAAGAGAGATATGTTGTTTATTCAGTTTTCTTATTTATATAGTAAGATTGAATTCCTAGGGCTGATGACAGGAAGAACAGGTTAAGTTGTACTCTCTTTGGCGAAATTGTTGACCAGATACTCCCCAACCTTGATGATGATCGACTTGAACCACTTATTGTGGTCCTCTAATATTTTAAAGCAACCAGATGGAATGGCAAAACTTTAGTGCAGAGCCACTTTGAACTGTCCAAGGTCCATGTCAACCCAGAACTAAAAGAAGTTATGTCATTCAAAAAAAGGTCAGTACATTTTGAAAAGAAGTTGAATATTTTGTGGTTATATAACAGTGTTGTCTAACCATTAACACGTGAGTTACAGCCTACTCAGCGGTTCTAAGTTAACTTCAGTAAGGATTAGCCATCAGTCGATGCAAAGTTCATGGGCTGGGACTGATGAGCTCAACAATGGCACGACTGTTGTGAAAATGATCGAAGAAGTTTTGAAGTCTGTCTAGGTAATTTAATGTTTTTATTGTTAAAGTTATTATAATTATGAACCTATTTGTTGTTTCAAAAAGCAGATGAGCTATTAGGTAAAAGGTCTTTGATGTGTGGAAAACAATCCAACACAAAACTCACCGGCAAGTGTACCGGGTCGCATCAAGTAATAATAACTCACATGAGTGAGGTCGATCCCACAGGGATTGAAGGATTGAGCAATTTTAGTTAGGTGGTTGATTTAGTCAAGAAAACAATTTTTGGGTTGAGTGATTTGTGTTCAACAGAAGCTAAATTGCATAAAATTTAAAGGGAGAGGAAAAATTGACAGTAAATTAAAGGACAAAAGAAGTAAAGGAGCTGAATCTTAAAGTGCAAGTGATGTAAATGACAAAAACATAGATTGCAAGAAATGTAAATAGCTGAAGCTTAGAATGCAAGAAAATTAAATTGCATGAAAAGTAAAAGGAATTGGGTGCTAGGAATTAAAACTTCAACAAGAAAATGTAAAGTGCAATCAATAAGAGAAGTAGAGATGAAGTGAAGTTGCAGAAGAAATGTAAATGAAAACAGCAAATGAAATTAGATCCAATTCCTTAATTCTCAGAATTATGCAGAAAGAGAACAAGGATGAATTTCAGATCAAGAATTGAAACAGAATTTCTTCAATCTCAATCCAAAACTCAAAACAGAAAGTAGAAGTTGTTTGAAGCAAGAAAATGAAAACAAAAAACTAAACTCAAATCCAATTCTTAGAACAATTGAGAAGAGAGGTAAAAGATGATTCTCAAACTTAGAATCAATGAAACTCTTCAATCTCAATTCAAATTCCAAGAACAAGTTGCAGCAGAAAATAAAATGAAAACTAGAGAGCAAGACTCAGATCCAATCTCAATTCTCAAATTCAAACAAAAAAAAATTAAAAGATAGCTCTCTACTCTACTTGCTCCCTATTGTAGCCAGCCTCGTTACAAAAAATGAAAATGATGCCTTATATAGGCTTTACAAAATGAAAATGAAAATAAAATTGAAAACAAATTAAAATTCAAATGAAAATCCTAATCTAACTGATCCTTGTACCTTTGAGTGATGATAATGGGCTTTGCTTCCTTTGGATTTCAATGAAATGGGGTGATTTTTATTTGGCCTTGAATAAAAATGGCTTTGAAGAAGGATGGGTCCGGTTGGCTTTGGTTCAAGTTGGTTGGAGGCATGGGACATACTTCCAGGGGAGCGCTCGGTTGAAAGAGAGAGCGCAGCACTCCCCCTTTGTTTCCTTGGCCCAGCCTCGATAATGCTCGGTTAACAAGGAGAGCGCAACGCTCCACCTTGCTTTGGCTTGCCAATTCCTGCCCGTGTCACACCCCATAGTGCTCAGTGAATGGGGAGAGCACAGCATCCTTTTGCTTGCAAGTGAGGTTCCAGGTTCGAATCCCAGCTCCATCATCTAGCCAATTCTTCATGAAGAGTAGCACCTTTGCCTTGAGTGTAAGCTTCCAAGTTCGATCCTTTTGAGGCCCATTTGGAGCAATTTTTTAGTTCACTCTAGCGCTGCTGGCCTTGCTTTCCTTGTGTCTCCCCCTTCGAATCTTGGTAAAGCCACTTTGGTCTATTTTTGCTTGTTTTTAGTCCTTAAAGATGCCTTTCACTTGTGCCTCAATTTAATGTCAAATATGGATTTCTATATATCGTTGGAAAGCTCTGAATGTCAACTTTCCAACGCAACTGGAAGCACATCAATTGGACGTCTATAGCTCAAGTTATGGCCCTTTGAAGGAGGCATGGTCATGCTGTGAACGCCCAAGTTTAACTTAGCGAAAAATCTTGCTTCCAAGCTGAATTTTTCATGATAAAACTAAGTTAACTTAGTTAACCGAGCTTTGTGAGTGCTGATTGTCAAGCTTCCTTGATTTGGTCATGGGCTACGCTTTTAAAAGCATGGCCTAAGGCTCCAAAGTGTTCTCCAACTTCAAAGTGTGCCCCAGAACTCTTTTTTTCTCCTTTTTAGCTTATTTTGTGCTTCTTTGCTTCTTTTTCTTCTTATTTCCTACAAAAGATCAAAGAAATATACCATTTAAGCACCAAAGCATTCAATATTTAAGCACAAATCATCAATTTCTTATATGAAAGAGCATAGAAAAACATGACATAATGACATGTCATCACAACACCAAACTTAAACTTTGATTGTCCCCAAGCAAGAAAAGAATCATGTAGTAGAGATTGACAATCCAAGGTAAGAAGACTAGCAACTCAATGTTCATGGTAGGCTAGTTTTCTATTCATGCTACAATCACAAAAGAAATATAAATGATTGATGCTTCTATCTAGCTCAATTTATGAAATCTTTTCCTTATACTTCTTCCTTGAAGCAAGTTGTTGATTTCTTATTAACTTCTCCTTTTGGGGTGCTTTGCCCCATGAGTTGATAACAAAACTACGACTCTAAATGCTTTGTTTTCAAGTATTACCACTTGATATATAAGCACCACAAGCATTTAATTAGAGGACTTCATTAAGCTCATTTGTTTCTTTTCTTTACTCTCTAATCATTGATGCTCAGAGCCTTGAGCTTTGAGGGAGTGCATTTGCACTTGAGCCTAGCCTTGACTTCTAACTGTTTTGTTTTCAAGCTTTTTGCTTGATACATAAACACCACAAGTACTTAACAAATGAATTGTCATTAGTACTCAGAGCCTTCAGCTTTCTCATTCTTTCCCTTTTTCTTTTCTTGCTTTAATTTGCAATTGCTTTTTCAAGGTTTTCATGATTTCAAAAGATTTCACAAAATGTCCTAGATGAAAATTTCAATTAAATAAAATCTAATGTAATTGAACAACAATTAGCCATACTAGCCTTTCAATACTTGTATGCACATGCTAAATCCTTCTTTAATTCCTTGTTTATTTATGATCATGATGCTTTATTGCTTTTGAACTCACAAAAGTCAAGTTGGTAGTCATAATGCCACAGCAACATGTTACAATCAAAAATTCAGGCTATGCTTATTCATACCACACATGTATACAGAGAAGACAAAGACAATCATACAATTTAAAGTGCTGAAAACAAAGGAGAGGAAAAGGAACTTTACAACCTTGTAATTCATCTTCTCTATTGTTGTCATTTTCCTCCCATTCTTCCTCTTCTCGTGCCAAATTCAGAATGCTTGCTCATCCTCAAGCAACAATTAGAACAATGGATATGGGGCTAAGATGGATCATGAATGTTTTACACAATGAAATGTTAGTAGTACATGTGTTTTAAGCAAGAAAAATTGAGGATACAATCAAGGCACAAGAGACAGAGACATTGTGATTGCAAACTTAAGAAGGTGAGCACAATACATTGCATAAAAGATAAGTGGCACACCAAACTTTGTGTGACACTTTCACTTGGAATTAATGCAAGTATCCAGTAAAGATTGGAAGCAAATTTTGTTGCATAGCAACACCAAACTTAGAATGCAATCCTATGTCAATTTATTTGAATTAAAACTAAGCAAATGAAATTGTTATATGTTAAGTACAATCACCAAGCTAATTATCTGTCATGAATAAGGATCTCTTAGTGATGTATTAACAAAAACAATTAAGAAGCAAAATAAGTGAAAGCATTAGAAACAAAGAAATAGATAAAGTAAATAGAATAACAAAGTGTCAAACCAAAAGAAAATTAACACTGCAAAGGCATTATGGTTATGTAGACAAGTGATGTTGCTTAATGAATTGCATAGAAAATTAAGTGGCACACCAAATTTAGAATCTTAGTATGACACTTTAGAATTGATGCAATCATCCAGAGGGATTGAAAACAAAGTGTTGCATGGCAACACCAAACTTAGAATGTAACCATATGCCAATTTATTGAAATTTAAACAAAGCAAAGGAAGAAAACAAAGCAGAGAAGAGAAAATGAACAAAGCAAAGGAAAGAAATATTACCTACGGTTGACATGTTCTTCACTTTCTTCCTCTTCTTCCAGTTTGTTAAGAGGAACGACCTCAAGGGGGGAGAAGATTCAGCTATTGTATCTTGTCTTGGCCTCTCCTCAGCAAGCTTCCTTTTGTAAATAGCTTGATTGAGCTTGCTTGCTGGATTAGGGACAGAATTGGTGCTCTTACTAGTTGCCTTCACTTCTTTAGATTCAAGACTTGGTTTCTGTGTGATTATTGGAGTTTTGTCTTCATCAAGAGTTCCTTGCAATGGTGGTTCAATGAGCTCTTCTTCTATGTACTTGTCTGCTTCACTTGAGTTTGGAATTCTTTGGTTGTTTTCCTCACTTCCTTGCTCTTCCACTTCCTCCCTTGCACTCAACATTTGACTTAATAGCTTTTTCGTGGAGGAGGTTTGTTGATGTTCCCAACATTTCTTCATCTCCTCTTCATATCTTTTAATCACAGATTCAATTGTTGAGGCTTTTTGGTCAAGGGGAGTTTGAGGAGGTTGTGAGTGTTCAGGTTCTCTTGTCATCTCAAGTGCAGTTTCAGGTTCCAATATTTTTACCACCTCTTCCTTTTCTGCAATTTCACTTGACACAGGGACCTTGTGTTCTTGTTTTTCCATTTCCTCCTTCCTTGTATTCAACAATTGGCCTACCTGCACTTCCATATTTTTGAGGGAGTTCTCTTGTTCTTTCCAGAATTTCTTTGTCTTCTCCCAATGTCTTTTGACAATGGACTCAAGCTTTGAGAGTCTTTGGCTTGTGGAAGTTTGTGTGGGTGGTAAGTTTTGAAAGGGGCTTTCTGTTGAAGCATGGTCAAGTGATGATATCTCTGGATAAATATCATATGGAGCATTAGAATTCCCCTCCCAGCCACCATTAGAATCATGACTTGCATCATTTTGTGGTGGAGGAAAATATCCCATATGATTTTCTTGCTCATCTTGTGTCTCTGAAGCAAGTCTCCATGGATTGGAGTGCTTAAAAATTGTGATCTCTTGGTGATATTCCCAGCCACTATTAGAGATTGGTGATGGTGGGTAATATTCCATAAAAATTTGTTTGATCATAATATGAGTTGAACTCCATTTGAATTTTGGAAAACACAACACCAAGGAAAATTGAAATTACTCATATCAGAGATAAGAATTTCTTAGTGAGGCAAAAACTCAAACACCTTGGTGTCACTTTGAAACAGAAAACAAAAACAAAGAAAATGCTTGATCTAGACTTCTCACCCACTTAATCATTGTTGATCTAAATCAATCCCCGGCAACGGTGCCAAAAACTTGATGTGTGGAAAATGATCCAACACAAAACTCACCGGCAAGTGTACCGGGTCGCATCAAGTAATAATAACTCACATGAGTGAGGTCGATCCCACAGGGATTGAAGGATTGAGCAATTTTAGTTAGGTGGTTGATTTAGTCAAGAAAACAATTTTTGAGTTGAGTGATTTGTGTTCAACAGAAGCTAAATTGCATAAAATTTAAAGAGAGAGGAAAAATTGACAGTAAATTAAAGGACAAAAGAAGTAAAGGAGCTGAATCTTAAAGTGCAAGTGATGTAAATGACAAAAACTTAGATTGCAAGAAATGTAAATAGCTGAAGCTTAGAATGCAAGAAATATAAATTGCTTGAATAGTAAAGGGCTTTGGGAGCTGGGATCTCATAAATTAAACAAAAGAATGTAAATAGCAATCAACAGAGAAGTAAAAGATGAATTGAAATGCAGTAGATCTCAAACAGAAGAAAAATTACTTAGAGAAGCAATACAGAAAGTAAATTCAACTCAATTGTAAAATCTAAAAGAGAAGTTGAAGATCTCAGGGGTTGAATGAGACTAGAAAACAAGTCTAGATCTCAATTCCTTCCTTGATCCAACAGAGAATAATTGCAGAAGAAAATAGAGAAGAAATTAGTAAAGACAATTTAGATCCAAATCACAATTCCTTGAAATTATGCAGAAAGTAAATAAAGAGAGATCTCAGATCAAGAATGAAACAGAATTCCTTCAATTCTCAATCCAAGATTCAAAACAAGAGTGAAGAGTGTAGAAGTAAGAACAAAGAGGAAGAGAATTCATTTCTCAATCCCAATTCCCAAACCCAAAGTTAAAATCTAAAAATGAGCTCAATATCCAAATGAAAAGTAAAAGTGTCTCCAAGGTAAAAAGGGAAAAAAAAGAAAAAGGGTCTTCTCTAAATCAAACTAACTTCTATTTATACATTTCCTATTTTTGAATTTCATAATTTTGAGTGGGCCTTTTAATTTTGTGAAAGATTAAATTTAAATGATTTTTGGATCAAAATTTAGCCATGAACCACTCCTAGGGCAGTGCTTGGTTGATAGAGTGAGCGCAGCACTCCCCCTTGGCTTTGGCAAATTGTTGCGTGCCAAGCCCTGCCCGTGTTAGCCTCACTAGCGCTCGGTCAAGAAGGAAGGCACAGCATCCATGGGCCTTGGCCTTCCAATTTTTCGTGACAAGTCCCTTAGATCAAGCATCAGGGTAGCGCTCGGTTGTCACAAAGAGTGCAGCAACCATTTCCTTGTTTCTGAGCCCCAGCTTCGAACCTTGAGGGGAGCATTTTGGAAAATCTCTTTGAAGAGTAGCGCTCCTCTTGGGTCCTCTATGTCCTGGGTTCGAACTTTGTTGAGCTCCTTTTGGCTCATTTTCCTTTGGAGCAGCGCCTCTTCCTTCCCTTGGCTCATGGGTTCGAACCTTGTGGCCTCCACTAGAAAACATTTACCCTTGTGTTTTCTTGTGTCAAGCCCCGATAAAGTGAACAACGTTAACCGAGCGCTATGTTTCTTTGCTTTGTTTCCTTGGTCATTTGAAGTGCTCAGTTAAGGGAGAGACCGCAGCTTCCTTGCCTTGCTTTCTTGGCCTTGAGTGGCGCTCAAATAGAGAGCGCTGTGCTCTTTGAGAGAGCGCTATGGATTTTCTCCTTTGATGTGCGACGCTTTTGTTTCCTTTGGCTACGCTTCATAGGCCACGCTTTCTTGTTTCTTTCTTTTCTTCACCTATAAGTAATTGAAACAACCAATCAAAGTATCACCAAATTCACAAGGTTTATAAATCATTTAAAAACCAATTAATTTTAGCTTAAACCTCATGATTTAGTGTCAAATAAAGGATGGTTGATTAATTCAACAAAACTATGCAATTCCACTCCAAATCACTTACTTATAATGCAAGAAAGTGCATAAAACCTAATAAAACAAGTGAAAAATGCTTGAAAAGCTAGCATAAGATGACTTGTCATCAGTCTTAATGTGTGTAATGCTTCCCAGGAGGGGCCAACCTGGATTGCAGGCACTATTGTCTCAATCAATGCTGGGAAAGATGATTGGTTTTATAAAGCATACAGGCGATGTCCAAAACAGGTGGAAACTCCTATTGGGAATAGGTACGAATGTGCGAAGTGTGGCCACACCCGTGGATGTGCAGCACTCAGGTGTGTGTTCTTAATTTGAGTGATTATTAATGATTAGCATCTTCATTTTACTTGATATTTGTGATCCCTGTACTAAAATGATTGTCTCTATTATCACGTGAAACAACAGATACAAGGTTAAGGGTAGGGTCTTTGATGGTACCGGAAGTATTACATTGTTGTTGTGGGACAGAGAAACCAACCAACTGTGTGGAAAGGCAGCTGAAAAAATTGTAGAGGAGGATGTATATAGCACACCAAATCCTTATACTATTAGGGATTAAAGTTACAATTCTATTTTTCAAAATAGTATAAATTATATACACAAAAATACATCTAATTATTGGTTGGGGTTTCAAGGTGCTAACGAGGACGAATAGCTTAAAAGTCTGGACAACATGATGGATAGAATGGTTCTTTTCAAAATTAACGTGAAAAGTGGCAACATAAAACACAGTCATGAAAGTGTGTGATGATGAAGAAACAGTTGTGAAGAAAAAGCCTAAGCAAATGGACGTTAGCACATCTATGAACATCACCGTACGTGTATACCTATTCCACTTTAATAAGTAGATATGTTTTTCAGACCATACAATTTTTTTATCAAAATGTACATTAATATCTAATTATGATTAGGGTTTCACTTTAAATAGGAGAATAAAGGTAGCAACACGTTGGAGATGTCCAGACATGTTGTTAATCTTAAGAGTGAATTATGATCAGTATATGCAAGTGTTTTGAATATATAAAAAAATATGTGATTTAGGTTCTAAAAATATTCTAAGTGAACTGTCATGCATGTCTTTGTGTAGGATTCTGTGGAAGACTGTGTTGAAAGCCTCAAATACAAAACACCAGCTAAAAGGATTGCCGGCAGTTTGAAGTGTGGTTCGGTTGTTGATGAAGAATACCAGCTTTCAACCAATAGATTCACCCGAAAGATAGGGAAAAAATAAAAGTCTCAGACATCTGATGCGGATAATTTAGTTTTAACTAAAGTTGACAAAGTTATTTAATATTGGTTGTATATGTTTAACCATAGACTATATGTTTTGGAAGATGTTCTGTATTTGGGGATCAGAAGACTTGCTTATGTGCAATGATATCTAAAAAGCGATGTATCATCGTGAATATATTTTGAATGAGACTTATATTATATGAGTATGATTTATATTATGTTATGGTGAATGAGAATATATGCCTTAAACATAATCCATGATGAAAAAGATAGAGAAATTGATTTTAGAACTTATTTTTCACGTGATGGATTATATGTTAATACAAATTCGACATTATATAAAATACAACTGATAACCTAAATGGGAGTTTCTGATTCACAAAGACTATTTACATATTGACAACGACTATTGATATAGCCAAATTATTCAAAATATAACTTTACTTTAGAGTTGATTTCTCATCTGTGTGATGCGTGAGAAGACTACTCAAAATAGTTAACGCGGGTTATAGAATGGTGTATAAAGGACAAAAAATATTAATTAAACTTCATTCTTTAACTATGTATAATTATGGTGCAAAATAAAATTTAACCTTAGAGAAGCTATATCTAAAAGTGTGTTTCTCAAATTGCAAGGTAAATGAAATAGAAAAGCATATTAGTTTTTGAGTGGGGATTCAATTATGAAAAAGAAATAGAAACTACTAATTAAACTTCATTCTTTATTCATGTTTAATTATTGTGCTGAAAGAAATTTTAATAATAAAAAATGCTAGGTAAATGAAATAGAAGATTATATTAGTTTTAAGAAAAGAAAGTGAATTCAAGATTAAAAAAAATCATGTAGTGATGATATTTCTGAATTGGCATAGATTTCTTATGAATATAAAGCAATTTGTTGGTGACTTTGTATTTCTCTGCACGTAATGGACAAATGTATTATTATAAAGAAATCTAAATAAGGTTCAAAAGTATAGGCTATTATGTTACTGACTAATTATGGTAGCAGTCCTAATAAAAATTTTCAATATATTTCTATGACAAGGTCCATAAAGGGATGCCTTTCTAACAAAATATGATCCTCATTGAGTAAGATAAAGTTGATGGATCCTTATACAGATTAAGTAAAAAATTTTTCCTCGATAATTACAATGATGAAAGAGCCCATATACAATTTTTAGAGATGGTTCAATAGGTTTCACGAATAACTAAAAAGGAAAAAACAAGGGATCCAAAAGCATAAAGAAATTGGATAAGTTGAATACAATAATATATCTACTAATTGCTCGACTAAGTGACAAGAAATATAAAGAAATTTTGTTAGATAGAATATGGCTACAGCTTTCGTAGGTTATATGCATAAACCCTAAAAGCTTTATAATGAAGGTAGAAATGTTTCAGAAGGAGGATCAAACCAGGGGTAAAGTACTTGCAACAAAGATAGTCATTTTAATGGCATAATCTTTAAAAGTTTCAAATGGCATAACCGATCAAGTTGAGACAATAAAAAGGGTTAGCTGGCAAAGACGATACATTATATTGCATAGCCAAGGATGCTGCAGCATTGGCTTTTACATACACTACCACCAATAAATCCAATTTTATGTTTATGTTGTTTGCACACATTTGGAATTAAATTCATCGGGTTTCTAACTCTTTATGGCCATTATCAATGAAAAGATGATTCATTAAAATATTTCTCCACTCTGATACGATATGTCTTTCTAATGCAAGTAAGTATTGTTAATGCTAAAGTGAAAGTGTGGTCAAAGAAGACAGTTTATTGGGCGAGACACCATAAAGTGCTTAATATAAAATTAGGGTGGTTTCAACAGTCAATGCGTCTACACTTAAAGTGCCTGGAAAGATAGGGTTATTTTTCAAGAAATATCAAATTAGATTTTAGTTATATATTTTTTTTACGGCTATATTCCAAAACACTAAAAGAGGATATGGACGACAAGCAAATTGAGTTTCCATAATATGACTTAATAGGAATTTCTCCACCTATACAATACAAGGATTATACCTACATAAAGAAGGATCTTACTGAGTTTTATGGAGCAGGATAAATAATATTAAATAGTCATAAAACACATAAGACTAGAAACTAAGGAGATAATCACTATCATCTATTTCCAGTGATCCAAGCACGAATCCACATAAATATTATTAAGGAATATATATTCAAACTCATTTACTTTTACCAAGAGTTTGTAGTCCATTTTCATCAAATTTTGTTTTTTTTTTTTGAAGAGGATATACAGAGATAGAAGTAAAATCATTATGACATATACATATTAAGTAATCATATATACATAAAAGTATGTATGCATTAGCCAAAAAGTTTTTTTTTTACTTTTCTAAGCATTCAAATATAAGAAAATGAAAGCTGATTTTGATGGTTTGGGTTATACATATAATCAGTCATTTGTGTCTTTAGTCAACTCAAAGTACATTGCACAATAGATACATATTAAGTAATCATATATATAAAAGTATGAGTACATTGGCCAAAAAGTTTTTTTACTTTTCTAAGCATTAAAAAGTATGTGTACATTAGCCAAAAAGTTTTTTTTACTATTCTAAGCATTCAAATATAAGAAAATAAAAGCTGATTTTGCTGGTTTTATTTATACATATAATCAGTCTTTCGTGTCTTTAGTCAACTTAAAGCACATTGCACAAAAGTATGCAAGGATGAGCATAGTTACCAACCACTATATGTAGTTTTTTGGAGACTACACTTTTCGTCTATTAAACATTTATTTTTATAGCTTTATAGGTTAAAAGTGACAATTAATAATTAAGTAAAAAAAGTCACAGCTATATAGGGAGAATCAGGATATGGCAATGTGTATATCGTCTTGGTTAAATGTGCAAACTAGATATTATATTACATCGCTTAACATGTTTCATGTTTTAGGTTAACAAACATATAAACAAAACATCAATAGATTATAACAAAAGCAAAGCCATGGGCATTTGAAAATCACCGTATAGATGTGATGCAAGTATCGATGCATGTAAATGCTCATTGTTATAGACTAATCAGCTACAACATAAATAAAAAAAAAGAAAAATGTGTACTATGAAGTAGTCTAAATCCTTCAAAACAGATACAGGATTGCATGAAATACACTTTGTATCATTCTGTATATAAACGACATCCAATCCAATGGACACAAGCACAAAACATAAACACTCTTCTCTACTTAGAAACTTCAATTAAGAAATTTACAAGCTGCAAAAAGAAGGATCTTACTAAGTTTTATGGAGTAGGATAAATAATATTAAATAGTCATAAAGCACATAAGACTGGCAATCAAATCATAATCACTATCAACTATTTCTAGTGATTGATAATGAGAGAGGCTAGGATCAATTCGAATGTGGGTTAGGAACTCGGTTATCCAAAGAAAACGAATTTAACGTTGCAAGTATAGTCCCAACCCGATGAATTGGCCCCTCGAATCACATTAGAAATTCACAAGATATGTCACAAGAAAAAATAATGGCACTTCTTATAGCCACTGGTCAGGTTCGCCGGAAAAAGAAGCAACACCGGAAGAGGGAGAGCTCACCGGTGGTGTATATAGAAAAGAGAAAGAAAGAAAGAAGGAAAAGAGAGAAGAGAAAGGAAGAAAGGGGAAACAGAGAGGTCGCCGGTGGTGGGCTGGCGACGGCCAGGACCGGCGGGCTAGGCAGAGAAGAGGGAGAGAGGGCAGCTGTAAAGAGGAAAAAGGAAAGAGGGGGCTGCCTCTCAACAAGGCAAGTTGCCCTGTTATTGCCCAGAACGCGTCCTGTGCGGACGCACAGGGGCCTGTGCGGATGCACAGAGATGAAAACTTGGAGAGATGCAAACACACACAGCGTGCGATCGGTGCGACCAGTGGGGTTGCAAAAAGACGTGCGGACGCACGAAGACGTGTGATCGCACAGAGTTTCTTTTATAGCATGAGGACAAAGGCTCGCGTGCGTGCGCACACTGGTCCGTGCGCACGCACAGAGGCTGGGAATGGGGTGGGTTGTGCCCACGCACAAGCTGTTCCCTCGCTGCCAACAAAGGGACTGTCAAGTTGCATGCGGACGCACACCTCTGTGCGGCGGCACAGATGGAGCATGAAAGGGAGTGCATGCGGGCGCACGCGAGTGAGCGCTCGCTCAAGGTAGGGAAAAATTGGCAGCGCGCATGCACAAGCTATGCTGGTGCTGCAACCAGAGGGCATAACAAAGCTCGTGCAGACGCACAGGCTGGTGCATCTACACAGATGGCGAAAAATCAGGGTTGTGCGGACGCACAGGTGGGTGCGGACGCATAGGTGGGTGCGGACGCACAGGGCGCTGTTTCAGAAAATTCATTTCCTTTCAAAACCAAGGTTCCCACCCTTAGTACATCAACATACCAACCCCAAACCATTCAAATAGGCACAAATTCACAGTCCACATGCAATACAACTTGAGCAACTCAAAGTTCATCAAAATCAAACCTAAACTATGCCTTATATCACAAAAAAGGCAAATAAGGCAAAAGACTATAAACAAGAGATAGAGTTGGAATAATGTCACCATGGTGGGGTGTCTCCCACCAAGCACTTTGGTTTTAAGTCCTAAGTTGGACTTGCATGGCTTCATTGGTCACTTGGGAACTTCACCAAAGAGGAAGATCTCCAATTCCTTGGCATTTTCGGGTTGAGTGACATCCTTTGAACTTGATCCCTCAGCAACATCCTCTTCTTTTTGCTCCCTGCCACCCTCAATGACTTGCTCTTCAACTACGTCGCACCCGAAAATAGAATATGCTTCAAGAACGGACTTGTTGACTCCTCCAAGGTAAACTTGACTAACTTGCCATCCGCCTCAAAGGAGTAGACTCCCAAATGTGCATCTAGCTTGAAACGGGCTGTCTTTAAGAATGGTCTTCCAAGGAGTATGGATGATGGCTTGTTTGAGTCAATGGGAGGTGTCTCCAATATGTGAAAATCAACTGAAAAGAGCAATCCTTGAATATTGACTAGGATATTTTTGGCAATCCTAACAACAGACACAATACTCTTGTCAGCTAGTACAAACCTCGCTCCGGACCTCTTTAGGGGAGACAAATTCAACCTTTCTTAAATGGGGAGTGGCATAATGCTCACGCACGCCCCCAAATCACACATACAGTCCATGAATTTTATCCCGCCAATCAAACAAGTGACCAAACATGGGCCGGGATCATTGCATTTTTTAGTAAGTAAGGAAGAGATAGAATCATCTACTAGACTTGTGTTGAGGTTGCCAAGCTTTTCCTTGTGAGTGCAAACATCCTTAAGGAACTTGGCATATCTTGACACTTGTTGAATTGCTTGGAAGAGAGGAACGGTGACTTCAACATTCTTGAAAACTTCCACCATAGTGGGGTCAAGCTCTTCTTGTTTCTTGGCCTTCTTGGCTAAAGTTGGGAATGGAATGGGCAAAGACTCTTCAAGCAAAGTCTTTCTCTTGGGCTCCTTGACCTTGGGTGGCTCTTCCTTGCTTTTATCAACACCTTCATCCTTGTCCCTTATGACCTCCACTTCATCTCCCACATCTTCATTGTTTGTCTCCTCGCTCAACTTTGTAGGTATAGGAACATTCTTATCCAATTTAGTGCCGCTCCTAAGGGTAATGGCGTTGATGCTACCTTTAGGATTGGGTTGAGATTGGGAGGGCAAACTACTCGAGGTTGCAGCTTGTTGGGTGTTTTGTGCGGTTTGAGAAGGGAGAGTCAAACGGGAGAGGGCATCGGCTATTGTAGCCATATATGCTTCTTGTTTCTTGTGGAACTCTCGTTGTTCTTGCATGAAGGTGTGAATTGTGTCATTCATGTGAGGTTGATTGGAGGGAAGGGCTTGGTTAACTTGAGGAGGGCTAGGCCTACTATGTGGGTGTTGGTACTTCCCCTGAGGTTGAGATTGTGGGGGTTGTTGGTATGGTTGTTGGTATGGTTGTTTGTATGGTTGTTAGTATTGTGGTTGACCTAGGGGTTGTTGATAGTAGTAGACTTGGGTGTTTTGGTTGGGATGAGCTTGAGGAGCTTGGTTCCACCTTTGGTTTGAGTTATCCCTCCACCCTTGGTTTTGGTTTCCTCCATGTTGGCTGGATCCTTAGGTGTAATTTGGTTTTTGTGGGTAAGAGTTAGCTACCGCCAATGTAGTGTCCTCTTGGAGCTGAGGATACTCATCGGTGTAATGAATGTTACACGCACACACACCACATACCCTTGGTGGTCCTTCGATCTTTTGAGGTTGAGGTTGAGCACTTATCAAAGCTTGAGGAATTTGTTGCCCTTGGATGAGTTATCGCAACATAATTGTCATTTCACCAAGGGTCTTGGTCAAAATAGCATCTCCGGCGGGAGAAATTTCATTCACAGCTTTCGGTTGTGGGCTCCTCGCCCTTGAGTGCTGAGTTGAGTCCGCCAAGTCTGATATAACTTCCCATGCCTCTGCAGCTGTCTTGTTCTTAGTCAATGAACCTCCACTCGCGGCGTCTAGGAGAAGCTTGTCTTGGTGATGCATTCCTTGACAGAAATAACTGATAAGAACCAGCTCATCAATCCTATGATGAGGGCAAGCCTCTAGCAACTTCTTGAATCTCTCCCAATACTCATACAAAGTTTTCCCATCTTGTTGCACAATGCAAGAAATCTCTCTTCGCAACTTGTCTGTTTTCTGGGGGAAGGTAGAACTTTTCCAAAAACTCTTTACGTAACAAGTCCCAGTTGGATCTAACCTCACCCGTCTGAGCATAAAACCACACCTTCGCTTTTCCTTCCAAAGAGAAAGGAAAGGCAAAGACCAATACTGCAGCTTCATCGGCCCCATGTCTTCTTGCGGTTGCACAAGCAACTTAGAAATCCTTGAGATGCTTCAAGGGATCCTCTCCAGGAAGCCTATTGTACTTGGAGAGCAAGTTTATCGTGCCAGACTTGAACTCAAAATTTGGATCTAAGGCCGGATACAAGATTTGAAGTGGTCGTAAGTTAAGATCAGGAGCTCCGGCCTCCTTCAAGGTGATTCTTCTAGGTGGGTCCGCCATGTCGGTGTCACCTGAGTCACTCAAAGAGAATTCAGTACTGCCCACAGATGAATATATAGTCTCCTCATTGATTGGAGAATGATGGTCACGGATGGTTGGTGATAGTGAATGAGAGTGCTCCTCAAGGGAACCCGATTCACTATCCACAAAAGCTAGCCAGCGCCGAGCTTGCCTTAAACAAGTTAAAGTTCTTTCAATTTCTGGATCAAAAGTGGCCAAGCTCGGGTCTGGAAGCGACCGTGTCATTCAACTGAGGAGGCAATAAAACCATGCAATTATGAAGGGCAAAACAAAAATAGACAAGTAAACAAGAACCAACTTAACAATCAAAGATTACTAAAGTTAACTAAAAAGGAATATGGTATCTACAATTGGAGCCAAGTAGCAAACCAAAATCAAATATTCACAATATTCACATATTTACAACAACCAAAATAGTAGCACTCATTGCGCATAAAGTGAACTCCTTGGAAACGGCGCCAAAATTTGATAATGAAAGAGGCTAGGATCAATTCGCATGTGGGTTAGGAACTCGGTTATCCAAAGAAAACGGATTTAACGTTGCAAGTATAGTCTCAACCCAACGAATTGGCCCCTTGGATCAAATTGGAAATTCACAAGATATGTCACAAGCAAAACCAAATTAACCGAGAGTATTAGACTCCCGAGTCGTCTCCCTAGGAGCACTTTAGAACAACGAGTGTGTAATTCCGGTTGTAGTGATCAACGGGTTGTGAATGAAGAAATTAACATATAAAGCAATAAAAGAACATGCAAAATTGTAGTGATTGAACCAATTAAGAGATTAAAGAACTGACTATGTAATATAAACAAGTAAAGTATAAAAGAAATCAACATATAAAGGTATAAAAGATTGAAAGCATAAAAAAGGAGTCTTGGCTTGGAGTGAGCTAAGGGTCCTTTCCTTGTTGGAACTACAACTATGACAATTATAATGGATTAGTATCACTTGATCAATTCTCACATCGGAAAGTAAGTTAAATGAGCATAAGTGTCCTTAACCCACAAATCCTAATTTGCTTGCTAATTACCTTAGCAACAAATTAGCGTTAGTGGGAACAAGAACAATTAACAACCCAAGAATTGAAACTAAATGTTGGACATTCTAACTCTAGGAACCCACTTGCTCACTTTACCCAAGCCAAGAACTAACAATTTAGCCTAAAACTATGTTTGACATTTTGTCAAACACTTGGTGGGTAAAAAGCTTAAACATGAGAAAAATGAGTAAAGACTAAAAACTAAAAGCAACAATTGATCTCAATCAACAAAGATAACACAAGAGGGCATATAATCAACATCGAACATCAAATTCATCAACAAGAAATTGAAACTCCAAGAGAAAAGCAAAATTGAACTATAACTTGAATTAGAAGAAAGAGTAATGACAATGTAACTATAAAGAGTAATAACAAGAAATTACTTACAATGAGAGCTTGCAAAATCCAAGATCAAAAACTGAAATGGGACTTGAATGTAAAACTCTAATATAAACCCTAATAGAGATGATGAAAAACTTAGAGAAAAACTAAACTAAAAACTTCCTACTACTACTCCTAAAACTATACTAAATGATATGGTATGTTATGGCTTCATTCTCCCCTCCAATATGAGCTAGAAGACTTCAGAAATAGGCCTCCAAAGCCCTCAAATTGCGAGGCACGTGCTATTTTAATGAAGTCATGTGCGGACACCTGTGCGGACGCACAGACGCGTGCGTCCGTACACTTCGTGAGAAATCCAGGCCTGTGCATACGCATAAGCAGTTGTGCACACGCACACTAGGCGACACATGGCTGGATGCGCGACGCGCTCGCTGTACTCGACGCGCTCTTCTTGGATGGATGTGCGTACGCACAGGTAGCTGTGCGCACGCACACGCCTCTGAGCTCACTCCTTTGATTTCTCTTGCTTCCTTCTCTGTACATACTCTTCTTCCATTTTCTCCAATCCATTCCTACCTTACATACCTAAAAGTACTCAGCAACAATATCAAGGTATCGAATAGAAGGCAAATAGAATAAAATAGATTAAATTAAGTATAAAAGAGCATATTTTCATGATCAAGCACAAATTGGGAGGAGAGATCAAAAGCATGCTATTTAAGGGAATAAGTGTGAATTTATGTGATGAAAATCCATTCAATTCTAACCAAAATCATCATCAAATATGGATTCATCAGTGATCCAAGCACGAATCCACATAAATATTTTAATATATATTCAAACTCATTTATTTTTACCAAGAGTTTGTAGTCCATTCTCATCAAATTTTGTTTTTTCGAAGGGGATATACAGAGATAGGAGTAAAATCATTATGACATATATATATATATATATATATATATATATATATATATTAAGTAATCATATATATATAAAAGTATGTATACATTAGCCAAAAAGTTCTTTTACTTCTCAAAGCATTCAAATATAAGAAAATGAAAGCTGATTTTGCTGGTATTCTTTATACATATAATTAGTCTTTTTTCTTTAGTCAACTCAAAGCTCATAGCACAACATATACATATTAAGTAATCATATATATAAAAGTATGTATACATTAGCCAAAAAGTTTTTTTACTTTTTTAAGCATTCAAATATAAGAAAATGAAAGCTGATTTTGCTGGTTTTGTTTATACATATAATTAGTCTTTGGTGTCTTTAGTCAACTCAAAGCACATTGCACAAAAGTGTGCAAGGATGAGCATAGTTACCAACCACTATATGTAGTTTTTTGGAGACTACACATTCAGTCTATTAAACAATTATTTTTATAGCTTTATAGGTTAAAAGTGACAATTAATAATTAAAAAAAAAGTCACAGCTATATAGGGAGAATTAGCAAATGGCAATGTGTATATCGTCTTGGTTAAATGTCCAAACCAGATGTTATATCACATCACTTAACATGTTTCATATTTTAGGTTAACAAACATATAAACAAAGCATCGACAAATTATAACAAAAGCAAAGCCCATGGGTATTTGAAAATCACCGTATAGATATGATGCAAGTATCGATGCATGTAGTAGATAATTTTTATAAACCAATCAACTACAACGTAAATAAAAAAAAAGGAATATATGTATTATGAAGTAGTCTAAACCCTTCAAAATAGATTTAGGATTGCATGAAATACACCTCCTATCATTCTGTATATAAACGACATCCAATCCAATGGACACAAGCACAAAACATAAACACTCCTCTCTACTTAGAAACTTCTCTACGAAATTTACAAGTTGTATTTCACAAATGAGTGACATTTCTCCAAAAAAATATTCGTTACCATATCTTGGTGATGACTTAGTGTGGAAGATCTTAGCTAAGGCTGATCCTAAGACTGTTGGCAGATGTAGAACACTCAACAAGTCTTAGAATTTTAGGCTTAACATACCATACTTTGTGAAGCGGAACAGGGATGAACAAAGGGGTCAAAACACCAAAGTCATTATTAGCAAACGAAAATTCTCAATGGTTCATTCGTGCTGATATAAATGATGGAGTGCACTTGTAGCTCAATCTCCCAATTGTGATCAACCAACTTGGTTTTTACTCACTTATTGGCTCAGACCATAGAGTTCTTTATATAAAATTATCTCAAGGAGGACTTAACTCAAGGCTACTCATATGGAATCCACTCACTGGAAAGATGAAATATGTATTTGATGAGTCCAAAAAACCTTATCGTCATGCTGTTTCAGTTTATGCATTTGGGTATTTGTATGATTCCATGGAGTATCGAATTGTGCATGTCTTTAAGCGGCATTACATACATAGGACCTTGGGTTGGAGTCTATACTGTTCATTTGAGAATGACTGGTTTTGATTCTGGATCATTCACCAGCGACGTGCAAAAGTTGGGACCAAAGTCTATCGTTGTTGATGGAACTGTTTACTAGATTGGCTGGGAAGGAACCAACTTCACTGAACCATCACTGATAATATCTTTCTCCATGATACAAAGGTAGTTTTTTGAAAGCATTATTCCAATTGATGCAAGATCAACCTATCACTCTCTTACAAATCTGCATGATGGGGTTGGTTTTATGTCCTACCATAATATAGGCTTCTCAAGGGATGTTATAGTTTGGGACATTAAGCATGATGGACAGGACAAGCTTTGTTGGGATAAGAGGATCCGAGTTACAGGACTTGACAACCCTTACAACCCATCTATGTTCATCGGAAAGGATATCAATTCCATCATGGAGTGTAGGAGTTGTTTTGGAGGATCCAATGATGCTGATAGGACAGATCTTTTGCTTTCAAGACTTAAGTGAAACGGAGCTAGGAGGGAGCACCTGATGCACTGTACTTGGCAACAAAATGTACACGTCAAGTCCATGACTCTGCACTCTGAAAGTCTCTATATTGTGTAACCAGTTACCCCACACCTATGTGAAAACTCATCCAATGTTTCACAACTTTAGGTACTAGGTCTTAAGCTTATGTTTCCAAAAAAATTGTTTTGTGTCTGTCTATGTTACTATATTTTGTTTTAGGTCAGAGCATCCTCAGTTCCTATAATGGATGCATAATGATATTTAGTTTCTTATTTGTCTTGGTTCTGAGTGTATGGTATTGTCAAAGTAACTCACTGAGTTTCCAAGATTTTATAGGAAAGCAGAATATAATGTGTAGGGTATTATATTATAATGTATTAGGTTAGTGCTTAGTGTGA
The DNA here is from genome assembly GCF_003086295.3 of Arachis hypogaea. NCBI lineage: Eukaryota > Viridiplantae > Streptophyta > Magnoliopsida > Fabales > Fabaceae > Arachis > Arachis hypogaea. The sequence goes on from NC_092051.1 coordinate 44,153,860, forward strand.
TTTCCTAGAGTGTCTTGGCTTAGTATCTACTCATTAATATAAATAGTTATAAGATTTGGTTGTAACACCAGTATTGCGAGTGTTTATGTCCACACAATCAGTCATATCTATGAACACTCATACGAATTTTTAATTTGAGCTCCTACAATTGATAATAACTAAGTTAAACACAAAGGAATATAAACCATTTGGAAACGGTTTTGCAGATAGTCACAATAAGCTTGGCCACAATAAATATGGTAGGATAAAAACACTATAATGGAGGCTATGTTACTAAGAAAATTGATTACTTAGATATTAAAGGTATCATCAGGTTATAAAAAGACTATCAAAACATAATAAAAAAATGAGTAAGTTTGGATAATATTAGGAATTTTTTGAACTTTTTTAATAGTTAAGTTTATAGTATCAAAAGGGTCAAAATAGAAGTAAAAAATAATAAGTAATTAAAAGATAAACAAAGCCCTTAAAAGAAACAGGATCTTTTTAGTTATTAATATATTGTGTTTTGTAGTCCCCAAAGAAGGAATCTATATATCAACAATTCATAAAGAACAATATGATTAAAACCAGAATATTAATGCCAATTGCATTAAACCATAGATACAGACATTAGCACGATATAGTGGTCAATCAAAAAATTAATCATCGTAAAAACTAGATCAAAAGGAAAGTAAAAAAAAATAGATACAGTGGGACATATAAGGAACAAAGAAAACACCAGCATTGAGATAGTAGTTTAGGTTTCTTTAGTGAGTGAAGATGTCTACCAAAATATCCAAACCAGTAGAGGTTTCAGCAATACATGTGTAGCTAACAGAATACTGTGGTTAACCGTGTGTGGTTAAAGAAACTTTAAACTAGAAGTTATATGTAGGACTACTCTTAAAATGGACCGAAACTTCTCAATCATATCTAGGTGTAAAAGGAAGATTATCATGGATGACAAGAGAAAGAAGTTGAAGACATCACAATCGGACTCTCAAAGGACATTGTATACTCGAGTACCTCTACAGCAAATCTTCCTTAGCTCATCTTCACAAGAATCAGGTGCATAAATTTTGAAGAAAAAAATAGTGAAATCTATGCAATGTTCATCACTATATAATGTCCACTCAGATAATATCCTAAAGATGAAGATTTGATAGTATTCTTAATAAGGTTCATGATATTTTGAAGTGTATGGAATATGCTATGTAACAGTGTATGTGTGATGAGCGGATAATTTATACGCTTTTTGACATTGTTTTTAGGTAATTTTTAGTATGTTTTAATTACTTTTTAGTATATTTTTATTAGATTTTATTCAAAATTCACATTTCTAGACTTTACTATGAGTTTGTGTGTTTTTCTGTGATTTCAGGTATTTTCTGGCTGAAATTGAGGGACTTGAACAAAAATCTGACTCAGAGGCTGAAAAAAGGACTGCAGATGCTGTTGGATTCTGACCTCCCTGCACTCGAAGTAGATTTTCTGGAGCTACAGAAATCCAATTGGCGCGCTCTCAATTGTGTTGAAAAGTAGACATCCAGGGCTTTCCATCAATATATAATAGTCCATACTTTTCCCGAGTTTTGACGATGCAAACTGGCGTTCAAACGCCAACTTCCTGCCCTATTCTGAAGTTAAACGCCAGAAACAGGTTACAAACCAGAGTTAAACGCCACAAATAGGCAACAACATGGCGTTTAACTCCAAGAGAAGTCTCTACAGGTGTAAAGCTCAATGCTCAGCCCAAACACACACCAAGTGGGCCCGGAAGTGGATTTCTGTATCATTTACCTATTTTCTGTAACCCTAGTTACTAGTTTAGTATAAAAACTAATTTTAGTGATTTATTTCACATCTTTGGATCATTTTTGAGACTATCTTTGTATCACTTTTGATCATTGATCACGTTTGGGGGGGCTGGCCATTCGGCCATGCCTGGACCACTTTTCACTTATGTAATTTTCAACAGTGGAGTTTCTACACCTCATAGATTAAGGTGTGGAGCTCTGCTGCTCCTCATGAATAATGCAAAGTACTATTGTTTTTCTATTCAAATCAAGCTTATTCCTATTCTAAGATATTCGCTTGCACTTCAAAATTATGAATATGATGATCTGTGACACTCATCACTATTCTTAACCTATAAACGCGTGCCTGACAACCACTTTCGTTCTACCTCAGATCGAGCGTGTATCTCTTAGCCTCCATTCCGAAAGATCGGAGTCTTCGTGGTATAAGCTAGAATTATTGGCAGCCATTCCTGAGATCCAGAAAGTCTAAACCTTGTCTGTGGTATTCCGAGTAGGATCTGGGAAGGGATGACTGTGACGAACTTTAAACTCGCGAGTGTTGGGCGTAGTGACAGACGCAAAAGGATCAATGGATCCTATCCCAACATGATCGAGAACTGACAGATGATTAGCCGTGCGGTGACAGCGCATTTGGACCATTTTCACTGAGAGGACGGGAAGTAGCCATTGACAACGGTGATGCCCAATATACAGCTTGCCATGGAAAGGAGTATGAATGATTGAATGAAGGCAGTAGGAAAGCAGAGATTCAGAAGGAGCAAATCATCTCCATACGCTTATCTGAAATTCTCACCAATGAATTACATAAGTATCTCTATCTTATTTTATATTTTATTTATATTTTAATTATCAAATCTCCATAACCATTTGAATCCGCCTGACTGAGATTTACAAGATGACCATAGCTTGCTTCAAGCCGACAATCTCCGTGGGATCGACCCTTACTCACGTAAGGTTTATTACTTGGACGACCCAGTGCACTTGCTGGTTAGTTGTGCAAAGTTGTGAAGAAGAAGTGAGATTATGAACGTGCGTACCATGTTTTTGGCGCCGTTGCCGGGGAATGAACAATCACGATTTCGTGCAGCAAGTTTTTGGCGCCGTTGCCAGGGATTGTTCGAGTTTGGACAACTGACGGTTCATCTTGTTGCTCAGATTAGGTAATTTTATTTTAATTTTAAGCTTTTTATTTTTATTATTTTTATTTTCGAAAAATATAAATAAATTATTCTATGTTTTTCAGAATTTTTAAGAATGAATTTTAGAGTTTCATGATGATTTGTTGAAGTCTGGCTGGCTCTGAAGCCATGTCTAATCTTTTGGACCGAGGTTTCAACTTATCATCACAAGAGCTTGTTAATTTCTATCAATCTTGCTGTTGAATTTAATGATCTGCTAAAGCTTGGCTGGCCATTGGCCATGTCTAAATTTTTGGACCGAAGCTTTAGACTAACATTGTATGATTCCTGGAATTCTTGTTAAAAATTTTGAAATCCTTATTTTTCTTTTTCCAAATAATTTTCGAAAAATCCAAAAAATTAATAAAATCATAAAACCAAAAATAATTTTGTGTTTTTTTTTAGTCTAGTGTCAAATTGTAAGTTTGGTGTCAATTGCATCTTTTTAACTTTTCTTAAAGTTTTTGAAAATCCATGCATTGAGTTTTGTTCTTCATGGTCTTCAAGTTGTTCTTGATGATCTTCTTTGTTTGATCTTTGCATTTTCATGTTTTGTGTCTTTTCTTATTTTTCATATGCATTTTCAATTTGTTAGTGTCTAAAGTTTGAAATTTTCTAAGTTTGGTGTCTTGCATTTGTGTCTTTTCTTAAAAATTTTCAAAAATAAGTTCTTGGTGTTGATCTTGACATTCAAAGTGTTCTTGGTGTTCATCTTGACATTCAAAGTGTTCTTGCATGCATCATGTGTTTTGATCTTGAATTTTCATGTTTTGCATCATTTTTATGTTTTTCTCTCTCCTCATTGAAAATTTAAAAATAAAAAAATATCTTTCCCTTATTATTCTCATAAATTTCAAAAATTTGATTTGATTTAGTAAAAAAGTTTTAAGAATCTAGTTGTTTCTTATGAGTCAAGTCAAATTTTCAATTTAAAAATTCTATCTTTATCAAGTCTTTTTCATTTTTTCTTTCATATTTTCGAAAATTTCAAATTGATTTTCAAAAATCTTTTTCTTATTTTTATCTCATATTTTCGAAATTAATACTAACTATTAATATTTTGATTCAAAAATTTCAAGTTGTTACTTGCCTATTAATAAAGGTTCAATCTTTAAAATTTTAAAATCATATCTTTTAGTTTCTTGTTAGGCAAGTAATCAACTTTAATTTCAAAAATCAAATCTTTTTAAATCTCTTTTTCAAATCTTTTTCAAAATAAATTTCAAATCATATCCTTTCAAAATCAATTTCAAAATCTTTTCTAACTTCTTATCTTTTCAAAATTGATTTTCAAATCTTTTTCAATTAACTACTTGACTTTTTGTTTGATTTTAAAAGTTTTCTATTTCAATCATATCTTTTTCAAAACCACCTAACTAATTTTCTCTCTCAAATTTTCGAAAACTCCTCCCCACTTTTTCAAAATTCCTTTTAATTAACTAATTATTTTAAATTTTAATTTAATTTTATTTCTTCTCTTAATTTTCGAATACTAACCAATAATTAAAATAAAAACAAAAATATTTTTCCTTTTATTTTAATTTTAATTCCAATTTTTCTCTTCTCCTTCTTCTATTTTTTTTCTTCTTCTACTCACATAAAGGAATCTCTATACTGTGACATAGAGGATTCTTCTTCTTTTCTGTTTTCTTCTTTTTTTATATGAGAAGAAACAGGGATAAAACATTCTTATTGAAGCTGATCCTGAACCTGAAAGAACTCTTAAGAGGAAACTAAGAGAAGCTAAAGCACAACCCTCTGGAGAGGACCAGACAGAAATTTTCGAAAAAGAAGGAGACATGGCAGCCGAACCCAATAACAATGCCAACAATGCAAGGAGGATGCTTGGTGACTTTATTGCACCCTCTTCTGACTTCTGTGGAAGAAGCATCTCAATTCCTGCCATTGGAGCAAACAACTTTGAGCTTAAGCCTCAATTAGTTTCTCTAATGCAACAGAATTGCAAGTTTCATGGACTTCCGTTGGAAGATCCTCATCAGTTTTTGGCTGAATTCTTGCAAATCTGTGACACTGTCAAGACTAATGGAGTTGATCCCGAGGTCTATAGACTTATGCTTTTTCCTTTTTCTGTAAGAGACAGAGCTAGAACATGGTTGGATTCACAAACTAAGGAAAGCCTGAACTCTTGGGAAAAGCTGGTCAGTGCTTTCCTGGCCAAATTCTTTCCACCTCAAAAGATGAGCAAGCTTAGAGTGGAAATCCAAACCTTCAGACAGAAGGAAGGTGAGTCCCTCTATGAAGCTTGGGAAAGATATAAGCAATTGATCAAAAGGTGTCCTACTGACATGCTTCCAGAATGGAGCATCATATGTATATTCTATGATGGTCTGTCTGAGTTGTCAAAAATGTCATTGGATCATTCTGCAAGAGGATCTCTTCATCTGAAAACCCCTGCAGAAGCTCAGGAACTCATTGAAATGGTTGCAAATAACCAGTTCATCTACACCTCTGAGAGGAATCCTGTGAACAATGGGACGCCTCAAAAGAAGGGAGTTCTTGAAATTAATACTCTGAATGCCTGATAAACCACTATTTTATGGTTTATCTTGTGCTCAATAGAGTGGTTTTTATCAACTCTTTACCCACTTATTCATACTATTTGCATGAGTTTACATTCTCTTTCCTAATTTTGTGCTATGAATAAAAACATGTTTCCTGGGCCTTTAAATTGCTAATATTAATCCTCTCTTATTACCATTAGATGCCTTGATATGTATGTTAAGTGATTTCAGAATTTATAGGGCAGGAATGGCTTGGAGGATGGAAAGGAAGCATGCAAAAGTGGAAGGAATACAAGAAGTTGGAAAAATTGCTAAGCTGTCCAGCCTGACCTCTTTGCATTCAAACAGCTATAACTTTAGCTACAGAGGTCCAAACGATGCCGTTTTAGTTGCGTTGGAAAGCTAACGTCTGGAGTTTCGATTTGATATATAATATACCATAGTTGCCCTGACACTAAGCGACACGAACGCGTGCTCCACGCGGACGCGTCGCAGTGACCAAAATTAGCGTGGTAGATTTCTTCTCTAGCGATTTTTGTGCTGTTTTTGACCTAGTTTGCGGCCCAGAAAATACAGATTAGAGGCTATAAAGGGGGGGAACCCATTCATTCATGAGAATCAGATCACAATTCATAATTTTTAGTTTTAGATGTAGTTCTTAGAGAGAGAGGTTCTCTCCTCTCTCTTAGGATTAGGATTTAGGATTTCTTTGCTTTCAGGATTGTTTCTTTTTCTCAGGTTCAATTTTCCTTTTATTTATTTTCCCAATTTAATTTATGAACATCCATGTTAGATTTTTTTTCCTTTATTAATGCAATTTAAGGTATTTTCAGATTTAATTTTATTTTTCTTTAGTTATATTGATGCTTTTAATTTAATTTAGATATTTTCTTCCTTTTGGCTTTGGTTAAGTAATTGGTAACGCTTGAGCTGTCAAATAAAGCAGTGGTTGAAATTGGGAGTTGCTCCAATAACTCTATTCTTTCCATAGGAATTGACTAGGACCTGAGGATTAAGCTAATTAATCCACTTGATTTACCTTCAAGTTAGAGGTTAACAAAGTGGGATTAAAATCCAATTCTCATCACAATTGATAAGGATAGGACTTCCAATTCTTATACCTTGCCAAGAGTTTATTTTATTATTTCTATTTTATTTTTCTTATCATTTAACATACTGGTTTCTTACTTTCAAAACCCCCAATTTACAAGACTCATAACCAATAATAAGAACATACTTCCCTGCAATTCCTTGAGAAGACGACCCGAGGTTTAAATACTCGGTTATCAATTTTAAAGGGGTTTGTTACTTGTGACAACCAAAAATTTTGTAAGAAAGGTTGATTGCTTGGTTTATTAACTATACTTGCAACGAGAGTTTACTATAACTTCTAAACCATCAATCTTCAGTTCTTCAAAATGGCGCCGTTGCCGGGGAATTGCAAACGTGTGCCTTATTATTGGTTATTGTAAATATTTGCTTTTTGCTTGTTTATTCGTTTTTATTTTTGTTTTTATTTTTGCTTTTTCATAAATTAAGAGGTTATTGATTTTTATTTAGTTAAAAAAATTTTTTTTTTCAAAAATTTGTTCTTCGTGTTCATCTTGACCTTCAAGTTGTTCTTAGTTGCTTTCTTCGTTTTGATCTAAAAATTTTAAGTTTAGTGTCATTTTATTGTTTTTCTCTTTCCTCATTAAATTCAAAAATTTCTTTTCTCTTTATTTTAATTATTTTTTACGAAAATTGTAAAAAAAAATTTCAGATTTTTATGTTAAAATTTTTATCCTATCTTATCTTAGTTTTAAATTTCAAAATTCAAATCTTTTTCAAAAATCATATCTTTTTCAAAATCTTATCTTATCTTATTTCAAAATCAAATTTCAAATTTCAATATTTAAATTCCAAAATTAAATTTTAAAAATTCAAATTTAAAATTTTAAAAATCAAACCTTTTCAAAATTTAAAACTTTATCTTATATTGTTGACTTTTACAAAATTCAAATTTCAAAATTTAAAATTCAAATTTCAAAATTCAAAATTTCAAATTTCAAACTTTAAAAATTCAAATTTCAAAATTTAATTTTCAAATTCAAAATTTAAATTTCAATAACCTTTTAATTTAAAATTGTTTTTATTTTTGTTTTTAATTTTTATTTGTTACTATGAACTCTCACCCCTTTGGATTTGAGTTTGGTCCTAATGCTATTGCAAGGAATGGAAATTATAACAGGAGCATGCATCAAGGTCAAAACAATTAGAGATGGAAGGAGCCACGAGGATCTGATCAACCCTTCCGGCAGCAACACCTTCCACAATACCACAGACAAAGACCATCCTACAATGCATGCCAAGACAATGAATCACCTCCTCAAAATAGCTTTGGACCACCATACTCACAAGTTCCTTTCCACCATTTACCTCCATATGACCCTAACCCGTATCCACCATTCCAACACAACTACTCTTATGAACCACCACCTCAATATACACACCATCTCCTTATCATTATCAAGATGAACCACCTTCCTATCATGAACCCTTTCTCCCAGCTAATGAACCCTCCTATCCACCCCAAACCTCCATGGAGAAAGCACTTACCGATCTAAACTCTACTATACAAGCTCTTGTCGCCCAAATCAGACCACCAAATACCTTCAACAATCAACCCTCAAGCTCTAGTGCACTTCCTTGTCAACCACAGAATGATCTCTCCATCCCATCACCACCATCCATGGAAGAGTACCCACATCCATCAATCCAAGAACAACATGATCTCAATGATGCTATTGACATGGAACAAGAGAGAGGGGATCATCTTCGTGAATCCATACTTCATAAGGAGCTAGAGGAGGTCCTAAAGGTGAAGGTAGTAAAAACCCTTGAAGTCGAAGGAGTGGTTGAAGAATTAGTGAAGGAAGAATCAAGGGATCATCTCAAGGAAGTAGCAGATTGATTTCATGCAACTCTATATCAACTAAATCAAGCGATAAGTCGATTAGCTTCCCAACGCTCGGACACTCAAAGTGCTCCCATGGCTACATGTGGAGAATCAATAAAAGAGCGTAGCATGAAGGAGATACTAAAAACTCCAGTGGACAGTACGGAGTATGACTTTGTACTGGAACAAGCGGAGGAAGCTGTAATTATTGAAGAGAAAGAAGTGGTTGAAGACTTAGGAGATGCTGAACCTCCATGGGAAAGTCAAGACATAGAACCTCCTTCCAAGACGGTTGCATTTGATGTTGAGGAGGGTGTACAACCCCCAAGGCATATCATAGTTGAAGACTTGGAAGAGGTTGATCAAGAGATGGAGATTAAAGAAGAAGAAGCACAGCCTCCCATGCCCTTAGTGAGCAATGAAGAAGAGATTGAATTGGAAGAAAGCTACCAAGAGGAAGAGGTTGATATTGAAGAAACTTGCAAAGAGGTGGAAGTTGTCAGAGAAGAGTACAAGGGAGTGGAGCTTGCAAATTCGTTAAAAATACCTCCCCCTAAGTTGCCATCATCCTTCACAACATTCAAGTGGGTAAAATTCATATCCCTTAGCTTTCTGATTCCACTTGAATATGGGCTACTGGAGACGGATAGTCAACTTAGAGCTCTTTGTGGCATTAAGAGTAAGAGGAAGATGGTCAGTGGTAAGAATTGTCCTGCAAGGTTCATTATGGTTGGAAGCTTTAAGTTTAAACGCAGAGGTTGGTGTAGAGCTCAATTGAATGGGTCTGGGAAGTTGTTTGGATGCTTCAGAGAGAATTCTAAGGCTGAACCACCCGGATGGAATCATGATGATCAACTTGAAGACGGGTGTAGAAACAAGATTTGGGATCTAGGAATATATGAGGATCAATTTTGGGAGCTCAAAGCTTGTGAAGAACTCCATCAAAGCTTGAGGAATTTACCTGGTATTGATAGAGCTTATTGGAAATGCAAGCATTGGTGGAAGTTTCAAGACGAGTTCAAGCACAAGCCACCATAACAGGGAGCTCACCAAATGTCCAACTTAAGGACAATAACTAAAAGTGCTAGGTGGGAGACAACCCACCATGGTATGATCGTTCCTTTTTCATTTTTTATTTAGTTTTATTTGTTTTCGAGTTTTATTTTATTTTATTGTATTGAACCTAGAGTTTTGCATAACATTCATATTAGCATTGCATTCTGCATACTGCATTATAAAAAAAAATCACGCACACAACGCGGCAGTGTCGTTGACGCGTCCGCGTCACCAGTGCATTGTGAAGAAAAGAAAGTAAACAGAAAGTCACGCGAAAGCATGGCTGGAGGCGTGCTTTAGGCTCAAACGTGCCTACGTGTCCGCGTGACCCACACGTCCGCGTGACCCACGCGGCCGCGTCATTTGGAAAATAGCTTCCCACGCGTCCGCGTCGCCCACGCGAACGCGTGCTCCAACAGATCGACGTAAAAGGGGTGCATGGCCGAAAGTTGTGCTGGAGTAGGGCTGGACTCGTGCTAGAAGCCCAAGTCCTCCCACGCGAACGCGTCACCCACGCGTCCGTGTCATATTGGAAATAAGGCCATCCACGCGATCGCGTCCACCACGCGAACGCGTCACCCTGAAAATTGGCAAAAAGAGTTTCAAACAGAGAGTTGCGCGAACGTGAGGCTGCACTCGCGCCAATCGCACAAATCAGGCCATGCGATCGCGTGACCCACGCGTCTACATCACCTGACCTTATCGCGCACCATGCGACCACGTCACTCACGCGTCCGCGTCGCCTGCACCGCACAACTTATCAAGATCAGCGCCAATTATCTTATCTTTTCTTTTCTAATTCTAATCTCTTCTATCTTTTCTTTTTTCTTCTTTCTTTCTTACTTTATTTCTTTCCCTTCTCATTATTCTTATTTTTCTTTTTATTTTATTTTAATTTATTTGCATATTTTATTCATTGCATTTTAGTTTTGTGCATATTTTTCTTTTCTTTTCTAAATTTATTGTTTTTTCCATTGGTGTCACTTGTTCATATTCAACTGTTGTGTCTTTTCTGGTATTATTTTGATGCTCAGTGACTTGTTTTACACTGTTGGGTAATAATATTTAAGTCAATGCTAATCTTTTATGATATTTGTATTAATTCTGCATTGACATTAATTTATATTGTCTTGCACTCTCCTCCCCATTATTGCAAATTTTTGCCCTCTTGATTTGCCATGTACTTCTACTGTTTTCTCACTTGCATGTTGTAGCTACCATGTAATTGAGACCCTTATCATTTGGCATTAATCCACCCATACTTCATTTATTCTCTTATCTTTATTTCTGGGTTACTGTTCTTCTTTTTCTCTTCTTTTCAGGCTGGCCACCGAAGACGGAAAAAGGGAGAAACTTCTACATAGGGAGCCAAGACAAGTCCATCTGCACAATCTCTAGAGAAAAGCACCAGTTGGAACAGCCCGTCCACCGGCACATCTTAGCATGCACCGAGGACGGTGCAATATTTAAGTGTGGGGAGGTCGATACCGATCTCCGTGGGTTAGTACCTTCCTGTCTCAACAGCAATGTTTAAATTTTCTTTGTTAAACTAGTTGTTGCATTTGCATGTTTAATTGCATATTTGTTTGGTTTTATGCATTTAGTTACTACTTAGTTAAAGTAATAAATTTCTTTTTAGGACTCTCTTTTTGAAAAATTTCACTAATTTAAATTGAAAAAAAAAATTTTTATGTTAAAACTTGTTTGAAGTTGTATTTGGAACATGGTTTTTGAGTCAAAGAACACACAACCTGTGAGATTTTGAGCTTATTTACATGGTTACATTATTTAACCATAAATTTTTATTCTTGTGTGTTTTCTTCTCTATAATTGCAATCTTTGCTTTGTTCCATTCTATATGTCCACTATTTAGTGTATTTATATGCTTGCATATGATTGAGGCCATTACTTGTTTTAGCTCACTTCTCCCAAATAAGCCTACCCTTTTATGTCACCCTTGTTAGCCACTTTGAACTTTTTAACCCCATTCTATTTCATAACCACATTACTAGCCTTAAGTAGAAAAACAAAATAAAAATCCCAAGTTGAATCCTTGGTTAGCTTAAGATAGATATTGTGTATAATTTAAGTGTGGGAAACTTTATGGGAACATGGGATGATATGAAAAAGAGGAAATTAAATTGAATAATTTATTTGAAAATTTGAGAAGCATGCTCATGTGAAATCAAAATAATTAAATTACCATGTGCATTGAAAAAAAATATTAAGTAAGTAAATAAGGGGATTGGTACGCGGAATCGTGATTACACTTTAATTATGTAAAATTCATTGCTCTTTCTTTCCCTGGTAATGGCGCCAAAAACATGATGCTAAGACCATGGTTCACAACTCCGTGTAACTGACCAGCAAGTGCACTGGGTCGTCCAAGTAATACCTTACGTGAGTAAGGGTCGAATCCCACGGAGATTGTTGGTATGAAGCAAGCTATGGTCACCTTGCAAATCTCAGTCAGGCAGATATAAAATAGTAATGAGTTTTCGAAAATAAATAATAGAATAGGAATAGAGGTACTTATGTAAATCATTGGTAGGAATTTCAGATAAGCGTATTGAGATGCAATCGTTCCTCTGAACCTCTGCTTTCCTGCTATCTTCATCCAATCAGTCTTACTCCTTTCCATGGCTGGCTTTATGCAAGGGCATCACCGTTGTCAGTGGCTACATCCCCTCCTCTCAGTGAAAAATATGCTCACATGCTCTGTCACAGCACGGCTAATCATCTGTCGGTTCTCGATCATGCTGGAATAGGATTCACCCTCCTTTTGCGTCTGTCACTAACGCCCAGCACTCGCGGGTTTGAAGCTCGTCACAGTCATTCAATCATTAAATCCTACTCGGAATACCACAGACAAGGTTTAGACTTTCCGGATTCTCTTGAATGCCGCCATCATTCTAGCTTACACCACGAAGATTCTGGTTAAGAGATCTAAGAGATACTCATTCAATTCTAATATAGAACGGAAGTGGTTGTCAGGCACGCGTTCATAGGGAATGATGATGATTGTCACATTCATCACATTCAGATTGAAGTACGAATGAATATCTTAGAAGCGAAACAAGATGAATTGAATAGAAAACAGTAGTACTTTGCATTAATCTTTGAGGAACAGCAGAGCTCCACACCTTAATCTATGGAGTGTAGAAACTCTACCGTTAAAAATAAATAAGTGAAGGTCCAGGCATGGCCGAGATGGCCAGCCCCCATGGTCTAAGAACAATGCGTTCAAAGATGATCTAAAAGACTAGTAAAAGGTCCTATTTATAATAAACTAGCTACTAGGGTTTACATGAGTAAGTAATTGATGCATAAATCCACTTCCGGGGCCCACTTGGTGTGTGCTTGGGCTGAGCTTGAGTGTTGCACGTGTAGAGGTCCTTCTTGGAGTTGAACGCCAGTTTTTGTGCCAGTTTGGGCGTTCAACTCTGGTTTTGGCTCCTTTTCTGGCGCTGGACGCCAGATTTGGGCAGAAAGCTGGCGTTGAACGCCAGTTTATGTCATCTATTCTTGGTCAAAGTATGGACTATTATATATTGCTGGAAAGCCCTAGATGTATACTTTCCAACGCAATTGGAAGCGCGCCATTTCGAGTTCTGTAGCTCCAGAAAATCCACTTTGAGTGCAGGGAGGTCAGAATCCAACAGCATCAGCAGTCCTTCTTCAACCTCTGAATCTGATTTTTGCTCACGTCCCTCAATTTCAGCTAGAAAATACCTGAAATCACAGAAAAACACACAAACTCATAGTAAAGTCCAAAAATGTGAATTTAACATAAAAACTAATGAAAACATCCCTAAAAGTAACTAGATCCTACTAAAAACATACTAAAAACAATGTCAAAAAGCGTATAAATTATCCGCTCATCACAACACCAAACTTAAATTGTTGCTTGTCCCCAAGCAACTGAAAATAAAATAGGATAAAAAGAAGAGAATATACTATAAATTCCAAACTATCAATGAACATAGCTTCAATCAAATGAGCGGGACTTATAGCTTTTTGCCTATTGAATAGTTTTGGCATCTCACTTTATTCATTGAGGTCCAGAATGATTGGCATCTATAGGAACTCAGAGTTCAGATAGTGTTATTGATTCTCCTAGTTCAGTATGATGATTCTTGAACACAACTATTTTATGAGTCTTGGCCGTGGCCCTAAGCACTTTGTTTTCCAGTATTACCACCGGATACATAAATGCCACAGACACCTAATTGGGTGAACCTTTTCAGATTGTGACTCAGCTTTGCTAAAGTCCCCAATTAGAGGTGTCCAGGGTTCTTAAGCACACTCTTTTTTTGCTTTGGACCTTGACTTTAACCGCTCAGTCTCAAGTTTTCACTTGACACCTACACGCCACAAGCACATGGTTAGGGACAGCTTGGTTTAGCCGCTTAGACCAGGATTTTATTCCTTTAGGCCCTCCTATCCACTGATGCTCAAAGCCTTGGGATCCTTTTTATTTGCCCTTGCCTTTTGGTTTTAAGGGTTATTGGCTTTTTGCTCTTGCCTCTTGGTTTTAAGAGCTTTTGGCTTTTTCTGCTTGCTTTTTCTTTTTCTTTCTATTTTTTTTCGCCTATTTTTTTTTCTGCAAGCTTTGTTCTTTGCTGCTTTTTCTTGCTTCAAGAATCATTTTTATGATTTTTCAGATTATCAAATAACATGTCTCCTAGTCATCATTCTTTCAAGAGCCAACATATTTAACATTCTTAAACAACAACTTCAAAAGACATATGCACTGTTCAAGCATACATTCAGAAAACAAGAAGCATTGTCACCACATCAATATAACTAAACTAAGTTCAAGGATAAATTCGAAACTCATGTACTTCTTGTTCTTTTGAATTAAAACATTTTTTCATTTAAGAGAGGTGATGGATTCATAGGACATTCATAACTTTAAGACATAGTTACTACTACTAATGATCATGTAATGAAGATACAAACATAGATAAGCACATAACATAGAAAACGCAAAACAGAGAAAGCAAGAGCAAGGAATGAATCCACCTTAGTGATGGTGGCGTTTCCTTCTTGAGGAATCAATGATGTCCTTGAGCTCTTCTATGTCTCTTCCTTGCCTTTGTTGCTCCTCCCTCATTGCTTTTTGATCTTCTCTTATTTCATGAAGGATGATGGAGTGCTCTTGATGTTCCACCCTTAGTTGCTTCCAATAATTGTGTGGAAGAAAATGTATCCCCTGAGGTATCTTAGGGATCTCTTGATTTGCAGTCAAATGTTCTACCACTGAGCTATAGACCCTTGATGGAAGCTTTTGTTTTCCCTTTCCTCTTTCTAGAGATTTCTCTGGCCTTAGGTGCCATTGATGCGCATAAACGTGTTATGCTACGATTTAGGAAATTGCACGATCGGCAAAATTCCTTCCGGCAAGTGCACCGGTTATCGTCGTCAAGTAAAAACTCACAATAGAGTGAGGTCGAATCCCACAAGGATTGGTTGAGTGAGCAATTCGGATTAGAAGTGTGTTCTAGTTGAGCGGAATCAAGATTTGAGATGAGAATTGCGGAATGTAAAATTGGCGGGAAAAGTAAATGACAAGAAAATTAAATGGCTGAATCTTAAATTGCATGAATTAAAGAGCAGAATATAAATTGCTGAAATTAAAAGGGAATGGGGATGATTGCAAGAATTGAATTGCAGAATGTAAAGAGAAAGTGGAAATCAGAAATGGGGAATTCATTGGGTTTAGGAGATATTGAAATCTCCGAATCAAAACATGTATATCTCTTCCTCAACCAATGCATTCATTGAATTTTGCTTGGCAATCTTATATGATTGGATCCCAATTCCTTGGTTCACCAATGCTCTCTAAAAACAAACAAATTCCCAATCCCTTGGTTTAAATGTTCATAAGAAGAGATGATGCTTGATCACTGATTATACCACACAATTTCATGAACCACAATTTGGTAGGATTACATGTCACAATATCCATCCAAACCCCAATCCAATCCACTGTGAGAAAGCTTCTCTAGCATGAATCCTCCATTCCTTTCCCAAGGCTCCGAAGGATTCCAAGTATGAGTAGTTTCTTTCCCAAGACAACTACTCAATGGAATTAGATCGAGAAGCTTTCTAACAAAATTCAAGAGAAAAGATTGAAGAAGAAGATAAACTATTATTGATTCATTGAATTACAATAGAGCTCCCTAACCCAATGAAAGGGGGTTTAGTGAATCATAGCTCTGAATTCAATTACAAAGAAAAGGAAAACTAGCTAAAAGTGAAGTAAAAGTCCTCTCTAACTTAACTTCTATCCTATTTATACACTTTCTATATTGAGCTTCAGTTGTGCTTCTTGGGCTTTGAGGCCTTTCCTTGCTTTCCTTTTGCCTTGGGTTTATGATCCATAATCTTGATGAGGTTGTTGATCCAAATCCTGTAACATTTATTTAGCCAACTTAGTGATAATCAAATAATGACACATGACTCAATAAATTGAGATTTCAAACTCATCAATCCTTCAGGCCCAATCCCATAAACCATGATATTCAATTGGGTTTCATACCAAAGTAAGTTTAAGTTAATATTTGTGCTCAAAGACTAACTTAAATCACAATATTTTTGGCCCAGAAACCTTTTTCAAGAGTGGCGTTTAAGTTGTAGTTTAAGCTTAAACTGCAGCTTAAACGCCAGACACTTCCAGTGAGGCCTTTTGTAGAAGCACGTTTAAGCTTCAGTTTAGGTTAAACTGAAGCTTAAACGTGGAAATGGAAGAAGGTAGCCCTGGAGAGTCATTTAGTCGAACACGTTTAAGCTTCAGTTTAAGGTTAAACTGAAGCTTAAACGTGGAGATAGGAAGGGCAGCCCTGGAGGTCGAACACGTTTAACCTCCAGTTTGAGGTCAAACTGGAGGTTAAACGTGGAAAAGGGTGGAGGCATACTGGAGGTCGAACACGTTTAACCTCCAGTTTGAGGTCAAACTGGAGGTTAAACGTGGAAGCTTAGAATGGTGGCCCTGGAGGTGTCGAACACGTTTAACCTCCAGTTTGGGGTCAAACTGGAGGTTAAACGTGGAGATGGAGAGAGCAACCCTGGAGTAGAAAAGCTATCGAACACGTTTAAGCTCCAGTTTGAGTCAAACTGGAGCTTAAACGTGGAATGGCTCCCTGGTACTCTTCCTGGTTCTGGCGTTTAACCTCCAGTTTGAGGTCAAACTGGAGGTTAAACGTGGAACTCCTCCCTGGGTGGCATACTCATTCTGGCGTTTAACCTCCAGTTTGAGGTCAAACTGGAGGTTAAACGTGGAATGCTCCTTAAGTGAGGCTTTTCATTTTGGCGTTTAACCTCCAGTTTGAGGTCAAACTGGAGGTTAAACTTCAATCCCAGCATTTCTTATCCTTCATGATTTTGGCGTTTAAGCTCCAGTTTAGGCTTAAACTGGAACTTAAACTCCACATGTGATATTCAAGCTTCCTTTATTGATTTTGTTGCTTCCTTGCTTAGCCTCTTCTTCCCTGAAATCATCCAAACAATTGCATCAAAGTCTTGCAAAATTTCATGAGAAATCTTTCATTCATAGCATTTAAGTAATATAACTAAAACTCATGGAATTTGCATCAAAATCATATTGTTTGGATGGTTCATTACTTTGTTCTTCATTTAACCATTTTTGGTTACTTTAAGCTCAAGAAAATGCATAAAACAACTAAAACTAACAGAAAAATGCTAGTGAAACTAGCCTATGATGCCTTGGCATCACAACACCAAACTTAATACTTGCTTGTCCCTAAGCAAGTCCTGAGTTATTTGAGAAGAAAGTATGAAACAGAAAGCAATTATATTGGCTATATTAGCAAGCATTTGAAGTTCATCAGAAGGGTTTTATGCAGAAAGTTGCAGCATCACTTTTTCATACTTATCAGGTAGGATTATCACTTTTTCATTGCATCCATCAAAAATTGCTATGTCCTCTTGTTATTCTTATGTCTTTGGCACTTTTCTCTTCTTTGTTTTTCTTTTCTTTTTCTTAGAGCTTCTTTTGCTCCTTGTTTGCTTAGTGTCATGTGTTGCACAAGCCTTTGGCATTTTCTTTTTCTTATCAGTGCACTACACATATCCACTTTAGGCATTTTAGTTCACATTTCTTCTTGAGACATTGGTGCCCAGCACCTCTTTGTGTGACTAAATGTTTTGTATTTAGGTTGCTCTTGATAATGGACTTTTGGTTGATAATCCCGGGTTAGTTAACCCAAGTTACCAAGTGTTGAAACACTCCTCAGAACCTATTCATCCAAGCATATCCTTAATACATAAACACCACAGGCATTTGTCTCAGAAGTTCAAACCATTGGTACCTAGCTTATTTTCTCAATTTTTTTGCTTTTTGGTTGCCTTTTTCCGTGGCTTTTTCTTTTTCTTTTTCTTTCTTTTTCATGGCCAAAGACATTTATTCATCAAGATCCATAGACAATTTTTACTTTCTACATAAAAATTGATAATTCTACACTCTAATTTTAGTGATCTGACTAACAATCAAGCATGCATACCACCACTTAATTCTACTTGATTTGTCACTAATTTAGCCAAGTTACTTTTGTTCAAACTTTTCTTTTATTTTTGGAAACAGAACAAGCATGGCACACACTTGATTAAGAAGGTGAAGTTATATCCAAACATCTAGGAATTCACTTTATTCAAAGCAATTAACAAACACACATACTAAAAAAACGACTCATAAAAAAAACTCTACATAACACTTAAATGACTTATGATGAAAACATGTTCATAAAGACAATTCACCAATTATCATTTGATTATTAAGGAACGAGACCACCTCTTATTTATTGCTTGGTTCTTCTTAATTCTTGGGATCCTGCTTCTTCTTGCTTCCTGCCTCTTTTTGACTACTTGTGCTTCCTTTGTCTTTTCTTATGAGCTTTTTCCAAAATCCAGCCTTTTTCATCGTTTCTTCCACTCCTTTTTCAAGGATCATTGCCTTGTTTATTTCTCCTTCTTTCCTCCCTTTGAAATACTCATCATAAGCTGGGAATGCTGGGTCCATCTTGTGTAGATGTTCCCCTATGTAGTTAAGCTTGATTTGCGAACTGATGTTGTAATCAGCTTGGACTGAGTATCTTGCATTTTGTAAAGTGGTGGCTTCCTTGATTGCCAAGACATTGGCATCTTGGTGTTGGCATATGTGGCTGAAGGATTCCTGTAAGTGTAAATTTTGTTCCCTTTGCAGATCAAAGAATCTTGATTCAAAGTTCCTTTGCATATCCATCATTTTTAGATGAAAGTCTTCTTGTCTCTCCTGAGACCTCATGTATTGTTGAGACATTCCTTCCATGATTTCCTGCATTCTGCTCATATCCATGGGGTCTCTGGGAATTCGTTGTCTTCTTTCAGGAGTTGCTTGCTCTTCTTGCTCTTCTTCTCTATCTTCTCCTTCCTGTCTTTCTTGTTCTGCTTCTTGCTCGGCTTCCACTTGTTGCCCTTCTTCATTTCTTCTTCTTGTATGTCTTGGAGGAGTTGGGCCAAGAGTCATTCTGTGTGCAGTTATGGCCAGTCCAGGATATAGCCAATTAGGTCTTTCATCCTCAAGTGGTACTTGGGCATCGATGCATAGTCTAATGATAGTGCTAGGGAAGTGAAGCCAGGATTCAGGGTCACTTTTCTCACTAAACTCTTGTATCTGTTCAGCAATGAGTTTATGAACTTTGATCTCCCCTCCAACCATAATGCAATGTAGCAAGATGGCTCTTTTAGGGACTATTTCTGAAGAGTTTGCAGTGGGTAGGATGGATCTCCTAACTATTGCATACCACCCTTTAGCTTCAGGTGTTAGGTCTCCCCTTCTCAAGACTCTTGGAGCCCCTCTTGTTTTTCTCACCCATTCAGCTCTGATGGCACAAAGGTCTTCAGCAATAGTTGTATAGTCAGGTTCTCCTATCATCCTTTCTTCATAACTTGCTTGGCTGAAATGTATGTTTTTCAGGCCAAGAGTTTTCATGATTGCTTTGGGACTGAAGTCAACTTCCACCCCTCTCACATAGCTTTTGTATGTGGGGTTCTTGGTTTGATCCTCCCTTACTGCATTTGCATAAAACTCTTTCACCAAGTTGATGTTGATTCTAGTGATTGGCTTAGTTAGGAGCTCCCACTTCCTCTTTTTGATCTTTTCCCAAACACCTGGGAACTCATCCTTTTCAAGGTCAAAGGGAACCTCAGCTAGTACCGTTTTAGGTCTCATCCATTCGGCTTGAATCTCATGGAATACTGATCTGTATCTCCATGCATCGAATTCCCTGTTTTCCTCCATTGGCTGCTTGTCTTTTCTTCTTTTGTGGCTAGATGAAGCTGCCATTGGTTTTTTTTTAGTTTTGGTAAGTGACAAGCTAAAGTTGACAAGGTGAAGCAAGAAGTGTTGTTGGAGGTGTGGTGAGGTTGTTTTCGGCAAGAAATAGTTATGCTATGATGAAGGAAAATGTGTATGAAGGAGAATTGGTGGTGTGGGACTCGTTCCCCAAGTGGTTCTTTATAGTGCCCATGAGTGAAAAATGGACGGCTAGGGTGGTTTGTGAAGGGTGGCTTGATGGTAAATATATGAATTATGGATAAGGACGATTTGCTTTTCATTTTCTTGGAAGTATTCTGGGTGCATTAGGTTGTACATGTAGCTTTCTTTTCTTGCAGAACTTCCTTTTCCCATGTGTTAGTTTCAAAGATTTGTGAATTTTCTTTTTGACTAAGCACGTACCTCCCCTTGTCTTTTTCCTCCATTTTTGTCTTTTCTTTTGTACCTGCACAAACAAACAAATTTGCTATCATTTTTTCGGTCCATGTGAATTATGAATAGTATTTGCACATGTAAATCAATGCTTGTCTTTATGAGCTTATAGCCGTGACTTCTACATGTATGCACACTTATTATTTGGACACCAAACTTAGTGTTTGGTTAAGTCTCCTGATGACATGAAATCCATATTGGTTGTCCTTAATGAGTGTGCATAATTCTAATAAATCCTAGTCACCTTGGCTTTTTGATTCTAAACAAAATTACTACCCTAAGTAATTGAAACCAAAGTATTAAAACATGTGAATGGTATACTTGTCATGAATTTTGAAATCCAGAGGAACTTCTTGCTTTTCATAAACTGTGTTCAAAAAGAACACCAAACTTAATGTTTGGTTGTGCACCTTGAATGAAAGATGGAATTCAATTTGAGTAAGATTTGGGAGTGCCATCAGGCACACCAAACTTAGAGACCAATTGTAATTTACATGCACGGTTTAGTGCACTTAATCAATAGTTGTCCTGAGGATTCAAGTTCATGCATAAGAAACCATGCTTTATTAGATGTAAGGCAAAGCACTAAAGATTAAGGATACTAAAAACATGGGTTGCCTCCCATGAAGCGCTTCTTTAACGTCACTAGCTTGACGGTTGTCCCTTGTTAGGGTGGATTGTAGTGCTTGACGTCATCTCCTCTCACTATGAAAACGTCCCCACTTGATTCATTCATGACCTCTAAATGTTCCATAGAAAGAACTTTCCTGATTGTGAACACTTGAGGGAGCTGGGAAGGAATGGTTTTGAGGCCAGGTGGGATTGGCAGATAATAACTTGATATCACGTTATCTCCCGAAGAAAAACCTTCAGTGGGAATTTTCTTGTTACTCCATCCTCTTGGCAATCTCCCTATCACTCTTCCCTTTCTCTTGAGGATTTCTTCATTGACCTTTATGTCAGGAGGATCCTTCTGATCTGTTTCCACTGATTCTTGTGGCTCTAACTCTTGCAACTCTTGTTTGCCTTCCAATGACTATTTTAGAGTCTCAGCTGCTGGATTACTTTCCTCCAAACACGGATGGCTACTCTCATCTTTAGGCTTTTCAGGTTCTGGTTCAGGCTCAGATGCAGGTTTGAAGACTTTGAAAATGAGCTGTTCCTCATGTATTCTCAGAATTAGCTCTCCTTGTTCTACATCTATGAGCGCTCTAGTAGTTGCGAGAAATGGTCTGCCCAGAATGATAGGGTGTAAGTAGCTTTCCTCCATGTCCACAATGACAAAGTCTGTGGGGAAATAATAATCCCCCACTTTCACCAGCACATTTTCAACCACCCCTTCAGCTTGCTTCTGAGTTTTGTCAGCCAGTTGTATGATTACATCAGTGGATCTCACCTCATTCAGTTGTAGCCTCTTCATAAGAGTTAGAGGCATCACATTTATGCTAGCTCCTAGATCATAGAATCCTCTGTCGATTTTTGTTTTCCCTATGATGCAAGGGATATGAAAACTTCCTGGGTCCGTTTTCTTAGAGAGTGTGTCCTTCTTGATGAGAGCACTGCATTCTTTGTTCATTGTTACCGTTTGTCCTCCCTTCAAAACTCTTTTCTTGCTTAACAATTCCTTTAAATACTTGATGTGTGTGGGCATTTGATGAAGAATTTCAAGAAAGGGAATATTGACATGCAGAGAGTTAAATGTCTCTAGAAACCTTGAATAGGTTTTCCTTTTTTCACCTCCTCCTAACCTCTCAGGAAATGGTGCTTTTGGTTGGTATACTTCCATCATGCCTGTTTGCAGATCCTTGGCTTGCTCAGTTCCACCTTCTTGCTTAACTTCTTCCACACCTTCCTTCAAGATTTCTGGTTCCTGCTCTGAGGGTCTGATTCCTTCTTCTCCTGAGACTTCCTTCATTATGGTGATGACTTTGCATTCTTCCCATCTTACTCTCTTTTGTTCCCCTTTAGGATTCTTTTCTGTGTCACTAGGGAACACTGCAGTTGATTTGGGTGCCTGTTGAGATAGCTCTCCTACTTGAGATTCCATCCTTTTGAGTTTTTCACCATGGTTTCTTAAGGTAGTTCTCACATCATCCCTGAAGCTCTTCAGTTCAATGATGTCTTGACTCATGGTTGCCATAATTCCTTCTATCCGGTTTAATTGATCTTGAAATTGTTGGTTCGGATTAGGTTGGGTATGTTGATTATTTTGGCCATGATATGATGATTGGGGGTAAGTGTTTTGTGTGGCTTGGTATGATCTTTGGTTGGAGTTTTGTTGGTTTCCCCACCCAAAGTTTGGGTGGTTTCTCCAGCCTGGGTTGTAAGTGTTGGAATGTGGATCATATGATTGCCTTTGTTGGTTTCCCACATAGTTAACCTCATCCCAATCACCTCCTTCAATGCCTCCTTCCTCTTGATCTTGTGTGTGTATTGCAGCCACTTGCTTTGTTTCTAATTGCCTGGTAAGCTCTGCTAGTTGCTTGGCAAACACCTTGTTTTGGGCTAGAATTGTATCAACCTGGTTCAGCTCCATGACTCCCTTAGTGTTGTGCCTTTCTGATGCATAGTAGTACTCATTCTCAGCCACTGTCTCGATCACTTCAATGGCTTCTTCCACAGTCTTTTTCTTGTTCAATGAACCTCCTGATGAATGGTCTACAGCCTTCCTTGATTCATAAGAGAGCCCATCATAGAAGATGTGCAATTGCACCCAATCATGGAACATGTTTGGTGGGCATTTCCTTGTCAAGTCCTTGAATCTCTCCCATGCCTCGTAGAGAGTTTCACCATCTTGTTGTCTAAAAGTCTGAACCTCAGATCGAAGCCTATTGACCTTTTGTGGAGGGTAGAAACGTGCCAGAAACTTACTTTCCACCTCATCCCATGTTGTTAGACTCCCCCTTGGGAATGATTCCAGCCACTTAGCTGCTTTGTCCCTAAGTGAAAATGGGAACAAAAGCAGTTTATAGGCATCTTCCTGGACTCCATTGGACTTCACAGTGTCACAAATTCTCAGGAATTTTGTGAGATGTTGGTTTGGGTCTTCATTAGCACCTCCTCCAAAAGAACAATGATTCTCCACAAGTGATATTAGCTGTGGCTTGAGCTCAAAATTGTTGGCCTGAATGGGTGGTTTCTGGATGCTACTACCACAATTCGCAGAGGTTGGGTTTATGTATGAACTAAGAACCCTCCTCTCAGGAATGGCATTGTTTCCATCAGCTCTCTCATGGTTGTGAACTTCTCTATCCATGTTGAGATCTAGAGCTTCCTCAAAATTGTCCTCAGATTCTCCTTCAGATTCCTCTTCTCCCACTACTCTCTTCCCTCTTGCTTCCCTTCTAAGTCTATGAAGGGTCCTCTCTGGTTCGGTATATGGAGGAGTTGATGTCTCTCCTCTCCTACCTGTCATACAAGAACACAGCTCAAACACAAACAAGTGAAATACTCTTGGTTAATGGAAGAGTATGGTTAGATCAATTGAGGAATTAATTCAAACAGTTAGTGAGTCAGTGAGTTAGTTGCATGAATTTAAAGGCATAAAGAAGGAAAGCATGTAACCAAGTGCAGAAATTAAAATTCAACAAGTATCTAGAACAGAATTAACAAAGCAAGAGAAAATTGCTCAATCTAGTTAGCTTCCAATTTGAGAATTGTCAATCGAAAACCAATCCCCGGCAACGGCGCCATAAACTTGATGCACATAACCGGTGCACTTGCCGGAAGGAATTTTGCCGATCGTGCAATTTCCTAAATCGTAGCATAACACGTTTATGTGCATCAAGTTTATGGCCATAAACTTGATGCGCATAAACGTGTTATGCTACGATTTAGGAAATTGCACGATCGGCAAAATTCCTTCCGGCAAGTGCACCGGTTATCGTCGTCAAGTAAAAACTCACAATAGAGTGAGGTCGAATCCCACAAGGATTGGTTGAGTGAGCAATTCGGATTAGAAGTGTGTTCTAGTTGAGCGGAATCAAGATTTGAGATGAGAATTGCGGAATGTAAAATTGGCGGGAAAAGTAAATGACAAGAAAATTAAATGGCTGAATCTTAAATTGCATGAATTAAAGAGCAGAACATAAATTGCTGAAATTAAAAGGGAATGGGGATGATTGCAAGAATTGAATTGCAGAATGTAAAGAGAAAGTGGAAATCAGAAATGGGGAATTCATTGGGTTTAGGAGATATTGAAATCTCCGAATCAAAACATGTATATCTCTTCCTCAACCAATGCATTCATTGAATTTTGCTTGGCAATCTTATATGATTGGATCCCAATTCCTTGGTTCACCAATGCTCTCTAAAAACAAACAAATTCCCAATCCCTTGGTTTAAATGTTCATAAGAAGAGATGATGCTTGATCACTGATTATACCACACAATTTCATGAACCACAATTTGGTAGGATTACATGTCACAATATCCATCCAAACCCCAATCCAATCCACTGTGAGAAAGCTTCTCTAGCATGAATCCTCCATTCCTTTCCCAAGGCTCTGAAGGATTCCAAGTATGAGTAGTTTCTTTCCCAAGACAACTACTCAATGGAATTAGATCGAGAAGCTTTCTAACAAAATTCAAGGGAAAAGATTGAAGAAGAAGATAAACTATTATTGATTCATTGAATTACAATAGAGCTCCCTAACCCAATGAAAGGGGGTTTAGTGAATCATAGCTCTGAATTCAATTACAAAGAAAAGGAAAACTAGCTAAAAGTGAAGTAAAAGTCCTCTCTAACTTAACTTCTATCCTATTTATACACTTTCTATATTGAGCTTCAGTTGTGCTTCTTGGGCTTTGAGGCCTTTCCTTGCTTTCCTTTTGCCTTGGGTTTATGATCCATAATCTTGATGAGGTTGTTGATCCAAATCCTGTAACATTTATTTAGCCAACTTAGTGATAATCAAATAATGACACATGACTCAATAAATTGAGATTTCAAACTCATCAATCCTTCAGGCCCAATCCCATAAACCATGATATTCAATTGGGTTTCATACCAAAGTAAGTTTAAGTTAATATTTGTGCTCAAAGACTAACTTAAATCACAATATTTTTGGCCCAGAAACCTTTTTCAAGAGTGGCGTTTAAGTTGTAGTTTAAGCTTAAACTGCAGCTTAAACGCCAGACACTTCCAGTGAGGCCTTTTGTAGAAGCACGTTTAAGCTTCAGTTTAGGTTAAACTGAAGCTTAAACGTGGAAATGGAAGAAGGTAGCCCTGGAGAGTCATTTAGTCGAACACGTTTAAGCTTCAGTTTAAGGTTAAACTGAAGCTTAAACGTGGAGATAGGAAGGGCAGCCCTGGAGGTCGAACACGTTTAACCTCCAGTTTGAGGTCAAACTGGAGGTTAAACGTGGAAAAGGGTGGAGGCATACTGGAGGTCGAACACGTTTAACCTCCAGTTTGAGGTCAAACTGGAGGTTAAACGTGGAAGCTTAGAATGGTGGCCCTGGAGGTGTCGAACACGTTTAACCTCCAGTTTGGGGTCAAACTGGAGGTTAAACGTGGAGATGGAGAGAGCAACCCTGGAGTAGAAAAGCTATCGAACACGTTTAAGCTCCAGTTTGAGTCAAACTGGAGCTTAAACGTGGAATGGCTCCCTGGTACTCTTCCTGGTTCTGGCGTTTAACCTCCAGTTTGAGGTCAAACTGGAGGTTAAACGTGGAACTCCTCCCTGGGTGGCATACTCATTCTGGCGTTTAACCTCCAGTTTGAGGTCAAACTGGAGGTTAAACGTGGAATGCTCCTTAAGTGAGGCTTTTCATTCTGGCGTTTAACCTCCAGTTTGAGGTCAAACTGGAGGTTAAACTTCAATCCCAGCATTTTTTATCCTTCATGATTTTGGCGTTTAAGCTCCAGTTTAGGCTTAAACTGGAACTTAAACTCCACATGTGATATTCAAGCTTCCTTTATTGATTTTGTTGCTTCCTTGCTTAGCCTCTTCTTCCCTGAAATCATCCAAACAATTGCATCAAAGTCTTGCAAAATTTCATGAGAAATCTTTCATTCATAGCATTTAAGTAATATAACTAAAACTCATGGAATTTGCATCAAAATCATATTGTTTGGATGGTTCATTACTTTGTTCTTCATTTAACCATTTTTGGTTACTTTAAGCTCAAGAAAATGCATAAAACAACTAAAACTAACAGAAAAATGCTAGTGAAACTAGCCTATGATGCCTTGGCATCAGCCATCAATGGTTATGGAAAAAACAAAAAAGCTATGCTTTTACCACACCAAATTTAGAATGTTGTTCGCCCTCGAGCAAAGAGAAGAAAGAATAGAAGAAGAAGAAGATATGGAGGAGATGGAGGGATCTGTGTATGGATGTGAGTGGTGAATGGAGAACAGAAGGGATGGTCATGAATGGAGAGAGAGATGGTGAGGTGGGTGGGGATCCTGTGGGATTCACAGATCCTGAGATGATCCTGTGGTGTCCACAGATCTTGAGGTGATCCTGTGGTGTCCACAGATCCTGAGGTGTCAAGGCATTTACATCCCTGCACCAATTTAGGCATGCAAAATGCCCTTGCACACAACTCTGGGCGTTCAGCGCCAGGTTGGTGGCCATTTTGGGCGTTCAACGCCCATTTGCTGCCATTTCTGGCGTTGAACGCCAGAACCATGCTTGTTCTGGGCATTCAGCGCCAGGATGCTGTCCATTCTGGGCGTTCAGCGCCAGAACGATGCTCTGTTCTGGCGTTTGAACGCCAGACAGATGCTCCTCCAGGGTGTGATTTTTCTTCTGCTGTTTTTGATTCCGTTTTCAATTTTTTTATTTATTTTGTGACTCCACATGATCATGAACCTATAAAGACATATAACTAAGAAAAACATAGTTAGATAAATAAAAATTGGGTTGCCTCCCAAGAAGCGCTTCTTTAATGTCAATAGCTTGATAGTGGGCTCTCAATGAGCCTCACAGATGTGCAGAGCTTTGTTGAGACTCTCCAACACCAAACTTAGAGTTTGGATATGGGAGTTCAACACCAAACTTAGAGTTTGGTTGTGGCCTCCCAACACCAAACTTAGAGTTTGACTGTGGGGGCTCTGGTTGACTCTGCCTTGAGAGAAGCTTTTTCTGCTTCCTCTCCATGGTTGCAGAGGGAGATCCTTGAGTTTTAAACACAAGGGAGTCCTTATTCCATTGAAGGACTATTTCACCTCTGTCAACATCAATCACAGCTCTTGCTGTGGCCAGGAAAGGTCTTCCTAGGATGATGGATTCATCCTCTTCCTTTCCAGTATCCAGGACTATGAAATCAGCAGGGATGTAAAGGCCTTCAACCTTTACTAATACGTCCTCTACTTGTCCATATGCCTGTTTTCTTGAATTGTCTGCCATCTTTAATGAGATTTAGCAGCTTGCACCCCATAGATTCCCAGTTTCTCTATTACAGAGAGGGGCATGAGGTTTATCCCTGAACCAAGGTCACACAGAGCCTTAAAGATCATGGTGCCTATGGTACAAGGTATTATGAACTTTCCAGGATCCTGTCTCTTCTGAGGCAATGTCAGTTGATCCAGATCACTTAGTTCATTGATGAACAAGGGAGGTTCAACTTCCCAAGCATCAATGCCAAATAATTTGGCATTCAGCTTCATGATTGCACCAAGAAACTTGGCAGTTTGCTCTTCAGTAACATCCTCATTCTCTTCAGAAGAGGAATACTCATCAGAGCTCATGAAGGGCATAAGGAGGTTCAATGGAATCTCTATGGTCTCTAAATGAGCCTCAGAGTCCTTTGGTTCCTCAGAGGGAAGCTCCTTATTGATCACTGGACGTCCCAGGAGGTCTTCTTCCTTGGGCTTCACGTCCTCCACTCCCCTTGTAGGTTCGGCCATGGTGCTTATGTTAATGGCCTTGCACTCTCCTTTTGGGTTCTCTTCTGTATTGCTTGGGAGAGTACTGGGAGGGATTTCAGTGATCCTTTTACTCAGCTGGCCCACTTGTGCTTCCAAATTTCTAATGGAAGACCTTGTTTCATTCATGAAACTTACAGTGGCCTTGGATAGATCAGAGACTAGATTTGCTAAATTAGAAGCATTTTGTTCAGAGTTCTCTGTCTGTTGCTGAGTGGATGATGGAAAAGTTTATTATTGTTAAACCTGTTTCTTCCACCATTATTAAAGCCTTGTTGAGGCTTTTGATCCTTCCATGAGAAATTTGGATGATTTCTCCATGATGAGTTATAGGTGTTTCCATAAGGTTCACCTAAGTAATTCACCTCTGCTATTGCAGGGTTCTCAAGATCATAAGCTTCTTCTTCATAAGAAGCCTCTTGAGTACTGTTGGATGCAGCTTGCATTCTATTCAGACTCTGAGAAATCATATTGACTTGCTGAGTCAATATTTTGTTCTGAGCCAATATGGCATTCAGAGTATCAACTTCAAGAACTCCCTTCTTCATAGGCGTCCCATTACTCACAGGATTCCTTTCAGAAGTGTACATGAACTGGTTATTAGCAACCATGTCAATGAGTTCTTGAGCTTCTGCAGGCATTTTCATTAGGTGAATGGATCCACCTGCAGAAGTGTCCAGTGACATTTTTGATAGCTCAGATAAACCATCATAGAATATATCCAGGATGGTCCATTCTGAAAGCATGTCAGAAGGACACTTTTTGGTCAACTGTTTGTATCTTTCCCAAGCTTCATAGAGGGATTCACCTTCTTTCTGTCTGAAGGTTTGAACATCAGCTCTAAGCTTGCTCAGCTTTTGAGGAGGAAAGTACTTGGCTAAGAAAGCCGTGACCAGCTTATCCCAAGAGTTCAGGCTATCTTTGGGTTGAGAATCCAACCATAATCTAGCTCTGTCTCTTACAGCAAAGGGGAAAAGCATGAGCCTGTAGACTTCAGGATCTACTCCATTAGTCTTAACAGTATTACATATCTGCAAGAATTCAGTTAAGAACTGAAAAGGATCTTCAGATGGAAGTCCATGAAACTTGCAGTTTTGCTGCATCAGAGAAACTAATTGAGGTTTCAGCTCAAAGTTGTTTGCTCCAATGGCAGGAATAGAGATGCTTCTTCCATGTAAATTGGAATTAGGTGCAGTAAAGTCACCAAGCATTCTCCTTGCATTGTTGTTGGGTTCGGCTGCCATTTCCTTTACTTGTTCGAAATTTTCAATCAAGTTGTCTCTGGATTGTTGTAATTTAGCTTCTCTTAGTTTACTTTTCAGAGTCCTTTTAGGTTCTGGATCAGCTTCAACAAGAATGCCTTTTTCTCTGTCCCTGCTCATAAGAAAGAGAAGAGAACAAGAAAAGAAGAGGAATCCTCTATGTCACAGTAAAGAGGTTCCTTATTATTAGTAGAAGAAAAGAAGAAGAAATTCGAACACAGATAGAAGAGGGGGTTCGAATTTGGTGATGATGTGAGGAAGAGATGTTAGTAAATGAACAAATAAATAAAATAGGATGAGAGAGAAGGAGGGAATTTTCGAAAATTATTTTTGAAAAGGAGTTAGTGATTTTTGAAAATAGTTTTTTTGAAAAATGTTAGTAATTTTTGAAAATTAAGATTTAAAAATTAAAATAATTAATAATTTAAAAAGAAATTTTGAAAAAGATGGAAGGGATTTTCGAAAATGAGAGAGAGAGAGTTAGTTAGGTAGTTTTGAAAAAGATAAGAAACAAACAAAAAGTTAGTTAGTTAGTTGAAACAAATTTTGAAAAGATAAGAAGTTAGGAAGTTAGAAAAGATATGATTGAAATTAGTTTTGAAAAAGATTTGATTTTTAAAATCTCAATTAATGACTTGATTCATAAGAAATCACAAGATATGATTCTAGAACTTAAAGTTTGAATCTTTCTTAACAAGCAAGTAACAAACTTGAAATTTTTGAATCAAAACATTAATTGTTTTTGTTATTTTCGAAAATTTGGTATAAAAATAAGAAAAAGATTTTTGAAAAATATTTTTGGAATTTTCGAAAATAACTAAGAATTTTGAAAAAGATTTGATTTTTGAAAAAGATAAGATCTTCAAATTGAAAATCTGATTTGACTCATAAGAAACAACTTGATTTTAAAAATTTTTGAAAAAGTCAACTCAAATTTTCGAATTTGATGAGAGAAAAAGGGAAAGATATTTTTTTGATTTTTGAAATTTTTATGAAAAACATGAAAATTATGCAATGCATGAAATTTTTAGATCAAAACAATGAATGCATGCAAGAATGCTACGAATGTCAAGATGAACACCAAGAACACTATGAATGTCAAGATGAACATCATGGACACAATTTTGAAAAATTTTTAATGCAAATAAAACATGCAAGACACCAAACTTAGAATTCTTTAATGCTTACGCACTAAGAATTCAAGAATGCATATGATAAACATGAAAAGACAAAAAACAAAAAAATCATCGAGATCAAACAAGAAAACTTACCAAGAACAACTTGAAGATCATGAAGAACACTATGAATGCATGAAATTTTTGAAAAAATGCAAGATGCATATGCAAGTGACACCAAACTTATGATATGACTCAAGACTCAAACAAGAACACAAAAATATTTTTGATTTTTATGATTTTCTAAATTTTTTTTTTGAATTTTCGAAAATTAATTGAAAAAGAAAAATAAGGATTCCAAAATTTTTAATATGAATTCCAGGAATCTTGCATTCTTAGTCTAAAGCTTCAGTCCAGGAATTAGACATGGCTCACTAGCCAGCCAAGCTTTCAAAGAAAGCTCCAGTCCAAAACACTAGACATGGCCAATGGCCAGCCAAGCTTCAGCATGTAACACCAGAGTATATTGCTCTTGATAACAAATTGTTGCTCATCATTTATCAAGTATGTAACTTGCCTCTGATGGTTTGGAAGCCTCAGTCCAAAAGAATTTAGACATGGCTTTACAGCCAGCCAGGCTTCACATGCTTCATGAAACACTAGAATTCATTCTCAAAAATTTTGAATAAATTTTTGAAAACATTTTTTTATTATTATTATTTTTTTAGAAAACAGATGAGAAAATTTTGAAAATATTTTTGAAAAATTTTTGAAAAGAAAATAAAAAGAAAATTACCTAATCTAAGCAACAAGATGAACCGTCAGTTGTCCAAACTCGAACAATCCCCGGCAACGGTGCCAAAAACTTGGTACGCGGAATCGTGATTACACTTTAATTATGTAAAATTCATTGCTCTTTCTTTCCCTGGTAATGGCGCCAAAAACATGATGCCAAGACCATGGTTCACAACTCCGTGTAACTGACCAGCAAGTGCACTGGGTCGTCCAAGTAATACCTTACGTGAGTAAGGGTCGAATCCCACGGAGATTGTTGGTATGAAGCAAGCTATGGTCACCTTGCAAATCTCAGTCAGACAGATATAAAATAGTAATGAGTTTTCGAAAATAAATAATAGAATAGGAATAGAGGTACTTATGTAAATCATTGGTAGGAATTTCAGATAAGCGTATGGAGATGCAATCGTTCCTCTGAACCTCTGCTTTCCTGCTATCTTCATCCAATCAGTCTTACTCCTTTCCATGGCTGGCTTTATGCAAGGGCATCACCGTTGTCAGTGGCTACATCCCCTCCTCTCAGTGAAAAATATGCTCACATGCTCTGTCACAGCACGGCTAATCATCTGTCGGTTCTCGATCATGCTGGAATAGGATTCACCCTCCTTTTGCGTCTGTCACTAACGCCCAGCACTCGCGAGTTTGAAGCTCGTCACAGTCATTCAATCATTGAATCCTACTCGGAATACCACAGACAAGGTTTAGACTTTCCGGATTCTCTTGAATGCCGCCATCATTCTAGCTTACACCACGAAGATTCTGGTTAAGAGATCTAAGAGATACTCATTCAATTCTAATATAGAACGGAAGTGGTTGTCAGGCACGCGTTCATAGGGAATGATGATGATTGTCACATTCATCACATTCAGATTGAAGTACGAATGAATATCTTAGAAGCAAAACAAGATGAATTGAATAGAAAACAGTAGTACTTTGCATTAATCTTTGAGGAACAGCAGAGCTCCACACCTTAATCTATGGAGTCTAGAAACTCTACCGTTAAAAATACATAAGTGAAGGTCCAGGCATGGCCGAGATGGCCAGCCCCCATGGTCTAAGAACAATGCGTTCAAAGATGGTCTAAAAGACTAGTAAAAGGTCCTATTTATAATAAACTAGCTACTAGGGTTTACATGAGTAAGTAATTGATGCATAAATCCACTTCCGGGGCCCACTTGGTGTGTGCTTGGGCTGAGCTTGAGTGTTGCACGTGTAGAGGTCCTTCTTGGAGTTGAACGCCAGTTTTTGTGCCAGTTTGGGCGTTCAACTCTGGTTTTGGCTCCTTTTCTGGCGCTGGACGCCAGATTTGGGCAGAAAGCTAGCGTTGAACGCCAGTTTACGTCGTTTATTCTTGGTAAAAGTATGGATCATTATATATTGCTGGAAATCCCTGGATGTCTACTTTCCAACGCAATTGGAAGCGCGCCATTTCGAGTTCTGTAGCTCCAGAAAATCCACTTTGAGTGCAGGGAGGTCAGAATCCAACAGCATCAGCAGTCCTTCTTCAACCTCTGAATCTGATTTTTGCTCAAGTCCCTCAATTTCAGCCAGAAAATACCTGAAATCACAGAAAAACACACAAACTCATAGTAAAGTCCAGAAATGTGAATTTAACATAAAAACTAATGAAAACATCCCTAAAAGTAACTAGATCCTACTAAAAACATACTAAAAACAATGTCAAAAAGCGTATAAATTATCCGCTCATCAGGGATACAAAAAAAAAAGAAAAGAAAGAAAAGAAAAGAGAAGAAAAATAATATTATCCCAAATGCAAAATAAAAAGGATCAATGCACATGGGACAAAATTCAAAAAATAAGCTTGATACATGAGCATGTAATACAAAAGTGGGAAAATTTTGGGTAGCTAGGTAAAGTATTTTTTTTATTATATAAAGTATGTTAGGTGAGATCTTAGACTAATCAAGGATTCACTTCATAAAGCTCACTTGGCCATACATATATCCTTACCTTTACCTCAGCCCCATTACAACCCTAAAAAGACCTCATGATGTTTGCATTGATATGCTAAATATTTGTTGATTGGTTAGATGAAGAACAAAGTTTTAGAAAGAATGACTAGAGAAGAGTAGAGTGATTAACCCTAGACACTTGAGAGATTAGAGTAATATACACTACCAGTAAGGGTTCAATACTTGATTCTATGTTCCCTGCTTTCATGAGCTATCTTCTAACAAGTTTACTTGTCTTTTATTGTATAATTTGAATTAGTGAAATCTGATTTATGTATATTCTTGGAGAATTTGATTTACTTCTAACCAAGTAGGTAGAAACATCTTAGCATATAGTTGCATTCATATAGATAGGTTGCATTTCATACATTTTACCATTCCTCTTCACTCCTTTATAGCTTCTCTTGAGCTTAGCATGAGAACATGCTGATGTTTAAGTGTGGGGAGGTTGATAAACCACTATTTTACGGTTTATCTTGTGCTCAATAGAGTGATTTTTATTAACTCTTTACCCACTTATTCATACTATTTGCATGAGTTTACATTCTCCTTCCTAATTTTGGGCTATGAATGAAAACATGTTTCCCGGGCCTTTAAATTGCTAATATTAATCTTCTCTTATTACCATTAGATGCCTTGATATGTGTGTTAAGTGATTTCAGAATTTATAGGGAAGGAATGGCTTGGAGGATGGAAAGGAAGCATGCAAAAGTGGAAGGAATACAAGAAGTTGGAGAAATTGCTAAGCTATCCAACCCGACCTCTTCGCATTCAAACGGCTATAACTTTAGCTACAGAGGTCCAAACAATGCGGTTCCAGTTGCGTTGGAAAGCTAATGTCCGGGGCTTCGATTTGATATATAATATGCCATAGTTGCCCTGACGCTAGGCGACGCGAACGTGCGCTCCACACGGACGCGTCGCAATGACAAAAATCAGCGTGGTAGATTTCTTCTCCAGCGATTTCTGGGCTGTTTTCGACCCAGTTTGCGGCCCAGAAAACACAGATTAGAGGCTATAAAGTGGGAGAACCCATTCATTTATGAGAATCAGCTCACAATTCATAATTTTTAGTTTTAGATGTAGTTCTTAGAGAGCGAGGTTCTCTCCTCTCTCTTAGGATTAGGATTTAGGATTTCTTTGCTTTCAGGATTGTTTCTTTTTATCAGGTTCAATTTTTCTTTTATTTATTTTCCCAATTTAATTTTTGAACATCCATGTTAGATTTGATTTCCTTTATTAATGCAATTTGAGGTATTTTCAGATTTAAATTTTGTTTTGCTTTAGTTATATTGATGCTTTTAATTTAATTTAGATATTTTCTTCCTTTTGGCTTTGGTTAAGTAATTGGTAACGCTTGAACTGTCAAATAAAGCAGTGGTTGAAATTGGGAGTTGCTCCAATAACTCTAGTCTTTCCATAGGAATTGACTAGGACCTGAGGATTAAGCTAATTAATCCACTTGATTTACCTTCATAGTTAGAGGTTAACAAAGTGGGATTAAAATCCAATTCTTATCACAATTGATAAGGATAGGACTTCCAGTTCTTATACCTTGCAAAAAGTTTATTTTAATATTTCTATTTTATTTTTCATATCATTTAACATACTGGTTTCCATTTACAAGACTCATAACCAATAATAAGAACATACTTCCCTGCAATTCCTTGAGAAGACGACCCGAGGTTTAAATACTCGGTTATCAATTTTAAAGGGGTTTGTTACTTGTGACAACCAAAACTTTTGTAAGAAAGGTTGATTGCTTGGTTTAGTAACTATACTTGCAACGAGAGTTTACTATAACTTCTAAACCATCAATCTTTAGTTTTTTAATGCCATATTGGCTCAGAACAAAATATTGACTCAGCAAGTCAATATGATTTCTCAGAGTCTGAATGGATTGCAAGCTGCATATAATAGTACTAAAGAAACATCTTCTGAAGAAGAAGCTTATGATCCTGAGAACCCTGCAATGGCAGAGGTGAATTACATGGGAGAACCCTATGGAAAAACCTATAATCCTTCATGGAGAAATCATCCAAATTTCTCATGGAAGGACCAACAGAAGCCTCAACAAGGCTTCAACAATAATGGTGGAAGAAATAGGTTTAGCAATAGCAAGCCTTTTCCATCATTTTCTCAGCAACAGACAGAGAATTCTGAACAGAGCCATTCTGGCCTAGCAACCATAGTCTCTTATCTATCTAAGACCACACTAAGTTTCATGAATGAAACAAGGTCCTCCATTAGAAATTTGGAGGTACAGATGGGTCAGCTGATTAAGAAGATTACTGAAACTCCTCTTAGTACTCTCCCAAGCAATACAGAAGAAAATCCCAAAAGAGAGTGCAAGGCCATAACTATGACCAACATGGCCGAACCTGGAGAGAGTGAGGAGGACGTGAGTCCCAATGAGAAAATCCTCCTGGGACGTCCTCTGGACAGAAAGGAGTTTCCCTTTGAGGAACCAAAGGAATCTGAGGCTCATACAGAGACCATAGAGATTCCATTGAACTTTCTTCTGCCATTCATGAGCTCTGATGAATATTCTTCCTCTGAAGAGGATGAAGACATCACTGAAGAGCAAGTTGCTAAATATCTAGGAGCAATCATGAAGCTGAATGCCATGTTATTTGGTACTAAGACTTGGGAGGATGAATCCCCCTTGTTCACTAATGAACTGAATGCATTAATGAGGCAGACATTACCTCAGAAGAAACCGGATCCCAGAAAATTCTTCATACCTTGTACCATAGGCACCATGACCTTTGAGAAGGCTCTATGTGACTTGGGGTTAGGGATAAACCTCATGCCACTCTCTGTAATGGAGAAACTGGGAATCTTTGAGGTACAAGCTGCAAAAATCTCACTAGAGATGGCAGACAAAATCAATGAAATAGGCTTATGGACTAGTAGAGGACGTGCTAGTAAAGGTTGAAGACTTTTACATCCCTGCTGATTTCATAATCCTAGACACTAGGAAGGATGAGGATGAATCCATCATCCTTGGCAGACCCTTCCTAGCCACAGTAAAAGCTGTGATTGATGTTAATAGAGGAGAGTTGGTCCTTAAGTTGAATGAGGACTACCTTGTATTCAAGACTCAAGGTTCTCCTTCTGTAACCATGGAGAGGAAGCATGAAAAGCTTTTCTCAATACAGAGTCAAACAAAACCCCCACATTCAAATTCTAAGTTTGGTGTTGGGAGGCCACAACCAAAGTCTAAGTTTGGTGTTGAAAGGCCCCAAACCTGCTCTGATTATCTGTGAGGCTCCATGAGAACTTGATGCACGGAAACTTGTCTCTCAACAATTTTCCCTTGGCAAGTATACCGAATTGTCGTCAAGTAAAAACTCACAATAGAGTGAGGTCGAATCCCACAAGGATTGATTGGTCAAGCAACTTTAATTAGAGGAATGTTCTAGTTGAGCTAAGCAGAATTGAGTTGATAGTTGCAGAAAAGTAAATGGTGGGAAAGTAAATAACAGAAAATGTAATTGCGAGAAGTAAATAACGGAATATAAATGACGGAAAGTAAATTGCAGAATCTTAAATGGGGATTTGGGGAAATGAGCATAAAAGTAAATAGCAGGAAGTAAAGAAAATGGGTAAGATCAGAAATGGGGGATTCATTGGGCTTAGGAGATGTTGCATTCTCTGGATCAAGTTCATTTTCATCTCTTCCTCAATCAATGCATTCATTGATCTCCTTGGCAATCTTAAGTGATTGAATTCCAATTCCTTGGTAATTCAATCTCTCAAATCTTGATCAATAGCCAATTCCTTGGTGTAATTGCTCATGAGAAGAGATGAAGTATGGTCACTGATTATACCACATGTATTTCTAAATCAAAGTATTGGGAGAATTATATGTCACCATATCCGCCCAACCCCCAATTTGGTCCAACATGAGAAAGCATTTCTAGCATGATCCCTTCATTCCTCTTCCAAGGTTCCGAAGAGATCCAAGTATGAATAGCTTCTTTTTCAAGATAACTACCCAATTGGATGAAGATTGAAAGCTTTCTAGTAAAATCAAGAGAAAAGAAAGAAGAAGAATAATGAAAACTATTATTGATCCATCAAATTACAACAGAGCTCCCTAACCCAATGAAAAGGGTTTAGTTGTTCATGGCTCTGGGAATGGAAAACAAAGATGGAGAATGCATTCTGAAAGTAAACTAGAAGTTGCAGAGAAAGTAAAATTATATAGAGAGTAGTCCTCTCAATCCCCCAAAAGCTTCTCTCTAGTTCAAAACTACTCCTATTTATACTACTCTTATGATCTTCTAGTTGGCTCTTCAAGTCTTGGATATGGGCCTTTGGATCTTGAGTTGAAGCAGTTATCATCTTTAATGGGCTCAACTTCACTTGCAGAGAAAGTGTGCAGTAGGCATGGACTTTAGCTTAGGGCGTTAGTGGTGTTAACGTTAAGTGAAAATGTGGGGTCGAGAACGTTAGTGACAATCACCTTTTTCACTAACGTTCCTAACCCAAAATGATCCACGTTAACTTCAACGTTAGTGGCACTAACGTGACCACTAACGTTGGCTCATCATCCCTTTCCTCCACATTAGCTTCCACGTTGATGTAATTAACGTGGTAACTAACGTGGCTCATAGTGGCTTAGTCCAACGTTAGTGACAAAGGTGAGTGTCACTAACTTTGGCGATTCCTTGCTCCTTCCACGTTAGAGTTCACGTTAACTAAGTTAACGTGGCTCTTAACGTAGCCAATATGGGATTAGTCCAACGTTAGTGACAAAGGTGAGTGTTACTAACGTTGGCATTATCTTTCTCTTCCACGTTAGAGTTCACGTTAACTGAGTTAACGTGACTCTTAACGTGGCCAATTGCCCTTTTGGAGCGTTAGTGGCACTCACTTTTACCACTAACGCTTGGAGCTTCCTTTTCCTCCACGTTAACTACCACGTTAATGTAGTTAACGTGGTAATTAACGTGGGCTATGATGGCTTCGAAGATGTTATTGGCGATCACTTTTCTCATTAATGTTGCAAGCTAGCTCCCATTCCACGTTAGTGGTCACGTTAGTTAGACTAACGTGGCTACTAACGTGGCTTTTCCTTGCTTCTTTTGTCCTGAAATCAAGCAAATAAAGTGCATCAAAGCTCTAATCCAAGTTATGAGTCATGCATCATCCAATTTGTCATTAAATTCATGCATAATTCTCATGAAATCATATAAAATTCACAATGTTTGCTTGAATCAAGATGTAAGTTAAATTCTACCCAAAACTTGCTTATTTCCTAAGAAAATGCATGAAACTACCCTAAAACAGTAAAGAAAAGGTCAGTGAAACTGGTCGAAATGCCCTGGCATCAGAGCTCACTGTCAAGCTATTGACATTAAAGAAGCGTTTATTGGGAGGCAACCCAATGTTATTTAATTTTATCTATTTATTTCCGTTGTTATTTTATGTTTTCTTTAGGTTGATGATCATGTGAAGTCACAAAAACAACTAAAAAATCAAAAACAAAATGAAAAACAGCATTAAAAATAGCTCACCCTGGAGGAAGAGCTTACTGGCATTTAAACGCCAGTAAGAAGCATCTGACTGGCGTTCAACACCAGAAAGAAGCATCGAGCTGTCGTTAAACGCTAGAAACAAGCTACAGTCTGGCGTTTAACGCCAGAAACAAGCACCAACTTGGCGTTAAACGCCAATAAAGGGAGAAAAGCTGGCGTTAAACGCCAGAAACAAGCAGCAACCTGGCGTTTAACGCCAGAATTGCACTCTAAGGGCATTTTACACGCCTAAATGGAGCAGGGATGCTAAGTCCTTGACCCCTCAGGATCTGTGGATCCCACAGGATCCCCACCAACCTCAACTCACTCTCTCTCTTCTTCACACCTTTTCATAACACTCTTCCCCAAATACCATTCACCAATCACCTCCATCTCTCTTCCCCATCACCTCTTCACCACTCTTCCCTCCCAAACCCAATCCCTAATACACATTTTTCCCTCCTTGGCCGACTCACTCACACTTCTCCATCTCTTCCATTTTATTCTTCTTCTCCTCTCTTCTTTCTTCTTTTGATTGAGGACGAGCAAACCTTTTAAGTTTGGTGTGGAAAAAGTATTGCTTTTTTTTCCATAACCATTTATGGCACCTAAGGCCAGAGAAACCTCTAGAAAGAGGAAAGGGAAGGCAAAAGCTTCCACCTCTGAGTCATGGGAGATGGAGAGATTCATCTCAAAGGTCCAACAAGCCCATCACTAAAAAGAAGATGGAGCAAACAAGAGAGCCCACTCATGGACCTCAACAAGAGCATGAGAAAGTTCCTCATCATGAAATCCCTGAGGTAGCGTCTGTTTTGAGGTACTGAGATAGAAACTGAGAGACTAAAGCTCAGTATTGTGTTTGTTGGTTCAGAGACTGGTACTAAAATTTTTGTCTCTGTCTCCAAAATTTTAGTATTTCAGTACCTCCAAAAAGTAGGGACACAAGGGACTGAAATTTTTAGAGATAGAGACTAAAACTTTAATAACATTTTATACCTAAAATACTTTTATTTCAATTAATTAATTCCAATTTTACCCTTTGTGCAAATTAAATTAAAGTTTCATTCTTGTTTTAATTCTTGTCTCCCATTTTGCACCAGACAGAATACTGATTTATTTCAATCTCTGTCTCTTAGTCTCTGTCAATCAGTCTCAGTCTTTCCATCTCTGTCTTTCCACCAAATGCTACCTGAGAGAATTAAGTTCCAACATGGGACAACTAAGGATGGAGCACCAAGAGCATTCCATCCTGCTCCATGAAATTAGAGAAGATCAAAGAGTCATGAGGGAGGAGCAACAAAGGCAAAGAAGAGACATAGAGGAGCTCAAGCGTTCCATTGGATCTTCAAGAGGAAGAACTAGCTGCCATCACTAAGGTGGACCCGTTCTTTAATTTCCTTGTTCTTTATTTTTCTGTTTTTCGTTTACTATGCTTTATATTTTATTTATGTTTGTGTCTTATTATATGATCACTAGTGTCTAAGTGTCTATGTCTTAAAGCTATGAATGTCCTATGAATTCATCACCTTTCTTAAATGAAAAATGTTTTTAATCACAAAAGAACAAGAAGTACATGATTTCGAATTCATCCTTGAAATTAGTTTAATTATTTTGATGTGGTGACAATACTTTTTGTTTTTTGAATGAATGCTTGAACAGTGCATATGTCTTTTGAATTTGTTGTTTATGAATGTTAAAATTGTTGGCTCTTGAAAGAATGATGAAAAAAGAGAAATGTTATTTGATAATCTGAAAAATTATAAAATTGATTCTTGAAGCAAGAAAAAGCAGTGAAAAACAAGGCTTGCAAAAAAATGGCGAAAATAAAAGAAAAAAAAAAGAGAGAAAGAAAAAGAAAAAGCAAGCAGAAAAAGTCAAGAGCTCTTTAAACCAAAAGGCAAGAGCAAAAAGCCAGTAACCCTTTAAACTAAAAGGCAAGGGTAAAAAGGATCCAAGGCTTTGAGCATTAATGGATAGGAGGGCCCAAAGGAATAAAATCCTAGCCTAAGCGGCTAAACCAAGCTGTCCCTAACCATGTGCTCGTGGCGTGAAGGTGTCAAGTGAAAAGCTTGAGATTGAGCGGTTAAAGTCGTGATCCAAAGCAAAAAGAATGTGCTTAAGAACCCTGGACACCTCTAATTGGGG
The DNA here is from genome assembly GCF_003086295.3 of Arachis hypogaea. Classification (NCBI taxonomy): domain Eukaryota; kingdom Viridiplantae; phylum Streptophyta; class Magnoliopsida; order Fabales; family Fabaceae; genus Arachis; species Arachis hypogaea. The sequence goes on from NC_092051.1 coordinate 44,194,815, forward strand.
ACTCTAGCAAAGCTGAGTCACAATCTAAAAAGGTTCACCCAGTTATGTGTCTGTGGCATTTATGTATCCGGTGGTAATACTGGAAAACAAAGTGCTTAGGGCTATCGCCAAGAATCATAAAGTAGCTGTGTTCAAGAATCAACATACTAAACTAGGAGAATCAATAACACTATCAAAATTCTGAGTTCCTATAGATGCCAATCATTATGAACTTCAAAGGATAAAGTGAGATGCCAAAACTGTTCAAAGGCAAAAAGCTACTAGTCCCGCTCATCTAATTAGAGCTAAATTTCATTGATATTTTGGAATTTATAGTATATTCTCTTCTTTTTATCCTATTTGATTTTCAGTTGCTTGGGGACTGATGAGATATTTTGGAGGAAAAATAAATCTCTCCCAAAACACACAAATCTAACCGGCAAGTGTACCGGGTCGTATCAAGTAATAAAAACTCACGGGAGTGAGGTCGATCCCACAGGGATTGAAGGATTGAGCAATTTTAGCTTAGTGGTTGATTTAGTCAAGCGAATCAAGATTTGGTTGATGGTTTTGTGACTTGCAGAATTAAATTGCATTGAAGTAAAGAGAACAAGAAATAAATTGCTGAAACGTAAAGGACAAGAAATTAAATGGTAGAAACTTAAAGTGCAAGAAATGTAAATTACGGAATCTTAAAGTGCAAGAAATGTAAATAGCTAGAATTGTAAAGGGAATTGGGGAATGGATTTGCAGAATTTAAACAAGGAAAAGTTGAATTGCATTAAACAGAAGAGGGAAAGGGAATTGAGATTGAACCGGATATGAAGCAGAAAAGTAAATGAACATAGAAAGCAGTAAACAGAGAAGTGAAATGGGAAATTCAGATCTCAGGACCCAGAGACTAGAAAACCAAGTCTAGATCTCAATGCCTTCCTAGATCCAACAAGAACAATTGCCAGGGAATTGTAAATTGCAAAGAGAATAGATGAAGAGCAATTAACCGGAAATGAAATTTAATTAACAGTAAAGAAACAGAGAGATCCAAGATTGAGATTGAAACAGAATTTCTTCAATTCTCCAATCCAAGATCCAAGACAAATGTAAAATGAAATTGAAAGCAATGGAAACAAAGAAATTAAAGTTCACTCAATAACAAAAGCTCTCCGAAAACTATTATGAAAATTCCAAAAGGAAAAGCTCCCCGAAGAACTTGAATTCTATCCTATTTATACACTTTCTTCAAATGATCTTCAAGCCTTGAGTTGGGCCTTTGCTCTTGGTGGAATTGGGTTGAAAGAGGCCTTGGTTGATTGCTCTTGAAGTTTGGAGAAGAACCAAAGTGAACCAATTGAACCGGTTTTGAGGTTAGCAAAAGTTGGAACAAAAGTTTGAGCTAACTTTGGCTCCAACTTTTCATAGCAGCCAGCACAATTTGCTGGTATGAACGTTGGTGCCAACGTTAGGGGTCTAACTTTGACCCTAACGTTGGCCTTGCCTTGTGTGCTAGTGGCGCCAACGTTAGCCACCAAGTTAGGGGGCTAACGTTGGCGCAAACTTTTGCTCCTTCCTCATTGAATTTTCATGTGCCAACGTTAGCCTCCAAGTTAGGGGGCTAACGTTGGCGCAAACGTTGGATGGCCAGGGAGGAATTCATGTGCCAATGTTAGCCTCCAAGTTAGGGGGCTAACGTTGGCACAAACTTTTGGTGCCCAGGGGATAAATTCATGTGCCAACGTTAGCCTCAAAGTTAGGGGGCTAACGTTGGCGCAAACTTTTGGAGCCCAGGGGAGAATTTTCAAGTTCCAACGTTAGCCTCCAAGTTAGGGGGCTAACGTTGGAGCTAACTTTTCAACCAAAAGTTTGTGCAAAAGTTTGATGCTAACTTTAGGTCCAGCTTCTTGCTTCCTGGTTCAATTTCACTTATTCCATTGTCCTCTCTTCACTCCTAGCCATTCCTTCTTGCTTCAACCTTTCTCCAAGCTTTCTTCACCTATCATTAATCAACCAAACTCATCAAAGCTATGCTCAAAACCATGAGATATTCATTCTTTCATAATATGCAACAAATATAGCATAAAACCTCATGAAATGGCATGAATTCATATATGGTTGGTTCAATCAAGGGAAACATGAAAATCTACTCAATTAGCTTGCTTGTAGCTCAAGAAAGTGCATAATTCTAATGAAAACAAAAGAAAAAGACTAGTTAAAATAGGCTAAGATGACTTGTCATCACAACACCAAACTTAAAGCTTGCTTGTCCCCAAGCAAGAAAAGATTTATTGAGAAGAAAGAATGAAATGGAAGAGGATGTTCATGCTAGCAGAGTATTATTGATAGTTCATGGGGTTTTGTGTGGATATGTAAATACTCACTTCTTACTGACTCCTAGGCCTAGAAAGTCTCCTTCAAGCTTCAAGTAACATACTGCTATGACCTCTCATTATTCCTTTATCCTTGGCTATTACTTTGTTTATAAGCTTTATTTGAGTGTCATGTGTAGCAAGTTCATTTTCTTTTCTTTATACTTGACACATTATTCACCATAGACACTTGGCTCACATTCCTTCTTAAAACATTGATGCCCAGCACCTCTTTGGGTTACTAAATGCCTTGTAGTTAGGTTGCTCTTGATAGTGGACTTTCAGCTGATGATCCCGGATTAGTTAACCCAAGTCACCGAGTGTTGATGCACTCCTAAGAGCTTACTAATCCAAGCAGATCCTAGTACAAAGACATCACAGGCATATATTTTAAAGTTCAAGCTATTGGTGTCCAGCTTTGTTTCTTTTTGTTTCCTTTTGTTCTGCCACTTTTTGGCTAACTTTTTTTTTTGTTTTTTTTCTTTTTGTTTTTCTTTCTAACCAAGGAATTTTTTATTTAATTGCGATTCATAGACAGTAGGCCACTCTTTACTTAGAAGGAGATATCCTAGCTCTTTATTCACTAAAAGTAAGCTATTGTACAATCACACACATACCACCACTTACTTTTATTCTACTTCTATCTAACAGAGACTATCTTACTTCTCATTCAAACATTTCTTTTATTGAATTGAAAATGCAGGGGACAAAGCATGCTTTTTGTTAAGTGAACACACAAGCACATACTTAAGCTAGCATACTTATTTCAACTAGAACACTCAAGATGCAAAATGACTAAACTAACAGTTACTGTTGCAATGGTAACTCTCAAACTTCCAAATTAGAACAGTTCAATGCTGATAGAATTAAGTGACAATACAACCTCTTGGTGGCTTCTTCTTCTTACTCTCAGCTGATGGTATGTAACCCTTCCAAGAGAGTGATTGAATTCCTATAAAGTTCATGGAAGTTGCTTGTTTCTCAAGCCCTTAGGTAACTCGTTAGTGTGCAGAATTTTCTTGTAGGCTTTTGAACTTACTTTGGTGTGTGAACACCAAACTTAGTTCCTTGTCACCTTTCTCATGCATCAAAATAACTATATGTGGAATCCTCCTATCTTTGTTAAAGACAATAAAAACTAGAAAAACTAAAAAGTAAACAATTGGTTAATTAGTTTATCTGATTACTCGGAGCTAGCATCCATGTATGCAGAAGGTGAGAATGTGCTTTTAAATGAGAATTTGGTGGAACACCAAACTTAGAATCTTTCATTCTCTCTTAATTTATTTTGGTGTGCAACACCAAACTTAGCTCCTTGCAATATAGATAAGTCTAATTAACCCTTTTCTTGAAATAGCTATGAGAAGTGAACTACCTCAGGTTGGGTTGCCTCCCAACAAGCACTTCTTTATTGTCATTAGCTTGACATCAATCCACTTAGATCATGGGGGTTGAAAATCATAGTGCCTCAGCTTTTCTCCTCTTACTGTGGACCTCCTTCCGGTCTCCTCTTTGATGATCTCTAGGTGTTCAAGTGAAAGAACCCGGTTTACAGTGTAGTATTCGGATGATTGTGGGGACACCTTCATTGGTTGGGTGTTTAACACTACTTTATCCCCTGGTGAAAAGCCTTCAGTAGGGATCTTCTTGTTTCTCCACCCTCTTGGCCTCTCCTTCTTTTCTTTCTCAAAAGATACCCCCTGCCTTGGTGGTTCCTTATCTGAGATGTTGAATTTCTCATCTGGAGGTTTTGGATCTAGTTCCTCCTTGATTTCTTTGGTCTGTTGCACCATCTCTACTTCTTTTAAGCATGGATTCAGAAGTCTTGGAGCTAACTCATTGACTACCTCCTTCAAACTTTGATCTCTGGCCTTATCCTCCATACACTCTTCTTCTTGAGTGGGCTCATGTGGGGTTTTAAAAACATGGAATGCTAGGTGCTCGTCATGTACTCTCAGCAACAATTCCCCTTTTTCAACATCTATCAGTGCTCTGCCCGTAGCAAGAAAAGGCCTCCCTAGGATGATGGGGGTGTTAGGATCCTCCTCCATATCTAGGATGACAAAATCAACTGGGAGAAAGAATTTTCCCACTTTTACCAGCACATTCTCTACAACTCCAAGTGCTCGTTGAATGGACTTGTCAGCCATTTGGAGAACTATTCGTGTGGACTTCAGCTCAGAAATTTTAAGCTTCCTCATAAGAGATAGAGGCATCAAGTTTATACTTGCACCAAGGTCACAGAATGATTTCTCAATAGTTATGTTTCCTATGGTACAAGGTATATAAAACCTTCCAGGATCCTCCTTCTTCTCTGGTAAACCTCTTTGGAGAATAGCACTACACTCCATTATCATTTCAATAATCTGTCCTTCCTTCAAGGGTCTTTTCTTTGTTAGCACTTCTTTCATAAATTTGGCATATAATGGCATCTGTTCAAGTGCTTCTAAGAACGGAATATTGATGCTGAGTGTCTTGAATATGTTCAGGAACTTTGAGTATTGCTTATCCTCGTTTTCTTTTTTGAATCTTTGAGGATATGGAAGTTTAGGGATATATGGCTTCATCCCTTCCTTCTTCTCTTGTAGCTGTGTTTCAAGGATGTCCACATCTTTCTTTGAGCTTTTTGCATTCTTGGTCGTTCTCTCCTCTTCACTTCTCTCTTCTGTCTCTTCTTGTGGAACTTCTCTGTTGTGTTCTTCTTGATTGATGGCTTCCTTCTCCCTAGTCTTTTCACTTCCCACTATGATTGCTTTGCACTCCTCCCACTTTGTAGCTTTTCCTTTGTCCTTTGGATTGGAGATTGTATCACTTGGGAGAACATTGGTTGGCCGTTCAGCTTGTTTGGCCAATTGTCCCACTTGCCATTCAAGGCTCTTCATGGTGGCTTCATTTCTCTCTTGCATTTTGACCAAGCTTTGAGTGGACTGAGCAATTGCTTGTATGGCTGCCTCAAGACTTGAAATTCTACTTTCATGATGGTCTATTGGTGGTATGATGGGGGTGGAATGTGGTTGCTGGAAGTTATTTGTAGGGGTAGTGTGGTAGTTTTGGGGGTTAGATGTTGGTGCGGAAATGCTATTTTGATGAGTTTGTGGATTGTGGTGGGGTGGTTGATATGTATTTTGTGGTTTCTTGTATTGATTATTATTAGCGTTTTGCTGGTCGTGGTTTGAGTAAGTTGTGTTTCTTGAGTTGTTTTGGTTTGAGTTTTTCTGCCACGGTTGCTGGCTGTGGGTGTGGTTATCTCCCCATCTGAGATTTGGATGGTTCTTCCAGGATGGTTTGTGGGTGTCAGCATAAACCTCATTTTGGCATGAGCCTTGGTTATGCACATATTGAGGTTGTTCCTGCTGCTGATTTTCCTAGTTTTCTTCATTTTGTCCCTATGTGGTTGATGGTTGGCTTGTATTCACTGCTGCAACTTGTAAACTATCAATCTTTTTAGCCATCTGCTCAAATTGTTCTTGAATCTGCTGCTGCATTATCTTGTTTTGAGCTAGGAGGGTGTCAACCCCTTCCATTTCTAACACTCCTTTCCTTAGTGATGGTTGGTGTTGTCTCTGATGGCCAAAGAAATATTGGTTGTTAGCCACCATGTCAATGAGGTTCTGAGCTTCTTCAGCTGTCTTCATGAGTTACATTGAGCCTCCTGCTGAATAGTCAAGTGCCTCTTGAGCTTTCATTGTCAGTCCTTCATAGAAATTTTGGAGTTTATCCCATTCATTAAACATCTCTGGTGGACACTTCCTGAGTAAAGCTTTGTATCTCTCCCATGCTTCATACAATGACTCTCCATCCATCTGAGTAAATGTTTGAACTTCAGTCTTCAATCTAATAACTCTTTGAGGTGGGTAAAACTTGGCAAGAAACTTGGTTACTAGATCATCCCAGTTGTTGATGCTATCTCTTGGAAATGACTCCAACCATTGAGTGGCTTTGTCTTTGAGGGAAAATGGAAATAGCAGCAATTTGTAACTGTCAGGATGCACACCATTGGTCTTCACTATGTTACATATCCTCAGGAAGGTGGATAGATGCTGGTTTGGATCTTCCAAGGGGCCTCCTCCATAGGAACAGTTGTTCTGCACCAAGGTGATGAGTTGGGGCTTCAATTCAAAGTTATTTGCATCGACATTTGGGGTAAGGATGCTACTCCCACAATGCCTTGGATTAGCAAGTGTATATGAAGCCAAGACTCTCCTCTGGGGTTGACCATTGTTGTTGGCCATTCTCACTGGTGGATTTGTTGGATTTGTTGAGTGTTCCTCCAATTCATGATATTCTTCATCTGATTCTTCCTCTCCAGCAACATTTTTTTCTCTTGCTTCTCTTCTTGTATCTGACATACAAGCAAAACACAAGAAACACACAAAAACCAGTGACACTTCAATCTATTGCTAGAATGAAGTTTGAGTTAGCTTAAGCAAAAATTCAAACAGTTAGTGGGTTAGTCAAAAATTAAAGAAACCGAAAAGAAAAATTGCTTGATCTAAACTACCACCTCACTTAATCATTGTCAATCTAATCAATCCCCGGCAAGGGCGCCAAAAACTTGATGAGATATTTTGGAGGAAAAATAAATCTCTCCCAAAACACACAAATCTAACCGGCAAGTGTACCGGGTCGTATCAAGTAATAAAAACTCACGGGAGTGAGGTCGATCCCACAGGGATTGAAGGATTGAGCAATTTTAGCTTAGTGGTTGATTTAGTCAAGCGAATCAAGATTTGGTTGATGGTTTTGTGACTTGCAGAATTAAATTGCATTGAAGTAAAGAGAACAAGAAATAAATTGCTGAAACGTAAAGGACAAGAAATTAAATGGTAGAAACTTAAAGTGCAAGAAATGTAAATTACGGAATATTAAAGTGCAAGAAATGTAAATAGCTGGAATTGTAAAAGGAATTGGGGAATGGATTTGCAGAATTTAAACAAGGAAAAGTTGAATTGCATTAAACAGAAGAGGGAAAGGGAATTGAGATTGAACCGGATATGAAGCAGAAAAGTAAATGAACATAGAAAGCAGTAAACAGAGAAGTGAAATGGGAAATTCAGATCTCAGGACCCAGAGACTAGAAAACCAAGTCTAGATCTCAATGCCTTCCTAGATCCAACAAGAACAATTGCCAGGGAATTGTAAATTGCAAAGAGAATAGATGAAGAGCAATTAACCGGAAATGAAATTTAATTAACAGTAAAGAAACAGAGAGATCCAAGATTGAGATTGAAACAGAATTTCTTCAATTCTCCAATCCAAGATCCAAGACAAATGTAAAATGAAATTGAAAGCAATGGAAACAAAGAAATTAAAGTTCACTCAATAACAAAAGCTCTCCGAAAACTATTATGAAAATTCCAAAAGGAAAAGCTCCCCGAAGAACTTGAATTCTATCCTATTTATACACTTTCTTCAAATGATCTTCAAGCCTTGAGTTGGGCCTTTGCTCTTGGTGGAATTGGGTTGAAAGAGGCCTTGGTTGATTGCTCTTGAAGTTTGGAGAAGAACCAAAGTGAACCAATTGAACCGGTTTTGAGGTTAGCAAAAGTTGGACCAAAAGTTTGAGCCAAAGTTAGGGGTCTAACTTTGGCTCCAACTTTTCATAGCAGCCAGCAAAATTTGCTGGTATGAACGTTGGTGCCAACGTTAGGGGTCTAACTTTGACCCTAACGTTGGCCTTGCCTTGTGTGCTAGTGGCGCCAACGTTAGCCACCAAGTTAGGGGGCTAACGTTGGCGCAAACTTTTGCTCCTTCCTCATTGAATTTTCATGTGCCAACGTTAGCCTCCAAGTTAGGGGGCTAACGTTGGCGCAAACGTTGGATGGCCAGGGAGGAATTTATGTGCCAACGTTAGCCTCCAAGTTAGGGGGCTAACGTTGGCGCAAACTTTTGGTGCCCAGGGGATAAATTCATGTGCCAACGTTAGCCTCAAAGTTAGGGGGCTAACGTTGGCGCAAACTTTTGGAGCCCAGGGGAGAATTTTCAAGTTCTAACGTTAGCCTCCAAGTTAGGGGGCTAACGTTGGAGCTAACTTTTCAACCAAAAGTTTGTGCAAAAGTTTGATGCTAACTTTAGGTCCAGCTTCTTGCTTCCTGGTTCAATTTCACTTATTCCATTATCCTCTCTTCACTCCTAGCCATTCCTTCTTGCTTCAACCTTTCTCCAAGCTTTCTTCACCTATCATTAATCAACCAAACTCATCAAAGCTATGCTCAAAACCATGAGATATTCATTCTTTCATAATATGCAACAAATATAGCATAAAACCTCATGAAATGGCATGAATTCATATATGGTTGGTTCAATCAAGGGAAACATGAAAATCTACTCAATTAGCTTGCTTGTAGCTCAAGAAAGTGCATAATTCTAATGAAAACAAAAGAAAAAGACTAGTTAAAATAGGCTAAGATGACTTGTCATCAGGGACAAGCAACAATTTAAGTTTGGTGTTGTGATGAGCGGATAATTTGTACGCTTTTTGGCATTGTTTTTAGGTAGTTTTCATTATGTTTTAATTACTTTTTAGTATATTTTTATTAGTTTTTATTCAAAATTCACATTTCTGGACTTTACTATGAGTTTGTGTGTTTTTCTGTGATTTCAAGTATTTTCTTGCTGAAATTGAGGGACTTGAGCAAAAATATGATTCAGAGGCTGAAAAAGGACTGCAGATGCTGTTGGATTTTGACCTCCCTGTACTCGAAGTTTTGAGGATGCAAACTGGCGTTCAAACGCCAACTTCCTGCCTGATTCTGAAGTTAAACGCCAGAAACAGGTTACAAACCAGAGTTAAACACCACAAACAGGCAACAACATGGCGTTTAACTCCAAGAGAAGTCTCTACACATGTAGAGCTCAATGCTCAGCCCAAACACACACCAAGTGGGCCCGGAAGTGGATTTCTGCATCATTTACCTATTTTCTGTAACCCTAGTTACTAGTTTAGTATAAAAACTACTTTTAGTGATTTATTTCCCATCTTTTGATCATTTTTGAGACTATATTTGTATCACTTTTGATCATTGATCACGTTTAGGGGGGGCTGGCCATTCGGCCATGCCTGGACCACTTCCACTTATGTAATTTTCAACGGTGGAGTTTCTACACCTCATAGATTAAGGTGTGGAGCTCTACTGCTCCTCATGAATTAATGCAAAGTACTATTATTTTTCTATTCAATTCAAGCTTATTCTTATTCTAAGATATTCGCTTGCACTTCAACATGATGAATATGATGATCCGTGACACTCATCACTATTCTCAACCTATGAACGCGTGCCTGACAACCACTTCCGTTCTACCTTAGATCGAACGTGTATCTCTTTGCCTCCATTCCGAAAGATCGGAGTCTTCGTGGTATAAGCTAGAATTATTGGCGGCCATTCCTGAGATCCGGAAAGTCTAAACATTGTCTGTGGTATTCCGAGTAGGATCTGGGAAGGGATGACTGTGACGAGCTTCAAACTCGCGAGTGTTGGGCGTAGTGACAGACACAAAAGGATCAATGGATCCTATTCCAACATGATCGAGAACCGACAGATGATTAGCCGTGCGGTGACAGCGCATTTGGACCATTTTCACTGAGAGGACGGGAAGTAGCCATTGACAACGGTGATGCCCAACATACAGCTTGCCATGGAAAGGAGTATGAATGATTGAATGAAGGCAGTAGGAAAGCAGAGATTCAGAAGGAACAAAGCATCTCCATACGCTTATCTGAAATTCTCACCAATGAATTACATAAGTATCTCTATCTTATTTTATATTTTATTTATATTTTAATTATCAAATATCCATAATAATTTGAATCCATCTGACTGATATTTACAAGATGACCATAGCTTGCTTCAAGCCGACAATCTCCGTGGGATCGACCCTTACTCATGTAAGGTTTATTACTTGGACGACCCAGTGCACTTGTTGGTTAGTTGTGCAAAGTTGTGAAGAAGAAGTGAGATTATGAAGCACCAAGTTTTTGGCACCGTTACTGGGGAATGAAAAATCATGATTTCGTGCACCAATGGGATATCAGCATACCTCGAAAATATAAGAAAGATGAATTATTTTTCAGATAAACTTGAACAAAGGCTGACTGGAAGAAGCTCAAGGTCTTCTATCTCAAGTGTTACAATAGAAGAGAAAAAACAAGGGCATAATGAAGCAGCAAGTAACATAACATTTGAAGTTCTTTAGATTAGCAAACTGTCTTACAAACATGGGTTCACTTTATAATCAATTTCTATGCAGAAATTTTAGAAACAGGAAGAGAAACTCATTATAAGGATAAGGAAAATTATGATACTTCCAGACACCACTACATAGACTCCGGCAGCTTAGGTATGTCCAAAAGGTCCCCATCAATCACTACAGCAATTTATCATGAGTGTGTGGGTGACAGTGGTCATGGTCCTCATTCGAGAGGTTAGCTATTTTGATATGGTCGACTCATTTTGTATAGATTTTTCCAACAGGTTGAACTATTTTTCGTAATAATAAGTCACGACTTGATTATTAGACCTACATGTAAACTTTCCAACAGGTTGAACTGTCATTCGTAATAATAAGTCACAACTTGATTATTAGATAAATAGCAATTCCGGAAGCAACTATTCTCAGCTATGTGGTTTTAATGAAGTCAGTATATAAAAATTTTGTGGGATGTAAAGCTTGGAAATGACATGTATTGTGTTAACCCTGTAGGTAACATATGTGCAGAGACGACAAAAATTTGCAAAAGGGAAAGGGCTTTTAAGCTAGCTGAAAAAAGAAATGTGAATACTCGATCAGGTTAGTTCCAAGCTATTTATGTTGAGTACAATCATTTTAAAGGAGACTGATGCAAATGGTTTGGTCCAAGTGGATATGGTTCAAAAGATAGATAATTTTGAGTGTACTATGCAAACGTGTATAGTTGTGGGGCATCAAATTTTCTCACACAATGTACACACACAGATGATAATCTTCTTTTATTTAGGGGTTGTTGCTTCGAGACTATTTAGTTCCTCGACTATAAACTAAATACATACACTCTAATCTTACTACCATTTTTACAATTGAATAATTTTATTGCAGAAACATATCCCAGGATGAATAAGCGAACTCCAACCTCAATTAGAACCGCGGCAAAAATTAGATTGCCACAAATTTTTAATTCAATTTCAAATGGCTCAGGTTATGACGAGGTTAGCTCCGTGGAAAAGAGCAACGTAGCAATGGGTAAGAAAATTTATATACAATATATAGTGGCAGAAATTAGAGAAGGATTCGTTATTAATTTTGTGTTTAATAAAAAAATTGAGAAAAAATATCTTAGAGTCATCTTTAAAGTAGTTATGTATTGGATTTACTTCATATTCCTTTAAACTAACTCAGCATAAATAATAAACTAAAATTATTTAGTAAAACTGGCTGTTATTTTAAAAAATCCAAAGCATCACCTAAAAGTGATTCTCACAGACACAAAAGCTTGGATTCTGCAGCCTTTTATTCGAAGTAACTAACTTATCAAATTTACCTTTTAAAATATAATTTTCTAATAATGTTGTAACACATTTTTTTGTTGAACAAAATGAAAAAGAATATTTAGTTCCCAGAAAGTTCTTCCAAAATAAGATAACCAGTTAAAAAAGGTTAGCTTTAACTGATAATGGATATTTTGTCAAACCAAATATAAAAAATTATTCAGTATCCAAAAGTATCTTTCCAAATTTGAAAAGAATGCAAAAATGTTCCAACTTCAACTTTTAAGTGTTTATGCATTGGATTTAGTTTACATTCCTTTAAACTAAGGCTGCCTAAATAATTAAATAATATTAAAATGTCGAGTATACTGTTTACTTGATAGACCAAAATATAAACATACTGAAAATAATTCAAACACACACAGATTTGGTTTGGTAACAGTATTTTTTCAAGAATAGGTTATCAAAATTAAATTTGAAAAGATAGTTTTTTAAATTTGTTGAAGTTTATTTTTGTTAAGTTAGAGTAAAAATACATTTTTAATTTAATGAGCATAAGCAACAACATTTGTGTTTCATCAATTAGTTTTACAGAATGCCAAACACTATATATGCATAAACGTAACAGACTTTTTGGAGGAATAATCTAACCAAGTGACATAAGATAAAATTTTTTGCAAACTATATCTTGACTTCATCTATTATGCAGCAAATTGAGTAACTATTAATGACTCATGCACAAGCACGCCTCCAAATAATCCTAACGAAGGTATAATGCAGAAAATAACCTAGCTTAATGTGTCACAAGTATGTATTGAATTTTAGTTTTCGGACAATTCGGCTAAGTTGTCTATTATCATGTAGAGTATTGGCATATGGGAGATGCAATTCATGAATGTCAATATTCCATGCTTTGTTTTGGTACGATGAAGGATCACAAAAACAATACAACATATCTACCCCTACATATACTCTCTGTTGCAGAGGAGGACAAGTTGAAATTCCTCAACTCCAAGGAGCACCCAAGGTTTTGTATGAGTTGTGATGTTAGGATTTTTTCCAGTAAAGAATTTCATAAAAACAGTCACGTTGTAGATATAGTCTCTAAACCGACAGAAATCCCTTCGTACAAACGTTTTGGTTGTCACAAGTAACAAACCCCTAAATAAATTGATAACCGAAGTATTCAAACCTCGGGTCGTCTTCTCAAGGAACTGCAGGGAAGTATGTTCTTATTATTGGTTATGGAGATTGTAAATTGGGGTTTTGAGAATGAGGAGAGAATGGTTTAATCAGCAATTAAAGTAAATAAAGAACAGGTAATTTAAATGGCAAGTAAAATAAATAAATAACTGTAAATAAACTTTTGGCAAGGTATGAGAAATTAGAGGTCCTATCCTAGTTATCTTTATCAATGATGATGAGAATTGAATCTTAATTCCACTTTGTTAACCTTTACTAAGGCAAAGGAAGGTCAAGGGATTAATTGATTTGATCTTCGGATCCTATTTATTTCCTAAGAAAAGATTGGGATTATTGAAGTTCAAATTAATTAACAAAGATAACAATTATCAATCATGTTTGAGTTTGATAACTCCTGAGTTACTGATTTCTTAACCAAGACCAAAAGGGAGAAAAGTAAATCTACTGGAATAAAAATGTCTTCAGATGGGAATAACAATAATGCAAATAAAAGAAAGCAATATTAAACTAAAATACCTCAATTAACATTAATTCAAAAGAATAATCTATAACATGAATGTAGCATAAGCCAAATAGGCAACATAACTAATATAAGCATTAAAGTATCTGAAAGTAAGGGATAAATATAAAGTAAAAGAACATTGAACCTGGGATTGAGAGTCACTCCTAAAACTAAGAGAAATCCTAAATCCTAATCCTAGGAGAGAGGAGAGAATCTCCCTCTCAAAACTAAATCTAAATCATGAAAACTAACTAAAGTGGAGTCTCCCCTTGAATGGATGCATTCTCCCACTTCATAACCTCTGGTCTATGCCTTCTGGACTTGGATTTGGGCAGGGCTTCAGAATATGCTATGGGCATTTTCTGCAATTTCTGGTGTGTGGCCTCTGTCACGTGTCCACGTGGGTCACGCGGTTGCATCATTCGGAGTTTTCCTTGTCACGCGGTCGCGTCAGTCATGCGACCGTGTCATATGTGTTTTTGCGCTGGCATGCGGCCGCGTCGCCCATGCGATCGCGTGGCTGCCAGTTTCTTCACAAACTCCGTTTTATACTTTCCTTCCAATTTTGTATGTTTCCTTTCCATCCTTTAAGTCATTCCTGCCTTAGAAGATCTGAAACTACTCAACACACTAATCACGACATCGAATGGAGATAAAGGTGATTAAAATAATTAATTTTAAAGCATAGGAAACATATTTTTCACATACATCACATAATAAGGAAGGGAAAGTAAAACCATGCAATTAATATGAATAAGTGGGTGAAAGATTGAATAAATCACTCAGATTAAGCACAAAATATATCATAAAATATGGGTTTATCAACCTCCCCACACTTAAACAATAGCATGTCCTCATGCTAAATCCAAGAGTAATGTTAGGTTAAAGTGGTGGAATGTCATGCAATGCAATCTAATCTAAATGCAACTACCTAGATGCATCATGCAATTCTTAAATTTTTATTCACTTGTATATAAAGCTTGCATGTAGTTGAATTAATTCACATTCTCAGGGAGTCATAAATATATATAGCCAAACCTTAGATAGTTGATAAAGTGCCTTTACAATTGAAATGGGAGAGAAAAATATTTTATAAACTTGCAAGACAATTAATAATTTCAGCAGAGATATATGTTAATGAGCTATTGAATCCAAACTGGATTTTGTGTTTACTCTCTAGTCACTCAGTGTTTATTGGGTTAATCACTCTATTCTTCTTTTTATTCTTACTTTCTATAACTTTGTTCTTCATCTAACCAATCAACAATTATAGAATATAGACATACCAAAAATCATGAGGTCTTCAGTTAAGGTTGTAATGGGGCCAAGGTAAAGGTAAGGGTATATGTATAAGGCTAAGTGAGCTAATAAGTGAATCCTTAATTAGTCTAAGATCTCACCTAACATACATACTTTGTAAAGCAAAGCTTCTTTACCCAATTTTCCCATATTTTCCCACTTTTGATGTTACATGCTCATGTTTCAATATTTATTATTTTTATCCCATGTGCATTGCTTTATTTCACATTTGGGGAATTCTTTTGTGTCCCCTTTATTCAACTACTGAAAAATAACACCTTTTTTTTTTAAATGCACATGGTAATTCAATTATTTTGATTTCACATGAGCATGCTTCCCAAAAATTTTTTTTTTTGAATTATTTTATTCTTTTCAACTTTTCTACCCTTTTATTTTTATCATCCATGTTCCCAATAGGTTTCCCACATGTAAACCATACACAATTTCTATCTTAAGCTAACCAAGGATTCAACTTGGGATTTTTATTTTGTTTTTCTGCTTAAGGCTAGTAATGTTGTTTATAGAATAAAAGGGGAATTAAAGCCTCAAGGGGGCTAACAAGGGTGATGTAAAAGGTAAGCTATTTTGTGATAAGTGAGCTAAAATCAAATAATGGCCTCAATCACTCTCTTGGTATGTATTTCTATTCTATAATCAGACATATAGATTAAAACAAAATAAAGAACATCAGAATAAAAAAGAAGGACGGAACACACAAGAATAAAATATTATGGTTTGAATGTAACCATACAATTAAGCTCAAAAATCACAGGCTGTGTGTTCTCTAGCTCAAAAATCATTTATCAGTTATGTATGTCATGCAGGTTTAGTTAAAAATTCCCATTATTCTCCATGTAAAATTTATATTGAATGGCTTTAAAGTTCTAGTGTTTCTCCTTGATGAAATGTTGTTAACTAATGATGCACGGAAAAATTGTCTCACAACAAATCTCCCTTCGGCAAGTGTACCGAATTTGTCGTCAAGTAAAAACTCACAATAGAGTGAGGTCGAATCCCACAGGGATTGATTGATCAAGCAACTTTAATTAGAAGAATGTTCTAGTTGAGCGAATCCAGAATTTGGGTTGAGAGTTGCAGAAAATAAAATGGCGGGAATGTAAATAACAGAAAAGTAAATGCTAGAATTAAAGGACTGGAAGTAAATGACTGAAATTAAATTGCAGAATTGTAAATGGGAATGGGGGATTTGCTCATAAAAGTAAATGGCAGAAATTAAAGAGAATGGGTAAGATCAGAGATGGGGAGTTCATTGGGCTTAGGAGATGTTGCAATTCTCCGGATCAAGTTCATTTTCATCTCTTCCTCAATCAATGCACTCATTGATCTCCTTGGCAATCTTAATTGATTGAATTACAATTTCTTGCAATTCAATCTCTCAAATCTTGATCAATAGCCAATTCCTTGGTCAATTGCTCATGAGAAGAGATGAAGTATGGTCACTGATTATACCACATGCATTTCCCAAATCAAGTATTGAGAGGGTTATAGTCACATACCCATCCAAACCTAATTTGGTCCAGCATGAGAAAGCATTTCTAGCTTGATCTCTTCATTCCTCTTTCAAGGTTCAAAAGAGATCCAAGTTTGAATAGCTTCTTTTCCAAGATAACTACTCAATTGGATGAAGATCGAAAGCTTTCAAGTAAAATCAAGAGAAAAGATAGAAGAAGAATAACGAAAATTAGTATTGATCCATCAAATTACAACAGAGCTCCCTAACCCAATGAAAGGGGTTTAGTTGTTCATAGCTCTTGAAAAAATGAAAACAAAGATGGAGAATACATCATAAAACTAGAAAATGTAGAGAAAGTAAATACAGAGAGTAGTTCTCTTTTTCCAGCCCTCAGAACTCCTTTCTCAATTCAAAGCTACTCCTATATATACTACTTCTCTCAGCTTCTAGTTGGCTCTTCAAGTCTTGGGCCTTTGGATCTTGAGTTTGAAGCAGTTCTTTTCTTCATTTGGGCTTGGCTTTACTTGCAGAGAGAAAGTGCTAAGTGGGCAGAGACTTTAGCTCAGGGCGTTAGGGGTGTCAACATTTAGTGAAAGTATAAGTTCGAGAACGTTAGTGACACTTAATATTTTTACTAACGTTCCAGTGTACCCCTTTGCCTCACGTTAGAGCCCACGTTAACTAGGTTAACGTGGCTTCTAACGTCGCCTTGCCAACCTTCGAGAATGTTAGTGACACTCAACATTGTCACTAACGTTCCAATGTGCCCCTGGATCTCACGTTAGAGTCCACGTTAATTAGGTTAACGTGGCTTCTAACGTGGCCATTCTTAGCCATCCCAACGTTAGTGACAATGTTGAGTGTCACTAACGTTGGCTCATCATTCATTCCTCATCGTTAGCTTCCACGTTAACTAGGTTAACATGGAAGTTAACGTGGCTCCTTGGGGGGTTGTGTGGTTGCTTCCAACGTTAGTGACTATATTGAGTGTCACTAACGTTGTCGACAACTCTCACCTCTTACGTTAGCTCCCACGTTAACCAAGTTAACGTGGGAGTTAACGTGGTGTGTTGCATCCTTAGGCCAACGTTAGTGACAATGTTGAATGTCACTAACGTTGGCTTCTCTTCCTCCCTTTAACGTTAGAGGCCACGTTAACTAGGTTAACGTGGGCTCTAACGTGGCCACTCATGAGTGTTTGCCAACGTTAGTGACAATGTTAAGTGTCACTAACGTTGGCTCAACTTCCCTTCTCCACGTTAGAGTGCACATTAACTTAGTTAACGTGACTCTTAACGTAGGCAATGATGGCTTTGAGAGTGTTATTGGCAATCACTTTTCTCATTAACCTTGCAAGTTACCTCCCTTTCCTTGCTTCCTTTGGTCCTGAAATCAAGCAACAGAGTGCATCAAAGTTCTAGTCCAAGTCATGGGTAATGCAGCATACAATTTGTCACTAAATTCATGCAAAATCCACATGAAATAATGTAAAATGCATAATGTATGCTTGAATCAAGGTGTAGGTGAATATCTACCCAAAACTAGCTTATTTCCTAAAGAAATGCATGAAACTACCCTAAAAACAGTAAAGAAAAGGTCAGTGAAACTGGCCAAGATGCCCTGGCATCACAACACCAAACTTAAAGCTTGCTTGTCCCTAAGCAAGTACTGGAACAAGAGAATGATGAATGGAATATCCAGAGGAATGAGTCATTCTTGTGGAAGTCATGTTACTGATTTTATGGTGGTTTCATGCATAGCAACTTAGGTTCATTCCATTACTGGCTTTCAGACTTTTATCATGTTCCTAAACACTTACTTTGTTTATATCCCATGAGACTTTTATTCATTGATCCTTTTATTGTTATTTCAAGGGTTATTTGTGTTATTTAGGCTAAGTGCTCTGTAAGGGGGCAACTCTTTAAGATAAGCTTTCAGCCAACACTAGTTGGTTCAAGGTGCTAGGTGTTGAAGCACCCCTAAGGACTTACTCCCTCAAGTCTCTCCCCCATACATACACACTACAGGCATATAGTTTATTTATTTTCTTTTCTTGAGACCTTGGTGTCTAGCACCTCTTTGGGTTACTAAATGCTCTGTAGTGAGGGTTACTCTTGATAGTGGATTTTCAGCTGATAATCCCAGGTTAGTTAACCCAAGTTACCAAGTGATAAAGCACCCCTGAGAGCTTATTCATCCAAGTAGATCCCTCACACAGGAGCACCACAGACACTTGTCTCAAGGTCCAAACCATTGGTGCCTAGCCTTATTGCTTACTCTTTTTCTTTTGTTTTTCACTTCCATTGTTCTTTCCCTTTTCTCTTATTAGGATCTTGTTATTAACTTAGTCTCATGGGTATATCCAAAGTCAAGTATTCAGAATAGATAGTTGTCCTCCTAGCCTTGTGGTTGAACCAACTTAGCTAACTTATGACTACCCCAAAGATTCATGAATGAACTTCAACATTATGAACTCTACTCTGGTCTTTTAAAAACATAAACATTCTCTTCTTCATTTGATTTAAAATGGACAAGCTTACAAGTAAATAAGGGAAAGATACAGTGACATTTAAACCAGAAATCATGGACCTATTCAGAAAGAAAACTTAAAAGACAGAATTTAAAAAGTTTAAACATAACATGGAAGTAGGTTCTATTTCATACAAGATCTTCCTTATTTAAAGCATAGAAAATGATGGACTAAAAAGAACTCCACCACCTTTCATTCATGTGGATGTCCATGCTTCCATCCTTGCTTGTCCTCATTGTGTCTCTCTTGAGTGCTTGTACTTCCACTTCCCTTGCCTTTTCCAAGCAGCTTCCTCCAGAAACCACCATCTTCCATCTTCTTCTTGAGTGTCTCCTTTTGCTGTTTCACTTTCCTCTCTTCTTGTTCTACAAAATCTTTTTGGACCTCATCATATGTAGGGATGACATAGTGTAGCTGATGCATATTACTGGTCATGTAGTTCAACTTGGCTTGAGTGTTTACATAGAACTCCTCCCTATGTAGTTGCCTTCCTTCATTGAGTACACTGAACTCATTGAAAGTTTTCATTTGGGCTATCTGCCACTGGTTGAGTTCTTTCAAGTGCTTCTCTTGAAGCTCTTGCCTCTCATTCACTTGGTTGATGGCTTGAGTGAGCCGGGAGTAGTGTTCCTGCTGCTGCTCCATTTGTTGTTTTTGCCATGCTTCCTGTTGGCTCAGCCGGTTCAGTATTTACTCTTGTCCTTCCATATGTCTCTGTCCCAAATCTTCAATGGCTCTTAGAAGGTGAGTCATATTCAAGTTGGCTGGGTCATAATGCTCTTCCTGCTGGTATTCTTCCTAATGATATTCCTCTTGATGAACTCTTTCTTTTGCTTTTGGTTTCCCTATTTGTGGCCTTCTTTGTTGCTGAGCAGGTGTAGTATAAACCAATCGCTCGAGTGTAACTGGCCTCCCTGGGTTCACCCAGTCTGGGTTGCTGTCCTCAAATACTACTTTGGCCTTGTTGCATAAGCGGAGAATGGTGCTGGGGTACCAAAGCCTGGCACCTGAATCAACCTTCTCAACTGAATCTTGAATTCCCTCGGCGATAAGCTCATTCACATTAATTTCCCCACCTTGTATTAAGCAATGCACCATAGTGGCTCGATTGATGTTTACCTATGAATTATTTGCAGCTGGTAGAATGGACCTCCTTACGAGTTCAAACCACCCCTTGGCTTCAGGGCTCAGGTCTCCCCTCTTGATGAACTTGGGTCTCCCATCTGTGTACCTCTCCCAGTCAGCTGCTATAACACAGATGTCTGCCACTATCTCTGAGAGCTCATCATTATCAGGGCTTCTACTTATCCTTGCCTGATAACTATCCTCATCAAAATGAGGTGATTTTAGGTGAAGAACTCTTGTTATGGCGTTTGGGCTGAAGTCCACCTCCTTTCTTCTTACGTAACTTTTGAAGGTTGGGGCCTTGGTTTTATCTTCTCTTACTACATTTGCATAAAATTCCTTGATGAGGTTTCCATTGATCTTCCCCTCTGGACTTGTGAGCAATTGCCACCCCCTCTGTTCGATTTTCTCTAGAATTTGTGGTGACTCATTTGCATTGATTTGGAAGATTAACTCTGGCAATATCTTTCTGGCCCTTATCCGCTCGAATTCATGTTCATGAAAGGCCGTTTTGAATCTCTTCTCATCGAAAGGGACACTCTCCATGGGTTCCTTCCTCTTTTGCCTCTTTGAGCTTGATGATGCCATGAATTGAGTTGCTGTTTTGAAAAAGGGGGTTGGATGATACGGATAGATGAGGAATAGGTTGGCTTATGATAGAGTGTGATGAAGGGGGTTGAGCAAGCCGAAAGTATGAAATGTGGGAGTGGGAATTTGAATGTGAGGAATGAACATGCTCTAGAGCTCACTTATATAGGGAGATCATGAGTGGATGGAAGGTGTAGATTGCAAGGATTTTTTCTTAATGGACGGTTGGGTTGTGTATGAAGGAAGGACAAGGATCATCACTTAATGAGAGTGATTGGTTCGGTCTTCAATGGTCTTTCTTCTCCAATGTTGCATGGCAACGTTTCCCCATGCGTTCCCTCTTGAGACATGTGTGTAGTGCTCTTCATTAAGTGGCAAAATCTTCCCCATTTAATTGTCCAAGCAATCCCTTTTTATGCTTCTTTTCTTTTCCTATAAAGATTTAAAATAAGGGAATTAATATCATAAAAATCAAATTCTACGGCTAAAATAATAAAGAGACAAAAAAGATTTTGTTTATTTATGAATTTCAACTGATTAACTACTTGTGTATCCTTATGCAGTTTGGTGGCACCATGGGGTGACACCAAACTTAGTTTGAAGCAATGTGCTGAAAAGTTTTGTTCAAAGCTCCCAAGACTAGCATGCATCTTGGTTTGCTTTTAACACCAAACTTGTTCTTCACTATATACTGCATGATAAAGATTTCACCAAGTGTTTGTCAAGCTTGGGTTGAAATTCATAAACATTGATTTATTCACTATTTTGAAAACATATAAAACATGGGTTGCCTCCCATGAAGCGCTTCGTTAGCGTCACTAGCTTGACGTTTTTCCCTCATCAGGGTGGTTGGTAGTGCTTAAAGTCCTCTCCTCTTGCTGTGGACTTATATCCATTGGTTGGATCAATGATCTCCACATGTTCCAGGGAAAGGACTCTGTTGATAGTGAAGACCTTGGGTAACTGAGATGGTACAGTAGGGAGATTAGGGGGAATATCTGGGAAGTAAGCTGAGACAACTCTATCCCCTGGAGAGAAGTCTTCCGTAGGGATCTTCTTGTTCCTCCACCTCCTTGGTACCTTCTTCTTTGTTTCTTTTGAGGTTGCCTTCCCCTTGGTGACCTCTTTTTCTGCAGGGGTTGTGATGCTGTCTTTACCTGCCTCTAGAAGTTTAGGTTCCTCTAATTTTTCCTTGAGCTGTGGCAATTGCTGTGTTCCTTGTTTATCAATTAAGGGAATCTCAGAATGATCTGGCTGTGCTTCAGTGCTTGTCTCCTCCTT
Organism: Arachis hypogaea; assembly: GCF_003086295.3. Classification (NCBI taxonomy): domain Eukaryota; kingdom Viridiplantae; phylum Streptophyta; class Magnoliopsida; order Fabales; family Fabaceae; genus Arachis; species Arachis hypogaea. The sequence continues at coordinate 44,216,620 of NC_092051.1, forward strand.
CAGTGTCTCATTATCATTTGTGCTTCGTTCCTTGTCCTCTTGATCTGTTTCTTGTGAGAGTTTGAAAACATTGAAGCTGAGTCGTTCATCATGGATTCTCAATATTAGCTCCCCTTTCTCTACATCGATAAGTGCTCTGGCCGTAGCTAGGAATGGTCTTCCCAATATGATTGGATGAGAGTGACTCTCTTCCATGTCCAGGATGACAAAGTCTGTTGGGAGAAAGTATTTCCGAACCTTTAGCAACACATTTTCCACCACTCCTATTGCTTGCTTTTGAGTTTTGTCAGCCAGTCTAATGATTACATCTGTGGGCATTATCTCATTGATCTGCAGCCTCTTTGCCAGGGATAAGGGCAGTAAGTTGATGCTGGCCCCCAAATCACATAGTGCTCTATCGAATATAGTTTCACCTATGGCACAAGGGATGTGAAAACTCCCTGGGTCTCTTTTTTTTGTAGGCAACTCAGGTTGAATGAGGGCATTACATTCCTTGTTCATCACTATAGTCTGGCCTCCTTTGAGTGAGCTTTTCCTGGGAAGAAGTTCCTTCATATACTTGATGAATGCAGGCATTTTTTGAATTGCCTTGATGAATGGTATGTTCACATGCAGAGATGCAAACAAGTCTAGGAACCTTGAGTATATTCTTTTTCCCACAGCACCATTGAGCAGTTGAGGGAAGGGTGCATAGAGCTTCAGCAGCTCTTGTTGTGAGATTTCTGGTTCTTGGTGGTCTTTATCCTCCTCCTTTATTGAGTTGTCTTCAGGTTGTTCGAGAAGTTTGCCTTGCTTGTCTTCAGTCTCTTGATCACTTGTAGTGACCATTTTGCAATCTTCCCATCTTACTTTCTTTGCTTCAGCTTTGGGATTTTTCTCCGTGTCACTTGGGAAGCTATCAGTAGGTTTGGGAATCTTCTTACCTAAATATCCCACCTGGAATTCCAGCTTCCTAATGGTCTCTCCATGGTTCTTAATATTGGCTCGCACCTCCTCTTTGAACACCTTATTTTCTTGAATCTCTTGGCATATTCCTTCAAGTAGGGCTTCAATCTTAGAGAGCTTGTCATCAATTGATGAGTGATTTGGAGCAGATGTGCTATTTTGGTTTTGATAAGCATGTGGAGAGGTGTTGTTGTGGGGGTGTTGAGATGTCCTCTGTGTGAAATGCTGATGAGCTGCATTGTTGTTGGAGTTGTAACGTCTCTGGTCTTGGTTTTGATCTTGCTCGGTTCCCCACCCAAAGTTTGGGTGGTTTCTCCATCCAGGGTTGTAGGTCTTGGAGTATGGATCATAGTTTTTCTTTGGTGAATTTCCAATGTAGTTGGCTTGCTCCTGACTACCCTCTGCTTCTTCATTCACTCCTTCTTGGGTTGTTGATGAAGTTGAGATTGCTGCTACTTGGTTCCTCTCCATCTTCTTGGTGAGGTCAGCCAGCTGCTGGGTAATGAGCTTGTTTTGGGCCAACAGAGCATCTACATTGTTTAGCTCCATTACTCCTCTTGTGTTCCCTCTTTCGGAAGCATAGAAGTAGTCGTTCTCTGCTACTGTTTCAATAACATCTATGGCTTCCTCAATAGTCTTCTTCTTGTTCAAAGATCCTCCGGATGAATGGTCTACGGCCTTCTTTGATTCATAAGAGAGCCCTTCATAGAAAATGTGCAGCTGCATCCATTCGTTGAACATGTCAGGTGGACACCTCCTTGTTAAGTCCTTGAACCTCTCCCATGCTTCATATAGAGTCTCACCATCTTGTTGCCTGAAAGTTTGGACCTCAGCTCTCAGCCTATTGATTCGTTGAGGAGGGTAAAATCTTGCTAAGAATTTGTTCACCACGTCTTCCCAAGTTGTCAAGCTTTCCCTTGGGAAAGATTCCAGCCACTTGGCTGCTTTGTCCCTAAGTGAGAATGGAAACAAGAGCAGTCTATAGGTGTCAGGATGAACACCATTAGACTTTACTGTGTCACATATCCTCAGGAAGGTGGTTAAATATTGATTGGGGTCTTCTTGAATACCTCCTCCAAACGAGCAGTTGTTCTGAACAAGGGTGATGAGCTGTGGTTTAAGTTCAAAGTTATTGGCATGGATTGTTGGCTTTTGGATGCTACTTCCATAATTGCCTGGGTTTGGATTGATGTAAGAGCCCAAACCTCTTCTATCCTCCCCAGCATGATTTGCTCTACTTCCTCCCCCATGGTTGTGATCTTCTTCTTCATGATGGTTTTCCATGTTGTCTTCCATGTTTGGTTCAAAGAATTCCTCTTCTTCCTCAGCACCAACCACTTTCTTTCCTCTTGCCTCCCTCCTTAATCTAAGGAAGGTCCTCTCAGGTTCAGAATCGAAGGAAGTTGAAGTCCCGCTTCTTCTCCCTGTCATACAACCATCAAGTGCAAGCAAGAAAAGCTAGGTGCAGAAAGTATTTGTGTCAGAATTACTGTTAGTTGTGGGTGATGCAATATATCAAACAGTTAGTGGGTTAGCAAACAGAATTGAAAATAACAAAGAAAAACAAAAGAGTAGAGGGGGAAGGGAAGAAGTTTAACTAAAATAAAAAGTAAATCACTCAAACAGAAAATGAAATTCACAAAATAAAAATGCTCAATCTAGTGAGCTTTCAATTTAATCATTGTTGATGCACAATCAATCCCTAGCAACGGCGCCATAAACTTGATGCACGGAAAACTTGTCTCACAACAAATCACCCTTCGGCAAGTGTACTGAATTTGTCGTCAAGTAAAAACTCACAATAGATTGAGGTCGAATCTCACAGGGATTGATTGATCAAGCAACTTTAATTAGAAGAATGTTCTAGTTGAGCGAATCCAGAATTTGGGTTGAGAGTTGCAGAAAATAAAATGGCGGGAATGTAAATAACAGAAAAGTAAATGCTAGAATTAAAGGACTGGAAGTAAATGACTGAAATTAAATTGCAGAATTGTAAATGGGAATGGGGGATTTTCTCATAAAAGTAAATGGCAGAAATTAAAGAGAATGGGTAAGATCAGAGATGGGGAGTTCATTGGGCTTAGGAGATGTTGCGATTCTCCGGATCAAGTTCATTTTTATCTCTTCCTCAATCAATGCACTCATTGATCTCCTTGGCAATCTTAATTGATTGAATTACAATTTCTTGCAATTCAATCTCTCAAATCTTGATCAATAGCCAATTCCTTGGTCAATTGCTCATGAGAAAAGATGAAGTATGGTCACTGATTATACCACATGCATTTCCCAAATCAAGTATTGAGAGGGTTATAGTCACATACCCATCCAAACCCAATTTGGTCCAGCATGAGAAAGCATTTCTAGCTTGATCTCTTCATTCCTCTTTCAAGGTTCAAAAGAGATCCAAGTTTGAATAGCTTCTTTTCCAAGATAACTACTCAATTGGATGAAGATCGAAAGCTTTCAAGTAAAATCAAGAGAAAAGATAGAAGAAGAATAACGAAAATTAGTATTGATCCATCAAATTACAACAGAGCTCCCTAACCCAATGAAAGGGGTTTAGTTGTTCATAGCTCTTGAAAAAATGAAAACAAAGATGGAGAATACATCATAAAACTAGAAAATGCAGAGAAAGTAAATACAGAGAGTAGTTCTCTTTTTCCAGCCCTCAGAACTCCTTTCTCAATTCAAAGCTACTCCTATATATACTACTTTTCTCAGCTTCTAGTTGGCTCTTCAAGTCTTGGGCCTTTGGATCTTGAGTTTGAAGCAGTTCTTTTCTTCATTTGGGCTTGCCTTTACTTGCAGAGAGAAAGTGCTAAGTGGGCAGAGACTTTAGCTCAGGGCGTTAGGGGTGTCAACATTTAGTGAAAGTATAAGTTCGAGAACGTTAGTGACACTTAATATTTTCACTAACGTTCCAATGTACCCCTTTGCCTCACGTTAGAGCCCACGTTAACTAGGTTAACGTGGCTTCTAACGTGGCCTTGCCAACCTTCGAGAATGTTAGTGACACTCAACATTGTCACTAACGTTCCAATGTGCCCCTGGATCTCACGTTAGAGTCCACGTTAATTAGGTTAACATGGCTTCTAACGTGGCCATTCTTAGCCATCCCAACGTTAGTGACAATGTTGAGTGTCACTAACGTTGGCTCATCATTCATTCCTCATCGTTAGCTTCCACGTTAACTAGGTTAACGTGGAAGTTAACGTGGCTCCTTGGGGGGTTGTGTGGTTGCTTCCAACGTTAGTGACTATGTTGAGTGTCACTAACGTTGTCGACAACTCTCACCTCTTACGTTAGCTCCCACGTAAACCAAGTTAACGTGGGAGTTAACGTGGTGTGTTGCATCCTTAGGCCAACGTTAGTGACAATGTTGAATGTCACTAACGTTGGTTTCTCTTCCCCCCTTTAACGTTAGAGGCCACGTTAACTAGGTTAACATGGGCTCTAACGTGGCCACTCATGAGTGTTTACCAACGTTAGTGACAATGTTAAGTGTCACTAACGTTGGCTCAACTTCCCTTCTCCATGTTAGAGTGCACGTTAACTTAGTTAACGTGACTCTTAACGTGGGCAATGATGGCATTGAGAGTGTTATTGGCAATCACTTTTCTCATTAACCTTGCAAGTTACCTCCCTTTCCTTGCTTCGTTTGGTCCTGAAATCAAGCAACAGAGTGCATCAAAGTTCTAGTCCAAGTCATGGGTAATGCAGCATACAATTTGTCACTAAATTCATGCAAAATCCACATGAAATAATGTAAAATGCACAATGTATGCTTGAATCAAGGTGTAGGTGAATATCTACCCAAAACTAGCTTATTTCCTAAAGAAATGCATGAAACTACCCTAAAAACAGTAAAGAAAAGGTCAGTGAAACTGGCCAAGATGCCCTGGCATCACAACACCAAACTTAAAGCTTGCTTGTCCCTAAGCAAGTACTGGAACAAGAGAATGATGAATGGAATATCCAGAGGAATGAGTCATTCTTGTGGAAGTCATGTTACTGATTTTATGGTGGTTTCATGCATAGCAACTTAGGTTCATTCCATTACTGGCTTTCAGACTTTTATCATGTCCCTAAACACTTACTTTGTTTATATCCCATGAGACTTTTATTCATTGATCCTTTTATTATTATTTCAAGGGTTATTTGTGTTATTTAGGCTAAGTGCTCTGTAAGGGGGCAACTCTTTAAGATAAGCTTTCAGCCAACACTCCCGAACTAGTTGGTTCAAGGTGCTAGGTGTTGAAGCACCCCTAAGGACTTACTCCCTCAAGTCTCTCCCCCATACATACACACTACAGGCATATAGTTTATTTATTTTCTTTTCTTGAGACCTTGGTGTCTAGCACCTCTTTGGGTTACTAAATGCTCTGTAGTGAGGGTTACTCTTGATAGTGGATTTTCAGCTGATAATCCCGGGTTAGTTAACCCAAGTTACCAAGTGATAAAGCACCCCTGAGAGCTTATTCATCCAAGTAGATCCCTCACACAGGAGCACCACAGACACTTGTCTCAAGGTCCAAACCATTGGTGCCTAGCCTTATTGCTTACTCTTTTTCTTTTGTTTTTCACTTCCATTGTTCTTTCCCTTTTCTCTTATTAGGATCTTGTTATTAACTTAGTCTCATGGGTATATCCAAAGTCAAGTATTCAGAATAGATAGTTGTCCTCCTAGCCTTGTGGTTGAACCAACTTAGCTAACTTATGACTACCCCAAAGATTCATGAATGAACTTCAACATTATGAACTCTACTCTGGTCTTTTAAAAACATAAACATTCTCTTCTTCATTTGATTTAAAATGGACAAGCTTACAAGTAAATAAGGGAAAGATGCAGTGACATTTAAACCAGAAATCATGGACCTATTCAGAAAGAAAACTTAAAAGACAGAATTTAAAAAGTTTAAACATAACATGGAAGCAGGTTCTATTTCATACAAGATCTTCCTTATTTAAAGCATAGAAAATGATGGACTAAAAAGAACTCCACCACCTTTCATTCATGTGGATGTCCATGCTTCCATCCTTGCTTGTCCTTATTGTGTCTCTCTTGTGTGCTTGTACTTCCACTTCCCTTGCCTTTTCCAAGCAGCTTCCTCCAGAAACCACCATCTTCCATCTTCTTCTTGAGTGTCTCCTTTTGCTGTTTCACTTTCCTCTCTTCTTGTTCTACAAAATCTTTTTGGACCTCATCATATGTAGGGATGACATAGTGTAGCTGATGCATATTACTGGTTATGTAGTTCAACTTGGCTTGAGTGTTTACATAGAACTCCTCCCAATGTAGTTGCCTTCCTTCATTGAGTACACTGAACTCATTAAAAGTTTTCATTTGGGCTATCTGCCGCTGGTTGAGTTCTTTCAAGTGCTTCTCTTGAAGCTCTTGCCTCTCATTCACTTGGTTGATGGCTTGAGTGAGCCGGGAGTAGTGTTCCTGCTGCTGCTCCATTTGTTGTTTTTGCCATGCTTCCTGTTGGCTCAGCCGGTTGAGTATTTGCTCTTGTCCTTCCATATGTCTCTGTCCCAAATCTTCAATGGCTCTTAGAAGGTGAGTCATATTCAAGTTGGCTGGGTCATAATGCTCTTCCTGCTGGTATTCTTCCTAATGATATTCCTCTTGATGAACTCTTTCTTTTGCTTTTGGTTTCCCTATTTGTGGCCTTCTTTGTTGCTGAGCAGGTGTAGTATAAACCAATCGCTCGAGTGTAACTGGCCTCCCTGGGTTCACCCAGTCTGGGTTGCTGTCCTCAAATACTACTTTGGCCTTGTTGCATAAGCGTAGAATGGTGCTGGGGTACCAAAGCCTGGCACCTGAATCAACCTTCTCAGCTGAATCTTGAATTCCCTCGGCGATAAGCTCATTCACATTAATTTCCCCACCTTGTATTAAGCAATGCACCATAGTGGCTCGATTGATGTTTACCTCTAAATTATTTGCAGCTGGTAGAATGGACCTCCTTACGAGTTCAAACCACCCCTTGGCTTCAGGGCTCAAGTCTCCCCTCTTGATGAACTTGGGTCTCCCATCTGTGTACCTCTCCCAGTCAGCTGCTATAACACAGATGTCTGCCAGTATCTCTAAGAGCTCATCATTATCAGGGCTTCTACTTATCCTTGCCTGATAACTATCCTCATCAAAATGAGGTGATTTCAGGTGAAGAACTCTTGTTATGGCGTTTGGGCTGATGTCCACCTCCTTTCCTCTTACGTAACTTTTGAAGGTTGGGGTCTTGGTTTTATCTTCTCTTACTACATTTGCATAAAATTCCTTGATGAGGTTTCCATTGATCTTCCCCTCTGGACTTGTGAGCAATTGCCGCCCCCTCTGTTCGATTTTCTCCAGAATTTGTGGTGACTCATTTGCATTGATTTGGAAGATTAACTCTGGCAATATCTTTTTGGCCCTTATCCGCTCGAATTCATGTTTATGAAAGGCCGTTTTGAATCTCTTCTCATCAAAAGGGACACTCTCCATGGGTTCCTTCCTCTTTTGCCTCTTTGAGCTTGATGATGCCATGAATTGAGTTGCTGTTTTGAAAAAGGGGGTTGGATGATACGGATAGATGAGGAATAGGTTGCTTATGATAGAGTGTGATGAAGGGGGTTGAGCAAGCTGAAAGTATGAAATGTGGGAGTGGGAATTTGAATGTGAGGAATGAGCATGCACTAGAGCTCATTTATATAGGGAGATCATGAGTGGATGGAAGGTGTAGATTGCAGGGATTTTTGCTTGATGGACGGTTGGGGTTGTGTATGAAGGAAGGACAAGGATCATCACTTAATGAGAGTGATTGGTTCGGTCTTCAAGGGTCTTTCTTCTCCAATGTTGCATGGCAACGTTTCCCCATACGTTCCCTCTTGAGACATGTGTGTAGTGCTCTTCATTAAGTGGCAAAATCTTCCCCATTTAATTGTCCAAGCAATCCCTTTTTATGCTTCTTTTCTTTTCCTATAAAGATTTAAAATAAGGGAATTAATATCATAAAAATTAAATTCTACGGCTAGAATAATAAAGAGACAAAAAAGATTTTGTTTATTTATGAATTTCAACTGATTAACTACTTGTGTATCCTTATGCAGTTTGGTGGCACCATGGGGTGACACCAAACTTAGTTTGAAGCAATGTGCTGAAAAGTTTTGTTCAAAGCTCCCAAGACTAGCATGCATCTTGGTTTGCTTTGAACACCAAACTTGTTCTTCACTATATACTGCATGATAAAGATTTCACCAAGTGTTTGTCAAGCTTGGGTTGAAATTCATAAACATTGATTTATTCACTATTTTGAAAACATATAAAACATGGGTTGCCTCCCATGAAGCGCTTCTTTAGCGTCACTAGCTTGATGTTTTTCCCTCATCAGGGTGGTTGGTAGTGCTTAAAGTCCTCTCCTCTTGCTGTGGACTTATATCCATTGGTTGGATCAATGATCTCCACATGTTCCAGGGAAAGAACTCTGTTGATAGTGAAGACCTTGGGTAACTGAGATGGTACAGTAGAGAGATTAGGGGGAATATCTGGGAAGTAAGCTGAGACAACTCTATCCCCTGGAGAGAAGTCTTCCGTAGGGATCTTCTTGTTCCTCCACCTCCTTGGTACCTTCTTCTTTGTTTCTTTTGAGGTTGCCTTCCCCTTGGTGACCTCTTTTTCTGCAGGGGTTGTGATGCTGTCTTTACCTGCCTCTAGAAATTTAGGTTCCTCCAATTTTTCCTTGAGCTGTGGCAATTGCTGTGTTCCTTGTTTATCAATTAAGGGAATCTCAGAATGATCTGGCTGTGCTTCAGTGCTTGTCACCTCCTTCAGTGTCTCATTATCATTTGTGCTTCGTTCCTTGTCCTCTTGATCTGTTTCTTGTGAGAGTTTGAAAACATTGAAGCTGAGTCGTTCATCATGGATTCTCAATATTAGCTCCCCTTTCTCTACATCGATAAGTGCTCTGGCCGTAGCTATGAATGGTCTTCCCAATATGATTGGATGAGAGTGACTCTCTTCCATGTCCAGGATGACAAAGTCTGTTGGGAGAAAGTATTTCCCAACCTTTAGCAACACATTTTCCACCACTCCTATTGCTTGCTTTTGAGTTTTGTCAGCCAGTCTAATGATTACATCTGTGGGCATTATCTCATTGATCTGCAGCCTCTTTGCCAGGGATAAGGGCAGTAAGTTGATGCTGGCCCCCAAATCACATAGTGCTCTATCGAATATAGTTTCACCTATGGCACAAGGGATGTGAAAACTCCCTGGGTCTCTTCTTTTTGTAGGCAACTCAGGTTGAATGAGGACACTACATTCCTTGTTCATCACTATAGTCTGGCCTCCTTTGAGTGAGCTTTTCCTGGAAAGAAGTTCCTTCATATACTTGATGAATGCAGGCATTTGTTGAATTGCCTTGATGAATGGTATGTTCACATGCAGAGATGCAAACAAGTCTAGGAACCTTGAGTATATTCTTTTTCCCACAGCACCATTGAGCAGTTGAGGGAAGGGTGCATAGAGTTTCAGCAGCTCTTGTTGTGAGATTTCTGGTTCTTGGTGGTCTTTATCCTCCTCCTTTATTGAGTTGTCTTCAGGTTGTTCGAGAAGTTTGCCTTGCTTGTCTTCAGTCTCTTGATCACTTGTAGTGACCATTTTGTAATCTTCCCATCTTACTTTCTTTGCTTCAGCTTTGGGATTTTTCTCCGTGTCACTTGGGAAGCTATCAGTAGGTTTGGGAATCTTCTTAGCTAAATATCCCACCTGGAATTCCAGCTTCCTAATGGTCTCTTCCTGGTTCTTAATATTGGCTTACACCTCCTCTTTGAACACCTTATTTTCTTGAATCTCTTGGCATATTCCTTCAAGTAGGGCTTCAATCTTAGAGAGCTTGTCATCAATTGATGAGTGATTTGGAGCAAATGTGCTATTTTGGTTTTGATAAGCATGTGGAGAGGTGTTGTTGTGGGGGTGTTGAGATGTCCTCTGTGTGAACTGCAGATGAGCTGCATTGTTGTTGGAGTTATAACGTCTCTGGTCTTGGTTTTGATCTTGCTCGCTTCCCCACCCAAAGTTTGGGTGGTTTCTCCATCCAGGGTTGTAGGTCTTGGAGTATGGATCATAGTTTTTCCTTGGTGAATTCCCAATGTAGTTGGCTTGCTCCTGACTACCCTCTGCTTCTTCATTCACTCCTTCTTGGGTTGTTGATGAAGTTGAGATTGCTGCTACTTGGTTCCTCTCCATTTTCTTGGTGAGGTCAGCCAGCTGCTGGGTAATGAGCTTGTTTTGGGCCAACAGAGCACCTACATTGTTTAGCTCCATTACTCCTCTTGTGTTCCCTCTTTCGGAAGCATAGAAGTAGTCGTTCTCTGCTACTGTTTCAATAACATCTATGGCTTCCTCAATAGTCTTCTTCTTGTTCAAAGATCCTCCGGATGAATGGTCTACGGCCTTCTTTGATTCATAAGAGAGCCCTTCATAGAAAATGTGAAGCTGCACCCATTCGTTGAACATGTCAGGTGGACACCTCCTTGTTAAGTCCTTGAACCTCTCCCATGCTTCATATAGAGTCTCACCATCTTGTTGCCTGAAAGTTTGGACCTCAGCTCTCAGCCTATTGATTCATTGAGGAGGGTAAAATCTTGCTAAGAATTTGTTCACCACGTCTTCCCAAGTTGTCAAGCTTTCCCTTGGGAAAGATTTCAGCCACTTGGCTGTTTTGTCCCTAAGTGAGAATGGAAACAAGAGCAGTCTATAGGTGTCAGGATGAACACCATTAGATTTTACTGTGTCACATATCCTCAGGAAGGTGGTTAAATATTGATTGGGGTCTTCTTGAACACCTCCTCCAAACGAGCAGTTGTTCTGAACAAGGGTGATGAGCTGTGGTTTAAGTTCAAAGTTGTTGGCATGGATTGTTGGCTTTTGGATGCTACTTCCACAATTGCCTGGGTTTGGATTGATGTAAGAGCCCAAAACTCTTCTATCCTCCCTAGCATGATTTGCTCTACCTCCTCCCCCATGGTTGTGATCTTCTTCTTCATGATGGTTTTCCATGTTGTCTTCCATGTTTGGTTCAAAGAATTCCTCTTCTTCCTCAGCACCAACCACTTTCTTTCCTCTTGCCTCCCTCCTTAATCTAAGGAAGGTCCTCTCAGGTTCAGAATCGAAGGAAGTTGAAGTCCCGCTTCTTCTCCCTGTCATACAACCATCAAGTGCAAGCAAGAAAAGCTAGGTGCAGAAAGTATTTGTGTCAGAATTACTGTTAGTTGTGGGTGATGCAATATATCAAACAGTTAGTGGGTTAGCAAACAGAATTGAAAATAACAAAGAAAAACAAAAGAGTAGAGGGGGAAGGGAAGAAGTTTAACTAAAATAAAAAGTAAATCACTCAAACAGAAAATGAAATTCACAAAATAAAAATGCTCAATCTAGTGATCTTCCAATTTAATCATTGTTGATGCACAATCAATCCTTGGCAACGGCGCCATAAACTTGATGCACGGAAAACTTGTCTCACAACAAATCTCCCTTCGGCAAGTGTACCGAATTTTTCGTCAAGTAAAAACTCACAATAGAGTAAGGTCGAATCCCACAGGGATTGATTGATCAAGCAACTTTAATTAGAAGAATGTTCTAGTTGAGCGAATCCAAAATTTGGGTTGAGAGTTGCAGAAAATAAAATGGCGGGAATGTAAATAACAGAAAAGTAAATGCTAGAATTAAAGGACTGGAAGTAAATGACTGAAATTAAATTGCAGAATTGTAAATGGGAATGGGGGATTTGCTCATAAAAGTAAATGGCAGAAATTAAAGAGAATGGGTAAGATCAGAGATGGGGAGTTCATTGGGCTTAGGAGATGTTGCAATTCTCCGGATCAAGTTCATTTTCATCTCTTCCTCAATCAATGCACTCATTGATCTCCTTGGCAATCTTAATTGATTGAATTACAATTTCTTGTAATTTAATCTCTCAAATCTTGATCAATAGCCAATTCCTTGGTCAATTGCTCATGAGAAGAGATGAAGTATGGTCACTGATTATACCACATGCATTTCCCAAATCAAGTATTGAGAGGGTTATAGTCACATACCCATCCAAACCCAATTTGGTCCAGCATGAGAAAGCATTTCTAGCTTGATCTCTTCATTCCTCTTTCAAGGTTCAAAAGAGATCCAAGTTTGAATAGCTTCTTTTCCAAGATAACTACTCAATTGGATGAAGATCGAAAGCTTTCAAGTAAAATCAAGAGAAAAGATAGAAGAAGAATAACGAAAATTAGTATTGATCCATCAAATTACAACAGAGCTCCCTAACCCAATGAAAGGGGTTTAGTTGTTCATAGCTCTTGAAAAAATGAAAACAAAGATGGAGAATACATCATAAAACTAGAAAATGCAGAGAAAGTAAATACAGAGAGTAGTTCTCTTTTTCCAGCCCTCAGAACTCCTTTCTCAATTCAAAGCTACTCCTATATATACTACTTCTCTCAGCTTCTAGTTGGCTCTTCAAGTCTTGGGCCTTTGGATCTTGAGTTTGAAGCAGTTCTTTTCTTCATTTGGGCTTGGCTTTACTTGCAGAGAGAAAGTGCTAAGTGGGCAGAGACTTTAGCTCAGAGCATTAGGGGTGTCAACATTTAGTGAAAGTATAAGTTCGAGAACGTTAGTGACACTTAACATTTTTACTAACGTTCCAATGTACCCCTTTGCCTCACGTTAGAGCCCACGTTAACTAGGTTAATGTGGCTTCTAACGTGGCCTTGCCAACCTTCGAGAACGTTAGTGACACTCAACATTGTCACTAACGTTCCAATGTGCCCCTGGATCTCACGTTAGAGTCCACGTTAATTAGGTTAACGTGGCTTCTAACGTGGCCATTCTTAGCCATCCCAACGTTAGTGACAATGTTGAGGGTGGCGTCCGGCACGGCAAAAGAGGGTGGCGCGGCGGCGGTGGTTGCTGTTCGTAGGAAGGGAGTGAATGGTAGGGGTAATGGGGTAGGGGGTAATAGGGGAAGGAAGGGGGATGGGTGGTTGGCGCTGGGCAGTGGTGACAGGGCGGTGGCGGTGGGTGGTGCTCACGGAGGGGGGGCAGTGGCGTTGGAGGGGAAAGAAGAGGGAAGAAGAAGAAAGAAGGGGGAAGGAGGAAGAAGGGTAGGTGGCGGCGGCGTCTGGGTGGTCGGCGGCGTGATGGTAGTTCGATGGTGGTGGCTGGGTGGTGGTGGTGTGATTGGAGAAGAAGAGAGGGAAGAGAGGGGTTGGGGGGAGGGGGGGCGCAACTAGTAGGGTTCGTGTGACTGGGTGTTATAAATTTGAATCCACGCGATCGCGTGGGGCACGCGGTCGCGTGGCAGGGGTGAAATGGGGTTTGACGCAATCGCGTGAGGCACGCGATCGCATGGAATGGGAAAAGAGTGAATGACGCGATCGCCTGGGACATGCGATCGCGTTGCTGGAATTTGTGCGAAACGCATGGTTCCAGCGTCGTTTCAGCGCAACTCTCTGTCTCTTTTTGGGGTGTTGTGCAATCCATGCGACGCGATCGCGTCACTCACGCTGTCGCGTGGGATTGAGGTTGTGCAAGGGACGCGATCGCGTGAGTGACGCGATCGCGTGGGTGATTTGTGCGAAACGCACAATGGCCGCACGATTCCAGCCTAACTTTCTGGACGTTGGATCTTTATGCCGATCTCCAGGGCACGCGGCCGCATGAATGACGCGGTCACGTGGGAAGTGTTTTTCATAACTTGACGCGATCGCATGAATGATGCGGTCGCATCGCACACCTTTTTTTTGTGCAGTATGCAGAATGCAATGATTAATATGAATGCGATGCAAAACTTTCAGGTTCAATATAATAAAATAAAATAAAACTTGAAAACAAATAAAATGAAATAAAAAATTGAAAAAGGAACGGTCATACCATGGTGGGTTGTCTCCCACCTAGCACTTTTAGTTAAAGTCCTTAAGTTGGACATTGGATGAGCTTCCTGTTATGGTGGCTTGTGCTTAAATTCATCCAGAAATCTCCACCAATGCTTGGAATGACAATAGCCTCCGGGGTCCCAAACTAGGAATATGAAGCTTCTGAGCAGCTTTAAACAAATTGTCAGGCTCCCGTGGTGATGATTGTCAGCATAGATTCCAGGATCCCAAACTTGGCTTTTAAATCCGCCTTCGTCTTGATCTATATTTTTCCATCCGAGCAGTTTAGAAATTAGATTCTCACCAGGATAAGCAAACATTTTCCGAGATCCATCTGATAGATCATGATGCCAATCCGTACACTTCAAGTTGAAGCGTGGAACCTTATTGAACCTCGTGCACCAGCTCTGAGTACGAGCCATTTTTCGCTTACTCTTAAAGCCGCAGAGAGCTTTAAGCTGGCCATCTGTTTTAAGCAAACCATATTCAAGTGGAAAAACACAATTAAAGGTTAAGGATTGTACCCACTTGAAGTTTGTATTGGGTGGTAATGGCCTTGGGATAGGTGGTTCCAGTGGTTCTGTGAGTTCTACTCCCTTGTGCTCTTCTGTGAATTTCTCCACTTCTTTGCAAGATTCTTCAAATGTATCCATGTCCTGATCAAAGCCATCTATGTCTTCCTCATTACTTAAGTCATAGACTGGAGGTTGAGAGAAATCTACCTCTGTATCATCTTCGTATTCACTTGGGGAAGATTATTCGATCTCAGAGAATTCGCTCGCGGATGCAAGTTCATTACTGGAAGAACTTGACTTGAGATTATCATTATCAAGGAAACTTGCTTCTTGGATTATTTCGTCTAGTTCTTCAAAAGAGACTTGCCTTGGGGGTTGTGTACTATCCTCCTTAGCATTAATTGTAGCGTCCTTGACAGAATTCCCCACAACTCTGGATTCCCACGGAGGTTCAGCGTCTCCTAAGTCTTCAACCAACTCTTCTTCTTGTATAATGACAGCTTCCTCTACTTGTTCTAGTATGAAGTCATGCTCTGTTCTGTCCACTGGAGTTTCTAGTATCTCCTTCATGCTACGCTCATCATTAGATTGTCTACACGGAGTTGTGGGAGGTCCTTGAATGTTCGAACGTCTAGAAGATAATTGACTTACTACTTGCTCCAGTTGATGAAGGGTTGTTTGAAGTCGATTTACTGTTTCCTTGAGGCAAACCTCTGATTCTCAGGGTGCTAGATTTAGACGTGGTACATTGCGAGGTGGTGGTGTTTGGGAGTAATTGGATTGGAATCCGGGTAAATGAGGATCATACGGTGGTGAATGTGAAAAGGAGCTTGTGAGTGTGGTGGTTCGGAGTTATGTTGTGAGGATGGTCTATAAGCACACGGTGGGCTTGTGGGTAATTACGGGGTTGTCTACCATGTCTATTGCCTTGGTATGCATTGTAGAATGGTCTTTGTCCATGATATCTTGGAGGGTGTTGTTGCCTAAAGGGTTGATCAGATCCTCTTGGCTCCATCCATCTTTGATTGTTCTGACCTTGATGCATGTTCCTGTTATAACTTCCATTCCTTTCAATAACATTAGAACCAAACTCAAAGCGAGAGGGGTGAGAATTCATAGTAGCCAATGGGAATAATAAAAAAAAGGAAAATAAAGACAAATAAACAAGTAAAAGAAGAATATTTACAATAACCAATAATAAGGCACACGATTGCACTTTCCCGGCAACGGCGCCATTTTGACGTTAGGATTTTTGCCAGTAAAGAATTTCATAAAAACATTCGCGTTGTAGATATAGTCTCTAAACCGACAGAAATCCCTTCGTATAAACATTTTGGTTGTCACAAGTAACAAACCCCTAAATAAATTAATAACCAAAGTATTCAAACCTCGGGTCGTCTTCTCAGGAACTACAGGGAAGTATGTTCTTATTATTGGTTACGGAGATTGTAAATTGGGGTTTTGAGAATGAGGAGAGAATGGTTTAATCAGCAATTAAAGTAAATGAAGAACAAGTAATTTAAATGGCAAGTAAAATAAATAAATAACTGTAAATAAACTTTTGGCAAGGTATGAGAAATTAGAGGTCCTATCCTAGTTATCCTTATCAATGATGATGAGAATTGAATCTTAATTCCACTTTGTTAACCTTTACTAAGGCAAAGGAAGGTCAAGGGATTAATTGATTTGATCTTCGGATTCTATTTATTTCCTAAGAAAAGATTGGGATTATTGAAGTTCAAATTAATTAACGAAGATAACAATTATCAATCATGTTTGAGTTTGATAACTCCTGAGTTACTGATTTCTTAACCAATTATCAGTCATGCGACCGCGTCATATGTGTTTTCGCGCTGGCATGCGGCCGCGTCGCCCATGCGATCGCGTGGCTGCCAGTTTCTTCACAAACTCCGTTTTATGCTTTCCTTCCAATTTTGTATGTTTCCTTTTCATCCTTTAAGTCATTCCTGCCTTAGAAGATC
The DNA here is from genome assembly GCF_003086295.3 of Arachis hypogaea. Taxonomy (NCBI): domain Eukaryota; kingdom Viridiplantae; phylum Streptophyta; class Magnoliopsida; order Fabales; family Fabaceae; genus Arachis; species Arachis hypogaea. The sequence continues at coordinate 44,232,968 of NC_092051.1, forward strand.
TGAAACTACTCAACACACTAATCACGGCATTGAATGGAAATAAAGGTGATTAAAATAATTATTTTTAAAGCATAGGAAACATGTTTTTCACATACATCACATAATAAGGAAGGGAAAGTAAAACCATGCAATTAATATGAATAAGTGGGTGAAAGATTGAATAAATCACTCAGATTAAGCACAAAATATATCATAAAATATGGCTTTATCAAGTTGTTATATGGCGATGACATCAAAAGCAAGCATTTCCGTGATAACATTAGGACTTATAACTCTATGTTCCAATTCACCTCGATGGGTGCCAAGATTGATCAAACTATAACAAACAGCAAAGGGCCACGCACGTTTATTCTATATGGAGAGAATTATCATCTAATGGGTAGCCTTATACTCGAAGAGGTGTGTATGGCAAGATTTGCACAATTATATGTGTACGATACACAAAATGAAATTCAAAATTGTATAGCAGTGATAAGGTGCATAACGGAATTATCATATGGCCATGGTTATTATAGGTTGAGTAAATCAGTAAGGAACTATTCATTTAACTAACATAGATTTTGAAAATGATTTGATATGATATAGAGGAAAAGATAATAACAAGATAAATGAAGATATTGTCAAAGATTTGAAGAAGATGTTGGACAATAACAACGTGTTGGTAAAGGCATTTCGAATGGTTCGGGAGTCTATAGGATCTGACTACACATCCATGGTGAAGTTGAGGTTGTTTGGAAAATGGGGCAAAGATGGTAGGCGGAATAACCTACCATCTACTAATGAGGTTGCTGCGCTGATAGTAGGCGACTTTGATTTCGCGAAAACTGATAGAGACATTGTGGTTGAAACACATAGTGGAAGGCTACAACGAATAAATCAGCTAAATCCAACCTATTTGGCATTACAGTACCCTTTATTGTTTCCATATGGAAAGGATGGTTACAAGGAAGACATTCCTCTAAATAAAAAATGTGGTAAAGAAGATAAGGGTAGGCAAGAAGTCTCAATGAAGGAGTTTTTTGCGTTCAGGATCCAAGAAAGGCTAGCCGATGTATCTCCATTGCTTTATTCAAGAAGGTTTTTTCAGCGATTCTTGGTAGATGGATTCTCCATGATTGAGTCAGCCAGATTAAATTATGTTCGGCTTGATCAAGAAAAGTTTAAGTGTGAAATGTATAAGGGCTTATCCGAAGCAATGTTAAGTGGGAAAACTAGACTTGCGTCAAGAGGAAAACGTATCATCTTGCCTTCTTCATTCACGGGAGGGTCTAGGTACATGATACAGAACTACCAAGATGCAATGGCAATTTACAGGGTGGTTGGCTATCCAGACCTTTTTTTTTTACATTCACATGTAATCCAAAATGACCTGAATTATAAGATTTTCTTAAGAATAGAGAACTACATGCAGAAAACTGACCAGACATGGTATGTAAAGCTTTCAAAGTTAAGTTGGACAAACTTATCCAAGACATCAGAAAGAACCAAATAGTTGGGCGCGTTAGTGCAGGTAAACAATGTTCCGTAACCTACTCCGTAATATTAATATGCATATTTTTTAGCTTTTCCAGTACATGTGTATGTTCGTTGTGGAGATATTTTGATTTTTAATGAAACCAATCATTTTATACAATAAATCTCTAACTTCTTCTATCACACGTTTTTAAACAAATCCGCACTAGAAATTTCTATTTCCAAAAAATAGTTTAACACATATACACAAAACCCTTTATAAATTAAAATGCGTCATGTGAAAATTATTGGATGAAAAGAAAATATGGAACTGTAAAAATAGGGAACTAAATTACTGTAGAATTAACCTGCAGCCCAAAATAGCTACATTTTTTATATATTTCAGTTCCAGTGAAGTTTTTGAAACTATAAATTGCAAATTCCATTCAATTATACAAAGTTTGCTGGATTTGTATGAATAAAGAGACAATAATTTATGAAATTAACCAGCGTTGTCATTTTTCATCATATAACTGTGTAAAAGCATCTCCTGTATTAACTAATGGGAAGTATTAAATGTCTAAGAACATGTATAAATGTGTTTGTACATATTCTCCTTTTCAGTTGTGTATACAATTGAGTTTCAGAAGTGCAGTCTTCCTCACGCACATATTCTGTTGTTTCTACATCATGATGACAAGTTTCCAACGGGAGAAGACATAGACTGGATCATAAGTGTTGAGATACCCGACAAGGTCAACGATCCACTATATTACGAAGCAATGGAAAAGCATATGATGCATGGTCCATGTGGTAGTATTAGGAAAGATTCACCACGCATAGCAAATGGTCAATGCATGAGGCACTTTCCTAAGTGATTTGTTGCAAGTACTACAATTGATAAAAACGGTTATCCGGTTTATAGGCGCAGGGATGATGGCAAAACAATAACCAAAAATCAAGTGTGGAACTTGACAATCGATATGTCATGCCTCACAATAGGAAGTTATTATTGAAATATGGTGCTCACATAAATGTTGGGTGGTGTAACCAGTCAAGATCAATTAAGTATCTATTTTAATATGTCAATAAAGGCCACGACTGTGTAACAGCTTCGTTTTACAGAAGTGCCACAAGTGATGCGGATAATGATGAGTGTGATGAAGTTAGTATGTATTATGATTGTAGGTACATATCCTCGTGCGAAGCTGCATGGAGAATTTTCGGGTATAGCATTCATTATAGGAACCCTTCTGTGGTAAGGCTAGGCTTTCACCTTCCTGGTAAACAACCAGTGATATTCAAGGACGATGAAAACTTGGATGACATTGCTAGGAAAGAGTTTGTGAAAGAATTCATCTTCTTGGAATGGTTCGAGGCAAACAAAAAATACGCTGAAGCTTAATGTTTGATGTATGTGGAGTTTCCTTCTACGTTTGTATGGAAGACTAATACTAGAAAATGGTTTCCAAGAAAATCTCATGTAGTTATTGGCCGAATTTTCTTTGTACCTCCAGGATCAGGAGAGATTTACTACTTAAGACTACTTCTAAATTTGAGTTAATACTCAAAATGGCCTCTGAAATTTGACCCCGACGCAATTTAGCCCTTAAACTTTCAATTGACTCAAATTGTACCCTAAAATTTTGACCCGTACCTTAATTTGGCCCTTTCGACGTTTTCCGTTACCAGAAAGCTGACATGACAATTTTAAATGACACGTGGCACTGTACGGTTAGATGATGTGGCCAAAATTTTCAAGGCATCAATTTAACCCCTCACAATTTGAATATAAAACATAACGCAACCCCAATTCCCCCAAATCGTAGTAGTCTCTCCAAGAGTTGGGGAGCAGCAGCCAAGGCTTAGGTAGTTCTAGTAGAGCTCGTTCGCATGGTAGTTTGGGTGAAGAAAACAAGAATTATATTCATTGATTTTGCTCTCTGTATATGTTTATTGATGAATTATATTCATTGTGGTACTTGCTGTTTCAGATAATGGGAAGAAAAGCTAATTCTGATGCTACTTTTCTTGATATTGAGATATCGCATTATAAGAAGGAAAAATACATTGAGGTGGAGGAAGTTCCATTTGAAGGTTCTAAGGAAAGGAAGGCATCGAATGAATTGGATGGTTTGGGTTTGGTAAGGCCTATTGATGCCAGAGCATTTTGGCCAGTTTCACTGACCTTTTCTTTATTGTTTTAGGGTAGTTTCATGCATTTTCTTAGGAATTAAGCAAGTTTTGAGTAGATAATCACTTACATCTTGATTCAAGCAAACATCGTGAATTTGTACATCATTTTATGAGAATTATGCAGGAATTGAATGATAAAATAGATGATGCATGATATCATAACTTAGATTAGAGCTTTGATGCATTGTATTTGCTTGATTTCAGGACAAAGGAAGCAAGGAAGAACCACGTTAGCAGCCACGTTAATCTAATTAACGTGACCACTAACGAGGAATGGGCATACACTTGTAACGTTAGTGAGAAAAGTGATCCCCAATAATGCCTTCGAAACCATCATGGCCCACGTTAATTACCACGTTAACTATATTAAAGTGGTAGTTAACGTGGAGAAAAAGGAAGCTCCAGCGTTAGTGGTAAAAGTGAATACCACTAACGCTCCCAATTGGCAATTTGCTACGTTAAGAGTCACGTTAACTCAGTTAACGTGAACTCTAACGTGGAGAGGGAAGACAATGCCAACGTTAGTAGCACTCACCTTTGTCACTAACGTTGGACTAAGCCCAATTGGCTACATTAAGAGTCACGTTAACTACATTAACGTAAACTCTAACGTGGGAAGAGCAAGGAATCGCCAACGTTAGTGACACTCACCTTTGTCACTAACGTTGGAACAAGCCACTATGAGCCACGTTAGTTGCCACGTAAATTACATTAACGTGGAAGCTAACGTGGAGGAAAGAATTGATGAGCCAACGTTAGTGACACTCACCTTTGTCACTAACGTTGGAGAAGGTAATCACCACCACGTTAGTGGCCACGTTAAGATAATTAACGTGGGGCACTAACGTGAGAAGGGGTGTTTGCAGCGTTAGTGACAAAGGTAAGTGTCATTAACGCTCTCAAAGTTGAGGCATACCCACGTTAAGAGTCACGTTAGCTACACTAACATGGACTCTAACGTAGGGAAGAAGGGGCTAAGGGCAACGTTATTGGCAAAGGTAAACATCAATAGCGCTCGCGATGGATCAAGAGGCAACGTTAGTGGTCACGTTAGTGCCACCAACGTTGAAGTTAACGTAACTCATCTTGGGCTAGGAACGTTAGTGCAAAAAGTGATTGTCACTAACGTTCTCGAACCCACATTTTCACTTAACGTTAATGCCATTAAGGTCCTAGCCAAAGTCCATGCCTACTTCACACTTTCTCTACAAGTAAAGATGAGCCCACTGAAGATTCAAAAACTGCTTCAACTCAAGATTCAAAGGCCCATATCCAAGACTTGAAGAGCCAACTGGAAGATCAGAAGAGTAGTATATATAGGAGTAGTTTTGAACTAGAGAGAGCCTTTTGGATTGAGAGGACTACTCTCTGTATAATTTTACTTTCTCTGCAACTTCTAGTTTTACTTCAGAATGTACTCTCCATCTTTACTTTCCATTCCTAGAGCCATGAACAACTAAACCCCTTTCATTGGGTTAGGAAGCTCTGTTGTAATTTGATGGATCAATAATAGCTTTCATTATTCTTCTTCTTTCTTTTCTCTTGATTTTACTTGATAGCTTTCAATCTTCATCCAACTGAATAGTTGTCTTGGAAAAGAAACTATTCATACTTGGATCTCTTCTGAACCTTTGGAAGAGGAATAAAGAGATCATGCTAGAAATGCTTTCTCATGTTGGACCAAATTGGGGTTTGGGCAGATATGGTGACATATAATTCTCCCAATACTTTGATTTGGAAATACATGTGGTATAATCAGTGACCATACTTCATCTCTTCTCATGAGCAATTAGACCAGGAAATTGGCTATTGATCAAGATTTGAGAGATTGAGTTACCAAGGAATTGGAATTCAATCACTTAAGATTGCCAAGGAGATCAATGAATGCATTGATTGAGGAAGAGATGAAAATGAACTTGATCCGGAGAATGCAACATCTCCTAAGCCCAATGAATTCCCCATTTCTGATCTTACCCATTCTCTTTATTTTGTGCCATTTACTTTCATGCTGAACTCCCTATCCCCATTTAAGATTCTGTAATTTACTTTCCGTCATTTATTTTCAGCTCTTTATTTCCAGCATTTACATTTTCCGCTATTTACTTTTCCGCCATTTAATTTCCTGTAACTCTCAAACCAAATTCTGCTTAGCTCAACTAGAACATTCCTCCAATTAAAGTTGCTTGACCAATCAATCCCTGTGGGATTCGACCTCACTCTATTGTGAGTTTTTACTTGACGACAATTCGGTATACTTGCCGAGGGAGATTTGTTAAGAGACAAGTTTCTGTGCATCAAGTTTATGGCGCCGTTGCCGGGGATTGATTTTGCATCAACAATGATTAAATTGGTGGATAACTAGATTGAGCATTTTTTTTATTTTGTTTGATTTCATTTGAGTAATTCACTTTCAGTTTAGCTGTTTTCTTCCTTTTCCCCTACCTTTTTTTAGTTGTTTACAATTCAGTTCACTAACCCACTAACTGTTTGATATATTGCACCACTCACACTAACAATATTTCTAACAAGAATACTCTCTGCATCTACCCCCTTCTTGCTTTTGCCTTGTTGGTTGTATGACAGGTAGAAGAAGCGGGGCTTCAACTTCCTTTGATTCTGAACCTGAGAGGACTTTCCTTAGATTAAGGAGGGAAGCAAGAAGAAAGAGAGTAGTTGGTACGGAGGAAGAAGAGGAGTATTTTGAACTAGACATGGATGAGAATATGGAGAACCATCATGAAGAAGAGGCTCACAACCATGGCAGAGAAGGCCCAGTGCATCATGCTGGGCAAGAGAGAAGAGTTCTAGGATCCTACATCAATCTAAACCCAGGAAACTGTGGAAGTAGCATCCAAAAGCCAACCATACATGCCAACAACTTTGAACTAAAGCGACAGCTCATCACCCTTGTTCAGAACAACTGTTCATTCAGAGGAAGTGTTCAAGAAGATCCCAATCAACATCTAACCACCTTCCTGAGGATATGTGACACTGTGAAGTCTAATGGTGTTCATCCTGACACCTACAGACTACTTCTATTCCCCTTCTCACTCAAGGACAAGGCATCTAAATGGCTGGAATCCTTCCCGAAGGAGAGCTTAACAACCTGGGAAGATGTGGTAAACAAATTCTTAGCGAGATTCTATCATCCTCAAAGAATCAACAGGTTGAGAGCTGAGGTTCAAACTTTCAGGCAGCAAGATGTTGACACTCTATATGAAGCATGGGAGAGGTTTAAAGACTTGACAAGAAGGTGCCCGCCAAATATGTTCAATGAATGGGTGCAGTTACACATTTTCTATGAAGGTCTTTCTTATGAATCAAAGAAGGCTGTAGACCACTCATCCGGGGGATCTCTGAACAAGAAGAAGACCATTGAAGAAGCCATAGATGTCATTGAGACTGTAGCTGAGATTGACTACTTCTATGCTTCTGAAAGAGGCAACACTAGAGGAGTGATGGAGCTAAACAATGTTGATGCACTGCTAGCTCAAAACAAGATGATTACCAAGCAATTGGCTGACCTCACCAAGAAGATGGAGAGGAATCAAGTAGCTGCAATCACCTCTTCAGCAGCAACTCAAGAAGGAGTGAATGAAGAAGCAGAGGGTAGTCAGGAGCAAGCCAACTACATTGGAAATTCACCTAGGCAGAACCATGACCCATACTCCAAATCGTATAATCCTGGCTGGAGGAACCACCCAAACATTGGGTGGGAAAATGAACAAGACCAAGGCCAAGATCAGAGACGCCACAACCCCAACAACAATGCAGCTCACCAACATCCCACACAGAGATCATATCAGCATTCACCTAACAACACATCTCAACATCCATACCAAAGCCAAAATAGCCTTTTCTCATCCCTCTAATCTCAACTCTCCATCATCGGAAGAAAGACTATCAAGGATTGAGACTCTACTTGAAGGCATATGTAAGGAAATCCAAGATAGTAAGGTGTTCCGAGAGGAAGTGCGATCCAACATGCAGAATCAAGACGCTGCCATCAAGAAACTTGAGACACAAATTGGCTACCTATTTCAGCAAGCTCCCAGCCATGACCTTCACAGTAACATTGAACCAAATCGGAGGGAGGAGTGTCATGCTATCACCCTCAGAAGTGGAAAGGAATTGAAGGAGACTTCCAAGCAACCACAAGAGAAAGATACAACTGGAAGAAAGGAAGAACAAAATGAAGTTCAAGTCCCCACCTCCAATGCACATCCAAAGGGAGAAGAGCTGAAGCCATATATTCCGAAAGCCCCATATCCTCAACAATTAAGGAAGAAGGGGGATGACAGCCAGTTCTCCAGATTTTTAGAAATCTTCAAGAAACTACAGATTAACATACCCTTTGCTGAAGCAATGGAGCAAATGCCGCTCTATGCCAAGTTCTTGAAGGAGTTGATGACCAAGAAGAGATGCTGGAAGAACAACGATACTGTGATACTAACCGAAGAATGTAGTGCTATCATTCAGCATAAAGTTCCCCAGAAATTGAAGGATTCAGGGAGCTTCCAGATTCCTTGTATTATAGGAGAAATAACAGTGGAAAAGGCTCTATGTGATTTAGGAGCCAGCATAAATCTGATGTCTGTAGCTATGATGAGAAAAATGAAGATTGAGGAGGCCAAACCAACAAAAATGGCCTTGCAACTGACAGACCGATCATTCAAGTTTTCTCACGGCATAGTGGAAGACTTGCTAGTGAAGGTAAGAGACTTTATCTTTCCAGCAGACTTTGTAGTGTTAGACATGAAGGAAGGAGCTAAGGCTTCTATCATCTTGGGTAGACCATTCTTAGCTACTGCCGGAGCTGTCATCGATGTCCAAAAGGGCGAACTTACCCTTAGACTACTGGTGCACGAAATTGTGATGTCCAGGCTCAAACTATTCCTGGCACGTGAGCAACTTGGTAAGCGTAATCGTGATTACACCTTGATTATGTAGAATTCATGGCTCTTCTTTCCCTGGTAATGGCACCAAGAACATGGTGCCAATACCATGGTTCACAACTTCGATACAACTAACCAGCAAGTGCACTGGGTCGTCCAAGTAATACCTTACGTGAGTAAGGGTCGAATCCCACGGAGATTGTTGGTATGAAGCAAGCTATGGTCACCTTGTAAATCTCAGTCAGGCAGATATAAAGTGATAATGGTGTTTTCGAATAATAAATAAAAGAAGGGATAGAAATACTTATGTAATTCATTGGTAGGAATTTCAGATAAGCGAACGGAGATGCTTTTCATTCCTCTGAACCTCTGCTTTCCTGCTATCTTCATCCAATCAGTCTTACTCCTTTCCATGGCTGGCTTTATGTGATATATCACCACTGTCAATGGCTACTTTCGGTCATCTCTCGGGAAAATGATCCAATGCCCTGTCACGGCACGGCTAATCATCTGGAGGCATCACCCTTGCCAATGGCTTCATCTTATCCTCTCAGTGAATAATATGCTCACGCACCCTGTCACGGCACGGCTATTCATCTGTCAGTTCTCGATCATGCTGGAATAGGATTTACTATCCTTTTGCGTCTGTCACTAACGCCCTGCAATCGCGAGTTCGGAGCTCGTCACAGTCATTCAATCATTGAATCCTACTCGGAATACCACAGACAAGGTTTAGACTATCCGGATTCTCTTGAATGCCGCCATCATTCTAGCTTACGCCACGAAGATTCTGGTTAGGAGATCTAAGAGATATTCATTCTAGCTTATTTCATGTAGAACGGAAGTGTTTGTCAGGCACGTGTTCATAGGGGAGAATGGTGATGAGCGTCACACATAATCATCACCTTCATCACGTTCTTGGGTGCGAATGGATATCTTAGAAGCGAAATAAGAAGAGTTGAATAGAAAACAGAAGTACTTTGCATTAATCTTTGAGGAACAGCAGAGCTCCACACCTTAATCTATGGAGTGTAGAAACTCTACCGTTGAAAATACATAAGTGAAAGGTCCAGGCATGGCCGAGATGGCCAGCCCCCTAAACGTGATCTAGGATAGCATACAACTGATCAAAGATAATCCAAAGATGCCTAATACAATAGTAAAAGGTCCTATTTATAATAAACTAGCTACTAGGGTTTACATGAGTAAGTAATTGATGCATAAATCCACTTCCTGGGCCCACTTGGTGTGTGTTTGGGCTGAGCCTAAGTGTTACACGTGTAGAGGTCCTCCTTGGAGTTGAACGCCAGCTTTTGTGCCAGTTTGGGCGTTCAACTCTGGTTTTGGCTCCTTTTCTGGCGCTGGACGCTAGATTTGGGTAGAAGGCTGGTGTTGAACGCCAGTTTACGTCATTTATTCTTGGCCAAAGTATGGACTATTATATATTTCTGGAAATTCCTGGATGTCTACTTTCCAACGCAATTGGAAGCGCGCCATTTCGAGTTTTGTAGCTCCAGAAAATCCACTTTGAGTGCAGAGAGGTCAGAATCCAACAGCATCAGCAGTCCTTCTTCAACCTCTGAATCTGATTTTTGCTCAAGTCCCTCAATTTTAGCCAGAAAATACCTGAAATCACAGAAAAACACACAAACTCATAGTAAATTCCAGAAATGTGAATTTAACATAAAAACTAATGAAAACATCCCTAAAAGTAACTAGATCCTACTAAAAACATACTAAAAACAATGCCAAAAAGCGTATAAATTATCCGCTCATCACAACACCAAACTTAAATTGTTGCTTGTCCCTAAGCAACTAAAAATCAAATAGGATAAAAAGAAGAGAATATACTATAAATTCCAAACTATCAATGAAACATAGCTCCAATCATATGAGCGGGACTTATAGCTTTTTGCCTCTTAAATAGTTTTGGCATCTCACTTTATCCATTGAAGTTTAGAATGATTGGCATCTATAGGAACTTCAGATTTCGAATAGTGTTATTGACTCTCCTAGTTCAGTATGATGATTCTTGAACACAGCTTCTTTATGAGTCTTGGCCGTGGCCCTAAGCACTTTGTTTTCCATTATTACCACCGGATACATAAATGCCACAGACACATAATTTGGTGAACCTTTTCAGATTGTGACTCAGCTTTGCTAAAGTCCCCAATTAGAGGTGTCCAGGGTTCTTAAGCACACTCTTTTTTTTTTGCTTTGGACCTTGACTTTAACCGCTCATTCTCAAGTTTTCACTTGACACCTACACGCCACAAGCACATGGTTAGGGACAGCTTGGTTTAGCCGCTTAGACCAGGATTTTATTCCTTTAGGCCCTCCTATCCACTGATGCTCAAAGCCTTGGGATCCTTTTTATTTGCCCTTGCCTTTTGGTTTTAAGGGTTATTGGCTTTTTGCTCTTGCCTCTTAGTTTTAAGAGCTTTTGGCTTTTATTGCTTGCTTTTTCTTTTTCCTTTCTAATTTTTTTTGTTTTTCTTTCGCCTATTTTTTTTTTCTGCAAGCTTTGTTCTTTGCTGCTTTTTCTTGCTTCAAGAATCATTTTTATGATTTTTCAGATTATCAAATAACATGTTTCCTAGTCATCATTCTTTCAAGAGCCAACATATTTAACATTCTTAAACAACAACTTCAAAAGACATATGCACTGTTCAAGCATACATTCAGAAAACAAGAAGCATTGTCACCACCTCAATATAATTAAACTAAGTTCAAGGATAAATTCGAAACTCATGTACTTCTTGTTCTTTTGATTTTAAAAATATTTTTCATTTAAGAGAGGTGATGGATTCATAGGACATTCATAACTTTAAGACATAGTTACTACTACTAATGATCATGTAATGAAGACACAAACATAGATAAGCACATAACATAGAAAATGAAAAACAGAGAAAGCAAGAACAAGGAATGAATCCACCTTAGTGATGGTGGCGTTTCCTTCTTGAGGAACCAATGATGTCCTTGAGCTCTTCTATGTCTCTTCCTTGTCTTTGTTGCTCCTCCCTCATTGCTTTTTTATCTTCTCTTATTTCATGAAGCATGATGGAGTGCTCTTGATGTTCCACCCTTAGTTGTCCCATGTTGGAACTCAATTCTTCTAGGGAGGTGTTGATTTGCTCCCAATAGTTTTGTGGAGGAAAGTGCATTTGAGGCATCTCCGGAATCTCATGGTGATGAGGTTGAAAGGGACCTCAGGGATCACCTTCTTCTTGGCCACAACATCATAGAAGTGGTCTTGATGGGCTTTGGAGATGAACCTTTCCATCTCCCATGACTCGGATGTGGAAGCTTTTGTCTTCCCTTTCCCTCTTCTAGAGGATTTTCCGGTCTTAGATGCCATCAATGGTAATGGAAAAACAAAAAAAGCTATGCTTTTACCACACCAAACTTAGAATATTGCTCGCCCTCGAGCAATAAACAAAAGAATAGAAGAAGAAGAAGAAGAAATATGGAGAGGGAGAGGAAGATGTGGTTTCGGCCAAGAGGAGTGTAGAGGGGTGTGTTGTGTGAAGTTGATGAAGAATGGAGGGCTTTATATAGGGAAGGGAGGGGGGTTAAGGTTCGGCCATATGGGTAGGTTTGGGTGGGAAATTGGTTTTGAATTTTGAAGGTAGGTGGAGTTTATGAGGTAGGTTTATGGGGAAGAGTGGATGGATGTGAGTGGTGAAGAGATGATGGGGAAGAGAGTTTGAGGTGATTGGTGAAGGGTTTTTGGGGAAGAGTGTTTATGGGGTTTTGTGAAAGAAAGTGGTGAGAAGAAGTGAGTAGAGGTAGGTGGGGATCCTGTGGGGTCCACAGATCCTGAGGTGTTCAAGGATTTACATCCCTGCACCCATTAGGCATGTAAAAATGCCTTTGCACACAACTCTGGGCATTCAGCGCCAGGTTGGTAGCCATTTTGGGCGTTCAACGCCCATTTGCTGCCATTTCTGGCGTTGAACGCCAGAACCATGCTTGTTCTGGGCGTTCAGCGCCAGGATCATGCCCATTTTGGGCGTTCAGTGCCAGAACCATGCTCTGTTCTGGCGTTGAACGCCAGGCAGATGCTCCTCCAGGGTGTGATTTTTCTTCTGCTATTTTTTATTCCGTTTTCAGTTTTTATATTTATTTTGTGACTCCACATGATCATGAACCTAAGAAAACATGAAAAACAATAAAAATAAGAATTAGATAAACATTGGGTTGCCTCCCAACAAGCGCTTCTTTAATGTCAATAGCTTAACAGTGGGCTCTCATGGAGCCTCACAGATGTGCAGAGCTTTGTTGAGACTCTCCAACACCAAACTTAGAGTTTGGATATGGGAGTTCAACACCAAACTTAGAGTTTGGTTGTGGCCTCCCAACACCAAACTTAGAGTTTGACTGTGGGGGCTCTGGCTGACTCTGCTTTGGGAGAAGCTTTTTCTGCTTCCTCTCCATGGTTGCAGAGGGAGATCCTTGGATTTTAAACACAAGGGAGTCCTCATTCCATTGAAGGACTAGTTCACCTCTGTCAACATCAATCACAGCTCTTGTTGTGGCCAGGAAAGGTCTTCCTAGGATGATGGATTCATCCTCTTCCTTTCCAGTATCCAGAACTATGAAATCAGCAGGGATGTAAAGGCCTTCAACCTTTACTAACACGTCCTCTACTTGTCCATAAGCTTGTTTTCTTGAACTGTCTGCCATCTCTAATGAGATTTTAGCAGCTTGCACCCCATAGATTCCCAGTTTCTCTATTACAGAGAGGGGCATGAGGTTTATTCCTGAACCAAGGTCACACAAAGCCTTAAAGATCATGGTGCCTATAGTACAAGCTATTATGAACTTTCCAGGATCCTGTCTCTTCTGAGGCAATGTCAGTTGATCCAGATCACTTAGTTCATTGATGAACAAGGGAGGTTCAACTTCCCAAGTATCAATGCCAAATAATTTGGCATTCAGCTTCATGATTGCACCAAGAAACTTGGCAGTTTGCTCTTCTGTAACATCCTCATTCTCTTCAGAAGAGGAGTATTCATCAGAGCTCATGAAGGGCATAAGGAGGTTCAATGGAATCTCTATGGTCTCTAGATGAGCCTCAGATTCCTTTGGTTCCTCAGAGGAAAGCTCCTTATTGGTCACTGGACGTCCCAGGAGGTCTTCCTCCTTGGGATTCACGTTCTCCTCTCCCTCCTTGGGTTTGGCCATTTCACTTATGTCAATGGCCTTGCACTCTCCTTTTGGATTCTCTTCTGTAGTGCTTGGGAGAGTACTGGGAGGGATTTCAGTGATCCTTTTACTTAGCTGGCCCCCTTGTGCTTCCAAATTTCTAATGGAAGACCTTGTTTCATTCATGAAGCTCACAGTGGCCTTGGATAGATCAGAGACTAGATTTGCTAAATTAGAAGCATTTTGTTCAGAGTTCTCTGTCTGTTGCTGAGTGGATGATGGAAAAGGTTTATTATTGTTAAACATGTTTCTTCCACCATTATTAAAGCCTTGTTGAGGCTTTTGATCCTTCCATGAGAAATTTGGATGATTTCTCCATGATGAATTATAGGTGTTTCCATAAGGTTCACCTAAGTAATTCACCTTTGCTATTGCAGGGTTCTCAGGATCATAAGCTTCTTCTTCATAAGAAGCTTCTTGAGTACTGTTGGATACAGCTTGCATTCCATTCAGACTCTGAGAGATCATATTGACTTGCTGAGTCAATATTTTATTCTGAGCCAATATGGCATTCAGAGTATCAACTTCAAGAACTCCCTTCTTCATAGGCGTCCCATTATTCACAAGATTCCTTTCAGAAGTGTACATGAACTGGTTATTAGTAACCATGTCAATGAGTTCTTGAGCTTCTGCAGGTGTTTTCTTTAGGTGAATGGATCCACCTGCAGAAGTGTCCAGTGACATCTTTGATAGCTCAGATAAACCATCATAGAATATATCCAGGATGGTCCATTCTGAAAGCATGTCAGAAGGACACTTTTTGGTCAACTGTTTGTATCTTTCCCAAGCTTCATAGAGGGATTCACCTTCTTTCTGTCTGAAGGTTTGAACATCAGCTCTAAGCTTGCTCAGCTTTTGAGGAGGAAAGTACTTGGCTAAGAAAGCCGTGACCAGCTTATCCCAAGAGTTCAGGCTGTCTTTGGGTTGAGAATCCAACCATAATCTAGCTCTGTCTCTTACAGCAAAAGGGAAAAGCATGAGCCTGTAGACTTCAGGATCTACTCCATTAGTCTTAACAGTATCACATATCTGCAAGAATTCAGTTAAGAACTGAAAAGGATCTTCAGATGGAAGTCCATGAAACTTGCAGTTCTGCTGCATTAGAGAAACTAATTGAGGTTTCAGCTCAAAGTTGTTTGCTCCAATGGCAGGAATGGAGATGCTTCTTCCATGTAAATTGGAATTAGGTGCAGTAAAGTCACCAAGCATCTTCCTTACATTATTATTATTTTCGGCTGCCATCTCCTCTTCCTGTTCGAAAATTTCTGAAAGGTTATCTCTGGATTGTTGTATTTTAGCTTCTCTTAATTTTCTCTTCAGAGTCCTTTCAGGTTCTGGATTTGCTTCCACAAGAATGTTCTTATCCTTGCTCCTGCTCATATGACAAAGAAGAAGGCACAGAAAAGTAATAATAATAATAGAGATCCTTTATACCACAGTATAGGGATCCCTGTGTGAGTAGAAGAAGAAGGGGAGACAAGGAATGTAATATAATGGAAGAAACACAACTGTGAGGATGGCAGAGATGTGAGATGAGATGTTAGGATATGAATAAATTAAATAGAATAAGATGGGGGAGGGATAATTTTCGAAAATTATTTTGAAAAAGAGTTAGTGATTTTCGAAAATGGTTTTTGAAAATTGTTAGTATTTTTTTTCGAAAAATTTTTAAAATTAAAAATAAAAATAAGAATAATTAGTTAATAAAAAAGAAATTTTTGAAAAAGGGAGAAGATTTTTTCGAAAATTGAGAGAGAGAGAGTTAGTTAGGTTGTTTTGAGAAAGTTAAGAAACAAACAAAAAGTTAGTTAGTTAGTTGAAACAAATTTTGAAAAGATAAGAAGTTAGGAAGTTAGAAAAGATATTTTTGAAATCAAATTTTTTGAAAAAGATAAGATAAGAAGATATTTTGAAAAGATATGATTGAAATTAGTTTTTGAAAAAGATTTGATTTTTAAAATCACAATTAATGACTTGATTCACAAGAAATCACAAGATATGATTCTAGAACTCAAAGTTTGAATCTTTCTTAACAAGTAACAAACTTCAAATTTTTGAATCAAAACATTAATTGATTATGTTATTTTCGAAAATTATGATATAAAATAGGAAAAAGATTTTTGAAAAATATTTTTGGAATTTTCGAAAATAACTAAGAATTTTGAAAAAGATTTTGAAAAAGATAAGATTTTCAAATTGAAAATTTGATTTGACTCATAAGAAACAACTTGATTTTAAAAATTTTTGAAAAGGTCAATCCAAATTTTCGAATTTGATGAGAGAAAAAGGGAAAGATATTTTTTTGATTTTTTTGAAATTTTTATGAAAAACATGAAAATTATGCAATGCATGAAATTTTTAGATCAAAACATGTGATGCATGCAAGAATGCTATGAATGTCAAGATGAACACCAAGAACACTATGAAGATCATGATGAACATCAAGAACACATTTTTGAAAAATTTTTATTGCAAAGAAAACATGCAAGACACCAAACTTAGAATTCTTTAATGCTTAGACATTAAGAATTCAAGAATGCATATGAAAAACAATAAAAGACACAAAACAAAAAAATCATCAAGATCAAATAAGAAGACTTACCAAGAACAACTTGAAGATCATGAAGAACACTATGAATGCATGAATTTTCGAAAAAATGCAAGATGCATATGCAAGTGACACCAAACTTATAATGTGACTCAAGACTCAAACATGAACAAAAAATATTTTTGATTTTTTATGATTTTATGATTTTTTTTTATTTTTTCGAAAATTATGTAAAAAGGAAAAATAAGGATTCAAAAATTTTTAATATGAATTCTAGGAATCTTGCATTCTTAGTCTAAAGCTTCAGTCCAGGAATTAGACATGGCTCACTAGCCAGCCAAGCTTTCAAAGAAAGCTCCAGTCCAAAACACTAGACATGGCCAATGGCCAGCCAAGCTTCAGCATGTAACACCAGAGTATATTGCTCTTGATAACAAATTGCTGCTCATTACTTATCAAATATGTAACTTGCCTCTGATAGTTTGGAAGCCTCAGTCCAAAAGAATTTAGACATGGCTTTACAGCCAGCCAGGCTTCACATGCTTCATGAAACACTAGAATTCATTCTTAAAAATCTTGAATAAAATTTTTGAAAACATTTTTATTTTTTTCGAAAACAGATGAGAGATTTTTGAAAATATTTTTGAAAAATTTTTGAAAACAAAACGAAAACAAAATTACCTAATCTGAGCAACAAGATGAACCGTCAGTTGTCCAAACTCGAACAATCCCCGGCAACGGCGCCAAAAACTTGGTGCACGAAATTGTGATGTCCAGGCTCAAACTATTCCTGGCACGTGAGCAACTTGGTAAGCATAATCGTGATTACACCTTGATTATGTAGAATTCATGGCTCTTTCTTTCCCTGGTAATGGCGCCAAGAACATGGTGCCAATACCATGGTTCACAACTTCGATACAACTAACCAGCAAGTGCACTGGGTCGTCCAAGTAATACCTTACGTGAGTAAGGGTCGAATCCCACGGAGATTGTTGGTATGAAGCAAGCTATGGTCACCTTGTAAATCTCAGTCAGGCAGATATAAAGTGATAATGGTGTTTTTGAATAATAAATAAAAGAAGGGATAGAAATACTTATGTAATTCATTGGTAGGAATTTCAGATAAGCGAACGGAGATGCTTTTCATTCCTCTGAACCTTTGCTTTCCTACTATCTTCATCCAATCAGTCTTACTCCTTTCCATGGCTGGCTTTATGTGATACATCACCACTGTCAATGGCTACTTTCGGTCATCTCTCGGGAAAATGATCCAATGCCCTGTCACGGCACGGCTAATCGTCTGGAGGCATCACCCTTGCCAATGGCTTCATCTTATCCTCTCAGTGAATAATATGCTCACGCACCCTGTCACGGCACGGCTATTCATCTGTCGGTTCTCGATCATGCTGGAATAGGATTTACTATCCTTTTGCGTCTGTCACTAATGCCCTGCAATCGCGAGTTCGGAGCTCGTCACAGTCATTCAATCATTGAATCCTACTCGAAATACCACAGACAAGGTTTAGACTTTCCGGATTCTCTTGAATGCCGCCATCATTCTAGCTTACGCCACGAAGATTCTGGTTAGGAGATCTAAGAGATATTCATTCTAGCTTATTTCATGTAGAACGGAAGTGTTTGTCAGGCACGTGTTCATATGGGAGAATGGTGATGAGCGTCACACATAATCATCACCTTCATCACGTTCTTGGGTGCGAATAGATATCTTAGAAGCGAAATAAGATGAGTTGAATAGAAAATAGAAGTACTTTGCATTAATCTTTGAGGAACAGCAGAGCTCCACACCTTAATCTATGGAGTGTAGAAACTCTACCGTTGAAAATACATAAGTGAAAGGTCCAGGCATGGCCGAGATGGCCAGCCCCCTAAACGTGATCTAGGATAGCATACAACTGATCAAAGATAATCCAAAGATGCCTAATACAATAGTAAAAGGTCCTATTTATAATAAACTAGCTACTAGGGTTTACATGAGTAAGTAATTGATGCATAAATCCACTTCCTGGGCCCACTTGGTGTGTGTTTGGGCTGATCCTGAGTGTTGCACGTGTAGAGGTCCTCCTTGGAGTTGAACGCCAGCTTTTGTGCCAGTTTGGGCGTTCAACTCTGGTTTTGGCTCCTTTTCTGGCGCTGGACGCCAGATTTGGGTAGAAGGCTGGCGTTGAACGCCAGTTTACGTCGTCTATTCTTGGCCAAAGTATGGACTATTATATATTTCTGGAAAGCCCTAGATGTCTACTTTCCAACGCAATTGGAAGCGCACCATTTTGAGTTTTGTAGCTCCAGAAAATTCACTTTGAGTGCAGGGAGGTCAGAATCCAACAACATCAGCAGTCCTTCTTCAACCTCTGAATCTAATTTTTGCTCAAGTCCCTCAATTTCAGCTAGAAAATACCTGAAATCACAGAAAAACACACAAACTCATAGTAAAGTCCAGAAATGTGAATTTAACATAAAAACTAATGAAAACATCCCTAAAAGTAACTAGATCCTACTAAAAACATACTAAAAACAATGCCAAAAAGCGTATAAATTATCCGCTCATCAACTACACAATGAAACAATGATGATCAATGTGTTCAAGGCCATGAACTACCCACAGGAACCATTGGGAGAATGTATGAGGTTGGACTCACTGGAAGATGTAATACAAGAGACTTTTGAAGAAGAAGAGCTTGAGGAGTTAACAGAAGA
The DNA here is from genome assembly GCF_003086295.3 of Arachis hypogaea. Lineage (NCBI taxonomy): Eukaryota > Viridiplantae > Streptophyta > Magnoliopsida > Fabales > Fabaceae > Arachis > Arachis hypogaea. The sequence continues at coordinate 44,251,985 of NC_092051.1, forward strand.
GGAGGAATCAGCATCAAGCGAAGAAGCTGCAACAGCTGAGGTTCAGGTTCAGGGCACAATAGAGGAGAAGAATGAAAAGAAAGAAGCACCCAAACTTGAACTGAAGGCACTGCTACCCACTCTCAAGTATGCATATCTAGGGGAAAATGAAAGTTATCCAGTGATCATAAACTCATCTCTTAGCCAAGAACAAAAGGAGGAGCTACTCCAAGTGTTAAAAAGGCACAAGGATGCCATTGGGTGGACCCTTGCTGACTTGAAGGAAATCAGTTCGGCCATATGCATGCATAAGATACTGTTGGAAGATGATGCCAAACCATCCATTCAACCCCAAAGGAGGCTGAATCCAATCATGAAGGAAGTGGTACAGAAAGAAGTCATGAAGTTGTGGCAAGGAGGGGTGATCTATCCGATCTCAGACAGCCCATGGGTCAGCCCTGTGCAAGTTGTCCCAAAAAAGGGAGGAATCACTGTAGTCCCCAATGAGAAGAATGAACTAATCCCTACAAGGGCCGTCACAGGATGGCGAATGTGCATAGACTACAGAAAACTCAATAAAGCTACACGAAAAGATCATTTCCCCTTCCTTTCATGGATCAAATGCTGGAAACACTTGCAGGACACGCATATTACTATTTTCTCGATGGTTATTCAGGATATAACCAAATAGTGGTTGATCCAAGAGACCAAGAGAAAACCTCCTTCACTTGCCCATATGGAGTGTTTGCCTACAGGCGCATGCCATTTGGGCTATACAATGCGCCTGCAACTTTCCAACGCTGTATGCTCTCCATTTTCTCAGATATGATAGAAAAATTCATCGAAGTCTTTATGGATGACTTCTCAGTATTCGGAGATTCCTTTTCTAATTGCCTAAATCACCTGGCCCTGGTATTGAAAAGATATCAAGAGACTAATTTGTTTTTGAACTGGGAGAAATGTCACTTTATGGTGACAGGAGGAATAGTTCTTGGCCATAAGGTTTCTAACCAAGGCATTGAGGTGGACAGAGCTAAAGTGGAACTCATTGAAAAATTACCCCCACCAAGTGATGTTAAGGCAATTAGGAGTTTTCTAGGACATGCTGGCTTTTACAGAAGGTTTATTAAAGATTTTTCAAAGATAGCCAAGCCTTTAAGCAATCTCCTTGTATCTGAAACACCATTTATCTTTGATGAAAAGTGCATGCTAGCATTCGAAAACTTGAAAAAGAGGCTATCTTCTGCCCCTATCATTTCCCCACCTAATTGGAATTTACCATTTGAACTGATGTGCGATGCATCTAATTTCGCAATTGGGGCAGTGTTAGGACAGAGGGAAGATAACTTGGTCCATGTGATATACTATGCCAGTAAAGTCCTCAATAATACTCAAAGAAACTATACCACTACTGAAAAGGAGTTGCTGGCAATAGTTTTTGCATTTGACAAGTTTAGATCATACCTCATTGGTGCCAAAGTGATTGTCTTCACAGATCACACAGCACTTAAATATTTATTTGCCAAGCAAGAATCAAAACCAAGACTAATAAGATGGATCTTATTGTTGCAGGAATTCAATATTAAAATCAGAGATAAGAAAGGAGTGGAGAACAAGGTAGCAGATCACCTATCCAGAATCCCTCATGATAAAGGAAGAATACATGATACAAATGTAAATGAGTTCTTCCCAGATGAACAGTTGATGACGATTCACAGAGCACCCTGGTTTGCATATATTGCTAATTTTAAGACAACTGGGGCTCTACCTCTAGAAATCAACAAACATCAAAAAAGAAAGCTCATCAACGACGTAAAGTATTTTGTTTGGGATGAACCATATCTCTTCAAAAAGTGTTCAGATGGAATCCTGAGGAGATGTGTTTCGGAAAAAGAGGGACGAGAGGTCTTGTGGAATTGCCACGGCTCGTGCTATAGAGGCCATTTTGGAGGGAATAGAACTGTGGCCAAGGTGTTACAAAGCGGATTCTTTTAGTCCACCCTATTCAAGGATGCCAAAGAAATGGTAAAGAACTGCAATGAATGTCAAAGAGCTGGAAACCTACCCAAAAGAAATGAGATGTCACAGAATTTCATCTTAGAACTGGAACTGTTTGATGTGTGGGTAATCGATTTCATGAGACCATTCCCAACCTCATATTCAAACAAGTACATCTTGGTAGCAGTGGATTATGTTTCCAAGTGGGTAGAGGCTATTGCAACCCCAATGAATGACAACAAAGTGGTCATGAACTTCCTCAGAAAGAACATCTTTAGCCGGTTTGGAGTCCCACGAGCACTCATCAGTGACGGAGGGAGCCATTTTTGTAACAGACCACTAGAAGCTCTCCTCCTACGATACAGAGTGAAACACAAGGTTGCCACACCTTACCACCCCCAAACCAGTGGGCAAACCGAGATATCTAATAGAAAGCTAAAAAGGATCCTGGAAAAGACTGTAGGAGCATCAAGAAAGGATTGGTCAAAAAAGCTGGATGATGCTCTTTGGGCATACAGAACGGCATTCAAAACACCAATCGGAATGTCCTCATATCAACTGGTGTATGGAAAGGCCTGTCATTTACCATTGGAGTTGGAACACAAAGCCCTCTGGGCTCTCAAGCTACTAAATTTTGATAGTGTTGCTACTGGTGAAAAGAGGGTCTTGCAGCTGCAGGAAATGGAGGAATTCAAATCTCAAGCCTATGAAAATGCCAAAATTTATAAAGAAAAGGCAAAGAGAAGGCACGACCTCCATCTGACACCCAGGAGCTTCGAGAAAGGACAGCAAGTGCTCCTCTACAACTCCAAATTAAGACTTTTCCCTGGGAAACTCAAGTCAAGGTGGTCAGGACCTTTTCTTGTCACAAAGGTCTCGCCATATGGACATATAGAAATCATGGAGGAAAGTTCAAGGAGGACGTTCACTGTGAACGGACAAAGGCTCAAGCACTACATGGGCAACATGGGGGAAAACCCCAAAATGAAATATCATCTCAACTGATGGAGAAATCGTCGAGCTAGCGACGCTAAAAGAGCGCTTCGTTGGGAGGCAACCCAACCTAAGGTAGTTTCCTTTTCATGATCATCTCAATAAAGGGTATAAGTAGTTCCCCGTATTGTGAGGAGCTAAGTTTGGTGTTGCACACCGAAACAATCCAAGAGTGAATGTGTAATTCTAAGTTTGGTGTTCCACCAAAGATTTCAGTTAGAATCACATTACACCTCTTCAATGGAAAGTTGCTAGCCCCAACCAATCAGGGAAACCACTTAACAATAGTTTAGTTTCTATCTTATAGTCATTTTATTAATAAAAGCACATGAGGTTCTCTGCATGTATTCAATCTGTGCATTAGGCAAGGAACTAAGTTTGGTGTTCGCACACCAAATGAAGTTCAGAAAATCATAAGTATACATGCATGCTAACCATCCCTCAAGTGCTTGGGGAACAAGAAACTTCCAATAACTTTGCAAGAATTCAATCAACCTTCTGGAAAAACAGTGCACCACCACCCAAGGAGGCGAAGAAGGACGGCAACTACATAGGGAGGAGTTCAACATAAACACTCAAGCCAAGTTGAACTATATGTCTGGTCATATGCATAATCTGCACTCTGCAATTCCTAGGTATGATGAAGTCCAAAAAGATCTAACAGAACAAGAGGAAGGGAAGGTGAAATAGCAGAAGGAAACATTGAAAAAGAAGATGGAAGATGCTGGCTTCTGGAAAAAGTTGATTGGAAAAAGTAAGGGAAGTGGGAGTTCAAGCACTCAAGAAAAACACAAAGAAGACAAACAAGAGGGAGAGCATGAGCAACCCCATGAGTAAAAGGTGGTGGAGTTCCCTTATTGTCCCATCTTTCTCAAGTTTTAAATAAGGAAAATCATGTATGAAATAGAACATGCTTCCATGGTAGTTTAGGATTTTCAGTTCTGTCTTTAGTATTTTCCTTGCTTTTGTCATATGTGTGCTGGTTCAAGTTACCTGTTTTCATCTGCATCTTGCTTATTGTATGTTTGTCCTTTTAAGCCAAATAAAAAGAGATGTTATGAAAGACCATAGTGATGTTCAAGTTGTGGAGTAGGTCCTTAAATTTGTGGTGTAGTAATCACTTAGCTAAGTTGGTTCACCAACAAGGTAGGAAGGAAACTATATGTCCTGAATCATATGCTTGAAACACACCCCATGAGACTAGCTAAATAACAAGATCCTAATAAGAAAAAGGAAAAGAACAATAAGAGTTAAAAAAGAAAGAAAAGTAATAAGAAATAAGGCTAGGCACCAAGGGCTTGAATCTTGAGGGATATGTCTGTGGTGCTCTTGTACCAAGGATCTGCTTGGATGAATAAATTCTTAGGAGTGCTTCATCACTTGGTAACTTGGGTTAACTAACCCGGGATTATCAACTGAAAATCCACTATCAAGAGCAGCCTTGCTACAGAACATTTAGTAACCCAAAGAGGTGCTGGACACCAAGGCCTCAAGGAAAGAAAATAACAAACCATGTGCCTGTGGTGTGCATGTATGGGGGAGAGAGACTTAAGGGAGTAATTCCTTAGGGGTGTTTCAACACCTAGCACCTTGAACCAACTGGTTCAGGAGTGTTGGCTGAAAGCTTATCTTAAAGAGTCGCCCCCTCACAGAACACTTAGCCTAAGGATGCAATAAACCGTGGAAAGACAAAGGGATCAATAAATAAAAGTCTCAAAGGGTGCAATCAAGTGAGTATTCCAGGGCATGATAAAGGTCTGAAAGCCAGTAAAGGAATGAACCTAAGTTGCTATGCATGAAAATCCATAAAACCAAGGACATGACTTCCACAATAATGATTCATTCCTCTTGAAAATTCATTCATCATTCTCATGTTTCAGTACTTGCTTAGGGACAAGCAAGCTTTAAGTTTGGTGTTGTGATGCCAGGGCATTTTGGCCAGTTTCACTGACCTTTTCTTTATTGTTTTAGGGTAGTTTCATGCATTTTCTTAGGAATTAAGCAAGTTTTGGGTAGATAATCACTTACATTTTGATTCAAGCAAACATCATGAATTTGTACATCATTTTATGAGAATTATGCAGGAATTGAATGATAAAATAGATGATGCATGATATCATAACTTGGATTAGAGCTTTGATGCATTGTATTTGCTTGATTTCAGGACAAAAGAAGCAAGGAAGAACCACGTTAGCAGCCACGTTAATCTAATTAACGTGACCACTAACGAGGAATAGTCATACACTTGCAACGTTAGTGAGAAAAGTGATCCCCAATAACGCCTTCGAAACCATCATGGCCCACGTTAATTACCACGTTAACTATATTAACGTGGTAGTTAACGTGGAGAAAAAGGAAGCTCCAGCATTAGTGGTAAAAGTGAATACCACTAACGCTCCCAATTGGCAATTTGCTACGTTAAGAGTCACGTTAACTCAGTTAACGTGAACTCTAATGTGGAGAGGGAAGACAATGCCAATGTTAGTAACACTCACCTTTGTCACTAATGTTGGACTAAGCCCAATTGGCTACGTTAAGAGTCACGTTAACTACATTAACGTAAACTCTAACGTGGGAAAAACAAGGAATCGCCAACGTTAGTGATACTCACCTTTGTCACTAACGTTGGAACAAGCCACTATGAGCCACGTTAGTTGCCATGTTAATTACATTAACGTGGAAGCTAACGTGGAGGAAAGAATTGATGAGCCAACGTTAGTGACACTCACCTTTGTCACTAATGTTGGAGAAGGCAATCACCACCACGTTAGTGGCCACGTTAAGATAATTAACGTGGGGCACTAACGTGAGAAGGGGTGTTTGGAGCGTTAGTGACAAAGGTAAGTGTCACTAACACTCTCGAAGTTGAGGCATACCCACGTTAAGAGTCACGTTAGCTACACTAACGGGGACTCTAACGTAGGGAAGAAGGGGCTAAGGGCAACGTTATTGGCAAAGGTAAACACCAATAACACTTGGGATGGATCAAGAGGCAACGTTAGTAGTCACGTTAGTACCACCAACGTTGAAGTTAACGTAACTCATCTTGGGCTAGGAACGTTAGTGCAAAAGGTGATTGTCACTAACGTTCTCGAACCCACATTTTCACTTAACATTAACGCCACTAACGTCCTAGCCAAAGTCCATGCCTACTTCACACTTTCTCTGTAAGTAAAGCTGAGCCCACTGAAGATTCAAAAACTGCTTCAACTCAAGATCCAAAGGCCCATATCCAAGACTTGAAGAGCCAACTGGAAGATCATAAGAGTAGTATATATAGGAGTAGTTTTGAACTAGAGAGAGCCTTTTGGATTGAGAGGACTACTCTCCGTATAATTTTACTTTCTCTACAACTTCTTGTTTTACTTCAGAATGTACTCTCCATCTTTGCTTTCCATTCCCAGAGCCATGAACAACTAAACCCCTTTCATTGGGTTAGGGAGCTCTGTTGTAATTTGATGGATCAATAATAGCTTTCATTATTCTTCTTCTTTCTTTTCTCTTGATTTTACTTGAAAGCTTTCAATCTTCATCCAGTTGGATAGTTGTCTTGGAAAAGAAACTATTCATACTTGGATTTCTTCTGAACCTTGGAAGAGGAATGAAAAGATCATGCAAGAAATGCTTTCTCATGTTGGACCAAATTGGGGTTTGGGCAGATATGGTGACATATAATTCTCCCAATACTTTGATTTGGAAATACATGTGGTATAATCAGTGACCACACTTCATCTCTTCTCATGAGCAATTAAACTAAGGAATTGGCTATTGATCAAGATTTGAGAGATTGAGTTACCAAGGAATTGGAATTCAATCACTTAAGATTGCCAAGGAGATCAATGAATGCATTGATTGAGGAAGAGATGAAAATGAACTTGATCCGGAGAATGCAACATCTCCTAAGCCGAATGAATTCCCCATTTTTGATCTTACCCATTCTCTTTAGTTTTTGCCATTTACTTTCATGCTGAACTCCCTTTCCCCATTTATGATTCTGTAATTTACTTTCCGTCATTTATTTTCAGCTCTTTATTTCCAGCATTTACATTTTCCGCTATTTACTTTTCCGCCATTTAATTTCCTGCAACTCTCAAACCAAATTCTGCTTAGCTCAACTAGAACATTCCTCCAATTAAAGTTGCTTGACCAATCAATCCCTGTGGGATTCGACCTCACTCTATTATGAGTTTTTACTTGATGACAATTCGGTATACTTGCCGAGGGAGATTTGTTAAGAGACAAGTTTCCGTGCATCACCTATTCTGGCTAAAGGGGCAACCTTCCAATCCAGTGATAACAAAGTTCCATTGGAGATTAAGAAACTGAGCCAACAAGAGAGAAATGCAGAGAATGTCAATAAAAGTATTCTGAAAAAGCCAACAAAGGTAAAGTGGACTTATCTGTGCAAGTTGCACTGCAGGAAAAGCCGCAAAGGTATGTGAAATTACTATTATAATTGTATATTTTTGACAATCTTATTTCAGGTGTGTTTGGATTTGCGTTGGAGAAGAGAGAAGTGTGTTTGAGTTCTTTGAACACTTCATTTTTATGTTTGGCAACGTTTTTATCTTCTAAATGCAGAAGTGATTTCTATCTTCAACCCACGTTTACCAAAAGTTACAAATTCTAGCTTTTCCATTCACCTTTTCAAGTTGGATTAAAATTTATGTTCTGTGTACTAATTATGTCCTTCATTATTCATATGTTTGTTTTTTTTATAATATTTTTTTCTAATATTCTCTTATGTATATTATTATTTTTTATAAAATTTCTGTTATTTTTTGTTTATATGAGTTTTTTTACTGTTATTGTTATTTTCTTTTTGTATGAAATTTTTTTTATTTTGTATTATAATTCTATTAATCCTATTAGAGTACTAAAAAATACTGAGAGTACTAAAAAAATATTAAAATTTATTTAAATATTTAAAATAAAATTATAAAATAACATAAATTAATTATTTAAATTCATGTTCTTTTCTGTAATTTTTCATCTAAAAGTGATTTTGAATAATCTAATCCAAACAATATTTAGTTTACTATAATCCATTTTAAATAAAAATTACCAAACATAAACCACGTTAATACTAACTCACTTTTGATCAAAATCAATTTTACAAAATCAATTTTATAAAAACTTCAGTTTACAAACGGTAATCCAAACACACACTTCATTGTCTTATTAGAGCAACGAGAAGCGAAAGTACCTTATTTAACCTTTTCCTTTTTGGTGTGTGTGTGCATGCGTGTAGCTTGAAGGGGAGTTTGCACTAATTCATCAATCAGAATTATCATCAGATGCCACTTTGAACCTAACATCATACTTCAAGATTGGAGAAACTACTATGATTTGGGAGAATTGGGGTTGTGCTAGGTTTTATGTTCAAATTGTGAGGGGTTAAATTGATGCCTTGAAAATTTTGGCCACATGATCTAATCGTATAGTACCACGTGTCATTTAAAATTGTCATGTCAGCTTTTCGGTAATGGAAAACGTCAAAAGGGCCAAATTGAGGCACGGGTCAAAATTTCAGGGTACAATTTAAGTCAATTGAAAGTTTAAGGGCTAAATTGCGTCGGAGGTCAAATTTCAGGGGTCATTTTGAGTATTAACTCTATAAATTTTGTTAGAGGACCTACCAGTTATGAACAGATTATAACTATTGATGGTGTTGTCTACTCGACATTTCGAGATGCATTCTATGCATATGGACTTTTGGCTGATGATAAAGAATACATTGATGCTATGCAGGAAGCAAGTCACTGGGGCTCAAGAGAATATTTAAGAAGTCTTTATGCAACACTCCTGTTTTCTAACTCGATGGCTAGGCCGGAGCATGTATTGGAAGGCACACGGAGAATGCTATCCGATGACATTCTTCACCGACAAAGAAGGTTACTCAACAATCAAGGTATGCTGTTATAGTTATTATTATTAATTGTAGAAAAATAAGTATTCTTATCTTTGTATCAGTTTGTCAATACTATTAATGTTACTAGACAACTATCATTATAACTCTATCAATAAATATTAGTTGACTTATGAATGTGCCAGATTTTAATATATTTTTACTTCGCAAAATAAAGTATGAATCTCATACAAAACAAAAAGACATGGACACAATTCCCAAAATTAACAATAAGCCTTACTAACAAAATAATATACACATGGAACAAAATAAATTCTTTTAAAATGACATACTTACTTCGAGGTCGTTGAGCCACAAATTAGATCTGAAGTTGACTATGCACAAATTGTCTCTATGGTCATGAATGCTTATATAGAAGTGTACAATAGGGTGTATCCTTTTTCCTTATTCTGCACCTTGCTGTATATATGCCATGCAAAAAATCCAATTTTATTAAGCATTGAAGATATCATAAGAAGCTGAAAACATATTGCTATATAGACAATATACATCCAAATAGTAGAGTTTAAAATATCCAATATAGATGTGAGAAATATAAGAATCAACTACATGAGATAAAACAAATGTATATTTAACTAAATAATGATCTTGGTCATAATAGAACAGATGTAAATGTAATTGATGTATGTATTTTATTGCAAAATTTTATCTTCTACAAAATCATACTATTACTTACAACAGTGTATACACTTTGTTCAATAGAGTTACAAATTACAGATGAAGAATTATTGGATCTGATGTTGATAGAAATTGAAAAACTACTCAAGAGTTATAACAAGAGCTTAAGAGATTTTCAATCAATGCCATTCCCTAATATTGACACAAGTTTGATGCAAATTATGAATGGGTAAAATAATAAGTTGATTTCTGATGAGCTTCGGTACGATAAACGAATTTCGACAGCTGAACATGAAGTGTATGTACAACAACTTACAAATGAGCAAAAGAGAGCTTATGAAGAAGTGATGACAACAGTGAATAGTGGGCAGGGTGGTGTTTACTTTCTGTATGGTTATGGTGGTATGGGAAAAACATTTCTTTGGAAGACACTTGTTGCCGCTATTAGATCCAAAGGTCAAATCGTGTTGACAGTTGCTTCAAGTGGCATAGCATCCCTCTTATTACCCGGTGGTAGGACGACACATTCTCGCTTTGCAATACCACTCGATTTGGATGAATTTTCAACATGCAACATAAAGCAAAATACTCCATTGGCTGAATTAATAATCAGAGCTAAGCTTATTGTGTGGGATGAAGCTCCTATGGTCAACAAAATTTGTATTGAAGCACTTGATAGGACCATGAGAGATATTTTGAGGTTCAACAATATTGCAAGCTTGGAACAACCGTTTGGAAGAAAGACAGCGGTTTTTGGTGGTGATTTTTGACAAATACTACCAGTAATACCCAAAAGAAGTAGGCAAGAGATTGTCAATGCTACAATTAACTCATCATATATATGGGATAGTTGTAAGTTGTTGAATTTGACAAGAAACATGCGCTTACAAGCAGACAACAGCAATTGTGAAAACAATGACTTAAGAGAATTTGCTGATTGGATTTTAAGCATTAGAGATGGCAGGTGTGGATCATCTATAGATGGTATTGATAAGATAAAGATCCCAGATGATATATTGATATATGATTGGGATGATCCTATTAGTTCGATATGTAAAGCAACTTACCCTGAATTATTTTGCGGTTCAAGTTGTGTTTCAAATGTAAAAGACAAAGCCATCCTCGCACCGACACTACAACTGGTGGATGAAATCAACAACAATATGATTAGTTTGAACCCATTCGAAGCTCGGACTTATTATAGTTCTGATACAGTTTCTGAATCTGAAACAAATAACGATATTTTGGCATCAATTCACACACCAGAGTTCCTAAACACTATTAGATGCTCAGGAGTACCAAACCATGAGATATTTGTTAAGATAGGGACACTAATCATGTTACTAAGAAACATAGATCACTCAGTAGGTCTATGTAATGGCACACGATTGGTGGTGTCCAAACATGGAAGCACATAATAGAAGCAAAAAGTTTAACAGGGAAGGGACCTGGCCAAAAAATGTTTATTCCTAGAATGATCCTAACCCCTTCTGATCATAGGATACCATTTAAATTTCAAATGTGACAATTTCCTATCATGGTTTGTTATGCAATGACAATTAATAAGAGTCAAGGGCAGTCATTGTCACATGTTGGATTGATATTAAAAAAGCTTGTATTCACACATGGGCAACTATATGTTGCAGTTTCAAAAGTTACAAATAAAAGAGGGCTCAAGATCATAATATGTCATGAAGAAAACGAGAAGAAGGAAACAAACAATGTGGTGTTCAAAGAAGTATTTATGAAACATTGTCTAAGTAAAAAAATTGAAGACTTAAGGATCTCTTCCAAAAGAAAGTCTCCAGCATGCCTCAGTGAGGAGCCTCACGTCCTGCATCTGAAAACCACAGAATCTGCATGGGTGAGAACCAGAAGTTCTCAGCATGGTAACAATAATTGAAATGCAATCCTAGAACCTCCAGATTATAATCAAAGCATATAAATACAACTAAACCATAAGAAATGAAAACAGGCAACTAACTTAAGGATCTTCAGGCTAACTAGATATCCCTTTTTCAAATCTTGCAAACCTCCCAACCGCCAACAGTAATTGAAATGCAAGCACAAGTATATGAAACAAAGAAATGCACAAGTAGGAAGCAAGTAAGACAATTAGGCAATTAGCAAGTAATGATGCAAGCAATTAGGCATTCCAAACAAATCACATATAATGCATATGATGCATGCCTGTCCTAGTGGCTGATGAGTCTCATCTGTCGGTTATAAAGCCAACCCCACAAGTCTTGGTAGCTAACCATTGGACTGTCCCTCTGTCGTGCATCCCCAACTCGAGTTATACTCAACATAAATCATAATTTCATATATATCCAACACCTTCACTGGTGTATATTTACGGGGGCGAGCTCATCCGGAACTTTCACAGTGTCCAGCCACACTTACGACATAGGGTCAGCAGAGTATCGAGTCTCCACCTGGAGCACGTGGTGGCTAGCCACTGCTTTCACCCAGAGAAACTCGTATCTCAGATAGGTGGAGTGCAACCATCATAATAATCAACAATTCAGCATATATGTATATAAATCACAACCATAAATTAACATTCATCTCAGTCATCCGGCTTACAAATCATGATCTGTAATTAGCCATAATCATCATTACACACAGCCATTTGGCTCACATCATATATAGCACTCCACCATCTTCCTCAACACCTCATATCATCATCATTCATCATACTCATCATAACATCCCCTTTCTTCTTCCACAAGTTACCCTCTTCCTTAGATTACTCTCATTCACTATGCATTTTACATCAATTTAAGATTTAGGGGATGAAATTGGGGTTTTATAAGTGTGAAATAACATCTCGGAAGGTTATAAGCTTGTTGGGAATGTGAAAGACTTAAAAACAATAGCTTTAGAAAGAAATTGGGTCGCGTGCGTACGCACAGGGGTATGCGTGCGCACGCCCAGAAGCATTTTTAAAAGTGTGCGTACGCACAGGTCTGTGCGTACGCACATGAAGCAAAATCTCTAGGGTTGAGTGCGTGATAAACCCCAATTTTGTGGTTTATATTGTGTAGAATTTAGGGGGTTTTGTCAATATTTTCCGCACTTATTCACAAGAAATGCATGGTTTTGTGTTTCCTTCCTAATATTGCTCCACGATGAAAAACATGCTTATTTTGCCTTAAAATTGCCATATTTTAATCCTCTTCTATTGCCATTCTATGCCGTGATGTATTTGTTGAGTGATTTCAGGAATTATAGGGTAGGAATGGCCTAAAAGAGAGAAAGAAAGCATCCACAAGAGGAAGGAACATGAAGATTTGGTTTTTGGAAAATTCAGCATTGGCGCGCACGCGCACTCCACGCGCACGTGTGAATGAGGATAGCTAGAAGTGGCGCGCAAGGATGGACGCATCCGCGCGGATCAGAGAATTTCCATCGACGCGCACGCGCACCTGGCGCGCACGTGTGGATCACAAAAGCAATCGGCGCGCACGCACGCATGGCGCGCACGCGCAGAAAGCTGCACGTGACCTCATTAAAGGAAATTGTGCCTGGTGATTTCTGAGGCTCATTAAGCCCAAATTCAAGTTGTTTCTGCATGGAAAAGATCCAAGGACGCTAGGGGGAAAGGGGGGATCAATCATTTTACACTAGACACAATGTTTAGCTAGTTTTTTTTTGGTTCTTTGTTTTTCTAGAGAAAGAAACCCTTGTTCCTCTCTAGATCTAGCTTTAATTTGATCTTCCCTTGTTGAGTTGTGAATTAGATCTTGTTGATTACTAGTTTTAATTGTTCAATTTGACTTCCTTAGTATAATATTGCTTAGATTTTGTGATAGTTTTATGAATTCTTGTCAGTTGTCATTTTATACCCATTTCATGAATGTTGTGAATCTTGATTTTTTAATGTTACATTGATGATTTCTATGATTAATTGTGTTGTTTGAGTAATTGTATGTTGATAATTGTTAGTGGGTACTTGTTGATTTCAATTTAATTGCAATTTGGAACATGTCTTTTATTAATGCTTACTAAGTGTTTGATGAATTGTTTACCTTGATTATGGAGTAGTTCTCTTTACTCTTGGCCTAGGCTAAGGGAATTGGGTAAACTTGAGTCATTGGGTCTAATGGATTTGATGATTTGGGAGCCCTTAGTGGTCAATTTGATAGCCATTGACGCTAACCTTCTATTAAGTCAATTAGTAGTTAGGTTAGAACTTATGGGTTGATGTTGACCAAACCATTTGACGTACTTCAAGTATAGAAGTAGACTTAATGAGTTTGGTTCCTCATAATTGTCAAGATATGGTTATTAGACAAGGATGGTGACCCCAATTTCCATGCCTAGCCAAGAGTTCCTTTTATCATTCATATTTGAAAACTCAAATTCTTGATTATTTGTCTTAGTTATAGTTACTTGTTTAGTTTAAAATAGAATCATATTGGATGTTACTTTGTTAGTTTGGAATTGCTCATATCTTGCTTAGTTATTTGAATTAGTTTCTTGCAATTTAAGATTACTTGCTTGTTAAGATTCCTAGTTTAAATTCTCGCTCAGGACTCACAACCCCGGATTTCTAACCAATGTTAAAGCACATGTTTGCCCATTCCTTGTGAGACGACCCAAGGTTTAAATACTTCGGTTATTTCTATTGGGGTTGAACCTGTGACAATCAAATCCCTTTCTAAATTTGATACTCGAGGATTGTTGTTGGTAGAGCTATACTTGCAACGCGACTTTATTGAGAAAATCTTTACCGACGCACCCCGAGCTTCATCAAATTTTTGGTGCTGTTGCCGGGGAATGGTTGCAAGATATGCCTTGATATTGGTTATGTGAATATGTGAATATCGTAGATAGTTTAATTGCTTTCAATGCTTAGCTATAGTTTAGATTTCTTTTACATTTGTGCTATGACTCTCAAGTTTGATGACTCGGTCTCAACCGAATTCTAGCTTAGCCGATTTTGATCCCGAGATTGAAAGAACTTTGTTACATACTCGGCAAGCTAGACGGCGGTTAGATTATTGATGAGCGAATAATTTATACGCTTTTTGACATTGTTGTTAGTATGTTTTTAGTAGGATCTAGTTACTTTTAGGGATGTTTTCATTAGTTTTTATGTTAAATTCACATTTCTGGACTTTACTATGAGTTTGTGTGTTTTTCTGTGATTTCAGGTATTTTCTGGCTGAAATTGAGGGACTTGAGCAGAAATCAGATTCAGAGGTTGAAAAAGGACTGCTGATGCTGTTGGATTCTGACCTCCCTGCACTCAAAATGGATTTTCTGGAGCTACAGAACTCGAAATGGCGCGCTTCCAATTGCGTTGGAAAATAGACATCCAGGGCTTTCCAGAAATATATAATAGTCCATACTTTGGCCAAGAATTGACGACGTAAACTGGCGTTCAACGCCAGCCTTCTGCCCAAAACTGGCGTCCAGCGCCAGAAAAGGATCCAAAACCAGAGTTGAACGCCCAAATTGGCACAGAAACTGGCGTTCAACTCCACAAATGGCCTCTGCACGTGCTACACTCAAGCTCAGCCCAAACACACACCAAGTGGGCCCCGGAAGTGGATTTATGCATCAATTACTTACTCATGTAAACCCTAGTGACTAGTTTATTATAAATAGGACCTCTTACTATTGTATTAGGCATCCTGGATTGTATTTTGATCCTATGATCTCGTTTAGGGGGGCTGGCCACACGGCCATGCCTGGACCTTCACTTATGTATTTTCATACGGTAGAGTTTCTACACTCCATAGATTAAGGTGTGGAGCTCTGCTGTTCCTCAAAGATTAATGCAAAGTACTACTGTTTTCTATTCAATTCTTCTTATTTCGCTTCTAAGATATCCATTCGCACCCAAGAACGTGATGAAGGTGATGATTATGTGTGACGCTCATCATCCTTCTCCCTTATGAACGCGTGCCTGACAAACACTTCTGTTCTACATGAATTAAGCTAGAATGAATATCTCTTAGATCTCCTAACCAGAATCTTCGTGGCGTAAGCTAGAATGATGGCGGCATTCAAGAGAATCCAGAAAGTCTAAACCTTGTCTGTGGTATTCCGAGTAGGATTCAATGATTGAATGACTGTGACGAGCTCCTAACTCGCGATTGCAGGGCGTTAGTGACAAACGCAAAAGGATAGTAAATCCTATTCCAGCATGATCGAGAACCGACAGATGAATAGCCGTGCCGTGACAGGGTGCGTGAGCATATTATTCACTGAGAGGATAAGATGAAGCCATTGGCAAGGGTGATGCCTCCAGACGATTAGCCGTGCCGTGACAGGGCATTGGATCATTTTCCCGAGAGATGACCCAAAGTAGCCATTGACAGTGGTGATGTATCACATAAAGCCAGCCATGGAAAGGAGTGAGACTGATTGGATAAAGATAGCAGGAAAGCAGAGGTTTAGAGGAACGAAAAGCATCTCCATTCGCTTAACTGAAATCCCTGCCAATGAATCTACATAAGTATCTCTATCCCTTTTATTGTTTATTTTAATCTAATAAAGTATCATGTTTAAATCCGCCTGACTGAGATTTGCAAGGTGACCATAGCTTGCTCCATACCAACAATCTCCGTGGGATTCGACCCTTACTCACGTAAGGTCTTACTTGGACGACCCAGTGCACTTGCTGGTTAGTTGAACGGAGTTGTGTCCACACATAGAGCCACAATGAGGATTCAATACAATTATATATTTTTACTCTCACACAAGTACAAAGAACATGGAACACAATTTCGTGCACCAATTATACGGCTAGTACTTTGGCCTCTCTTGTGGAACACACCGAATCACTAGGCAGTACCGAGGGTGACTTGGAGTCGGCTACTTCCTATTCTTCTGTTGGCACTAATAATACATCTTTGCATCCTACAGGTGAGCCACACATGGCAGAGCCACGACGAATCACTTTGCATGAGCAAGGAGCTTCGGATATCATACTTCAACCGTTGCAAGCAAGGTATCCTAACCTTGATCTAAACTTTGAATTGAAGAGTAGCTTGATATATCTACTTCCTAAATATCATGGGTTGCTGGGTTAAGACCCCATCCGACATCTAAGAGATTTTCAAGTTGCTTGTTCTATGGCTCGAAGGCATGGAGCCGATGAGGTGGCTATCATGGTTTTTGCCTTCCCTTTCTCTCTTGAAGGGCAAGCGAAGACATGGTTTTATTCGCTACCGGATGAGATTGTAACTAATTGGGATTTCTTGAGAAGAGAGTTTCTAGATAAATTCTTTCCACCGGAGAACACCGACTACATCTGGAAATAGATTTCGGGCATAATACAAAGAGATCAAGATAGTTTGTATGAGTATTGGTCTCGGTTCAAGAGGCTATTGGAATCTTGCCCGCACCATGGAATGAACACTCACTTGCTCATTAGCTACTTCACCGGAGGTCTTTGTGTGGAAGATAGAAGATTGCTCACCGCTTCTAGTGGTGGTTCCCTTTCGAAAAATAAAATGGAGGGAGAAGCTTGGAATTTGATAAAGGATATTGCCAAAGCTACACAACATACAAGCGTGAGAAGTAATCCTCTCAAGGGTGTGGTAGAACCATCCCTTCCGAATCAAGCCTAACCAAAGCACTTGGGGATATGACCACCATCCTTATGCAAATACAAAAGGATCAAAAGGAATACTACTCCATCCAAGCCGTCCAAGCCCCACCTACAGTTGATCAAATTGAAGGCCCTCCTAGGATTTGTGGTTTGTGCTCTAGCACCACACATTACACCGATCAATGCCATCAAATTCAAGAAGAACATGCCCTTGTAGTGGCCAATGTGAATTACAACAACCGTCCACCCTATCCTCCTCAAGGCCAAAATAATTACCCTCAAGGTGGTAATCAACATCAAGGGTGGAGGGATAATGTACAAGGGAGCAATCAAAACCAAAGATGGAACAACTCTTCTTATCATCACAACAACAACCAATCTTCATCCCAATACCATCATAACAACACTAACTACCAAGCCAACCAAGGCCACTCCAAGCAAAACCAAAATAACTACACCGAGTACCAAGAACCACACCATAGACAACAATCCAACTAAACTCCTCCATCTTCCAACACTCAAGTTGATGGGCTTAGAGCCACCATGAAGAAATAGGACGAGAGCAACAAGGCTCAATTTGATGCCTTGGGCGCTCAATTGACTAACCTCACCAACATACTTTCAAAGATGGCCATGTCAAACCAACCATCAACTTCCAACAACAACAGCAACCAATCCTCAAGCTCTTCTAACCTTCCATCCCAACCCCAACCAAATCCAAAGGGCGGTCTCAATGCCATCACTCTACGGTCGGGGACTACATTGGAAGAGATACCTTCAAGGGTCATGGAAGACATTCATGAGAAAGAAGTGGTTGTTGAAGCTCCACATGAAGAAAAGGTGGTAGACAAAAGGCATGAGGAAGAAGGAGTAAGACTCAAGGAACCCAGAGGAAAGCTATAGTGGATGAGTCCATTCCTATTCTATTCCCATCCATGGTGAAGAAGGTAAAGAAAACACCGGAATTTGATTTGAACATGCTTCAAGTGTTCAAGAAGGTTGAGGTAACCATACCACTTCTTGATGCTATTCAACAAATTCCAAAGTATACAAAATTTTTTAAAGACTTGTGTACACACAAAGATAGGATAGGAGAATTGGAGACATTATCCTTGGGTAGCTCAATTTCTTCCTTGATGGAACCTGTTCTAAAGAAATGTGGTGACCCTGGACCTTGTTTGGTGTCTTGTTGTATTGGTGGGCGCACTTTTCATGATTGTATGTGTGACCTGGGAGCTTGTGTAAGCATCATGCCACTTTCCATCTATGTGCGGTTGAATTTAGCTCCATTAAAGAAGTCGGCGGCGAGGTTTGCCTTAGCCGATAAAAGTGTGATCACGGTGATGGGAATAGCAAAAGATGTACTTGTGGCGATCAAGGATTTAGTTTTTTCGGTTGACTTTTACATCCTTGAAATGCCTCCAACAGAAAATAGAAGCTCATCCTCTGTTCTACTTGGTAGACCCTTCCTCAAGACCTCTAAATTCAAGTTAGATGCCTTCACCGGCACATATTCCTTTGAGGTTGGAGACAAGACTATCAAGTTCAATTTAGAAGAAGCCATGAAACATCCTTCCGAGGAACATTCTGTGCACCGATGTGATGTAATTGATGAAGTGGTAGCAGAAGTGCAAGAAGAAGATCACAACAAGTTGTGCTACCCTATTGTTGAGGGGACGGATGACCAAGAGGATGAACATGAGAAAATTTTTAAGAATGAACTCCATGAGCTTGATGAAAAGGAACCTCAGCTTGAGGCAAAGAGTGAACTGAAGCCCCTTCCATCTCATTTGATGTATGCTTTCTTAGAGGACAACCAAGGGTTTCCGGTCATTATAGCTAGTAAGCTTTCAAGTGAAGAAGAAGAAAAGCTCCTAGATGTTCTAAGAAAGTACAAGAAGGCAATTAGATGGAGCTTAGTTGATATTGTAGGGATTGACCCTCGCAAGTGCATGCATCAGATATTTCTCCAAGAGGGAGCTAGGGCAATTAGGCAACTGCTAAGAAGGCTCAACCCAACTATCCTCGATGTGGTGAAGAAAGAGGTCACAAGATTACTTGATGCGGGTATCATATACCCAATTTCTGACAGTGAATGGGTGAGCCCGGTCCAGGTTGTTTCCAAGAAGTCAGGCATCACTGCGGTCAAAAAGGATGATGGTGAAGTGGTCACTAAAAGAGTACAAAATGCGTGGCGAGTGTGCATTGATTATAGAAGATTGAACGCCGCTACAAGAAAGGACCACTACCCTTTGCCCTTTATCAATTAGATGTTGGACCGTTTGGCGAGTAAATTCCATTATTGTTTTCTTGATGGATTCACTGGTTACTTCCAGATTCACATTGCTCCTGAAGATTAGGAAAAGACCACATTTACTTGTCCGTTTGGCACCTTTGCCTATAAAAGGATGCCATTTAGACTATGCAATGCACCTGCTACTTTTCAGCGGTATTTGACGAGTGTCTTTTCCGATCTAATGGAGAATTGTCTGGAAGTTTTTATGGATGAATTCAGTGTTTATGGTACTTCATTTAATTGTTGCTTAGAGAACTTGGCCAAGGTCTTAGCTAGATGTGTTGATACTAATCTTGTCTTAAATTTTGAAAAATGTCACTTTATGGTAAGACAAGGTATAGTGTTAGGACATGTAGTATCTCATGAAGGCATTTCTGTAGACCCGGCCAAGGTCGATGTTATCACCACTTTACCTCACCCCTTGTCAGTGAGGGAGGTTCGCTCGTTTTTAGGACATGCAGGATTCTATAGGCGCTTTATCAAAGATTTCAGCAATATTGCTTTGCCATTGTCGCGCCTACTCCAAAAAGATGTGGATTTTGAGTTTGACCGTGAATGTGTGAAAGCTTTTGAAGAGCTAAGGAGAGTTCTCACCACGGCACCGATTGTGCGAGGCCCCAACTGGACGTTGCCATTTGAGATAATGTGCGATGCGTCAAACCATGCTGTAGGTGCCGCGCTTGCACAGCGCAATGGTAAACTCCCTTATGTCATTGCTTACTCTTCTAAAACAATGGATGCAGCACAATCCAACTATACCACTACTGAAAAGGAACTCCTAGCTATTGTTCATGCTTTAGATAAATTCAAATCTTATTTTCTAGGATCAAATATAGTGGTATAAACGGATCATGCAGCTTTAAAGTACTTATTGACAAAGAATGAGTCAAAGCCTAGACTCATACGTTGGATCTTGCTTTTGCAAGAATTCGACATTGAAAATTTGAAATTTCATCCATTTCCGATCAATGACTCATTCCCATTGGATAGTTTGCATGCTGTGACGGATAGTTTTCCTTGGTTTGCCCCAATGGCGAACTACTTGGTTGCGAAACTCTTCCTTCCCAACTTTTCTAAACACCAAAGGGATAAGTTGAGGAGTGATTCCAAATACTATATTTGCGATTGTCCTCACTTGTGGAAGAGGGGAGTGGACCAAGTAATTTGAAGATGTGTCCCAGAGTCTGAAATCCAACCCATTCTTGAAGCTTGCCATTCATCCGAATGTGGTGGCCACTTTGGCCTACAAAGGACCGCTAAAAAGGTGTTGGATTGTGGATTTTGGTGGCCAACCTTATTCAAGGATGCTAACCAGTTCTGTGTGTCTTGCCATCAGTGTCAGAAGTCGGGAAACACATCCCAAAGGGATGAAATGCCTCAGCAACCTATGTTGTTCTGTGAGATATTTGATGTATGGGTATTGACTTTATGGGACCGTTTCCCAACTCGAGTGGGTATCTGTATATTTTGTTAGCGGTTGACTACGTGTCAAAGTGGGTAGAGGCCATACCTACCCGCCTTGACGATGCCAATACCGTTGTTTCTTTTATTAGGAATAACATTGTATGCCGTTGTGGGTTGCCACGAGCAATTGTGAGCGACCAAGGATCCCACTTTTGTAACAGGAAGGTAAAGGCATTGCTCAAGCACTATGGAGTGTCGCATAAGGTTGCTACTGCTTATCATCCACAAACCAATGGACAAGCGGAAGTGTCCAACCAGGAGATTAAGAGAATTTTAGAGAAAGTGGTCAATCCACAAAGAAAGGATTGGAGCCTCCGGTTAGGAGATGCACTATGGGCGTATAGAACGACCTACAAGACTCCATTAGGGATGAGTCCCTTCTGGATCGTCTATGGTAAGGCATGCCACCTTCTGGTGGAAATTGAGCATAGAGCCTATTGGGCGGTAAAGCAGTGCAACATGGATTTGACCAAGGCGGGTGAAGCCAGAAAATTACAGCTAGAGGAACTTGAGTATTTGAGGAACGAGTCATATGAGAATGCCCGGATCTACAAGGAGAAGACTAAGGCATTTCATGACCATCACATCTGGAAGAAGAACTTTCAAGAAGTTGATGAGGTCTTCCTTTACAACTCAAGGCTTCGATTCATGCCTGCAAGCTCCGCTCTAGATGGGAAGGACCTTTCAAGGTGAAGGAGATAAAGCCCTATGGAGTGGTGGAGTTATTTGATCCCAAGAGTGAAGCAACTTTCAAAGTGAATGGACATAGAGTGAAGAAGTATCATGGCTACAAGCTCCCAAAAGAGCTAGAGGTGTTCCTATTGGAGGATGCACCAAGGAGAGATGAAGCTTAAGCAAAGGACCGTCCAACTTAAGGACGTTAAAGAAAAGTGCTTGGTGGGAGGCACCCCCACCGTGGTAAGATCTTCCTTGTGTATACCATCTTGTTTGTAGCCTTAAGTTCTTGTGAATTTTGTGATTTCTTGATGATTGATTGATTGCATAGGAATTCTAGCTTTACTCTTCTTGTTGAATAGATAGGATATTCATATAGTTTTCATCATTTTGGTATGGATGAATTGTTGAAGTAGGGAGAATGCTATGTTTTGGATAATTCATGAAATTGTGAAGTGTTCTCTTTGACTACTAGCTTAGGCACCTACCAAGAATGTGTTAGAATAAGTCTTGTTATATAAAAAAAGAGGAGAGAAAAGCAAAACTGGGCACCGACGCGCCAGCGCACTATGCGCGTGCGTGCCGGTGGTGAACTTCCAACTCTTGGGCCAAAAACCTGAGAGTCATGCCCACTTCATGCCCATCTCGCGCCAGACACCCATGCGTCCACGTGCTTGCCGCCTGCACGTACCTTTGCAAATCGCCCATCGACGCGCAAGCGCACTGTGCGCGCGCGTGCCGACGGCACTATGTGGACTCCCTGGTACAAAAACCAGAGAGTTATGTGGTGCACGAATTGTGAATTACACTTTTCACAACTCGTACCACTGACCAGCAAGTGCACTGGGTCGTCCAAGTAATACCTCACGTGAGTAAGGGTCGAATCCCACGGAGATTGTTGGTTTGAAGCAATCTATGGTTATCTTGTAAATCTTAGTCAGGAAGTCAATTATGTTTATCAATTGAATTGCGAATAAACAAGAGAGCATGGATTAAAGGTTACTTGTTATGCAGTAATGGAGAATATGTTGGAGTTTTGGAGATGCTTTGTCTTCTGAATCTCTGCTTTCCTCTGTCTTCTGATTCACGCACGCACGTCCTCCTATGGCAAGCTGTATGTGGGGGTTCACCGTCGTCAATGGCTACATCCCATCCTCTCAGTGAAGAATATGCTCACATGCTCTGTCACAGCACGGCTAATCATCTATCGGTTCTCGATCATACTGGAATAGGATTCTTCATCCTTTTGCGTCTATCACTAACGCCCAGCACTCGCGAGTTTGAAGCTCGTCACGGTCATTCAATCATTGAATCCTACTCGGAATACCACAGACAAGGTTTAGACTTTTCGGATTCTCATGAATGCCGCCATCAGTTCTAGCTTATACCACGAAAATTCTGATTAAGAGATCTAAGAGATACTCATTCAATCGGATATAGAACGGAGGTGGTTGTCAGGCACACGTTCATGGTTTGAGGGAGGTGATGAGTGTCACAGATCATCACCTCCATCACAGTTAAGCGCGAATGAACATCTTAGATAGGAACAAGCAGTGTTGTCAGAACCGGACCGACCCGGCCGGTCGGACCGGAAAACCGGCAAACCGGTGCTATAACTGGTCCGGGTGAGTCATCCAACCGAAGAAAGAACTGAACCGGTGAGACCCGCATTGAACCGGCCGGGTTTTATCAGAACCGGTGAACCGGCGGGTTTCGTTTAACCCGGACCGGTTCGAAAAATTTTTTTTTTGCGATTTAAAACGACGTCGTTTCTTTATAAAAAAAAAAAACAAAAGCGCAGAGCTGCTGCGTTTTGTAACCCTAGCCTCCATCCCCTTTCCCTTCGCATGCTCCCATACCCAAACTGTTTGAGTTGAGACTTGAGAGTTGAGAGACCACCATCACCATCACCATGGCGCCATGACTCCATCCCCTGCTACTCGCCTACTCTGCTTCAGCTTCAAGCTTTCAGCCACTTCGTAGCCCCGTCGGCCCGTCAGCTTCAAGCCTTCAACCATGCGGCACTCACCTCACCACCGCATCCAGAGCAGTGCGCGACTCACCCCATCCATCAAAGATTGAACATTGAAGTCGCCTCCTCGTCGCTCCTCGCTCCAGGTCTCCCTCAGTCCCTCTTCTCTGCTCGACACTCGTCGCTGATCCATCCGTGCAGGTAAGTTTTTTTAATTTTTTAAATTTTTGAAGTTAATTATTTAATGATTATGGTATGCGGGCAGATAAGAACATGTTTGATAGTTTACATATGTTTGAACTTTGAAGTTAATTTTTTAATTGGTGGTTCACATATGTTTGAATGTTTGATAGATTGATTTCTGTTTGATTTTGGTATGTGGGCAGATGAGAATTATTGTTTGGTATGTTTGGTATGTGGGCAGATGAGAATTGTTGTTTGGTATGTTTGGTATGTTTGATTTCTGTTTTATTTCAGTTCAGTACTTCAGTTTGTTGATTGTGAATTGTTGGTTGCTGTTGGATATTATTGTTAGTAGTTAGTGGATTGTTGTTGTGTATTGTTAGTCATTTAGTCCTGGACCCTTGTTGATTAGGAATTTAGGATGGCTTCATCAAATACACCATCAGAAACACCAACACCAACTTCTCAGGAACAAGGATCAACTCCTGATCCAACAATTGGAACCCAAAAAAATAGTAACAGAGGAAAAACTGATCCTGCATGGGGCCATTGTAAACAAGTTTTGGATAAAGGAAAAACTGCTCTGGTATGTATTTATTGCGAGAAGCATATTAGGGGTGGAGGAATTAACCAGGTTAAGCATCATTTGGCTGGAAAAGGTGGAGATATTGAGGCATGTCGAAAGGTGCCAGCTGCGGTGAGACACCAATTCTCCCAAAACATTGAAGATCTTCGAACCAAGAAAAGAAAAACTCAAGAAGAATATGCAGAAAGTTATGGTGCTTGTGATGACGTTGAAAGGGAATTTGATGAGATTGAACGTAATGAGATACGACAACAACAAGCATCAAGAATTCCAGCACCTATCTCTAGAAAGGGAGTTGGAAAACAACTCAAGGGACTACAATCCTTTTTTCCACCGGCAGCAACACCTGGTGCTCAACCAAGTATTAAAAGTGTTCTCCAAAGCAAAGAAATTGTGGAGAAGTGTGATATTGCTATTGCAAGATGGATGATGGATGCCTCTGTGCCATTCAATGCGGTTAATTCAGCTTATTATTAGCCGATGATCGATGCTATCGCAAATATGGGTGTAGGGTATAAAGGGCCAAATTACCAAAGAGTTCGTGGATATTTGTTGAGTAAATTGGTTGAAGATGTAAAGAAGATGATTGAAGGTTATCGTGTGATTTGGAAACAAATTGGATGTACTATCATGGCTGATGGATGGACTGATCGTTGTAGGCGTACTTTAATTAATTTCTTGGTTTATTGTCCTAAAGAAACTGTTTTCCTAAAGTCAGTTGATGCTTCTCATATCTCGAAAACTGCTGAGGCTTTGTTTAAGTTGCTTAGGGATGTTGTGTTATTTGTTGGTCCTGAGAATGTTGTACATGTAGTGACGGATAATGCTGCAAATTACGTTGCTGCTGGAAGGTTGTTGGAATCATAGTTTCCTAGATTGTATTGGTCTCCTTGTGCGGCACATTGTATTAATCTGATGTTGCAGGATATTGGAAAGTTTGTGGAAGTGACTGAAACTGTGTCACAAGCTTCAATGATTACGAAGTATATCTATAATCACTGCCATCCTTTGTACTTGATGAGGCAGTTCATAGGCGGCCGAGAAATACTTCGTCCAGCTCCAACTCGATTCGCCACTAATTTCATTGCTTTGCAAAGTATTTTGGCTCAAAAGGATCCATTGAGAGCTATGGTGACATCTAGAGAATGGACAAGTTCAGCTTACTCTAAAGAAGCCAAAGCAAAAAAGTTTGTGGATCAAGTCTTAGATTCTAAATTTTGGAATCAATGCACTGATATTGTTAAGCTTACGGAGCCACTTGTTCATGTATTGCGTATTGTGGATAGTGAAGATAGAGCTGCAATGGGTTTCCTTTATCAAGCTATGTATAAGGCTAGGGAAGGCATGGTGAAGAGGTTTCAAAAAAGAAAGAGGGTTGTTGAACCTTATTTGAAGATTTTAGATTCACGTTGGGATTTACAACTTAAAAGAAACCTTCATGCTGCTGGTTATTGGTTAAATCCAGCTTTTCGATTTAATTCTGCAGAATTTGACAAGCACAAAGAAACAATTTCTGGCCTATTAGATGTGATTGAGAGATATGCTTACGGTGATGCTGATTTGATTACTAAATTGACAAGTGAGAAGAGAATCTTTAAGAATGCTGAAGGAGACTTTGGGAGACAGTCTGCAATACGTGAGCGAAGCACAGTGATGCCTGGTAAATTTTGTATTAAAATTAGTTTATTATGATTGTGATATGTTTAAGATTTGATATTTATGATTATGATTGTTTTCTTTTTATGTTAAGATCAATGGTGGGAATCTTATGGATGTGGAGCACCAAACCTGCAAAAGTTAGCAATTCGTGTTTTGAGTCAAACTTGCAGTTCTTCAGGTTGTGAGCGTAACTGGAGCATTTTTGAACACATTCACTCAAAGAAAAGGAATCGGTTAGAGCATCAAAAGCTTAATGATCTTGTTTATGTTCATTACAACTTAAGGCTACAACAAAGGTACTTTTTATTATTCTTTCTTGAAGGCATTATTTAAAATTTTTAGTCATAATAAGAATAATCAAGTTACTTGATAACATAGGAACCGAATGAGAAAGCAAAGTTATGATCCAATTTGTCTTGATGCATTTGAGGATCATTCGGAATGGATAATGGAAGATTCACCACCATTTTTAACTCCTGAAGAAGTTGATGCTTTACGGAATGATCTTGCAAATATGTCTCTTCAATCAGCTTTAGATGATTTGGGTATGTTGTTGTTAGGGATATTTTGTAATGCTTTAACCAAATATTTTGCCTTATTATTGATTATGATTTGTGAAACATTATTGAAATGCTAGATGAATTGAATCTGGAAGAAGATCGAGATGATGGTGAAGCTAATAATACTTCTGTGAAAAATGCAAATCAGAATGAAACCAATCAACATGTAGCTCCAGATTTGTCAGATGAAGATAGATATCCAGACTTTGAAGTTACTCCTTGGATATAATCCATGAATTGTTATTTTCATTATGTTAAATTGAGTTGTTCATGTAATAGACTAATAGTACTAAATTTTATGTTTATTCTCGGATTACTACTTATTTTTAGGATTTGAGATTTAATGTTTATTAAAATGTTATTGGAGATATATTTTTTAACTGTTAATTTTTAAGTTTTTAGGCTTTTAGCTATTTTATACATTTTACTTATGTGGGACCGGGTTAACCGGTTCAACCAGTGACCCACCGATTGAACCAGTAACCCAGTGACCCAGTAGCCTGACCGGTTCGATCACCGGTTCGGTTCTGACAACTATGGGAACAAGCATGTTTGAATGGAAAACAGAAATACTTGCATTAATCCATAGAGACACAGCAGAGCTCCTCAGCCCCAACAATGGGGTTTAGAGACTCATGCCGTCAAAGAGTACAAAGTTTTGATCTAAAATGTCATGAGATACAAAATAAGTCTCTAAAAGTTGTTTAAATACTAAACTAGTAGCCTAGGTTTACAGAAAATGAGTAAACTATAGCAGATGGTATAGAGATCCACTTCTGGGGCCCACTTGGTGTGTGCTGGGGCTGAGATTTAGGCAATTCACGTGTATAAGGCCATTTTGGGAGTTCAACGCCAGGTTTGGATCCATTTCTGGCGTTGAACTCCAAATTATAATCCTTTTCTGGCGCTGGACGCCAGAATTGGGCAGAGAACTGGCGTTGAACGCCAGTTTACGTCGTCTATCCTTGAGCAAAGTATGGACTATTATATATTGCTGGAAAGCCCTGGATGTCTACTTTCCCACGCAATTGGAAGCACGCCATTTCGAGTTCTGTAGCTCCAGAAAATCCACTTTTAGTGTAGGGAGGTCAGAATCTAACAGCATCAGCAGTCCTTTTTCAGCCTGAATCAGATTTTTGCTCAGCTCCCTCAATTTCAGCCAGAAAAATACCTGAAATTATAGAAAAACACACAACTCATAGTAAAGTCCAGAAATATGAATTTTTCCTAAAAACTAATGAAAATAAACTAAAAACTAACTAAAACATATTAAAAACTATATGAAATTAACCCCAAAAAGCGTATAAAATATCCGCTCATCACAACACCAAACTTAAACTGTTGCTTGTCCTCAAGCAACTAGACAAATAAAATAGAAGACTAATAGGTTGAGAAGCAATAATATCTCAGAGTTTTTTGAGTGAAGCTCAGATTCTAATTAGATGAGCGGGACTAGCAGCTTTTTGCTTCCGAACAGTTTTAGCATTTCACTTTATCCATTGAAGCCCAGAGTCATTCGCATCTATAAGAACTTAGAATTCAGATAGTGTTATTGATTCTCCTATTTCAGTATGATGATTCTTGAACACAGCTATTTCATGAGTCTTGGCCGTGGCCCTAAGCACTTTGTTTTCCAATATTACCACCGGATACATAAATGCCACAGACACATAATTGGATGAACCCTTTGGATTGTGACTCAGCTTTGCTAAAGTCCCCAATTAGAGGTGTCCAGAGTTCTTAAGCACACTCTTCTTTCTGCTTTGGACCTTGACTTTAACCGCCCAGTCTCAAGTTTTCACTTGACACCTTCACGCCACAAGCACATGGTTAGGGACAGCTTGGTTTAGCCGCTTAGGCCAGGATTTTATTCCCTTAGGCCCACCTATCCACTGATACTCAAAGCCTTGGGATCCTTTTTATTGCCCTTGCCTTTTGGTTTTAAGGGCTATTGGCTTTTTGCTCTTGCCTTTTGGTTTTAAGAGCTTTGGCTTTTTCTGCTTGCTTTCTCTCTCTTCTTCTTTTTTTTTTCTGCAAGCTTTGTTCTATGCTGCTTTTTCTTGCTTCAAGAATCATTTTTATGATTTTTCAGATTATCAATAACATGTCTCATGTTCATCATTCTTTCAAGAGCCAACATATTTAGCAGTCTTAAACAACAAATTCAAAAGATATATGCACTGTTCAAGCATTCATTCAGAAGACAGAAAGCATTGCCACCACATGTAACTAATTAGAATTTCTCTTATTAAAAACTCGAAATTTTATTGCCTCTTATTCAAAAGATCTACTATTTTATTCATGTTTGATGATGATGAGAAAAATAAACTATAGCTTAATTGGAGATAAAATCAAAATAGATACTAATTACTACTATATGACTCCTAAGGTGAACTTTTATAATGACACTATCACAGAGTTAAAGCAGAAATTGGAATTTAACAACCTTTGTTCTGGGAAATGGGTGTTCCTCTGATCCGTGGGGTGCTTGATTCTTCAAGAGAAAACTTCTGGCGCTTCAATTCCCTTAAGTCACGCCCTTGCTCCTCTTGTTCTTTAAACATATAGGTCAGCATTTGACTGTGTTCCTTCTGTTCTTTTATTATTTGCTCCATAGCTTCCCGTATCTTGGTGACAGACGTCTCAAGATACTCCCAGTATTCAGATTGAGGGATTTCTGGGAGAAATTCCTGTGCTTTCTTCTTGGTGGGATCCTCCTGCGCTTGTTGTTTTTCCATTGATGCTTTGGTGGTTGGTTTCTCAACTGAGATATACTTAGTTATTCCCATTCTTACTCCGGCGTCCTTGCATAGCAGAGAAATCACGCTTGGATAAGCCAACCTGGCCTCTTTAGAATTTTTGTTAGCAATTTTGTAGAATTCAGCTGAGATCAGCTGATGAACCTCCACTTCCTTTCCCATCATGATACAATGGATCATCACTGCTCTTTTAACTGTGACTTCAGAACGGTTGCTAGTAGGCAACAAAGAATGCCCAATGAAGTCCAGCCATCCTCTGGCGACTGGTTTGAGATCCTCTCTCTTGAGTTGATTTGGGACACCCTTTTTGTTGGTGGTCCACCTGGCTCCAGGGATACATATGTCCTCTAGAATCTTATCCAGGCCCTTGTCTGTTCTCATCATTCTCCTGTTGAAGGAGTCTGGATCATCTTTCAGCTGAGGTAGCTTTAAGATCTCTCTGATCTTATCAGGGATGGTATGAACAATCTTTCCTCTGACCATGGTCCGATATTCATAGAAAGCAGTTCCAGATAGTTTTTGCTTGTCAGTCTGCCACATATTAGCATAGAACTCTTGGATCATATTCCTTCCCACTTTCATTTCAGGATTAGCTAGGACTTCCCAGTTCCTGATTCGAATTTGCTCCTGGATCTCCGGATATTCATCTTCTTTCAGATCGAATCGAACTTCCGGGATCACTGATCTCAGACCCATTATTTTGTTATAATGGTCTGAATGTTCTTTAGATAAGAACTTCCCTTGATTCCAAAGTGGTTTTGGAACGCTCTCTTTCTTGCCTCTTGGAGTGGGTTATTTTCCTTTGGGAGCCCTGATCTTAGTGATTGCGGATAAACACACCAAACTTAGAGGTTTGCTTGTCCTCAAGCAAAAGAAAAGAAAGGAGAGGGATAGAAGGAGAGCTTGGTGCAATTGTTGATGGGAGGGGAAGGAGGCCGAACTCAAATTTATAGGGAGGGGGGTGGGTTTTCGAAAAAAGAGATAAAGATATGATAAAAAGATTTATTTGGAAAAGATAAGATAGAAGATATGATAAGAGAAGATATAGTTTAAAATTGAGAGGATATGAAAGATTTTTGAAAAAGATAGATTTAGATTTTGAAAAAAAAAAAAGATAAATTGGAGGTTTTGAAAAAGATATTGATGAGTTGAAAAGATAGATTTGTAAAAAAAAATTTTGAAAAGAGTTGGATTGAATTTGCAAAGAGGGTTTGTGCTTATGGATTAAAATACATTTGATATTTTTAAGGTAGGGTTTTTAGAAATTATGGAATTTAGAAATCAGGGTTCTTAACATGTTTATGTAAGAAATCATGAATTGAAGTATGAAAATAAAGATTTAGAATGAAAAAATTTGAAGAAGAATGAGTTTTGTCTCCTCCCTGCCATTCTGGCATTTGAACGCCCAAACACTGCCTGTTTTGGGCGTTCAACGCCCAAACGCTGCTCTCCTGGGCGTTCAACGCCTAGCTGCTGCCATTACTGGCGTTCAACGCCCAGTGGGTGCCCATTTCTGGCGTTGAACGCCCAGATTGCTACCATTATTGGCGTTTTCTTGCCAGTAAGCTTTTTTTCTCTGTTTTGTGTGCCGAGTCCTTCTGTAACTCTGTGGACTTATACAAATGATTCCTCACCTTAGTGTCAGTGAACTTTATATAAACAAATAAAAATAAAAATAAAAATAGGGCAAAATGCTTAGAGGATTGTTGCCCCATGGCTGGGTTGCCTCCCAGCAAGCGCTTCTTTATTGTCTTTAGCTGGACCTTGCTGAGCTTTTAATCTAGCTTCAGCCTTGAGCACTCTTGCTCAATGTTGCCTTCAAGATAGTGCTTGATTCTCTGTCCATTGATAATGAACTTCTTATCAGAATCAATATCTTGAAGCTCCACAAAACCATATGATGATACACTTGTAATCACGTATGGTCCCCTCCACCGGGATTTCAGTTTCCCGGGTAATAGCCTGAGTCTAGAGTTGAACAACAAAACCTTCTGTCCTGGTTCAAAGATTCTAGATGACAGCTTTCTGTCATGCCACTTTTTTTATTTCTCTTTATAAAGCTTGGCATTTTCGAAAGCTGGGAATCTGAATTCCTCTAGCTCACTTAGCTGGAGCAATCGTTTTTCTCCTGCTAATTTGGCATCAAAGTTTAGGAATCTGGTTGCCCAGTAGGCCTTATGTTCCAGTTCCACGGGCAGATGACATGCCTTACCATACACAAGTTGGTATGGAGAGGTCCCTATAGGGGTCTTGAATGCTGTTCTATAAGCCCACAGAGCATCATCCAAGCTCCGTGCCCAATCCTTTCTACGGGTATTTACTGTCCGTTCCAGGATTCTCTTTAATTCTCTGTTAGAGACTTCAGCCTGCCCATTAGTTTGTGGATGATATGGAGTAGCCACCTTGTGGCGAATCCCATACCGAACCATGGCAGAGTAAAGTTGTTTATTGCAGAAGTGAGTGCCCCCATCACTGATTAGTACTCTAGGGACACCGAACCTGCTAAAGATATGTTTCTGGAGGAACTTCAGCACCGTTTTAGTATCATTGGTGGGAGTGGCAATGGCCTCAACCCATTTTGATACATAATCAACTGCCACCAGAATATAAGTGTTTGAGATTGATGGTGGGAAAGGTCCCATGAAGTCAATTCCCCATACGTCAAACAACTCAATCTCCAAGATTCCTTGTTGAGGCATGGCGTAACCATGAGGCAGATTGCCAGCTCTTTGGCAACTGTCACAGTTACGTACAAACTCTCGGGAATCTTTATAGAGTGTGGGCCAATAGAAGCCACATTGGAGGACCTTGGTGGCTGTTCGCTCACCTCCGAAATGGCCTCCATATTGTGATCCATGGCAATGCCATAGTATCCTCTGTGCTTCTTCTCTAGGCACACACCTACGGATTATTCCGTCTACACATCTCTTAAAGAGATAGGGTTCATCCCACAAGTAGTACTTTGCATCAGTAATTAATTTCTTCTTTTGTATCCTGTTGTACTCCTTGGGTATGAATCTTGCAGCTTTATAGTTTGCAATATCGGCAAACCATGGTGTTTCCTGAATGGCAAATAAATGCTCATCCGGAAAAGTCTCAGAGATCTCAAGAGAGGAGAGGGGCGTCCCTTCTACTGGCTCTATCCGGGACAGATGATCAGCCACTTGGTTCTCTGTCCCTTTTCTGTCTCTTATTTCTATATCAAACTCTTGCAGAAGCAACACCCATCTGATGATCCTGGGTTTTGAATCCTGCTTTGTGAGTAGATATTTAAGAGCAGCATGATCAGTATACACAATCACTTTTGATCCTACTAAGTATGATCTGAACTTTTTCTGTGGTTGTGTAATTTTTCTGGGCATTATTTAAAACGCGACTAGCATAATAAATGACATGCAGAAGCTTGTCATGCCTCTATCCCAATACTGCACCAATGGCGTGATCACTGGCATCACACATTAGCTCAAATGGTAACGTCCAGTCTGGTGCAGAAATGACTGGTGCTGTAACCAGCTTAGCTTTCAGCGTTTCAAACACCTGCAGGCACTCTGTGTCAAACACAAATGGCCTGTCTGCAGCTAGCAGATTGCTTAGAGGTTTTGCAATTTTTGAAAAATCCTTTATAAACCTCCTATAGAATCCTGCATGCCCCAGAAAGCTTCTGATTGCCATAACATTGGCAGGTGGTGGTAATTTTTCAATTACCTCTATTTTTGCTTGATCTACCTCTATTCCCTTGTTTGAGATTTTATGCCCAAGGACAATCCCCTCAGTCACCATGAAGTGACATTTTTCCCAGTTTAAAACTAGGTTGGTCTCTTGGCATCTTTTCAGAACAAGTTTCAGGTGATCAAGACAAGAGCTGAATGAGTCTCCATATACTGAGAAGTCATCCATGAAGACTTCCAGAAATTTTTCCACCATATCAGAGAAAATAGAGAGCATGCATCTCTGGAAGGTTGCAGGCGCATTACATAGCCCAAATGGCATCCTTCTATAAGCAAACACTCCAGATGGACATGTGAATGCTGTTTTCTCTTGATTCTGGGGATCTACTGCAATCTGGTTATAGCCTGAGTAGCCATCCAAAAAGCAGTAATAATCATGACCTGCTAGTCTTTCTAGCATCTGGTCTATGAATGGTAAAGGAAAATGATCCTTTCTGGTGGCTGTATTGAGCCTTCTGTAGTCAATACACATGCGCCACCCTGTAACTGTTCTTGTAGGAACCAGTTCATTTTTTTCATTATGAATTACTGTCATGCCTCCCTTTTTTGGGACGACTTGGACAGGGCTCACCCAGGGGCTATCAGAAATAGGATAAATAATCCCAGCCTCTAGTAGTTTGGTGACCTCTTTCTGCACCACTTCTTTCATGGCTGGATTTAGCCGCCTCTGTGGTTGAACCACTGGTTTGGCATTATCCTCCAATAAGATTTTGTGCATGCATCTAGCTGGGCTTATGCCCTTAAGGTCACCTATGGACCACCCAAGAGCTGTCTTGTGTGTCCTTAGCACTTGAATCAGTGCTTCCTCTTCCTGTGAATTTAAGGCAGAGCTTATGATCACTGGAAAAGTGTCACCTTCTCCCAGAAATGCATATTTCAAGGATGGTGGTAGTGGCTTGAGCTCGGGTTTAGGAGGTTTTTCTTCTTCCAGAAGAAATTTCAGAGGCTCTTTCATGTCCTCTGAATCCTCTAAATCAGGCTGAACATCTTTAAAGATGTTTTCCAACTCTGATTCAAGACTCTCAGCCATGTTGATCTCTTCTACCAAAGAGTCGATAAGATCAACTTTCATGCAGTCTTTTGATGTGTCTGGATGCTGCATGGCCTTGACAGCATTCAACTTGAATTCATCATCATTGACTCTCAGGGTTATTTCCTCCTGTTGGACGTCAATGAGGGATCGTCCAGTTGCTAGGAAGGGTCTTCCTAGAATGAGAGTAGCACTCTTGTGCTCCTCCATTTCCAGCACAACAAAGTCAGTGGGAAAGGCGAATGGCCCAACTCTGACAATCATGTCTTCAATCACGCCTGATGGGTATTTAGTGGAACCATCAGCAAGTTGGAGACATATCCGGGTTAGTTTAACTTCTTCAGTTAAGCCAAGCTTTCTGATAGTGGATGCAGGTATTAGGTTGATGCTTGCCCCAAGATCGCATAAAGCTGTCTTGGTGCAATTACCTTCTAATATGCATGGTATCAGAAAACTCCCAGGGTCTTTAAGCTTTTCAGGAAAGCTTTTCAGAATGACTGCACTGCATTCTTCAGTGAGGAGAACTCTTTCTGTTTCTCTCCAATCCTTTTTATGACTCAAGATCTCTTTCATGAACTTGGCATAAGAAGATATTTGCTCAAGTGCTTCTGCAAATGGAATCTTTATATCAAGAGTCCTGAGATAATCTGCAAAGCGAGCAAATTGCTTATCCTGCTCCTCTTTCCGGAGTTTTTGAGGATAAGGTATCTTGGCTTTATATTCTTCAACCTTAGTTGCTGTAGATTTACTGCCTACAGAAGTGGTTGAAGAAGCCTTTTTAGAGGGGTTGTTATCAGCATTTGTGTGTGTCTGATTCCTCACTGGCAATTGAGTGCCAGGGTTAGAAACTGGAGTGACGTGAGATGCCAACTCATTGTCTGTTCCTGGCGTCTGAACGCCAGAACTGTGCCCATTTTGGGCGTTCAGCGCCAGGTCTTGCCCATTTTGGGCGTTCAACGCCAGATTCTTGCCTATTTCTGGCGTTGAACGCCAATCCTGCCTTGTTTCTGGCGTTGAACGCCAGTCCTGAGCATGGTCTGGGCGTTCAGCGCCAGCTTTCCACCAATTTTCTGGCGTTTTAGTTCCAGAATTATTTTTCCCTGGGCTCTTACTGTCCTCAGGTGAATTTTGGGTGGTTTGCTCATTTCTTAGCTTTTTGCTGCCTTGAGGTGGGGTATTTAATGTTTTCCCACTTCTTAGTTGAACTGCTTGGCATTCTTCTGTTATTGCCTTGACAACTGCTGCTTTGTTTGCTTCAACTGTTCGTCCATATGTATATTAGCCATCCTTGTCTCTTGTAGTCTATCTTTGAATTCGGCTAACTGCTTTGTTAGAAAGTCCAATTGCTGATTGAATTCAGATCTTGTTTTACAGGACTGAGTTCAGCAGTTGCTGTTTTAACCTCTTCTTTCATGGAAGGGTCACTGCTTAGGTACAGATGCTGATTCTTGGCAACTGTATCAATGAGCTCTTGAGCCTCTTCGATTGTCTTTCTCATGTGGATAGATAAACCAGCTGAGTAATCTAGAGACATTTGAGCTCCTTCAGCAAGCCCATAATAGAATATGTCTAACTGAACCCACTCTGAAAACATTTCAGAGGGGCATTTTCGTAGCATCTCTCTATATCTCTCCCAGGCATCATAAAGAGATTCATTATCTCCTTGTTTAAAGCCTTGGATGTCCAGCCTTAGCTGTGTCATCCGTTTTGGGGGAAAGTATTGATTCAGAAATTTTTCTGTCAGCTGTTTCCATGTCCTTATGCTGGCCTTAGGTTGGTTATTCAACCACCTCTTAGCTTGATCTTTTACAGCAAATGGAAATAGTAATAGTCTGTAGACATCCTGATCTATTTCTTTATCATGTACTGTGTCAGCAATCTGTAGAAACTATGCCAGAAACTCTGTAGGTTCTTCCTGTGGAAGACCGGAATACTGGCAACTTTGCTGCACCATGATAATGAGCTGAGGATTCAACTCAAAGCTACTGACTCCAATGGAGGGTATGCAGATACTACTCCCATATGAAGCAGTAGAGGGGTTAGAATATGACCCCAGAGTCCTCCTGGACTGTTCATTTCCGCTTAGGTCCATGATGGAGCAAGGGAGATGATATAAAAATTATTTTTATTTATTTATTTATTTATTTATTTCGAAATCAAAATAAATCAAAATAAAATAAATAAAAATGAGTGAAAGATTTTCGAAAAAGTGAGGAGAGAGAAAGTGGTTAAGAGATTTTGAAAAGGATATGATGATTTTTGAAAAAGGTTTTAAATTTTGAAATAAAAATCTGAATTTTAGAAATAGATTTCGAAAAAGATGCTTTAAAATAGAGAGAAAAGATATTTTTGAATTTTAAGAAGAGAGAGAAAAACAATAAGATAGCACAAGATTTAAAATTTTTAGATCTAATGCTCCTTGTTTTCGAAAATTTTTGGAGGAAAAACACCAAGGAACACCAAACTTAAAAAATTTTAAGATCAAGACACAAGGAAAACTCAAGAACACTTTGAAGATTCACAAGACACAAAAACACAAAGGAAGAACACCAAACTTAAAATTTTTAGAAAACCAGAATAAATTTTCGAAAATTTTAAGGAGAATCAACAAGAAAACACCAAACTTAAAGTTTGGCACAGGATTTAATAGAGAAATTATTTTTGAAAACTATTTTAAAAAGAAAATAAGGATTCTAAAATTTTAACACGACAATAATAAGAGACTCTAAACAAAAAAGAAATTTTTCCTAATCTAAGCAACAAAATAAACCGTCAGTTGTTCAAACACGAACAATCCCCGGCAACGGCGCCAAAAACTTGGTGCACGAATTGTGAATTACACTTTTCACAACTCGTACCACTGACCAGCAAGTGCACTGGGTCGTCCAAGTAATACCTCATGTGAGTAAGGGTCGAATCCCACGGAGATTGTTGGCTTGAAGCAATCTATGGTTATCTTGTAAATCTTAGTCAGGAAGTCAATTATGTTTATCAATTGAATTGCGAATAAACAAGAGAGCATGGATTAAAGGTTACTTGTTATGCAGTAATGGAGAATATGTTAGAGTTTTGGAGATGCTTTGTCTTCTGAATCTCTGCTTTCCTCTGTCTTCTGATTCATGTACGCACGTCCTCCTATGGCAAGCTGTATGTGGGGGTTCACCGTCGTCAATGGCAACATCCCATCCTCTCAGTGAAGAATATGCTCACATGCTCTGTCACAGCACGGCTAATCATCTGTCGGTTCTCGATCATATTGGAATAGGATTCTTCGTCCTTTTGCGTCTGTCACTAACGCCCAGCACTCGCGAGTTTGAAGCTCGTCACGGTCATTCAATTATTGAATCCTACTCGGAATACCACAGACAAGGTTTAGACTTTCCGGATTCTCATGAATGCCGCCATCAGTTCTAGCTTATACCACGAAGATTCTGATTAAGAGATCTAAGAGATACTCATTCAATCGGATATAGAACGGAGGTGGTTGTCAGGCATACGTTCATGGTTTGAGGGAGGTGATGAGTGTCACAGATCATCACCTCCATCACAGTTAAGCGCGAATGAACATCTTAGATAGGAACAAGCATGTTTGAATGGAAAACAGAAATACTTGCATTAATCCATCGAGACACAGCAGAGCTCCTCACCCCCAACAATGGGGTTTAGAGACTCATACCATCAAAGAGTACAAAGTTTTGATCTAAAATGTCATGAGATACAAAATAAGACTCTAAAAGTTGTTTAAATACTAAACTAGTAGCATAGGTTTACAGAAAATGAGTAAACTATAGCAGATGGTATAGAGATCCACTTCTGGGGCCCACTTGGTGTGTGCTGGGGCTGAGATTTAGGAAATTCACATGCATAAGGCCATTTTGGGCGTTCAACGCCAGGTTTGGATCCATTTCTGGCGTTGAACTCCAAATTATAATCCTTTTCTGGCGCTGGACGCTAGAATTGGGCAGAGAACTGGCGTTGAATGCCAGTTTACGTCATCTATCCTTGATCAAAGTATGGACTATTATATATTGCTGGAAATTCCTGGATGTCTACTTTCCAACGCAATTGGAAGCACGCCATTTCGAGTTCTGTAGCTCCAGAAAATCTACTTTGAGTGTAGGGAGGTCAGAATCCAACAGAATCAGCAGTCTTTTTTCAGCCTGAATCAGATTTTTGCTCAGCTCCCTCAATTTCAGCCAGAAAAATACCTGAAATTACAGAAAAACACACAACTCATAGTAAAGTCCAGAAATATGAATTTTTCCTAAAAACTAATGAAAATAAACTAAAAACTAACTAAAACATACTAAAAACTATATGAAATTAACCCCAAAAAGCGTATAAAATATCCGCTCATCATTATGCCACACTTATGCCACACTTGTGCCCACACCTACGCGTTCGTGCACTGCGCGCGTCCGCGCCGGTTGCCAACTGACTCAAGCACGCGTCTGTGCAAGGTGCGCATCCGTACGCCTGCGCCACACACCAACTTTGGTACAAAACCCAGATACTCATGCCAACTTTGTGCCAGTGCTGTGCCAGGGGCACAACTGACCTCGCGCGTGCGCGCCACTGAAGTGCACGCGTCTCTTGCCGAATTCTCACCAATGCGCCAGCGCACTGTGCGCGCGCACGCCGGTTGCGAGAACCAGTTTTAAAGCTGCGCGCCCTGTCTTTCTCACCCCCCCTTTTTTTCTTATTTCTTTCTTCTTCTTTCTCCATAACCCCCTTCTCTTCTTCTTCTTCCACCTCACCGTCTCCTATTTCTTTCCGGCGACAACCACCTCTTCCGGTGGCACTACATCTCTCCTATTTCTTTCTCATTTTCACAAAAGAAAATTCAACCTTGTTCTTTTACACTTCTCAAGGTTCTACTTCTTCCATATCTTTTCTTTCACTCTCTTTGTATTATTTCTTCTTCTAGTTAGATTCTTCTTGTTGCTTTACTTAGTTGCTCTTTTAGTTGCATGATGATATTCCTTACTTTTTGTTTGCTTACTTTTCCTTTTCCTTATTTTTCCATAGATGTTGAATTTGAGTTTGATTTGCTTTAATAGATCTTTTGTCATTCTTTTTTCTTATCTTTGCAAATATGTGATGTTTATGTGATGATTGATGTTTCATTTTGGGCTTCAAATTAGTTGAGTATCTCATACTTGCTCTTTGATTGATAATTGCATGCCAAGTGTTCGAGAAATGCATGAATGCCATTTTGGTTTCTTTTAATAATGTACTTTCGATTGGGTGCTTCTCCTCATTCACTTATTGTCTTCTATACACATTGAGTCCACTTTGCTTGATAATTAGATACTCATTGAACATGACTTGCTCTTTGTTATGGATGCTTGAGATTACTCCTCTCATGCCATTGCATGCTTTACTTCCTCTTGCATCCCATGCTAAGTGTTGTGACCCATGTCTTTATGATTACTTTGTTG
This sequence comes from Arachis hypogaea, assembly GCF_003086295.3. Classification (NCBI taxonomy): domain Eukaryota; kingdom Viridiplantae; phylum Streptophyta; class Magnoliopsida; order Fabales; family Fabaceae; genus Arachis; species Arachis hypogaea. Next base: position 44,291,422 of record NC_092051.1, read on the forward strand.
CAAGATTTCTTTCGGGCACTATCCTTCACTTGCATGTTTTTATTAAAATGATTCTTTGGGTTTAATATTTTCTTATTTCCCTTCCTTTCTCAAGATGGCCACCAAGAAAGGCAAGGAGAAAGCTTCGAGAAAACCGGCCACAAAGAGGGCACCCCAAAGATCAACTTCTAAGGCGCACTCTTCATTGGGAGCCAGACCCCTATCTAAGAAGGCAAAGACACCCGCTCCTATTGATGAGAATGAAAAGAGAAAACAGGCAAAAGATTCTTCAAGGTTCCCCAACCGCTTCTGTGAACTTATGCTCCCCTCCATAGCTATACGGAACTATCATCCTGAGTATCTACTTGCTCCATCGGACAAGGTTGCTCCTTATATTCTACCCCGCATTGAACAGAGAGGATGGGAGTTTCTTTTGAGAAAACTAAGGGAGATCAACCTCTCTTGGGTGGAAGAATTCTACACTAACTACCATCTTCCCTCTTTTCAATCGGTATACATGCGCTGGAAGCAAGTATCAGTTTTAAAAGAGGCTATTCAGAAAGTGCTTAATGTCCTCCCGGTACCAAGTGACATGGATGGCTACCAAGAAGTCTTACGTTAGTGAGAGAAGTTTGGATTTGATTGGGACTCGATCCTCCGAGTCATTACTAAACCAGAGGCATTTTGGATCCATGGTTGACTCCGAATGAGGCCCAAGTGCATTGACGGTCGCTTTCTCACTGTGGAAGCTAGAGCTTGGGCCCAGATCCTATCTCACTACGTGCTACCTAGCACCCACAAGTCGTCCTTCACGGCGGACCTCGCCTTGCTTGTTTGGTGTGTTCTCACGGAGAGGCCGGTGAACATTCTGTTTCTTGTCAAGCAAGCGATGAGTCAAGTCTACGCCCGGGGTAATTTGCCATTTCCAGCATTGGTATCTGATTTAGTTGCTGCTGAGGGTATTCCTTGGGATACCAAGGACAGAAAGATTATAGTTCCGGCTAAGGGCGACATGGTCCCAAGCGGAAAATACTTACATCTTTCCATGAACAACCCAAGCCTTGACATAGCCCTTCCATCTACTATTCCTTCCACCTCATCATCACCACCACGGCAAAGATCCACACATCAAAGGATAGAAGATCTACACCGGAAGATTGATAGATATGAGCGACGCAATCAACGCCGATATACTTACATCAAGAAGCTTCTGCATTGTGTTACCCCTAGCATGGAGGAACCTGAAATATTCACATCTACCTCAAACCCAAGTGATGGGAGCTCTGAAGGAGAGGATAGTGAGGATTCCGGCCCCGACCGCCCTTTGCGCGTTGTTTGTAGCACGGAGGACCATGCTAAATTCTAAGTGTGGGGATGTCGTTCGACCGATCTCCATGGGTAACAATCTCTTCTTTCAATACCCATGGATTTATCTTTTGCTTAGTAGTTAGTACATTGCATGTGTAGTTAGTATTTCTTGTAAATACTCCTTGCATGATAGTTAGTTTCTATAGAGTTGCTTGGTTGAAATAATAACTTCTTTCCCAAGAAACTGTGTTCTAGGATACCCTACCAAATTTTTGAAAAATTTTTCTGCAGTAAACTTGCTTTAAGAATGTATTTTGGAACATAGTGATTGAGCTAAGAATACAAGTGATGAGCGGATAATTTATACGCTTTTTGACATTGTTTTTAGTATGTTTTTAGTAGGATCTAGTTACTTTTAGGGATGTTTTTATTAGTTTTTATGTTAAATTCACATTTCTGGACTTTACTATGAGTTTGTGTGTTTTTCTGTGATTTCAGGTATTTTCTGGCTGAAATTGAGGGACTTGAGCAGAAATCAGATTCAGAGGTTGAAAAAGGACTGCTGATGCTGTTGGATTCTGACCTCCCTGCACTCAAAGTGGATTTTCTGGAGCTACAGAACTCGAAATGGCGCGCTTCCAATTGCGTTGGAAAGTAGACATCCAGGGCTTTCCAGCAATGTATAATAGTTCATACTTTAGCCAAGAATTGACGACGTAAACTGGCGTTCAACGCCAGCCTTCTGCCCAAATCTGGCGTCCAGCGCCAGAAAAGGATCCAAAACCAGAGTTGAACGCCCAAACTGGCACAGAAACTGGCGTTCAACTCCACAAATGGCCTCTGCACGTGCTACACTTAAGCTCAGCCCAAACACACACCAAGTGGGCCCCGGAAGTGGATTTATGCATCAATTACTTACTCATGTAAACCCTAGTAGCTAGTTTATTATAAATAGGACCTTTTACTATTGTATTAGGCATCTTTGGTCTCAGTTTTATTCTATTGTTCATCTTAGGAGACTATTGATCTCGTTTAGGGGGCTGGCCATCTCGGCCATGCCTGGACCTTCACTTATGTATTTTCATACGGTAGAGTTTCTACACTCCATAGATTAAGGTGTGGAGCTCTGCTGTTCCTCAAAGATTAATGCAAATTACTACTGTTTTCTATTCAATTCTTCTTATTTCGCTTCTAAGATATCCATTCGCATCCAAGAACGTGATGAAGGTGATGATTATGTGTGACGCTCATCATCCTTCCCCCTTATGAACGCGTGCCTGACAAACACTTCTGTTCTACATAAATTAAGCTAGAATGAGTATCTCTTAGATCTCCTAACCAGAATCTTCGTGGCGTAAGCTAGAATGATGGCGGCATTCAAGAGAATCCGGAAGGTCTAAACCTTGTCTGTGGTATTCCGAGTAGGATTCAATGATTGAATGACTGTGATGAGCCCTGAACTCGCGATTGCAGGGCGTTAGTGACAGACGCAAAAGGATAGTAAATCCTATTCCAGCATGATCGAGAACCGACAGATGAATAGCCGTGTCGTGACAGGGTGCGTGAGCAGATTATTCACTGAGAGGATAAGATGAAGCCATTGACAAAGGTGATGCCTCCAGACGATTAGCCGTGCCGTGACAGGGCATTGGATCATTTTCCCGAGAGATGACCGAAAGTAGCCATTGACAGTGGTGATGTATCACATAAAGCCAGCCATGGAAAGGAGTAAGACTGATTGGATGAAGATAGCAGGAAAGCAGAGGTTCAGAAGAACGAAAAGCATCTCCATTCGCTTATCTGAAATTCCTGCCAATGAATCTACATAAGTATCTCTATCCCTTTTATTGTTAATTTTAAATCTAATAAAGTATCATGTTTAAATCCGCCTAACTGAGATTTGCAAGGTGACCATAGCTTGCTTCATACCAACAATCTCCGTGGGATTCGACCCTTACTCACGTAAGGTATTACTTGGACGACCCAGTGCACTTGCTGGTTAGTTGTATCGAAGTTGTGACAATTATGTATTAAGATCAAAGCACCAAGTTTTTGGCGCCGTTGCCGGGGATTGTTTGAGTTTGGACAACTGACGGTTCATCTTGTTGCTCAGATTAGGTAATTTTCTTTGTATTTTCTTTTCAAAAATTTTTCAAAAATATTTCTAAAATTTTCTCATCTATTTTCGAAAAAAATAAAAATGTTTTCAAAAATAAATTATTCTATGGCTTCAAAATTTTTAAGAATGAATTCTAGTGTTTCATGAAATATGTTGAATCATATCTGGCTGTAAAGCCATACCCAAACTACTTTGGGATTGGTATTCAACTAATCACTCCAGCCCATGTAATTATATGTTGCATCCTGGCTGGCGGTAAAGCCATGTCTAAATTCATTTGGACTGAGGCTTGCAATTGGTTATCAAGAGCAAGCTAGTTGGAGCTAATCCACCTGCTACTGTTCCTGATCTACCCGCTGTTGATCCACGATCACCTGCTGAAGCTTGGCTGGCCATAGGCCATGTCTAGTGTTTTGGACTGGAGCTTTCATTGAAAGCTTGGCTGGCTAGTGAGCCATGTCTAATTCCTGGACTGAAGCTTTAGACTAACATGGCAAGATTCCTGGAATTCATATTAAAAATTTTGGAATCTTTATTTTTTCTTTTTTCATATAATTTTCGAAAAATATAAATAAAAATCCAAAAAAATTAGAAAATCATAAAAATAAAAAATATTTTCTGTTTCTTGTTTGAGTCTTGAGTCATGTTATAAGTTTGGTGTAAACTGCATATGCATCTAGCATTTTTTGAAAATATCATGCATTCATAGTGTTCTTCATGATCTTCAAGTTGTTCTTGGTAAGTCTTCTTGTTTGATCTTGATGATTCTTTGTTTTGTGTCTTTTCATGTTTATCATATGCATTCTTGAATTCTTAGTGCGTAAGCATTAAAGAATTCTAAGTTTGGTGTCTTGCATGTTTTCTTTGCATTAAAAATTTTTTCAAAAATGTGTCTATGATGTTCATCTTGACATTCAAAGTGTTCTTGGTGTTCATCTTGACATTCATAGCATTCTTGCATGCATCACATATTTTGATCTAAAAATTTCATGCATTGCACCTTTTTAGTGTTTTTCTCTCTTGCATCATAAAAATTCAAAAATAAAAAAAAATATCTTTCCCTTTTTCTCTCATCAAATTCGAAAATTTGAGTTGACTTTTTCAAAAATTTTTAAAAAAATCAAATTGTTTCTCATGAGTCAAATCAAATTTTCAATTTGAAAATCTTATCTTTTTCAAAATCTTTTTCAAAAATCAAATCTTTTTCAAAATTCTTAGTTATTTTCGAAAATTCCAAAAATATTTTTCAAAAATCTTTTTCTTATTTTTGTATTAAATTTTCGAAAATAACATAAACAATTAATGTTTTGATTCAAAAATTTCAAGTTTGTTACTTACTTGTTAAGAAAGATTCAAACTTTAAGTTCTAGAATCATATCTTGTGATTTCTTGTGAATCAAGTCATTAATTGGGATTTTAAAAATCAAATCTTTTTCAAAACTAATTTCTATCATATCTTTTTAAAAAAATATCTTCTTATCTTATCTTTTTCAAAAAAATATCTTTTCAAAAATATCTTTTCTAACTTCCTAACTTCTTATCTTTTCAAAAATTTGTTTCAACTAACTAACTAACTTTTTGTTTGTTTCTTAACTTTTTCAAAACCACCTAACTAACTCTCTCTCTCTCATTTTTCGAAAATATCTCTCCCTTTTTCAAAAATTTCTTTTTAATTAACTAATTATTTTTATTTTTTATTTTTGAATTCAAAAATTTTCGAAAAATACTAACTAATTTTCAAAAACCAATTTTCAAAAATCACTAACTCTTTTTCAAAATAATTTTCGAAAATTATTCCCCCCCCCATCTCATTCTATTTATTCATTCATGTCCTAACATCTCATCTCACATTCCAATCCTCATAGTTGTGTTTCTTCCTTTACATCACATCCTTTATCTCCCCCTCTTCTTCTACTTACAAAGGGATCCCTATACTGTGGTATAAAGGATCTCTATTATTATTATCATTTTTCTGGCCATTCTTCCTTGTCATATGAGCAGGAGCAAGGATAAGAACATTCTTGTGGAAGCAGATCCAGAACCTGAAAGAACTCTGAAGAGAAAATTAAGAGAAGCTAAAATACAACAATCCAGAGATAACCTTTCAGAAATTTTTGAACAGGCAGAGGAGATGGCAGGCGAAAATAATAATGAAAGGAGGATGCTTGGTGACTTTACTGCACCTAATTCCAATTTACATGGAAGAAGCATCTCCATTCCTGCCATTGGAGCAAACAACTTTGAGCTGAAACCTCAATTAGTTTCTCTGATGCAGCAGAACTGCAAGTTTCATGGACTTCCATCTGAAGATCCTTTTCAGTTCTTAACTGAATTCTTGCAGATATGTGATACTGTTAAGACTAATGGAGTAAATCCTGAAGTCTACAGGCTCATGCTTTTCCCTTTTGCTGTAAGAGACAGAGCTAGATTATGGTTGGATTCTCAACCCAAAGACAGCCTGAACTCTTGGGATAAGCTGGTCACGGCTTTCTTAGCCAAGTACTTTCCTCCTCAAAAGCTGAGCAAGCTTAGAGCTGATGTTCAAACCTTCAGACAGAAAGAAGGTGAATCCCTCTATGAAGCTTGGGAAAGATACAAACAGTTGACCAAAAAGTGTCCTTCTGACATGCTTTCAGAATGGACCATCCTGGATATATTCTATGATGGTTTATCTGAGCTATCAAAGATGTCACTGGATACCTCTGTAGGTGGATCCATTCACCTAAAGAAAACGCCTGCAGAAGCTCAAGAACTCATTGACATGGTTGCTAATAACCAGTTCATGTACACTTCTGAAAGGAATCCTGTGAGTAATGGGACGCCTATGAAGAAGGGAGTTCTTGAGGTTGATACTCTGAATGCCATATTGGCTCAGAATAAAATATTGACTCAGCAAGTCAATATGATTTCTCAGAGTCTGCATGGAATGCAAGCTGCATCCAACAGTACTCAAGAGGCATCTTCTGAAGAAGAAGCCTATGATCCTGAGAACCCTGCAATAGCAGAGGTAAATTACTTAGGTGAACCTTATGGAAACACCTATAACTCAACATGGAGAAATCATCCAAATTTCTCATGGAAGGATCAAAAGCCTCAACAAGGCTTTAATAATGGTGGAAGAAACAGGTTTAGCAATAGCAAGCCTTTTCCATCATCAACTCAGCAACAGACAGAGAACTCTGAACAAAATGCTTCTAATTTAGCAAATCTAGTCTCTGATCTATCTAAGGCCACTGTAAGTTTCATGAATGAAACAAGGTCTTCCATTAGAAATCTGGAAGCACAAGTGGGCCAGCTGAGTAAAAGGATCACTGAAATCCCTCCTAGTACTCTCCCAAGCAATACAGAAGAGAATCCAAAAGGAGAGTGCAAGGCCATTGACATAAGCGCCATGGCCGAACCTATGAGGAGAGGAGAGGACGTGAATCCCAAGGGGGAAGACCTCCTGGGACGTCCAGTGATCAATAAGGAGCTTCCCTCTGGGGAACCAAGGGACTCTGAGGCTCATCTAGAGACCATAGAGCTTCCATTGAACCTCCTTATGCCCTTCATGAGCTCTGATGAGTATTCCTCTTCTGAAGAGAATGAGGATGTCACTGAAGAGCAAACTGCCAAGTTTCTTGGTGCAATCATGAAGCTGAATGCCAAATTATTTGGCATTAATACTTGGGAAGTTGAACCTCCCTTGTTCATCAATGAACTAAGTGATCTGGATCAACTGACATTGCCTCAGAAGAGACAGGATCCTGGAAAGTTCATATTACCTTGTACCATAGGCACTATGATCTTTAAAGCTCTGTGTGACCTTGGTTCAGGAGTAAACCTCATGCCCCTCTCTGTGATAGAGAAACTGGGAATCTATGGGGTGCAAGCTGCTAAAATCTCACTAGAGATGGCAGACAGCTCAAGAAGACAGGCTTATGGACAAGTAGAAGATGTATTAGTAAAGGTTGAGGGCCTTTACATACCTACTGATTTCATAGTCCTGGATACTGGAAAGGAAGAGGATGAATCCATCATCCTAGGAAGACCTTTCCTGGCCACAGCAAGAGCTGTGATTGATGTTGACAGAGGTGAAATATTCCTTCAATGGAATGAGAACTCCCTTGTATTCAAAACTCAAGGATCTCCCTCTGCAACCATGGGGAGGAAGCAGGAAAAGCTTCTCTCCAAGCAGAGTCAACCAGAGCCCCCACAGTCAAACTCTAAGTTTGGTGTTGGGAGGCCACAACCAAACTCTAAGTTTGGTGTTGAACTCCCATATCCAAACTCTAAGTTTGGTGTTGGAGAGTCTCAACAAAGCTCTGCACATCTGTGAGGCTCCATGAGAGCCCACTGTCAAGCTATTGACATTAAAGAAGCGCTTGTTGGGAGGCAACCCAATGTGTATCTAATTCTTATTTTTCATGTTTTCTTAGGTTCATGATCATGTGGAGTCACAAAATAAATATAAAAATTGAAAACGGAATCAAAAACAGCAGAAGAAAAATCACACCCTGGAGGAGCATCTGTCTGGCGTTCAAACGCCAGAACAGAGCATAGTTCTGGCACTGAACGCCCAGAACAAGCATGGTTCTGGCGTTCAACGCCAGAAATGGCAGCAAAGGGGCGTTGAACGCCCAAAATGGGCACCAACCTGGCGTTGAACGCCCAGAGTTGTGTGCAAGGGCATTTTGCATGCCTAAATTGGTGCAGGGATGTAAATGCCTTGACACCCCAAGATCTGTGGACCCCACAGGATCCCCACCTACCTTCACTCACTCTCTTCTCTCTTCTCAATCATCCTCTATTCCCAATAAACACTCATCCCTTCTGTCTTCCATTTACCACTCACACCCATACAACCACTACCTTCAAAATTCAACATCTCACTCCCATCCATCTCCTCCATATCTTCTTCTTATTCTTCAGTCTTTCTTCTTTTGCTCGAGGGTGAGCAACATTCTAAGTTTGGTGTGGTAAAAGCATAGCTTTTTTTGTTTTTTCCATAACCATTGATGGCACCTAAGGCCAGAGAAACCTCGAGAAAGAAGAAAGGGAAGACAAAAGCTTCCATCAAGGGTCTATAGCTCAGTGGTAGAACATTTGACTGCAAATCAAGAGATCCCTGAGATACCTCAGGGGATACATTTTCTTCCACACAATTATTGGAAGCAACTAAGGGTGGAACTTCAAGAGCACTCCATCATCCTTCATGAAATCAGAGAAGATCTAAAAGCAATGAAGGAGGAGCAGCAAAGACAAGGAAGAGACATAGAAGAGCTCAAGGACATCACTAAGGTGGACTCATTCCTTGTTCTTACTTTCTCTGTTTTTCGTTTTCTATGTTATGTGCTTATCTATGTTTGTGTCTTCATTACATGATCATTAGTAGTAGTGACTTTGTCCTAAAGTTATAAATGTCCTATGAATCCATCACCTCTCTTAAATGAAAAATGTTTTAATTCAAAAGAACAAGAAGTACATGAGTTTCGAATTTATCCTTGAACTTAGCTTAATTATATTGATGTGGTGACAATGCTTCTTGTTTTCTGAATGTATGCTTGAACAGTGCATATGTCTTTTGAAGTTGTTGTTTAAGAATGTTAAATATGTTGGCTCTTGAAAGAATGATGACTAGGAGACATGTTATTTGATAATCTGAAAAATCATAAAAATGATTCTTGAAGCAAGAAAAAAGCAGCAAAGAACAAAGCTTGCAGAAAAAAAAAAGGGGCGAAAGAAAAATAGAAAAAAAATAGAAAGAAAAAGAAAAAGCAAGCAGAAAAAGCCAATAACCCTTAAAACCAAAAGGCAAGGGGCAAATAAAAAGGATCCCAAGGCTTTGAGCATCAGTGGATAGGAGGGCCTAAAGGAATAAAATCCTGGTCTAAGCGGCTAAACCAAGCTGTCCCTAACCATGTGCTTGTGGCGTGTAGGTGTCAAGTGAAAACTTGAGACTGAGCGGCTAAAGTCAAGGTCCAAAGCAAAAAAAGAGTGTGCTTAAGAACCCTGGACACCTCTAATTGGGGACTCTAGCAAAGCTGAGTCACAACCTGAAAAGGTTCACCCAATTATGTGTCTGTGGCATTTATGTATCCGGTAGTAATACTGGAAAACAAAGTGCTTAGGGCCACGGCCAAGACTCATAAAGAAGTTGTGTTCAAGAATCATCATACTGAACTAGGAGAATCAATAACACTATCTGAACTCTGAGTTCCTATAGATGCCAATCATTCTGAACCTCAATGGATAAAGTGAGATGCCAAAACTATTTAAGAGGCAAAAAGCTATAAGTCCCGCTCATATGATTGAAGCTATGTTTCATTGATAGTTTGGAATTTATAGTATATTCTCTTCTTTTTATCCTATTTGATTTTCAGTTGCTTGGGGACAAGCAACAATTTAAGTTTGGTGTTGTGATGAGCGGATAATTTATACGCTTTTTGACATTGTTTTTAGTATGTTTTTAGTAGGATCTAGTTACTTTTAGGGATGTTTTTATTAGTTATTATGTTAAATTCACATTTCTGGACTTTACTATGAGTTTGTGTGTTTTTCTGTGATTTCAGGTATTTTCTGGCTGAAATTGAGGGACTTGAGCAGAAATCAGATTCAGAGGTTGAAAAAGGATTGCTGATGCTGTTGGATTCTGACCTCCCTGCACTCAAAGTGGATTTTCTGGAGCTACAGAACTCGAAATGGCGCGCTTCCAATTGCGTTGGAAAGTAGACATCCAGGGCTTTCCAGCAATGTATAATAGTTCATACTTTAGCCAAGAATTGACGACGTAAACTGGCGTTCAACGCCAGCCTTCTGCCCAAATCTGGCGTCCAGCGCCAGAAAAGGATCCAAAACCAGAGTTGAACGCCCAAACTGGCACAGAAACTGGCGTTCAACTCCACAAATGGCCTCTGCACGTGCTACACTTAAGCTCAGCCCAAACACACACCAAGTGGGCCCCGGAAGTGGATTTATGCATCAATTACTTACTCATGTAAACCCTAGTAGCTAGTTTATTATAAATAGGACCTTTTACTATTGTATTAGGCATCTTTGGTCTCAGTTTTATTCTATTGTTCATCTTAGGAGACTATTGATCTCGTTTAGGGGGCTGGCCATCTCGGCCATGCCTGGACCTTCACTTATGTATTTTCATACGGTAGAGTTTCTACACTCCATAGATTAAGGTGTGGAGCTCTGCTGTTCCTCAAAGATTAATGCAAATTACTACTGTTTTCTATTCAATTCTTCTTATTTCGCTTCTAAGATATCCATTCGCATCCAAGAATGTGATGAAGGTGATGATTATGTGTGACGCTCATCATCCTTCCCCCTTATGAACGCGTGCCTGACAAACACTTCTGTTCTACATGAATTAAGCTAGAATGAGTATCTCTTAGATCTCCTAACCAGAATCTTCGTGGCGTAAGCTAGAATGATGGCGGAATTCAAGAGAATCCGGAAGGTCTAAACCTTGTCTGTGGTATTCCGAGTAGGATTCAATGATTGAATGACTGTGACGAGCCCCGAACTCGCGATTGCAGGGCGTTAGTGACAGACGCAAAAGGATAGTAAATCCTATTCCAGCATGATCGAGAACCGACAGATGAATAGCCGTGCCGTGACAGGGTGCGTGAGCAGATTATTCACTGAGAGGATAAGATGAAGCCATTGACAAAGGTGATGCCTCCAGACGATTAGCCGTGCCGTGACAGGGCATTGGATCATTTTCCCGAGAGATGACCGAAAGTAGCCATTGACAGTGGTGATGTATCACATAAAGCCAGCCATGGAAAGGAGTAAGACTGATTGGATGAAGATAGTAGGAAAGCAGAGGTTCAGAGGAACGAAAAGCATCTCCATTCGCTTATCTGAAATTCCTGCCAATGAATCTACATAAGTATCTCTATCCCTTTTATTGTTTATTTTAAATCTAATAAAGTATCATGTTTAAATCCGCCTGACTGAGATTTGCAAGGTGACCATAGCTTGCTTCATACCAACAATCTCCGTGGGATTCGACCCTTACTCACGTAAGGTATTACTTGGACGACCCAGTGCACTTGCTGGTTAGTTGTATCGAAGTTGTGACAATTATGTATTAAGATCAAAGCACCAAGCTTTGGAGCCATTACCAGGGATTGTTTGAGCCTGGACATCACAATTTCGTACACCAACAAGCATGTAAGTTTTGAGCCTATTGCATGGTTACATCTTCTAACCATTATTTCCCATTCTTGTGTGCATATCTCTCTTTATGATTGCAATCCTTGTTTTGTCTAATTCTTTATTTCCATTACTTGTGTATGAATGCATTTACATGATTGAGGCCATCATTTCAATAGTCACTTTTTCCAAATGTCTTTAACCCTTTTATCTACCATTGCTAACCAATTTTGAGCCTATGATAAACCCTTTTTGTTCTTAAATAGAGCACATCAACAACCCTAAGCGAAAAACCATGAATGTCCCTAAATTTGGATCCTTGATTAGCTTAGATAAGTTAGGATGTGTATCATTCAATTAGGAGGGTATACTTGGGAAATTTGGGTAGATATAGAGGTGTGTAATTGTAGTGTAATTGAAAATTCTAGGATTTGGGAACATGCTCATGTATTGAATGATTGAACCATATGCATTGAAACTTTTGTACATAAAGCCCCAAAGGAAAAAGGGGACCGACAAAAAAAAACAAATAAAGCAATAAAAGGGGACAAAGAAACCCCAAGACAAAGTAGTAAAAACAATGCATATGGGATGTGAATTGAAAAGAATGCATGAGTATGAAAAAAAGTGAAACTCAAGGGTAGCTAGGTAATGTATTATAGTTGTATAGGTTGTTCTATGTGTCTAGTGGGATCCTAGGTTAATCAAAGACTCAAATTTTAAGCTCACTTGACCATACACATCCTTACCTTCACCCTAGCCCCGTTACAACCCATGAATAAGACCTCATGATACTTGTAAGCATGCATTAAGTAATTGTTGATTGTTAGATAAAAGAAAAATCTTGGAAAGCATGATTAGGAGAGGATTGAGTGACAAACCCTATACACTTGAGCGAATAGAGCGGATATACTTCCAGTGAGGGTTCGATGCTCAACTCCTTGTTCCCGGCTTTCACAAGCGTTCATCTAGCAAGTTATATGCACTCCTTAGTGATGTTCAATTTGGTAGGATTCATGAACTACATATTATTTTCACCTTATATGTTCACATGTGTTCTTGGAGGATAGATTTACCCTTGACAATGTAGGTAGATGATTTTACATTAGTTACATACATTTACTTAGGTAGTTTGCATTTCATAAACCCTTTCTTACCATGATCTTTGGTCTTTTTATTTTAAGCATGAGGACGTGTTTGGTTTAAGTGTGGGGAGATTTGATAAACCCCAATTTTGTGGTTTATATTGTGTAGAATTTAGGGGATTTTGTCAATATTTTCTGCACTTATTCACAAGAAATGTATGGTTTTGTGTTTCCTTTCTAATATTGTTCCATGATGAAAAGCATGCTTATTTTGCCTTAAAATTTCCATATTTTAATTCTCTTCTATTTCTATTCGATGCCGTGATATATTTGTTGAGTGATTTTAGGAATTATAGGGTAGGAATGGCCTAAAAGAGAGAAAGAATGCATGCACAAGAGGAAGGAACATGAAGATTCGGATTTTGAGAAATTCAGCATTGGTGCGCATGCGCACTCCACGCGCACGTGTGGATGAGGATAGCTAGAAGTGGCGCGCAAGGATGGACGCATCCGCGTGGATCAGAGAATTCCAATCGACGCGCACGCGTGGATCACAAAAGCAATCGACGCGCACGCACGCATGGCGTGCACGCGCGGAAAGCTACACGTGACCTCATTAAAGAAAATCGTGCATGGCGATTTCTGAGGCTCATCAAGCCCAAATTCAAGCTGTTTCTGCATGAAAAAGACCCAAGGATGCTAGGGGAAAGGGGGGATCAATCATTTTACACTAGACACAATTTTTAGCTAGTTTTTTTTTGGTTCTTTGTTCTTCTAGAGAGAGAAACCCTTGTTCCTCTCTAGATCTAGCTTTAATTTGATCTTCCCATGTTGAATTGTGAATTGAATCTTGTTGATTACTAGTTTTAATTGTTCAATTTGACTTCCTTAGTATAATCTTGCTTAGATTTTGTGATAGTTTTATGAATTCTTGTCAATTGTCATTTTATACCCATTTCATGAATGTTGTAAATCTTGATTTGTTGATGTTACATTGATGATTTCTATGATTAATTGTGTTGTTTGAGTGATTGTATATTGATAATTGTTAGTGGGTACTTGTTGATTTCAATTTAATTGCAATTTGGAACATGTCTTTTGTTAATGCTTACCAAGTGTTTGATGAATTGTTTACCTTGATTATGGAGTAGTTCTCTTTACTCTTGGCCTAGGCTAAGGGAATTGGGTAAACTTGAGTCATTTGGGTCTAACAGATTTGACGATTTGGGAGCCCTTAGTGGTCAATTTGATAGCCATTGACGCTAACCTTCTATTAAGTCAATTAGTAGTGAGGTTAGAACTTATGGGTTGATGTTGACCAAACCATTTGACGTACTTCAAGTATAGAAGTAGACTTAATGAGTTTGGTTCCTCATAATTGTCAAGATATGGTTATTAGACAAGGATGGTGACCCCAATTTCCATGCCTAGCCAAGAGTTGCTTTTATCATTCGTATTTAAAAACTCAAATTCTTGATTATTTGTCTTAGTTATAATTACTTGTTTAGTTTAAAATAGAATCATATTGGATGTTACTTTGTTAGTTTGGAATTGCTCATATCTTGCTTAGTTATTTGAATTAGTTTCTTACCATTTAAGATTACTTGCTTGTTAAGATTCCTAGTTTAAATTCTCGCTCATGACTCACAACCCCGGATTTCTAACCAATGTTAAAGCACATGTTTGCCCATTCCTTGTGAGACGACCCGAGGTTTGAATACTTCGGTTATTTCTATTGGGGTTGAACCTGTGACAACCAAATCCCTTTCTAAATTTGATACTCGAGGATTGTTGTTGGTAGAGCTATACTTGCAACATGACTTTATTGCGAAAATCTTTACCGACGCACCCCGAGCTCCATCAGTGCGCGCACAAGGTGTGCTAGCGCCACCAACAGCATGTCATTCCCAACGTGTGCGTGCGCACAGAGCTGTGCGTACACACAGCTTACAAGACTTCCTTGGCCATGTGCGCACACAGAGCGTGCTAGCGCTCCCAGCAGTATCCCCATTCATGCGTGTGCGTATGCACAAGGCTGTGCGTGCACACAGGCTCCAAATTCCACGGGGTGTGCGCGCGCATAGGACTGTGCGTCCGCACACAAACCAGAAATCACAAATTCTGCAAAATCAGCAGAATTCAGATTTTTGGCCCAAACTTCCAACGATCATATCTCCTTCCATAAAAATCATATTTACATCATATTTAAACCATTTTAAAGCTTATGAAATTATTTTTCCTTTGATATAAAAATCATCAAATTCCGAAAAATGAGAGCTCAAGATATGCTCCGTTGAAGTTCATCAAAATTCCATTTTTACAAAAACTGATAAACTCCCCATTTTTAAAAGATACACTTACCAATCCATACCAAATCAACCCAAAACTCAACCATTCCAATCATCAATAATTTCCAAACCTCTTTCAATCATCATCCCACCAATTCCACCATATTTAGCCAATTCTCAATTTAACAAGTCTCATATCATAATCAACATTTCATACCTCAATCTCCAACAATTATTCAATTTATCAATCACCTCATATACAAATATACACATACCAATATTACCCTTCTATCATGCTCATCAATAAGAGCCTCAACCCATATCATCAATTAAATATATAGTTCATATCACATACAACATTACATGCTTTACCAACCATTACAACCACTCACAATCATTTCCACCATCATTCATACATTTTTAACTCAATCCAAATTATCCAACAAACACATCAACAATTCCAAAGCCCTATCCTAGGGTCACTAGCCTACGTTTTCACAACCACATTATATTTTATATACAGGAAACCAAAACCATACCTTAGCCGATTTCCATTCCACCCGGAACACTTCTAATTTCAACCTTCAAGGTCCCTAAAGCTTTACCAACAGATTTCCAAGTACGAAGTCCCTTTCCAAGCTTTCCAAAACCACCAATTAAGCTCCAATACTCAAATACACAAGGCCTAAGCCACAATATCACACCAAAACACAATAACTCAATACCCAATACCTAAAACTCAATATTTTCACTAGGATTTGAGATCTCTTACCTTATCCAAGTATCAAGGAAGCAAGAACAAGCCTTCCATTCAAGTTAATTTGAGCCTACAACATCCAAACTCAAAAATCTCAACACTTTGTCCACCAAAATTCAAAAATGAGGGCTGAGGATTCGAGGAAGAAACTGTGGCTTACCTTAAGAATAATTGTATGGATTTTGTAGAGCTCAACACTGCGGTCACATGGCCACAAACGGTGTGTCAATCGGAGCTCCGGATCAAAAGTTATCAACAATGGAAGATGGAACAAGGGTTTGGAACATCCCCTCCTTCCCCTTTCTTTGTTTCAGCGCGTGTGTGTGCTTTGAGGGGAGAGAGTGATTTACCACTATTTCGTTTTGTACTTAACTGAGTGGATTTTATCCACTAAACTCACACTTATTCATATAATTCGCATGGTTTTACAAATCCTTCCTAATTCTGTGCTATGATTGAAAACATGCTTCTTTGGCCTTAAAATTGCTAATTATTAATCCTCTCTTATTACCATTCGATGCCGTGATATGTGTGTTAAGTGTTTTCAGGATTTATAGGGCAGGAATGGCTTGGAGGATAGAAAGGAAGTATTCAAAAGTGGAAGGAATACAAGAAATTAAAGGAATTGCTAAGCTGTCCACCCTGACCTCTTTGTACTAAATCGACCATAACTTGAGCTACATAGGTCCAAATAAGATGGTTTTAGTTGTGTTGGAAAGCTAACATCCGAGGCTTCAAATTGATATATAATTTGCCATAGTTGCCTTGCATTTAGGCAACGTATACGCGTGCATGATGCGTACGCATGGATGACGCGTACGCGTGGATAGTGCGGCGGACAAACGACGCGTACGCGTGGCAGAGCCACATGCTGGACACATCAAAAAATGATGAGGGTGATTTCTGGGCTATTTTTGGCCCAATTTTCGGCCCAGAAAACTTAGACTAGAGGCTACAAAGTGGGAGAATCAAGGAATTCAATCATTCATTCAATCATTCATCAATTATTCACAAGTTAGGTTTTAGATGTAGTTCTTAGTGAGAGAGGCTCTCTCCTCTTTCTAGGTTTTAGGATTTTAGGATTAGATTTTCTTAATTTTAGATTCTACTTTGCTTTAATTTAGTTTCCCTTCTACCTTTATTTACTCCAGCATTCTAGTTTATTTATTTTTCTTGTTGATTCTCTTCTTATCCAATTTGGTTTTTGAACCTTCCAATGTTAGATATGATTTTATATTTAATGCAATTTGAGGTATTTCAGATTTATGATTTTAATTTGGCTTTTACATTCTTAGCGTGAATTGAGTAATTGGAGACGCTTGAGTTATCAAACTCCTTTGTTGATTGTTAATTGAAAGTTACTGATTGATTTAGATCCCTTTAAAGCTAGTCTTTCCTTAGGAGTTGACTAGGACTTGAGGAATCAAATTAATTAGTCCACTTGACTTTCTCTTATTTAGTAAGGGTTAACTAAGTGGGAGCAATGAACAATTCTCATCAAAATTGATAAGGATAACCAGGATAGGACGTCTAATTCTCATAACTTGCCAAGAGTTCATTCA
This sequence comes from Arachis hypogaea, assembly GCF_003086295.3. Classification (NCBI taxonomy): domain Eukaryota; kingdom Viridiplantae; phylum Streptophyta; class Magnoliopsida; order Fabales; family Fabaceae; genus Arachis; species Arachis hypogaea. The sequence continues at coordinate 44,308,668 of NC_092051.1, forward strand.
ATTATTAGTTTGTTTTCTTATCAATTAATTTTCTTGCTCAAACTTTCAAAAATATATAAAAATAAAATTAAAAAGAAAAAAAGGGGAGACAAAAAAGAAAAAAAAGAGCAAATAATAAATAGGGGACAAAATGCCCCAAAGTAAATTGCGATAGCAATGCATATGTACTGTACTTAAAATCGGATGAATGAATATGTGGTAAACATAGTAAATGCGTAGTTAGATTTTGTATTGTGATTACATGGATTCTCTTAAGTTAGGTGGGAAAAGTTTAAGTTAATTAAGGATTCAGATTTTAGTCCACTTGGCCAAATACAATCCTACCTTGACCTAACCCCATTACAACCCTTAAAAGACCTCTTGATGTGTGTATCTGTGCATTAATTCTTTGTTGATTAGTAGAAGAAAAGCAAGCCTTAGAAAGCAAGGTTAGTAGAGAATTGAGAGAGTCGAACTTTAAACACTTGAGTGATTAGAGTGTATACACTTCCGGTGAGGGTTCGATGCTCGATTCTTTGTTCCCGTCTCTCATGAGCTATTTTCTTCTGCAAGTTTACTTGTACTTTATTTTATGATTTGAATTAGTGAAATCCAGTTCATATTTGTTCTTAAAAGATTTTTTTACTTTTAACCAAGTAGGTAGAAGTATTTTTGCATTTAGTTACATTCATATAGATAGGTTGCATTTCATAAGTTTTACCATTCCCCTTCACTCCTTTATAGCTTCTCCTGAGCTTAGCATGAGGACATGCTAATGTTTAAGTATGGGGAGAATTGATGCACCACTATTAAGTGGATTTTATCCACTATTCTTACACTTATTCATGTTTGTGCTATGATTGAAAACATGTTTCTTTGATCTTAATTTAGCTAATTTTAATCCTCTCTTATTACCATTCGATGCCATGATATGTGTGTTAAGTGTTTTCAAGGTTTATAGGGTAGGAATGGCTTAGAGGATGGAAAGGAAGCATGAAAAAGTGGAAGAAATACAAGAAATTGAAGGAATTGCTAAAGCTGTCCAGCCTGACCTCTTCGTACTTAACTGACCATAACTTGAGCTATGGAGGTCCAAATGAGGCGGTTTTAGTTGCGTTGGAAAGCTAACATTCGGGGCTTCAGAAAGATATATAATTTTCCATAGTTTCCTAGCTGTTGGGCGACGCGCACACGTGGATCACGCGTACGTATGACCTCGCAAAAATTCAATCCACGTGTACGCGTGGACAACGCGTACGCTTGACAGTGCCGCATGCTGGACGTATCAGAAATCACTGGCAGCGATTTCTGGGCTGTTTTTAACCCATTTTTCAGCCCATAAAACACATATTAGAGGCTACAAAGTGGGGGAATCCATTCATTGATTCATTCATCATTCATTCATTATTCATAATTTTAGGTTTTAGATGTAGTTTTCTAGAGAGAGAGGCTCTCTCCTCTCTCTTAGGTTTTAGGATTTAGGATTTCTCTTAGGTTAGGTTTACTTCTTCTCAATTCCAGGTTCAATGTTCCTTTAATTTAGTTTCTCTTCTACTTTTATTTATTCTAGTGCTTTGGTTTATCTATTTCTCTTGTTAATTACTTATTTTCCCAATTTGGTTTATGAACTCCATGTTAGATTTGATTTCTTTATTTAATACAATTTGAGGTATTTCAGATTTATGGTTGCTTTCTTCAATTTATGTTATTGATTCTTTCAATATTTAGATTTCTCTCCTTTTGGCTTTGGTTGAGTAATTGGTGACACTTGAGTTATCAAACTCCCTTGTTGATTGATAATTGGAATTTGCTGGTTGATTTGGATCCCTCTAAAGCTAGTCTTTCCTTAGGAGTTGACTAGGACTTGAGGAATCAAATTGATTAGTCCACTTGACTTTCCTTTATTTAGTAAGGGTTAACTAAGTGGGAGTAATGAACAATTCTCATCACAATTGATAAGGATAACTAGAATAGGATTTCTAGTTCTCATACCTTGACAAGCGCTTTATTAGTTATTACTTTAATTCTCGCAATTTATTTTTCTTGTCCCTTATTCAAAAATCCCAAAAAGATAATCTTCCATAACCAATAATAAATAGACCTCTCTGCAATTCCTTGAGAGACGACCCGAGGTTTAAATACTTCGGTTATTATTTTATTAGGGGTTTGTTACTTGTGACAACCAAATTTTTGTATGAAAGGATTCTTTGTTGGTTTAGAAACTATACTTTCAACGAGAACTCATTTGTGAAATTCTTTACTAGCAGAAATCCGCTCGCCAAAATGGCACCATTGTCGGGAAATTGCAAACGTGTGCCTTATTATTGGTTATTGTAAATATTTGGTTTTTTCGTTTCTTTGTTAGTATTTCTAGTTTTACGAGTTTATTTTCATTAATTTTTATTAGTTTTTATTTTTACTTGCTATTATGAATTCTCACCCTTTTGGCTATGAGTTTAGTTCAAATTATGTTGCAGGGAATGGACGCTATAATGAGAACATGCATCAAGGTTGGAACAATCAAAGATGGGAGGAGCCACAAGGATTTGATCAACCCTTTCGGCAACAACCCCCTCCAATGCGCTATAACCAACAACCGTCGTATGATGCATACCAAGACAATAGTTATGGTGGACCTTCTCGTGACAAGCAACCTCCACCAAATTACTATGGTCAAGAGCCTTTCCAGGGTGCATACCAAGATGAGGAATATGCTGGACCCCCTTGTGGTTACCAAGAAGCCCCACCATATGCCTATGAACCCCCTCCTCAACATAACTTTGAACTACCACACTCACAAGTCCCTTTTCACCATTCACCTCCATATAACCCTAACCCTTATCCACCATATCAACCACTCTATGAGCCTTATGAGCCGTACATAGATCCACCCCAATTCCACCCAATTACTCCCAAGAACCACCACCTCCATATATACCATGTCCATATCCATCAATCCAAGAGCCATATGATCCTAATCATGTTATTCAAGCAGGACAAGTGATAAACCACTATTTCATGGTTTATCTTGTGCTTAATTGAGTGGATTTTATCAACTCTTTACCCACTTATTCATACTATTTGCATGGTTTTACATTTGCCTTCCTAATTATGTGCTTTGATTGAAAACATGCTTCTTTGGCCTTAAGTTCCCTATGTTTAATCCTCTCTTATTACCATTAGATGCCTTGATATGTGTGTTAAGTGATTTCAGAGATTATAGGGCAAGAATGGCTCAGAGGATGGAAAGGAAGCATGCAAAAGTGGAAGGAATACAAGAAGTTGGAGAAACTGCTAAGCTGTCTAGCCTGACCTCTTCGCACTCAAACGAATATAACTTTAGCTACAGAGGTCCAAATGACGCGGTTTCAGTTGCGTTGGAAAGCTAACGTCCGGAACTTCAATGTGATATATAATATGCCATAGTTTCCCTGACGCTAGGCGATGCGGTCGCGTGATCTACGCGGACGCGTCGCAGTGGCGAAAAACCAGCGTGGCAGATTTCATCTCCTGCGATTTCTGGGTGGTTTTTGACCCAGTTTGCGGCCCAGAAAACACAGATTAGAGGCTATAAAGTGGGAGAATGCATCCATACATGAACAAGCTCACAATTCACAATTTTAGGAGTAGATATAGTTTTTAGAGAGAGAGGTTCTCTCCTCTCTCTTAGGATTTAGTTTCAGGATTTAGGATTATTTTTTCTTCATCACAGGTTCAATGTTCTTTTTATTTATTTTCCTAATTTAATTTATGAACTCTTCCATGTTACATTTGATATCTTTATTAGTGCTAATTGAGGTATTTTATAATTATGATTGCTTTCTTTTATTTATTATATAAATAATTTGGATTTTTCCCTTTTGGCTTTGGTTGAGTCATTGGAGACTCTTGAGTTATCAAACTCATTGTTAATTGAAAATTGGAATTCTTCAAGAATTAATTCGAGTTCCACTAACTCTAACTTTTCCCAAGGAAAGACTAGGACTTGAGGAATCAGAATTAATTCATCCACTTAACTTACCTTCATAGTTAGAGGTTAACAAAATGGGAGAAAAATCCAATTCTCATTACAATTGATAAAGATAACCAGGATAGGACTTTCAGTTTTCATACCTTGCCAAGAGTTTTATTATCTATTTAATTTAATACAATTTACTTTCTTGCCATTTACTATTCTCGCTTTTTATCTTATACATTAAAAACCCCCCAATTTACAAACTCATAACCAATAATAAGAACATACCTCCCTGCAATTCCTTGAGAAGACGACCCGAGGTTTAAATACTCGGTTATCAATTTTAAAGGGGTTTGTTACTTGTGACAACCAAAACGTTTGTATGAAAGGACTTTTGAAGGATTAGAAACTATACTTGCAACGAGGATTTATCCGCAAATTTCTAGACCACGCAAAAGTTCTCTCATCAAAATGGTGCCGTTGCTGGGGAATTGCAAACGTGTGCCTTATTATTGGTTATTGTAAATATTTGCTTTTTACTTGTTTATTTGTTTTTATTTTTGTTTTTGTTTTTGCTTTTTCGTAAATTAAGAAGTTATTGGTTCTTATTTAGTTATTAAAAATTTTTCAAAAATTTGTTCTTCGTGTTCATCTTGATCTTCAAGTTGTTCTTCGTGTTCTTCTTGACCTTCAAGTTGTTCTTAGTTGTTTTCTTCGTTTTGATCTAAAAATTTTAAGTTTGGTGTCATTTTATTGTTTTTCTCTTTCCTCATTAAAATTCAAAATTTCAAAATTTCAAATTTCAATTTTCAAAAATTAAATTTCAAATTTCAATATTTATATTCCGAAATTCAAAATCCAAATTTAAAATTTAAAAAAAAATCAAACCTTTTCAAAATTTAAATCTTTTTCAAATTTTTATCTTATATTGTTGACTTTTTCAAATTTCAAATTTCAAAATTTAAAAAAAAAATTTCAAATTTACAAATTTTCAAATTTCAAAATTCAAATTTCAAAAATTAAATCTTTTTCAAAAAAAAATATCTTTTTCAAAATCTTATCTTTTTTTATTTCAAAAATCAAATTTCAGATTTCAAAATTTAATTTTTAAATTTCAAAATTTAATTTTCAAATTTAAAAATTTAAATTTCAATAACCTTTTAATTTCAATTTGTTTTTATTTTTTTAAACTTTTATTTGCTATCATGAGTTTTCACCCCATCGCTATGAGTCTGGTTACAATCATGTTGCAGGAAGAAGAAATTACAATGAGAACAGGTATCAAGGTTGGAACAATCAAAGATGGGAGGAGCCACAAGGATTTGATCAACCCTCATGGCAACAACCACCTCCAATGGACTATCAACAACCACCACCATATGCCTATGAACCCTTTCCTCAACATGACTTTGGACCACCATACTCACAAGCCCCTTTTTGCCAATCACCTCCATATGACCCTAACCCGTATCCACCAAACCAACCACCTTATGAGCCAAATGAACCATACACAGAACCACCACCTTTCCAACACAACTACTCTCATGAACCACCACCTCAATATTCACCATCTCCATATCATTATCAAGATGAACCACCTTCCTATTATGAACCCTCTCTCCCAACCAATGAATCCTCATATCCACCCCAACCTCCAACGGATGACAAACTTTGTGTTATTCTTCAAAGGCAAGAAAGGATGAATAAGAGTGTGCTAAATTTCGTGGCCCCCTTAGGCGAGTTAGTAAATATAATAGCTTCCCAATATCTGAGCATTCAAAGAACTCCCATGGCTACATGTGGAGAATCAAAAGAAGAGCAAAGCATGAAGGAGACACTAGAAACTTCGGTGGACAATGAGGAACATGGCTTTGTATTGGAACAAGTGGAGGAAGCCATAATAGTTGCAGAGGAAGAAGTGGTTGAAGACTTAGGAGATGCGGAACCTCCATGGGAAACTCAAGCTATAGAGCCTCCTTCAAAGACGTTTGAAATTCATGTTGAGGAGGGTGTACAACCTCCAAGGCATATCATGGCTAAAGACTTTGAAGAGGTTGATCAAGAGATGGAAATGCAAGAAGAAAAAGCACAACCTCCTATGCCCTTGGTAAGTAATGAAGAAGAGATTGAATTGGAAGAAAGCTACCAAGAGGAAGAGGTTGAAATTAAAGAAGTTTGCAAAGAGGTGGAAGTTGTCAAAGAGCAGAAGAGAGTGGAGCTTGAAATCACCTTGCCAAAGTTATTGGAGACCCCTCCCCCTAAGTTGCCATCATCCTTCACAAAATTCAAGTGGGTAAAATTCATATCCCTTAGCTTTCTAATCCCACTTGAATATGGGCTACTGGAGACGGATGGTCAACTTAGAGCTCTTTGTGGCATAAAGAGTAAGAGGAAGATGGTCAGTGGTAAGAATTGTCCTGCAAGGTTCATTATGGTTGGAAGCTTTAAGTTTAAACGCAAAGGTTGGTGTAGAGCTCAATTGAATGGGTCTAGGAAGCTGTTTGGTAGCTGCAGTGAGAATTCAAATTACTTATCACCCGGCTGGAAAAATACAAATCCCAACAAAAATGGGTGTAAAAGCAAGATTTGGGATCCTCAAATCTGCTCTGACATTTGTCACCCCGGGAGCCTAAGAATCTGTTTGAAGCTTCTTAAGGGCTTTACATGCCTAGTTTGGGACCCCGGAGGCCATTGGAATCACAAACATTGGTGGGGATTTCTGGATGAATACAAGCATAAGCCACCATAACAGGAAGCTCATCAAATGTCCAACTTAAGGACTTTAACTAAAAGTGCTAGGTGGGAGACAACCCACCATGGTATGATCGCTCCTTTTTCATTTGTTTTTATTTAGTTTTATTTGTTTTTGAGTTTTATTTTATTTTATTTTATTGAACCTGGAGTTTTACATAACATTCATATTAGCATTGCATTCTGCATACTGCATAAAAAAAAGAGCACGCACGCGACGCGGCAGCATCTCTGACGCGTCCGTGTCACCAGTGCAATGGGAAGAAAAGAAAACGAACAGAGAGTCATGCGAGAGCGTGGCTGGAGGCGCGCCTTTAGCATAATTTGACCCACGCGACTGCGTCGCTGACGCGTCCGTGTCATGTGGGAAAAATGCCTCCCCACGCGTCCGCGTCACCCACGCGACCGCGTGGCTCTGTAAAATTGACGTAACAAGGTTGTATGGCAGAAAGTTGAGCTGGAGTTGGGCTGGACTCGTGCTGGAAGCCCAAGCCTCACCACGCGAACGCGTGTCCCACGCGACCGCGTCATTATCAAAATATAGCCATCCACGCAATCGCGTCACCCATGCGATCGCGTCACCCTAAGATTTGGCAAATTGTATTTTAAACAGAGAGTTGCGCGAACACGAGGCTGCACTCGCGCCAATCGCACAAATTAGGTCACGCGTCCGCGTCACCTAACCTTATTGCGCACCACGCGACCGCGTCACTTGCGCCGCACAGCTTATCCTAATTTGCCAATTATCTTATCTTTTCTTTTCCAATCCTAATTTCTTCTATCTTTTCTTCTTTCTTCTTTCTTTCTTACTTTATTTCTTTTCCCTCTCATCCTTCTTATCTTTTATTTTATTTTATTTATTTGCATACTTTCATTCATTGCATTTTAATTTTGTATATTTTTATTTTCTTTTCTAAATTTATTATTTTATCATTGGTGTTCAAATGTTCTTATTCAACTGTTATATCTTTTCTGGTATTATCTTAGTGCTTATGACTTGTTTTATTCTGATTGGGTAACATTATTTAAATCAATGCTAATCTTTTATGATACGTGTACTTCTCTTGCATTGATATGAACTTATACTATCTTGCATCACCCACATTTTCCTCTCCTTTGTTGCAAATTTTGCACCACTAGTATGCCATGTGCTTATATTGTTTTCTCACGTACATGTTGAAGCTTCCATATAAATGAGACCCTTATCATTTGGCATTAACCCAACCATACTTCATTTATTTTCTTATCTCTATTATTGGGTTACTTTTCTTCCCTTTTTCTTTCAGGATGGCCACCCGGAAGCGAACCGGAAGATGTTTACAAGGGGAGACAAACAAGTCCATCTGCACAATCCTTGAAGCAAAGCATCAGTTGGAACAACCCGTCCACCTACACATCTCAGCATGCACCGAGGACGGTGCAATCTTTAAGTGTGGGGAGGTCGATACCGATCTCCATGGGTTAGTTATTTTCTCAACACCAATATATTACTTTGTTTGTTTGTTCATTGTTGCATTTGCATGTTTGATTGCATAATTATTTGATTTTGTGCATATTTTACCACTTGGTTGAAGTAATATTTTCTTTTTCAAGAAACCTTTTAGAGGATTTCACTAATTTAAATAAAATTTAATGTTACACTTGTTTGAAGAAATATTATACTGGAACATGGTTTAGAGCTCGAACATACAAAAACCAGTGAGATTTTTGAGCCTATTTGATTGGTTGCATTTTATCAACCAAAATTCTGTTTTGGGGTGTGTTTTTCTCTCTAAAATTGTGATCTTTGTCTTGCTTAATTCTATATTTCCATTATTTGATGTATGCATACACTTACATGATTGAGGCCTTTGTTCCACTGAGCTTACATACCCATATGGCCTTACCCTTTCATTATTCTTTGCAAACCAATGTTGAGCCTATTATACCCCTTTGTTCTTTACTTTAGCACATCATTAACTCTAAGCGAAAAACAATAATGTCCTTAATTTGAATCCTTGGTTAGCTTAGACTAGTGAGAGTGCTCATGAATTAAGTATGGGGAAAGTTGAATTTGGAAACATTTGGTTTGAGAATTGAGTATGTTAGAATTTTCTGAAATGTGAAAAAAAAATGTTTAGAACATGATTCATGCATCCAATAATTTAATCATATGCATTGAGAAAAAAAAAATATATATATATAAAGAGAAAAAAAAAAGAGAAAAAAAAGTGAGAAAAAGAAAAGAAAAAAAAGAGCAATTAAGCAAAAAAGGGGACAAAATGCCCCAAAGTAAGTAGTGAAAGCAATGCATATGTACTGTACTTGAAACTAGAATGCATGAATATGTGGAAAACATGGTTAATGGATAGTTAGATATGGTATTATGATTACATGGATTGTCTAAAGTTAGGTGGAAAGTTTAAGTTAATTAAGGATTCAGATTTTAGTCCACTTGGCCAAATACAATCCTACCTTGACCCTAACCCCATTACAACCCTTAAAAGACCTCTTGATATGTGTATCTGTGCATTAAATTTATGTTGATTGTTAGATGAAGATCAAGCCTTAGAAAGTAAGGTTAGTAGAGAATTGAGAGAATCGAACCTTAAACACTTGAGTGATTAGAGTGTATACACTACCAGTGAGGGTTCGATGCTCAATTCCTTGTTCCCAGCTTTCACGAGCTATTTTCTTCTTGCAAGTCTATTTGTACTTCATTTTCATGATTTGAATTAGTGAAATCCAGTTCATGTTTTTTCTTGAAAGGCTTATTTACTTTTCACCAAGTTGGTAGAAACATTTTGCATTTAGTTGCATTCATATAGATAGGATTGCATTTCATACATTTTACCATTGCTCTTCACTTTTTTAGTTCTCTTAAGCTTAGCATGAGGACATGCTAATGTTTAAGTGTGGGGAGGTTGATAAACCACTATTTCATGGTTTATCTTGTGCTTAATTGAGTGGATTTTATCAACTCTTTACCCACTTATTCATACTATTTGCATGGTTTTACATTTGCCTTCCTAATTATGTGCTTTGATTGAAAACATGCTTCTTTGGCCTTAAGTTCCCTATGTTTAATCCTCTCTTATTACCATTAGATGCCTTGATATGTGTGTTAAGTGATTTCAGAGATTACAGGGCAAGAATGGCTCAGAGGATAGAAAGGAAGCATGCAAAAGTGGAAGGAATACAAGAAGTTGGAGAAACTGCTAAGCTGTCCAGCCTGACCTCTTTGTACTCAAACGCATATAACTTTAGCTACAAAGGTCCAAATGATGCGGTTCCAGTTGCGCTGGAAAGCTAACGTCCGGGGCTTCGATTTGATATATAATATGTCATAGTTTCCCTGACGCTAGGTGACGCGGTCGCGTGATCCACGCGGATGCGTCGCAGTGGCAAAAAACCAGCGTGGCAGATTTCATCTCCAGCGATTTCTGGGCTGTTTTCGACCCAGTTTGCGGCCCAGAAAACACAGATTAGAGACTATAAAGTGGGGGAATGCATCCATACATGAACAAGCTCACAATTCACAATTTTAGAAGTAGATGTAGTTTTTAGAGAGAGAGGTTGTCTCCTCTCTCTTAGGATTTAGTTTTAGGATTTAGGATTATTTCTTCTTCATCACAGGTTCAATGTTCTTTTTATTTATTTTCCTAATTTAATTTATGAACTCTTCCATGTTACATTTGATATCTTTATTAGTACTAATTGAGGTATTTCAGAATTATGATTGCTTTCTTTTATTTATTATATAAATAATTTGGATTTTTCCCTTTTGGCTTTGGTTGAGTCATTGGAGACTCTTGAGTTTTCAAACTCATTGTTAATTGAAAATTGGAATTCTTCAAGAATTAATTCGAGTTCCACTAACTCTAACTTTTCCCAAGGAAAGACTAGGACTTGAGGAATCAGAATTAATTCATCCACTTAACTTACCTTCATAGTTAGAGGTTAACAAAGTGGGAGAAAAATCCAATTCTCATTACAATTGATAAGGATAACCAGGATAGGACATTCAGTTTTCATACCTTGCCAAGAGTTTTATTATCTATTTAATTTAATACAATTTACTTTCTTGCCATTTACTATTCTCGCTTTTTATCTTATACATTAAAAGAACTTTTGAGAACATACCAATAATAAGAATTCCAATAATAAGAACATACCTCCCTGCAATTCCTTGAGAAGACGACCCGAGGTTTAAATACTCGGTTATCAATTTTAAAGAGGTTTGTTACTTGTGAAAACCAAAACGTTTGTATGAAAGGACTTTTGAAGGTTTAGAAACTATACTTGCAACGAGGATTTATCCGCAAATTTCTAGACCACGTAAAAATTCTCTCATCAACAAGAGTCAAAGGATCGTCTCAAGGAAGCAATGGATCAACTTCAAGCAACCATCCGTTAAAAGTTTGGCCCAAGAGACTCATGCAATGAACAAAGCTATCCATGGATGAGTGTGTTGAGCAACAAGTGGAAAAGATAGAGAGTGTTGAACCGCCACATAATGATCTCTCTATCCCATCACCGTCTTCCATGGAAGAACACCCACATCCATCAACCCAAGAGCAACACGATCCCAATTATGCTAGTGACATGGAACAAGAGAGAAGGGATCGTCTTCGGGATGAAATAGATCTCATACTTCACAAGAAGCTAGAGGAGGCCCTAAAGGTGAAGGTAGGAGAGACCCTTAAAGATGAAGGAATAGTTGAAAGGAGTTGTCATGGAAAGAAAATCATCAAGGATGAGACAATTTTATACTAAAACAACTGGACAAAGCAGTAATTATTGAAGAGGAAGAAGTGGTTGAAGATTTAGGAGATACAGAACCTCCATGGGAAAGTCCAATCATAGAGCCTCCTTCCAAGACGTTTGAATTTGATGTTGAAGAGGGTGTACAACCTCCAAGGCATATCATGGTTGAAGACTTGGAAGTTGTTGATCATAAGATGGATTCAATTATTGATGAGTTCTTACCTACAATTAAATCCTCTCCCACTAGACTGGACATGGAGATTAAAGAAGAAGAAGCACAACTTCCCATGCCCTTGGTAAGCAATGAAGAAGAGATTGAATTGGAAGAAAGCTACCAAGAGGAAGAGGTTGAAATTGAAGAAGCTTGCAAAGAGGTGGAAGTTGTCAAGAAAGAACACAAGGGAGTGGAGCTTGCAAGACCATTGGAAACACCTCTCCCAAAGCCATTACCATCCAATACAACATTCAAGTAGATAAAATCCTTATCCTTGACCTTTACTTTCCCACTTGAATATGGTTTACTTGAGACAGATGGTCAACTTAGAGCTCTTTGTGGCATTAAGAGTAAAAAGGAGATGGTTAGTGGTTGGCAACACCATCCTAGGTTCGTAATGGTTGGAAGCTCAAGGCCTGATTACAAGGGTTGGTATAGTTCTCAATTAATTGGGTCTAGGAGGATGTTTGGGTGCCTAAATGAGAATTCCAAGGCTGAACCACCCGGATAGAATCATCATGATCCACTTGAAGACGGGTGTAGAAACAAGATTTGGGATCCAAGAATATATGAGGATCAATTTTGGGAGCTTAAAGCTTGTGAAGAACTCCATCAAAGCTTGAGGAATTTACTTGGTATTGATAGAGCTTATTGGAAGTCCAATCATTGGTGGAAGTTTCAAGACGAGTCCAAGCACAAGCCACCATGACAAGGAGCTCCCCACATGTCCAACTTAAGGACTTTAACTAAAAGTGCTAGGTGGGAGACAACCCACCATGGTATATTCTTTCCTTTTTGTACTTAGTTTTATTTTATTTTATTCATGTTCATTCATAATTTCTGCATAGTCATCTGCATTCTGCATTTTGCATCCTGCATATAAAAAAAAGGGAATTGACGCGCGAGCGTCTATGATGCGCACGCGTCATATGTGTATGCGTAAATAGGCAGAGAGTTCTGCTGGAACGACGTGGAAGGTGTGCCTGGCGCACAAGCCAACCCACACGTACGCGTGCTGCTCGCATACGCGTCCCCTTCGTTTTCACTAATCCACACGTAAGCGTCCCTGACGCATACGCGTGGAATGAAAAATCGGCTTAATAATGAAACTGAACAGAGAGTTGTGATGGTCTGGGGCTAGTACTGTGCTAGAGGCACAAAATCACCCACGCGTACGCGTCCCTGACGCATGTACGTCATCTCACTTCAGACCACCCACGCGTACGCATGGCCGACGCGTACGCGTCGCATGGCTGATACAGTTTTCACATGCACGCGTGCCCTGCGCGCGCGTCACATCCCGTTTTTTATTCCTTTCTCCTTCTTTGTTAACCTCAGAAGTTAACAGGGAGAGAGCCGTGATGCTGCATTGCATCATTGTGGGAGGAGAGATAAGAGTTCATGAAATCCTTGCAAGAGACATTCAAAAGCTAGCTGAAAAGAATTCGGCCGGATCTTGGTTGTACTATCCGAGCACCATTTGGAGGTTGTGTGCAAGGGCTAAGGTTCCAATGGAAGAGGAGAATCCAATGTGGTTAAGCCAAGGCATGCCCATAACCATTGAACGGATGATGATGCCCCTTGAAGCACATCAAGGCCGAAGGCCACATGGAGGAAGGGAAGTAGAAGAACCAATGGAAGAAGATGAGCCACACATAGAAGAAGAGCCACAAGAGGAGGAGGAACAGCCACACTTTTTCCCACATGGCAATATGGATATGACTCAAATGCAAGAAGCAATAGGGAGATTGTCTCAACAGTACACGAGAATCCAAGAAAGGCAAGAGGAATACCATTCTTTGTACATGAAAAACCAACAAGCACAAGAAGAAAGGGAGCTAAGAATAATGAACAAACAAAATGAATTCGAGTCAAGATTTCTTGTGATGCAAGAAAAACATGCCTTTCAATCTCATGAATCTTTTGGGAAGTTGGAACAAATGCAAGCTGAAAATTTGAAGGCTCTTAAAGAGTTCACAACACTCCAAGATGCAAGGTATGAAGTACAAGCCGATTACAACATCAATAGCCAAATCAAACTGAACTATATTGGAGAACATTTGCACAACATGGATCCGGCATTCCCAACTTTTGATGAATTCTTCAAAATGAGAAGTGAGGTAGAAGTGAGCAGGGCTATGAGACTCGAAGATAGAGTGGATGAGGCTATGAATATGGCTGGCTTTTGGCAAGATCAACAGGCACCAAACAAGGATGGTGGGAACACTAGCAGCTAAGTGTATGAAAGGAGAAAGAAAAGGCATGACAAATGAAAGGTGGACTTGCTCCTTGTTCATCACTACAAAGAAAAAAGCATGCATTCTATCTGTTCTAAGTTGTCTTTGCATTTCTAAGTAGTTCTTCTTAATTAAAAGCCTTTGCATTATGTTTGTTTCTTTTAAAATAAGTAGGCTAGTTTATGTGTGTGCTTGTGTGTTTATTTTCACTTGACAAGAAGCATGTGTTGTCCCCTGCATCTTTAAATTCAATAAAAGAACAGTTTGAATGTGAAGTAAAATGGTTTCTGTTAGATAGAAGTGGAATAAAAGTAAGTGGTGGTATGTGTGTGATTGTATAATAGCTCACTTTTAGTGGATAAAGAGCTAGGATATCTCCTTCTAAGTAAAGAGTGGCCTACTGTCTAGGAATCTCAATTGAATTAAATTCCTTGGTTAGAAAGAAAAACAAAAAGAAGAAAAAAAAAAAGATAGCCAAAAAGTGGCAGAACAAAAGGAAACAAAAAGAAACAAAGCTGGACACCAATAGCTTGAACTTTGAAATATATGCCTGTGATGTCTTTGTACTAGGATCTGCTTGGATTAGTAAGCTCTTAGGAGTGCCTCAACACTCGGTGACTTGGGTTAACTAATCCGGGATCATCAGCTGAAAGTCCACTATCAAGAGCAACCTAACTACAAGGCATTTAGTAACCCAAAGAGGTGCTAGGCATCAATGTTTTAAGAAGGAATGTGAGCCAAGTGTCTATGGTGAATAATGTGTCAAGTATAAAGAAAAGAAAATGAACTTGCTACACATGACACTCAAATAAAGCTTATGAACAAAGTAATAGCCAAGGATAAAGGAATAATGAGAGGTCATAGCAGTATGTCACTTGAAGCTTGAAGGAGACTTTCTAGGCCTAGGAGTCAATAAGAAGTGAGTATTTGCATATCCACACAAAACCCCATGAACTATCAATAATACTCTGCTAGCATGAACATCCTCTTCCATTTCATTCTTTCTTCTCAATAAATCTTTTCTTGCTTGGGGACAAGCAAGCTTTAAGTTTGGTGTTGTGATGACAAGTCATCCTAGCCTATTTTAACTAGTCTTTTTCTTTTGTTTTCATTAGAATTATGCACTTTCTTGAGCTACAAGCAAGCTAATTGAGTAGATTTTCATGTTTCCCTTGATTGAATCAACCATATATGAATTCATGCCATTTCATGAGGTTTTATGCTATATTTGTTGGATATTGTGAAAGAATGAATATCTCATGATTTTGAGCATAGCTTTGATGTGTTTGGTTGGTTAATTATAGGTGAAGAAAGCTTGGAGAAGGGTTGAAGCAAGAAGGAATAGCTAGGAGTAAAGAGAAGACAATGGAATAAGTGAAATTGAACCAGGAAGCAAGAAGCTGGACCTAAAGTTAGCATCAAACTTTTGCACAAACTTTTGGTTGAAAAGTTAGCCCCAACGTTAGCCCCCTAACTTGGAGGCTAACGTTGGAACTTGAAAATTCTCCCCTGGGCTCCAAAAGTTTGCGCCAACGTTAGCCCCCTAACTTTGAGGCTAACGTTGGCACATGAATTTCTCCCCTGGGCACCAAAAGTTTGCGCCAACGTTAGCCCCCTAACTTTGAGGCTAACGTTGGCACATGAATTTCTCCCCTGGGCACCAACGTTTGCGCCAACGTTAGACCCCTAACTTGGAGGCTAACGTTGGCACATGAAAATTCAAGGAAGAGGAGCAAAAGTTTGCGCCAACGTTAGCCCCCTAACTTGGTGGCTAACGTTGGCGCCACTAGCACACAAGGCAAGGCCAACGTTAGGGTCAAAGTTAGACCCCTAACGTTGGCACCAACGTTCATACCAGCAAGTTTTGTGGGCTGCTATGAAAAGTTGGAGCCAAAGTTAGACCCCTAACTTTAGCTCCAACTTTTGGTCCAACTTTTGCAAAACTCAAACCCGGTTCAATTGGTTCACTTTGGTTCTTCTTCAAACTTCAAGAGCAATCAACCAAGGCCTCTTTCAAGTTTTCGGAGAGCTTTCCTTTTGGAATTTTCATAAGAGTTTTCAGAGAGTTTTTGTTATTGAGTGACTTTAATTTCTTTGTCTTGGGGAAGGAGAATTCACTTCTCTTTCTCTCAGTTTTATTGCTTTCAATTTCAATTACAATTGTCTTGGATTTTGGGTTGGAGAATTGAAGAAATTCTGTTTCAATCTCAACCTTGGATCTCTCTGTTTATTTACTGAATTTGAATTTCTGTTTCCATCACTTGCTTCTCATCTAATTTCTTTGCAATTTACAATTTCCTTGCAACTGTTCTTGTTGGATCTAGGAAGGCATTGAGATCTAGACTTGGTTTTCTAGTCTCTGGGTTCTGAGATCCAAATCTCCAATTTACATTCTGTTTTTTTTTTTGCTTTCCATGTTCATTTACTTTTCTGCTATAAGATCCGATCCAATCCCAAATCCCTTTTACTCTTTTGTTTGATGCAAGTTACTTTTCTTTGTTTAATTTCTGCAAATCCACTTCCCAATCCCCTTTTACATTCCGAGTCATTTACATTTCTTGCACTTTAAGTTTCTGCCATTTAATTTCTTGTCCTTTACGTTTCAGCAATTTATTTCTTGTTCTCTTTACTTCAATGCAATTTAATTCTGCAAGTCACAAAACCATCAACCAAATCTTGATTCGCTTGACTAAATCAACCACTAAGCTAAAATTGCTCAATCCTTCAATCCCTGTGGGATCGACCTCACTCCCGTGAGTTTTTATTACTTGATACGACCCGGTACACTTGCCGGTTAGATTTGTGTGTTTTGGGAGAGATTTATTTTTCCTCCAAAATATCTCATCAATAACCCACTCTCTCTTCCCCATTGTTGCAACTTTTGCACTACTGATATGCCATTTGCTTCTACTGTTTTTTCACTTGTATGTTGTAGCTACCATGTAATTGAGACCCTCATTATTTGGCATTAACCTACCCATACTTTATTTATTTTCTTATCTTTATTTCTGGGTTACTTTTCTTCTCTTTCCACTTCTTTCAGGATGGCCACCAAGAAGGGAAACGAGAAGCTTCTCAATGGGGTGACAGACAAGTCCATCTGCACAATCTATGGAGAAAAGTGTCAGTTGGAGCAACCCGTCCACTCGCACATCTGATGACAAGTCATCTTATCCTAGTTTTTCAAGTAATTTTTCACTTGTTTTATAGGTTTTATACACTTTCTTGAGTTACAAGTAAGCCATTTGGGTGGAAATTCATGTGTATTTGGATTCAATCAACCATGAGTAAATTAATGCATTTTCATGAGGTTTTATGTTATAATTGCTTAAATGTCAAGGATGATAAGAAGTCTCATGATTTTAGCATAGCTTTGATGCATTTGTTGATTGATGACAGGTGACCAAAAGGCTTGGAGGAAGGTTGAAGAAAGGGGATGGCAGCAATGGAAATGAAGGCAGCAAAACCACCCTGGGAAGAGCTCAAGTTTGTGCCAACATTTGCTTCAAACCTGAGGTCAAACGTTGGCTTAAGAAGACCCAGGAGATGCCAAAGTTTGCGCCAACGTTTGCCTCAAACTTGAGGTCAAACGTTGGTTCAAAAATATACCCTGGAGAAGCCAAAGTTTGCGCCAACGTTTGCCTCAAACTTGAGGTCAAACGTTGGCTCAAAAACTAACCCTGGAGGAAGCAACGTTTGCGCCAACATTTGCCTCAAACTTGAGGTCAAACATTGGCTCACAAATACACCAAGGGAGGCCAACGTTCACGCCAATGTTTGCCTCAAACTTGAGGTCAAACGTTGGCACAATTACTACACCAGTGGGACTTAATGTTTGCGCCAACGTTTGCCTCAAACTTAAGGTCAAACGTTGGCTGCAAAATGGTTTTGGAGGGAGCACATTTGAGCTCACATTTGACCTCAAACGTGAACTCAAACGTGAGTGACAGAATAGCACCGTTCTGCATAATTTTTAACACGCAAACTTTTGAGTTAAAGTTTTCCTCAAACGTTAACTCAAACTTGAAGGCTCCAAAGTCCAAATTGCAAACAGATTTCTTCTCAAGTCTAAGAGCAATCAACTGAGGCTATCTTCAATCCAATTCCATCAAGGCCGAGGGCCCAAATTCAAGGCTTCAAGACCATTAGAAGAAAGTGTATAAATAGAAGTTAGTTTGATTTAGAATGGACGACAACTTTTACTTTGAACATTTTTACCTCTTTTAGAATTTTTCTTTCTGTAACTTTGATTTTGGATCTGGGAGGAGAATTGAATTTTCTTCCTCTCTGGGTTTCTTGCTTTCTCTTCTGTAAATCTTGCTTGAGTCTTGGGTGTTGAGAATTGAGGAAATTTTGTCTCAATCACACCTTGAGATCTCTCTCTGTTTTCGTTTCACTGCACCATTTGATAAATTGAGATTTGAATTTATTTCTTCTACTGTTTGATTTTAAATTCACTTGCAATTGATTTCTGAATTGGATCAAGGAAGGTAGTGAGATCTAGATTTAGTTTTTCTAGTCTCTTGACCCCTGAGATTTGGAATTTCCTTTCTGTTTATCTGTTGAGGCTTTTTCAAGCCAAATTGATTTTCTGTTTGAGATTTATTTCAGTTTAATTCATCCTTTATTCTCCTGTTCATTGCAATTTACTTTTCTTTGTTTAATTTCTGCAATTCCAATTCCCAATTCCTTTTATAATTCAAGCAATTTACATTTCTTGCACTTTAAGTTTCAGTCATTTACATTTCTTGCAATTTAAGTTTCTGCAATTTACATTACTTGCACTTTAAGATTAAGCTTCTTTACTTTCTTTGTCCTTTAACTTACAGTCAATTACCCCTCTCCCTTTAAATTTCATGCAATTTAGCTTCTGTTGGATACAAATCACTCAAATCAACTCTTGTTCGCTTGACTAAATCAACCACTAAACTAAAATTGCTCAATCCTTCAATCCCTGTGGGATCGACCTCACTCACGTGAGTTATTATTACTTGAAGCGACCCGGTACACTTGCTGGTGAGTTTTGTGTTGGATCGTTTTCCACACATCAACATCTTAGCATGCACCGAGGACGGTGCAATCTTTAAGTGTGGGGAGGTCGATACCGACTTCCGTGGGTTAGTTATTTCCTTCTCAACACCAATATTTTATTTTCTTTATTTGTTCATTGTTACATTTGCATGTTTGATTGTATATTTGTTTGATTTTGTGCATATTTTACCACCACTTGGTTAAAGTAATATTTTATTTTTCAAGAAACTTTTTATAACATTTCACTAATTTGATTTAAAATTTTTGATAAACTTGTTTGAAGGAATATTATACTGGAACATGGTTTAGAGCTCGAACACACAAAACCTGAGAGATTTTGAGCCTATTTGAATTGGTTGCATTCTATCAACCAATATTTTATTTTTGGTGTGTGTTGTTCTCTCTAAAATTGTGAACTTTGTCTTGCTTAATTCTATATTTCCATTGTTTGATGTATGCATGCACTTATATGACTGAGGCCTTTGTTTCACTGAGCTTACATACCCATATGGCCTTACTCTTTCATTATCCTTTGCAAACCAATGTTGAGCCTATTATACCCTTTTGTTATTTACTTTAGCTCATCACTAACTCTAAGCGGAAAACAATAATGTCCTTAATTTGAATCCTTGGTTAGCTTAGACTAGTGAGAGTGCTCATGAATTAAGTGTGGAGAAAGTGGGTTTGGAAACGTTTGGTTTTGGAAATTAAGTATGTTAAACTTCTTTATGAAAATGTGAAAGAAATGTTTAGAACATGTTCATGCATTCAATAATTCAATCATATGCATTGAGAAAAATAAAAAACATATATATAAAAATAAAATTAAAAAGAAAAATAAAGGGGAGAAAAAGAAAAGAAAAAAAGAGCAAATAATAAACAGGGGACAAAATGCCCCAAAGTAAATTGCGATAGCAATGCATATGTACTGTACTCAAAATCGGATGCATGAATATGTGGTAAAAATAGTAAATGGGTAGTTAGATTTTGTATTGTGATTACATGGATTCTCTTAAGTTAGGTGAGAAAAGTTTAAGTTAATTAAGGATTCAAATTTTAGTCCACTTGGCCAAATATAATCCTACCTTGACCCTAACCCCATTACAACCCTTAAAAGACCTCTTGATATGTGTATCTGTGCATTAATTCTTTGTTGATTGGTAGAAGAAAAGCAAGCCTTAGAAAGCAAGGTTAGTAGAGAATTAAGAGAGTCGAACCTTAAACACTTGAGTGATTAGAGTGTATACACTTCCGGTGAGGGTTCGATGCTCAATTCTTTGTTCCCGGTTCTCATGAGCTATTTTTTTCCGCAAGTTTCCTTGTACTTTATTTTGTGATTTGAATTAGTGAAATCCAGTTCATATTTGTTCTTAATAGACTTGTTTACTTTTAACCAAGTAGGTAGAAGTATTTTTGCATTTAGTTGCATTCATATAGATAGGTTGCATTTCATAAGTTTTACCATTCCCCTTCACTCCTTTATAGCTTCTCCTGAGCTTAGCATGAGGACATGCTAATATTTAAGTGTGGGGAGATTTGATGCACCACTATTTTGTGGTACATCTTGTGCTTAATTGAGTGGATTTTATCCACTATTCTCATACTTATACATGTTTGTTCTATGATTAAAACAGGTTTCCTTGGTCTTAATTTAGCTAATTTTAATCCTCTCTTATTACCATTCGATGCCACGATATGTGTGTTAAGTGTTTTCAAGGTTTATAGGGCAGGAATGGCTTAGAGGATGGAAAGGAAGCATGAAAAAGTGGAAGGAATACAAGAAATTGAAGGAATTGCTAAAGCTGTCTAGTCTGACCTCTTCATACTTAACTGACCATAACTTGAGCTATAGAGGTCCAAATGAGGCGGTTCTAGTTGCGTTAGAAATCTAATTTGCCATAGTTGCCTGGCTGGCTGTTGGGTGACACGCACACGTGGATCACGCATACGCATGACCTGGCAAAAATTCAATCCACACATACGCGTGGACGACGCGTACGCGTGACATTGCCGCGTGCTGGACGTATCAGAAATTACTGAGGGCAATTTCTGGGCTGTTTTTGACCCAATTTTTGCCCCACAAAACACAGATTAGAGGCTACAAAGTGGGGGAATCCATTCATTGATTCATTCATCATTCATTCATTATTCATAATTTTAGGTTTTAGATGTAGTTTTCTAGAGAGAGAGGCTCTCTCCTCTCTCTTAGGTTTTAGGATTTAGGATTTCTCTTAGGTTAGGTTTACTTCTTCTCAATTCCAGGTTCAATGTTCCTTTAATTTAGTTTCTCTTCTACTTTTATTTATTCTAGTGCTTTGGTTTATCTATTTCTCTTGTTAATTACTTATTTTCCCAATTTGGTTTATGAATTCCATGTTAGATTTGATTTCTTTATTTAATACAATTTGAGGTATTTCAGATTTATGGTTGCTTTCTTCAATTTATGTAATTGATGCTTTCAATATTTAGATTTCTCTCCTTTTGGCTTTGGTTGAGTAATTGGTGACACTTGAGTTATCAAACTCCCTTGTTGATTGATAATTGGAATTTGCTGGTTGATTTGGATCCCTCTAAAGCTAGTCTTTCCTTAGGAGTTGACTAGGACTTGAGGAATCAAATTGATTAGTCCACTTGACTTTCCTTTATTTAGTAAGGGTTAACTAAGTAGGAGTAATGAACAATTTTCATCACAATTGATAAGGATAACTAGGATAGGATTTCTAGTTCTTATACCTTGCCAATAGCTTTATTAGTTATTACTTTAATTCTCGCAATTAACTTTTCTTGTCCCTTATTCAAAAATGCCAAAAAGATAATCTTCCATTACCAATAATAAATAGACCTCCCTGTAATTCCTTGAGAGACGACCCAAAGTTTAAATACTTCGGTTATTATTTTATTAGGGTTTGTTACTTATGACAACTAAATTTTTGTACGAAAGGATTCTTTGTTGGTTTAGAAACTATACTTTCAACGAGAACTTATTTGTGAAATTCTTTACTAGCAGAAATCCGCTCGCCAGGCGCCGTTGCCGGGGAATTGCAAACCTGGGCCTTATTATTGGTTATTGTAAATAATTTTACTTTTTTGTTCTTTGTTCGTGTTTCTAGTTTTAGGAGTTTATTTTCATTAATTTTTATTAATTTTTATTTCTCTGACTACTATGAATTCTCACCCCTTTGGCTATGAGTTTGGTTACAATCAAGTTGCAGGAAGAGGAGATTGCAATGAAAGCTTGGATCAAGGATGGGACAATCAAAGATGGGAGGCGCCACAAGGATTTGATCAACCCTCTTAGCAACAACCACCTCCAAGGTATTATCAACAACCATTCTATGATTCTTATCAAGATAATGGTTATGGTGGACCTCTTCGTGACAATCAACACCCACCACAAAATACCTACACATCCCCTCCTCAATATAGATTTGAACCACCATACTCACAAGCCTCCTACAACCATTCATCTCCTTATGACCCTAACCCTTATCAACCCAACCAACCACCATATGAACCGTATGAACCATACATAGACCCACCCCTATTCCAACACAATTACCCCCAAGAACCACGACCTCAATATTCACCATCTCCATACCCTTACCAAGAAGAACCACCTTCCTATTATGAACCCTTTCTCCAAAATAATGAACCCTCTTATCCACCCCAACCTCCACTAGATGACAACATCCTTAATGTTATTCGCCAAAGGCAATTAAAGCTTCAAACCACACTTACCTCTACTTTCACTGGTCTAACCTCTACTATCCAAGCTCTTATATCTCGTATGGATGCATCAATCCAAGAGCAACATGATCCCAATAATGCTATTGACACGGAACATGAGAAAAGGGATCGGCTTGAAAGTGAAGGAGTAGCTGAAGAACTGGTGAGGGGAGACATCCAGGAGGAGTTTGATTTTATATTAGAGCAATTGGAGGAAGCCGTAATTATCGAAGAAGAATAAGTGGTTGAAGACTTAGGAGATGCCGAACCTCCATGGGAACCTCCAATCATAGAACCTCCCTCCAAGAAGCTTGAAATTGATGTTGAGGAGGGTGTACAACCTCCATGGCATATCATGGTTGAAGACTTTGAAGGGGATGATCAAGAGATGGATTCAATCATTGATGAATTCTTATCTACAATTGAACCCTCTCCCATTGGACTAGACATGGAGATCAAAGAAGAAAAAGCATAACCTCCCATGCCCTTGGTAAGCAATAAAGAAGAGATTGAATTGGAAGAAAGCTACTAAGAAGAAGAGGTTGAAATTAAAGAAGCTTGCAAAGAGGTGGAAGTTGTCAAAGAAGAGAACAAGGGAGTGGAGCTTGAAATCACCTTGCCAAAGTTGCTGGAAACCTCCCCGCCTAAGTCACCATCATCCTTCACAACATTCAAGTGGATAAAATTCATATCCCTTAGCTTTCTCATTCCATTTGAATATGGTTTACTTGAGACAGATGGTCAACTTAGAGCTCTTTGTGGTGTTAAGAGTAAGAGGGAAATGGTTAGTGGTAGGAGTTGCCCTGCAAGGTTCAATACGGTTGCACACTCCAAGTTGAAGTGCAAGGATTGGTGTAGAGCTCGATTGAATGGGTCTAGGAAGTCGTTTGGGTACTTCATTGAGAATATAGATTGCTTGCCACCCAGTTGGAACAATGATGGTCAACATAAAGACGGGTATAAAAGCACGGTTTGGGACCCCAGAATTCAGTTTAGCAATTAATACTGTTGGGGCCCTGTCACTTGCTTTAACTTGTTTGAAGGCTTTATGCATCTAGTGTGGGATCCCGGAGGCTATTGGAATTACAAACACTGGTGGGGATTCCTGGATAAGTTCAAGCACAAGCCTCCATGACAAGGAGCTCACCAAATGTCCAACTTAAGGACAATAACTAAAAGTGCTAGGTGGGAGATAACCCACCATGGTATGATCTTTTATTTTTATTCTTAGTTTTATTTTATTTTATTTTTATTAGTGTTCATTCATAATTTCTGCATATTCATTTGCATTTTGCATTTTGTATTATGTATAAAAAAAAGGGCAACTCATGCGTATGCGTAGGCCACGCGTGTGTGTCAATTCCAAATTTTGCTATCCCATCCAACGAACAGAAAGTTGTGATGGAATCGTGCGACTGGTGTGCTCTGCGTACAATTCGACCCACGTGCATGCGTACATCACGCGTGCGCGTCACTTGCAACCTTAGCAAACCACGCGTACGCATCCCTGACGTGCACGCGTGGATGTGGCAATCAATGTAAATGTGTGTTTGACCCGAGAGTTGTGCTGCCCTCGCACTGGAACTGTGCTAGAAGAACAAAATCACCCCACGCATACACGTCCCTGATGCGTGCGTGTCCTTTCGCTTTCGGACCATCCACGCATACGTGTGGGCGACGCGTACGCGTCGCATGGCTAACTCAGTTTTCACGCATACGCGTGATGCAGGCGTGCGCGTTAACTCCAGTTCCTGTTTTCTATTTTTTTTTTCTTTCTTCTCTCCTCTCATACTCCTTCTTCTTCTTTTCTCACTTTCTTCTTATCCTTATTCTCCTTCATTCTCTTTTACATACCGCATTTGCATACTTTCCTTCATTCCATTTTAATTTTATTCATATTTTATCTCCTTTTCTAATTTCCTATTTTACCATTGGTGTTAAATGTTCTTATTCAACTGTTATATCTTTTCTGGTATTTTTATGTTGTTTCGTGACTTGTTTTATTCTGATGGGTAATATTATTTAAGTCAATGCCAATCCTTTATAATACTTGTATTCCTTTTGCATTGACATGAGTTTATACTGTCTTTCATTACCTACTATTTTTCCCCATTGTTGCAAATTTTTGCAACATTGATATGCCATTTGCTTCCACTATTTTCTCAATTGCATGTTGTAGCTACCATGTAATTGAGACCCTCATTATTTGGCATTAATCCACCCATACCTTATTTGTTTTCTTATCTTTATTTCTGGGTTATTTTTCTTCTTTTTCCTCTTCTTTCAGGATGGCCACCGAGGAAGAAAAACGGAAAACTTTTACATGGGGTGATAAACAAGTTCCTATGCACAATCTTTAGAGAAAAGCATCAATGTAGCAACCCGTCCACCTGCACATCTCAGCATGCACCGAGGACGGTGCAATCTTTAAGTGTGGGGAGGTCAATACCGACTTCCGTGGGTTAGTTATTTCCTTCTTAACACCAATGTTTAATTTTTTATGTTAATTTAATTGTTGCATTTGCATATTTCATTGCATGTTTGTTTGCTTTTGTGCATATGTTACCACTGCTTGGTCGAAGTAATAATTTCTTTTCAAGACCCTGTTTTATAGCATTTCACTCATTTAAATTGAAAATTTGTGTTAAACTTGTTTGAAGACTGCAATTTGAAACATGAATTATAGCTAAGAATACACAACCTGTGAGATTTGAGCTTAATTGCATGGTTACATTATTTAGCTATAAAATTTTATTCTTGTGTGTTTTTTCAATATGATTGTAGACTTTACTTTGTTCCATTCTATATGTCTACTGTTTAGTGTATTTACATGCTTGCATATGATTGAGGCTATTATTTGTCATTAATTCACTTATCCCAAATAGCCTACCCTTTCAATCAACCTTGTTAGCCACCTTTGGCCCTTTTAATCCCCTTTTTGTTCTATATTTTACCACATCACTAGCCTTAAGTGAAAAAATAAATTAATTACCTCAAATTGAATCTTTGGTTAGCTTAAGATAGAGATTGTGTATCAATTAAGTGTGGAGAACCGTGAAAACTTGGATTGATAACACACCATGTGCATTGATATGTTATATTTATTTTTACAAAAAAAATAAAAATAAAAATAATTTAAATAGATAAATAAGGGGACAAAATTACCCCAATGTTAAGTTTAATAAAAGATCAATGCATATGTGATAAAATTAAAGAAAAGTTGATGCATGAGTATGTGATACAAAAGTGGAAATTATGGGTAGCTAGACATGATTTTAGAGTTACATAGAGTGTGTGTGTGTTAAGTGAAAGCTTAGGTTAATTAAAGATTCATATTTTAGCTCACTTGGCCTTACATATATCCTCACCCTTACCTTAGCCCCATTACAACCTTGAAAAGACCTCATGATGTTTGCATTGGTATACTAAATATTTGTTAATTGGTTAGATGAAGAACAAAGTTTAAAAAGCATGACTAGAGAAGAGTAGAGTGAATTAACCCTAGACACTTGAGAGATTAGAGTGCATATACACTACTAGTGAGGGTTCAATGTTTGATTCTATGTTCCCTGCTTTCATGAGCTATTTTCTTCTGCAAGTTTACCTGTGCTTTATTTTCTAATTGGAATTAGTGGAATCCAGTTTATGTTTGTCTTGGAGAATTTGTTTACTTTTAACCAAGTAGGTAAAAACATTTCTGCATGTAGTTGCATTTATATAGATAGGTTGCATTTCATAATTTCTACCATTACTCTTCACTGCTTTGTAGCTTCTCTTAAGCTTAGCATGAGGACATGCTAATGTTTAAGTGTGGGGAGATTTGATGCACCACTATTTCATGGTATATTTTGTACTTAATTGAGTGGATTTTATCCACTAAACTCACACTTATTCATATAATTCGCATGGTTTTACAAATCCTTCCTAATTCTGTGCTATGATTGAAAACATGCTTCTTTGACCTTAAAATTGCTAATTATTAATCCTCTCTTATTACCATTCGATGCCGTGATATGTGTGTTAAGTGTTTTCAGGATTTATAGGGCAGGAATGACTTGGAGAATATAAAGGAAGCATGCAAAAGTGGAAGGAATACAAGAAATTGAAGGAATTGCTAAGGTGTCTAGCTTGACCTCTTCGTACTAAATCAACCATAACTTGAGCTACAGAGGCCCAAATGAGGCGGTTCCAGTTGCGTTAGAAAGCTAACATCCGGGGCTTCAAATTGATATATAATTTGCCATAGTTGCCTTGCTGTTAGGTGACGCATATGTGTGGATGATGCATACGCGTGGACGACGCGTACGCGTGACAGAGCCATGTGCTGGACGCATCAGAAAATACTGGGGGTGATTTCTGGGCTGTTTTTGACCCAGCTTTCGGTCCAGAAAACACAGACTAGAGGCTACAAAGTGGGGGAATCAAGGAATTCAATCATTCATCAATTATTCACAAGTTAGGTTTTAGATATAGTTCTTAGTGAGAGAGGCTCTCTCCTCTCTCTAGGTTTTAGGATTTTAGGATTAGCTTTTCTTAATTTTATATTCTACTTTGCTTTAATTTAGTTTCCCTTCTACTTTTATTTGCTCCAGCATTCTAGTTTATTTATTTTTCTTGTTGATTCTCCTCTTATCCAATTTGGTTTATGAACCTTCCGATGTTAGATATGATTTTATATTTAATGCAATTTGAGGTATTTCAGATTTATGATTTTAATTTGGCTTTTTACATTCTTAGCGTGAATTGAGTAATTGGAGACGCTTGAGTTATCAAACTCCTTTGTTGATTGTTAATTGAAAGTTGCTGATTGATTTGGATCCCTCTAAAGCTAGTCTTTCCTTAGGAGTTGACTAGGACTTGAGAAATCAAATTGATTAGTCTACTTGACTTTCCTTTATTTAGTAAGGGTTAACTAAGTGGGAGCAATAAACAATTCTCATCACAATTGATAAGGATAACTAGGATAGGACGTCTAATTCTCATCCCTTGCCAAGAGTTCATTTAATTATTAGTTTATTTTCTTATCATTTACTTTTCTTGCTCTACCTTTCAAAAACCCAAAAAGTTACAATCTCATAACCAATAATAAATCATACCTCCCTGTAATTCCTTGAGAGATGACCCGAGATTTAAATAGTTCGGTTATTATTTTTATTGGGTTTGCTTTGGTGACAAACAAGTTTTTGTACGAAAGGATTCTTTGTTGGTTTAGAAACTATACTTACAACGTGATTACTTTTGTGAAATTCTTTACTAGAAAAGATCCGTCCATCAGAGAGAGCTGAGCTTCATTAAATGAATGAGGCTTGGCTGGGCCCTTGGGCCCAACTTGGATCTGGTTGACCCGGTTTAGCCCTCTTGGGCCGATTTCTTTAAAATTGCTGTCGAAATTCTTGTTTTAAATTTCTCTATCACATTAAACCATAAAAACCTCATTTCTAACTTTCCAGAATATATTTTAATTTATGGGTTTTAGCCACTAATTGACCGAGTTTTACATTCTACCCACCTAATTGGGAATTTTGCCCACAAAATTCGATTTCAGTTACCTTAGAATAGGTGCGGGTAGTCTGCTTGCATCTCCGACTCAAGTTTCCAAGTGTGTTCCTCAACACCACCCGACTCCATGCCACTTTCACTAATGAAACCTCTTTCCCGCGTAACTTCTTAATGCTCGTGTCATCAACCCTGACCGGAGTCACCGGCAGAGTCAAATCTTCCCTTAACTAAACCGATTCTGGTTCTAACACATGACTAGCATCAGGAGTATACTTCCGAAGCTGCGACACGTGAAATACGTCGTGCAAGTTCGAAAGGTGAGGCGGTAGAGCCATCCGATACGCCACCGGTCCAACCCTCTCAAGAATCTAAAATGGACCGATGTATCGAGAATTCAATTTCTTTGTCTTAATCGCTCTACCTATTCCTGTTGTCAGAGTAACCTTAAGGAAAGCATGGTCTCCTTCCTCGAACTCTAAGGGCTTCTGCCTCTGATCAGCATAACTTTTATGATGCCTCTGAGCAGTGAGCATCCTATCTCTGATTTTCTTAACTTGTTCAGTGGTTTCAACTATCATTTCAGGTCCCAACAGACTTTTCTCCCCAGCTTCATACTAGCATAGTGGAGATTGGCATTTCCTCCCATACAGAGCCTCATACGGAACCATTCTGATGCTCGCATGGTAGCTATTATTGTATGCAAACTCCACTAGCGGCATATACCGATCCTGGCTCGCCGGATGGTCCAAAACACAAGCCCTCAACATGTCCTCTAGGGTTTGGATCGTCCTCTCAGATTGACCATCTGTTTGAGGATGGTAAGCTGTACTTAAGCTCAAACGGGTTCCAAAAGCTTTCTGAGATGCACCTCAGAACCTCAAAATGAAACGTGGATCTCTGTCATAAATTATAGCAGTAGGCACACCATGAAGTCTCACAATCTCCTTGATATACAGGCGCGCTAACTCCTCAAGAGTGTAGTTCATCCGAATGGGTAAAAAGTGAGCCGACTTCATTAGCCGGTCCACAATTACCCAAATAGCATCAAATCTGGTTCTAGTTCTCGGTAATCCTGATACAAAATCCATCGCAATACTCTCCCACTTCCATTGCGGAATCTCTAAGGGCTGCAACATCCCAAAAGGTCTTTGATGTTCAATCTTAACCTTTTGACAAGATAAGCACTTCGAGACATACTCCGCCGCATCATTCTTCATACCAGGCCACCAGAACATAGCCTTTAGATCATTGTACATCTTAGTACTCCCAGGGTGAACAGAAAATCCGCTTTTGTGTGCCTCCTTCAAGATGTCTTGTCACAAGGTCCCTACATCCGGCACAATGATTCTACCCTTGAATCTCTATAGCCCATCTTGATCCTCTAACACTCTCCACTGCTTCCCTTGCTCAATAGCTGGCAACACCTTCGGTAATACATCATCGTTTTGATGAGCCTTCAGTAGTTCAGATTTAAAATCACTTGAGATCTGTAATTGGCTCAAACATAAAGTTTCAGACTCTTCCTGAACACCAATCTTCAAACTCTCGAATGCCTTGAATAACTCCTCTTTCCGAAGCATCATCCAAGCAGCATACAGCGATTTCCAACTTAGCGCATCTGCCACAACATTTGCTTTTTCCGGATGGTAATTCAATTCAAAGTCGTAGTCTTTCAATAATTCCATCCACCTCCTCTGCCGCATATTAAGCTCTTTCTGATCAAAGAGGTATTTCAAGCTCTTGTGATCAGAGAAAACTCGGAAGTTTACTCCATAAAGGTAATGCCTCCACACCTTTAGTGCAAACACAACCGCGGCGAGTTCCAGGTCGTGCGTCGGGTAATTAACCTCATGAGGTCTTAGCTGTCGTGAGGCATACACCACCACATTCCGGTGCTGCATCAGCACGCACCCCAGACCCTTTAGTGAGGCATCACAATACACCTCAATTGGTTCATTTGGCTTGGGTAACACCAGCACAGGTGCGGTAGTCAACTTTTGCTTCAATGCTTGGAAGCTCTCTTCACACTCAGAAGTCCAAACAAATGGCGCATCTTTGCGGGTTAACTTTGTCAATGGCAAAGCCAACTGCGAGAAACCTTTGATGAATCTTCGATAGTAGTGATCTAATCCCATAAAACTCCTTATCTCAGTAACTGAGGTCGGTCGCTTTCACTCCATCACTGCTTCCACCTTGGTAGGATCGCTACAACAAATATGGGCTTTAGCAACGACAAATTTTGTAATGCCTTAAAACCGTTCTCTTAGATAGGTTTTGACAACGGTTTTTTTAAGTGTTACTTTTAAATTCAATTTTTCATTATTTATAGCAACAAACTAAAACTGTCCTCTTTGACTATTTTAAATAACGGTTCTATAACCGTTACCATTATTTTTGTAAGCAACGGTTTTTTATTGTTGTTTAAATAATTGTACAAAAGAAATGCATAAAAATCGTTGCCAAGATGCTACACTTTAAAACCATTCTATTAGATGGTCGTAGACAACGGTTTTTATAATGTTGCTATTGAAATTCAATTTTTCATTACGTTATAGCAACAAAATAAAACCATTTTCTTTGACTATTTTAAAGAATGGTTTTATAACCATTACAATAATTTTTTATCAAACAATAATTTTATAATATTATTTAAATAATTATACAAATTAAAAAATACATAAAAAATAATTATAAATAATTATAAAAATTTTAAAATTTTTCTTATAAATACTAAATTTATAAAACACTCAAAAACTATTGTTATAAATATATAACAAATATTTTTCTTAGAAAAAATAAAATTAAAATAAATTTATAATAAATATTATATATTTTTGTTATAAATATATAACAATATTATTTAAAAAAATAAAGTTAAAATAAATTTATAATAAATATTATATATTTTTATTATAAATATATAACAAATATTATTTTTAAAAGAAATAAAATTAAAATAAATTTATAATAAATATTATATATTTTTTGTTCTATTCACTTCTAAACTCTAACATAACCAAACTTGGAGTAACAAAATAGATCAACGCGGTCTTCCTCCCTCCCTCTACTAGCCCTATCCAACTTTAACCCACAAACTCATCAGAGCCATCATCGCACAAATCAAGCTTCACGCAGCCACACCATGTAGCCCTAACCCACCATCGAAGGAAGGAGATCCCAGTGCGCCGTCTTGCATCTCTGAATCGTTACTGCGTCTCTGGCCATTTTTTCCTTCTCCGCGGCGTCGCTGCTTCTCTTGGTGGTCGCTGCTTCTCCCGTCCAGCGTTGCTTCTCCCCTCACCTCACCATGTTCGTTCTACCTTGGTTATTTGTGGGTTGTCATGTCTTCTGCTTCTGCTTTGCTACTTCTGCTTCTGTCGTTTATGGATCATCACTACTTTTGTCGTGGTGGCTGCCTTTGTCATTTGTGGGTTATCATTTGTGGTAACTAGTCTTTTTCTCTGATTTTGTTTTGATTTTAATATTAATTTTAATGTTGATTTTGTATAATGCGTTTCTGATTTTGATTTGGTAGTTGGTTCTTTGGAAATGCTGTTTTGGTTTTATTTTGATTTTAAAATTGATTTGGTATGTAACTGGTTCTTTGAAAATTCTCCTCTGATTTTGTTTTAATTTTAATATTAATTTGTTATAATGCTATTATGCTTTTGATTTGGTAATTGGTTCTCTAGAAATGTTATTCTGATTTTATTTTGATTTAATTATTGATTTAGTATAATGTTGTTCTGATTTTGATTTGGAAACTGGATCTCTGGAAATGCTATTCTGATTTTATTTTAAGAGGATAAAAACCCTTGGTGATTGGGAAAGGGAGCAGAATTTAAAAAATGAAAGCTGCGTGCAATGGCTTTCAGAATACGATCTTCACTCTACAGCTTCTTCTTGGGTGGAACCATTTGCTTGTAGATGCTTGTTTCCAATCTTGAAGGAGTGGTCACCACCATCAATGACATGCAGCTCATTGGGGGTTTTCATTTTCTTTCTAGTAGGTTCTAACTACTCAAGTAGACAGAGAGTATCCTTGCTGTCCTGTGCAAGGCACAACACAAGACAAACAGTAAGATAAGTAGCATAGTTTTCTTTTTTTTTTTTTGGACTTTAAGTAGGCTATAGTTAAAATTAAAAAATGATGTGTTGCAAGGATTCATGCTAGAGTACGTGTGTGTGTGATTTCTTTAAGAGACGAAAAGATTAAATATGTAGCAGAATTTATTAGCATGATACAAGATTTGAAGAGAAAAGAGACCACTGATAAACCACTATTTTCTGGTTTATCTTATGCTTAATTGAGTGGTTTTTATCAACTCTTTACCCATTTATTCATACTAATCGCATGCTTTATGTTTTCCTTCCTGATTTTGTGCTTTGATTGGAAACATGCTTCTTGGGCCTTTATATTGCTAATATTAATCCTCTCTTATCACCATTAGATGCCTTGATATGTGTGTTAAGTGTTTTCAGAGATTACAGGGCAGGAATGGCTTAGAGGATGGAAAGGAAGCATGCAAAAGTGGAAGGAATACAAGAAACTGAAGGAACTGCTAAAGCTGTCCAGCCTGACCTCTCTGCACTCAACTAATCATAACTTGAGCTACAAAGGTCCAAATGATGTGATGTTAGTTGCGTTGGAAAGCTAACGTTCGGGGCTTCGATTTGATATATAATTTGTCATAGCTTCCCCGATGTTAGGCGACGCGAACGCGTGAATGACGCACCAGCGTCGTATCTGTGAATTGCAATCCGCGCGAACGCGTGGACGACGCCTCCGCGTCACTTTCCCGCGACCTGAACGTAACAGAAACCACTGGGAGTGATTTCTGAGTTGTTTTTGACCCAGTTTTCAACCCAGAACACACAGATTAGAGGTTATAAAGTGGGAGAATGCATCCATTCATAATCATGCTTTCATAATTCATAATTTTTAGTTTTAGATGTAGTTTTTAGAGAGAGAGGTTCTTTCCTCTCTCTTAGGATTTAGGATTTTAGGATTTCTATTAGTTTAGTTCAACTCATCTTCAGTCACAGGTTCAATATTCCTTTTATTTTATATTTCTCTTTTACTTTCAGATGCTTTAATGCTTGTATTAGTTATGTTGCCTAATTGGCTTATGAACTCCATGTTAGAATTGATTTCTTTATTTAATATAATTTGAGGTATTTTAGAATTATGATTGCTTTCTTTTATTTATATAAATAATTTAGATTTTTCCCTTTTTGGCTTTGGTTGAGTCATTGGAGACGCTTGAGTTATCAAACTCATGGTTGATTGAAAATTGGAATTCTTCCAGAATTAATTCGAGTTCCAATAATTCTAACTTTTCCCAAGGAAAGACTAGGACTTGAGGAATCAGAATTAATTCATCCATTTAACTTACCTTCATAGTTAGAGGTTAACAACGTGGGAGAAAAATCCAATTCTCATTACAATTGATAAGGATAACCAGGATAGGACTTCCAGTTTTCATACCTTGCCAAGAGTCTATTTTATAGTTATTTATTTTATTCTTATTATCATTCAACATACTGCTTTCTTACTTTCAAAACCCCCAATTTACAAGACTCATAATCAATAATAAGAGCATACCTCCCTGCAATTCCTTGAGAAGACGACCCAAGGTTTAAATACTCGGTTATCAATTTTAAAAAGGGGTTTGTTACTTGTGACAACCAGAACTTTTGTAAGAAAGGTTGATTGCTTGGTTTAGTAACTATACTTACAACGAGTATTTATTATAACTTCTAAACCATCAATCTTCCGTCTCTTTCAAAATGGCGCCGTTGCCGGGGAATTGCAAACGTGTGCCTTATTATTGGTTATTGTAAATATTTACTTTTTACTTGTTTATTTGTTTTTATTTTTATTTTTATTTTTGCTTTTTTTCATAAATTAAGAGGTTATTGGTTTTTATTTAGTTATTAAAAAAAATTTTCAAAAATTTTTCAAAAATTTAGTTATCTTATCTTATTTCAAAAAATCAAATTTCAAAATTCAAATTTCAAAAATTTAATTTTCAATTTCAAAATTTAAATAACCTTTTAATTTAAAATTTGATTTTATTTTCATTTTTAATTTTTATTTACTATTATGAGTTCTCACCCCTCTCGCTTTGAGTTTGATTCCAATGTTGTTGCAAGGAATGGAAATTATAACAGGGACATGCATCGAGGTCAAAACAATCAGAGATGGAAGGAGCCACGAGGATCTGATCAACCCTTTCGGCAACATCACCTTCCAAAATACCATGGACAACGACCATCCTACAATGCATGCCAAGACAATAGATATGGTGGACCCCCTTGTAGTTACCAGCAAGCTCCATCATATGCCAACAAACCATCTCCTCAACATAACTTTGAACCACCATACTCACAAGCCCCTTACCACCAAACACTACCATATAACCCTAATCCTTATCCACCACACCAACCACCATATGAACCACACCCAGAACCACCACCTCAATATTCACCATCTCCATAACCATCAATCCAAGAGTACTATGATCCTACTTATGACAGCCGAGCACAACAAGAATTAAAGGATCGTCACAAGGAAACAGTGGAAAGATTTCATGCAACCCTTCACCAATTGAATCAAGCGATAAAACAATTAGCTTCCCGACGTTCGGACACTTAAGGAACCCCCATGGCTTCATGTGGACAATCTAATGAAGAACGTAGTATGAAGGAGACATTAGAAACTCTGGTGGACCGCAAGGAGCATGAATTTGTACTGGAACAAGTGGAGGAAGCCGGAATTATTGAAGAAGAAGAAGTGGTTGAAGACTTAGGAGATGCTGAACCTCCTTGGGAAAGTCAAGACATAGAGCCTCCTTCAAAGACATTTAAAATTGATGTTGAAGAGGGTGCACAACCTCCAAGACATATCATGGTTGAAGACTTTGAAGAGGTTGATCAAGAGATGGATTCAATCATTGATGAATTCTTATCCGCAATTGAATCCTCTCCCATTGAACTTGACATGGAGATGGAAAAAGAAAAAGCACAACCTCCCACACTCTTGGTGAACAATGAAGAAGAGATTGAATTGGAAGACAGCTACCAAGAGGAAGAGGTTGAAATTGAAGAAGCTTGCAAAGAGGTGGAAGCTGTTAAAGAAGAGCCCAGGGGAATGGAGCTTGAAATCACCTTGCCGAAGTTATTGGAGACCCCTCCCCCTAAGTTGCCATCATCCTTCACAACATTCAAGTGGGTAAAATTCATATCCTTTAGCTTTCTAATCCCACTTGAATATGGTCTACTGGAGACGGATGGTCAACTTAGAGCTCTTTGTGGCATTAAGAGTAAGAGGAAGATGGTCAGTGGTAAGAATTATCCTGCAAGGTTCATTATGGTTGGAAGCTTTAAGTTTAAACGCAAAGGTTGGTGTAGAGGAAGACAAAGAGAGTTGTTACCCAACAGTAATTAGAAAAAATTGGTTTTTCTGGGGAAGACAAAGAGAGTTGTTTGAATATGAGTTAACTGTAGCTTCTAATTGAGAATGCTTGTTACTTAGAAAATGATCCTCGTGCCCCTTACTCTAACCCACTTTTTACTAATTCACTAATTTTAACTTCCTAAACTCTTTTTTTTTTTCATTCCTAACTTACTTACCTTTCAAAACATCTTTATTGGTTTTTCACTATTCTCTTTAACCTTCTAACCAAGGCATGATGATACTTTTTCCTAATTAACATGAATTCTATGGATCTTACATTTTGGATTGTGAATTTTTCTTCTCAGTTTTCTAATTCCTATACAATCCTTAATGCACATTTACTTAACTCATTTTCATTACTCCACTGCTCCTTTGCCACTATATGCTTATTTTGTGATTTGCCTACTTGTTTTCCTGTTTTTATTATATCCTGATTTTCTATTTTTCAGGATGTCTGACACCCAAAGAAAAGAAAAGAGAAAGGAAATAACTGGCAAATAGAAAAGATGAGAATTCTCCATGTCCATCCTGGACATCATGCATGATGACTCCTGGCGGGAGAAACACTTTACCCTGCAGGAGAAGGCTGACCAGCTACTCCCTGCTACTGATCCCATTAAGTTTGCAAACCGATACTGTGAGCTGAAGTATCCGGTGTTTGCAACCTCCAGGAACCTATACCTGAAGAGAACTCTGAAGATCCCAGAAGAACTCCAGCAATACACCTCTGATCAGATCAAACAAAGATGCTGGTTCTTCTTGGAGAGAAACCTGACTGAGGTCAATGCATATTGGGTAAGAGAATTTTACTGCAATTACTTCAAAACTTCCCTAGATGCAGTAAACCTAAGAGGAAAGTAGATACTGGTCACTGAAGAGGCCATAGAGGATGTTCTGAAGCTCCTGCCTAAACCTGATTAGCCAGATGGTTATCAACAGGCTGAGGAGGACATGCGCTTCATGAAGTTTGACTGGGATGCCGTCAAGGCAAGGATCACCCTTGACCCGACTGTTCCATGGGTCATGGGTCAGAACACCACCATGCCTAAGGGAATCAAGCGGATTTACTTAAATGATGAGGCTCGGCTATGGCATCAGATCCTAAGCAACTTTATTATGCCGAGTACTCACGAGACGGAGCTACCTGCCGCTATGATCACCCTCCTATGGTGTGTGATGAAGGGTAAGGACCTGTACCTGCCACGCTTTATTCGGTACTACATGGCCAGGGTCCACGTCCGAGGCACTCTCCCCTTTCCATATCTGATTACACAGCATGGCCGTCGAGCTGACGTGCCTTGGGAGGATGCTGATGAGAAGCCACCTGCTGCAGAATGCAAGAAAATTATCCCTCACAGCAGGAACTTTCTAGCTTTGGTCTACAGACCTCCATTCTTCACTCCTACTGATGAGACAGCCACACCATCTGCCGGCCCCTCTTCCTCCACAGCTACCCCTGCTACCACCACTGCACCTCCATCTGCCTCAAAGCCAGTTTATCACTTAGTGCACCGCCTGTTTCGGCAGCTAGACCAGATGGAGCGCCGCAACCGGCGGCATTACGAGAGATCTGAGCGTCGCAGCAAGCGACGCTATGAGCACCTGAAGCTGATGATCCGTTTTGGCAGCGACATCCCCTCTGAGCCCGACACACCATCAGAGCCATCTGAGGAGGAGGCGGATGACCACGAGGCGGAGACCCATCCACAGAGAGAGGCTGCGCAGGCAGGCACAGAGCAGGCTGCATCACATCAGGAGGCCCCGCATCAGATTCAGGCTATAGACCCAGAGGTTCCTATTCAGTCAGCACCCCCTCTGCAGTAGGTAGATCCTCAGACCACCACCACAGAGACTCCAGCTACCCATCCTTCCAGTGATGACACCCCTTCACACCCTGCTTAAGTGAGCATCAGGGACGATGCTTCATATTAAGTGTGGGGAGGTCGCCATCTCTGGCGTATATTTTTTGGTGAACCACTACAGACTCTTTTTACTTTATTATTTTTCTGTATTTTTCTCTTTATTTTTATTTTTATTTTCTCAGTACTTATACATTGCTATTTTCATGTATTTTTACTATATTTCTGCATGTTGCACTTTAGTTCATATTTTAGCCATTTAGTTTAGTTGCAATTCTAACTTATTAGTTATAGAAAATGTAGATTAATTAGTATAGTTTACCCTTTTTAGCATAAGATAACTTAGTTTAAATTAAAAATATAAAAAGGAAGTAAACTAGAGACTTTAACAGAATAAAAATAACCCACACCTTGTATATATAGCATTACATGTTAGTTAGTTAACAACATTTCATCAAGGAGAAACACTAGAACTTTAAAAGCCACCTTAAGATTTACATTGAGAATAATGGGAACTTTTAATTTTTACTTGCTTGACATATATAAATGATATATGATTTTTGAGTTAGAGAACACACAGCCTGTGAGTTTTGAGCTTAATTGCATGGTTACATTCAAACCATAATTTTTATTCCTGTGTGTTCCGCCCTTCTTATTTATTCTGATGTTCTTTACTTTGTTTTAATCTATATGTCCGATTATAGAATATAGATACATACCAAGAAAGTGATTGAGGCCATTGTTTGATTCTAGCTCACTATTCTCAAATTAGCCTACCTTTTACATCACCCTTGTTAGCCCCCTTGAGCCTTTAAATCCCCTCTTGTTTTATAACCACATTACTAGCCTTAAGCAGAAAAACAAAATAAAAAT
This sequence comes from Arachis hypogaea, assembly GCF_003086295.3. Taxonomy (NCBI): domain Eukaryota; kingdom Viridiplantae; phylum Streptophyta; class Magnoliopsida; order Fabales; family Fabaceae; genus Arachis; species Arachis hypogaea. The sequence goes on from NC_092051.1 coordinate 44,346,997, forward strand.
TCCAAGTTGAATCCTTGGTTAGCTTAAGATAGAAAGTGTGTACTGTTTAAGTGTGGGAAACCTATTGGGAACATGGATGATAAAAACAAAGGGTAGAAAGTTAAAAAGAATAAAATAATTCAAAATAAAATTTTGGGAAGCATACTCATGTGAAATCAAAATAATTGAATTACCATGTGCATAATATATATATATATATATATATATATATATATATATATATATATATATATATATATTTTCAGTATTTGAATAAAGGGGATACAAAAGAATTTCCCAAATACAAAAAGCGATGCACATGGGATAAAAATAAAGAAAAATTCAATTATGAGCATGTAACATAAAAAGTGGGAAAAATATGGGAAAATAGGTGAAGAAATTCTTGCTTTACAAAGTATGTATGTTAGGTGAGATCTTAGACTAATCAAGAATTCACTTATTAGCTCACTTAGCCTTATACATATACCCTGACCTTTACCTTGGCCCCATTACAACCTTAATTGAAAACCTCATAATTTTTGTATGCCTATATTCTATAATTGTTGATTGGTTAGATGAAGAACAAAGTTATAGAAAGTAAGGATAAAAAGAAGAATAGAGTGATTAACCCAATAAACACTGAGTGACTAGAGAGTAAACACAAAATCCAGCGAGGGTTCAATAGCTCATCAACATATATCTCTGCTTAAATTATTAATTGTCTTACAAAATTGTAAAATATTTTTTTCCCATCTCAATTGTAAAAGTACTCTATCATTATCTAAGGTTTGGCTATGCATATATGATTCCTTGAGAATGTGAATTAATTTAACTACATGTAAGTTTTATATACAAGTGAATAAAAATTAGAATTGCATGATTCATTTAGGTAGTTGCATTTAGAATAGATTGCATTGCATGAGATTCCACCACTTCAACCTTGCCTTACTCTTTATCTTGGATTTAGCATGAGGACATGCTATTGTTTAAGTGTGGGGAGGTTGATAAACCCATATTTTATGATATACTTTGTGCCTAATTTAAGTGATTTATTCAATCCTTCACTCACTTATTCATATAAATTTCATGGTTTTACTTTCCCTTCCTTATTATGTGATGTATGTGAAAAACATGTTTCCTATGCTTTAAAAGTAATTATTTTGATTACCTTTTATTTCCATTCGATGCCGTGATTCATGTGTTGAGTAGTTTCAGATCTTCTAAGGCAGGAATGACTTAAAAGATGGAAAGGAAACATACATAATTGGAAGGAAAGCATAAAATGGAGTTTTTGAAGAAACTGGCAGTGACGCGATCGCATGAGCGACGCGGACGCATGCCAGTGCGAAATGGTAGTGACGCGACCGCGTGATTGACGTGATCGCGCGCTATAAGCGAAACGCATATGACGCGGATGCATGACTGAAGCGACTGCGTGACAAGGAAAACTCCAAATGACGCGACCGCGTGACCCACGTGGCCGCGTGACAGAGGCCACGCACCAGAAATTACAGAAAATGCTCCCAACAATTTCTAAAGCCCTTTTTGGCCCAAATCCAAGTTCAGAAGGCACAGATCAGAGGTTATGAAGTGGGGGAATACATCCATTGAGAGGAGAGTCTCCAATTTGTTACTTTTCATGAATTAGATGTAGTTTTGAGGGAGAGGTTCTCTCCTCTCTCTTTTAGGATTTAGAATTAGGATTTCTTTTGCTTTCAGGATTATCTCTTTTTATCAGGTTCAACATTCCTTTTTATTTATCTTCTCAATTTAGTTTATGAATTCTTCTATGTTATAGATTATTCTCTGAATTAATTTTATTTGAGGTATTTCATTTTATTATTGCTTTCTTTTATTTATGTTACTGTTGCTTCCAATCTGAAGACATTTTTATTCCAGTAGATTTACTTTTTTTCCTTTTGGTCCTGGTTAGGAATTCAGTAACTCAGGAGTTATCAAACTCAACATGATTGATAATTGTTATCTTTGCTAATTGAATTGAACTTCGATAATCCCAATCTTTCCTTAGGGATTAACTAGGATTTGAAGATCAAACTAATTAGTCACTTGACCTTTCTTTGCTTTAAGTAAAGGCTAACTAAGTGGAATTAAGATTCAATCTTCATCATCATTGATAAGGATAACTATGATAGGACTTCTAATTTCTCATACCTTGCCAAAAGTCTATTTTACACTCATTTATTTATTTTACAGTCTTTTACTTATTTTAATTGCAATTTAAATTACTTGTTCCTCATCTTCAAAACCCCAATTTACAATCTCTGTAACCAATAATAAGAACATACTTCCCTGCAGTTCCTTGAGAAGACGACCCAAGGTTTAAATACTTCGGTTATCAATTTTTAAGGGGTTTGTTACTTGTGACAACCAAAACATTTGTAAGAAAGGTTGATTGCTTAGTTGTACCCTTGGTTTATCTCTGTTCGAAATCTTATTTTGCCAAATCAACAGCAAGGAGAGGAACAAAGAGAGCACTAGTGGCAGAGCCCTCTTATACTGTGGTTAAACCCTCAACAAAAAGAACTAATGCCAGGGTATCTTGGCCAGTTTCACTGACCTTTTCTTTACTATTTTTAGGGTAGTTTCATGCATTTCTTTAGGAAATAAGCTAGTTTTGGGTAGATATTCAGCTACACATTGATTCAAGCATACATTGTGCATTTTACATTATTTCATGAGGATTTTGCATGAATTTAGTGACAAATTGTATGCTGCATTACCCATGACTTGGACTAGAACTTTGATGCATTCTGTTGCTTGATTTCAGGACCAAAGGAAGCAAGGAAAGGGAGGTAATTTGCAAGGTTAATGAGAAAAGTGATTGCCAATAACACTCTCAAAGCCATCATTGCCCACGTTAAGAGTCACGTTAACTAAGTTAACGTGAACTCTAACGTGGAGAAGGGAAGTTGAGCCAACGTTAGTGACACTTAACATTGTCACTAACGTTGGCAAACACTCATGAGTGGCCACGTTAGAGCCCACGTTAACCCAGTTAACGTGGCCTCTAATGTTAAAGGGGGAAGAGAAGCCAACGTTAGTGACATTCAACATTGTCACTAACATTGGCCTAAGGATGCAACACACCACGTTAACTCCCACGTTAACTTGGTTAACGTGGGAGCTAACGTAAGAGGTGAGAGTTGTCGACAACGTTAGTGACACTCAACATAGTCACTAACGTTGGAAGCAACCACAACCCCCAAGGAGCCACGTTAACTTCCACGTTAACCTAGTTAACGTGGAAGCTAACGATGAGGAATGAATGATGAGCCAACGTTAGTGACACTCAACATTGTCACTAACGTTGGGATGGCTAAGAAAGGCCACGTTAGAAGCCACGTTAACCTAGTTAACGTGGACTCTAACGTGAGATCCAGGGGCACATTGGAACGTTAGTAACAATGTTAAGTGTCACTAATGTTCTCGAAGATTGGCAAGGCCATGTTAGAAGCCACGTTAACCTAGTTAACGTGGGCTTTAACGTGAAGCAAAAAGGGGCACACTGGAACGTTAGTGACAATGTTGAGTGTCACTAACGTTCTCGAAGGTTGGCAAGGCCACGTTAGAAGCCACGTTAACCTAGTTAACGTGGGCTCTAACGTGAGGCAAAGGGGTACATTGGAACGTTAGTGAAAATGTTAAGTGTCACTAACGTTCTCGAACTTATACTTTCACTAAATGTTAACACCCCTAACGCCCTGAGCTAAAGTCTCTGCCCACTTAGCACTTTCTCTCTGCAAGTAAAGCTAAGCCCAAATGAAGAAAAGAACTGCTTCAAACTCAAGATCCAAAGGCCCAAGACTTGAAGAGCCAACTAGAAGCTGAGAGAAGTAGTATATATAGGAGTAGCTTTGAATTGAGAAAGGAGTTCTGGAGGCTGGAAAAAGAGAACTACTCTCTGTATTTTACTTTCTCTGCATTTTCTAGTTTTATGATGTATTCTCCATCTTTGTTTACATTTTCAAGAGCTATGAACAACTAAACCCCTTTCATTGGGTTAGGGAGCTCTGTTGTAATTTGATGGATCAATACTAATTTTCATTATTCTTCTTCTATCTTTTCTCTTGATTTTACTTGAAAGCTTTTGATCTTCATCCAATTGAGTAGTTATCTTGGAAAAGAAGCTATTCAAACTTGGATCTCTTTTGAACCTTGAAAGAGGAATGAAGAGATCAAGCTAGAAATGCTTTCTCATGTTGGACCAAATTGGGTTTGGATGGGTATGTGACTATAACCCTCTCAATACTTGATTTGGGAAATGCATGTGGTATAATCAGTGACCATACTTCATCTCTTCTCATGAGCAATTGACCAAGGAATTGGCTATTGATCAAGATTTGAGAGATTGAATTGCAAGAAATTGTAATTCAATCACTTAAGATTGCCAAGGAGATCAATGAGTGCATTGATTGAGGAAGAGATGAAAATGAACTTGATCCGGAGAATTGCAACATCTCCTAAGCCCAATGAACTCCCCATCTCTGATCTTACCCATTCTCTTTAATTTCTACCATTTACTTTTATGAGCAAATCCCCCATTCCCATTTACAATTCTGCAATTTAATTTCAGTCATTTACTTCCAGTCCTTTAATTCTAGCATTTACTTTTCTGTTGTTTACATTCCCGCCATTTTATTTTCTGCAACTCTCAACCCAAATTCTGGATTCGCTCAACTAGAACATTCTTCTAATTAAAGTTGCTTGATCAATCAATCCCTGTGGGATTCGACCTCACTTTATTGTGAGTTTTTACTTGACGACAAATTCGGTACACTTGCCGAAGGGAAATTTGTTGCGAGACAAGTTTTCCGTGCATCAAGAACTAAGAGGATTATAAAGGTTGATGATAAAGAAAGAGCCTTCCCAGCAAAGGACACTGCACGATTTCCCAATCGCTACTGTGAGCAGATGTTCCCCATCCTGGCAGAAAGGAGCTACAACAACAAATACCTTCTTCTCCTCCCAAACCATATTGCTACCTTTGTTGATCCACAAATTGCACAAAGGCAATGGGGTTTCCTACAGAGACAGCCGAGGCAGGTCAATCTTTCCTGGGAAGTCGAGTTCTACTCCAACTTCCACCTGCCAACCCTGCAGTCTGTCTTTGTCCGTCAGAAGTAAGTCCCCATTACAGAAGAGACCATTCAAAGAGCTCTAGGTCTTCCCCCTATTCAAGAAGGATTGGATGCCTTTCAAGAAGCCGCACTCAAGTGCCAGATGTACCAATTTGACTGGGACGCCGTTCTCAGAGTTATCGCACTACCTGGCAGCCGCTGGATCTACGGACACCATCGTACCCGCCCTAAAGGAATATCGGCTTCAGCACTTACCTTGGAGGCTTGCATATGGGCACAGATCATGTCCCATTACATCTTTCCAAGCACTCACGAGTCCTCCTTCACTGCGGACATGGCCGTTTTACTATGGTGCATCCTTACAGAACAACCTCTGAACCTACCAAGACACATCCGGAATGCCATGGGACACGTACAAATCGCGGGTAACTTACCTTTTCTCGCCTTGGTCTCAAATCTTGTCTTAGCAGCCGGAGTCTCCTACAGAGCTGGGGACACCAAAGCCATGCTTCCACGGGATGATCAGTATGTCCCTAACGGGAAATACATCAGACCTCCACCAGCCGCCACAAGCCATCCTACTAAACCGGTTGAAGATATTCCTTCTTCAACACCACAAGCACCTACAACAGACCAACTGCTCCACCAGATACTCGAAAGGTTGGATCGGTAGGAACACAAAGCTAAGATGAGAGAGTGCCGTAACAAGCGCTGATTCACATACCTCAAGGAGCTGATTATGGGAAAATTCAAGGACTCAGACACCCCGGACTCCATCTCCTTTACCAGCACAGGAAGCCATGATGGCCCCGACTGTGGAGATACTGCTACCAGCTCACCTTTGTTTCTGACAGATGGCACCGAGGACGGTGCACAGCCTTAAGTGTGGGGAGGTCGGTCAGTACCTGACTTCCGGAGGTAATTTCTCTTCCCTAAACACCAATAAATTAGGATATTTAGTTAGTTTTTCTTTTGCAGAATAGGATAAATTGCATAGTAATAGATTAGTTGCATGCATGTTCTACTTGATTGAAAAGACAATAAGTTTCTTCTAAGACTCTATTTTTGGAACAAAATTTCACTAATTTTAATTAAAACTTTTATGTTAAATTTGCTTGAAGTTGTATTTGGAACATAATTTTTAAGCTAAAGAACACACAACCTGTGAGATTTGAGCCTTTATGCATGGTTACATTATTTAACCATAATTATTTTATTCTTGTGTGTTTACTTCTCTATGATTGTGATCTATATTTTGCTCCATCCTATATGTCCAATATTTATTATATTTATATGTTTGCATATAATTGAGGCCATTAATTGTTTAGCTCACTTATCCAAATTAAGCCTACCCTTTCAATTACCTTTGTTAGCCACTTTGAGTCTCTAAATCCCATTTGTTCTATATTTTACCACATTACTAGCCTTAAGCGGAAAAACAATTATATATCCCAAACTGGATCTTTGGTTAGCTTAAGATAGAATTGTGTGTGCTAATTAAGTATGGGAAATTTTGGGAACAAAAGATAATAAGGGAATGTGTCATGATAATATAATGGGAATTTGGATACCTACTCATGTGAAACTATAAGAATTAAATATCTATGTGCATTGATAAGCTATGTCTATTTTTACGTTTCAAAAAAAAAAACAAAAATATTCAATAAATAAATAAGGGGACAAAATTTCCCCAATGCTAAGTTAAGAATTTAAAGATCAATGCATGTATGATAAAAATAAAATAAAAAGTTGATACATGAGTACGGAATGTGAAAGGGAAATTCTGGGTAGCTAGGTATGAATTCTAAAGTTATATAGAATATATATATGTTATGTTAAAGCTTGGGTTAATTAAAGATTCAGTTTATAAGCTTACTTAGCCATATATGTATCCTTACCATTACCTTGGCCCCATTACAACCTTGAAAAGACCTCATGATGTTTGCATTGGTATATTAAATGTTGTTGATTGATTAGGAGAAGAACAAAAAAAATTATAGAGCATGACTGGGGAAGAATAGAGTGATTGACCCTAGACACTTGAGAGTTAGAGTGATATACACTACCAGTGAGGGTTCAATGCTTAAAATTCTATGTTCCTGCTTTCATGAGCTACCTTCTTGCATTTTTACCTGTTCTTACTGTATGAGAATTGAATTAGTGGAATTTGATTTGTAATTGTTTTGAAGATCTTATTTACTATTGATCAAGTGGACAAGAATCATACAGTTGCATTCATATATATAGGTTGCATTGCATTGCATGAGTTTTACATATTCCTACTCATTTATTTTATCTCCTTCAACTAAGCATGAGGACATGCTAATGTTTAAGTGTGGAGAGGTTGATAAACCACTATTTTATGGTTTATAATGTGCTTAATTATGTGGTTTTATCATGATCTTTACCCATTTATTCATATGATTAGCATGCATTTATACTTCCTTCATAAAATTATTACATGATTGAAAACTTGCTTCCTAGAGACTTTTAGTTATGTATTTTAATTCTCCTTTATTCTATTCGATGCCGTGATCTGTGTGTTAAATGTTTCAGGCTTTATAGGGCATGAATGAGTTGGAGATTGGAAAGGAAGCTTGCAAAAATGGAAGGAACACAAGAAATTAAGGAGATGACCAGCGAGAAGTGACGCGGCCACATGGCTCACGCGACCGCGCGAAAGAGAGGAAATCGTAGTGACGCAGCCGCATGGATCATGCAACCGCGCAGATTGGAATAGCACAAGTGACGCGGAGGCGTGAACGACGCACCCGCGTGGCAAAGCAAAACGCCGAATGATGCGTCCGCATGAATGACGCGATCGCGTGACATGCGCGATCTGCATAATCTGCAGAATTTGCAGGGGGCAATTTTGGGCCTTGTTTTGACCCAGTTTTTGGCCCGAAAAAGCAGACTAGAGCCAGAGGACATGCAGAAACCAAAAACAACATTCATTCTACACAATTTTAGTTTTTAGATCTAGTTTTACTCCTCCTCTAGGTTTTCTCTCTTCACATTCATAGTTCTTAGGATTTTTATTTCTATTGCTCTTTGCATTGGGATATTGAGAAGAGTTATTACCTCATCAAGGCTTCGTCATTCTAGTTCGTTTTCTTTACTTGGCTTTACTCTTCCATGTCCTTTAATTTACTCAATTTTATTATTGGATTATTTTAGAATTTATCAATACAAGAATTACTTTTATTTTTAATTGATTCCTTTGAGTTTTATTTATCATGTCTTTCTCTAATTCCCTTTCCTATGTTATGAGTTCTATATTCACAATGAGCGAGTAGTCCCCTAACTTGATGGGGAGTTGATTGAAAGGAATCCTTGAGTTAGGATGCTTAAAAGAAAAATTGTAATTGGGTTTATTGTTGGAATGCTCTCTAGTCACTGACACTAATCCTTTTCAATTGAGCGGATTGGAACTTGTGAATAGAAACAGCATTCCAACTTGTTTGACTTTCCCTTACCTAGTAAGGGATAACTAAACAGAACAACCTTCAATTATCAATTAATCTTGAGAGTACTGCAACAAGAATAGGGCTTCCAACTAATCTACTCCCAGTCAAGGCTTTTATTTAAATTACTTAATTTCTCCAATTTAATTTCCTGTTTATTCAACTCAAACTCTTTTTTTGAAAACATCTGATTAATAAAATAGCACACCTTTCTGTAACTCGTTGGGTGACGACCTGGGATTCATACTCCCAGTATTTTGATTTTAATTTTTGTGACACCCTTCTAAATTGATAAGCGGATTTCTGGTTGGGTAAGAACTATACTTGCAACGCATATCTTATAAAAATTCTTGACTCGCCAATTTCTGCCACGTCAACCACAATTGTAGATGATATTGAAGAGTGTGGCAGCTTGCAAGAAAGGCCAACTAAGAAGGAAAAAATACGTCAATTTACTTCAATGACAATACTTTGAAAGGTAAATTTTTGGTCTCTTTGAATATGTTGTGGTATTTTAGTCACTTTGAATATATCATATGGGTCAGAATGGGACAAGATGTCATGTGCAGGGAAAGTATCTAAATTTGGTATAAGCTGAGTATATCATACTTGGTTTTGGACAAGTAAAAAAGTAAGAGATGATTATATGTCATTTTGGTATAAGCTGAATTTATTTTTCTTTTTTCACCTTAGAGATGAGCTCATCTCATCTCAAATTAGCCTTACTATTGTATTTTAATTTTTTCTACTGAAGCATTCTTATCTATCTGATAAACTCAGTGGTCATGACACATGCAGTTGTTTTGTTTGATGGCATATTAGTTGCTCTATATTTTATGTTCTTGATATTTACTTACTATATTTTATATTCTGGATATTTCCTCACAAGTTATGAGTATCCACCAAAAACAATGACATATGTCCACCGCTGTAAAATTATTGAATAAAAATTGGACAAGTACCAAAACAACTAGATCAATAATGAGTGCATGGATTTCTGCACATACATTTTTTTATTAGCCAGCTATTGGAGCTAGTAATAACTAGTTACATTTAAAATGAATCAATACTAATGTGATATTTTAGTCTCTTTGAATATATTATTGTAATTTTATTAGTCTCTTTGTATAGAGACAACAGTGAGAAAAACACGAAAACCTACACAGTACTTGAACATTCATGCAAGATAGTTGGAAGATAGAGAAGAAATTACTCTAAACGTTGAAGGAGAGGCAATTGGTCCTACTGATGAAGCTGTAAACAACTTGAGCAAATTTTTGGGCATAGTGGCAAGAAATTCAGATTTTTTTCCATTAATTTACAGAAGTTTGTGAAAAATGATGATATAAGTACAAGTAGTTATGACCTAGACTATTATTATGTTATTTTGCAATGATGATATAATGTGATTGTGGATCTTACAACAATTTTTTTATAAGTCAAATTTGATGGTAAATGTTCAATTAGTTTTTTTAGTAATTTGATTTAAATAGTTTAGGTTAATTATTGACACTAAATTAAAAAAAAGTTGGAACTAATTTCATTCATGAGAAAACTATTGTAAATAAAGAATTATATATTACAAAAAATCATTGTCAAAAGTCACAAAAGGCAATGGTGTTAAAACCGTTGTCAAAGACGACTGCAAAATGGCAATGGTATTAAAATTGTTGCCAATAAACGACATCAATAGTAACGCTTTAAAACCGTTGGCTTAGACGACTACAAAATGGCAATGGTATTAAAACCATTGCCAAAATATGACACCAACGGTAACGCTTTAAAACCGTTGGCTTTGTGGATAATAAAACTACAACAGTTTAAAACCGTTGCCTATCCAATAACAGTTTTAAACCGTTCTTTAAAAATTGTTATCAAAACTGTTGCCTATGCCAGTAATTATGGTAATGGTTTTTTTGTTGCCGTTGCCTTAGGTAAAAAACTGTTGCCTATGAGCATTGGCAACGGCTGCATATACCAAAGGTCAAAAACCATTGCCAAAGCATTGCCTAAAGTTTTAGGAACGGTTGTTCAATCTGTGTCAACGGTTTTCGACCGTTGCGAAAACCCTTATTTGTTGTAGTGATCTACTGCTATCCCCTGTTTACTCACTACGTGACCCAGAAACTTCACCTCACTCTTCCAGAACTCGCATTTAGATAGTTTTGCATAGAGCTTCTTTTTCTTTAGTATCTACAACACGGTCCTCAAGTGTTCTGCATGCTCTTCTTCAGTCTTGGAATAAACTAGTATGTCATCAATGAAGACAACAACGAATTTATCCAAAAATGGACGGAAAATTCTGTTCATATAGTCCATAAACACTGTAGGAGCGTTTGTCAACCCAAAAGACATTACAGTGTACTCGTAATGACCATAACGAGTCCTGAAAGCGGTCTTAGGGATGTCTTCATCTCTCACCCTTATTTGGTGATAACCGGATCGCAAATCAATTTTGGAGAAAACTCTGGCTCCTTGTAACTGATCTATGAGATCGTCAATTTTTGGCAGCGGATACTTATTCTTTATTGTGACCTTGTTCAGTTGCCTGTAATCCACACAAAGCTACATACTCCCGTCTTTCTTATTCACCAATAACATCGGCGCTCCCCACGGAGAAACACTTAAGCGGATAAAGTTCTTACCCAACAGATCCTCTAGCTGAGACTTGAGCTCGGCCATTTCTAAAGGCGACATTCGGTAAGGATCAATCGAGATTGGCCCCGTTCCAGGCACCAACTCAATAGTAAACTCAACCTCTCGGTTAGGTGGGAATTCATCAATATCGTCAGGAAATACCTCCGAAAACTCACACACAACCGGAATCTGCTCCAAGCTTTGATCATCACCCGAGACACCCACGATTAACAACAAAATACCCTGACATTCGGCCCCAGAGCAATTCACTACCATAGAATTCAAGTAATAGTTATTTACCACCACCGACCCTTCTGTATCTTCCGACATGAAGTACAGTAATTTTGCGAAATAGTCGGGTAGAACATGGTTCTTAGATAACCAGTCCAACTCCAAGATAAGATCAAGACCGGTCATCGGCAGACAAATTAAATCATGTATAAAATCACGCTGCTTGACCCTAAATGAAACTTGCGGATATCCTAGCCTAGTTACCATGGCTTCATGGGTGGCATTATACACTTTTAGATCATAGTCCAAGACCACAATCTTCAATCCTAACTTAATAGCCTTTTCAAATGCAATGAATGAATGCGATGCTCTAGAATTAAACAAGGCATTTAAAATTTAACCAGCCATTTCGAATTTACCTTGGATAAGTGCCTCGGACCCCTCGGCACCCACAGCTGAAGTAGTAAACACCCTACCAGGCTGTTGTGCTCTCCCAGCACCCTGTCTCTGCTTCTCCAGAAAGTTGGAGGCTTTATGTCCCGGCTTACCACATGAGTAACATAATCCCCATCCGGCCTTGCTCGGAACACCAGGATGGTAGCTCCCACATCTAGTGCAAGCCTGCTCATTCAGAGGCTGCTTCCCAAATCTCCTCCCCGAAGCATTGTTGTTGTTCTTGGGCCTTCTGAAGTTGTTCTAACCCTGAGTCCTCTGTGGTACGAAGCCTCCCCGCTTGAAAGGCGGACCTCTGATGGGAAAAATTAGATTTCCACACAAACTCACCAGCAAGTGTACCGGGTCGCATCAAGTAGTAATAACTCACAAGAGTGAGGTCGATCCCACAGGGATTGATGGATCAAGCAACTTTAGTGAGGTGATTAGTTTAGTCAAACAAACAGTGGTGAATTTAATGAAAACTGGATTGACAGAAAGTAAATTGCAGAAAATATAAAGTGCAGCATGTAAATTGTAGTGAAGCTTAAATGACAAGAAAAGTAAATTGCATCAAATGTAAAGGGAATTGGGTGCTGGAAATTAAATGAAGCAGTAGATCAAAGCTCAGAATAATTGCAAAAGAATTAAATTGCATGAAAAGTAAAATCAGATCACAGCAAACTCAAATGTAAAGTTGCAAAAAGTAAAATTTCAGAAGATTGCAGAAATTTAAATTGCATAAACTGAATTCAATGTAACTGAAATGTAGAAGGTGCAGGAAAATTAAAAGTGTATCAAAGAGAACCTTCTATTCTACTCCTACTCCTACTCCTACTGCTGCCTACCATTACTGCAGCTTAACCGAGCTCTCTTTTTTTCTAACATAACTAAAGCCTTTTTATAGGCATTCCTAAATTACAAATGAAATTCAAATTGAAAACAAATTACAATTAAATGCAAAATTCCTATTCTAGATGATCCTTGTGCCTTTGAGTGATGTCAATTGGGCTCTACTTGCTTTTGTGTGTTGATGGGCTTGGAATTAGCTAAATTGAGCAGAGTTGTAGCTTCTAGGAGAGCGTAGCGTTCGTTTAGAGAACGGAGCATTCGGGAACCCACGCGTACGCGTGCTTTACGCTTCCGCGTCCCTGGTGCTTTGGCTCATCGATGCGTACGCATCCCTTGCAGCGTTCACAAAACGAACGTAGCGTTCATGCAACGAACGCTCCTCCCACGGGTACACGTCATTCACGCGTACGTGTGGGTTGCAAAATGTCAAATCCAAGCTTCGCTCAATTCACGCATTCGCGCGCCTTCTTCCAAAAATCACATCTACGCGTATGCGTCGATGGCAAATCTTCGAATCCAAACTTCGCGCTTTGTCGCAGGCATTCTTTGATAACGAACGTAGTGTTCTCACTGAGTGAACGCTAATCACATCCATGCGTACGCGTCATGCACGCGTACACGTGGGTCTTCAAGATTTGTTTTTCGCGCCAAGAGTTTTCTCCTTGTTTAAATCATGGGCCATGCTTTTAAAAGCGTGGCCTAAGGCTCCAAAGCGTGCTCAAACTTCAAAAGTATGTCCAGAATTCTTCCTTTGAGCTTATTTTGTGCTTTCTGCTTCTTTTCCTTCATATTTTCACCTATCATCAACCAAACAGATACATCAAAGCCTTGGCATAATCATCAAATCTTGCATCATTTATATTATCAACTAAATCTTGCAAGAAATCTAATGAAAATGCATAAAATTACCAATGTTTGATTGAATTAAGACAAGCATGAAATTATCACTCAAACACTTACTTATTGCCTAAAAATGCTTGAAAACCAAATAAAAACTAATGAAAAAGGCTTGTGAAACTAGCCTAAGATGACTTCTCATCACAACACCAAACTTAAATCTTGCTTGTCCCCAAGCAAGCAGTAAAGCATAAGGAAAATTAATGGAAGCAGAGAAGTGTATAAGCCCTTTATTGGAAGACATTGAATATTGATCAATGGGGTTTTCATGCATGGTATCTTATAGAGTTTTATTCTGTGACTGAGATATCAACATTCCTTTGGATCCTTACTTGAATTACACAAAAAATGAGACTTGTTATTGCTTGGTCCTTAGTTTTTCTTGTTCTCTTTCTTGGCTGAGATTTATTGCTTGCTGAGGCTTAATGCTATGTGGTAAGACAGCTTTTTAGAGTAAGCTTTCAGCCAGCATTTCCGTCCCAGTTGGTTCAAGATGATAGGTGTTGAAACACCCCTATGGGCTTACTTGCTCAAGCCTTTCCTTAGAGCACACACATCATATGCATTTAGTTTTGTTTTGTTCTTTGGAAATTGATGCCCAGCACCTCTTTGGGTTACTAAATGCTTTGTCTCAAAGTAGCTCTTGATGGTGGACTTTCGGTTGGCAATCCCGGATTAGTTAACCCAAGTTGCCGGGTGATGAAGCACCCCTTAGAACCTAGTTATCCAAGCTTATCTTTGTACAAGAACATCACAGGCATATATCCAAATCTCAAGCCATTGGTGCCCAACCTTGTTCATTTCTTTTTATTTCTTTCTCTTGCATTTTTTTTCTTTTATTTTGGACCTTTTTTTTGTCAAGTCTCATGAAATACAACTCAAGTTCACATCACAAAGTCATGCCAACATTCAGCCTTATTTATAAATCAACTAATGAACCAGCACATACCACCACATAACCTCATTATGTCTCATATCATAGCAGACTTTTACTCTTTCTCTATTTCACAGTTATTTTTCTTTTATTCAAGCATGAGGAACAAAGCATATAATTCAAGTAAAATGAAAATAAATCAAGTACTTAGACTAGCAAGCCACAACAGCATGAAAACAAATAAACTAATAGACAGCAAATAAATCTAAGAAGATACTAATCAACAAGAGACATTTACACTTTTAATTGGCATGTTTAAGCTAAAGTCAGTCAGAGGACAATACAACCTCTTGGAGTCCATTTGTTTTCCCTGTGTCATCATCATTGTTGGTTTCTATGTTCTTCCTTTGTCCATCTACATGATGATGTATCCTTCCCTCCAAGAGATTGAATGACTTCCTACAAGAGATATTGAAAGTTGTTTGTTCCCCCAAGCACTTGAGAAACAGTTAGCATGCATGTATGCTTGTGATTCTCTGATCCTAAGTTAGTATGGGAACACCAAACTTAGTTCCTTGCCTACTTCTATATGCAGCAGAATAAATACATGCATGAAATATCAAGTACTTTTATTTAGAAAATAAACTATGAACTAGAAAACAACTATAAACTAGAAGACAAACTAAAAACTATAAACATAACAATTATTAAGTAGTCTCTCTGATTGTTTGGAGCCGATACTAGTCATGCTGAGGGTGTAATGTGTCTTGGTGGAACACCAAACTTAGCATCCAACATTCACCCCTTAATTATTTTGGTGTGTAACACCAAACTTAGCTCTTTGCAATACAGAAAAAAATCTACTTAACTCTTTTATTGAAATAACTAAGAACGGAAAAACTACTGACCTGCAGCTGCTGACTTTCTTCCTCTTCTTCCAGTTTGTTAAGAGGAATGACCTCAATGGTAAAGACGAGCCAGTCAGTGCCCCCTTTCTTAGCCTCTTCCCAGCAAGCTTTCTTTTGTTAATTGCTTGATTGAGCTTTCTTGCTGGTGGTCCAGGGGTTGGATTGCTTGTGGTTGACCTCTCCTTCTTCCTTGATATACTTAATAGTAGCTTGGTCACAATCCTCTCTTTGGTGTTGTTGCTGGTTGCCTTCACTTCTTTGATCTCAAGACATGGTTGCTGTGTAAGTATTGGAGTTTTATCTTCATCAAGAGCCTTTTGAATTGATGGTTCCATGAGCCCTTCCTTTATGCACTTCTCTGCTTCAATTGAGTGTGGACTTTCCTGATGGAATTCCTCCCTTTCCTCTACATGATCTTCCATTAAGTCCTTTGGAAGGAAATCTTCATGTTTCATTGCCACTTCAATTAGCCTCTGTGGATATGGAATCCTTGGCTCATATACCTCCACCACCTTATTCTCCCTTGAAGTTTCACTCGATACAGAGACCTCTTCTTCCTCTTCTTCACTCACAGTTTGTTCTTCACCCTCACCATTTGTCAATCCTGAATGTGTCTTTCTTTTCTCTAAATGCCCCTCTATTTTCTTGAAGAGGAATTCTTGCTCTGTCCAGAATTATTTTTGTTCTTCCAGGAGTTGTTCTTGTCTTTCCAATATTTCTCTGGAATTTTAAAGGGGATCTTCAACTGTTGGCTCATGAGATGAAGGCTGAGAATGATTTTGTGGACATGGATATGTTGTGGTGAAGTTTTTTTGAGGGATATGGAAGAAATTTTGTGTTGAGGTATATTCAAGTGATGGAAAATTCTGACATGAGAAATCAGGAGGTGGGGTTTTACTTAGTTTAGGATCCTCTTCATTTTGCTCTTCCACCCCCTCCCTTGCACTTAACATTTGGTTTACTGGTGCACGAAATTGTGATGTCCAGGCTCGAACAATCCCTGGCAACGTGAGCAACTTGGTACGCGTAATCGTGATTACACTTTAATTATGTAAAATTTTTGGCTCTTTCTTTCCCTGGCAGTGGTGCCAAGAATATGGTGCCAATACCATGGTTCACAACTTCGATACAACTAACCAGCAAGTGCACTGGGTCGTCCAAGTAATACCTTACGTGAGTAAGGGTCGAATCCCACAGAGATTATTGGTATGAAGCAAGCTATGGTCACCTTGCAAATCTCAGTCAGGCAGGTATAAAGTGATAATGGTGTTTTCGAAATTAATATAATAGAATAGGGATAGAGGTACTTATGTAAATCATTGGTAGGAATTTCAGATAAGTGAATGGAGATGCTTTTCGTTCCTCTGAACCTCTGCTTTTCTGCTATCTTCATCCAATCAGTCTTACTCCTTTCCATGGCTGGCTTTATGTGATACATCACCATTGTCAACGGCTACTTTCGGTCATCTCTCGGGAAAATGATCCAATGCCCTGTCACGGCACGGCTAATCGTCTGGAGGCATCACCCTTGTCAATGGCTTCATCTTATCCTCTCAGTGAATAATATGCTCACGCACCCTGTCACGGTACGGCTATTCATCTGTCGGTTCTCGATCATGCTGGAATAGGATTTACTATCCTTTTGCGTCTGTCACTAACGCCCTGCAATCGCGAGTTCGGAGCTCGTCACAGTCATTCAATCATTGAATCCTACTCGGAATACCACAGACAAGGTTTAGACTTTCCGGATTCTCTTTAATACCGCCATCATTCTAGCTTATGCCACGAAGATTCCGGTTAGGAGATCTAAGAGATATTCATTCTAGCTTATTTCATGTAGAACAGAAGTGTTTATCAGGCACGCGTTCATAAGGGAGAAGGATGATGAGCGTCACACATAATCATCACCTTCATCACGTTCTTGGGTGCGAATGGATATCTTAGAAGCGAAATAAGATGAATTGAATAGAAAACAGAAGTACTTTGCATTAATCTTTGAGGAACAGCAGAGCTCCACACCTTAATCTATGGAGTGTAGAAGCTCTACTGTTGAAAATACATAAGTGACAGGTCCAGGCATGGCCGAGATGGCCAGCCCCCTAAACGTGATCTAAGATAGCATACAACTGATCAAAAGATGCCTAATACAATAGTAAAAGGTCCTATTTATAATAAACTAGCTACTAGTGTTTACATGAGTAAGTAATTGATGCATAAATCCACTTCCTGGGCCCACTTGGTGTGTGTTTGGGCTGAGCCTGAGTGTTGCACGTGTACAGGTTCTTCTTAGAGTTGAACGCCAGCTTTTGTGCCAGTTTGGGCGTTCAACTCTGGTTTTGGCTCCTTTTCTGGCGCTGGACGCCAGATTTGGGTAGAAAGCTGGTGTTGGACGCCAGTTTACGTCGTCTATTCTTGGCCAAAGTATGGACTATTATATATTGCTGGAAAGCCTTGGATGTCGACTTTCCAACGCAATTGGAAGCGCGCCATTTCGAGTTCTGTAGCTCCAGAAAATCCACTTTGAGTGCAGGGAGGTCAGAATCCAACAGCATCAGCAGTCCTTCTTCAACCTCTGAATCTGATTTTTGCTCAAGTCCCTCAATTTCAGCCAGAAAATATCTGAAATCACAGAAAAACACACAAACTCATAGTAAAGTCCAGAAATGTGAATTTAACATAAAAACTAATGAAAACATCCCTAAAAGTAACTAGATCCTACTAAAAACATACTAAAAACAATGTCAAAAACCGTATAAATTATCCGCTCATCACAACACCAAACTTAAATTGTTGCTTGTCCCCAAGCAACTGAAAATCAAATAGGATAAAAAGAAGAGAATATACTATAAATTCCAAACTATCAATGAAACATAGCTTCAATCATATGAGCGGGACTTATAGCTTTTTGCCTCTTGAATAGTTTTGGCATCTCACTTTATCCATTGAGGTTCAGAATGATTGGCATCTATAGGAACTTCAGATTTCGAATAGTGTTATTGACTCTCCTAGTTCAGTATGATGATTCTTGAACACAGCTTCTTTATGAGTCTTGGCCGTGGCCCTAAGCACTTTGTTTTCCAGTATTACCACCGGATACATAAATGCCACAGACATATAATTGGGTGAACCTTTTCAGATTGTGACTCAGCTTTGCTAAAGTCCCCAATTAGAGGTGTCCAGGGTTCTTAAACACACTCTTTTTTTTCTTTGGACCTTGACTTTAACCACTCAGTCTCAAGTTTTCACTTGACACCTACACGCCACAAGCACATGGTTAGGGACAGCTTGGTTTAGCCGCTTAGACCAGGATTTTATTCCTTTAGACCCTCCTATCCACTGATGCTCAAAGCCTTGGGATCCTTTTTATCTGCCCTTGCCTTTTGGTTTTAAGGGTTATTGGCTTTTTGCTCTTGCCTCTTGGTTTTAAGAGCTTTTGGCTTTTTCTGCTTGCTTTTTCTTTTTCTTTCTATTTTTTTTCGCCTATTTTTTTTCTGCAAGCTTTGT
This sequence comes from Arachis hypogaea, assembly GCF_003086295.3. Taxonomy (NCBI): domain Eukaryota; kingdom Viridiplantae; phylum Streptophyta; class Magnoliopsida; order Fabales; family Fabaceae; genus Arachis; species Arachis hypogaea. The sequence continues at coordinate 44,365,874 of NC_092051.1, forward strand.
TCTTTGATTTTTCAGATTATCAAATAACATGTCTCCTAGTCATCATTCTTTCAAGAGCCAACATATTTAACATTCTTAAACAACAACTTCAAAAGACATATGCATTGTTCAAGCATTCATTCAGAAAACAAGAAGCATTGTCACCACATCAATATAATTAAACTAAGTTCAAGGATAAATTCGAAACTCATGTACTTCTTGTTCTTTTGAATTAAAACATTTTTCATTTAAGAGAGGTGATGGATTCATAGGACATTCATAACTTTAAGACATAGTTACTAACTACTAATGATCATGTAATGAAGACACAAACATAGATAAGCACATAACATAGAAAACGAAAAACAGAAAAAGCAAGAACAAGGAATGAATCCACCTTAGTGATTGTGGCGTTTCCTTCTTGAGGAACCTATGATGTCCTTGAGCTCTTCTATGTCTCTTCCTTGTCTTTGCTGCTCCTCCCTCATTGCTTTTTGATCTTCTCTTATTTCATGAAGCATGATGGAGTGCTCTTGATGTTCCACCCTTAGTTGTCCCATATTGGAACTCAATTCTCCTAGGGAGGTGTTGATTTGCTCCCAATAATTTTGTGGAGGAAAGTGCATTTGAGGCATCTCCGGGATCTCATGGAAATGAGCTTCTTGCGCCTCTTGAGCTCCATGACTGGGCTCTCTTGCTTGCTCCATCTTTTTCTTAGTGATGGGCTTCTCTTCCTTAATAGGAATGTCTCCTTCTATGAAAGCTCCATCTGAGTAACATAGATGGCAAATGAGGTGAGGAAAGGCTAACCTTGCCATAGTGGAGGACTTGTCAGCCACCTTGTAGAGTTCTTGAGGTATAATCTCATGAACTTCCACCTCTTCTCCAATCATGATGCTATGGATCATGATGGCCCGGTCTATAGTAACTTCAGATCGGTTGCTAGTGGGAATGATTGAGCATTAAATGAACTCCAACCATCCTCTAGCTATAGGCTTGAGGTCCAATCTTCTTAGTTGAACCGGCTTACCTTTGGAGTCAATCTTCCATTGAGCTCCTTCTACACATATGTCCATAAGGACTTGGTCCAACCTTTGATCAAAGTTGACTCTCCTTGTGTAGGGGTGTGCGTTCTCTTCCATGTTTGGCACGTTGAACGCCAACCTCACATTCTCCGGACTAAAATCTAAGTATTTCCCCTGAACCATTGTAACATAGTTCTTTGGATCCGAGTTCTTACTTTGATCATGGTTCTTGGTGATCCATGCATTGGCATAGAACTCTTGAACCATTAGGATGCCGACTTGTTGGATGGGATTTGTTAGAACTTCCCAACCTCTTCTTTGAATTTCATGTCAGATCTCCGGATACTCATTTCTTTTGAGTTTGAAAGGGACCTCAGGGATCACCTTCTTCTTGGCCACAACATCATAGAAGTGGTCTTGATGGGCTTTGGAGATGAACCTTTCCATCTCCCATGACTCGGATGTGGAAGCTTTTGTCTTCCCTTTCCCTCTTCTAGAGGATTCTCCGGTCTTAGATGCCATCAATGGTAATGGAAAAACAAAAAAGCTATGCTTTTACCACACCAAACTTAGAATATTGCTCGCCCTCGAGCAATAAACAAAAGAATAGAAGAAGAAGAAAAAGAAATATGGAGAGGGAGAGGGAGATGTGGTTTCGGCCAAGAGGAGTGTAGACAGGTGTGTTGTGTGAAGTTGATGAAGAATGGAGGGCTTTATGTAGGGAAGGGAGGGGGGTTAAGGTTCGGCCATATGGGTGGGTTTGGGTGGGAAATTGGTTTTGAATTTTGAAGGTAGGTGGAGTTTATGAGGTAGGTTTATGGGGAAGAGTGAATGGATGTGAGTGGTGAAGAGGTGATGGGGAAGAGAGTTTGAGGTGATTGGTGAAGGGTTTTTAGGGTTGTGTGAAAGAAAGTGGTGAGAAGAAGTGAGTGAAGGTAGGTGGGGATCCTGTGGGGTCCACAGATCCTGAGTGGATCCTGTGGGGTCCACAGGTCCTGAGTGGATCCTATGTGGTCCACAGATCCTGAGGTGTTCAAGGAATTACATCCCTGCACCCATTAGGCATGTAAAAATGCCTTTGTACCCAACTCTGGGCGTTCAGCGCCAGGTTGGTGGCCATTTTGGGCGTTCAGCGCCCATTTATGTGCCATTTCTGGCGTTGAGCGCTAGAACCATGCCTGTGCTGGCGTTCAGTGCCCAGAAGCTGCCCATTTTGGGCGTTCAGCGCCAGCACCATGCTCTGTTCTAGCGCTGAACGCCAGACAAATGCTCTTCCAGGGTGTGATTTTTCTTCTACTATTTTTTTTGATTCCGTTTTCCATTTTTATATTTATTTTGTGACTCCACATGATCATGAACCTACAAAGACATATAACTTAAGAAAAATATAGTTAGATAAATAAAAATTGGGTTGCCTCCCAACAAGCGCTTCTTTAATGTCAATAGCTTGACAGTGGGCTCTAATGGAGCCTCACAGATGTTCAGAGCATTGTTGAAACTCTCCAACACCAAATTTAGAGTTTGGATATGGGAGTTCAACACCAAACTTAGAGTTTGGTTGTGGCCTCCCAACACCAAACTTAGAGTTTGACTGTGGGGGCTTGGGTTGACTCTGCTTTGAGAGAAGCTTTTCATGCTTCCTCTCCATGGTTGCAGAGGGAGATCCTTGAGTTTTAAACACAAGGGAGTCCTCATTCCATTGAAGGACTATTTCACCTCTGTCAACATCAATCACAGCTCTTGCTGTGGCCAGGAAAGGTCTTCCTAGGATGATGGATTCATCCTCTTCCTTTCCAGTATCCAGGACTATGAAATCAGCAGGGATGTAAAGGCCTTCAACCTTTACTAACACGTCCTCTACTTGTCCATAAGCCTATTTTTTTGAACTGTCTGCCATCTCTAATGAGATTTTAGCAGCTTGCACCCCATAGATTCCCAGTTTCTCTATTACAGAGAGGGGCATGAGGTTTATTCCTGAACCAAGGTCACACAGAGCCTTAAAGATCATGGTGCCTATGGTACAGGGTATTATGAACTTTCCAGGATCCTGTCTCTTCTGAGGTAATGTCAGTTGATCCAGATCACTTAGTTCATTGATGAACAAGGGAGGTTCAACTTCCCAAGTATCAATGCCAAATAATTTGGCATTCAGCTTCATGATTGCACCAAGAAACTTGGCAGTTTGCTCTTCAGTAACATCCTCATTCTCTTCAGAAGAGGAATACTCATAAGAGCTCATGAAGGGCATAAGGAGGTTCAATGGAATCTCTATGGTCTCTAGATGAGTCTCAGATTCCTTTGGTTCCTCAGAGGGAAACTCCTTATTGATCACTGGACGTCCCAGGAGGTCTTCCTCCTTGGGATTCACGTCCTTTCCTCTCCTCACAGGTTCGGCCATGATGCTTATGTCAATGGCCTTGCACTCTCCTTTTGGATTCTCTTCTGTATTGCTTGGGAGAGTACTAGGAGGGATTTCAGTGATCCTCTTACTCAGCTGGCCTACTTGTGCTTCCAAATTTCTAATGGAAGACCTTGTTTCATTCATGAAACTTACAGTGGCCTTGGACAGATCAGAGACTAAGTTTGCCAAATTAGAAGTATTTTGTTCAGAGTTCTCTGTCTGTTGCTGAGTGGATGATGGAAAAGGTTTGTTATTGTTAAACCTGTTTCTTCCACCATTATTAAAGCCTTGTTGAGGCTTTTGATCCTTCCATGAGAAATTTGGATGATTTCTCCATGATGAGTTATAGGTGTTTCCATAAGGTTCACCTAAGTAATTCACCTTTGCTATTGCAGGGTTCTCAGGATCATAAGCTTCTTCTTCATAAGAAGCCTCTTGAGTACTGGTGGATGCAACTTGCATTCCATTCAGACTCTGAGAGATCATATTGACTTGCTGAGTCAATATTTTGTTCTGAGCCAATATGGCATTCAGAGTATCAACTTCAAGAACTCCCTTCTTCATAGGCGTCCCATTATTCACAGGATTCCTTTCAGAAGTATACATGAACTGGTTATTAGCAACCATGTCAATGAGTTCTTGAGCTTCTGCAGGTGTTTTCTTTAGGTGAATGGATCCACCTGCAGAAGTGTCCAGTGACATTTTTGATAGCTCAGATAAACCATCATAGAATATATCCAGGATGGTCCATTCTGAAAGCATGTCAGAAGGACACTTTTTGGTCAACTGTTTGTATCTTTCCCAAGCTTCATAGAGGGATTCACCTTCTTTCTGTCTGAAGGTTTGAACATCAGCTCTAAGCTTGCTCAGCTTTTGAGGAGGAAAGTACTTGGCTAAGAAAGCCGTGACCAGCTTATCCCAAGAGTTCAGGCTGTCTTTAGGTTGAGAATCCAACCATAATCTAGCTCTGTCTCTTACAGCAAAAGGGAAAAGCATGAGCCTGTAGACTTCAGGATCTACTCCATTAGTCTTAAAAGTATCACATATCTGCAAGAATTCAGTTAAGAACTGAAAAGGATCTTCAGATGGAAGTCCATGAAACTTGCAGTTCTGCTGCATCAGAGAAACTAATTGAGGTTTCAGCTCAAAGTTGTTTGCTCCAATGGCAGGAATGGAGATGCTTCTTCCATGTAAATTGGAATTTGGTGCAGTAAAGTCACCAAGCATTCTCCTTGCATTGTTGTTGGGTTCGGCTGCCATCTCCTTTACTTGTTCGAAATTTTCAATCAAGTTGTCTCTGGATTGTTGTAATTTAGCTTCTCTTAATTTTCTCTTCAGAGTCCTTTCAGGTTCTGGATCAGCTTCAACAAGAATGCCTTTTTCTCTGTCCCTGTTCATAAGAAAGAGGAGAGAAAAAGAAAAGAAGAGGAATCCTCTATGTCACAGTAAAGAGGTTCCTTATTGTTAGTAGAAGAAAAGAAGAAGAAATTCGAACACAGATAGAGGAGGGGGTTTGAATTTGGTGATGATGTGAGGAAGAGATGTTAGTAGATGAATGAATAAATAGAATAAGATGGGGGAGGGATAATTTTCGAAAATTATTTTGAAAAAGAGTTAGTGATTTTCGAAAATGGTTTTTGAAAATTGTTAGTATTTTTTCGAAAGATTTTTTTTTTAAATTAAAAATAAAAATAAGAATAATTAGTTAATTAAAAAGAAATTTTTGAAAAAGAGGGAAGGTATTTTCGAAAATTAGAGACAGAGAGTTAGTTAGGTAGTTTTGAAAAAGTTAAGAAACAAAAAAAAAGTTAGTTAGTTAGTTGAAACAAATTTTGAAAAGATAAGAAGTTAGGAAGTTAGAAAAGATATTTTGAAAAAGATAAGATGAGAAGATATTTTTGAAAAGATATGATAGAAATTAGTTTTGAAAAATATTTGATTTTTAAAATCACAATTAATGACTTGATTCACAAGAAATCACAAGATATGATTCTAGAACTTAAAGTTTGAATCTTTCTTAACAAGCAAGTAACAAACTTGAAATTTTTGAATCAAAACATTAATTTGTTATTTTCGAAAATTTGGTATAAAAATAAGAAAAAGATTTTTGAAAATTATTTTTGAAATTTTTGAAGATAACTAAGAATTTTGAAAAAGATATGATTTTTGAAAAAGATTTTGAAAAAGATAAGATTTTCAAATTGAAAATTTGATTTGACTCATAAGAAACAACTTGATTTTAAAATTTTTTGAAAAAGTCAACTCAAATTTTCGAATTTGATGAGAGAAAAATGGAAAGATATTTTTTTGATTTTTGAATTTTTATGATGCAAGAGAAAAACACTAAAAAGATGCAATGCATGAAATTTTTAGATCAAAACAATGAATGCATACAAGAATGCTATGAATGTCAAGATGAACACCAAGAACACTTTGAATGCCAAGATGAACATCATAGACACAATTTTGAAAAACTTTTAATGCAAAGAAAACATGCAAGACACCAAACTTAGAATTCTTTGATGCTTAGACACTAAGAATTCAAGAATGCATATGAAAAACAATAAAAGACACAAAACAAAAAATAATCAAGATCAAACAAGAAGACTTACCAAGAACAACTTGAAGATCATGAAGAACACTATGAATGCATGAAATTTTCGAAAAATGCAAGATGCATATGCAATTGACACCAGACTTATGACATGACTCAAGACTCAAACAAGAAACACAAAAATATTTTTGATTTTTATGATTTTCTAATTTATTTGGTCTTTTTCGAAAATTATATGAAAAAAAGGAAAAATAAGGATTCAAAAAATTTTTAATATGAATTCCAGGAATCTTGCATTCTTAGTCTAAAGCTTCAGTCCAGGAATTAGACATGACTCACTAGCCAGCCAAGCTTTCAAAGAAAGCTCCAGTCCAAAACACTAGACATGGCCAATGGCCAGCCAAGCTTCAGCATGTAACACCAGAGTATATTGCTCTTGATAACAAATTGCTGCTCATTACTTATCAAATATGTACTTGCCTCTGATGGTTTGGAAGCCTCAGTCCAAAAGAATTTAGACATGGCTTTACAGCCAGCCAGGCTTCACATGCTTCATGAAACACTAGAATTCATTCTCAAAAATTTTGAATAAAATTTTTGAAAACATTTTTATTTTTTTTCGAAAACAGATGAGAAAATTTTAGAAATATTTTTGAAAAATTTTTGAAAAGAAAACAAAAAGAAAATTACCTAATCTGAGCAACAAGATGAACCGTCAGTTGTCCAAACTCGAACAATCCCCGGCAACGACGCCAAAAACTTGGTGCACGAAATTGTGATGTCCAGGCTCGAACAATCCCTGGCAACGTGAGCAACTTGGTACGCGTAATCGTGATTACACTTTAATTATATAAAATTTCTGGCTCTTTCTTTCCCTGGCAGTGGCGCCAAGAATATGGTGCCAATACCATGGTTCACAACTTCGATACAACTAACCAGCAAGTGCACTTGGTCGTCCAAGTAATACCTTACGTGAGTAAGGGTCGAATCCCACGGAGATTGTTGGTATGAAGCAAGCTATGGTCACCTTGCAAATCTCAGTCAGGCAGGTATAAAGTGATAATGGTGTTTTCGAAATTAATATAATAGAATAGGGATAGAGGTACTTATGTAAATCATTGGTAGGAATTTCAGATAAGCGAATGGAGATGCTTTTCGTTCCTCTGAACCTCTGCTTTCCTGCTATCTTCATCCAATCAGTCTTACTCCTTTCCATGGCTGGCTTTATGTGATACATCACCATTGTCAACGGCTACTTTCAGTCATCTCTCGGGAAAATGATCCAATGCCCTGTCACGGCATGGCTAATCGTCTGGAGGCATCACCCTTGTCAATGGCTTCATCTTATCCTCTCAGTGAATAATATGCTCACGCACCCTGTCACGGCACGGCTATTCATCTGTCGGTTCTCGATCATGCTGGAATATGATTTACTATCCTTTTGCGTCTGTCACTAACGCCCTGCAATCGCGAGTTCGGAGCTCGTCACAGTCATTCAATCATTGAATCCTACTCGGAATACCACAGACAAGGTTTAGACTTTCCGGATTCTCTTGAATGCCGCCATCATTCTAGCTTACGCCACGAAGATTCCGGTTAGGAGATCTAAGAGATATTCATTCTAGCTTATTTCATGTAGAACAGAAGTGTTTATCAGGCACGCGTTCATAAGGGAGAAGGATGATGAGCGTCACACATAATCATCACGTTCTTGGGTGCGAATGGATATCTTAGAAGCGAAATAAGATGAATTGAATAGAAAACAGAAGTACTTTGCATTAATCTTTGAGGAACAGCAGAGCTCCACACCTTAATCTATGGAGTGTAGAAGCTCTACCGTTGAAAATACATAACTGAAAGGTCCAGGCATGGCCGAGATAGCCAGCCCCCTAAACGTGATCTAAGATAGCATACAACTGATCAAAAGATGCCTAATACAATACTAAAAGGTCCTATTTATAATAAACTAGCTACTAGGGTTTACATGAGTAAGTAATTGATGCATAAATCCACTTCCTGGGCCCACTTGGTGTGTGTTTGGGCTGAGCCTGAGTGTTGCACGTGTAGAGGTTCTTCTTGGAGTTGAACGCCAGCTTTTGTGCCAGTTTGGGCGTTCAACTCTGGTTTTGGCTCCTTTTCTGGCGCTGGACGCCAGATTTGGGTAGAAAGCTGGCGTTGGACGCCAGTTTACGTCATCTATTCTTGGCCAAAGTATGGACTATTATATATTTCTGGAAAGCCCTGGATGTCTACTTTCCAACGCAATTGGAAGCGCGCCATTTCGAGTCTTGTAGCTCCAGAAAATCCACTTTGAGTGCAGGGAGGTCAGAATCCAACAGCATCAGCAGTCCTTCTTCAACCTCTGAATCTGATTTTTGCTCAAGTCCCTCAATTTCAGCCAGAAAATACCTGAAATCATAGAAAAATACACAAACTCATAGTAAATTCCAGAAATGTGAATTTAACATAAAAACTAATGAAAACATCCCTAAAAGTAACTAGATCCTACTAAAAACATACTAAAAACAATGTCAAAAAGCGTATAAATTATCCGCTCATCATTTACCAGCACTTCCATATTTTTGAAGGAATTTTTTTGTTCGTTCCAGGATATCTGTGCCTCTTCCTTATATCTTTCAAGCATGGTCTCAAGCTTTGAGAGGCTTTGGTTCATGGAAGTTTGTGTCGACCGTGAGTTTTGGACGAGATTTTGTGTCAAGGGATAGTTAAGTGATGAGGAGTTTTCATATGGAAGACTGGAAGGTGAGGTTTGACAACTTTGCATGAATGAGTTCAAGGTTTGCTCAAGTGATGATGGCTCTTGATTACTGAAGTATGACACATTGAGTGCTCTCTGATTTTGATCTTCCCAAGTATAATTTGAAGAATTGTTGAATTCATCACAGTATGGATCATCTTGTGGCATTGGGAGACAATTTTACATGAATTTATTGAAAGCACATTCCAGTGATGATGTCTCTTGATGAGTATCATATGGAGCATTAAAATTCCCTTCCTAGCCATAGTTTGTGTCAGTGTCATAACAGTGTGATTCACTTTATGGCTCTGGGAGGAAATTTATTTTAATTGATTGTTCACACTCTTGTTGATATGCCCAGAAACCATGAGGATAATGACATAAATCATTTTGTGGTTCTGGACAATATCTCATGTGCTTTGCTTGATCAATTTGTGACTCTGGAGCATATTCCCATTGATTGGGTTGATCAAGATCTGTTAATTCTTGGTGATACTCCCAACCACCATTAGGATAATGACTTGAATTATTTTATGGTGGTGAGAAGTATCCCATATGATTCTCTTGCTCATCTTGTGGCTCTAAAGCATAGCTCCATTGATTGGAGTGCTCAGAATCTGTGACGTCTTGATGATATTCCCAGCCACCATTAGAATAGTCAATTGGTGATGGTGGGTAATATCCTATAAAATTTGTTTGATCACAAGATGAGTTGAACTCCATTTGAATTTTGTGAAACACATCACCAATGAAAATTGAAATTCATGTCACAGAGAAGAATTTCTTAGTGAGGCAATAACTCAAACACCTTGGTATCAACTTAAAACAGAAAATTAAAAGAACAAAAATAAAGAAAATGCTTAATCTAGACTTCTCACCCACTTAATCATTGTCGATCTATATCAATAACCGGTAATAGCGCCAAAAACTTGATGGGGAAAATTAGATTTCCACACAAATTCACCGGCAAGTGTACCGGGTCGCATCAAGTAGTAATAACTCACAAGAGTGAGGTCGATCCCACAGGGATTGATGGATCAAGCAACTTTAGTGAGATGATTAGTTTAGTCAAACAAACAGTGGTGAATTGAATGAAAACTAGAGTGACAGAAAGTAAACTGTAGAAAATATAAAGTGCAGCATGTAAATTGCAGTGAAGCTTAAATGACAAGGAAAGTAAGTTGCATCAAATGTAAAGGGAATTGGGTGCTAGAAATTAAATTAAGCAGTAGATCAAAGCTCAGAACAATTGCAGAAGAATTAAATTGCATGAAAAGTAAATTCAGATCACAGCAAACTCAAATGTAAAGTTGCAGAAAGTAAAATTTCAGAAGATTGCAGAAACTTAAATTGCATAAACTGAATTCAATGTAACTGAAATGTAGAAGGTGCAGGAAAATTAAAAGTGTATCAAAGAGAACCTTCTATTCTACTCCTACTCCTACTCCTACTGCTGTCTACCACTACTGCAGCCTAACCGAGCTCTCTTTTTTTCTAACAGAACTAAAGCCCTTTTATAGGCATTCCTAAATTACAAATAAAATTTAAATTGAAAATAAATTACAATTAAATGTAAAATTCCTATTCTAGATGATCCTTGTGCCTTTGAGTGATCTCAATTGGGCTCTGCTTGCTTTTGTGTGTTGATGGGCTTGGAATCAGCTAAATTGAGCAGAGTTGTAGCTTCTAGGAGAGCGTAGCGTTCATTTAGAGAATAGAGCGTTCGGGCACCCACGCATACGCGTTCTTTACGCTTCTGCGTCCCTGGTGCTTTGGCCCATCGACGCGTACGTGATGACAAGTCATCTTATGCTAGCTATTCAAGAATTTTTCACTTGTTTCATTAGGTTTTATGCATTTTCTTGCATTATAAGTAAGTGATTTGGAGTGGATTTGCATGGTGATGTCAATTCAATCAACCATCAATTATTTGCCACAAAATCATGAGGTTTAAGTTAGAATTAGTTGGTTTTTGAATGATTTAGAAATCTTGTGAATTTGGTGATGCTTTGATTGGTTGTTTTGATTACTTGTAGGTGAAGAAATGATGAAAAAAAAAAAGGAAAAAGGAATCTTAGAGCACGCTTTGGACCTTAGGCCACGCTTTGAAAAGCGTGACCCAAGACATTAAAGCATTGCGCATCAAAAGGGGCAAGGGCCAGCGCTCGAATAATGAGCGCAGTGCTCTCTAATTGAGCGCTAGAGGAAGAAGCACCAAAGCAAAGGCAAAGGCGCTATGTTAAGTTTCCAAACGAAGCGCTAGAAGGATGCCAAATTAACAAGCCCAGCGCTCAATTGGAGAGAGCACTACGTTAACTTGTTTCACTTTATCCTGGCCTGATGTGTGGAACACGATCCAACACAAAACTCACCGACAAGTGTATCGGGTCGCATCAAGTAATAATAACTCACGTGAGTGAGGTCGATCCCACAGGGATAGAAGGATTGAGCAATTTTAGTTTAGTGGTTGATTTAGTCAAGCGAACAAGAGTTGATTTGAGTGATTTGTATTCAACAGAAGCTAAATTGCATGAAATTAAAGGGAAAGGGATAATTGACAAGAATTTAAAGTGCAAAATAATTAAAAGAGCTGAATCTTAAAGTGCAAGTAATGTAAATTGCAGAAACTTAGATTGCAAGAAATGTAAATGATTGAAGCTTAAAGTGCAAGAAATGTAAATTGCTTGAATTATAAAAGGAATTGGGAATTGAGATTGCAGAAATAAAACAAGTGAATCTCAAATAGAAAAGTAAATTAGCTTGAAGAAGCATTCAGCAAAATAAACTCAAATGAAAATGCAGATCTCAGGGGTCAAGAGACTAGAAAACTAAGTCTAGATCTCACTACCTTCCTTGATCCAATTTAAAGATCAATTTCAAGAGAATTAAAGATCAAACAGTAGAATAAGTAAATTCAAATTTCAATTTCTCAAAGGGTGCAGTGAAACAAAAACAAAGAGAGATCTCAAGGTGAGATTGAGACAGAATTTCCTCAATTCTCAACACCCAAGACTCAAGCAAGATTTGCAGAAAAGAAAGCAAGAAACCCAGAGAGGAAGAGAATTCAATTCTCCTCCCAGATCCAAAATCAAAGTTACAGAAAGAAAAATTCTAAAAGAGGTACAAATGTTCAAAGTAAAAGTTGCCGTCCATTCTAAATCAAACTAACTTCTATTTATACACTTTCTTCTAATGGTCTTGAAGCCTTGAATTTGGGCCCTCGGCCTTGATAGAATTGGATTGAAGATAGCCTCAGTTGATTGCTCTTGGACTTGAGAAGAAATCCATTTGTAATTTAGACTTTGGAGCTTTCAAGTTTGAGTTAACGTTTGAGGCAAAGTTTAACTCAAACGTTTGCGTGTTAAAAATTATGCAGAACGGTGCTTTTCTGTCACTCACGTTTGAGTTCATGTTTGAGGTCAAACGTGAGCTCAAACGTGCTCCCTCCAAGACCATTTTGCAGCCAACGTTTGACCTCAAGTTTGAGGCAAACGTTGGCGCAAACGTTAAGTCCCCCTGGTGTAGTAATTGTGCCAACGTTTGATCTCAAGTTTGAGGCAAACATTGGCGTGAACGTTGGCCTCCCCTGGTGTATTTGTGAGCCAATGTTTGACCTCAAGTTTGAGGCAAACGTTGGCGCAAACGTTGCTTCCTCCAGGGTTAGTTTTTGAACCAACGTTTGACCTCAAGTTTGAGGCAAACGTTGGTGCAAACTTTGGCTTCTCTAGGGCTTGTTGTTGAACCAACGTTTGACCTCAAGTTTGAGGCAAATGTTGGCACAAACTTTGGCTTCTCCAGGGTATATTTTTGAACCAACGTTTGACCTCAAGTTTGAGGCAAACGTTGGCACAAACTTGAGCTCTTCCCAGGGTGGTTTTGCTGTCTTCATTTCCATTGCTGCCATCCCCTTTCTTCAACCTTCCTCTAAGCCTTTTGGTCACCTGTCATCAATCAACAAATGCATCAAAGCTATGCTAAAATCATGAGACTTCTTATCATCCTTGACATATAAGCAATTATAGCACAAAACCTCATGAAAATACATCAATTTACTCATGGTTGATTGAATCCAAATACACATGAATTTCCACCCAAATGGCTTACTTGTAACTCAAGAAAGTGTATAAAACCTATAAAACAAGTGAAAAATTGCTTGAAAAACTAGGATAAGATGACTTGTCATCACAACACCAAACTTAAACCTTGCTTGTCCCCAAACAAGAAAAGAATTATGCTCAAAGGTTCTTTCAATTAGAAGTGGATTGAAGAATAACTTGTCATATCCTGTGAGTGAAGTGATTAAGTGACAGTGAGGTGAACTCTAAATTATATGCTCATGCAAGGGTTTCAGTGCTTACTAGTCCCTACATCTTGAAAGTCTTAGGTCTTAGAACTTTCATCCAAATAATATCATGGAGATCTCTCTATAGGTAATCACCTTGAAGCAGCTTATAATTTCTGTGTTTTGGCCTTGACTCTAAGTGTCATGTCTCAAAGCGGCTCTTTAGATAAACTTTCAATCAATACTCCTAAACCAGTTGGTTTTAAGGTATTAGGTGTTAAAGCACCCCTAAGAATTTACTTGCTCAAGCCTCTCTCTTTGATACAATTCGACCACAAGCATTTACTAGGATAACAACTCTTTGAGTTTTTGTTTCTTCCTTCTTTTCTGCCTAGTAATTGATGCTCAGAGCCTTGGGCCATGTTCTTTTGTTTTTGTATTTTCTTTATTTTCTTTTGTTTGCTGTTTCTTGGGTCAATAAATATTTGAGAATCTCCACAATACTTCTTTGAACTCTATGTCCTGCCTATGAGCTCCCATGCAAGTTTTCATAAGCATGCAACCTCAATGCATAATTATACAACTACAACCACCACTTCTCCTAATCTTTTGCTTGCCTCAAAATTGTTTAATTCTTCAATCCTTCTTTTTAAAGAACTGTCGTGTGATGCCTTTTGGAGACATTGAGTGCAAGCAAGTTTGGAGAGTGTAGTGTTGTGAATAATCAAGCATCTTAATTATTGAATTACAGAAAGATTATACTAGACAGATAGATAGGGGTACAATATCGCTTTCAATCATAGCAGTGTCTGATGCAAAATAATCACTTAACAATATAACCTTTTGGAGTTTACTTGCTTTACTCCTCATCATCATCATTGCTGGTCTTCACATTCCTCTTTCATCTCTTTGGTTGATGATGCTTAATCCTTCCAAAAACTTGTATGATACTCTGCAATGATATTGAAAGTTGCTTGTTCTCCAAGCACTTGAAAAATTGTTAGCATGCATGAATTGTTTGTGGGCTTTTGAACTTACTTTGGTGTGGGAACACCAAACTTAGTACTTTGCCAATGGTTCTCATGCATCAAATTAACCATGTATGAAACTCTTTTTCTTTTTTTTTCTTTTTAAAGCAATAAAACTAACAACTAGAAAACAGACATTGGTTAAGTAATTTCTCTGATTGCTCGGAGCTAGTAACCCTTTATGCAGAAGGTGAGAATGTGTTTTTAAATGAGATTTTTGGTGGAACACCAAACTTAGCATCCTTCATTCTCCCTTGAATTGTTTTGGTGTGCAACACCAAACTTAGCTCCTTGCAATGTAGATAAAGCTACTTAGCCTTTTATTGTATGGAAAGAAAACTACCTCAGGTTGGGTTGCCTCCCAACAAGCGCTTCTTTATTGTCACTAGCTTGACATCTCATCCTTTGATCATGGGGGTTGAAAATCCTGTTGCCTTTGATCTTCTCCTCTTACTGTCAGATTCCTTTCTTCTGTTTCTTGATACTCAATTTCAGCATGCTCAAGTGAGAGTATTTTGCAAACTGTGTAGCAATCATTGGCTTATTGGCTTGTTCCTAACTGTTGATAAATCAACTGTACTTCATCACCCTTGGAGAACCCCTCAGTTGGGATCTTCTTGTTCCTCCACCCCTTCTGAGTCTTTTTCTTCCTTTTCTTTCTTCTTTTTGTTGATCTTTCTTTTTTTACAGAGGACCTTGTTTTGGGATTTTCCTTCTTAGTGGTCAACACTTCAATTTCTTCTTGAGTTCCTTTATCACTCTGCATCATCTCATTCTCTTTTCTTCTTGCTATGTTGTCTGTTTCTTGCTTTGGAAGGTGATTACTGGTTGTCTTGTTGCTTCCTTCCTTCCATTGTAAGTCTTCCTTGTCAGTTTTTATGCAATTCTTCTTTTCATCAATGAGCTGTGTTTTTGGAAATACATTCAGAGTGATGCTTTCATCATGCATTCTGAGAGTCAGCTCTCCTTGCTCCACATCTATAATGGGTCTAGCTGTGGCCAAGAATGGTCTTCCAAGTATGATGGAGTCACCTTCATCCTCATCTGAGTCTAAGACCACAAAGTCTGCAGGGAATATAAATTTGTCCACCTTAACTAGAAGGTTTACAATCACACCCCTAGGACATATCACTGACTTATCCACCAGTTTCAGAGACATTTGTATTGGCTTTACTTCCTCTATACAAAGATTTTTCACTAAAGAAGAGGGTATTAGATTGATACTTGCCCCTAAATCACACATTACCTTGTTGATAATCAATCTTCCAATGGTACAAGGCAGAAAGAAACTTCCAGGGTCTTCAAGTTTGGGTGGAAGTCCTTTTTGAATTAATGCCCTGCATTCTTCAGTGGGCATTATAGTTTCATTCTCATGCCAACTCCTCTTCTTGTTAATAAGCTCTTTCAGAAATTTGGCATATAGAGGCATCTGCTCTAGTGCCTCAGCCAAGGGAATGTTTATCTCCAGCTTCTTGAAAGTCTCAACGAACTTGTGAAAGTGTTAATCCTTTGCTTCTTTGTTGAACCTTTGGGGATATGGCAGTGGAGGTGTAAAGCTTTTCTCTGCTTGCTACTGTCCTTGGGTTTGTTCTTCCTTTTCTCCCCTTGAATTGTGTGGCTCGTTGTCCTTCTCTTTGAGTTTCTCTGGGACATTTTTGCTTGTTGTCATGTCCTTGTTGCTAGCTTCCTCTTTCTCTGTTAGCTCTTTGTTGCTGTCCATAGCTTTCTTGGTTGCTTCTTTATTGTCCACCAATATCTTTCTACTCCTTAGCTGTATAGCTTTGCACTCCTCTTTTGGATTAGGAATGGTATCGCTTAGTAATGAGCTTGATGGTCTCTCAATAGCAATTTGCTTGGAAAGCTGTCCAATCTGCCTCTCTATATTCTTCATGGAAGCTTCCTGGTTCTTTGTTGTCATCTCTTGGTGCTTCATCATTTTCTCCATTAAGAGCTCCAAATTGGTGATCCTCTGAGAGTCTTGTGAGATTGGTTGGTTGTGAGGTGTTGAGGGTTGATGGTAAGTGTTTTGATTGATGGCTTGGTTATTGGATGGATGATGGTTAGAGTTGGGGTAAGTGTTTTGGGGTTTTCTGTATGTATTTTGGTTGTTATTCTACTGGTTATTGTGGTTTGTGTTTTTCCAACTGTTTTAGTTTGAATTCCTTTGCCATGGCTGTTGAGTCTGAGTGTGATTGTCTCCCCATTTGAGGTTGGGGTGGTACTTCCATGATGGGTTAAAGGTGTCACCATAAATCTCATTGTGTCCAGAGCCTTGATTATGCATGTAATTCACTTGTTCTTGCTGTTGATCTTCACAAGCTTCTTCACCTTGCCCCCATGTGGTTGATGGCTGACTTGTATTTACTGCTTCAACTTGGAGGCTATCAATCCTCTTGGCCATTTGCTCAAATTGTTATTGAATCTGTTGCTACATCATTTTGTTTTGAGCTAGGATTGAGTCCACTCCTTCCAACTCCATCACTCCTTTCCTTTGTGATGGTTGGCGTTGCCTTTGGTGAGCAAAGAAATATTGGTTGTTAGCCACCATATCAATGAGATTTTAGGCCTCCTCTGCAGTTTTCATGAGTTGCAAAGAGCCTCCAGCTGAATGATTCAGAGCCTCCTGAGATTTCAATGTCAAGCCTTCGTAAAAATTCTGCAATATGTCCCATTCATTGAACATTTCAGGAGGGCACTTCCTGATTAGAGCCTTGTATCTTTCCCATGCCTCATAAATGGGTTCAGTATCCATCTGTGTGAATGTTTGTACTTCAGTCTTCAATCTAATGATCCTCTGAGGCAGGTAAAATTTGGTAAGGAACTTGCTCACTAAATCTTCCCAATTGTTGATGCTATCTCTTGGAAAGGATCCAACCATTGAGTAGCTTTGTCTTTGAGGGAAAATGGAAATAACAGCAGCTTGTAAATGTCAGGATGTACACCATTGGTTTTGACAGTATCACAAATCCTTAGAAAGGTGGACAAGTGTTGATTTGGGTCTTCAAGTGGTCCTCCTCCATAGGAGCAGTTGTTCTAAACCAATGTGATGAGTTGTGGTTTTAGTTCAAAGTTATTTGCATTGACATTTGGAGTAAGAATGCTACTCCTACAATGTCTAGGATTTGCAAATGTGTAGGAAGCCAAAACTCTTCTCTGTGGTGGATTATTGTTGTTGTTGGCTGCTCCTCCTGGTAGATTTGTTGGGTTTGTTGAGTGTTCCTCCATATCTTGGAACTCTTCTTCTGAATCCTTTTCTCCAACAATGTCTTTCCCTCTTTCTGCTCTTCTTAACCTCCTGAGGGTTCTTTCGTCTTGTTCACAAAAAGTGGGTATAGCTCCCCTTGTTCCTGACATACAACTAAAACAAAGAAAATCACACAAAACCCAAAAACCAGTAACACTTCAATCCATTACTAGAGTGAAGTTTTGGTTAGTTTAGGCAAAAATTCAAACAGTTAATGTGTTTGTCAAAAATAAAGAAAAATTGCTTAATCTAGATCACCATCTCACTTAATCATTGTCAACATAATCAATCCCCAGCAACGGTGCCAAAAACTTGATGTGTGGAAAACGATCCAACACAAAACTCACCGGCAAGTGTACCGGGTCGCATCAAGTAATAATAACTCACGTGAGTGAGGTCGATCCCACAGGGATTGAAGGATTGAGCAATTTTAGTTTAGTGGTTGATTTAGTCAAGCGAATGGTGCACAAAATTGTGATCATCAACAATGGCGCCAAAGGACTTGGAGCTCTCAAATGTGAATCACACTTTGTCACAATTCCGCACAACTAATCAGCAAGTGCACTGGGTCGTCCAAGTAATAAACCTTACGTGAGTAAGGGTCGATCCCACGGAGACTGTCGGCTTAAAGCAAGCTATGGTCATCTTGTAAATCTCAGTCAGGCAGATTCAAATGGTTATGGAGGATTGATAATTAAAAGATAAATAAAACATAAAGTAAAGATAGAAATACTTATGCAATTCATTGGTAGGAATTTCAGATAAGCGTATGAAGATGCTTTGTTCCTCTTGAACCTCTGCTTTCCTATTGCCTTCTTCCAATCATTCATACTCCTTTCCATGGCAAGCTTTATGTTGGGCATCACCGTTGTCAATGGCTACTTCCCGTCCTCTCAGTGAAAATGTTCTACGCACGCTGTCACCGCACGGCTAATCATCTGTTGGTTCTCGATCGTGTTGGAATAGGATCCATTGATCCTTTTGCGTCTGTCACACGCCCAACAATCGCGAGTTTGAAGCTTGTCACAGTCATCCCTTCCCAGATCCTACTCAGAATACCACAGACAAGGTTTAGACGTTCCAGATCTCAGGAATGGCCGCCAATAATTCTAGCCTATACCACGAAGGTTCCAATCTTAGATTAGAAACCCAAGAGATACACATTCAAGCTTGTTTGCATGTAGAACGGAAGTGGTTGTCAGTCACGCGTTCATATGTGAGAATGGTGATGAGTGTCACAAAATCATCACATTCATCATGTTCTTGGGTGCGAATGAATATCTTGGAGAAGAAATAGACTTGAGTTGAATAGAAAAACAATAGTACTTGTATTAATTCATGAAGAACAGCAGAGCTCCACACCTTAATCTATAGTGTGTAGAAACTCCACCGTTGAAAATACAAAAGTGATAATGGTGTAAGCATGGCCGAATGGCCAGCCTCCAAGGTCTAGGGACTAAACGTCCAAAGATGAAAATACAATAACAAAAGGTCCTATTTATTGAAAACTAGTAGCCTAGGGCTACAAAAATGAGTAATTAATGAAGAAATCTTCTTCCGGGCCCACTTGGTGTGTGCTTGGGCTGAGTATTGAAGCTTCCATGTGTAGAGACTTTTCTTGGAGTTAAACGCCAGCTTTTGTGCCAGTTTGGGCGTTTAACTCCAGCTTTTGTGCCAGTTCTGGAGTTAAACGCCAGAATTCTTGAGCTGACTTGGAACGCCTGGTTGGGCCATCAAATCCCAGGCAAAGTATTTACTATTATATATTGCTGGAAAGCCCAGGATGTCTACTTTCCAACACAATTAAGAGCGCGCCAATTGGGCTTCTGTAGCTTCAGAAAATCCACTACGAGTGCAGGAAGGTCAGGATCCAAGAGCATCTGCAGTCCTTTTTCAGCCTCTGAATCAGATTTTTGCTCAGGTCCCTCAATTTTAGCCAGAAAATACCTGAAATCACAGAAAAACACACAATCTCATAGTAAAGTCCAGAAGAGTGATTTTTATTTAAAAACTAATAAAAACATAATAAAAATTAACTAAAATATACTAAAAACATACTAAAAATAATGCCAAAAAGCGTATAAATTATCTGCTCATCACAACACCAAACTTAAATTGTTGCTTGTCCCCAAGCAACTGAAAATCATATAGGACAAAAAGAAGAGAATATACAATGAATTCTAAAAACATCTATGAAGATCATTATTAATTAGATGAGCGGGGCTTTTAGCTTTTTACTTCTGAACAGTTTTGGCATCTCACTTTATCCCTTGAAGTTCAGAATGATTGGCATCTATAGGAACTCAGAATTCAGATAGTGTTATTAATTCTCCTAGTTAAGTATGTTGATTCTTGAACACAGCTACTTTATGAGTCTTGGCCGTGACCCTAAGCATTTTGTTTTCCAGTATTACCACCGGATACATAAATGCCACAGACACATGACTGGGTGAACCTTTTCAGATTGTGACTCAGCTTTGCTAAAGTCCCTAGTGAGAGGTGTCCAGGGCTCTTAAGCACACTCTTTTTTGCTTTGGACCACGACTTTAACCGCTCAGTCTCAAGTTTTCACTTGACACCTTCACGCCACAAGCACATGGTTAGGGACAGCTTGGTTTAGCCGCTTAGGCCAGGATTTTATTCCTGTGGGCCCTCCTATCCACTGATGCTCAAAGCCTTGGATCCTTTTTATTTTACCCTTGCCTTTTGGTTTAAAGGGCTATTGGCTTTTTCTGCTTGCTTTTTCTTTCTTTCTTTCTCTCTCTCTTTTTTTTCCGCATATATATATTTTTTTCTGCAAGCTTTTCACTGCTTTTTCTTGCTTCAAGAATCAATTTTATGATTTTTCAGATTATCAAATAACATTTCTCCTTTTCCAACATTCTTTCAAGAGCCAACAATTTTAACTTTCATGAATCAACAAATTCAAAAAAATATGCACTGTTCAAGCATTCATTCAGAAAGACAAAAGTATTGCCACCACATCAAAATAATTAAACTGTTTTAAAATTCAAAATTCATGCACTTCTTTTTCTTTTTCAATTAAAAACATGTTTCATTTAAGAAAGGTGATGGATTCATTTTCATAGCTTTAAGACATAGACACTTAGACACTAATGATCATGTAATAAAGACACAAACATAAATAAACATAAGCATAAAAATTTGAAAAACAGGAAAATAAAGAACAAGGAAATTAAAGAACGGGTCCACCTTAATGATGGCAGCTTGTTCTTCCTCTTGAAGATATTATGGAGTGCTTGAGCTCCTCAATGTCTCTTCCTTGCCTTTGTTGCTCCTCTCTCGTGGTTCTTTGGTCTTCTCTAATTTCATAGAGGAGGATAGAATGCTCTTGGTGCTCCACTCTTAGTTGTCCCATATTGGAACTTAATTCTCCTAGGGAGGTGTTAATTTGCTCCCAATAGTTTTGTGGAGGAAAATGCATCCCTTGAGGCATCTCAGAGATTTCATGGTGAGGAATTTCCTCATGTCCATGAGTGGGATCTCTTGTTTGCTCCATCCTTTTCTTAGTGATGGGCTTGTCCTCATCAATAAAAATGTGTCCCTCTATGTCAATTCCAACTGAAATGCAGAGGTGACAAATGAGGTGAGGGAAGGCTAACCTTGCCAAAGTAGAGGACTTGTCTGCCACCTTGTAGAGTTCTTAGGATATAACTTCATGAACTTATACTTCCTCCCTAATCATGATGCTATGGATCATGATAGTCCGGTCTATAGTAACTTCAGACCGGTTGCTAGTAGGAATGATTGAGCGTTGGATGAACTCCAACCATCCCCTAGCCACGGGCTTGAGGTCATGCCTTCTTAGTTGAACCGACTTCCCTCTTGAATCTCTCTTCCATTGAGCGCCCTCTTCATAGATGTCTATGAGGTCTTGGTCCAACCTTTGATCAAAGTTGACCCTTCTAGTGTATGGGTGTGCATCTCCTTGCATCATGGGCAAGTTGAATGCCAACCTTACATTTTCCAGAATAAATCTAAGTATTTCCCCCGAACCATTGTAAGCCAATTCTTTGGGTCTGGGTTCACACTTTGATCATGGTTCCTGGTGATCTATGCATCTGCATAGAACTCTTGAACCATTAAGATCCCAACTTGTTGAATGGGATCGGTGAGAACTTCCCAACCTCTTCTTCGAATCTCATGTCGGATCTCCGGATATTCGCCCTTTTTGAGCTTAAAAAGGACTTCGGGGATCACCTTCTTCTTGGCCACAACTTCATAGAAGTGGTCTTGATGCACCCTTGAGAGGAATCTCTCCATCTCCCATGACTCGGAGGTGGAGGCTTTTGTCTTTCCTTTCCTCTTTCTAGAGGTTTCTTCGGCCTTTGGTGTCATAAATGGTTTGGAAAAACAAAAAGCTTTAGCTTTTACCACACCAAACTTAGAAGGTTTGCTCGTCCTCGAGCAAAAAAAGAAAGAAGAGAGTAGAAGAAGAAGAAATAGAGGAGATGGAGGGGGCTTTGTGTTTCGGCCAAGGGGGAGAAGTAGTGTTTAGGTTGTGTGAAAATGAAGGAGTGAAGATGGGTTTATATAGGAGTGGAGAGAGGGGTATGGTTCGGCCATGTATGGGTGGGTTTGGGAGGGAAGGTGGTTTGAATTTGAATGGTGAGGTAGGTGGGGTTTTATGAAGGATGAATGTGAGTGGTGAAGGGATTGGTGGGATTTGATAGGTGATGGGTTTTTGGGGAAGAGGTATTGAGGTGATTGGTAAATGGGTGAAGAAGAGAGAGAGAGGTGGGGTAGGTGGGGATCCTGTGGGGTCCACAGATCTTGAGGTGTCAAGGATATCTCATCCCTGCACCAAGTGGCATGCAAAAATGCCCCTTTATGCCAATCCTGGCGTTAAACACCAGGCTGCTACCCATTTCTAGTGTTTAACGCCAGCTTGTTGCCCATTCCTGGTGTTAAACGCCAGTCTGGTGCCCATTTCTGGCGTTAAACGCCCAGAATGGTGCAGACTGGGCGTTTAACGCCCATTCTGCTACTCTTACTGGCGTTTAAACGCCAGTAAGTTTCTCCTCCAGGGTGTTCTGTTTTTAATTCTGTTTTTCATTCTGTTTTTGCTTTTTTCAATTATTTTTGTGACTTCACATGATCATCAACCTACAGAAAACATAAAATAACAAAAGAAAATAGAAATTTAACATAGATAATTAAAGATTCGGTTGCCTCCCAACAAGCGCTTCTTTAATGTCAATAGCTTGACAGTGGGCTCTCATGGAGGCTTACAGATGTTCAGAGCAATATTGGAACCTCCCAACACCAAACTTAGAGTTTGACTGTGGGGGTTCAACACCAAACTTAAAGTTTGGTTGTGGCCTCCCAACACCAAACTTAGAGTTTGACTGTGGGGGCTCTGTTTGACTCTGTATTGAGAGAAACTCTTCATGCTTCCTCTCCATGGTTACAGAGGGATATCCTTGAGCTTTAAACACAAGGGAGTTTTTATTCACTTGAATGATCAATTCTCCTCTGTCAACATCAATCACAGCTTTTGCTGTGGCTAGGAAGGGTTTGCCAAGGATGATGGATTCATCCATACACTTCCCAGTCTCTAGGATTATGAAGTCAGCAGGGATGTAGTGGCCTTCAACCTTTACCAAGACATCCTCTACAAGTCCATAAGCCTGTTTCTTTGAATTGTCTGCCATCTCTAGTGAGATTCTAGCAGCTTGTACCTCAATGATCCCTAGCTTCTCTATTACAGAGAGAGGCATAAGGTTTATACTTGACCCCAGGTCACACAGAGCCTTCTCAAAGGTCATGGTGCCTATGGTACAAGGGATTGAGAATTTTCCAGGGTCTTGTCTCTTCAGAGGTAATTTCTGCCTAGTCAAGTCATCCAATTCTTTGATGAGCAATGGAGGTTCATCCTCCCAAGTCTCATTACCAAACAACCTGGCATTTAGCTTCATGATTGCTCCAAGGTACTTAGCAACTTGCTCTTCAGTAACATCTTCATCCTCTTCAGAGGAAGAATACTCATCAGAGCTCATGAATAGCAGAAGTAAATTTAATGGAATCTCTATGGTCTCAGTGTGAGCCTCAGATTCTCATGGTTCCTCATTAGAGAACTCCTTGGAGGTCAGTGGACGTCCATTGAGATCTTTCTTAGTGGAAATCACTGCCTCGTCCTCCTCTCCAGGTTCGGCCATGTGAGACGTGTTTATGGCCTTGCACTCTCTTTTTGGATTCTCTTCTGTATTGCTTGGGAGAGTACTAGAAGGGAGTTCAGTAATTTCTTACTCAGCTGACCCACTTGTGCTTCTAAATTTCTAATGGAGGACCTTGTTTTAGTCATGAAACTTTGAGTGGTTTTGATTAGATCAGAGACAATGGTTGCTAAGTCAGAGTGGCACTGCTTAGAATTCTCTGTCTGTTGCTGAGAGGATGATGGAAAAGGCTTGCTATTGCTAAACCTGTTTCTTCCACCAATTATTGTTGTTCAAACCTTGTTGAGGTCTCTGTTGATCCTTCCATGAGAGATTTGGATGATTTCTCCATGAAGGATTATAGGTGTTTTCATAGGGTTCTCCCATGTAATTCACCTCTTCCATTGCTGGGTTTTCAGGATCATAAGCTTCTTCTTCAGAGGAAGCTTCCTTAGTACTGCCTGTTGCTGCTTGCATTCCAGACAGACTCTGAGAAATCATATTGACGTGTTGGGTCAATATCTTATTCTAAGCCAATATGGCATTCAGAGTATCAATCTCAAGAACTCCTTTCTTCTGAGTTGTCCCACTATTCACAGGATTCCTTTCAGAAGTGTACATGAATTGGTTATTTACAACCATTTTAATGAGTTCCTGAGCTTCTGCAGGCATCTTCTTCAGATGAAAAGATCCTCCAGCAGAGCTGTCCAATAACATCTTGAACAGTTCAGACAGACCATCATAGAAGATACCTATGATGCTCCATTCTGAAAGCATGTCAGAAGGGCACCTTCTGATTAATTGCTTGTATCTTTCTCAAACTTCATAGAGGGATTCACATTCCTTCTGTCTGAAGGTTTGGACTTCCACTCTAAGCTTACTCAATTTTTGAGGTGGAAAAAACTTTGCCAAGAAGGCATTGACTAGCTTTTCCCAAGAGTTCTGGCTTTCCTTAGGTTGTGAATCCAACCATGTTCTAGCTCTGTCTCTTATAGCAAAAGGGAAGATCATAAGTCTGTAGACTTCAGGGTCAACCCCATTGGTCTTGACAGTGTCACAGATTTGCAAGAATTCAGCTAAGAACTGATGAGGATCTTCCAATGGAAGTCCATGGAACTTGCAATTCTGTTGCATTAGAGAAACTAATTGAGGCTTAAGCTCAAAGTTGTTTGCTCCAATGGCAGGGATTGAGATACTTCTCCCATAGAAATCGGGAGTAGGTGCAGTAAAGTCACCAAGCACCTTCCTTGCATTGTTGGCATTATTGTTTTCGGCTGCCATGGCTTCTTCCTCCTTGAAGAGCTCTGTTAGGCCCTCTAGAGAGAGTTGTGCTTTAGCTTCTCTTAGCTTTCTCTTCAAGGTCCTTTCAGGTTTAGGATCAGCTTGAACAAGTATGCCTTTATCTTTGCTCCTGCTCATATGAAAGAGAAGAGAACAAAAAAGTAGGGAATCCTCTATGTCACAGTATAGAGATTCCTTGAGGTGTCAGAGGAAAAGAAGAATAGAAGGAGGAGGTAGATAGAAGAGAATTCAAACTTATCAAAAGAGATAAAGTTCGAATTGCACCTTGAGGAGGAGTGTTAGTCCCTTAAATAGAAGGATGTGAGAAGAGGGGAAGAAATTTTCGAAAATAAATTAAAAAGATTTTGAAATAATAAAAAGAAATTTGAAAATTTGATTGAGATTTTCGAAAATTAAGATTGGGAAAGAAATTAAGTAATTTTTGAAAAAGATTTTGAAATTAGAAATAAAAAAGATATGATTGAGAGTTAATTTTGAAAAAGATGTGATTGAAGAGATATGATTGAGAAGATATCATTGAAAATTAATTTAAAAAAAAAAAGAAGAAAGTTTTAAAATTAAAGTTGATTACTTGACTAACAAGAAATTAAAAGATATGATTCTTAAAATTTAAAATTTGATCCTTTCTTAATGGGTAAGTAACAACTTGAAAATTTTGAAGTAAATCATTAATAGTAGCAAGGATTTTCGAAAATAATAATAATAAAAAATGGAAAGAAATTGATTTTGAGGATATATGATTGAAAAAATATGATTTGAAAAAGATTTGATTTTGAAAAATTATGAAAATTTGAAAAAGATTTGAATTTAAAACAAAATCTTCCCTCTAGTGTCCTTCTGGCGTTAAACGCCCAGAATGGCATCCATTCTGGCGTTTAACGCCCAAAATCCTACCTTTTTGGGCATTAAATGCCCAGCCAGGTACCCTGGGTGGCGTTTAAATGCCAGTTTTCCTTCTTCACTGAGTGTTTTGAGCGCCCAGCTTTTTCTGTTTTATTCCTCTGCTGAATGTTCTGAATCTTCAATTCTCTGTATTATTGACTTGAAAAGACATAGTTTTGAAATTTTTTTTGAATTTTTCAATGATGAGAAACAATCAAAATACAACTAATCTTAGGAAATTCAAATCAAACAAACAATGCATGCAGGACACCAAACTTAAAAATTTTCATATAAGAGACACTAACAAATTGAGTATGCATGTGAGAAACAACAAAACACACAAAACAAAATCAGAGCAATGAAATCATCAAGAACAACTTGAAGATTAATGAAGAACAATTTGCATATATTCGAAAAATGTAAGAAGGAGAAAGTCATGCAATTGACACCAAAATTAAACACTAGACTCAAACAAGAAACATAAAATATTTTTGATTTTTTATGATTTTATAAATTTTTTTTTGTGGTTTTTCGAAAATTGAGTGGAAAAGAAAATAAAGGGATTCAAAATTTTTAATAAGAATTCCAGGAATCATTGCAATGTTAGTCTAAGACTCCGGTCCAGGAATTAGGCATGGCTTACTAGCCAGCCAAGCTTTCAGTAAAAGCTCCGGTCCAAAACACTAGACATGGCCAATGGCCAGCCAAGCTTTAGTAGATCATTGCTCACAACAGCAGAATTGATAGAAATCAACAAGCTCTTGTGATGATAAGTTGAAACCTCGGTCCAATAAGATTAGACATGGCTTCACAGCCAGCCAGACTTCAACAGATCATCATGAAACTCTAGAATTCATTTTTAAAAACTCTGAAGAACAAAATAGGAAAATTTTTTTTTATTTAAAAAAATTTTTCGAAAATAAAAAGTAAAATTACATAATCTAAGCAACAAGATGAACCGTTAGTTGTCCAAACTCGAACAATCCCCGGCAACGGCGCCAAAAATTTGGTACACGAAATTGTGATCATCAACAATGGCGCCAAAGGAGTTGGAGCTCTCAAACGTGAATCACACTTTGTCACAATTTCGCACAACTAACCAGCAAGTGCACTGGGTCGTCCAAGTAATAAACCTTACGTGAGTAAGGGTCGATCCCACGGAGACTGTCAGCTTCAAGCAAGCTATGGTCATCTTGTAAATCTCAGTCAGGCGGATTCAAATGGTTATGGAGGATTGATAATTAAAAGATAAATAAAACATAAAGTAAAGATAGAGATACTTATGCAATTCATTGGTAGGAATTTCAGATAAGCGTATGAAGATGCTTTGTTCCTCTTGAACCTCTGCTTTCCTATTGCCTTCTTCCAATCATTCATACTCCTTTCCATGGCAAGCTTTATGTTGGGCATCACCGTTGTCAATGGCTACTTCCCGTCCTCTCACTGAAAATGTTCTACGCACACTGTCACCGCACGACTAATCCTCTGTCGGTTCTCGATCATGTTGGAATAGGATCCATTGATCCTTTTGCGTCTGTCACACGCCCAACAATCGCGAGTTTGAAGCTTGTCACAGTCACCCCTTTCCAAATCCTACTCAGAATACCACAGACAAGGTTTAGACATTCCGGATCTCAGGAATGGCCGCCAGTAATTCTAGCCTATACCACGAAGGTTCCAATCTTAGATTAGAAACCCAAGAGATACACATTCAAGCTTGTTTGCATGTAGAACAGAAGTGGTTGTCAGTCATGCGTTCATAGGTAAGAATGGTGATGAGTGTCACATAATCATCACATTCATCATGTTCTTGGGTGCGAATGAATATCTTGGAGAAAAAATAGACTTGAGTTGAATAGAAAAACAATAGTACTTGTATTAATTCATGAAGAACAGCAGAGCTCCACACCTTAATCTATGGTGTGTAGAAACTCCACCGTTGAAAATACAAAAGTGATAATGGTGTAAGCATGGCCGAATGGCCGGCCTCCAAGGTCTAGGGACTAAACGTCCAAATATGAAAATACAATAACAAAAGGTCCTATTTATAGAAAACTAGTAGCCTAGGGTTACAGAAATGAGTAATTAATGTAGAAATCTTTTTCCGGGCCCACTTGGTGTGTGCTTGGGCTGAGTATTAAAGCTTCCATGTGTAGGGACTTTTCTTGGAGTTAAACGCCAGCTTTTGTGCCAGTTTGGGCGTTTAACTCCAGCTTTTGTGCCAGTTCTAGAGTTAAACGCCAGAATTCTTGAGCTGACTAGGAACGCCTATTTGAGCCATCAAATATCGGAAAAAGTATGGACAATTATATATTGCTGGAAAGCCCAGGATGTCTACTTTCCAACGCAATTGAGAGCTCGCCTATTGGGCCTCTGTATCTCCAGAAAATCCACTTCGGGTGTAGGGAGGTCAGAATCCAACAGCATCTGCAGTCCTTTTTCAGCCTCTGAATCAGATTTTTGCTCGGGTCCCTCAATTTCAGCTAGAAAATACCTGAAATCATAGAAAAATACACAAACTCATAGTAAAGTCCAGAAGAGTGATTTTTATTTAAAAACTAATAAAAACATAATAAAAACTAACTAAAATATACTAAAAACATACTAAAAATAATGCCAAAAAGCGTATAAATTATCCGCTCATCAGCGAACAAGAGTTTATTTGAGTGATTTGTATTCAACAGAAGCTAAATTGCATGAAATTAAAGGGAGAGGGATAATTGACAAGAATTTAAAGTGCAGAATAATTAAAAGAGCTAAATCTTAAAGTGCAAGTAATGTAAATTGCAGAAACTTAGATTGCAAGAAATGTAAATGATTAAACTTAAAGTGCAAGAAATGTAAATTGCTTGAATTATAAAAGGAATAGGGAATTGGGATTGCAGAAATTAAACAAGTGAATCTCAAACAGAAAAGTAAATTAGCTTGAAGAAGCATTCAGCAAAATAAACTCAAATGAAAATGCAGATCTTAGGGGTCAAGAGACTAGAAAACTAAGTCTAGATCTCACTACCTTCCTTGATCCAATTCAAAGATCAATTCCAAGAGAATTAAAGATCAAACAGTAGAATAAGTAAATTCAAATTTCAATTTCTCAAAGGGTGCAGTGAAACGAAAACAGAGAGATCTCAAGGTGAGATTGAGATAGAATTTCCTCAATTCTCAACACCCAAGACTCAAGCAAGATTTACAGAAAAGAAAGCAAGAAACCCAGAGAGGAAGAAAATTTAATTCTCCTCCCAGACCCAAAATCAAAGTTATAGAAAAAAAAATTCTAAAAGAGGTACAAATGTTCAAAGTAAAAGTTGCCGTCCATTCTAAATCAAACTAACTTCTATTTATACACTTTCTTCTAATGGTCTTGAAGCCTTGAATTTGGGCCCTCAGCCTTGATGGAGTTGGATTGAAGATAGCCTTAGTTGATTGCTCTTGGACTTGAGAAGAAATCCGTTTGCAATTTGGACTTTGGAGCCTTCAAGTTTGAGTTAACATTTGAGGCAAACTTTAACTCAAACGTTTGCGTGTTAAAAATTATGCAGAACGGTGCTTTTCTGTCACTCACGTTTGAGTTCATCTTTGAGGTCAAATGTGAGCTCAAACGTGCTCCCTCCAAGACCATTTTGCAGCCAACGTTTGACCTCAAGTTTGAGGCAAACGTTGGTGTGAACGTTGGCCTCCCCTGGTGTATTTGTGAGCCAACGTTTGACCTCAAGTTTGGGCAAACGTTGGCGCAAACATTGCTTCCTCCAGGGTTAGTTTTTGAGCCAACGTTTTACCTCAAGTTTGAGGCAAACGTTGGCGCAAACTTTGGCTTCTCCAGGGCTTGTTGTTGAACAAACGTTTGACCTCAAGTTTGAGGCAAACGTTAGCACAAACTTTGGCTTCTCCAGGGTATATTTTTGAACCAACGTTTGACCTGAAGTTTGAGGCAAACGTTGGCGCAAACTTTGGCATCTCCTGGGTTCTTCTTAAGCCAACGTTTGACCTCAAGTTTGAGGCAAACGTTGGCACAAACTTGAGCTCTTCCCAGGGTGGTTTTGCTGCCTTCATTTCCATTGCTGCCATCCCCTTTCTTCAACCTTCCTCCAAGCCTTTTGGTCACCTATCATCAATCAACAAATGCATCAAAGCTATGCTAAAATCATGGGGCTTCTTATCATCCTTGACATATAAGCAATTATAGCACAAAACATCATGAAAATGTATCAATTTACTCATGGTTGATTGAATCCAAATACACATGAATTTCCACCCAAATGGCTTACTTGTAACTCAAGAAAGTGTATAAAACCTATAAAACAAGTGAAAAATTGCTTGAAAAACTAGGATAAGATGACTTGTCATCATGGCCCATCAAAAATAAAAGCAAGGCGCGATATCAAGAAGTGAAGCCAGCCATGTTCGAAATGGGAACCAAGAGAAGCGCGCACAAGTCATAGAAAGGGCGCTACGTTAATTCAGTTAACTAAGCGCTACTTTACTACAAGAAATTTGGCACAAAGGGGACAGCCAGGGATCAAAAGTGGGAGCCTCAATCCAAAGCATGTAGTGCTACGTTGAAGCTCTTAACCGAGAGCTAGCAAATGAAGACAGCAAGATTCGAAGAGGGAGCCTCACTCCAAGGCAAGGGGCGCTACTTTCAATTCACTAACTGAGCGCTACAACCAAAGGCTTGGCACGAGCCTGGGACAAGACAAGGGAGCGCTACGTTTTCTTACTTAACCGAGCGCTCCACAGGAAGGTGGCCCTTGGTCCAATTTCAATTAAAAATCCATCTTGGATTCACTTCTTGACCAATTTGAAAAGCCCACTCCAAATTCTAAAAATCAAAAATAGAAAGTGTATAAATAGGAGTTAGTTTAATTTGTAAAAAGGGCGTCTTCTAATTTTTAGCTGATTTTTCATTTTCTTTAACTTTAGTTTTCATTGAGAGCTCTGAAACTGAGATTGGATCTGAGTCTTGCTCTCTAGTTTTTATTTTACTTTCTTCTGCAACCTCTACTTTCTGTTTTGAATTTTGGGATTGAGATTGAAGAAATTCTGTTTCAATTCTTAATCTAAAATTCATCTTTGCTCTTCTGTTGCATAATTATGAGAATTAAGGAATTGGATTTGAGTTTCATTTGCTGTTTTATTTACATTTCTTCTGCAATTTCTTTTCTGTTGGATCAAGGGGGTAATTGAGATCTAGATCTACTTTCTAATCTCATTGCTCCTCTTCGATCCTCAATTTCTCTTTTAGATTTCATAATTGAGCTAAGTTTTCTATCTGTTTTGCTTTTTCAAGCAATTTTCCATTTCTGCTTAGATCGTCTGCAACTCATTTCATCTTCTACTTCTCTGAATGATTACATTTTCCATTTTCTTGTTAAATTCTGAATCCTAGCTCCCAAATCCCTTTAATCTTCAAGCAATTTAAGTTTCTCAGCAATTTAGATTCAGTCATTTAGTTTTCTTGCACTTTAAGCTTCAGCCCTTTACATTTCTTGCAATCTAAGTTTCAGTCATTTACATTACTTGCACTTTAAGTTTCAGCTCAATTTATATTTTTTGCACTTTAGATTCTGTCAATTTCCCCTCTCCCTTTTATTTTCATGCAATTTAGCTTTTGTTGATTATAATTCACTCAAATCATCAACTATTTGCTTAACTAAACTCATCACCTAACTAAAATTGCTCAATCCATCAATCCTTGTGGGATCGACCTCACTCATGTGAGTAATTACTACTTGATGGGACCCGGTACACTTGTCGGTGAGTTTTGGTGTGGAATATGATTTCCACACATCAAGTTTTTGGTGTCGTTGCCGGGGATTGATCTATATTGACAATGATTAAGTAAGGTGGTGGTCTAGATTAAGCACTTTTTCTTTGTTTTTCTTTATTTTTGATAAGCACACTAACTATTTGAGACTTTGTCTCTACTAACTCTCACTACACTCAAGCTATAGAGTGCTCTGTGTGTTTCTTGTTGTTTTGGTTGTATGACAGAAGCAAGGAGAGAGGCCTCCACCTCTGGTGATCGTGACGAGAGAACTCTTCGAAGACTGAAAAGGGAGGCCAGAAGAAAGGGGGTCATTGGTGAAGAAACTTCTGAAGAAGAATATCAAGAAATGGAAGAGAATCCAATAAATCCACCAGTGGGAGTAGCCAACAACAATGGTCAACCCCAGAGAAGACTCTTGGCTTCTTACACGTTTGCTAATCCAAGGAATTGTGGGAGTAGCATCCTTACCCCAAATGTCAATGCAAACAATTTTGAATTGAAGCCCCAACTCATCACTTTGGTACAAAATAACTGCTCCTATGGAGGAAGCCCACTAGAAGATCCAAATCAGCATTTATCTATCTTCCTGAGGTTCTGTGACATAGTGAAATCCAATGGAGTGCATCCTAACATATATAAACTCTTGCTGTTTCCATTTTTATTAAGGGACAAGGCTGCTCAATGGCTTGAAGCCTTTCCACAAGAAAGTATCACTAGCTGAGAGGATCTAGTGAGTAAATTCTTAGCCAAGTTCTACCCACCTCAAAGGATTAACAGATTAAAGACAGAGGTCCAAACCTTCACACAGATTGATGCAGAATCCCTCTATGAGGCTTGAAAAAGATACAAGGCCTTGATTAGAAAATTCCCCCCTGAAATGTTCAATGAATAGGACATACTTCATAATTTCTATGAAGGGTTGACTCTGAAAGCTCAGGAAGCACTAGATCATTCAGCAGGAGGTTCATTGCAGCTAATGAAGACAGCAGAGGAAGCCCAGAACCTCATAGATATGGTGGCAAACAATCAATACTTCTTTGCTCATCAAAGACAACACCAACCAGCCCAGAGAAAGGGTGTACTGGAGTTGGAAGGTGTGGACACTATTCTAGCTCAAAACAAGGTGATGCATCAACAAATCCAGCAACAATTTGAGCAGATGGCTAAGAGGATTGACATCTTACAAGTTGCATCAGTGAATGTCACAAGCCAACCACCAGCTGGGTGGGGGCAAAATGAGGAAAGTTGTAAAGATCAGCAGCAGGAACAAGTGAACTACATGCACAACCAAGGATCCAGCCAGAATGAATCCCATAGAGACACATACAACCCCTCTTGGAAGAACCATCCAAATCTAAGGTGGGGAGACAACCACAGCCAGCAACCTTGGTAGAAGAATTCAAACCAGAACAACTCAAGAAACACAAACCACAACCAGCAAAACACTAACCATAATCCATACAGAAAACCCCAAAATAACTATCCCAATTCTAGATATTATCCACCCAATAACCCAGTCACTAACCAAAACAACTATCACCCACCTTCAACATCCTATAACCAGCCACAAATACCACAGGATGCTCAAAGGATCTCCAACTTGGAGATACTGATAGAAAAGATGATGAAGCATCAGGAGATGACCAGCAAGAATCATGAAGCTTCAATAAGAAACTTAGAAAGGCAGACTGGGCAACTGTCCAAGCAAGCAGTGATTGAAAGACCAACAAGCTCTCTTCCAAGTGATACCATTCCAAATCCCAAAGAAGAATGCAAAGCTATTCAATTAAGGAGTGGAAGAAACTTGGTGAATGACAAGGAGCCAGCTGAGAAAGATGAAGCCAGAGACAAGGAAGAAAACAAGCAAGAACAGGAGAAGCTTAAAGAAAAAGATGAGCAGCTTCAAGCTTCAAGGAAAAGGAAACAAGTCATGGAGAAATCATCACAAGAATAGAGGAAGGAAGTGAAGACTTACACACCTCCTCTGCCATATCCTCAAAGGCTACAAAAAGAACTTAAGGATCAACAATTCCCCAAGTTCCTTGAGTTCTTCAAGAAGGTGGAGATTAATATCCCACTTGCTAAAGCATTAGAGTAGATGCCGCTATATGCAAAGTTCCTGAAGTAGCTCATCAACAAAAAGAGAAGCTGGCATGAGAAGGAAACAATGCTTCTGACACAAGAATGCAGTGTAGTGATCCAAAAAGGGCTCCCTCCAAAACTCCAAGACCTTGGGAGCTTCTTCTTACCTTGCACCATTGGAAATATGACCATAAAAAAAGTACTGTGTGACTTAGGAGCCAGCATCAATCTAATGCCTTATTCTATGATGAGAAAGCTAGAGGAGGTAAAGCCCATACAAATGTCACTAGAGCTCGTGGACAAATCATTGGTATTTTCCAAAGAAGTGACTGAAAACCTTTTGGTCAAGGTGGATAAGTTTATATTCCCCACAGACTTTGTGATCCTGGACCTAGGAGAAGAAGGAAGTAAATCTGTTATCTTGGGAGGACCATTCCTGGCCACAGCAAGGGCCATCATAGATGTTGAACAAGGAGAATTGACCCTAAGGGTACATGATAAGAGCATCACTTTGAATGTCTTTCATACTGATGAAAAGGAGAAATGCATGAAGGATAACAGAGAAGACTTGCATTGGAAGGAAGAATCCAAGGAGATACTCATTAGTTCCCCTCCAAAGCAAGAGACAAGCAGCAAAGCAAGACAAAAGGAGAATGAAACTATACAAAATGATGAGAGGAAGCAAGAAGAAAGTGAGGTGTTGGCCACTAAGAAGACAGATCCCAAAATACAGCCCACTGTCGAAGTAGAAGGATCACCAAAAAAGGGGAAGAAGAGCAAGAAAAAGGCTCTGAAAGAGTGGAAAAACAAAAAGATCCCAACTGAAAGATTCTCAAAGGGAGATAAAGTGCAACTAATCTACCAACAGTTGGGGACAGAGCAACAATCTAATGATTACTACATTATCAACAGGATACTCTCACTAGAGCATACAGAGATTGAACATCAAGGCACTGGAAGAAAGCTTACAGTGAGAGGAGACAAACTGAGACACCACAATCATTAGCCACCCTAATAAGGAGTCAATGTCAAGCTAATGACAATAAAAGAGCACTCCATGGGAGGCATCCCATGATTAAATATTCTTGCCTTGTTTTAATTTCAATAAATGGTTCTCCTAGCCTATATTTGAGTTCTTACAAGCAGATTTGATAATTGCACATGTCATTGTGAAGCATATGTCTGACTCCTAAGTTTGGTGTACCTTAGGGCACTCCAAAATAGCTTCTCAAGCTATCTTAGGATATATACTTATTCCTTCAGGTGAAGTATATAGCCAAGCACTAAGTTTGGTGTCTACATATGCATTAAGTCTCAAAAAAACCATTTTTTCTCAAAGCATCAAATTTATGAATAGAGAAACCATACATTGCATCATTTTATGAGTTTATGGTAGCATGGTAGCAAATAAAAGTGTTCCTTATAATAAATATATTAATTATGACAAATATTCATTGGATTTCATATAAATCACTTAGAAAAAAAAAGTTTGGTGTTCACCAAAATTTTGTTTAATTTCTAAGTGGCATGGTTGATTATTCACACATAAGGACACATTTCAACATTTTTGGTTTATATATAGGTAGTGCACCATCACCGTGTTGAAATCCAAAGTTTAAGCTTACTATGCTTTAATTCACGTGGATAGGTACAAGGGAGATTGAGAAGAAAACAAAAGGGGGCATGCACGGTTGTCACAAGATCAAAAGAGAGTCACATGTGCCTAGCGAAGTGTGCTCTCTTGAAAAACAAAATCTGCATAGCCTTACACCTTGGAGGCCGAACTACATGCAACCAATGGAGGAGCAAGCCTTGTCTTCACTCATCTTCACATGAAGGCCGTTCATCTCATGGATCTACAACAATATTTTGCTCAATCCTCACCTTTCATTGCCAAAGAACTGAGCCAAAGTCCCCTTACAACAATCCCTCCATGTCTATAAATTTGCAGCAACATCCTTTAAGCCACATACCTTGCTTCCTTCGTATAAAGCCTCCAACCTTTTGCTCTGTTTCACACCTTGGCTACAAATTGGTAGTAGCTCTTCTTAAGCTCACATAACCATTATTCTCTTTATATATTCATCCCACACACTTTTGCTTTCTTCATGTAAATCCCCACAAGACCTACATTATTTCTCCCTTATCCAAAGACACCACACAATACCTCACCTTCCATTTCCTTCCTCACAACCGTGCCTTAACCGAAGCATATCTTCTCTTCTTCTGTCTTTCCTTCTTAATATATGGCTTCCTCAAGTTCTAGAAGGAGAAAAGGAAAGGAACCAATAGTGGCCGAACCACCCACCTATGATACTGGTGCACGAAATTATGATCTCAATGGCACCAATAACTTGGTACGCACAATCGTAATCTTGATTCTTTGTCACAACTTCGCACAACTAACCAGCAAGTGCACTGGGTCGTCCAAGTAATAAACCTTACGTGAGTAAGGGTCGATCCCACGGAGATTGTCGGCTTGAAGCAAGCTATGGTCACCTTGTAAATCTCAGTCAGGCAGATTCAAATAGTTATGGT
Organism: Arachis hypogaea; assembly: GCF_003086295.3. Lineage (NCBI taxonomy): Eukaryota > Viridiplantae > Streptophyta > Magnoliopsida > Fabales > Fabaceae > Arachis > Arachis hypogaea. Next base: position 44,401,892 of record NC_092051.1, read on the forward strand.
GAATTGATAATTAAAATATAAAAACATAAAATACGGATAGAGGTACTTATGTAATTCATTGGTGAGAATTTTAGATAAGCGAATGGAGATGCTTTTGTCCCTTCTGATCTTCTGCTTTCCTACTGTCTTCATCCAATTCTTCATACTCCTTTCCATGGCAAGCTTATGTTGGGTTTCACCGTTGTCAATGGCTACATCCCATCCTCTCAGTGAAAATGGTCCAAAATGCCCTGTCACCGCACGGCTAATCATCTATTGGTTCTCGATCATACTGGAATAAGATTCAGTAATCCTTTTGCGTCTGTCACTATGCCCAGCACTCGCGAGTTTGAAGCTCGTCACAGCCATCCCTTCCCAGATCCTACTCGGAATACCACAGACAAGGTTTAGACTTTCCAGATCTCAAGAATGGCCGCCAATAATTCTAGCCTATAACACAAAGACTCTGATCTCATAGAATGGAAGGCTCGGTTGTCAGGCGAGGCAACCATGCGTCATGAATCAGGAGGCTAAGAGATACACATTCAAGCTTGTTTGCATGTAGAACAGAAGTGTTTGTCAGGCACGCGTTCATAAGTGAGAATGATGATGAGCGTCACATAATCATCACATTCATCATGTTCTTGTGTGCGAATGGATATCTTAGAGAAGAAATAGGCTTGAATTGAATAGAAAAACAATAGTACTTTACATTAATTCATGAAGAACAGCAGAGCTCCACACCTTAATCTATGGTGTGTAGAAACTCTACCGTTGAAAATACATAAGAACAAGGTCTAGGCATGGCCAAATGGCCATCCTCCCAAAGAGGGTTCAATCATCAAAACATGATCAAAAGATCTCTCCCAAGACGAAAATACAATAGTAAAAAGTTCTATTTATACTAAACTAGTTACTAGGGTTATAGAAATAAGTAAATGATGCAGAAATCCACTTTTGGGACCCACTTGGTGTGTGCTTGGGCTGAGTATTGAGCTTTCATATGTAGAGACTTCTTTTGAAGTTAAACGCCAGGTTGTAACCTGTTTCTGGTATTTAACTCTGCTTTGCAACCTGTTTCTGGCGTTTAACTCCAGAATAGGGCAGAAAGCTAGCGTTGAACGCCAGTTTGCATCGTCTAAACTCGGACAAAGTATGGACTATTATATATTTATAGAAAGCCCTGGATGTCTACTTTCCAACGCAATTGAGAGCGTGCCATTTGGAGTTCTGTAGCTCCATAAAATCCACTTTGATTGTAGGGAGGTCAGAATCCAACAGCATCTGCAGTCCTTCTTTAGCCTCTGAATCTGATTTTTGCTCAAGTCCCTCAATTTCAGCCAGAAATTACCTGAAATCACAGAAAAACACACAAACTCATAGTAAAGTCTAGAAATGTGATTTTTATTTAAAAACTAATAAAAATATACTAAAAACTAACTAAATCATACTAAAAATAATGCCAAAAAGCGTATAAATTATCCGCTCATCACAACACCAAACTTAAATTGTTGCTTGTCCCCAAGCAACTGAAAATCAAATAGGATAAAAGAAGAGAATATACTATAAATTCCAAAATATCAATGAAACTTAGCTCCAATCAGATGAGCGGGACTAGTAGCTTTTTGCCTCTTGAATAGTTTTGGCATCTCACTTTATCCATTGAAGTTTAGAATGATTGGCATCTATAGGAACTTAGAATTTAGATAGTGTTATTGATTCTCCTAGTGCAGTATATTGATTCTTGAACACAGCTACTTTATGAGTCTTGGCCGTGACCCTAAGCACTTTGTTTTCCAGTATTACCACCGGATACATACATGCCATAGACACATAATTGGGTGAACCTTTTCAGATTGTGACTCAGCTTTGCTAAGGTCCCCAATTAGAGGTGTCCAGGGTTCTTAAGCACACTCTTTTTTTTTTCGCTTTGGACCTCGACTTTAACCGCTCAGTCTCAAGTTTTCACTTGACACCTTCACGCCACAAGCACATGGTTAGGGACAGCTTGGTTTAGCCACTTAGGCCAGGATTTTATTCCTTTAGGCCCTCCTATCCACTGATGCTCAAAGCCTTGGATCCTTTTTATTACCCTTGCCTTTTGGTTTTAAGGGCTATTGGCTTTTTGCTCTTGCCTTTTGGTTTAAAGAGCTTTTAACTTTTTCTGCTTGCTTTTTCTTTTTCTTTCTCTCTTTTTTGTTTGCCATTTTTCTTTTCTCTTTTTTTTTTCGCAAGCTTTTGTATTCACTGCTTTTTCTTGCTTTAAGAATCAATTTTATGATTTTTCAGATTATCAATAACATTTCTCCTTTTCATCATTCTTTCAAGAGCCAACATATTTAACATTCGTAAATCACAATATCAAAAGGCATATGCACTGTTCAAGCATTCATTCAGAAAACAAAAAGTATTGTCACCACATCAAAATGATTAAACTAATTTCAAGGATGAATTCAAAACCATGTACTTCTTGTTCTTTTGTTTTTAGTACAGTTTTCTTTTAAGAGAGGTGATGGATTCATAGGATATTCATAACTTTAAGGCATAGACACTTAGACACTAACGATCACATAGTAAAGACACAAACATAAACAAACATGATAAGCATAAAAACCGAAAATAGAAAATAAATAGACAAGGAGATTAAGGAATGAGTCCACCTTAGTGAGGGTGGCGTCTTCCTCTTCTTGAAGAACCAATGGTGCTCTTGAGCTCCTCTATATCTCTTCCTTGTCTTTGTTGCTCCTCCCTCATACCTCTTTGATCTTCTCTAATTTCATGGAGGATGATGGAGTGCTCTTGGTGCTCCATCCTTAGTTGTCCCATGTTGGAGCTTAATTCTCCTAGGGAGGTGTTGATTCGCTCCCAATAGTTTTATGGAGGAAAGTGCATCCCCTGAGGCATCTCAGAGATTTCATGGTGAGGAATTTCCTCATGCTCTTGTTGAGGTCCATGATCTCTTGTTTGCTCTATCCTTTTCTTAGTGATGGGCTTATCCTCATCAATGGGGATGTCTCTCTCTATGTCAATTCCAGCCGAATTGCAGAGGTGACAGATGAGGTGAGGAAAGGCTAACCTTGCCAAAGTGGAGGACTTGTCAGCCACCTTGTAGAGTTCTTGAGGTATAATCTCATGAACTTCCACCTCCTCTCCAATCATGATACTATGGATCATGATGGCCCGGTCTATAGTAACTTCAGACCGGTTGCTAGTAGGAATGATTGAGCGTTGAATGAATTCTAACCATCCTCTAGCCACTGGTTTGAGGTCAAGCCTTCTTAGTTGAACAGGCTTGCCTCTTGAGTCAATTTTCCATTGAGCTCCTTCCTCACATATGTCCATGAGGACTTGGTCCAACCTTTAATCAAAGTTGACCCTTCTAGTGTAGGGCGTGCGTTTTCTTCCATCATTGGTAAGTTGAACGCCAGCCTCACATTTTCCGGACTGAAATCTAAGTATTTCCCCCGAACCATGGTGAGCCAATGCTTTGGATTCGGGTTCACACTTTGATCATGGTTCCTAGTGATCCAAGCGTTTGCATAGAACTCCTGAACCATTAGGTTCCCGACTTGTTGAATGGGGTTGGTGAGAACTTCCCAACCTCTTCTTTAGATCTCAAGTCGGATCTCCGGATACTTATTTTTTTTTTAGCTTGAAAGGAACCTCAGGGATCACTTTCTTCTTGGCCACAACTTCATAGAAGTGGTCTTGATGGACCTTTGAGATGATTCTCTCCATCTCCCATGACTCAGAGGTGGAAGCAATTGCCTTCCCTTTCCTCTTTCTAGAGGTTTCTTTGGCCTTGGGTTCCATTAATGGTTATGGAAAAACAAAAAGCAATGCTTTTACCACACCAAACTTAAAATGTTTGCTTGTCCCCGAGCAAAAGAAGAAAGAAAGAAGGAGAAGAAGAAGAGAAATGGAGGAGAGGGAGAGAGGGGTGTATTCGGCCAAGGGGAAGAAGAGAGGGTTGTGTTGTGTGAAAATAAAGAAGGAATGAGGGGTTTATATAGGAGTGGGGGAAGGTTTAGGGTTCGGCCATTAGGGTTAGGTTTGGGAGGGAAAATATTTTGAATTTGAAGGTAGGTGGGGTTTTTGGGGAAGAGAGGATAGATGTGAGTGGTGAAGAGGTGATGGGGAAGAGTGATTGAATTGATTGGTGAAAGGTATTTGGGGAAGAGAGTTATGAAAAGGTGTGAAGAAGAAAAGGTGGGGATCATGTGGGGTCCACAGATCCTGTGGTGATCCTGTGGGATCCACAGATCCAGTGGCGTCAAGGTCTTAACATTCCTGTTCCAATTAGGCGTGTAAAACGCCCTTAGCATGCATGCCTGGCGTTAAACGCTAGCTTGCTGCTTGTTTTTGGCGTTAAACGCCCAAATGTAGCCTGTTTCTGGCGTTTAACGCCACTTCCATGCTCTGTTCTGGCATTAAACGCCAGTCTGGTGCTTGTTTCTGGCGTTTAACGCCAGCTTGATGCTTCTTTCTGGCGTTAAACGCTACTTTGATGCTTCTTACTGGCATTTAAACGCCAGTAAGTTCTTCCTCCAGGGTGAGCTATTTTTAATGCTGCTTTTCATTCTGTTTTTTGATTTTTCAGTAGTTTTTGTGACTCTACATGATTATCAACCTAATAAAACACAAAATAACAAAAAGAAAATAACTTAGATATAATTAAATAACATTGGGTTGTCTCCCAACAAGCACTTCTTTAATGTCAATAGCTTGACCGTGAGCTCTCTGATGCACAGAAAACTTGTCTCGTAACAAATCTCCCTTCGGCAAGTGTACCGAATTTGTCGTCAAGTAAAAACTCACAATAGAGTGAGGTCGAATCCCACAGATATTAACGGATTAAGCAATCAATGGTTAATTGATTATCCTAGTTAGACGATTCAGATTTGGATGATGAGCAACAAGGAAATGTAAATTGACAGAAAAATAAAGAAAGCAATAAAGTGCAGAAAAGTAAAATGGCAAGGAAAGTAAATGTAAGAACTAAAAATAAAATGAACATTGGGATCAAGAGATATTGCAATCCTCCGGATCAAGTTCATTATCATCTCTTCCTCAATCAATGTACTCATTGATCTCCTTGGCAATCTTAATTGATCGAATTACAATTCCTTGTAATTCAATCTCTCAAATCTTGATCAACAACCAATTCCTTGGTCAATTGCTCATGAGAAGAGATGAAGTATGGTCACTGATTATACCACATGCATTTCCCAAATCAAGTGTTGGAAGGATTATAGTCACATATCCACCCACACCCAATTTGGTCCAGCATGAGAAAGCATTTCTAGCTTGATCTCTTCATTCCTCTTTCAAGGTTCAGAAGAGATCCAAGTATGAATAGTTTCTTTTCCAAGATAACTACTCAATTGGATGAAGATCGAAAGCTTTCAAGTAAAATCAAGAGAAAAGATAGAAGAAGAATAATAAGAACTACACTTAATCCATTGAATCACAATAGAGCTCTCTAACCCAATGTAAAGAGTTAGTTGATCATTGCTCTACAAAAATAGAAAAGAAAGAAAGTGCAGAAAGTAAAGATGAAGATAAAAACTGAAAATAAAACTTCAAATTCATAAATGAAAATTACAACTAAAAGAAAGAGAAGGAAAAGTGTGTGAGGGGAGGGAGTCCGAAGACCCCTCTTCAATCCCCCATTCCAGGATTTCCAGCCTCCTCTTTCCGGGCCCCCTTTGGTCCTGAAATCAAGCAACAGAGTGCATCAAAGTTCTAGTCCAAGTCATGGGTAATGCAGCATACAATTTGTCACTAAATTCATGCAAAATCCTCATGAAATAATGTAAAATGCACAATGTATGCTTGAATCAAGGTGTAGGTGAATATCTACCCAAAACTAGCTTATTTCCTAAAGAAATGCATGAAACTACCCTAAAAACAGTAAAGAAAAGGTCAGTGAAACTGGCCAAGATGCCCTGGCATCACAACACCAAACTTAAAGCTTGCTTATCCCTAAGCAAGTACTGGAACAAGAGAATGATGAATGGAATATCCAGAGGAATGAGTCATTCTTATGGAAGTCATGTTACTAATTTTATGGTGGTTTCATGCATAACAACTTAGGTTCATTCCATTACTGGCTTTCAGACTTTTATCATATCCCTAAACACTTACTTTGTTTATATCCCATGAGACTTTTATTCATTGATCCCTTTATTGTCATTTCAGAGCTTATTGGTGTTCTTAGGCTAAGTGCTCTGTAAGGGGGCAACTCTTTAAAATAAGCTTTCAGCCAACACTCCCGAACCAGTTGGTTCAAGGTGCTAGGTGTTGAAGCACCCCTAAGGACTTACTCCCTCAAGTTTCTCCCTCATACATACACACCACAGGCATATAGTTTATTTATTTTCTTTTCTTGAGACCTTGGTGTCCAGCACCTCTTTGGGTTACTAAATGCTCTGTAGAGAGGGTTACTGGTGCACGAAATTGTGACCTCTGGTAATGGCTCCAAAAACTTGGTGCTCTAATCTCAATTCATAATTTGTCACAACTTCGATACAACTAACCAGCAAGTGCACTGGGTCGTCCAAGTAATAAACCTTACGTGAGTAAGGGTCGATCCCACGGAGATTGTTGGTATGAAGCAAGCTATGGTCACCTTGTAAATCTCAGTCAGGCGGATATAAAATAGTTATGGAGTTTTCGAAAATAAATAATAAACTAAGGATAGAAATACTTATGTAAATCATTGGTGAGAATTTCAGATAAGCGCATAGAGATACTTTCGTTCCTCTGAACCTCTGCTTTCCTGCTGTCTTCATCCAATCAGTTTTACTCCTTTCTATGGCTGGCTTTTTGTAAGGATGTCACCGGTGCCAATGGCTACTTTCAATCCTCTCGGGAAAATGGTCCAAAAGCTCTGTCACAGCACGGCTAATCGTCTGGAGGCATCACCCTTGTCGATGGCTACATCCTATTCCTCTCTGTGAAAATAGTCCGATGCGCTGTCACTGCATGGCTAATCATCTTGGAGGTTCTCGATCATACTGGAATAGAATTTACTATCCTTTTGCGTCTGTCACTATGCCCAGCAATCGCGAGTTTGGAGTTCGTCACAGTCATTCAATCCCTGAATCCTACTCGGAATACCACAGACAAGGTTTAGACTTTCCGGATTCTCATGAATGCCACCATCAATCTAGCTTACACCACGAAGATTCTGATTAAGAGATCTAAGAGATACTCATTCAATCAAAGGTAGAACGGAAGTGGTTGTCAGGCACGCGTTCATAAGGAATGAATGATGATTGTCACGTTCATCACATTCAGGTTGAAGTGCGAATGAATATCTTAGAAGCGGAACAAGTTGAATTTAATAGAAAAATAGTAGTACTTTGCATTAATCTTTGAGGAACAGTAGAGCTCCATACCTTAATCTATGGAGTACAGAAACTCTACCGTTGAAAATACATAAGTGAAAGGTCCAGGCATGGCCGAGATGGCCAGCCCCCAAAACGAGATCACAGGATCAAAATACAATCCAGGATGTCAAATACAATAGTAAAAAGTCCTATTTATAATAAACTAGCTACTAGGGTATACAAAAGTAAGTAATTGATGCATAAATCCACTTCCAGGGTCCACTTGGTGTGTGCTTGGGCTGAGCTTGAGTGTTGCACGTGTAGAGGTCCTTCTTGGAGTTGAACGCCAGCTTTTGTGCCATTTTGGGCGTTGAACTCCACTTTGTAACTTGTTTCTGGCGCTGGACGCCAGAATTGGGCAGAGAGCTGGCGTTGAACGCCAGTTTGTGTCGTCTAAACTTGGGCAAAGTATGGACTATTATATATTTCTGGAAAGCCCTGGATGTCTACTTTCCAACGCAATTAGAAGCGAGCCATTTTGAGTTCTGTAGCTCCAGAAAATCCATTTTGAGTGCAGGGAGGTCAGAATCCAACAGCATCAGCAGTCCTTCTTCAACCTCTGAATCTGATTTTTGCTCAAGTCCCTCAATTTCAGCCAGAAAATACCTGAAATCATAGAAAAACACACAAACTCATAGTAAAGTCCAGAAATGTGAATTTAACATAAAAACTAATGAAAACATCCCTAAAAGTAACTAGATTCTACTAAAACATACTAAAAACAATGCCAAAAAGCGTATAAATTATCCGCTCATCACAACACCAAACTTAAATTGTTGCTTGTCCCCAAGCAACTGAAAATCAAATAGGATAAAAAGAAGAGAATATACTATAAATTCCAAACTATCAATGAAACATAGCTCCAATCAAATGAGCGGGACTTGTAGCTTTTTGTCTCTTGAATAGTTTTGGCATCTCACTTTATCCATTGAAGTTCAGAATGATTGGCATCTATAGGAACTCAGAGTTCAGATAGTGTTATTGATTCTCCTAGTTCAGTATGATGATTCTTGAACACAGCTATTTTATGAGTCTTGGCCGTGGCCCTAAGCACTTTGTTTTCCAGCATTACCACCGGAAACATAAATGCCACAGACACATAATTGGGTGAACCTTTTCAGATTCTGACTCAGCTTTGCTAAAGTCCCCAATTAAAGGTGTCCAGGGTTCTTAAGCACACTCTTCTTTTGCTTTGGACCTTGACTTTAACCGCTCAGTCTCAAGTTTTCACTTGACACCTTCACGCCACAAGCACATGGTTAAGGACAGCTTGGTTTAGCCGCTTAGGCCAGGATTTTATTCCTTTAGGCCCTCCTATCCACTGATGCTCAAAGCCTTGGGATCCTTTTTATTGCCCTTGCCTTTTGGTTTTAAGGGTTACTGGCTTTTTGCTCTTGCCTCTTGGTTTTAAGAGCTTTTGGCTTTTTCTGCTTGCTTTTTCTCTCTATTTTTTTTTTTTGCCTTTTTTCTTTCTGCAAGCTTTGTTCTTTGCTGCTTTTTCTTGCTTCAAGAATCATTTTTATGATTTTTCAGATTATCAAATAACATGTCTCCTAGTCATCATTCTTTTAAGAGCCAACATATTTAACATTCTTAAACAACAACTTCAAAAGACATATGCACTGTTCAAGCATACATTTAGAAAACAAGAAGCATTGTCACCACATCAATATAATTAAGCTAAGTTCAAGGATAAATTCGAAACTCATGTACTTCTTGTTCTTTTGAATTAAAACATTTTTCATTTAAGAGAGGTGATGGATTCATAGGACATTCATAACTTTAAGACATAGTTACTAACTACTAATGATCATGTAATGAAGACACAAACATAGATAAGCACTTAACATAGAGAAAACGAAAAACAGAAAGTGAGAACAAGGAATGAGTCCACCTTAGTGATGGTGGCATTTTCTTCTTGAGGAACCAATGATGTCCTTGAGCTCTTCTATGTCTCTTCCTTGTCTTTGTTGCTCCTCCCTCATTGCTTTTTGATCTTCTCTGATTTCATGAAGAATGATGGAGTGCTCTTGATGTTCCACCCTTAGTTGTCCCATGTTGGAACTTAATTCTCCTAGGGAGGTGTTGATTTGCTCCCAATAGTTTTGTGGAGGAAAATGCATTTGAGGCATCTCCGGGATCTCATGGTGATGAGCTTCCTGTGCCTCTTATTTGCTCCATCCTTTTCTTAGTGATGGGCTTTAGAGATGAATCTTTCCATCTCCCATGGCTCAGAGGTGACAGCACTTACCTTCCCTTTCCTCTTTGAGGTTTCTCTGGCCTTAGGTGCCATTAATGGTTATGGAAAAACAAAAAGCTTATGCTTTTACCACACCAAACTTAGAATGTTGCTCGCCCTCGAGCAAAAGAAAAAAGAATAGAAGAAGAAGAAGAAGATATAGAGGAGATGGAGGGATGTGTGTATGGATGTGAGTGGTGAATGGAAAACAGAAGGGATGACCATGAATAGAGAGAGAGAGGGTGAGGTGGGTAGGGATCCTGTGGGATTCACAGATCCTGAGATGATCCTGTGGTGTCCACAGATCTTGAGGTGATCCTGTGGTGTCCACAGATCCGGAGGTGTCAAGGATTTACATCCCTGCACCCATTAGGCATGTAAAATGCCCTTGCACACAACTCTGGGCGTTCAACGCCAGATTGCTGCTTCTTTTGGGCGTTGAACGCCCATTTGTTGCCCATTTCTGGCGTTGAACGCCAGAACCATGCTTGTTCTGGGCGTTCAGCGCCAACTCTTCTCCAGGGTGCAGTTCTGGCGTTCAACGCCCAGATGCTGCCCATTTTGGGCGTTCAGCGCCAGAACCATGCTCTGTTCTGGCGTTGAACGCCAGACAGATGCTTCCTCCAGGGTGTGATTTTTCTTCTGCTGTTTTTATTCTATTTTTTATTTTTCTGTTTATTTTGTGACTCCACATGATTATGAACCTAAGAAAACATGAAAAACAATAAAAATAAAATTAGATAAATAAAAATTGGGTTGCCTCCCAACAAGCGCTTCTTTAATGTCAATAGCTTGACAATGGGCTCTCATGGAGCCTCACAGATGTTCAGAGCATTGTTGAGACTCCCCAACACCAAACTTAGAGTTTAGATATGGGAGTTCAACACCAAACTTAGAGTTTGGTTGTGGCCTCCCAACACCAAACTTAGAGTTTGACTGTGGGGCTCTAGTTGACTCTGTTTTGAGAGAAGCTTACTGTGCTTCCTCTCCATGTTTACAGAAGGATGACCTTGAGTTGCAAACACAAGGGAGTCCTCATTCAATTGAAGGACTAATTCACCTCTGTCAACATCAATCACAGCTCTTGCTGTGGCTAGGAAGGGTCTTCCAAGGATGATGGATTCATCCTTATTCTTCCCAGTATCCAGGACTATAAAATCAGCAGGGATGTAAAGGCCTTCAACCTTTACTAACACGTCCTCTACTTGTCCATAAGCCTATTTTCTTGAATTGTCTGCCATCTCTAATGAGATTTTCGCAGCTTGCACCCCATAGATTCCCAGTTTCTCTATTACAGAGAGGGGCATGAGGTTTATTCCTGAACCAAGGTCACACAGAGCCTTTTCAAAGATCATGGTGTTTATGGTACAAGGTATGAGAAACTTTCCAGGATCCTCTTTTTTCTGAGGCAATCTCAGTAAATCCAATGCGTTTAGTTCATTGGTGAACAGGGGAGGTTCATCTCCCCAAGTCTTTTTACCAAATAAGTTGGCATTCAGCTTCATGATTGCACCGAGGAACTTGGCAACTTGCTCTTCACTGACATCCTCATTCTCTTCAGAAGAGGAATACTCATCAGAGCTCATGAATGGCATAAGGAGGTTCAATGGAATCTCTGTGGTCTCTAGATGAGCCTCAGGGTCCTTTGGTTCCTCAATGAGAAACTCCTTATTGATCACTGGACGTCCCAGGAGGTCTTCCTCACTGGGATTCACGTTCTCCTCTCCTTCTTTGGGTTCGGCCATGGTGATCAATTCAATGGCCTTGCACTCTCCTTTTGGGTTTTCTTCTGTATTGCTTGGGAGAGTACTGGGAGGGATTTCAGTGATCTTCTTACTCAGCTGGCCCACTTGTGCCTCCAAATTTCTAATGGAGGACCTTGTTTCATTCATGAAACTCACAGTGGCCTTAGATAGATCAGAGACTAAGTTTGCTAAGCTAGATGGATTCTGCTCAGAATTCTCTGTCTGTTGCTGAGTGGATGACGGAAAAGGTTTACTATTGTTAAACCTGTATCTTCCACCATTATTAAAGCCTTATTGAGGCTTTTGATCCTTCCATGAGAGATTTGGATGATTTCTCCATGATGGATTATAGGTGTTTCCATAAGGTTCACCTATGTAATTTACCTCTGCTATTGCAGGGTTCTCAGGATCATAAGCTTCTTCTTTAGAAGATGCCTCTTGAGTACTGTTGGATGCAGCTTGCATTCCTTTCAGACTCTGAGAAATCATATTGACTTGCTGAGTCAATATTTTATTCTGAGCCAATATGGCATTCAGAGTATCAATTTCAAGAACTCCCTTCTTCATAGGCGTCCCATTGCTCACAGGATTCCTCTCAGAAGTGTACATGAACTGGTTATTAGCAACCATGTCAATGAGTTCTTGAGCTTCTGCAGGCATTTTCTTTAGGTGAATGGATCCACCTGCAGAAGTATCCAATGAAATTTTAGCTAATTCCGACAGACCATCATAGAATATATCCAGGATGATCCATTCTGAAAGCATGTCAGAAGGACACTTTTTGGTCAGTCCTTTGTATCTCTCCCAAGCTTCATAGAGGGATTCACCTTCTTTCTGTCTGAAGGTCTGAACATCTACTCTAAGCTTACTCAGCTTTTGAGGAGGAAAGAACTTGGCTAAGAAAGCCTTGACCAGCTTATCCCAAGAGTTCAGGCTATCCTTAGGTTGAGAGTCCAACCATACTCTAGCTCTGTCTCTTACAGCAAAAGGGAAAAGCATGAGCCTGTAGACTTCAGGATCTACTCCATTAGTCTTAACAGTATCACATATCTGCAAGAATTCAGTTAAGAACTGAAAAGGATCTTCAGATGGAAGTCCATGAAACTTGCAGTTCTGCTGCATCAGAGAAACTAATTGAGGTTTCAGCTCAAAATTGTTTACTCCAATGGCAGGAATGAAGATGCTTCTTCCATGTAAATTGGAATTAGGTGTTGTAAAGTCACCAAGCATTCTCCTTGCATTATCCTTATTTTTGGCTGCCATCTCCTCTTCTTGTTCGAAAATTTCTGAAAGGTTGTCTCTGGAATGTTGTATTTTAGCTTCTCTTAGTTTCCTTTTCAGAGTCCTTTTAGGTTCTGGATCTGCTTCAACAAGAATGTTCTTGTCCTTGCTCCTGCTCATATGAAAAAGGAGGGAACAGAAAAAATAATAATAATAGGGATCCTTTTTACCACAGTATAGAGGTTCCCAGTGTGAGTAGAAGAAAGAATAAAAAAAAATATCTGAACTCAGAAAGAGAGAGGGGGTTCGGATTTTTGGTGAGTGAGGGAGAGATGTTAGTAGATGAATAAATAAATAAAATAAGATGAGGGAGAAGGAGAATTTTCGAAAATAATTTTTGAAAAAGAGTTAGTGATTTTTGAAAATAGTTTTTGAAAAAGGTTAGTAATTTTCGAAAATTTAAAAAAAAAATTTAAAATAATTAGTTAATTAAAAAGATTTTTTTTTTTGAAAAAGGGGGAGATATTTTCGAAAATTAGAGAGAGAAAATTAGTTAGGTAGTTTTGAAAAAGATAAGAAACAAACAAAAAGTTAGTTAGTTAGTTGAAACAAATTTTGAAAATCAATTTTGAAAAGATAAGAAGATAAGAGGTTAGAAAAGATATTTTTAAAATCAAATTTTTTTTTGAAAAAAAGATAAGATATGAAGATATTTTTGAAAAGATATGATTGAAATTAGTTTTGAAAAAGATTTGATTTTTAAAATCACAATTAATGACTTGATTCACAAGAAATCACAAGATATGATTCTAGAACTTAAAGTTTGAATCTTTCTTAACAAGCAAGTAACAAACTTGAAAATTTTTGAATCAAAACATTAATTGATGATATGATTTTCAAAAATTATGTGATAAAGATAAGAAAAAGATTTTTGAAAAATATTTTTATAATTTTCGAAAATAACTAAAAAAATGAAAAAGGTTTGATTTTTGAAAAAGATTTTGAAAAAGATAAGATTTTTAAATTGAAAATTTGATTTGACTCATAAGAAACAACTGAATTTTAAAAATTTTGAAAAAGTCAATTCAAATTTTCGAATTTGATGAGAAGGAAAAGGGAAAGATATTTTTTTATTTTTGAAATTTTTTTATGATGAGAGAGAAAAACATGAAAAAGATGCAATGCATGAAAATTTTAGATCAAAACTATGAATGTATGCAAGAATGCTATGAATGTCAAGATGAACACCAAGAACACCGTGAATATCATGATGAACATCAAGAACATATTTTTGAAAAATTTTATATGCAAAGAAAACATGCAAGACATCAAACTTAGAAATCTTTCATGTTTAGACTCTAATAAACGAAAAATGCACATGTAAAACAAGAAAAGACACAAAACAAGAAAACATCAAGATCAAACAAGAAGACTGACCAAGAACAACTTGAAGATCATGAAGAACACTATGAATGCATGAATTTTCGAAAAATGCAAGATGAATATGCAATTGACACCAAACTTAAAATATGACTCAAGACTCAAACAAGAAACACAAAAATATTTTTGATTTTTATGATTTTCTAATTTTTTTGTATTTTCTTTTAATTTTTTCGAAAATCATTTTGAAAAAGAAAAATAAGGATTCCAAAATTTTTAATATGAATTCCAGGAATCTTATGCTCTTTAGTCTAAAGCTCCAATCAAAGGGTTAGGCATGGCTTAATAGCCAGCCAAGCTTTAGTATGTAACTCAGACATGACACGCCTGACATTCCCTACAGGCATGGCTTTACAGCCAGCTAGGCTTCAACATGCTTCATGAAACACTAGGATTCATTCTTAAAAATTCTGAAGAAAAATATATTTTTGAAAATATTTTTTTTTTTCGAAAACAAAGGAGAAATTTTTGAAAGATTTTTTTGAAAAATTTTTGAAAACTTTTTTGAAAAGAAAACGAAAAGAAAGTTACCCAATCTGAGCAACAAGATGAACCGTCAGTTGTCCAAACTCGAACAATCCCCGGCAACAGCGCCAAAAACTTGGTGCACGAAATTGTGATCTCTGGTAATGGCTCCAAAAACTTGGTGCTCTAATCTCAATTCATAATTTGTCACAACTTCGATACAACTAACCAGCAAGTGCACTGGGTGGTCCAAGTAATAAGCCTTACGTAAGTAAGGGTCGATCCCATGGAGATTGTTGGTATGAAGCAAGCTATGGTCACCTTGTAAATCTCAGTCAGGCGGATATAAAATAGTTATGGAGTTTTCGAAAATAAATAATAAACTAAGGATAGAAATACTTATGTAAATCATTGGTAAGAATTTCAGATAAGCGCATAGAGATGCTTTCGTTCCTCTGAACCTCTGCTTTCCTGCTGTCTTCATCCAATCAGTTTTACTCCTTTCTATGGCTGGCTTTTTGTAAGGATGTCACCGGTGCCAATGGCTACTTTCAATCCTCTCGGGAAAATGGTCCAAATGCTCTGTCACAGCACGGCTAATCGTCTGGAGGCATCACCCTTGTCGATGGCTACATCCTATTCCTCTCTGTGAAAATGGTCCGATGTGCTGTCACTGCATGGCTAATCATCTTGGAGGTTCTCGATCATACTGGAATAGAATTTACTATCCTTTTGCGTCTGTCACTACGCCCAGCAATCGCGAGTTTGGAGTTCGTCACAGTCATTCAATCCCTGAATCCTACTCGGAATACCACAGACAAGGTTTAGACTTTCCAGATTCTCATGAATGCCGCCATTAATCTAGCTTACACCACGAAGATTCTGATTAAGAGATCTAAGAGATACTCATTCAATCAAAGGTAGAACGTAAGTGGTTGTCAGGCACGCGTTCATAAGGAATGATGATGATTGTCACGTTCATCACATTCAGATTGAAGTGCGAATGAATATCTTAGTAGCGGAACAAGTTGAATTGAATAGAAAAACAGTAGTACTTTGCATTAATCTTTGAGGAACAGCAGAGCTCCACACCTTAATCTATGGAGTGCAGAAACTCTATCGTTGAAAATACATAAGTGAAAGGTCCAGGCATGGCCGAGATGGCCAGCCCCCAAAACGAGATCACAGGATCAAAATACAATCCAGGATGTCAAATACAATAGTAAAAAGTCCTATTTATAATAAACTAGCTACTAGGGTTTACAGAAGTAAGTAATTGATGCATAAATCCACTTCCGGGACCCACTTGGTGTGTGCTTGGGCTGAGCTTGAGTGTTGCACGTGTAGAGGTCCTTCTTGGAGTTGAACGCCAGCTTTTGTGCCATTTTGGGCGTTGAACTCCACTTTGCAACTTGTTTCTGGTGCTGGACGCCAGAATTGGGCAGAGAGCTGACGTTGAACGCCAGTTTGCATCGTCTAAACTTGGGCAAAATATGAACTATTATATATTGCTGGAAAGCCCTGGATGTCTACTTTCCAACGCAATTAGAAGCGAGCCATTTTGAGTTCTGTAGCTCCAGAAAATCCATTTTGAGTGCAGGGAGGTCAGAATCCAACAGCATCAGCAGTCCTTCTTCAACCTCTGAATCTGATTTTTGCTCAAGTCCCTCAATTTCAGCCAGAAAATACCTGAAATCACAGAAAAATACACAAACTCATAGTAAAGTCCAGAAATGTGAATTTAACATAAAAACTAATGAAAACATCCCTAAAAGTAACTAGATTCTACTAAAAACATATTAAAAACAATGCCAAAAAGCGTATAAATTATCTGCTCATCAGTTACTCTTGATAGTGGATTTTCAGCTGATAATCCTGGGTTAGTTAACCCAAGTTACCAAGTGATGAAGCACCCCTGAGAGCTTATTCATCCAAGTAGATCCCTCACACAGGAGCACCACAGACACTTGTCTCAAGGTCCAAACCATTGGTGCCTAGCCTTATTGCTTACTCTTTTTCTTTTGTTTTTCACTTCCATTGTTCTTTCCCTTTTCTCTTATTAGGATCTTGTTATTAACTTAGTCTCATGGGTATATTTAAAGTCAAGTATTCAGGATAGATAGTTGTCCTCCTAGCCTTGTGGTTGAACCAACTTAGCTAACTTATGACTACCCCAAAGATTCATGAATGTACTTCCACATTATGAACTCTACTCTGGTCTTTTAAAAACATAAACATTCTCTTCTTCATTTGATTTAAAATGGACAAGCTTACAAGTAAATAAGGGAAAGATGCAGTAACATAAAGACCAGCACACAGAGACCTCTTCAACACATAAGATAAAAAAACAGAATTCAAGAAGGTTTAAACTAACATGGAAGCAAGTTCTATTTTATACAAGATCTTCCTTATTTAAAGCATAGAAGAAAAATGGACCAAAGAAGGAACTCCACCACCTTTTACTCTTGTGGAGGTCCATGCTCTCCTTTTTTATTGCTTTCTTTGTGTCCTCTTGCATTCCTTCTCATCCGTGCCAATTTTGCTTGCTTCCAATCCTCAAGTGCCTTTCTTACTGATTCATGACTCTCTTCCACCCTTTGTCTTTCCTCTCGTACTAATTCATCCTTCATTTCTTCATACCGGGCTATTCCTGGATGCAATATTGGCAGTTGTCCTACTAAGTAGCCGAGCCTGGCTTGAGTGTTTATGTGATGTCCTGTCTCGCTCATGTAAACTCCTTCTGCGAATGCCCTTTGCTCGTCCAATAATTCTGCCCCTTGATGTGCTTGGATGTTGATTAGCTTCTGGATGGATTCTTGTTGCTCATTTTGCCTTTGTTCTACCTTGTTGAATGTATCTCCCCATTGTTGTCCTTGACTCAGTTGTTGTTCCATCATTTGCTTTTGCCACTCACCTTGTTGAGTCATCCATCTTGAGAGTGACTCCTCTTGCTACCCCATCATCTGTAGTTGAAGTTCTCTCTGTGCTCCTTGGCTCTCCAAGTATTGTTGAGATAGTCCACTAATGGCCTCCTGCAATTGATGCATATTCAAGGTGGTTGGTGTTTGCCCTTCTATGGCTTGTCCTTCTACTACTTGAGGGGTTGTCCTCTTCCTTTGCTTCCGTTGAGGTAGGGGAGATGCAGTGGCATTCATCCTTCGTACAGTTATTGGAATGCCTTCCTTTATCCACACGGGGTCCTCATCTTCAAAAACCACCCCAGCTTTCTTGCAAATTCGGTAAATAGTGCTGGGGTAACCTATCGTTCCTCTTGAGTCGCTTTTCTCCGCCATCTTTCTAATGCCTTCAGCTATGAGTTCATGGACCTTGATTTCTCCTCCCTTCAGTATACAGTGCACAATTGTGGCTCTCTTGACATTCACCTCCGAGTTGTTTGCAGCTGGGAGAATAGACCTTCTCACTAGCTCAAACCACCCCTTGGCTTCAGGAGTGAGCTCTGTTCTCTTGATGAACTTTAGTTTATTTCCCGCACCCCTTTCCCAGTTAGCTCCTGGTACACAGATATCTTGTAGAATCTGGTCATAATTGGGGTTGTCCAATCTTGAGTGATAGCTTTCTTCTTCAAACTGTATAGACCGTAGCTTCAATGCCCTCATGACACTCATGGGACCAAAGTCCACCATCTTTCCTCTCACAAAGCTTGTATAGGACTCATCCTTCTTATCATATCAAACCGCATTTGCATAAAATTCTCTTATGAGGTTTGCATTTACCTTAATGACTGGGTCAGTGAGGAGCTCCCATCTTCTCCTTTCTATCTTCTCTGTAATTTCGAGACACTCAGTCTTTTTAACTTGAAATCCCAGCTCATAAATGATTTCCTTATTAACCATCCACCCGTATTGCAATGCATGATGCAAGCTTCTAAATCTCTTTTCATCATAAGGGTGTTCTTCCATTGGTTCCTTTCCCTTCCTTCTTTTAGAACCCGAAGACGCCATGAATGATAGTTAATATGTGAAGGTGGTAAGGTTGTGGAGACTTTTGGTTGTTTAGGGTTTTATGGCAATGAAGAGAGTGAGGGGAGGAATGTTTATAATCGGATAGAGGGTGTTTTGTACTGAAATGAGGAGTGGTGAAGGGTGTGTGATGACAATGAAGGGTGGTACGGACAAGGGTCGTTTATATAGAGAAGTTGTGAGAGAATGGAGGGTGTAGATTGATGAAGTGGTCACTTGATGGACGGTTGGGGTTATGCATGGCTAGAAGACAAGGATCATCACTTTATGATGGGGATTGCTCGGTCTTCTAGGGGTCCCATTTTTTCAATGTTGCATGGCAACATTTTTCGATGTATTCCCTTTTTAGAACAAGTGTGTAGCCCCTCCTTTTGTGGTGTCTGATCCTTCTTTGTTTGGTTGTCCAATCTATCCCTTTTAATGCTCCTTTTCTTTTCCTATAAGGACAAACTAAGAAAAGTAAGAAAGGATATTAAAATGACCATATGAACTTTACGGCTAATATTAATAAAAGGGAAGAAAAGATTTGATTGTTTATTTATGAATTCTAACTAACTAACTAACTATTGGTGGGTCCTTATATGCATTTTGGTGGCACCATGGGGTGACACCAAACTTAGTTTGAAGCAATGTGATGAAAAGTTTTGTTCAATGCTCCCAAGATTAGCATGCATCTTGGTTTGCTTTGAACACCAAACTTGTTCTTCACTATATACTGCATGATAAAGATTTCACCAAGTGTTTGTCAAGTTTGGGTTGAAATTCATAAACATTGATTTATTCATTATTTTAAAAACATATAAAACATGGGTTGCCTCCCATGAAGTGCTTCTTTACCGTCATTAGCTTGACGTTTTTCCCTCATCAGGGTGGTTGGTAGTGCTTAAAGTCCTCCCCTCTTGCTATGGACTTATATCCATTGGTTGGATCAATGATCTCCACATGTTCCAGGGAAAGAACTCTATTGATAGTGAAGACTTTAGGTAATTGAGATGGTACAGTAGGGAGATTAGGGGGAATATCTGGGAAGTAAGCTGAGACAACTCTATCCCCTGGAGAGAAGTCTTCCGTAGGGATCTTCTTGTTCCTCCACCTCCTTGGTACCTTCTTCTTTGTTTCTTTTGAGGTTGCCTTCCCCTTGGTGACCTCTTTTTCTGCAGGGGTTGTGATGCTGTCTTTACCTGCCTCTAGAGGTTTAGGTTCCTCCAATTTTTTCTTGAGCTGTGGCAATTGCTGTGTTCCTTGTTTATCAATTAAGGGAATCTCAGAATGATCTGGCTGTGCTTCAGTGCTTGTCTCCTCCTTCAGTGTCTCATTATCATTTGTGCTTCATTCCTTGTCCTCTTGATCTGTTTCTTGTGAGAGTTTGAAAACATTGAAGCTGAGTCGTTCATCATGGATTCTCAATATTAGCTCCCCTTTCTCTACATCGATAAGTGCTCTGGCCGTAGCTAGGAATGGTCTTCCCAATATGATTGGATGAGAGTGACTCTCTTCCATGTCCAGGATGACAAAGTCTGTTGGGAGAAAGTATTTTCCAACCTTTAGCAACACATTTTCCACCACTCCTATTGCTTGTTTTTGAGTTTTGTCAGCCAATCTGATGATTACATCTGTGGGCATTATCTCATTGATCTACAGCCTCTTTGCCAGGGATAAAGGCAGTAAGTTGATGCTGGCCCCCAAATCACATAGTGCTCTATCGAACATAGTTTCACCTATGGCACAAGGGATGTGAAAACTCGCTGGGTCTCTTCTTTTTGTAGGCAACTCAGGTTGAATAAGGGCACTACATTCCTTGTTTATCACTATAGTCTGGCCTCCTTTGAGTGAGCTTTTCCTGGGCAGAAGTTCTTTCATATACTTGATGAATGCAAGCATTTGCTGAATTGCCTTGATGAATGGTATGTTTACATGCAAAGATGCAAACAAGTCTAGGAACCTTGAGTAATTCTCTTTCCCACAGCACCATTGAGCAGTTGAGGAAAGGGTGCATAGAGCTTCAGCAGCTCTTGTTGTGAGATTTCTGGTTCTTGGTGGTCTTTATCCTCCTCCTTTGTTGAGTTGTCTTCAGGATGTTCGAGAAGTTTGCCTTGCTTGTCTTCAGTCTCTTGATCACTTGTAGTGACCATTTTGCAATCTTCCCATCTTACTTTCTTTGCTTCAGCTTTGGGATTTTTCTCCGTGTCACTTGGGAAGCTATCAGTAGGTTTGGGGATCTTCTCAGCTAAATATCCCACTTGGAATTCCAGCTTCCTAATGGTCTCTCCCTGGTTCTTAATATGGCTCGCACCTCCTCTTTGAACACCTTATTTTCTTGAATCTCTTGGCATATTCCTTCAAGTAAGGCTTCAATCTTAGAGAGCTTGTCATCAATTGACGAGTGATTTGGAGCAGATGTGCTGTTTTGGCTTTGATAAGCGTGTGGAGAAGTATTGTTGTGGGGGTGTTGAGATGTCCTCTGTGTGAACTGCTGGTGAGCTACATTGTTGTTGGAGTTGTAACATCTCTGGTCTTGGTTTTGATCTTGCTCACTTCCCCACCCAAAGTTTGGGTGGTTTCTCCATCCAGGGTTGTAGGTCTTGGAGTATGGATCATAGTTTTTCCTTGGTGAATTCCCAATGTAGTTGGCTTGCTCCTGACTACCCTCTGCTTCTTCATTCACTCCTTCTTGGGTTGTTGATGAAGTTGAGATTGCTGCTACTTGGTTCCTCTCCATCTTCTTGGTGAGGTCAGCCAGCTGCTGGATAATGAGCTTGTTTTGGGCCAACAGAGCATCTACATTGTTTAGCTCCATTACTCCTCTTGTGTTCCCTCTTTCGGAAGCATAGAAGTAGTCGTTCTCTGCTATTGTTTCAATAACATCTATGGCTTCCTCAATAGTCTTCTTCTTGTTCAAAGATCCCCCGGATGAATGGTCTACGGCCTTCTTTGACTCATAAGAGAGCCCTTCATAGAAAATGTGCAGCTGCACCCATTCGTTGAACATGTCAGGTGGACACCTCCTTGTTAAGTCCTTAAACCTCTCCCATGCTTCATATAGAGTCTCGCCATCTTGTTGCCTGAAAGTTTGGACTTCAGCTCTCAGCCTATTGATTCGTTGAGGAGGGTAAAATCTTGCTAAGAATTTGTTTACCACGTCTTCCCAAGTTGTCAAACTTTCCCTTGGGAAAGATTTCAGCCACTTGGCTGCTTTGTCCCTAAGTGAGAATGGAAATAAGAGCAGTCTATAGGTGTCAGGATGAACACCATTAGACTTTACTGTGTCACATATCCTCAGGAAGGTGGTTAAATGTTGATTGGGGTCTTCTTGAACACCTCCTCCAAACGAGCAATTGTTCTGAACAAGGGTGATGAGCTGTGGTTTGAGTTCAAAGTTGTTGGCATGGATTGTTGGCTTTTGGATGCTACTTTCACAATTGCCTAGGTTTGGATTGATGTAAGAGCCCAAAACCTTTCTATCCTCCCCAGCATGATTTGCTCTACCTCTTCCCCCATGGTTGTGATCTTCTTCTTCATGATAGTTTTCCATGTTGTCTTCCATGTTTGGTTCAAAGAATTTCTCTTCTTCCTCAGCACCAATCACTTTTTTTCCTCTTGCCTCCCTCCTTAATCTAAGGAAGGTCCTCTCAGGTTCAGAATCGAAGGAAGTTGAAGTCCCAATTCTTCTCCCTGTCATACAACCATCAAGTGCAAGCAAGAAAAGCTAGGTGCAGAAAGTATTTGTGTCATAATTACTGTTAGTTGTGGGTGATGCAATATATCAAACAGTTAGTGGGTTAGCAAAGAGAATTGAAAATAACAAAGAAAAACAAAAGAGTAGAGGGGGAAGGGAAGAAGTTTAACTAAAACAAAAAGTAAATCACTCAAACAGAAAATGAAATTCACAAAATAAAAATGCTCAATCTAGTGATCTTCCAATTTAATCATTGTTGATGCACAATCAATCCCCGGCAACGGTGCCATAAACTTGATGCACGGAAAACTTGTCTCGCAACAAATCTCCCTTCGGCAAGTGTACCGAATTTGTCGTCAAGTAAAAACTCACAATAGAGTGAGGTCGAATCCCACAGAGATTAACGGATTAAGAAATCAATGGTTAATTGATTATCCTAGTTAGACGATTCAGATTTGGATGATGAGCAACAAGGAAATGTAAATTCACAGAAAAATAAAGAAAGCAATAAAGTGCAGAAAAGTAAAATGGAAAGTAAATGTAAGAACTAAAAATAAAATGAACATTGAGATCAAGAGATATTGCAATCCTCCGGATCAAGTTCATTCTCATCTCTTCCTCAATCAATGCACTCATTGATCTCCTTGGCAATCTTAATTGATCGAATTACAATTCCTTGTAATTCAATCTCTCAAATCTTGATCAACAGCCAATTCCTTGGTCAATTGCTCATGAGAAGAGATGAAGTATGGTCACTGATTATACCACATGCATTTCCCAAATCAAGTGTTGGAAGGATTATAGTCACATATTCATCCACACCCAATTTGGTCCAGCATGAGAAAGCATTTCTAGCTTGATCTCTTCATTCCTCTTTCAAGGTTCAGAAGAGATCCAAGTATGAATAGTTTCTTTTCCAAGATAACTACTCAATTGGATGAAGATCGAAAGCTTTCAATTAAAATCAAGAGAAAAGATAGAAGAAGAATAATAAGAACTATACTTAATCCATTGAATCATAATAGAGCTCTCTAACCCAATGTAAAGAGTTAGTTGATCATTGCTCTACAAAAATAGAAAAGAAAGAAAGTGCAGAAAAGTAAAGATGAAGATAAAAACTGAAAATAAAACTTCAAATTCATAAATGAAAATTACAACTAAAAGAAAGAGAAGGAAAAGTGTGTGAGGGGAGGGAGTCCGAAGACCCCTCTTCAATCCCCCATTCCAGGATTTCCAGCCTCCTCTTTTCGGGCCCCCTTTGGTCCTGAAATCAAGCAACAGAGTGCATCAAAGTTCTAGTCCAAGTCATGGGTAATGCAGCATACAATTTGTCACTAAATTCATGCAAAATCCTCATGAAATAATGTAAAATGCACAATGTATGCTTGAATCAAGGTGTAGGTGAATATCTACCCAAAACTAGCTTATTTCCTAAAGAAATGCATGAAACAACCCTAAAAACAGTAAAGAAAATGCCTCTTGAGTACTGTTGGATGCAGCTTGCATTCCATTTAGACTCTGAGAAATCATATTGACTTGCTGAGTCAATATTTTGTTCTGAGCCAATATGGCATTCAGAGTATCAATTTCAAGAACTCCCTTCCTCTGAGGCGTCCCATTACTCACAGGATTCCTTTCAGAAGTATACATGAACTAGTTATTTGCAACCATGTCAATGAGTTCTTGAGCTTCTGCAGGCATTTTCTTTAGGTGAATAGATCCACCTGTAGAATGGTCTAATGACATCTTTGATAATTCAGACAGACCATCATAGAATATATCCAGGATGGTCCATTCTGAAAGCATGTCAGAAGGAAAATTTTTGGTCAGTTTCTTGTATCTCTCCCAAGCTTCATAGAGGGATTCACCTTCTTTCTATTTGAAGGTTTGAACATCCACTCTAAGCTTGCTAAGCTTTTGAGGAGGAAAGAACTTGTCTAAAAAAGTCGTGACCAGCTTATCCCAAGAGTTCAGACTATCTTTAGGTTGAGAGTCCAACCATACTCTAGCTCTATCTCTTACAGCAAACGGGAAAAGCATAAGCCTGTATACCTCGGGATCAACCCCATTGGTCTTAACAGTATCACAGATCTGCAAGAATTCAGTTAAGAACTGAAAAGGATCTTCTGATGGAAGTCCATGGAACTTGCAGTTCTGTTGCATCAGAGAAACTGATTGAGGCTTTAGCTCAAAATTTTTTGCTCCAATGGCAGGGATTGAGATGTTTCTTCCATGTAAATTGGAATTTGGTGTAGTAAAGTCACCAAGAATCTTCCTTGCATTGTTATTATTTTCGGCCATGTCTCCTTCTTTTTCGAAAATTTCTGTCAGATTTTCTCCAGAGAGTTGTGCTTTAGCTTCCCTTAGCTTCCTCTTCAGAGTCCTTTCAGGTTCAGGATCAACATCAACAAGAATGTTCTTATCCTTGTTCCTGCTCATATGAAAAAGAAGAAAACAGAAAAGAAGAGGAATCCTCTATGTCACAGTATAGAGATTCCTTTATGTGAGTAGAAGACGAAAAGAATAGAAGAAGAGAAATTTGAACACCAAGAGGAAGAGAGGGTTCGAATTTTGAGATAAAGAGAAGTGTTAGTAAATAAATAAATAATTAGATGGAGGTGAAAGAGAAGAATTTACGAAAATAATTGAAAAGAAAAAAAAATATTTTTGTTTTTAATTTAAAATTAAAGTTATAATTCGAAAAATTTTTAAAAAAAAGGAAAATTGAAATTAAATTAAAATTTAATTCAATTAGTTAATTAAAAAGGAATTTTGAAAAAGAGGAAGGTGATTTTCGAAAATTAGAGAGAGAATTAGTTAGGTAGTTTTGAAAAAGATATGATTGAAACAAAAAGATAGGATTGATTTGAAGAAGATTTGAAAACCAATTTAAAAAGATAAGAAGTTAGAAAAGAAGTTAGAAAAGATTTTGAAATTGATTTTGAAAAAGATGTGATTGAAAGATATTTTGAAAAAGATTTGAAAAAGAAATTTAAAAAGATTTGATTTTTGAAATTAAAGTTGATTACTTGACTAACAAGAAACTAAAAAGATATGATTCTAGAGTTTAAAGATTGAACCTTTCTTACTAGGCAAGTAACAAACTAAAAATTTTTTGAATCAATCACATTAATTGTTAGTAAAGATTTTGAAATTGTGAAATGAAATTAAGAAAAAGATTTTGAAAATCAATTTTAAAAGTTTTCGAAAATCATAAAAGAAAAATGAAAAAGATTTGATTTTTGAAAAAGTTTTGAAAAGATAGGATTTTTTTTTTGAAATTGAAATCTTGACTTGACTAACAAGAAACAACTAATTTTAAAAAATTTTGGAAAAGTCAATCCAAAGATTTCGAAATTTATGAGAAGAAAAAGGGAAAGATATTTTTTTTATTTTTGAATTTTTAATGAAGAAAGAGAAAAACAACAAAAAGACTCAAAACATGAAAATTATGAATCAAAATAAATGATGCATGCAAGAACACTATGAATGTCAAGATGAACACCAAGAACACTTTGAAGATCATGATGAACATCAAGAACTTATTTTTGAAAAATTTTCAAGAAAAGAAAACATGCAAGACACCAAACTTAGAAATTTTTTATTTTTAGACACTATGAATGCAAGAATGCATATGAAAAATAACAAAAGACACAAAACAAGAAAATATGAAGATCAAACAAGGAGACTTACCAAGAACAACTTGAAGATCATGAAGAATGCAATGCATGAATTTTCGAAAAAAAATGCACAAATTTTAAAAACATGCAATTGATACCAAACTTAAAAATTGACACTAGACTCAAACAAGAAACATCAAATTATTTTTTTGGTTCTTTTTTTCAAAAATTATTTGAAAAAAGAAAAATAAGGATTTCAAAATTTTTAATAAGAATTCCAGGAATCGTGTACTGTTAGTCTAAAGCTCCGGTCCAGAATTTAGACATGGCTTACTAGCCAGCCAAGCTTTCAGTGAAAGCTCCGGTCCAAAATACTAGACATGGCCAATGGCCAGCCAAGCTTTAACAGATACAAATCAGGCATCGAACAGCTGATACTTCGTTCAACTTGCTTCTATGCTGATGAGTAGAAGCCTCGGTCCAAAAGAATTAGACATGGCTTTACAGCTAGCCAGGTTTCAACATGTTTCATGAAACTCTAGAATTCATTCTTAAAAATTCTGAAGCCATAGAATAATTTATTTTTTTGAAAATTTTTTCGAAAAAATAAAAAGAATGAAAACAAAAACTTAAAATTAAAATAAAATTACCTAATCTGAGCAACAAGATGAACCGTCAGTTGTCCAAACTCGAACAATCCCCGGCAACGGCGCCAAAAACTTGGTGCACAAAATTGTGATCTCAATGGCGCCAACAACTTGGTACGCACAATCGTAATCTTGCTTCTTTGTCACAACTTCGCACAACTAACCAGCAAGTGCACTGGGTCGTCCAAGTAATAAACCTTACGTGAATAAGGGTCGATCCCACGGAGATTGTCGGCTTGAAGCAAGCTATGGTCACCTTGTAAATCTCAGTCAAGGCGGATTCAAATAGTTATGGTGAATTGATAATTAAAATATAAATAAACATAAAATACGGATAGAGGTACTTATGTAATTCATTGGTGAGAATTTCAGATAAGCGAATGGAGATGCTTTTGTCCCTTCTGATCCTCTACTTTCCTACTGTCTTCATCCAATTCTTCATACTCCTTTCCATGGCAAGCTTATGTTGGGTTTCACCGTTGTCAATGGCTACATCCCATCCTCTCAGTGAAAATGGTCCAAAATGCGCTGTCACCGCACAGCTAATCATCTGTCGGTTCTCGATCATACTGGAATAAGATTCAGTAATCCTTTTGCGTCTATCACTACGCACAGCACTCGCGAGTTTGAAGCTCGTCACAGCCATCCCTTCCCAGATCCTACTCGGAATACCACAGACAAGGTTTAAAATTTCCGGATCTCAAGAATGACCGCCAATAATTCTAGCCTATACCACAAAGACTCTGATCTCATGGAATGGAAGGCTCGGTTGTCAGGCGAGGCAACCATGCGTCATGAATCAGGAGGCTAAGAGATACACATTCAAACTTGTTTGCATGTAGAACAAAAGTGTTTGTCAGGCACGCGTTCATAAGTAAGAATGATGATAAGCGTCACATAATCATCACATTCATCATGTTCTTGTGTGTGAATGGATATCTTAGAGAAGAAATAGGCTTGAATTGAATAGAAAAACAATAATACTTTGCATTAATTCATGAGGAACAGCAGAGCTCCACACCTTAATCTATGGTGTGTAGAAACTCTACCGTTGAAAATACATAAGAACAAGGTCTAGACATGGCCAAATGGCCAGCCTCCCAAAGAGGGTTCAATCATCAAAACATGATCATAAGATCTCTCCCAAGATGAAAATACAATAGTAAAAAGTTCTATTTATACTAAACTAGTTACTAGGGTTATAGAAATAAGTAAATGATGCAGAAATCCACTTCCGGAGCCCACTTGGTGTGTGCTTGGGCTGAGCATTGAGCTTTCATGTGTAGAGACTTCTTTTGGAGTTAAACACCAGGTTGTAACCTGTTTCTGGCGTTTAACTATGCTTTGCAACCTGTTTCTGGCGTTTAACTCCATAATAGAGCAGAGAACTGGCATTGAACGCCAGTTTGCATCGTCTAAACTCGATCAAAGTATGAGCTATTATATATTTCTGGAAAGCCCTAGATGTCTACTTTCCAACGCAATTAAGAACATGCTATTTGGAGCTTTGTAGCTCCAGAAAATTCACTTTGAGTGCAGGGAGGTCAGAATCCAACAGCATCTGCAGTCCTTCTTCAGCCTCTGAATCTGATTTTTGCTCAAGTCCCTCAATTTCAGCCAGAAATTACCTGAAATCACAGAAAAACACACAAAATCATAGTAAAGTCCAGAAATGTGATTTTTATTTAAACACTAATAAAAATATACTAAAAACTAACTAAATCTTACTAAAAACATACTAAAAACAATGCCAAAAAGCGTATAAATTATCCGCTTATCAGATACCAAGAGGTTTAAATCTCAGTTTCATGAATCAAGGTATCATAGGCTCATGGAATCAAAGCACGTCATTTTGGAGATGGGCTTTAGACTAAGGGGTGGAGAGTATCCTATCATGAGAAGAATTACCAAGGAAAGGAGGTGGGAACTTTGTGTGAACCTTTAACAGACATCAGTGCAGTCATGATAAGAGAATTCTACGTAAATACTGTGAAGACAAGCCAGGACAGCCCTCCTTATAAGAGATATGTCAGGGGTGTTGAGGTATATTTTAGTCCACCATCAGTCATGAGGGCCCTACAGTTGAGAGTGATAACCTATGGAAAGCTTAGCTTTGAGGAAAGATTACAGGGTGAGAATGACCCTGACGAGATATTACATGGGTTATGCTTTGAAGACAGAGACTAGGAAAGGGACTCAGAGGGAGCTCCAAGCCATTTGAAAAGAATAGATCTCATACCAGAGGCCAAAGGGTGGTACGAGATAGTGAGGAAGTCTATACTGCCTACTGCAAACACCTCAGAAGTCACAATCCAGCGAGCTATCCTGACATATTGCATCTTAAAGGGAGGAGAAATCAACCTCTCACAGCTCATAGCAGGCAGCATTCAGGAGATGGCCGAGAGCACAAGCAAATCAAGTAGGCTTGGTCACCTAAGCACTATTCTGAGGCTGTGCAACAGGGCTGGGGTGCTCTTTGAAGATGAAGATACAGAGAAGGTAAAAGGAGGCAGGGGAATCACAAGGAGAAGCATGAAAGGTGCTACTGATGATGACAATCAAGAGGAAAGAAGATCCCAAGGAAGAAGAAGACCACAAGAAGAGGGAGAGCAAGCTTCTGGTGCACTGGATTTGAGTCAAATGTAGAGAACCATTGAAGAAATGTCTCAACAATTCGCAAAAGCACAGGAGCAATATCAAGAACAATATTTGAGGCAACAAGAGCAGTATCTGAAGGATCGAGAGCAACAAGAGAACTGGCAGCGCCAAAAAATGGAACAATAAGAGAAATGGCAGCAACAAATGATGGCTCAACAACAAGAATTTTAAACAAAGATTCTTGATGGGCAAAGGGAACAATCAGCAGATTTTTGAGAATCATATGATAGATTGTCTTTGCGACAAGCCAAGTATGGGGAATACACTCAGAATCTGTATCAGTGGAAGAACATATATCATACCATTGGGGAGCATAGACACATGGATAGAATGGAGTATGATATAGAAACCCAATCAAAGTTGGATTATGTAGTCCACAGCATGCCAGCATTGAAACCACAGATCAAGTCATTTGAGCAATGCCAAGAGTTAGTAGACCATCAGAGAGTAAGAACCAAGAAGCATGTAGCACACATGCGGCATGGGTTGGAGGAGGCTGGACTCTCAGGTCTGATAGACCCTATTTGAGATCGAAGGTGCCCTGTTGAAGAACCTCAAGATGCAACCAAGAAGAGGAAGAAGAAAGGAGAATCAAGCAGGAGCAATGAGCACGACAATTAGGAGGTGATGGAGTTTCTTTCATGTTTTTCAATTAAATAGGGATGATACATACCTGAAACATGATATGCCTCCAAATGCTTAATGTTTTGCACATTCATATTCTAAGTAGTTTTCTTACAAGTGATCTGTATTGTGCTTGTTATCAATCATTTGCTTAAATTCTGTTTTGTTCTCTTCTGCATAAATAAAAGAAAAATGTTTGAAACAAGAAAGTAATTGTTCAATGTTGTAGAAATTAGAATGAGAATTCAGTGGTGGTACTTGTTTGATTTAATGATTATCTCAATAATAAAAGCTGCATAATAAAATGTTTCTTGAAGTATGAATTAGGTTGCTATTATAAAGCCTTTTTATTAATGAATACCCCTTGAGAAGGAAGCAAAATAAGAAAGAAAAAGAAAAAGAAAAGCCAAGAATTGGCAGAGAAACAAACAATAAGGCTAGACACCAATAGCTTGGACCTTAGGACATATGCCTGTGGTGTTTTTGTACTAAGATATGCTTGGACAATTAGGTTCTGAGGAGTATTTTAAAACTTGGCCACTTGGATTAACTAATCTGGGATTGCCAACCGAAAGTCCATTATCAAGAGCAACCTAGTTACAAAATATTTAGTAATCCAAAGAGATTCTGGGCATAATGTTCCTAGGAAGAAATTGTGAGCCAAGTGTCTATGGTGAAGAAGTGTTGAGCAAAAACTAAGCCAAAAGGCTGCTGCAACACTTGTCCACCAAGCTTTCATTAATAAATAAGCTTTCTAAGCAAAAGAAAGAAAGAAAAAGCTAACAGGGATCAATCAAAAAGCAAGGAAGCATAACAACAACTCTAGTGAACCTTTAAGGAAACATTTCATATCAGATAGCTAAGAATAATTGAGCTACATTTGTCTGCATAAAACCCTATGAACCAAGTTCAATTATCTGCTAAATAAGGACATGTATGCTTCTCTGTTTGATTTCATTTCTTCTTATGTTGAGTGCTTGCTTGGAGACAAGCAAGATTTAAGTTTGCTGTTGTGATGACAAGTCATCTTATGCTAGCTTTTCAAGCATTTTTCACTTGTTTCATTAGATTTTATGCACTTTCTTGCATTATAAGTAAGTGATTTGGAGTGGATTTGCATGGTTATGTCAATTCAATCAACCATCAATTATTTGCCACAAAATCATGAGGTTTAAGCTAGAATTAGTTGGTTTTTGAATGATTTAGAAATCTTGTGAATTTGGTGATGCTTTGATTGGTTGTTTTGATTACTTGTAGGTGAAGAAATAATAAAAAAAAGGAAAAAGGAATCTTAAAGCATGCTTTGGACCTTAGGCCATGCTTTGAAAAGCGTGACCCAAGACATTAAAGCATTGCACATCAAAAGGGGCAAGGGCCAGCGCTTGAATAATGAGCGCAGCGCTCTCTAATTGAGCGCTAGAGGAAGAAGCACCAAAGCAAAGGTAAAGGCGCTACGTTAAGTTTCCAAACGAAGCGCTACAAGGATGCCAAATTAACAAGCCCAGTGCTCAATTGGAGAAAGCGCTACGTTAACTTTTTTCACTTTATCGTGGCCCATCAAAAATAAAAGCAAGGCGCGATATCAAGAAGTAAAGCCAGCCAAGTTCGAAATGGGAACCAAGAGAAGTGCACACAAGGCATAGAAAGGGTGCTACGTTAATTCAGTTAACTAAGCGCTACTTTACTACACGAAATTTGGCACAAAGGGGACAGCCAGGGATCAAAAGTGGGAGCCTCAATCCAAAGCATGTAGCGCTACGTTGAAGCTCTTAACCGAGCACTAGCAAATGAAGCCAGCAAGATTCGAAGAGGGAGCCTCACTCCAAGGCAAGGGGCGCTACGTTCAATTCACTAACTGAGCGCTACAACCAAAGGCTTGGCACGAGCCTGGGACAAGGCAAGAGAGCGCTACGTTTCCTTTCTTAACCGAGCGCTCCACTGGAAGGTGGCCCTTGGTCTAATTTCAATTAAAAAGCCATCTTGGATTCACTTCTTTACCAATTTGAAAAGCCCACTCCAAATTCTAAAAATCAAAAAAAGAAAGTGTATAAATAGGAGTTAGTTTGATTTGTAAAAGGGGTTTCTTCTAATTTTTAGCTGATTTTTCATTTTCTTTAACTTTAGTTTTCATTGAGAGCTCTGAAACTGAGATTGGATCTGAGTCTTGCTCTCTAGTTTTCTATTTACTTTCTTCTGCAACCTCTACTTTCTGTTTTGAATTTTGGGATTGAGATTGAAGAAATTCTATTTCAATTCTTAATCTGAAATTCATCTTTGCTCTTCTGTTGCATAATTCTGAGAATTGAGGAATTGAATTTGAGTTTCATTTGCTGTTTCATTTACATTTCTTCTGCAATTTCTTTTCTGTTGGATCAAGGGGGTAATTGAGATCTAGATCTACTTTCTAATCTCATTGCTCCTCTTCAATCCTCAATTTCTCTTTTAGATTTCATAATTGAGCTAAGTTTTCTATCTGTTTTGCTTCTTCAAGCAATTTTCCATTTCTGCTTAGATCTTCTGCAACTCATTTCATCTTCTACTTCTCTGAATGATTACATTTTGCATTTTCTTGTTAAATTCTGAATGCCAGCTTCCAAATCCCTTTAATCTTCAAGCAATTTAAGTTTCTCAGTAATTTAGATTCAGTCATTTATTTTTCTTGCACTTTAAGCTTCAGCCTTTTACATTTCTTGCAATCTAAGTTTCAGTCATTTACATTACTTGCACTTTAAGTTTCAGCTCAATTTACATTTTCTGCACTTTAGATTCTGTCAATTTCCCCTCTCCCTTTTATTTTCATGCAATTTAGCTTCTGTTGATTACAATTCACTCAAATCATCAACTGTTTGCTTAACTAAATTCATCACCTAACTAAAATTGCTCAATCCATCAATCCATGTGGGATCGACCTCACTCATATGACTAATTACTACTTGATGCGACCCGGTACACTTGCCGGTGAGTTTTGGTGTGGAATCTGATTTCCACACATCATTACGTGTCACTTACGCGTATGCGTCCCTTGCAGCGTTCACAAAACAAATGTAGCGTTCATGCAATGAACGCTCCTCCCATGCGTACGCATCATTCGCGCGTACGCGTGGGTTGCAAAATGTCAAATCCACGCTGCGCTCAATTCACGCATTCGCACGCCTTCTAACAAAAATCACATCCACGCGTATGTGTCAAGCATGCGTACGCGTCGATAGCAAATCTTCGAATCCAAACTTCGCACTTTGTCTCAGGCGTTCTCTGATAACGAACGTAGCGTTCTCACTGAGTGAACGCTGATCACATCCACACGTACGCGTCATGCACGCGTACGCGTGGGTCTTCAAGATTTGTATTTCGCGCCAAGAGTTTCTCCTTGTTTAAATCATGGGCCACGCTTTTAAAAGCGTGGCCTAAGGCTCCAAAGCGTGCTCAAACTTCAAAAGTATGTCCAAAATTCTTCCTTTGAGCTTATTTTGTGCTTTCTGCTTCTTTTCCTTCATCTTTTCACCTATCATCAACCAAACAAATACATCAAAGCCTTGGCATAATTATCAAATCTTGTATCATTCATATTATCAACTAAATCTTGTAAGAAATCTAATGAAAATGCATAAAATTACCAATGTTTGATTGAATTAAGACAAGCATGAAATTATCACTCAAACACTTACTTATTGCCTAAAAATGCATGAACACCAAATAAAAACTAATAAAAAAGGCTTGTGAAACTAGCCTAAGATGACTTGTCATCAACCTCTAGGAGCAAAACTCTTCCCTCGGTTCTGTGGGAATGATCCCCTTTGGCTTCCCCTCTCTGTAGCTTCCTTCTTCACATATTCCTCGGTAACTCTGCTCTTATTTACCAACTCAGAGAAAGTCCTGATCTCCATAGGCCCTACTGAGCTGTAGATGTCGCTTCGGAGCCCTCCTTCATACTTGATGCATTTTCACTCTTCGAAGTCTCCTGGAGCTCCTTGACACATGCGGGAGAACCTGAACAGCTCCTCAAACTTATCTGTATACTCAGATACAGACATAGTACCCTGCTTCAGCTGCAGTAGCTCCAGTTCCTTGGCTGTCATTACAGAATTCGGAAAGTACTTCTTGTAGAATTCTACCTGGAAGGCATCCCAGGTGATAGGATCATCACCCTACTGCAGGAGACATCGGGTTCCCTGCCACCAATGTGATGCTTCTCCGGTGAGCAAGTAAGTATCAAACTCGATGCATTGTTCCTCAGGTACCAACTGCGCTTGTAGTGCTCGCTCCATAGCTTGAAACCAAGTGTCGGCTTCAGTCAGATTGGTGGTTCCCTTGAACTTTGGCGGATCAACCTTTAGGAAGGTCGCCAACGTCATCTGACCTTGAGTCCCATTTTCGCCATTTCTCCCATTATGATTGTTGTTCATCTGCTACCCGAGTACCTTAGCAGTGGCCTACATAGCAGCAGCCATGTTCTGCAATGCAGCCATGAAGTTCACAGGGTCATTCGGGTTGGTTTTCGACCCTTGAGTACTGATAAACCCCAATTGCGTGGTTTATCTTGTGCTTATTTTGGGGGATTTTATCACCTTTTCCCACATTTATTTAATGAAATAGCATGGTTTTGTAATTCTCCCTTGATTTGTGCTTAAATGTGAAAACATGCTTTTTAGGCAAAAAAATTGGTGATTTTAATTCACTTTAATTCCATTCGATGCCTTGATGTGTTTGTTGAGTAATTTCATAAGGCAAGTATCGGATGGAAGAAATGAGAAGAAAAGCATGCAAAGTGGGAGAACTCATGAAGAAATGAAGGAACCGTAAAGCTGTCAAGTCCGACCTCTTCGCACTCAATCGACCATAACTTGAGCTACAGAGGTCCAAATGAGGCGGTTTCATTTGCGTTGGAAAGCTAACATCCGGGGCTTCGAAATGATATAAATTTTGCTATATGTTGCTTCGCGTTCAGGGGCGCACACTCGCACTTTGCGCGCGCGCGCCGATGCTGTCCGTGGCCCACTTTAATGAAATCGCCCCCAGCGATTTTGCAGCTCACTTTGGGCCCAACCCAACTCATTTCTGATGCTATTCAAGCCAAGGATTGAAGGAGAGTCAACACACTTAGTCATAGTCTAGTTTCATTATGCTTTAGCTTAGTTTCTAGAGAGAGAAGCTCTCACTTCTCTCTAGAATTTAGGGTAGTTTAGGTTTAATTTTCTTAAATCCAATTTTCAATTCTTGTTTTGATTTAGTCTTCCCTTTTAATTTCTTGTTACTACATCTTTGTTCTTCTAGTTTTACTTGTCATTTCTTATTTTGCTCTCTTTAATGTTGATGAACAATTGTTGGATCTTAATTTTCGTTAATGCAATTTTATGTTTCCATGTTCTTTTATGTTGATCTTGCTTTATATTATTGATTAATTGCTATTGATAGTTATGGGTTTCCTTTAATGTTTGCATTTTATGATGTTTACTTTTCTTGTACACTAAGTGTTTGATAAAATGTTTTCTCTAGTTTTTGAGTAGTTTTCTTTGCTCTTGGCCTAGGCTAAGGGAATTGAGTGACCTTGAGTCATTTGGGTCTCATTGAATTGGTGATTTGAGAACCCTGTGTGATCAATTTGAAGCTCATTGACGCTAACCCACTACTAAGCTAATTAGTAGATAGGTTAGGACTTATGGGTGGATGTGATCAAGCCTATTTAACGTACTTCAAGCCTAGGAGTAGATATTACATACTTAAGGCTTTGGAAGTAGATTTAATGGGTTGGCCTCTCATAATTATCAATATTTGGTATGTAGACAAGGATGGTGATCTCAATTACCTATGTCTAGCCAATAGTTCTTACTATTTCTTTTATTAGTTCTTGTTGTTTTACTTTCTTATCATTTATATATTCTTGTCAAATATCAAATCAACCCCCCCTTTGCATTTTCATAGCCAATAATTAAACACTTCATTGCAACTCTTCGTGAGACGACCCGGAGTCTTAATACTTCGGTTAATTCTCATTGGGGTTTGTACATGTGACAAAACCATAAATTTAATTTGATATGAGAGTTGTTTGTTGGTTTGGAGCTATGCTTACAACGAAATTCTTATTTCTACAAGAGAAATTTCTTACCGACAACGATTCCAACTTATCAAATTAATGGCGCCGTTGCCGGGGAGTTGCAATGGTGTTATGTTTTTGGCTATTGTACATATGTGAATAGTGTGAATAGCTTGATTTTTGGATTACTTGCTTTTTTTTACTAGTTTTAGGATTTGGTTTTCTTTGTTTCTTATTTGATTTTATTTTTCCTTTTCTCTTGCTATCATGAATTCTCACCTTGGCTATGAGTTTGGTTCTAATTGTGTTGTAGAAAATGTGAACTTCAATGATGACACTCATTATGGATGGAACCAACAAAGATGGGAGGAGCCTCAAGGAATTAATCACTCCTATTGGCAACAACCTCCGGATACTTATAGGTATAATTACCATTCTAATACATGTCAATTCAATGGCTATGGTGACTCCTTTTGTGATAATCAAGCACCACCACCATATGCTTATGATTCTTATCCTCAACATGAACCTCAACCCTACTCACAAGCCCCTTTTCACCAAACACCTCCATATGACCCCAACCCATATCCACCATACCAACCGCCTTATGATCCATATGAACCATATGAAGAACCACCCCAATTCCACCACCAATACCCTCAAGAACCACCACCTCACTACCTTTACCAAGATGAATCACCTCCCATGTATGATAACTTTCAACCACATAATAAATTTCCCTTTCCACCACAACCCTCCAAGGAAGAACACCCACATCCATCCATCCAAGAGTCAATGGATCGTCTCAAGGAAGAAATGGATCAGCTTCAAGCAATAATCCGTCAAAAGGAGCAAGAGGAAGTCCAAAGGAGGAATTATGAAGCTATTGAGGCTAACCTTGCCAAAATTAAAGCCAACTTAGACTCATGGGACTCATGCAACAAGCAAAGCATCTCCACAGATGAGTGTGAGAAATCAACCGAAGAAAGGAGCATGAAGGAGATTTTAGAATCTCAACATGAGGACAAGGAGATGGGGTATGTCTTACAACAAGTGGAGGAGGGAGAGATTGTTAAAGAAGAAGAAGAAGTGGTTGAAGAGTTAGAGGAAGTTGAACAAGAGGTGGATTCCAAGTTTGAGAACACTTCCACACCAAGTAACATTGTTGAGGAATTTGTGGAAGTTGTTGAACCCTCTTCCATTGAGCTTGAAGGCGATGTTAAGGAGGGTGCGCAACCTCCTAAGCATATAATGAATGATGAAGAATTGGAAGAAGGTGAGCAAGCAACAAATCTTCCTCTTAAAGATGAGCCCACACCAACACATGATCCTTTGGTATTTAAAAAATCTTCTCCTCTTGAAATTGAGGTGGATGTTGAGACAAGTTCTACATTACCTCCAAGTTGTGATATGAAAAATGGAGGAGAGCTAGAAGAGGTTGGTGAGGAAGTAATTGGACATGAAGAGCCTTGTCAATAGGTGAACATGGAAGAAGCTTGCCAAGAGGTGGAGGTATTCAAAGAAGAGCACAAGGGAATGGAACTTACAGGACCATTGGAGACGTCCCTTCCTAAGTTACCATCCAACACAACATTCAAGTGGGTAAAACTCTTATCCCTAAGCTTTAATTTCTCACTTGAATATGGTTTGCTTGAGACGGATGGGCAACTTAGAGCTCTTTGTGGGGTTAAGAACAAAAGAAAATTGAGTAGTGGGTGGAAATGTCAATCAAGGTTCTTTATGGTTGGAAATTCAAAGTTCAAGTGCAATGATTGGTATAATTCTCAACTAAAAGGGTCTAGGAAGATGCTTTGGTGTTCACTTGAGAATTCGGATCACTTTCCACCCAATTGGAATTGTGATGATCAACTTGAAGATGGGTGTAGAAACAAGATTTGGGATCCAGGAATAGATGAAAATCAATTTTGGAAGCCCTTAGCTTGTGTGCAACTTCATCAAAGCTTGGTGCTATTAGTTTTGAATTTTGGAGCACAATGGAAAACCAAGCATTGGTGGAGGTTCCAAGATGAATTCAAGCACAAGCCACCATAACAAGGAGCTTCCCAAATGTCCAACTTAAGGACTTAAACTAAAAGTGCTAGGTGGGAGACACCCCACCATGGTAAACTCTTTCCACTCTCTTTTAGATTTGGTTAATAAGTGATTTGAGTTACCATTGTTAGGTAGTTTTCTTCTTTGCAAACTTTTGTTTTAATATTTTGGTTGTTGGTTTGTTTCATTAGATTTGTGTCTTAAGTTTGTAGCTTAATTGTTGAGTTTATTCAGTAGTTTAGCATGTTGAACAAGGCTTTTATGGTGTTTGGATAGCTGTTTGGAGGTTTGGAATGCTTGGATTGGTGCAAGAACATGAAAAAATTTTGAAAAACAGAGCACCATCCACGCGTACGTGCACTGCGCGCGTACGCGCGCCTCAAGCATTTTCGATCATCCACGCGGACGCGCCATGTACGCGTACGCGTGGATGCAAAGATTTCACCTCCAAGCCAAATTTCAGAGAGCTGTGCCTAACTTGCGCCTACTTTGTGCGCGAGGCACAAACCAACTCGCGCGTGCGCGCACGCACGCCATGCGTGTGCGCGCCGATAGCGCCATTTGCACTCCTGGTACATTTTCCAGAGAGTTGTGCCACTTTTGTGCCTATTCTGTGCCTACCACCCGCGCGTGCGCGCACTTTGCGCGTCCGCGCCGGTAAAAAAAAAAGGAGTTTTTTATTTTAATAATGGTGTTGAATTTTCTTATTCAATTGTTGAGAATTTCTTGGTTTATCTTGGTGCTTCTTGACTTGTTTGATATTGATGGGTAATGAAACTTTTGAATCAATGCTTAATCTTGTATGACTCTTGTATCCTTTGTGCATTGATATGAGCTTACATGTTTTTTTTTTCATTACCCATTCTTTCTAGTTGAACTTGATGCTTTTGAGTGCTCTTCATGCTTTGACTTTACTCTTGCATCAAGTGTTAGTCAATATGCCTTAGCTTACATTGTCTTCTCACTCACATGTTGTAGCTACCATGTAGTGAGGACCCTATTCTTATTTGGCATTAGCCCCTGCCTATATTATATTTGCTTTAATATCGTTGATATAGGCTTAATTCTCTTTCTTTTTCTCTCCTTTGAGGTTGGCCACCAAAAGAGGGAAAGGATAAGCTTCAAATGGGGCAACAAACAAGTCCATCTGCACAACCTTTTGAAGGATCTCATCAATTGCAGCAACCCACCCACCTTGTTCTTCTTTGCATGCACCGAGGACGGTGCAAATTTCTAAGTGTGGGGAGGTCGTCCGACCGATTTCCATGGGTAAAAATTTCTTTCCTTCAACACCAATTTCTTTGTTAGTTAGTTGTTGCATTGCATGATAGGTTGCATGTTAGTTATAATTTGTATATATTCTGTCATTTCTTTTTATGTTAGGACTACTTGGTTAGGGTGATGATTTCTTTTCCAAGAAAAAATTATTTTAGGGCACCCTACCAATTTGAAAAAAAAAAATTTTGTGACAAACTTTCTTGAAAGAATTTATTTTGGAACATGGTTTTTGAGCTAAGAACACAAGCTTGTGAGATTTGAGCCTAACTGCGTGGTTACATTTTATAACCACTTATTCTTCCTTCTTGTGTGTAGTATTCTCTTTCTATGATTGTAATCTTTGATTTGTTTGATTCTCTATGTCCATTATTTTGTGTATTCATGCATTTATATGATTGAGGCCATTGTTTCATTAGCTCACTTACCCAAATAGCCCTACCTCTTCATTGTTAGCCAATTTGAGCCTACGATTAACCCACTTTGTTCTTAATTTTAGCACATTACAAGCCTTAAAGCGAAAAACAATAAATGTCCTTTATTTGGATCTTTGATTAGCTTAGGCTAGTGTGTGTGTATCATTCAAGTATGGAAAAACTTGGGACATTGGTTGAGAAAAAGGGTAGTTTTGTATTTTGTTGTAAATATTAGGAATTGGGTAGATACTCATGTATTGATAAAATATATAGACCTTATGCATTGATGTTCATGTATATAGTTTGAAAAAAAAAAGAAGAAAAAAAATTATAGAAAGAAAAGAAAAAGAAAAGAAAAGAAATAAAAAGGGGACAAAATGCCCCGAAGCAAAGTGAAGCTCAATAAAGATCAATGCATATGAGTTGTAATCAAAAAGAAAATGCATGAGTATGTGAAAAAGTGAAAAATGGGTAGTTAGGATAGTCTAAATTGTATAGGTTGCTATACAGGTTAGGTGGGAAGTTTAAGGTAATCAAAGATTCAAATTTCAAGTCCACTTGACCAAATATGCATCCTTACCTTAACCCTAGCGCCATTACAACCTATGAAAAGTCCTCATGATAATTGTGTGCATGCATGAAATCAATGTTGATTATTAGATGAAAAACAAATCTTGGAAAGCATGATTAGGAGAGCATTGAGAGAGTCGACCCTATACACTTGAGCGATTAGAGTGCAAACACTTTCGGTGAGGGTTCGATGCTCAACTCCATGATTCCCGGCTTTCATGAGCGTTCTTCTTGCAAGTCTACTTGAACTTCATTTTTATACTTGAATTGGTAGGATTCATGAGTCATCATACGACCTTAGCCCTACCCGTTTATACATGCTCTTGGAGGATTGATTTATTTTTAACCAAGTAGGTAGAATCATTTTGCATTTAGTTGCATTCATATAGTTTAGGTTGCATATAGTTTATTTACATTGAATAAATGTTGATACCCTTTGTTCTCTCTTGATTTTAGCATGAGGACATGCTTAGTTTAAGTGTGGGGAGATTTGATAAACCCCGATTGCGTGGTTTATCTTGTGCTTATTTTGGGGGATTTTATCACCTTTTCCCACATTTATTCAATGAAATAGCATGGTTTTGTAATTCTCCCTTGATTTGTGCTTAAATGTGAAAACATGCTTTTTAGGCAAAAAAATTGGTGATTTTAATTCACTTTAATTCCATTCGATGCCTTGATGTGTTTGTTGAGTAATTTCAGGTTCATAAGGCAAGTATCGGATGGAAGAAATGAGGAGAAAATCATGCAAAGTGGGAGAACTCATGAAGAAATGAAGGAACCGTAAAGCTGTCAAGTCCGACCTCTTCGCACTCAATCGACCATAACTTGAGCTACAGAGGTCCAAATGAGGCGTTTCCAGTTGCGTTGGAAAGCTAACATCCGGGGCTTCGAAATGATATAAATTTTGCTATATGTTGCTTCGCGTTCAGGGGCGCACACTCGCACTTTGCGCGCGCGCGCCGATGCTGTCCGTGGCCCACACTACAAAAAAAAACTGATTAAAACGTCATTAATATTAAGGCAGTTTTTTGAAAACGCCACAATATTCATGGATTAAGGCAGTTTATGTCACTGCCATAATATATTTGTAAATCAAGGATATTTTAAGTGATTTTGGCAGTACTAATCGCTGTAGAAGAAAGCCCAACCTAAACCTAATTGCAAGTAGAAGAGTAGAGCGTGAGCAACGAGCTTCTCCTCCAGTGGCTTCTTCTCCTCCATTGATGCGAGCTTCTCCTCTATTCTTGTGAGCTTCTCTGCCATTGATGCGAGCTTCTCCTCCATCGAGCTTCGGCGTTCTATCTTGTGCGAGCTTCTTACCCTAACTCGTATTTTCCGTGTCCGTTCTCCCTTCTAGGTTTTTATACAAAACTCTTATCCTCTTCTTCTTCATCTTCTTTTGATTCATGATTTGTTACTTCCTCTCTTTTTATTACTATTCTTTCGATTCCTTGTTTTATGTGTGTGAGAGTTGCGTTGGTGTGGCAGAATTCGAAATCTTCATCACTGCTGCTCTGCGAGCTTCTCCTCCATCAATGATTCTTCTCCTCCATCGATGTCATGTCCATCAATGCTTCTCCTCTGATGGTACATTTGCTTCCGTGGATGCGATTTGCGAGGTATTCTATTAGTTTCTGTTCTTCGAGCTTCTCATCTCCTCATCTACCTTATTTCGTTTGATTTTAGGTTTTGATTGTTCTATGCCAACTGCTACTTATTTTATTTAATTCCAGGTTTTGATTTTCTTCCTTGTTCAATTTATTTTTAGGTCAAAAATTGGGGATTGTTAGAAGAAATTGAGTAAGGTCTTCACTGAATTTCTTCATAATTATAGGATTGATTAGAATCATGTGAATACTTGTTTTCTCCTGGTATTACGTGCACTGTGAACTGCATAGATGTTCTTCTTCATGTTTTCTATTGGCAAAAAAGCTTTTAAGGAATTTACTTGAGTTGTTATACTTTTTTTTAAAATTTGAAAGCTTTTAAGAAATTCCTCAATGTTTTCATCCAATCAGGCAACCACTGTCTTCGATAAAAGAATATCTCAAGACATTGCAATTCAGGAGGCGCTTCCATTGCATTAAGTACACCTTAATCGTGGTTAATCTCTGACTCTACAGAAGAAAAGCACAGTTCCAAATTTTAACTACTTAGGTACATGAAGCAAAATATGCATTTGAATGAAGCTGTAAAATTTTCCATTTTGTCTTTTTTTTTCCTGCCTCTTCCTTCAACCCCAAGGCCTTCTAATGCCTTTACATGCTTCATAAATTGCACAACTTAATTGGTTCTTTTACATATATGAGTTAGGACATGACAGCTATAATAATTGGTTTAATTCCAGCTTGCACCTGTCTCAACAATTGTGTTCTGCACACCCGACAGGAAAACATTGGATGTAATAGTTAGCATTGAATACCATCGCTCCTCTCACTCTCTCTGTAACATTACAGATAGATCTTAGTACTCTTATCTGTTGTATTTTTTATCATCCTGTTATTAATGTGATCAAATTCCATTTTTGTTTTAAATCAATCAACTCTTATGACTGATATATGATTTTTTTAAATCAATAGGATGGTATCCTTTTTGCCATAAATATGTTGAATCAACAGCCGCTTCCATTTAGGCAAAGCTCAAGAGATGATTTATGGATGGTGTTTGGGTAAGAGATTTTTTCTTCTCTCATTTATTTATTTTTTAACTGATGTATGTGTAAGATATATTGGAGTCAATATTCAGTTACGGTGCAGATGAAACAAATGAATAAATTTTTAACTTGGAACAACAGTAATTCTTAATCTATATATTTTCTTTTATAAAACATTGATTAATTATAGCTTTTAGCATTATAAAGAGTTAAGAGTGATCTGAACCTTCCGGATGTATCCACTAGGTGTTTATGTGTGTTCTGACAAAGGGATCGAGTGTGAGTGGGGACACACCCCCAAACCATTTGGATTATCGTTGCAAATTATTGTTATTATTTTGGCAGATTCCTGATTTTGCATGCTCGCCAAATCCAGAGAGTGAGTATATTATCCTATTCAAAGCTTCTCTTTCAATTATTCTTTGATATTGTACTTGATTTAGATATTTGGGATCTATATGCTGAAAGATGAGCACGAACCAACCTTAGAAGACGTTCTGCAACCTGGCAAGAACATGTTGGCAGCTGGTTATTGTATGTACAGTAGCTCTTGCACGGTATGCTATCATCAAATTTCCTTCACACATGTGGTGTTATGTTAAGTAGTTTAGTTTGTGTTATTAGCTTCTTTGAGATGAGTTAAATTTTGATTGTATGGATTGATTATTTTAATGTTTTGTTGCTGATTATGCAGCTTGTTTTGCTGCTGATCATTGGTCCGGGCATGGGCACTTCGTGCCATGGCAGGAATTAGCCTTCATGTAATTGCACCTCTTGTTCTTGTTGCGGTGGAAAAATGTGTTTAATCAGGTCAGGTTCTGAAAGTGGACTAAGGATTTTGCAATGTGAGAGGCATGTTATTTTACTCATAATGTGTTGTTTCATAGCAGGATATAACTAATCAAGTGCTGCTTATATGAGGGGCCGCAGTAGAATGATCAAACAGATGCGGTTGAGAAAATCTGCTGTTAGTGTATTTGGATATGTAAGTTGGTCGCTTAATCTTAGTTGTTATAGAAGCGTTCTGTGGATTTCAGAGTATGCTAAGCTTTACTTTTAACCATCATGTCTACTCACCAGCATATATCTCCATTGTCCAGGTTCACGAGGTTAAGGATAACATGAAAGATAGGGTAAGAATTATACATTACTGGTTAATTTTAGTATTGATTTATCAGCAATTGTGTGCCTAGTAAGTGATGATTAGCAAGTAGTGTTCTCTCTTGTCATTGTAGTTTTAAACATGACGTTGTTTTATAATTCACTCTGCTTAGGAAGCCCAAACTTATGGTGATCCTGAACTTCTGGATGATTCTGAATTTTTTCAGCAATAACTGAAAGAATTTTTTGAGACAGTTGATCTTAATTCATCTGGTAAAACACTTTGTGGCTGAAAATCTTCACATATAGCTCTTTTTTCGGCCAGTGTTTTTAATTTCCTCATCAGTAATATTATCCGCCTTGAGGTTTCTATCACTCCCAGATCCCAAATTCTCTGAAGGCCCATGCATTTGATGTAAGTACCTAACAAGGTTGGTTGTTCAAATTATGAATAATTGACCCTGCCTATTTACTTGATAGGATAGGTGAGTTCCATTCCTCCACTCTTTGTGCTGATGACACAAGATCCTCTATGTCTTCAATGATATAAACGAACTTTTACCTTCACCTTGTCACACAACTCAAATTTCACTTTCAGTATCCTTTGTTAGGAGTTGTTTCTAACTTGGTGTTATAATCTGATGTTTCTTGAAAGAATTGAATATAATAAAATTTGAAAAAGTGTCATTTTGTTTAAAGTCCTTTGGAAGGATGCTTAATTTATCAGTTCAAACATTCAACTGATTTACATCCTTACAAAATCTTAGGATTGAGTATTTCCCATGCGTACCAGTTTGAGGGTTAGAAATAGTAGTCATAAGATTAGATGAATAATGTATCCCTAGTTAATAAATAACATCCACAGTGGCAGTAACATTAAAAATATTTTATATAGTTTCTTTATT
Organism: Arachis hypogaea; assembly: GCF_003086295.3. Classification (NCBI taxonomy): domain Eukaryota; kingdom Viridiplantae; phylum Streptophyta; class Magnoliopsida; order Fabales; family Fabaceae; genus Arachis; species Arachis hypogaea. The sequence continues at coordinate 44,446,586 of NC_092051.1, forward strand.
TATGTTTGACTGTATAGAAATACTACTCCTCTGAAGTTCTAGTACTCAAACAATTCAGGAAACATTTTTCCTCCATATTCTTTAAAACCTCTCCTTTCTCTTTTGTGTGGGTTTGCAAATTTTGTTTTCTTATTTTTCATTTTATATTGATTATTTCTGTGTTTATGATGCTTGTCTTAACTATTATGTCCATAATTTTGTAGGCCGTGAAGAAGAGTGATACTATTTTTATTGGTCAATACCTGTTTACAAGAAATGAAACAACTTCTGTGCGGCGAGGTAATGTTGCCTTTCATGGATAAAGTTTATTGCAGAATTTGTTCTTTATTCAATTAGCTCCTTTTACTAAGTTGAGAGAAAATAAATTGATTAACGGGTTGTAGTGATTAGTATTGATATCCAAGACAAACTGAATAACATATATTTCCCAGAAAAGAAACTCGGGTGTAGAATTAATTGTGGGTGGGAGGTTGTTTGTTCTACCATGGCTATATATAATTATATATGATGCTTTAAATGCTTCATGTTATTGTTTTTCATTTTTTTTTTAAATGAATAAGCGTTACTTTGGTTCTTATACCAAAATATGATTATAAATAAGAAAGATTTCAATACCTATAATAAAGAAAAAAACTTGTAGAAAGAGCTAATCAATTAAAAAGTTTAAAATTTTTTTGAAATTAGTAAAAATGCATGTATTTAAACGTTAGATAAAAGATGAACTTCCAGAAAGTAATTATACTCTAGAAAATAGCTTGAAATGTTGGATATTATGATTGGATTGGCCAAACTGTATTACCAAATTCCTGGATTTTATTTGGAGCGGTGAATTTGGCTACGGTAGGTTAGCATTTTTACCTTTTGTTTTTATCTAGGTCAAAATTATTGGAATATTTTATCTATTTTAGGTAGGTGTCTAATTAATAGATTTTTTTTTTTATAAAAATTTAAATTTTGATGGGCTTATCTATATTGGGGGTGGGGATATATGCATAATCATATTGCCCCTGCAGATCAAATCCTTTGATTTCTTTCACTGGCCACTATGTCATATACATGGATATATAAACAAGATTACTGTTTGGTTGTTCTTAATTCTCATTTTTTGTTTAAATTTATTTTGTGATGTTCAAGTTAATGGTTTATTTATTTATTTTTTTTATTTTTTTTTAAATTATATTTTTGTTGTAGGAATTGGATCAAGAGAGTAAGATTCCATCGCCAAAAGAGTTAAAAAGTAGATCTTTTGAAGCGAATAATAGAGCAGTGTGATTTTTTTTTATGATAGAGACTTGATGTATTAAGAGTTATATATTAAGACTTTCAATACTATATTTGTATAGGAGTTATTATTTTTTATTTCCAATACTAAAAAATTATATATTATGTTTAATATTTTATTTATGAGTTATGTAATATTTTGTTGATGAGTTATGATTTCTTGTTATTGTAAAATTTTAAATAAAAAAATTATTTGTTTAATACGGTAAAAATGACCTTTTTAAACGACAAAAAATGTCATTTTTAACCAATAAAAATGGCACTGTCATGGTAAAAACGGCATTTCAAAAATGTAATTTTAACTAACCAAAAGTCACTATGTCAGGGTAAAAACGGCGGTTCAAAATGCCGTTTTAACCAACCAAAACGCTACTTTGTCAGGGTAATAATGGCGGTTCAAACTGCCGTTTTAACCAATAAAAACGCCACTCTATCAGGGTAATAATGGCGGTTCAAACCGCCGTTTTAACCCATTCAAAAACGCCGTTTTAACCAATCAGAACACCACTCTGTCAGGGTAATAATGGCGGTTCAAACCGCCGTTTTAACCTATCCAAAAACCGCCGTTTTAACCCAGGAAATAACGGCGGTTTTAACCGCCGTTTTAACCTATTCAAAAACCGCCGTTTTATCACAGGAAATTGCGGCGATTTTCAGAAAACCGCCGTAATAACCAGAATGGCGCCCAGAATTACGTCACTTCCAAAAACCGCCGTTCTTGGTAATAACGGCGGTTCAAACCGCCGTAAATACCCAAAAAAACCGCCGTTTTAACCAGAATTTTTTGTAGTGCCACTTTAATGAAATCGCCCCCAGCGATTTTGCAGCTCACTTTGGGCCCAACCCAACTCATTTCTGATGCTATTCAAGCCAAGGATTGAAGGAGAGTCAACACACTTAGTCATAGTCTAGTTTCATTATGCTTTAGCTTAGTTTCTAGAGAGAGAAGCTCTCACTTCTCTCTAGAATTTAGGGTAGTTTAGGTTTAATTTTCTTAAATCCAATTTTCAATTCTTGTTTTGATTTAGTCTTCCCTTTTAATTTCTTGTTACTACATCTTTGTTCTTCTAGTTTTACTTGTCATTTCTTATTTTGCTCTCTTTAATGTTGATGAACAATTGTTGGATCTTAATTTTCGTTAATGCAATTTTATGTTTTCATGTTCTTTTATGTTGATCTTGCTTTATATTATTGATTACTTGCTATTGATAGTTATGGGTTTCCTTTAATTTTTGCATTTTATGATGTTTACTTTTCTTGTACACTAAGTGTTTGATAAAATGTTTCCTCTAGTTTTTGAGTAGTTTTCTTTGCTCTTGGCCTAGGCTAAGGGAATTGAGTGACCTTGAGTCATTTGGGTCTCATTGAATTGGTGATTTGAGAACCCTGTGTGATCAATTTGAAGCTCATTGATGCTAACCCACTACTAAGCTAATTAGTAGATAGGTTAGGACTTATGGGTGGATGTGATCAAGCCTATTTGACGTACTTCAAGCCTAGGAGTAGATATTACGTACTTAAGGCTTTGGAAGTAGACTTAATGGGTTGGCCTCTCATAATTATCAATATTTGGTATGTAGACAAGGATGGTGATCTCAATTACCTATGTCTAGCCAAGAGTTCTTACTATTTCTTTTATTAGTTCTTGTTGTTTTACTTTCTTATCATTTATATTTTCTTGTCAAATATCAAATCAACCCCCCCTTTGCATTTTCATAGCCAATAATTAAACACTTCATTGCAACTCTTTGTGAGACGACCCGGAGTCTTAATACTTCGGTTAATTCTCATTGGGGTTTGTACATGTGACAAAATCAAAAATTTAATTTGATGTGAGAGTTGTTTGTTGGTTTGGAGCTATGCTTACAACGAAATTCTTATTTCTACAAGAGAAATTTCTTACCGACAACGATTCCAGCTTATCAAGTACCGGCACGTCCTCTCCCACGGCCTCGACTGCATCCATGAGGCGCCATCTGGTTCCTATACACACCAAACAATCGATATCAAGTTGATCAGTCTCAATATCGGAAGTCTAGTGCTTCAAAGTCCCAAATGCATGCTCATGAACGTCTATGCCAGTTATATCAGTCAGATATCCTAATGGCAGATAAACACAAACATAGAGAATGCACAGAAGCATAGTCAGTCCGTCCCTCAGGCTCTACAAGAACAAACTGCTCTGATACCATAATGTAACACCCTACCACGTAGAGTCTTATTCTTAAGTCATAAGACAGAGGTGACAAGGTATTACGACCTCTATAAACAAAATTTAGTACATATAGTATTGCAAGAACGTTTATAACTAGGAGCCTTTGAAGAAAAAGGGGTATATCAAAACCGTTTAAATCAAAACACGCAACACTCTTATCGATAACGTAAATGAACAGATAGAGAATAAGCTAAAGCGAAAAGATATACAAAAGATTGCCAAAATACAGATATCAAGACTCAGAACTCGGTTTGCGAAGATAACCGGTCCGAGCATATAAGTATATATATATATATATATATATATATATATATATATATATATATATAAGAATTGCCTAAAAGAACCCAAAAGACAAAATACAAAACCTGTTTCTCCAAAATAACCTCTAAGAGGAGTTAATACAAAATACATATACAGTGGAGAATATAAGTATCTAAAAAGGTATATAAGATCAAAATAAAATCCCAAAAGCTAAGGATCTCTGCCAAAAGGAAGTCTCCAGCATGCCTCAGCGAGGAGCCTCACGTCCTACATCTAAAAACCAAAAAAATCTGCATGGGTGAGAACCGCAGGTTCTCAGCATGGTAACAGTGCCCAAATATCTAACATGTAATGTACTGGGAAAGCCAAAGGCAATCCTAGAACCTCCAGATTATAATCAAAGCGTATAAATACAACTAAACCATAAGAAATGAAAACAGGCGACTAACTTAAGGATCTTCAGGCTAACTAGATATCCGCTTTCCAAATCCTGCAAACCTCCCCCGCCAACAGTAATTGAAATGCAAGCACAAGTATATGAAATAAAGAAATGCACAAGTAGGAAGCAAGTAAGACAATTAGGCAATTATCAAGTAATGATGCAAGCAATTAGGCATTCCAAACAAATCACATATAATGCATATGATGCATGCCTGTCCTAGTGGCTGATGAGTCTCATCTGTCGGTTATAAAGCCAACCCGACAAGTCCTGGTAGCTAACCATTGGACTGTCTCTCTATCGTGAATCCCCAACTCGAGTTATACTCAACATAAATCATAATTTCATATATATCCAACACCCTCACTGGTGTATATTTACGGGGGCGATCTCATCCGGAACTTTCACAGTGTCTAGCCACACTTACGACATAGGGTCAGCAGAGAATCAAGTCTCCACCTGGAGCACGTGGTGGCTAGCCACTGCTTTCACCTAGGGAAACTCGTATCTCAGATAGGTGGAGTGCAACCATCAAAATAATCAACAATTCAGCATATATGCATATAAATCACAGCCGTAAATTAACATTCATCTCAGCCACCCGGCTTACAAATCATGATCCGTAATCATCCATAATCATCATTACACACAGCCATTCATCTCACATCATATATAGCACTCCACCATCCTCCTCAACACCTCATATTATCATCATTCATCATACTCATCATAACATCCCCTTTCTTCCTCCACAAGTTACCCTCTTCCCTAGCTTACTCTCATTCACTAGGCATTTTACATCAATTTAAGATTTAGGGGATGAAATTGGGTTTTATAAGTGTGAAATAATATCTCGGAAGGTTACAAGCTTGTTACGAATGTGAAAGACTTAAAAACAATAGCTTTAAAAAGGAACTGGGTCGCGTGCGTACGCACAGGGGTGTGTGTGCGCAGGCCCAGAAGCATTTTTAAAAGTGTGCGTACGCACAGGAAGCAAAATCTCCAAGGTTGAGTGCGCGCACAAGGTGTGCTAGCGCCACCAACAGCATGCCATTCCCAACGTGTGCGTGCACACAGATCTGTGCGTACGCGCAGCTTGCAAGACTTCCTTGGCCATGCACACGCACAGAGCATGCTAGCGCTCCCAGCAGTAGCCCCATTCCTGTGTGTGCATACGCACAAGGCTGTGCATGCGCACAGGCTCAAAATTCCGCGGGGTGTGCACGCACACAGGGCTGTGTGTGCGTACACAAACCAGAAATCACAAATTCTGCAGAATCTTCAGAATTCATATTTTTGAACCAAACTTCCAACGATAATATCTCCTTCCATAAAAATCAGATTTCCATAAAATTTAAACCATTTTAAAGCTTATGAAATTATCTTTCCTTTGATATAAAAATCATCAAATTCCAAAAACGATAGCTCAAGATATGATCCGTTGAAGTTCATCAAAATTCCATTTTTACCAAAACTCATAAACTCCCCATTTTTAAAACATACACTTACCAATCCATACCAAATCAACCCAAAACTCAACCATTCCAATCATCAATCATTTCCAAACCTCTTTCAATCATCAACCCACCAATTCCACCATATTTAGCCAATTCTCAATTTAACAAGTCTCATATCATAATCAACATTTCACACCTCAATCTCCAACAATTATTCAATTTATCAATCACCTCATATACAAATATACACATACCAATATTATCCTTCTATCATGCTCATCAATAAGAGCCTCAACCCATATCATCAATCAAACATATAGTTCATATCACATACAACATTACATGCTTTACCAACCATTACAACCACTCACAATCATTTCCACCATCATTCATACATTTTTAACTCAATCCAAATTATCCAACAAACACATCAACAATTCCAAAGCCCTATCCTAGGGTCACTAGCCTATGTTTTCACAACAACATTACATTTTAGATACAGAAAACTGAAACCATACCTTGGCCGATTCCCGTTCCACCCGAAACACTTCTAATTTCAACCTTCAAGGTCCCCAAAGATTCACCAACAGATTTCCAAGTACAAAGCTCCTTTCTAAGCTTTCCAAAACCACCAATTAAGCTCCAATACTCACATACACAAGGCCTAAGCCACAATATCACACCAAAACACAATAACTAAATATCCAATACCTTAAACTCAACATTCTCACTAGGGTTTTAGATCTTTTACCTCATCCAAGGATCAAAGAATCAAGAACAAGCCTTCGCTTCAAGTTAATTTGAGCCTACAACATCCAAACTCAAAAATCTCAACACTTTACCCACCAAAATTAAAAAATGAGGCCTGAGGATTCGAGGAAGAAAATGTGGCTTACCTCAAGAATAATTGTGTTGGTTTTGTAGAGCTCGACACCGCGGTTGTGTGGCCACAAATGGTGCGTCAATCGGAACTCCAGATCAAAAGTTGTCAACATTGGAAGATGGAACAAGGGTTTGGAAATCGGAGCTCCCAATCTTGGGCCGATTTCTTTAAAATTAGAGTCAAAATTTTCATTTTAAATTTCTCTATCACATTAAACTATAAAAACCTCATTTTTCACTTTCCAGAATATATTTTAATTTGTGGGTTAATTAGCCACTAATTAACTAGGTTTCATACACTGAATTACCGTTTGATGCAATTGAACTCTCAAAACATCATTTTCTGTTTGTCTAACTAAGTAAATCACGCAATCATTATTGTTTAGTCCATCAATTCTTGTGAGATCGACTCTCATTCACTTGAGGTACTACTTGGTACTACCCGGTGCACATGCCGGTTAGTTTGTGGTTATAAATTCCGCATCATCAGGCAAATAGAAAAGAGAGTTATTGTTGTTGTAGGTGCATAAAACAAAATAATAAAGAGAGCAGTACAAAATTAGTGTGGAAACAATAATGAGAAATCAGTTAAGGTTTTGGAGATGCTTATCTTTCCAGATTAGTACTTCTTACTGACTATATCAACAATGAATGATTCATTCTATGGCAAACCCGTAAGTGATTAACGCCAGGGTCAGTGGTCAATTAATCTCGTCTAATCCACATCAAATGCCAGGGTCAATGGTCATTTAATCTGGACGAGGATAAAGCTCATGCAATTCAATCTCTCTTGATCTTACTTAAAGTGCCACAGACAAGGTCAGATCTTTCGGATCAGAGAATGGAGCCCAGTATTCTAGCCTTAGCACCATAGAAACCTTAATTACCCAAAACTGACAGGATTTCATGTCACATATCCTAATCAGCCCCAGGTAACCCTCGGTTTAGGAGATATATTCTCAAGTTGTAGTTTAATACTATCCGATCAGGGACTCATAAGAACTCATTTAGATGAAGAATGACAATACATAATAGAATGGAATCAAACATATGTTAAAATGGAATAAGTAATAATATTAATTCATGGGAACAAGCAGAGCTCCCAACCTTAACCTAGGAGGTTTAGTTTCTCATACTTTACAGAGAAAAACAAAGAAGATCTGTCTGATGGTGTATCTTCTATAACCTAAGTGACCTCCTCTTTAAATAGTAAATACTAACCCTAAAAGATATTAATTTTAAATAAAAAAGTACAAAGATATGACTGGATAAGCCAAGGAGTGTTAAAATCCACTTTGGGCCTACTTTGGTTGTGTGCTTCGGTCAAGGCTTGGCATTCAACTTAGAGAATGGGAGTTGAACGCCCATTACGGGGTGAACTCGTAGCCCTCTGCTCCCTAGCTTGCGTTGAATGCTAGTTTTCGGCGTTCAACGCTGGAGGCTGGTCCTTCTTGGGCATTGAACTCTAGATGTGGACGTTCAACGCTAGTTTTGGGCATGATTCTGGGAGAAAAGGATAGACTATCATATATTTCTGGAAAGCTCTGGAAGTTAGCTTTTCAACGCCATTGAGACTTCACTAATTGGACCTCTATAGCTCAAGATATGCTCTTTAGAATGCACGGAGGTCAGGATTGACAATATCTGCTATCCTTTCTTCGTCCCTGATCAAGATTCTGCCAAACTTGCCCAAAATTCACCCAAAATCATAGAAAAAATACAAAAACTCAAAGTAGCATCCAAAAGATAAATTTTGCACTAAAACATAGTAAAAATTAATAAAATCTAACTAAAAACAACATGAAAACAACTAGAAAAAAGGGTATAAGATATCCACTTATCACAACAACAAACTTAAATTGTTGCTTGTCCTTAAGCAACCAAAAAAAAGATAGGACTAATTGGAAGAGAAAAATACATCAGGTTTTATAGTTGTCAATGAAGCTCAGTTCCAATTACTGAATGGGGCTATTAGCTCTTTATTTCTGAATAGCTTTGGCATCTCACTTTCCTTTGAAGCTCGGAAATATTGGCATCCTTTAGAACTAAAACCCGAATGATATTATTGATTCTCCTCTTTTTGTTTTTCTTGGTTCTTGAACCTAGCTTCTTTTTGGTGCTTTGCACCTTTGAGCCTAGCCGTGCCTCTAAGCATTTTGTTTTCAAGTATTATCACCAGATACATAAATGCCACAAGCACTTAACTGGGGGAACCCTTTAGATTTGAATTTAGCTTTGCTTAAATTCTCAGACAGTGATGCTCAGAGTTCTTAAACGTACTCTTTATTGCTTTAGATCATAACTTTAAATGCTTATTCTTAAGATTTTCTTGACACCTTCACACCACAAGCATATAGTTAGGGATAGCAACTCATTTGAGCTTTTTAGGCCAATTTTGACCCTCCTAACCATTGATGCTCAAAGCCTTGGATCCTTTTTCTTTTGATTTTTCTTTTTCTTTTTATTTTATTTTTTTCTTTTGCTGTTTTTTTTGTTTCAAGAATCAATCCTTTTGATATTTCAGAGAATTAATAATAATTATCTAAATTCACTGTTCTTCAAGAGCCAATATGCTTAACTTCAATATCAATTATGCACAGTTAATTCATACATTCAGAAAATAAAGATAAAGCCACCACATCAAAGTAATTGGAATAAATCGTGATATAACTTGAAACCTTGTACATCTTTACTATTCCTTTTTCAATAAATTTTTATTTTAAGCTTGTTGAGGGATACATGAGATGTCTTATAACAAAACAAAGAAAAGAAAATAATACTAGAAAAGAACAAAATACTAAATGTGATCATACACTAGAATAGAAGATAGATAATAAGATAAAGCACAAAGAAAACAGAAATAAAACAAACGAAAGGAGGATGAAACTAAACCACCTTAGTGACGGCGGCTACTGCTCCCTCCAGGGAATCCTCTGGAGCATTTGAGCTCCTCAATGTCACGCCCCTATCTCAGCTGCCCATCCATCATGCTCCTCTAATCCTCCATTATTTGATGGAGAATGGATGATTGATCTTGATGCTCTATCCTCAGCTGATCCATAGATGAAGTCAACTCTCCTAGAGATGTAGTCAATTGGTCACAATAATCTCGGGGAAGGAAGTACATTCCTTAAGGCATCTCCAGGATCTCTGGTGGAGGCGGCTGAATAGGCTCATGCTGTGGTCCATTTGCAAGCTCTCTCACATACTCCATCCTCCTTTTTGTGATGGGTTTGTCCATCTCAATGAGGGTATCTCCTCCTATGCGAACTCCAGCTGAAATGCATAGGCGATAAATGAGGTGAGAGAATGCTAGCCTTACTTGGGTGGAGGCCTTCTGAGCTACCTTGTAGATCTATTGATGAATCACCTCGTGCACCTCCACCTTATTCCCGAGCATGATGTAATAAATCATCACCACCCTCTCTATTGTAACCTCAGATCGGTTACTTGTGGAGATGATGGAGCGTTGGATAAGCTCCAACCATCCTCTAGCCATAGGCTTGAGGTCAAGCCTACCTAGTTGGTAGGGCTTGCCTTGTGCGTCCCTCCTCCATTGAGCTCTTTTCACACAGATATCCGCAAGAACTTGCTCCAGCCTTTGGTCAGAGTTAACCCTTCGAGTGTAAGAATGCCAATCTCACACTTTCGGGGGCTAAAATCTAGGATTTGTTCTCTGACTATGGTGCGCCAGTTTTTGGGCTCCAGGTTCACACTAGTGTCGTGCTTCTTGGTGACCCAGGCATTGGCAAAGAATTCTTGCACCATTGACTTTCTAACTACTGAAATGAGATTGGCCAGAATTTTCAATCTCTTCTCTAGATTTCTTGTTGGATCTCCGGATACTCATCTTCCTTGAGCCTAAAGGGGACCTCGAGAATCACCTTTTTATGCCTCACCACGTCATAGAAGTGGTCTTGATGTACTTTGGTGAGGAATCTCTATGTTTCCCAAGGTTCAAAGGTAGAAGCGGGGGCTTTTCCTTTTCTCTTCCTTGAGGATTCTCCAGTTTTTGGTGCCATGGGGATTAGGAGCAAAAAGCAGAACTTTTCCAATACCAAACTTAAGAGTTTGCTCATCCCCGAGCAAATAGTAGAAGAAATTTATGAAGGCTTCGGCCTTGTGGGGATGAAGAGTGAAAAAAGAGAAGTTTATGAAGGCTATGGTGAAAGAGGGGAAGAGTATGGAATGCGTATGTTTGAAGGATAGAATGAGGGGTTATTTATAGTGGGTGGAGAAGGTTGTGGTTCGGTCATATGAAAGGGAAAGATGGGGGAGAAAGTTTGAATTTGAAGTGGGTGGGGTTGGTGGGAAAAGAAGGTGATGGGATTTATGAGTGTGTATTAGGAAGGGGGAAAGTACGGTGTGAGAATCAAGGGTGAAAAACTAGGAGAGAGAAGGAAGGAAGTGAATGATAGGAGGGGTAGGTGGGGATTGGGTCGGACCCACTGGCTTAGGAAGCTTCAAATTCGAATAGGCCTGCCCCCTTCTGGGCGTTCAACACCAGTTTTGGGCGCTGAACGCTGGGGAGGGATACTTTGTTTTTTAAGTTGGTGGAGCGTTCAATGCCAGGTTTGGGCGTTGAACACCCAATGGGGACCAAGAAAATAGTCCAGGGCCACTCCTGTATGGGCGTTGAACGCCCAGCTCTCCTTCCCGTTCTGGCGCTGGGTGCCAAACGCCAATAAAAGGTACCTCCAGGGTCTTCAGTTTTCATTCCTAAGCGTTTTTCCTTCTGTTCTAGGTGCTACACATGATCACAAACATTAAAAAAGCAACGGAAAACTATGGAAATTAGTAAAAAATAAAATAATATATAATCAAACTAAAATGAATGAAAAGAAGGAAAATAAAAATACTACACATATGATTGGGTTGCCTCCCAACAAGCGCTTTTTTATCGTCATTATCTTGACGGCCAGCTCCTTTACGGAGGTTGATAGGGGCCCAGATCTTCATTTCTCGTGGTGAACTTTCTTCCTGTGCTCTCATGGATTAATTCAACATGCTCCAGAGATAGGATCTTGTTCACAATATGTGGAATGACTGAACTTCTAGTGAAGACAACTCACATGCCACGTGAGAAGTCTTCAGTTGGAATCTTCTTGTTCCTCAAGCCCTTGGGTACCTCCTTCTTGGTGCCTCCTTCCTCAGTAGCTGGTGATAGATGTCCAGTACCAAACTTAGGTTTGATGTCTGGGGGCTCCGTAAGACTCTGCACTGAGAGAGAGGGCCGAAATAGCTCCCATAACCTCAGAAATAGCTCGCCTTTTTTCACATCAATTAAGGCCTTCGCAGTAGCTAAGAAGGGCCTTCCAGGGATGATGGAATTATCTTTTTCCTCTCCAATATCAAGTATCACGAAGTCCGCAATGAGGTAAAGGTCTTCAACCTTTACACGGACATTTTCCACCATGTCATATGCCCATTTTAGGGACTTATCTGCCATCTCCAGTGAGATTCTAGTGGGTTGTATCTCTTGGATCCCCAGCTTCCTCATTACAGAGAGAGGCATAAGATTAATGCTTGAGCCAAGGTCACACAATACCTTCTCAAAGGTGATGGTCCCTATAGTGCAGGGAATAAGGAAGCTTCTAGGATCTGGTAGCTTCTGAGGTAGCTTGTTTTGGACCAGGTCGCTTCATTCCTTGGTCAGTACCACAGTCTCATCCCCCTTCAGGGCCTTCCTTTCAGAGATAGCACTTTTTAAAGAGGCCATATAAGGGGGTTTCTTCTCCAACACCATTGCAAAAAAGATGTTAACTTGCAACTTCCCGAGAATTGCCAAAAACTGAGCAAGTTGCTCATCCTCAGGCTCCTCTTGCACGACCAAAGAGGGTTATTCTTTAGGTTCTTCCATCTTTATAGGGACGTGCATGGTGACACTCCCGGTCTCCTCCTGAGCCTTGATCTCCTTCAGTTCCTTAATAGTAGGATCCTCCTTAGATCCGGCATAAGCTTTCATAGTGACGGCCTTGCACCCTTCCTTTGAATTCACCTCAGTGTTACTTGGAAGAGTGTTGGAGGGAGTCTCGGGTATCCTCTTGCTCAGCTGACCGATCTGCATCTCCAGGTTCCGAACGGATGGCCTAGTTTGTACCATGAAACTATGAGTGGTCTTGGAGAGGTTAGATACTATGTTAGCTAGGTCAGAGAGGCTCTATGTGGGAGTCTCCATCTGCTGCTGAGAGGGTTAGAATGGTCTATTATTGAACTGGTTTTGGTTCATTTCACCATGATTGTTGTTGAAGCCTTATTGAAGCCTCTACTAATCTCTCCACCCGAAGTTGGGGTGATTCCTCCATCCCTAATTGAAGGTATTCAAATAGGGATTGTTATTGGAGTTTCTGGAGGAGTTTTCCATGTAGTTTACCTCCTCTATGGTGGTCCATACAGTGTCACCAGCGTCTCCCTCAAAGGCTACCTCTTGAGAGTTGGCAGCTGAGCTCTATACTCCACTCAAGTGCTGGGAGATCATGTTGATTTGCTGGAACATGAGCTTGTTCTGAGCCAAGATGGCATCCAATGTGTCCACCTCTATGACTCCTCTCTTCTGAGCAGCCTCAGTGTTCACGAGGTTCCTCTCAGAAGTGTACATATACTGGTTGTTGGCAACCATGTCTATAAGTTCCTGCGACTCCTCAGGTGTCTTCTTCATGTGGAGTGAGCCACCAGCAGAGTGATCCAATAACATTTTGGACATCTCATAGAGGCCATCATAGAAGATCTCTAACATTGTCCACTCTGAGATCATGTCTGGAGGGCATCTCCTAATCAGCTGTTTGTACCTCTCCCAAGCTTCATAGAGGGACTTTTCCTCTTTTTGTCTGAAATTCTGGACTTCCAACCTAAGCTTACTCAGCTTCTGAGGTGGAAAGAACTTGGTCAGAAATTCGTTGACCACTGGAATCTGATTTATGTTTGTCTTGGAGAATTTTACTTTTAACCAAGTAGGTAGAAGTATTTTTGCATGCAGTTGCATTCATATAGATAGGTTGCATTTCATAAGACCAATTGCAACATCAATGAATAAGAAATAATAGAAGAAGCAATAAATATAAAATACCTCAAATTGCATTAAATAGAAAATCAAATCTAACATGAGAATTCATAAACTAAATTGGCAACATAAAGTAATCAACAAAGGAAATAAATAAACTAGAATGCTATAACAAATAAGATTAGAAGAGAAACTAAATTGAAATAGAGTAGAAATCTAAATTTAAAAATAGCTAAACCTAAGAATCCTAAAATCTAGAGAGAGGAGAGAGCCTCTCTCTCTAGAAAACTACATCTAAAACCTAAAATTATGTGAATGAAAGTTGTATGAATGAATGAATTGATTCTCCCACTCTGCAGCCTCTAATCTGTGTTTTTTGGGCTTAGAACTGGGTCAAAAAGGAGCCCATAAATTGCCTCCAGCGTCTTCTGCAATTTCTTCACGTGGTGCATGTCACGCGTACGCGTCAGTCACGCATACATGTCGATGGTCCTCTTTGTGTGTCACGTGTACACGTCGCTTAACTACATGGCAACTATGTCAAATTGCATATTATTTTGAAGCCCCAGATGTTAGCTTTCCAACGCAGCTGAAACTGCCTCATTTGAATCTCTGTAGCTCAAGTTATGGTCGATTTAGTACGAAGAGGTCAGGGTTGACAGCTTAACAATTTCTTCAATTTCTTGTATTCCTTCTACTTTTGCATGCTTCCTTTCCATCCTCTAAGTCATTCCTGCCATATAAACCCTGAAATCACTTAACAAACATATCACGGCATCGAATGGTAATAAGAGAGGGTTAAAATTAGCAAATTTAAGGCCAAAGAAGCATGTTTTCAATCAAAGCACAGAATTAGGAAGAAAAATGTAAAACATGCGAATTCTATGAATAAGTGTGATAATAATGGATAAAATACACTCAATTAAGCACAAGATAAACCCTAAAAATGGAGTTTATCAACCACCTTCTCCCATGTGTCCAAGCTCTCCTTAGGTTGAGAATCCAGCCACAACCTTGCTCTGTCCCTTACATCAAAGGGGAAGAGCATGAGCTTGTAGACCTCTGGGTTTACTCTATTAGTCTTAATAGTTTTACAGATCTATAGGAAATTAGATATGAATTTGTTGGTGTCCTCCTGCGGGAGTCCATGAATCTGGCAATTCTGTTGTACTAGAGTGACCAGTTAAGGCTTTAGCTCAAAGTTGTTTGCACCAATGGCAGGAATGGAGATGCTGCACCCATAGAAGTCAGATGTGGGTACAGTATAAGAGCCAAGGACCTTTCTTGCATCTCCTTCAGTGTTTGGATTGGCTGCAATGGTTGTATCTGCAGCTTCTTGCTCTAGAGAGTCTGTGAGATTCTTTACGGCTCTGCTAGCTTGAGCTTTTGCAAGTGCCTCCTTAAGGTCCTCTCAGGTTCAGGATCAGGATCAAGAAGGGCTCCTTTATCCTTGTTCCTATTCATAAACAAGAAGAAACAAAACAAGAAAGAAAGATAGAAGTCTCTATGTCAGAGTATAGAGGACTCCCTATAAGAAAGTATAATGAAAATATCAGCAAAGATAGAACAAATAAAAAGAATTGGGAATAAAGAAAGGAGATTTTTTTAATTTTTGGAATTAAAAGAAAAAGAAAGAAGTAAAAGGTTTTTTTTCGAAAAGAAAGAATTAAGAAAAGATGAGACAGACAATTAACTAAAAAGATTTGAAATTAAAGATAAAAGATTTGATTTTAAAAATTTTTTGAAAATTAAAGGGAGAAAGTCAAAGAGAGATTTTGAAATTCAAATTTAAAAGAAAGAAAAACTAGCAAAATACTAAATTTTTAAATTTTGAATTTAAAATGAAGATAAGATAACAAAATTTTGAAAATTAAAGAAAAAGATAAGATAAAGATTTAAAGATAAAGAAGATAAACAAGGAAATTAAATTAAAATAGAAAAGATTATTAACGGGACACCAAACTTAAAATTTGAAATCAAATAGAAAATTTTTCGAAAATATGTTTTTTTTTAGAATCTAAAAAGAAAAGAAAAATACTAGAAAGACACCAAACCTAAAATTTAAAATTAAATCAAAATAAAATTTGAGAGAGAAACACTAAAAGACATCAAATTTAAAAATTTTGAAATCAAACAAGGGAAAACACTAGAAAATTCGAATAAAAGGAAAGAAAGAAAAGCTAAAATAAGATAGAAATCGAAGGTTCAAGAAAGAAAACAAGATCAATTTTTGAAAATCAAGAAATAATTAAATGAAAATGGATAAAAATACCTAATCTAAGCAATAAGACAACTGGTAGTTTGTCAATCTCGAATAATCCCCGGCAACGGCGCCAAAAACTTGGTGCACGAAATTGAACTCGCACAACTTCACCGGCAAGTGCGCTGGGTTGTCCAAGTAATACCTCAAGTGAGTGAGGGTTGATCCCACGAGAATTGCTGGGTTGAGCAAGCAATAGCTATCTTGCAGAACTTAGTCAGGCAAATAGAAAAGAGAGTTATTGTTGTTGTAGGCGCCTAAAACACACTAATAAAGAGAGTAGTACGAAATTGGTGTCGAAACAATAATGAGAAATCAGTTAAGGCTTTGGTGATGCTTATCTTTCCGAATTAGTACTTCTTACTGACTATATTAACAATGAATAATTCATTCTATGGCAAACCTGTAAGTGATTAACGCTAGCGTCAGTGGTCAATTAATCTCCTCTAATCCACATCAAACGCCAGGGTCAGTGGTCATTTAATCTGGACGAGGATGAAGCTCATGCAATTCAATCTCTCTTGATCCTACTTAAAGTGCCACAGACAAGGTCAGATCTTTTGAATCGGAGAATGAAGCTCGATATTCTAGCCTTAGTGCCACAAAAACCTCAATTATCCAAAACTAATAAGATTTCATGTCACATATCCCAATCATCCCCAAGTAACCCTCAGTTTAGGAGATGTATTCTCAAGTTGTAGTTCAATACTATCCGGTCATGGACTCATAAGAACTCATATAGAATAAGGGGTCATACTTTCATTCCACCCCAAATTCATTTAGATGAAGAATGACAATACATAATAGAATGGAATCAAACATATATTAAAATGGAATAAGTAATAATATTAATCCATGGGAATAAGTAGAGCTCCTAACCTTAACCTAGGAGGTTTAGTTTCTCATACTTTATAGGGAAAAACAAAGAAGATCTATCTGATGGTGTATCTTCTATAATCTAAGTGATCTCCTCTTTAAATAGTAAATACTAACCATAAAAGATATTAATTTTAAATAAAAAAGTACAAAGATATGACTGGATAAGCCAAGATTGCTAAAATCCACTTTGGGCCCACTTTGGTTGTGTGCTTTGGTCAAGGCTTGGCGTTCAACTTGGAGAATAAGCATTGAACACCCATTAGGGGGGTGAACTTGCAGCCCTCTGCTCCCTAGCTGGCGTTGAACGCCAATTTTGGGCGTTCAACGCTGGAGGCTGGTTCTTCTTGGGTGTTCAACGCTGGAGGCTGGATAAAAAGTATAGGCTATCATATATTGTTGAAAAGCTCTAGAAGTTAGCTTTCCAAGGCCATTGAGACTGCACCAATGAGACCTCTGTAGCTCAAGTTTTGCTCTTTGGAATGCACGGAGGTTAGGATTGACAACATCTACTATCCTTTCTTCGTCCCTGATCAAGATTCTGCCAAACTTGTCCGAAATTCACCTAAAATCATAGGAAAAACACAAAAACTCAAAGTAGCATCCAAAAGATGAATTTTGCACTAAAACATAGTAAAAATTAAAAAAAATATAACTAAAAACAACATGAAAACAACTAGAAAAAGGGTATAAGATATCCACTTATCAGTGGACAACGCCACTGCATCTTACCTTGCTTCTCAACTCTTACCCAGAGCAAGTGGACAATGCCACTACATCTTATCCGGTCACATATATCTCAATTATAATCAGTCATCATAATCTCAATTCATTCTTATTTAATTGCAATTCATTATTACTTTATCATCCTTATCAATCTCCTCTTATTCAACATTACCCACACCTCATTAGTTCAGTTATCACTTCCCAAAATCTTTCCCAATATCCCCTCAATTTATTTAACACATTCACCCTTGTTCTAAGACTTAAAAGCTCACTAATGGACCTTAAACTAGTATCAAAGAAGATTGAAAAGCTAGTGAGTACGTTAAAAAATCAAAAATACCATTTTTCCAAAATAGGATGGTCTTGTGTACGCATGCCACCACATGCATACGCACGAATGTGACTGACATGACAGAAATTAGCTAATTAAGAATTGTTATAAGATATGCGTTGCAAGTATAGTTCTTAACCAACCAGAAATCCGCTTATCAATTTAAAAAGGGTTGTCACGAAAATTAAAATTAAAATACTGGGAGTATGAATCCCAGGTCGTCTCCCAACGAGTTGCAGAAAGAGTTTGAGTTGAATAAACAGGAAATTAAATTGGAGAAATTAAGTAATTTAAATAAAAGCCTTGACTGGGAGTAGATTAGTTGGAAGCCATATTCTTGTTGCAATACTCTCAAGATTAATTGATAATTGAAGGTTGTTCTGTTTAGTTATCCCTTACTAGGTAAGGAAAAGTCAAACAAGTTAGAATGCTGTTTCTATTCACGAGTCCCAATCCGCTTACTTGGAAGGACTGGCGTTAGTGACTAGAGAGCAATCCAACAATAAACCCAATTACAATTTCTCCTTTGAGCATTCCAACTCAAGGGTTCCTTTCAATCAACTCTCCATCAAGTTAGGGAACTACTCGCTCATTGTGAACGTGGAATTCATAACATAGAAAAGAGAATTAAAGAAAGACATGATAAATAAAACTCGAAGGAATCAATTAAAAATAAAAGTAACTCTTGTATTAATAAATTCTAAAATAATCCAATAGTAAAATTGAGTAAATTAAAGGACATGGAAGAGTAAAGCCAAGTAAAGAAAACGAACTAGAATGACGAAGTCTTGATGTGGTAATAACTCTTCTCAATATCCCAATGCAAAGAGCAATAGAAATAAAAATTCTAAGAACTATGAATGTGTAGAGAGAAAACCTAGAGGAGGAGTAAAACTAGATCTAAAAACTAAAAATTGTGTAGAATGAATGTTGTTTTCGTTTCTGCATGTCCTCTGGCTCTAGTCTGCTTTTCCGGGCCAAAAACTGGGTCAAAACAGGGCCCAAAAATGCCCCCAGCGAATTCTGTAGATTATGCAGATCGCGCACGTCACGCGATTGCGTCATTCATGCGGACGCGTCATTTGGCGTTTTGCTTTGCCACACGGGCGCGTCGTCCACGCCTCCGCGTCACTTGTGCTATTCCAATCCGCGCGGTCGTGTGAGCCATGCGGCCGCGTCACTGCGATTTCCTCTCTTTTGCGCGGTCGCGTGAGCCATGCGGCCGCGTCACTTCTCGCTGGTCATCTCCTCAATTTCTTGTGTTCTTTCCATTTTTTGCAAGCTTCCTTTCCAATCTCCAATTCATTCATTCCCTATAAAGCCTGAAACACTTAACACACAGATCACGGCATCGAATGGAATAAAGGAGAATTAAAATACGTAATTAAAAGTCTCTAGAAAGCAAGTTTTTAATCATGTAATAATTTTAGGAAGGAAATATAAATGCATGCTAATCATACGAATAAGTGGGTAAAAATCATGATAAAACCACACAATTAAACACATTATAAACCATAAAAATAGTGGTTTATCAACCTCCCCACACTTAAACATTAGCATGTCCTCATGCTTAGTTGAAGGAGATAAAACAAATGAGTAGGAACATGTAAAAACTCATGCAATGCAATGCAACCTATATATGTAAATGCAACTATATGATTCTTGTCCACTTGATCAATAGTAAATAAGCTCTTCAAAACAATTACAAATCAAATTCCACTAATTCAATTCTCATGCAGTAAGAACAGATGAAAATGCAAGAAGATAGCTCATGAAAGCAGGGAACATAGAATTTTAAGCATTGAACCCTCACTGATGATGTATGTACGCTCTAATCTCTCTAGTGTATAGGGCAATCACTCTATCCTTCTCTAATCATGCTCTCTAATTTTCGTTCTTCTCCTAACCAATCAACAACATTTAATATACTAATGCAAACATCATGAGGTCTTTTCAAGGTTGTAATGGGGCCAAGGTAATGGTAAGGATACACATATGGCTAAGTAAGCTTATAAACTGAATCTTTAATTAACCCAAGCTTTAATATAACCTATATATATATTCTATATAACTTTAGAATTCATACCCAGCTATCCAGAAATTCCTTTCACATTCCATACTCATGTATCAACTTTTTATCTTAATTTTATCATACATGCATTGATCTTTGAATTCTTAACTTTACATTGGGGTAATTTTGTCCCCTTATTTATTTATTGAATTTTTTTTCATAAGCATAAAAATAAACATAGCTTATCAATGCACATAGATTTTCAAATTTTTTATAGTTTCACATGAGTAGGTCTCCAAATTTCCATTATATTATCATGACACATTCCCTTATTATCTTTTGTTCTCACAATTTTCCATACTTAATTGACACACACAATTCTATCTTAAGCTAACCAAAGATTCAGTTTGGGGTATACAATTGTTTTTCCGCTTAAGGCTAGTAATGTGGTAAAATATAGAACAAATGGGATATAAAGGCTCAAAGTGGCTAACAAATGTAATTGAAAGGGTATGCTTAATTTGGATAAGTGAGCTAGACAAATAATGGCCTCAATCATATGTACGCATATAAATATAATAAATATTGGACATATAGGATGAAACAAAATATAGATCACAATCATAGAGAAGTAAACACACAAGAATAAAATAATTATGGTTAAATAATGTAACCATGCATAAAGGCTCAAATCTCACAGGATGTGTGTTCTTTAGCTTAAAAATCATGTTCCAAATACAGCTTCAAGCAAATTTAACATAAAAAGTTTTAATTAAAATTAGTGAAATTTTGTTCCAAAAATAGAGTCTTAGAAGAAACTTATTGTCTTTTCAATCAAGTAGAACATGCATGCAACTAATATATTACTATGCAATTTATCCTATTCTATAAAAGAAAAACTAACTAAATATCCTAATTTATTGGTGTTTAGGGAAGAGAAATTACCTCCGGAAGTCAGGTACTAACTGACCTCGCCACACTTAAGGCTTTGCACCGTCTTCGGTGCCATCTGTCAGGAACAGGGGTGGGCTGGTAGCAGTATCTCCACAGTCGGGACCATCATGGCTCCCTATGCTGGTAAAGGAAGTAGAGTCCGGGGTGTCTGAGTCCTTGAATTTTCCCATAATTAGCTCCTTGAGGTATGTGAATCGGTGCTTGTTACAGTGCTCTCTCATCTTAGCTTTGTGTTCCTGCCAATCCAACCTTTCGAGTATCTGATGGAGCAGTTGGTCTGTTGTAGGTGCTTGTGGTACGGAAGGAGGAATGTCCTGAGACGATTCAGTGGGCTGGCTTGTAGTGGCGGCTGAGGGTCTGATATATTTCCCATTAGGGACATATTGATCATCCCGTGGAAGTATGGCTTTGGTGTCCCCAGCTCTGAAGGAGACTCCGGCTGCTAAGACAAGATCTGAGACCAAGGCGGGGAAAGGTAAGTTGCCCACGATTTGTACGTGTCCCATGGCACTCCGGATGTGTCTTGGTAGGTTCAGAAGCTGGTCTGTAAGGATGCACCATAGTAGAACGGCCATGTCCGCAGTGAAGGAAGACTCGTGAGTGCTCGGAAAGACGTAATGGGACATGATCTGTGCCCATACGCAAGCCTCCAAGGTAAGTGCTGAAGCCGATATTCCCTTAGGGCGGGTACGATGGTATCCGTAGATCCAACGGCTGCCAGGTAGTGTGATAACTCTGAGAACGGTGTCCCAGTCAAATTGGTACATCTGGCGCTTGAGTGCGGCTTCTTGAAAGGCGTCCAATCCTTCTGGAACAGGGGAAAGACCTAAAGCTTTTTGAATGGCCTTTTCTGTAATGGGGACTTACTTCTGACGGACAAAAACAGACTGCAGGGTTGGCAGTGGAAGTTGGAATAGAACTCGACTACCCAAGAAAGATTGACCTGCCTCGGCTGTCTCTGTAGGAAATCCCATTGTCTTCGTTCAATTTGCGGCTCAACAAAAGTAGCAATATTGGGCGAGAGGATAAGAAGGTACTCGTTGTTGTAGCTCCGTTCTGCCAGGATAGGGAACATCTGCTCACAGTAGCGATTGGGAAACCGCGCAGTGTCCTTTGCTGGGAAAGCTCTCTCCTTTTCATCAACCTTTATAATCCTCTTAATCCTTTTTGTTGAGGGCTTGACTGCAGTTGAAGAAGGCTCTGCCACTAGCGCTCTTTTTGTTTCTCTCCTTACTGTTGATTTGGGAGTAGCTTTCTCTTTGCCCTTCTTGGTGGCCATTCTGAAAAAGAGAAGAGAAAGTAAATTAAATTCAAAGAGATAGAGCAAGGAAGAGAACGGAAAAGGGTGGTTATGAATGCACAGTAAAAGGTAAATGATGTTAACACATGGTTATGACTACATGTGAAAAGTCATCAATGGAAAATAGTTAGTGCATATGATGACAAGTGAATGCAAGGTGTTTATTGGCATGCTGGCAAAGGCATGAGTAGCATAGATCAAGCATCACTCGTAACAAACCATCACGTTTGTATTGACAATTAATTTCAATGAATACAATAGTAAAGGGAATTTGTGAAAAGCAAGCATTGAATAGTAGAGTGACGTAGAAAAGTGCATAATGCCATATGGGCTTTTTCACAAACACATAGCATGCATGAGAATTAGGGTATAGAAAGTATTAAATTGAACATGCAAGCAATCCTTTAAAAAGTAATATATATAATTGCCAAACAAATTTAGAACAATCCACAAGCATATAATGAGAAATAATTATTCAAATTAATGTCTAACACCAAGTAAAAAGGGAAAAGAAAGAAAAAAGAAAATATGGATAATGAAAGTAAAAAAGAAAAGAAAAGAAGATAACATATAAAAATAAGAAGAATAATAGAAAAATAAGGAGGGAAGAAGAAAAGAAAAACCTTGTTAATGGGGGTGAGAGAGAGAGAGAGTGAGAGTGTAAAAAGTGAGAAAGAAGGAAGAAGGAAGAAGGGAGGAGGAAGAAATAAGGAGGGAAAAGAGAAAATAGGATTTGGGGAGAAGAAGATAAGATAAGTGATAAATCAGGGAAGCTGTGCGGCGCAAGCGACGCGGCCACGTGGGGCACGCGGTCGCGCGAATTGTGCGTAAATTGATTGACGCGGTCGCGTCGGTCACGCGGTTGCGTGACCCATTTTATGCCACTGGCCGCGAGGGCAGCCTCGCACTCGCACAACTCTCTGTTTGAAAGTTTATTTTTACCAAATCTGGGGTGACGCGATCGCGTGGGGCATGCGATCACGTGAGTGGCCATGAGAAGGATATGACGCGGTCGCGTCGGTCACGCGGCCACGTGGGAAGGATTGTGCGTTCAGCACCAATCCAGCACCACTCTAGCACAACTTTCGGTCGTGCACCCTTTTGATGTCGAATTCCAGGGCACGCGGCCGCGTGAGTGACGCGGTCGCAAGGGAGGCCAATGTTCCCACTCGACGCGGACGCGTCGGCGACGCGGTCGTGTGGGGCAATTTGTGCCATTGGCACGCCTCCAGCCACGCTCCTGCGTGACTCTCTGTTCGTTTATTATTTTCTCCCATCTCCTTGCGACGCGGACGCGTCAATGATGCGGTCGCGTCGCGTGAAAAATATATATATATATATATATATATATATATATATATATATAATTTGAAAGTAAAAGAATGTAAATGCAGATGCACGAAATGTACTAATAAAGAGAAGAGTTATTGAGTAGGAAAATTAAAAATAAAGAAAAGAACGATCATACCATGGTGGGTTGTCTCCCACCTAGCACTTTGCTTTAACGTCCGTAAGTTGGATGCTCCACTAGCTCAGGCTTCGGCTTTGTGGGGATCTTCCAAAAGGAAGATCTCGAGCTCCTTGTTCTTCTGCATCCTCTCTCCATGGTATAGCTTCAAACAATGTCCATTAACTTTGATAAGTTCAGAGCTTGAAGGATGGCTTAGGTGATAAACTCCGTATGGTTCGGCCTTCTCTACTCTGTATAGACCTTCCCATCTTGATCTCAACTTGCCTGGCATGAGCCTCAGTCGAGATTTGTAAAGGAGGACTAAGTCCCCAGGTTGGAACTCTTTTCTCTTGGTGTGCTGATCATGTACAGCCTTCATCTTCTCCTTGTATAGTCTTGAGTTCTCATAAGCTTCTAGGCGAAGGCTTTCCAATTCTTGCAGTTGCAATTTCCTTTCAGCTCCGGCTTCCTCAATTCCCATGTTACACTCCTTTACTACCCAAAAGGCTTTGTGCTCTACTTCAACAGGGATATGACAAGCTTTTCTATAAACTAAGCGGAAAGGACTCATCCCAATGGGTGTTTTGTATGCGGTTCTGTACGCCCAAAGTGCATCTTGTAGCCTGGTGCTCCAATCTCTTCTATGAGGTTTGACTATCTTCTGCAAGATACGCTTTATCTCTCTGTTTGACACCTCGGCTTGGCCATTAGTCTGAGGATGGTATGCTGTTACAACCTTATGAATGATCCCATGCTTCTTCATTAATCCTGTTAGTCTCCTGTTATAAAAATGGGTGCCTTGATCGCTCATGATTGCTCGTGGTGATCCAAAGCGACAAATAATGTGGTTTCTCACAAAGGAAACAACAGTGTTAGCATCATCAATACGGATAGGAATTTCTTCCACCCATTTGGAAATGTAATCCACAGCTAACAATATATAAAAGTAACCATTAGAATTTGGAAATGGACCCATGAAGTAAATGCCCCAAACATCAAAAATTTCACAGAAAAGCATAATTTGTTGAGGCATCTCATCCCTCTTGGATATATTACCAAATTTTTGGCATGGAAAACAAGATTTACAAAATTCAGCAACGTCTCTAAAAAGAGTAGGCCACCAGAATCCACAGTCTAAAATTTTTCTAGCTGTTCTTTGAGGGCCAAAATGTCCTCCACTCTCAGATGAGTGATAGGCCTCTAAGATGAACTAAAATTCTGATTGAGGCACACACTGTCTAATTACCTGGTCAGCGCCACATGTCCATAAATATGGGTCATCCCATATATAATATTTTGACTCGCTTTTCATCTTGTCTCTTTGATGCTTAGAAAAGTTTGGAGGAAAGGTGCGGCTAACTAGATAATTAGCTACAGGTGTATACCAAGGGACTATCTCAGATACTGCTTGCAGGTTATCAAATGGGAAATTATCAGCTATAGGAGTGGGGTCATCTGTAATGTTCTCAAGGCGACTCAAGTGGTCCGCCACTAAATTCTGGTTACCACTCCTATCCTTAATTTCTAAATCAAATTCTTGTAATAGCAGTATCCAACGTATAAGCCTTGATTTGGACTCCTTTTTAGCTAATAGATACTTTAGAGTTGCGTGGTCTGAGTACACTACTACCTTCGTACCAAGTAAATAGGCTCGAAATTTATCCAGAGCAAAAACAATAGCAAGAAGCTCTTTCTCAGTAGTAGTGTAATTGGACTGTGCGGCATCTAGAGTTTTAGACGCATAAGCAATAACAAAAGGATACTTACCTTCACGCTGAGCCAAAGCTGCTCCTACTGCATGGTTGGAGGCATCGCACATTATTTCAAATGGCTGGCTCCAGTTTGGTCCTCTCACAATTGGAGCTTGAGTCAGGGCGGTCTTCAGCTTATCAAACGCTTGTTTGCAATCCTTACTGAACTCGAACTCAATATCCTTCTGTAGTAGCCTGGATAAGGGAAGTGCTACCTTACTGAAGTCTTTAATAAATCTCCTGTAAAAGCCTACATGGCCAAGGAACGAACGGACTGACAGGCGATCCAGCATTTGATCAATGAATGGAAGAGGATAGTGATCCTTACGGGTTGCTTGGTTGAGGCGTCTGTAGTCAATGCAGAACCTCCAAGCATTCTATACTCTGGTTGCTATGAGCTCTCCATGCTCATTCTTCACTGTAGTGACTTCAGACTTCTTTGACACCACTTGTACTGGGCTCATCCATTCACTGTCTGAGATGGGATAGATGATATCTGCCTCTAGTAGTCTGGTCACTTCCTTCTTGACAACCTCTAAGATAGTGGGGTTCAATCTTCTCTGGGGTTGACGGACAGGTCTTGCTCCCTCTTCTAAAAATATTCTGTGCTCACATACTTGAGAGTTGATGCCTACTATATCCGCCAAACTCCACCCAATTGCCTTCTTGTGCCTCCTCAGCACACTGAGTAACTGTTCTTCTTGTTGAGAAGTGAGTTCCCTTGCAATGATAACTGGACACTTTTGCTTGTCCTCAAGGTAAGCATATTTGAGGTGTGGAGGAAGGGGTTTCAACTCTAACTTCTGCTCATGGTTAGGCTCTGGATTGTCTGAAGCTGGTGAAAATGGCGAAGTGCCATCATTGTCATTCAAGAGTGTCCCCATACTCAGACCTTGTCCTGTGTGCTTCTCCTCTAACTCCTCCTGGTGAACTTCAGCTACGGTTTCATCAATGATGTCACACTGGAAGATAGAATGATCTTCTAGAGGGTACTTCAGAACTTCATTCAGATTGAAGCTTACTACTCGGCCATCTATTTCAAAAGAGTATGTTCTTGAAAAAGCATCCAATTTGAACTTTGATGTCTTCAGGAATGGTCTTCCAAGTAGGATTGATGATGGCTTCTCTGAGTCATTTTGGAGCATCTCCAGAATATAAAAATCAGTGGGGAATGTGAGTCCCTTAATGCCCACTAATACATCTTCAGCAACTCCAACCACTGTAATAATACTTTTATCTGCTACCACAAAACGAGCTGCCGACCTTTTTAAGGGAGGGAGCCTCAAAATATCATATATATACAAAGGCATTATACTCACACATGCTCCTAAATCACACATGCAGTCAGAAATTATCACACCACCAATAGTACAATTAACCATACAAGGACCTGGGTCACTACACTTTTCAGGTAAACCTCCCATTAAAGCAGATATGAAACTACCTAAAGGAATAGTTTCTAATTCATTAATTTTGTCTTTATGTATACATAAATCTTTTAGAAACTTTGCATATTTAGGTACCTGTTGAATAACATCAAATAGAGGAACAGTTACCTCAACCTTTTTGAATATCTCTACCATTTTTGGATCAGGTTCCAGCTGCTTCCTGGGCTTCCTTGCAAGTTGTGGAAATGGAATAGGAGTGGTGTCTTCTGCAGTGTCTGTGCCTTTTGATGCTTCCTCCTGTGGTTGAACTTCTTCTTTTTCAGCTATGTCCTGTATGTTTTCTTCCTCTTCAACATCTTCTATTTCCACTACCTCTTCAGCTGAGGTGTGTTCTGGTGGGCTTGGCTCCTCCTGGTTCCTCTCCTGCAGTGTGGTTCCGGACCTTAGGGTGATGGCATTAATGCCACCCTTGGAATTGGATAGTGGTTGAGAGGGAATTCCACTAGAGCTCAAAGGCTGGTTATTGGAGTTATTCATTGATCCAATCTGTGAGACAAAAGCTTGCAAAGTAGCGTTCAGACCATTTAGAGTGGCATTAATGTTATTTTCCATGGTCTGTTGTCTCCGATCAATAGATTGTAATAAGTCATCATTAGTAGATAAAGAAGGATAGGTAATTTGAGAGGTATGCTGTTGGGTATTCTGTGGTCCTTGGGATTGCCTCAGGTGAGGTGCTCTGTAAGGCTGGTACTGGTTCTTTTGCCTGTTGTTGTTATTATTCCACCTCTGATTTCCCTGATTGTCTCTGCCTCCTCTGTTGTTGTTGTCCCTCCAATTCAGGTTGGAATTGTCCTGCCATCCATGGTTGTAATTGCCACCTTGATTGTACCCTTGGTTGGGGCGGTCATAGAAGTTATGAGTGGCTGCCACGGTGTTGTCTTCCTGCTGGAGCTACGGACATTCATCAGTATAGTGGCTATAATCAGCACAGATTCTGCAAACTCTCTGTGGGACTAACTGTTGGTTTTGCTGTGGTGGAGAAGGTTGAGCTTGCTGAACTTGTTGTTGATTCAATTGCATCTGCTTCAGCAAGTTGGTCATTTCACAGATACTCTGAGTTAGAGCAGCAGTCTCTCTGCTAGAGGATACTTCTGCAACGGCTTTTGAACGGCCTTATTTCTGCCTATGATTCTGAGTAGATTCAGCTAAGTCGCTGATCAATTGCCATGCCTCATCAGTGGTCTTGTACCTTTTCATAGACCCATTGCTAGCACTTTCCAATGTGGTCTTATCTTGGGGCCTCATGCCCTGTGCGACGTAACCGAGTAACACTATCTTGTCAATTATATGGTGGGGGCAAGCTTCCAGAAGATTATTGAAACGCTCCCAGTATTCATAGAGAGTCTCGGATTCATCCTGAACAATCATGGAAATGTCTTTCCTCAGTTTATCAGTAACTTCAGCTGGAAAGAACTTTTTTAAAAATTCTCTTCTAAGTGTATCCCAGTTGGATATAGTTGCTGCGGGTTGAGTGTAGTACCACTCTCTCGTCTTTCCCTCAAGAGAGAATGGAAAGGATTTTAGCAAAATAGAAGTTTCATCCGCACCATCACGCCTGACAGTAGAATAGGCTGCTTGAAAATCTCTCAGGTGCTTGATAGGCTCTTGAGCAGGTAAGCCATGAAACTTGGGCATCAGATTGAGCAGTGCAGTCTTTATTTCAAAGTCTGTAGCCACCGCTAGGTGATGCACTTGAAACGGTTGCATTGTAAAATCAAGGGCTCCAACCTCCTGGATAGTAACTCTCCTAGGTGCTGCCATGTCACCTATACGTAAATCAACCGAATCAGTAGAACGGGGGCTGGTTTCTTCCTCAAATGACGTTTCAAATCCGCCCTCAGAGAGGACTAACCGATGCCGAGCTTGCCTTATTCGTGAAATAGTTCTATCAACCTCAGGATCGAATACTGGCAAGCTTGGATCAGGAAGTAAACGCGTCATCTAGCGAAAGAAACAAGCAGCTCATAGTAGCAAAATAAAATAAAATGCAAATAAATAAAATTCCAATTAATAACTTTAGCACTCTATTGCAACTCCCCAGCAACGGCGCCAAAAATTAACGTGACAGAAATTGGCTAATTAAGAATTGTTATAAGATATGTGTTGCAAGTATAGTTCTTAACCAACCAGAAATCCGCTTATCAATTTAAAAAGGGTTGTCACAAAAATTAAAATTAAAATACTGGGAGTATGAATCCCAGGTCATCTCCCAACGAGTTGCAGAAAGGTGTGCTATTTTATTAATTAGATGTTTTCAAAAAGAGTTTGAGTTGAATAAACAGGAAATTAAATTGGAGAAATTAAGTAATTTAAATAAAAGCCTTGACTGGGAGTAGATTAGTTGGAAGCTATATTCTTGTTGCAGTACTCTCAAGATTAATTGATAATTGAAGGTTGTTCTGTTTAGTTATCCCTTACTAGGTAAAGGAAAGTCAAACAAGTTAGAATGCTGTTTCTATTCACGAGTCCCAATCCGCTTACTTGGAAGGACTGGCGTTAGTGACTAGAGAGCAATCCAACAATAAACCCAATTACAATTTCTCCTTTGAGCATTCCAACTCAAGGGTTCCTTTCAATCAACTCCCCATCAAGTTAGGGAACTACTCGCTCATTGTGAACGTGGAATTCATAACATAGAAAAGAGAATTAAAGAAAGACATGATAAATAAAACTCGAAGGAATCAATTAAAAATAAAAGTAACTCTTGTATTAATAAATTCTAAAATAATCCAATAGTAAAATTGAGTAAATTAAAGGACATGGAAGAGTAAAGCCAAGTAAAGAAAACGAACTAGAATGACGAAGTCTTGATGAGGTAATAACTCTTCTCAATATCCCAATGCAAAGAGCAATAGAAATAAAAATCCTAAGAACTATGAATGTGTAGAGAGAAAACCTAGAGGAGGAGTAAAACTAGATCTAAAAACTAAAAATTGTGTAGAATGAATGTTGTTTTCGTTTCTGCATGTCCTCTGGCTCTAGTCTGCTTTTTCGGGCTGAAAAATGGGTCAAAACAGGGCCCAAAATCGCCCCCAGCGAATTCTGCAGATTATGCAGATCGCGCACGTCACGCGATCGCGTCATTCATGCGGACGCGTCATTTGGCATTTTGCTTTGCCACGCGGGCGCGTCGTCCACGCCTCTGCGTCACTTGTGCTATTCCAATCCGCGTGGTCGCGTGAGCCATGCGGCTGCGTCACTGCGATTTCCTCTCTTTTGCGCGGTCGCGTGAGCCATGCGGCCGCATCACTTCTCGCTGGTCATCTCCTCAATTTCTTGTGTTCCTTCCATTTTTTGCAAGCTTCCTTTTCAATCTCCAATTCATTCATTCTCTATAAAGCCTGAAACACTTAACACACAGATCACGGCATCGAATGGAATAAAGGAGAATTAAAATGCGTAATTAAAAGTCTCTAGGAAGCAAGTTTTTAATCATGTAATAATTTTTGGAAGGAAATATAAATGCATGCTAATCATACGAATAAGTAGGTAAAAATCATGATAAAACCATACAATTAAACACATTATAAACCATAAAATAGTAGTTTATCAGTGACTCTTGACAAACTCGTGTACACGAGCACCTTCTGCTTATGCTAGTACTCAAAACAAAGGGGGTGCCTCGCGTACGCGTGAACATCGTCGCATACGCTTACCTTCAAAACTTGGCTTTTCATGCGTACGCATGTTTGTAAAATTTGGCAAAGTCGTGTACGCATCCACCTCATGCATATGCAAGTGTATGAAATAAAGAATATTCTTGCATACGCATGCATGTGTTCGCATATGCATGCATCATTTTTCTCAGAAAAACTGTTAAGTTTGCAGAATTCCATTTTACACACCCAACTTCGAACGCGCATAACTTTTTTGTTAGAAATTATTTTTAATCTGTTATTCGAATGGCATAAACTTCAAGGACTCAATTTTTATTCAAAACACATTTGACAAAATTTGGACTCCGGAAGCCAAGTTATGGCCCGCCGAAGTTGGTCAAAAATCAGTCTTTACCAAAAGTTTTCAAACACTAGTTTTTCAAAATTCTCAATCTAATTCCCTTCAATTACAATAAAAAATCACTACCAGTTACCTCTCCATCCTTTCCCAACCATTTCACACCCAATTTCTCAACTTAATTCACATTCTACATTCTTAATTATCACAAATCATCACCAACATCAACAATTATCATCACTTCATAATCATCAAATCATCAATATATACAATTCATATATCTCAACATGTTAACATACCCATTCATTCACAATCTTCATGTTTGATCACTAACCATCAATAATCATCATCATACATTACATACATATATACATATAATCCAACAACTCAACAATTCAAACATTCAAGCTTATCGTATGGCCACTAGCCTAAGTTTTTGCACGACTTTTAACATTAACTACGAGAAACCAAAACCATACCTTGGCCAATTTCTCCTTAAGCTCAAAACACCACAAAAGTTCTCAATTCAGAAGCTTCAAGTCTCCACCAAAAGGATTTTCAACACCCAATACTCAATTCAAGCTTCCAACTTTATCAATTTGATTCTAATTTATATGATTCAATCTAATTCCACACAAACATCACCAAAATCAACATAAGGTTTTCTATTTCAACAATTTTACAAGGTTTAGAGGTTCCTTACCATTTCTGTGGATGTTTGAAGCAAAAACTCAGTAATTTCTCACTACTAGAGTACACCTAACATCATTAAAACACAAAATCTCAATACCTATGAACCCAACATTTTTGAAATTGAGGAGGTAAACGCTGGGTGAGAAATATCAAATTTCTTACCACTTTGTTTTAATAGATTTGAAGAAAATTTTGAGATGAACACGTGACCACTGATGGCTTGTCATTAAGGTTTTTCAACGCGATAATGCTATGGAATACCGTGATTCTAAACTTTTAACCTTTCTTTCAGAACAAAGTACTTTGTCTGAGTTTTCTTGTCCTGGTACGTCTCAACAAAATGGACGAGCTGAACGCAAATACCGTCACATTCTTGACTCTGTTCGTGCAATTCTTCTTTCTTCTTCGTGTCCTGATCGTACTTGGGGTGAAGTTATTCTTACTGTTGTTCATGTTATCAATAGACTTTTTTCTTCGTGTCCTGATCGTACTTTGGGTGAAGTTATTCTTACTGTTGTTCATGTTATCAATAGACTTTCTTCTTCTATTCTTGGTAACGTTACTTCCTTTGAGCGTCTTTATCATAACTCCCCATATTACAGTTCTCTTCAAGTTTTCGGTTGTATCTGTTTTGTTCTTCTTCAACCTCATGAACATAGTAAACTTGAACCTCGGACTCGTATGTGTTGTTTTCTTTGTTATGGCATTGAACACAAAGGTTATCATTGTTGGAATCCTCTCTCTAAATGTATTCGTATATCTCGTCATGTTGTCTTCTAGGAGCATCACATGTTTTCTCGGTTCTCCTCCTTTAAGTCCATTCCTCCTACTCAGTCACCTTTTTCACTAACCCCAATATTGATCTTTTTCCTATTGATGATTCTACAGGTTCTATCTTGAGTCACCCTCTACAACCTCATGTTCTTCCGCCTTCTTCATCTCCCGATAATTCCAGATTGGACGACGATCCTGCTCCTACCATCATGCCTCCTTCTTCCACTCGTTCTTCTAGGGTAAGAAATCTTCCTCCTCATCTTCTTGATTATCATTATTTTTCTACTATTCTTCATCAACATGAACCTAAGTCATTCAGAGAAGCCTCCACAAATCCAAATTGGCAACAAATAATGCAGGAAGAAATACAAGCACTTGAAAAAGCACACTTGGGATTTGGTTGATCCTCCTTCTAATCAGGAAGTTGTAGGAAGTAGATGGGTCTACAAGATCAAGACTCGCTCTAATGGCTCTATTTACCATTATAAGGCACGATTGGTTGCTCAAGATTGTACGCAAGAGTATGGTATTGACTATCAAGAGACTTTTGCTCCTGTTGCTCGTGTCACATCTGTTTGAGCTCTTCTTGCCATTGCTGCAGTAAAAAAATAGTCTCTCAGTTAGATGGACATGAAGAATGCATTTTTTAATAGAGATTTAAAAAAGAAGGTCTATATGAAACCCCTTCGGGTTATCCTTGTCCTCCTAGCAAAGTTTTCTCCTTCACAAAGTACTTTATGGTCTTAAGCAAGCTCCTCGCGAATGGTTTGACAAGTTCAGCACCACTATATGCAATCTCGATTTCACTTGCAGCCCTCATAAGAATGCTCTCTTTATTAGTAAAAGTGAACGCAGAGTTATTCTTCTGTTTTTGTATGTTGATGACATGATCATTATTGGAGATGATGTTGATGGTATATCTGATCTCAAAGCCTCCCTTCACCGTATTTTTTAGATGAAGGACCTTGGTTCTCCCAGTTATTTTCTTGGTCTCGAGGTTATATCCACAAATGATGGTATCTATCTTTCTCAAGCCAAGTATGCTTCAGATCTCTTACTTTAGCCGGTGTAACAGATAGTCGCAATAAGTCTACTCTTCTTGAGCCTAATGTTCGTTTTACTCCTATGGATGGCACTGTTTTGGATAATCCTACTCTCTATCAACAGTTAGTTGGAGGACTAGTCTACTTAACTGTCACCCGACCAGATATTACCTATCCAGTTAATGTTTTTAGCCAGTTCTTGTCGGCTCCTCATACTACTCACTATGCGACAGTTCTTCGCGTTCTTCGCTACATCAAAGGCACCCTATTTCATAGCCTTTATTTTTCTGCACATTCATCTTTATCCCTTCGGGCGTACTCAGATGTTGATTGGGCTGGTGATCCCACTGATTGTTGTTCTACTACTGGTTATTGTTTGTTTATTGGCGACTCTCTCATTTCCTGGCGAGCTAAGAAGCAAACATTCACTGCTCGATCAAGCATGGAAGCTGAATACCGTGCTCTCGCTGACACCACTGCTGAGGTTGTCTCGATTTGTTAGCTTCTCGAAGGCTTGGGTGCACCGCAGTCATCCCCAACTGATGTTTTTTGTGACAACTGCAGTGCTATTCAGATTGCCCATAATGATGTGTTTCATGAACGCACTAAACATATTGAGATTGATTATCATTTTGTTCGGAAACACATCCTTATTGATGTTGTTCGTCTCATCGCTGTTGGAACACTGGATCAGACTGTTGATATCATCACAAAGACTCATCATCCGACTCGTTTTCAGACTCTGATATCCAAACTGAAGATGGTATCTTTAACTCCCACACTTGAGTTTGAAGGGGGATGTTAGAGAATAAATTAGAATCAATATTGGATCAATTAGTATCATTTATATTTACATAGCATATCTGTATATTAATTATAGGATTGTATACTTTTATTACTCTGATTCTTCTAGCACCTATATATATTTCTTGTACATTGTACTTTACACACAACTCTGAATAATACACAACCCTTTAGTTTTCTCCAATTTAATGTCTTGTTTCTAACAATAATAATTCGTTTTAACAAAATACTTGATATAAATTTTGTCATTATTTTTTCATTTGAATATAAATTTTCATATATGAATTGTCAAAGTAATTTAATCAACTTTAATACTAGACAAAAAAAATTGAGATAGAACTCATTAATAATCATTCTACTTTCACTAAAGAATTTTACCTATAACACCGCTTAACGCAGAGATTTAATCTAGTAGATATACTTCCTAGAACTTGACACAAAATATCTAAGAGAGCTTGGGTATCTTTCCCTAGCAGGGATGAAAAAAGACAAATGTTCCATTCCATTTTTAGAGAACTTGTAGTGACAAACATGATTTTAAATTTTTAATCATTATATGATATATCTTCTTAAAATAAGTTAAGCTCATATAATTGAAAACAACATTTGTTTAAAGGGGCTTAGAGTCTGTTTGGTTTATATTTTTACTTTTAATATTTTCTGTTTTTAAAAATTGTTTTTTAAAAAAGGAAAAAACAATTAATATAATAAAATCATGTTTTTACTCCCTTTATTACAAAATTTTGAAAATAAAAGATACCAAAACTAAAAATAAAAAATGAAAACACGAATCAAACATATTCTCAATAGATAAAATTGTTGCAAAAATAAGGTTTAAGGAGTTGGAGTTTTTTTGGGTGGGAAAAGTATATCTTGATAGACCAAGTAAAGAAAGAAATTAATAAAAAATATGAGGACCGGTTCACAAATATAAAAAGTAATATGTGAGGCAAATTTTAAAAAAAATATACTTTATTATTTACCATATACCAAAGCTAGACATGTCAATTCACAAACTTTCTGGAGATCATGATCTTCTATTACAGCGGATATTTCTAGTTTTTGCAATTATAAATTGATCTCTATAAATGTTGTTTACTACCATCCTTAAATTTTTATTACACTCCTTACAGGCCTTACCAGATGTTCCACCAACAATGGCCGATGCTGTTAATGGCGACAATGAGATTTTGTCACGGTAAGAAAACCATGGAAAGACAGTTGCCAAAGAGGTAGAGAACACTTTTGGCATTGACTCACAATTTCGTTATTTCATTAAGTGCACTAAAAAATAAAGAAACACAGAATCTGATTGTACGGTGTGTGGTTAATAGTAAAAGTGAAGTTTTTGCGATTGAAAAACACAAGCACAGCGAGGGACAACCAGCAAGCAGCAACGACGATCCTCGGAAGCGGAGGAACAAAGCAACGGGCTTGCGCGGTATCAATGCAACCTTCAGTGGAGGCCGCAGGTGGCAACTGATACTAGACTGAGGGAGGGAACGGCATGGCTAATGAGGAAGACAGCGCTGCGCGAGGAAGAAGATTGTGTTGGAGCTTTTTTCAGTTGTAGATTGGGCGGGTTATACTCGACCCGAGCCTATTTGGCCATGACCAGAAAAAAAAAAAGAACATGCTAACTTGCGCCAGTAATTTGGCCGGATTTTTCTTAAAATAAATGATTTAATTATTTTAATTATTAAAATAAATAATTTGTAGTGTATTTATTAATTTACATAATAGAAAATCTTCATATATTCATGCAAAATTGTTTCATTTACAGTGTAAATGAAATATATGTATTTATAAATAATTAAATATAATTTTTAAAAATAATAAAAAATATTGATAATTTAAATTGGACCAACTTTTTAAAAATAGAACGTTTCAAATAACAAGGAAGATAAACGATTTTAAATAATAGAAAAGATAAACAGTTAATTTCAAATAAGGTGGAAACTCAGGAGCAGTCGACTTTACTTGAAGTTGATAATTGAGAACTGTTAGATGAAAATTTAGTCAAATCAGTCAAATTATCTAACGACTCTCAGTTATCAACTTTTCACGTGAAATCCACTGCATATGAGTTTTTAACTTCAAATAATTGTCCACTATTAACGCGGTTATCTTCTTCTAACTACCCAGCACCCACTATTAACATGATTGCTTCTTCCACTTATTGACCTCCATCCACCACAATTTTTTACTAGGATTTACACTAAATCAATTCAAATAATAATACTTCAAATTTTTGATTGAGTTATAATTTGTTTATTAAATTTTTAACTAAGATATAATTTTTAATTGACAAAATTTTTTATTTTTTTATGTACTCTCTTCGATATTAATTTTTAAATTTAAATTATATATATTTTAAATTTTATTTATTGCATGAGAGTACATAAAAAATTATATATATATATATATATATATATATATATTAAATTATATATATTAATTCTCAAGACTCCAGAGAGTACATAAAAAATTTAAACATATTGTTATTGTTATTTAATGGTGTCATTTATGTGCTTTTATTTATTTCAACGGTCAGGAGAAATAGAAGTGTTAATAGTGTTAATGTGAAAAAGTTTAAATTTAAATTGGTTTCTAAGAAAATAATGTATTTATTTTAAATGGACACGGTTTATCTTTCCTATTATTTAAAATCGTTCATCTTTTCTATTATTTGAAACATTCCATTTTTAAGAGTTTAGTCCAATTTAAATTATTAATATTTTTATTCTTTTCAAAAATTATATTTAGGGTAAAGCACTAAATTAGTCCCATACGTTTGGACGTAATCCTGTTTTGGTCCTTAAGGTTTAAAGTGTCCTATTTGAATCCAAAAAAGTTTCATTTAGCTTCAATTTAGTCCCACCGAAAGGTCAAAGATAAATAATTAACAAAATGTCCTACATGACAGCAGTATAAGAACAAGGTCGATAATTTGGAGAATAAGTAGAAGCTCCAGAAGCACAAAATCAACCGTGGATGCATCAATACATGCATTTAACATTTTTTTAAGTTTTATAGAAAATATTTCATTTTAATTATAAGAAAAATGATAAATAAATGTATTGATGCATCACGGTTGATTTTGTGCCTCTGGAGCTTGTACTTATTCTCTAGATTATCGACCTTATTCTTATACTGCTGTCATATAGGACATTTCGTTAATTATTTATCTTTGACTTCCGGTGGGACTAAATTGAAGTTAAATGAAACTTTTTTGGATTCAAATAGGACACTTTAAACCTTAAGGACCAAAACAGAATTACGCCCAAACGTAAGGGACCAATTTAGTACTTTACCCTTATATTTAATTATGTATAAATATATATATCTCGTTTACACGATAATTTTGCATATATCTCGTTTACGAGATAAATAAATATGATGTAAATTGGTAAATACGCTACAAATTATTTATTTTAATAATTAAAATAATTAAATCATTTATTAAAAAAAAAGGACAAATCACAATAATAGGCCAAGGGAAGCAAAAGTTTACACGAATCAACCAAAACGAAAACTGCTTCATGAATCCACCAATGCACTTTTATATGTAGTTCGAACCAGCTAAATTCGAATTCCATTTCTACATAATTCGAACCAGCTGGGTTCGAATTATACACAAACACACGCACACACTAATTCGAATCTACCTTATTCGAATTACACACAGTAATTCGAATCAGGGTGATTCGAACTACACTCACGCACGCGTTTCTAAGTAATTCGAATTTGACTGATTCGAATTATTCAGGGTATAATTCGAATTATGTTGTTAAAAAATTAATAATTTATTAAAAAAATTTTATTAAAAAATTTACTAAAAAAATATATATTTTATTTCATACATTAAAAAAACTAACAAAATATTTAATTGCGAGACTTCTTTAAAATATTAATGAGCTATCAATTCGAATTTCATTCAATACTTTTCTGTCCATTTTTAATAGCTTATGAATATTTTTTAATAAATTTATTTAAATTATACTACAAAAAATATTTTATCCTATGCAAAATAATTTAAAAAAATGGCTTAAAAAATGTTAGGAGTACTATAAAAATTTGTAATGTTCTAATAACTTAGGTAAATACATGCATGTACTCAAATTTTAAATAAAATACTCTACATAGTCAATAATAATTTAGAAATGAAAGAAAATATTTTATTCCATACAAAATAATTAAAAATATATTTTATTCTATACAAAATAATTTTAAAAAAATGGCTTAAAAAATGTTATGAGTACTATAAAAATTTGTAATATTCTAGTGATTTAGGTAAATACATGATAAAAATATTTTTTCTTTAATTTCTAAATTATTAGTGACTATGTAGAGTATTTCTTTAATGTTCTAAGTCATTAGGACATTACAAATTTTTATAGTATTTCTAACATCTTTTAAGCCATTTTTTAAATTATTTTGCATAGAATAAAATATTTTTTTGTGGTATAATTTAAATAAATTAATTAAAAAATATTCATGAGCTATCAAGAATGGGGCAGAAGAGTATTGTATATAATTCGAATTGCTCACTATATAATTTGAATCAGAGTGATTCGAACTTCCGCATGTGTAATTCGAATCATGTAATATCTCACCATATAATTTAAATAATTTTATTAATTCGAATCATGTAATATCTCACCATATAATTTAAATAATTTTATTAAAAAATTATCATGAATATTTTTTAATAAATTTATTTAAATTATACCACAAAAAAATATTTTACTCGAAGGCTTGGGTGCACCGCAATCATCCCCAACTGAATATTGAGATTGATTGTCATTTTGTTCGGAAACACATCCTTATTGATGTTGTTCGTCTCATCGCTGTTGGAGGATCAGACTACTGATATCTTCACAAAGACTCATCATCCAACTCGTTTTCGGACTCTGATATCCAAACTCAAGATGGTATCTTTAACTCCCACACTTGAGTTTGAAGGGGATGTTAGAGAATAAATTAGAATCAATATTAGATCAATTTGTATCATTTATATTTACATAGCATATCTGTATATTAATTATAAAATTGTATACTTTTATTACTCTGATTCTTCTAGTACCAATATATATCCCTTGTACATTATACTTTACACACAACTCTGAAAAATACACAACCCTTTAATTTTTTCCAATTTAATGTCTTGTTTCTAACAATAATAATTAGTTTTAACAAAATACTTGATATAAATTTTGTCATTATTTTTTCATTTGAATATAAATTTTCATATATGAATTGTCAAAGTAATTTAATCAACTTTAATACTAGACAAAAAAAATTGAGATAGAACTCATTAATAATCATTCTACTTTCACTAAAGAATTTTACCTGTAACACTGCTTAACGCAGAGATTTAATCTAGTAGATATACTTCCTAGAACTTGACACAAAATATCTAAGAGAGCTTGGGTATCTTTCCTTAGCAGGGATGAAAAAAGACAAATGTTCCATTCCATTTTTATAGAACTTGTAGTGACAAACATGATTTTAAATTTTTAATCATTATATGATATATCTTCTTAAAATAAGTTAAGCTCATATAATTGAAAATAACATTTGTTTAAAGGGGTTTAGAGTCTGTTTGGTTTATATTTTTACTTTTAATATTTTCTGTTTTTAAAAATTGTTTTTAAAAAAGGAAAAAACAATTAATATAATAAAATCATGTTTTTACTCCCTTTATTACAAAATTTTGAAAATAAAAGATACCAAAACTAAAAATAAAAAATGAAAACACGAATCAAACATATTTTCAATAGACAAAATTGTTGCAAAAATAAGGTTTAAGGAATTACGTTTAGAACAAGAACAATGCTTATTATGCGAATATACTGAGTACGACTCTTGATTTCACGACAAGATATCATACTTTTTAGAATAGCAAACAACTGATGAGACGTGTGAATATGAATATCCATGTCATCTATCCATCACCATAATCATTCATGACTAAGAATTTGGGGAATAAGAATAAGGCAACTATTCCCGTGAAGATGCCAAAAACATCTTCTCATGATGATCCTTGTTTAAAAAGTGTAACTTTTTTGTTTAGCAATATTTTGAATGAAGATAACACTTTTACTTCAAATAAAAATCAAGCCCTACAATCTATCATCAAATGGTCAAAATGAAATATTTTTACATGATGACAATTATAAAATCTTCATTGGAGTAGCCACCTAAGAATAATGATCCAAATATGTGTAGATGAAGCTGCATGCATCACTACTTGATGAATATGTGTTTTTGTTCATGTTGTGGCAACTTATGCCAAATAATATGAATTCTAACGAATCTTGCATGACTAAATTTTTTTAAAATTAATTTTTGAAAGACAATGAATTTGATATACTAATTTGGCATAATTGGTATCTACGCCGCCTATGACCTCACAACAAAGCGAAACAAGAACCATTTAATTTCCATAAAAAAATGTAACAAGTAAAATATTTTTTGTTGGTTTGAATTAAGGCTAAAAAATACGAATGGATCATCTCAATTGTTAAAAAAAAATTAAGAATGTAAAATGTGATCTTTAATTTTTTATTATTTTTTTTATATTTATTTTTGATCCTATTTATAAAATTAATAGTAAAAAATTATACTTTACTTTTTCAATTGTTAAAAGAAATTGAGAGGGTTTATTCCTTTAAAAAAACAAAAGTATCAAGGGTGTATACGTCGAAAATGGACCAGATTGTGTAATTCACGCGTATTAGGAGCAAGCAAATCATTGGGACGACATGATCTTTCCGCCGATCGAGGTGAATTGCTTTAATTTTGTTACTTTTAAATTTTTTTTCGCAACCACATTTTGTTGTGAGCAAATTCATGATGTGCATTCTATAAAGATAATTTGATGGGGGTAAATTGTTTTGTGATCAATTATATGATAAAGGTATCATAAAGTATGATTGGCAAAATAAAGATCAATTAAAAAGATCTTTAGCATGCACAACGTTTTCTATGAAATTTTGTTTGAGATAAATCTCAATGTAGTCCCTGAAGTTACACTTGAGTCTCATAATAGTCCTTGAACTTAAAAGTTTCTCAGAGTCATCTCCAAACTTGCACTCCGGGACTCAAAGTGGCCCTTCCGGCAATTTCAGCACACGTGGCGTAACCGGAAAACTTAGCTGGCAGCGTTGGTGACACGTGGGACTCACAACGGCTAGCTGATGTAGCAGAGTAAACTCTTCCGACTCAATTTGGTCCCTCAGGTGAAGTTAAAAACCTAATCCCCTTTTTTGAAGGCCACATTGTTCACTCTGCTGTCT
The DNA here is from genome assembly GCF_003086295.3 of Arachis hypogaea. Taxonomy (NCBI): domain Eukaryota; kingdom Viridiplantae; phylum Streptophyta; class Magnoliopsida; order Fabales; family Fabaceae; genus Arachis; species Arachis hypogaea. Next base: position 44,487,800 of record NC_092051.1, read on the forward strand.
CCTCATCGGTGCTGTGTTCTTCTGTTCTCCCTCTCTGAAGCCCGAAGGTTATGGCTAGCACGAGCAATGCAGCTGGGAACTCGAACAACCCACGATCGTTTGGAAGCATCATGAGGAGAATGAATAGAAACAAAGAAGCTCGTTTGCCAGAATGGTGTGCCTGCGGGTCGAGACCGGTGCTGCGGTGGTCAGGGACAGATTCTAATCTAGGGAGACCGTTCCTAGGTTGCCTGAACTACAATGTAAGTATTATTGTTGTTGATTGCTGTATTTATGGATATAAATTTTGCTGATTGAATTTTCTTTGATGTGCAGACTGTGGGTAAGAAATGGTGTGGATTGTTTATGTGGGTTGATAAAGTTTTGGAAGATGCCATGCCATGTGATGATAGAACAAGACATTCAGTTGATGATGAAGAATGGAAGATGAAGATGGCTTGGAAATTTGGTAAATTAGAAGCTGAATTTAGGGTTCTAAAAATGGGGGGAATTTTGATGTTTGTGTTCATGCTGCTGATTGTAATTGGCGTTCTTGTATTAAAGCTGGATAGACAGCAGGGTCAACTGTATCTAGAAAAAAACAAATGACATGCATGTTATATGCATTCTTTGTTCATGTACTTGTTCCTATCCTTTTGTTTGAAAGAAATGGAAATTAAAGTGTTTGATTATATGCATACTTTTGTTCCTGGACTTCTTTTCAATGAAATAGAAATGGACAGAATTTGAACTACTCTTAAGTTTGTAACAGAGAATAAGATATAAACAAAAGGTTGAGAAAACTCAATTCAATAAAGTCATAATTCATAATTCATATTGGTAATGTTTGACTCAAAAAAGACACAATATAGAGCCAAAACACTAAGTATATCAAAGTTGTTGACATATTGACCTGATAAAATTCAAATTCTAAAATCCCCAATACTGGGACAATGTTTTAGGCATTGTAAACAACATCAGCAAAATAGATTAAAAAAAAAAACAGCCTGTTTTTCCTAAACATAATCATCCTAATATTCATTTTTTGTGTCTGGGTGCCTTGAATCCAGGGTTGGACACAAACTTCATGAAATTTGCAAGTCTTGTAGCAGTTCCCTGTGTTGCACCTTGCATAGGGCCACTTGTTCAAATACTCCCAGGCTTCCTTATTAACCCTTTCAATCTTTTTGATGATATCAAGGAAGCCATCTTGGCTAGTACACCTTGCACAATCCCAAAGTAGCCCTCTAAGCTGGAGATCCTTCCATTGCTTATTGAAGTTCTTCCACAGATGCCAAACACAGAATCTGTGATGGACATCTGGAAAAACCTCCTTAACTGCATTTATAAGGCCCTGTTTCAGATACCAAAGAAGGGGTCAGATAGTTGTTTTCGGGCAGCAAAACTGTCCCTACAGTTATATAAGTGACATCAAAATAGTCCCTAGAAAACAATAAAATAATATACAACACTGAAGGTGGAGATGAAACAAGAAAAACCATCTAGAAATAGTAATGGTAAATAGTAGTTAATGAAAGCTCATTAAATGGTATTTGTTATCTTCTTCATATCATAGCATTGATTCAGTCCTAATCTTCTTCTACCATTTTCATCATCACTCTCACTCTCTCCTTTTCATTACTTGACAGTTGGCAACAAAAGCACCACTCCCTTGCTTTTCTACTTCTCCTTCTCCCTCTAATATTTCACTGTGCTATATTATCACTATATTCAAATTAACAATATAAGTTAAGTCTTCTATTATTTTGTGATTTTTTTTTCAAAATTTTTATTAGAAAAGATTATTGTGGACCACGGTATTGAATAGAGTGCCTAACTTTGTTAGTTGTTAACTGTTAAATTATATGATATTTCACCTTTATTTTGATCATGTTGCTAATGATTTGTGTCATGTGAACATAAGAAAGTGTGAAATCAAGAATATTATTTTGGTGTAACTAAGGATAGCAGTTCTCTAGACACTAACTTCAATCTTGGTGGATCAAACCATTCAAATTTACATACTCTTTCCCACAACTAATCCACTAGTCCAGACCAAATTCATCAAACAATTTGACTATTCCAATAGCTAAGTTAACTTCATTAGCAATTGAAAAACTTATTACTTTATATTACTCTAACTTATGTATGCAAGAATCCTTTATGATCACACACTCAGTTTAACTAAACAGCATACATATTACATTCAGTTTAACTGAACCAACCCAATACAAAGAAAGGCAATTAGGTAAATCAGTTAAATTCAGAATCTATTATCAGAGTTACAAAAAATTTTAACTCCCAAAAGATCTTTACTTCTACTGTGATCATGCAAACTCTGTTTAACAAATTCATTGATCAGAGTCATTGTCCTGAAACACATTAACAGTTTGGAAACTCCTCCACTAAGAGCAGTAAACCCTAACACATAAAGAACACGTTTTCATATCATCAAAACACAAGAAACACTCCTACTCTACAATTTTCTTGGCCAAACCACTATGAAAGCTAGCAGTGATCAAACCCTAGCACAGAGAACAGAACAGAGGCGTTCATAACCACCAATTACAATCGAAAAAAACGGCCTGAACTTTTGTGAATATTAGATTAACAACAATATCAAAAAATAGAGGAACCACATTTTTTTTCATTTTTGGCTTACCTCTTTCAGAGAAACCAGGCTTCCCATGATTTTTTTTTCATTTTTGGCAAACGAGCTTCTCTGTTTCTGTTCATTCTCCTCATGATGCTTCCAAACGATCGTGGATTGTTCGAGCTCCCAGCTGCATTGCTCGTGCTAGCCATAACCTTCGGGCTTCAGAGAGGGAGAACAGAAGAACACAGCACCGATGAGGAGACAGCAGAGTGAACAATGTGGCCTTCAAAAAAGGGGATTAGGTTTTTAACTTCACCTGAGGGACCAAATTGAGTCGGAAGAGTTTACTCTGCCACATCAGCTAGCCGTTGTGAGTCCCACGTGTCACCAACGCTGCCAGCTAAGCTTTTTGGTTGCGCCACGTGTGCTGAAATTGCCGGAAGGACCACTTTGAGTCCCGAAGTGCAAGTTCGGGGATGACTCTGAGGAACTTTTAAGTTCAGGGACTACTATGAGGCTCGAGTGTAACTTCAGGGACTACATTGAGGCTTATCTCAACTTTGTTTATATAGCGTGCATCAATGTGTATGTGTTAAGGCCTTGTTTGATTAGTGTCTATATTTATGGCAGATATGAATACGGTAGTATATGTTTATTCTAACATCTTCGTTTTTGCAATATATTCGTTTATGCGAGTTTTAGGTTTTATTATCTATGATAATTTTTCTGCGATTTTTAAATAAAATAAATAATAATATAATATTAATATTATGTTATTATTTAATTTTATTTGACGAAAGACGGTCTCTTGATATTGGATAAAAAAAATTGTAAAAATTTGGCTTTGCTAATGTCATTTACATTAGTAATTTACTCAATCTTTATTTTAACTAAATACCACCACTTGACATAATTAATAATTGAGTTTTTACCATGTTCAATTACCTTAATTACTTTCCAAAATATTTAAAAATAATTACCCTCGCTGACTCAACAGTATAAAATCGCGACATGCAGCACTTAATGCGTTACGTGTCGCGACGCATGCCTCCTTCCCCTTGGTTAAGTGACACTTAGTCACTAATCAAGCTATATGAAAGCACACAATTCTCTCTCTTTCCTCAAGAAATAGCCGAGGCATGCATGGAGATAAAAGCGAGCATGTTGGTTGATTTTTGACTTTCCGAGCTTGAATTTTTGAGATCCGTGACCCCCAAAAAAATTCTGTTCCGATAGAAGTGGTCGTATCTTCTTCTTCTACACGGTGATGTGCGTTTTATTCGGAGGAATCGCGAAGTGGAACTGCCCTTGCCAGGAACCAGTTCGGTCGAATCAAGGGAGGAGAAGAACCACCGAGTTTTCGATGTTTTTGTTCCGTTTGACCGATCAGAAACCTCCTCCGGTATCTTGTGTGTTCTACGTTTTACAGAGGTAAGGTTTGACTCGTTAATCGGTTAAAATTATGAATTAATTGATATATGTGGTTGGAATATTGTCTGTTGATGTCTGTTTTTCAAATTTGTGATTGTTGGCTGTTGAAATTTTACCTGAATTGTTGTTGAAATTGTTGTTGTGATTCGGCCATGTTGAGAAATTTGGAACCGGGATATTGTTATTGAATACTTGTCTAAAATATGAGTTATATAATAGTATGTAACTGAGTTCTGTTGGTCGGATGTTGATTTGGAATTAAATATAACTAAAATGAATATTTTGAACGGAGGTTTCGAGTAAAAAGGAGAAGAAGTTTAGCTTTTGAGAAAGATTTAATAAATAAAAATTATTTATTTATAAATATATGAATTTTATTGAAATTAATTGAGTTTGGTTTTTGAAGAAAATAATTAGTTTGCAAAAAGAAAGGGGGTTTAAAGTGGAAGACGACTTTGAAAAAAATATGACCCTAATTAAACAAAAAAAAGTTTTATTTTGAAAACGGAAGAACCGTATCCAATTTACTTATTTTAATGAAGTTTTGGGTATTTCAAAATTCGTATAATATTTTGAATAATTTATAAAGTAACCAGTGAAGATTGGATCTCTTTTATAGAAGTTCAGAGTTATTTAGAGTAATTTTAAAGTACATTAATTCAATTAAAGTAACTTGCAAAATATGCCATTTTTCAAAGTTTAAGCATATTTATGTATTTTAATCCAGTGAGCATATTTATGCATTTTTAAAGTATTTATAGAATTTAAACATAACTCTGAGATTTCCAAAAAAGTTATTATAAAGTTAAATCTCATGACCCGCTCTGTTTTAGTTGATTATTTTAGAGAAATTGTGGAATTCTAGATAAGGAATTGTTATATCTTGAAAGGCATTTGATTATGTGATGAAATAATTGTGGTTGGAAGTGCTACACCAATTACTCTTCTTGTCATCGATTTATCCGGCGATTTTTCAAAAAATGGTAAGGGCACTATAGCCCAAGAGTGTGACCCATCACTTTAATCGTGGGATTGGTACGAGCGCTATAGCCCAAGAGCATGCAGGCGTTATAACCCAGAGTGTACCGGGCACTATACCCCGAAGCAATGGCAACGAGAGACAATGTCCGTAAGGATGTAATATCGAGCGCGGGTTAAAAACCGACGGATGAGTTCATTACCTGCACTAAGGCTAGACATGCATCATACTTGTTTGCACATATCTCTTGTGTGTTTTGAATTCGTTCTATGTTGCTGTTTGCTTTTGTTTGTTGTTTGCCTATGTTCTTTTGTTGTGATCGGTTTGATCTGGGACACTCATCCGTTATATAAAAAGCAAATTAACTTGTTTAACCCCGACTCTACTAAGAACTCTCCCATTCTTATCCCCTATCTTCCTACCCCGCTTCAGATGGAAACGGATGTCATCTTTTATGAACTCGAGCAGCCTTATGTGTTTGAGGATGTTATCCTTCAAAGCTTCTATGTGGTGGCCGCGAAGCCTCGAGTCCGTAAGTACGTAGTTAGAGATCATCCCTTTCGCACCTGCTAGCTTCACATCTCTTTGATCCTGATGCCCTATATGCTTTTCCGCTATCTTGGTTACATCTCGATTCTGTCCATCATCCTTTTGATCACATGCATGGAGGTCTTGTTCCAGCACAGCAGGATGGTCAGATAGTACCTGAGCTTGGTCCTGTCGCTGATGACTACATTCCTAAGTCTCCTCCAGTAGATTTGGATATGTTGATAGAGTCTCTTTTTACTCCTTCCTCTGACCATTTCACCATAGAACCTATCGAAACTTTCGCCGCAGCTTCTGGTCAGTCCTCAACAGTTGAGCAAATTTCTCCTAGTGGTATAGTTTCTGCAAGCGACAACAGTGATGATAGTCCCCAAAGTACATCAAAGGTCATCATTATCTGACAACGAGGACATCGAGGAGATAAAGATTGTGAATTTGACTTCTGAGGATGATGAGGATCTTGAGATGGATATAGAGATCTTGGACTTGATTTCTGTTAGCGATTTGGTAGCGACATTAGCATCTTCTTTTGGCAGCTCTCCAATTTAGTGTTTTTTTTCTTAGACTCTCACTTTTATGTTTCAAGAGATCAGATTAGAAGACTAGGCTAGTCTGGACGTCAAATTAGAGGCTTCTTATATGGTCCAGACTCTGAAAAAATTTTGAATTGTATATATGTACATAATTGTGAGGGAGTAACTAACTTTTTTATCTTTTAGGTGCTATATATATATATATATATATATATATATATATATATATATATATATATATATATATATTATCCTGTTTTTGTATGTATCTGTTTATCTTTTTAGTTTGTATAATCTCGCGTTTCTTTTTATTTGCGAGTTATCTTTAAGGAAGATTTTTTTTTATATAAAAATCGAGTTCCCTTAACCCGTTTACAGGCTTGATATTATTAATAATAGTGTCAGTGTAATTTCAAGTTGGTAACACTTGATGTTTTGATACGAGCATGCCATATTGAAAATTGGGTTGTTACATTTATTATTGTGTTTGATTGAAAGATACTATAAGATATTAATACAAAGACATAGACATTAAAGGTATTAACACAAATTATTAATGTATATATTTATGTTTGGTAAAACATTAAACAGGATACAATAATTTTATAAAAAAGTATATATTGTCTTCCATAATAATTTTTTTTGAAACAAAAAAATCATTCATCATTATCATGGTGCTACCATTCTCTGCATTACCATAAATTCATTATTTCATACACTTATCAGAAATCAATAAACAAAAATAACTAAAAAATTTGATGTCAATAACTCTAAAGAGGGGAGAAATAAAAAAACAAGAACATTAACTTAAAAAAAATGAAAAGAAAGAAAAGAGAAGAAGATAACAAAAAAGAGAATTTTGATGGCACAACGTGAATCTACAAAAGAAAAAACTCACCAGAAGAGAAATGCAACAAAGATGTAAGGTAAAATTGGAGTCGAAGGCAGAAGCAATCAAGGGAAGGAAGATGAGCCCAAATCTAAGGAAAAGAATGAGATAGAAAGAGAAGATAAAAGAAGAGAAAGAAAAGAAGAGAGAAGAACATGAATAGAAGGTAAGAGAAAATGAACAAAAAAAGACAGTTTCAATGGTGAGAGAAAAGGAAGGAAGGAGTAAGAAAGAGAGTGCTAATTGTAAGAGGGAAGGAGATACGAAGGAAGGAAGAAAGGGTAAAGTTGAAAATAAAAAAAATGAAGATAAAATTGTAAAAATAATTTATATCTCAATCTCAAATTTTGTGTCGAAACTTATTGGAAATACACTAAATACGTGTCATCTTTGTCAATTTGTGTACCACCGGAAAATGGATCCTCTCCAGTTCTTTTAACACTTGATAGAATTTAGTGTGATCTTTCATCTTTGATTCTATAAGTGGGACCAGAAATAAATAAGAGAGAGAATAATGAATGATTAGATTAAACACTGCACACCATCCAGTTTTTTTTCCACTGGAGAGGATCCACTCCCGTACCACCGTGTCTTTCAAAAAGTTGTATCTTAATAATCAAATAATAAACATTTGTTACTATAGGTGGATCCATTCACTAACCATACGGACTTTATGTGTTTAGTGAGACAAAATTTTTTTTAAGATATAAGCACACACAGTTACCCATAAAAAATTATATTTTTGAATTATTATACAAGTACAAATAATTATAATTTAGATAATTAATATAAATTATTAATTAAATAAAATTAAAATAATTATATACATAAAATAAAATATATATTATGTAATGGTCATCTTATATATGTATATAAAGTATTTTTAATTTTATTAACAAAATTTATTTAATTTTTTTTAATTTAGTTAACACATGCTTATATCTCATTGGTTATAGTTGAAAGAAGTCAAATCTCTATGAATAGAGTTTTTCTCACTTCGATCCACCTGAAAGAACTCTCTTCTTTTTTATTCTCTAGTAGAGAACCCATCCCAATTCCTGTTTATGGCTCACATGTCATAAAAAGTAAATCCACGTCAGTTTTTGCGTCATAAACAGTAAATAGGAACTCACAGCATCTCTCTTCTCCATTGGAAGGAACTAATTTTAGTCCATGTTATGGTCCCACTTAATTAATTAATTAAAATACTTGAAATTAATATAATTAATTTTTTCAACAATGTAATTTAAATATTTAAATTTAAAAATAATTCACTATTAAAAGATATTAATATTAACTAAATTCATATATAATAATAATACACAATATATAATTTGAGGTTACACTAATTTGTAAAATTATTTAATACAAAGAAAAATATAATTAAACTCTATAGTTGACGACAAGTATTGTGAAAATTAATATAATAACGATAACATAGTAATGGCTAGTTTCTAACGGCTATTTTTACAACGGCTAGTTTTGCAATGGCTAAATTAATTTAATTAAAATTTTATATTAATAAATTAAATATGATTTAATTATTTAATGATAATTAATTAAATAATAGCCAATGAGTAATAGCTCAAATGGCATAATCTTCCCATATTCAATTAAGAGGTTACGGATTCGAGTCTCATATCTTTGATAAAAAAAATTAATTAAATATTAAATATTATTTATATTGTTATATTAAATTAAAATTAATTAAATTTGTTTGCATAAAAATCCTTTTTTATTGAATACATATGTTAATTTCATAATATTTGTACTCAACTATAGATCTTTATTATGTTTTTTTTTTATAATAAATAGTTTTATAAATTAATTTAATTTCAAATTATATATTATGTATTATTGTTATATATGAAATTATTAGTTTTTTTTAATATTAATATTTTTTAATAGTAAATTATTTTTAAATTTATAAATTTTAATAATATTATTGTAAAAATATAGTAACTATATTAATTTTAATTAATTAATTAAGTGGGATCATAATAAAGACTAAAGTTAGTTTCTTCTAATGAAAAAGAGAGATGTTTTGAATTTTTATTAACTATTTGACGTAAAAACTGATATAAAATTACTTTCTATAATATATAGATCATAAATAGGGATTGAAATGAATTCTCTATTGAAGATGATATTATACCATTCTCATATTCGATGGTTCTTTCTTCCATATCTGACACGACGTTCTTTTGCCCCCTCTTCTACATTCGAGACAACATTCTTCTTCTCTCACGCCTCCAGATTGAAAACAACACTACATTTCCAACCTTCTGCCACGGTTCTTTTCTAATTTTCTAGTTTTTTTTTTTTTTTTGAATGCATCGATGAAAAATTCATGCCTTATTATATGTGTACGGTGTGTGTTGTTTTATTTTGGTTTCTTTCTGTCTTTGATTTGCTGTTACTTGAGTTTATGTTTTATTTCAGTTTTGATTGTACTTAAAATAGACTAGCCTATGGTGCTATGTGTGGGTGCTAATTATAAAAAAAATTGAAAAGAAAATAGTATTGCATGAAAAAAAAGAAAAACAAATATTAAAACTAATTTCATGAGATGAATCTAATTTTTTTTATTCTTTTTAATTTAGTAGTATTTATTTTTTTTGTTTATTTCTTTTGATGAATCTAGGTCTTGATTTTTTAACTGAACATGGAAGAAATTGATAAGAGGAGATGTTGGAAAATAGAAAAGAGGATACTATTAGGTTTTGCTTTAATAAAAGGGTAATAGACATTTTGAATTTTTTTGTAAACATAAATATTTTATGTTTATACCTCGTGTTTGTATTCTGTGTTTATATCCAAGGATACACATTAATCAAATTAAATCTAAATTACTAAGAGTATATGTTTAAATAAGGTTTAATTATTCTGTTAGTTTTTATAGTTTTACGAAATTTTTAATTAAGTTCTTATACTTTTTTTTTTAATTGAGTATTTGTACCAATTTTTTTTAATTGAGTTCTTATATTTTTTTTTTCTTTTTATTTGAGTCCCTGCATTAATTTTTTTCTTAGTTGGGTCCTTATACAATTAAATTAATTACTGTCAAAAGAGACTTAATTAAAAAAAAATTTTGGTCCAAAGACCTAATTAAAAAAAAAAATTAAAAACTTAATTAAAAATTTCATAAAATTATAAACACCAACAAAATAATTAAACCATTAAATAAATACTATTCTCGATTGCGTTATAAGGCCCAACAAAGGTTACCCCCATTCCAACTTAGATATGGGATGGGCGGCTCAGAGACCAAATCATATTCAAATCACGTCCTATCCAAATTTTCTAGCATCTCTGATAAGTGATTATATGAGCAAACCATAAAATATACTCCAATAACCATAACACCCTACTTCAAAGATTATTTTGACTTGCGCGACAGAATTTTTGTATATCCTCGATCTCTTATGAATCTTGGGAGCCAAAACATCCATCCTACCAATCACCAAGCCTCTTTTTGGGGATCTTGACTCAAATTAATCTTGTGAACAATCTACTTGAACATTGGTGCTATCTATGGAAATCTCGAAAAGGAAGCTTCTAAAGACATGGTAGGAAGATCGAGAAACAGATCTAATATTAACAAAGATGCACTAACCAATCCGAAAAATCTTCCACTAGAAAATAACACAACGAACAACTCCACCAACCCAATGAGAAAAGATCATCCACAAATAACCTATCTGCGAATAACAACAATAGGTTAATATTGTACATACTCAAATCATGTTTGGTTATCTATTTAATTCAAATAAAATTGAGACTCTCAAGGATGGGTTCATAATCTCCCTAAACTAGGATAATGGTCGTCCTTTTGGGTGCATTAGAGACAACAATTTGAGGATGATCCAAGACTAGCATTATAGATTACGGGCTCTAGAACACAATGCAGTAGGGCGATCTCCCATATGGCATCAATTTGTAAAGATTCACATGACAAGCAACGTCATAACAAACCCAGTGGTAATAGGGGCAACTACATTTGCAAAACAAAAAAGAGCTTTTATATCAGAAATTCGACAACTCCACAGACATGAAATGTAATGGCACCGAGTTTCCTTGGCAGCACTTAATAGCTTTCAAAGAAGAGACAAACCTTGAGGGAAAGTGAATACGGTATGATGTCGTGCTTTACTTGTTATTCTTGTTTAGGATCATTAAGTTCGTATTAATTATTGAACTAGAATATCCTAATATGATCACTTACAATGATAGCAGTACAACTTGCATTACCAGCCACTGTAGGAGTGGAGTGAGGCATACATTCAATGAATGAAATGGATATATTGCCGACAATGGGTCTTGGAATTTGATGATGAACATTTGTTAGGGTAGCATAATGAGAATCCTCATTAAGTGCATTAATTTCGTGTTAAAAGGTGCACAACCTTCTAGTTACGACTCTTGTGCATCGACATTTTTAATCGATTAAATAGAAATTTTATCCAAAAGAGGGTTGAGACTTGCCAACTCAAGGATGTATGATATGTTTTCTCAAAATTCACCACCAACCAATAGCAAACAAATCAACAAGCATCTGGAAACATACAAGTGAGACAGTGTGACAAACACTAAGATTTTTAAATGCCCAAAATGCCCAATAGCACAGAATACATAGTTAATCTCAGGCAATAAGTTTCTATGACTGTAGTTTTCTTGAGATAGTTCGACTTTCATGTTGCTATGTCTTTGCTTGTTGTGTCAATCAACATCTTAATTGGCAGTACTATGTCAATGATGTTTATAAAATGAATGAAATTTGAAGAATGAATAGGTTGCAGTTTGTACCCAAGGAGATGACCTGGGTATACAAGTCTGAAATTGAGCACTAATCCCCCGTTGATGAAAGTGATGGATGGTCGACCTAGACTAACTTGTTACTTGAATAAGATGGACCTGCGTGAGATGCACAGACCTTCGCAATACAATCTTTGTAGAGGCAAAGGCCATAGTTATATAAAATGAAAAGGACACAAAATCTTGCTCTTAAATATTTTTTTTTTTTTTGAGATATAATGCATTATTTTTTTTTCACTTTTATTTCATACATTTTAACATGTCATGTACCTGTAAAAAAATTGTATCATTTTAAACTTTGAGAAAAAAGTTGAGTATAAATAACACTAAAATGCGTTATTAAATCGTTGTAGTCAGCAACGAATTACTGTAACATACTTAATCTTGTTAAATGCAATGATGATTTGTCCCTTTTTTACCGGTTCATTGTAGCCAACAACGGTTTAACTCAATTTTCTTAACCATAGTAAATCGTTGTATCCTGCAACGATTTGCATATAAATTTTGAGTTCGTTACACCTGCAATAAATTATATAAAAAGAAGAAAGAAATATATGCATTTTCTAATCAGGACATTCATGTAAAATTAGTTTTCAACCAATTTATTTACATAAATTATGATCTTCTAAAGTTATAATTTTTTGGGTCAAAGACAAAAATTATAAAATTATAAAATATATCCATCATTTTCTCTAAACTATATTTTGTCACATAATCTATAAAAAATATTTTTGGTGAAAGATAAATATTTTAAAACATTCCCATTACTCTCTCTAAATAATATTGTCACTGGCTCTATTAAAAAGTTGTGTCAAATTAAAGTTGAACATTATAAAATTTTAAAATATATACATCATTTTTTCTATTTTATATTTCGTCCCAAAGTCTATGCAAAATTATTAGGGTTAAACATTAAAAATTTTAACATTTTAAGAGATGTCTATCACTCTCTTTAAATTATATTTTGTCCCAGAGTCTATAAACACTTATTTTGTATTGAAGATGAAAAATCTAAAATTCTAAAATATATTCATTGTTTTCTCTAAATTATATTTTACTCTAAAGTCTATGAGAAACTATTTTGAGTCAAAATAAAATTATTAAATATAAAAGATATCCATCGCTCTTTTTAAATTATATTTTATACTAAAATATATCAGAGCTAATTTTGTGTTGAAGATAAAAAAATATAAAATTTTAAAACATACCGATCATACTCAACTCTCCCCTAAATTATATTTTGTCCCAAGATCTATAAAAAATTATTTTGGATCCAACATAAAATATTAAATCTTAAAAAAAAACATCACTCTTTTTAAATTGTATTTTTTTCCAAGGTCAATAAAAAAATATTTTTTGATCAAATATAAAAATTCTAAAATTCTAAAAATATCCATCACCCTCTCTAAATTATATTTTCTCCAAGGTCTATAAAAAACTAATTTTGCATAGTAGATTAAAAAAACATTTTAAAATATATCCATTACTCACTCTAAATTATAAGTTTCTAAAATATATCTCCATTCTCGCTAAATTATATTTTCACTCAAAATGCATCAACACCATTAGTACTTTTTCCATTGAAAAACTTGCCAAAAATAGAGGCACGTAACTAAAATTAAAAATTTAAAACACTAACGTGAATTAATTAGATAAATAACATAATATAAAATTATTTAGAGAAAATTTCATTCACCTCTCTTAAGAGATGCTAAAATAACACTCTTCTCTTTTCTATTTATAAAATGTACATTCCCCTCCTTTATAATTTTTAAAAACCTCCTCTTTATTTCATTTTAATTTTTTTGGATTAATTAATATTAACTTTATCCATTTTTTCAAAAAAAAAAATAAATTATATTTTTTACAAAAATACCCTTTAACAAAAATTTTATTATATTGTTATTAAATTTTTCTTACTAAAATATCCTTTAATAAATTATTTTTTTATTGATTAAATTATATTTTTATCAAAATATATTTTTAAAAAATTTAATAATTAAATTATTTTTTCTAAAATATCCTTCAATAATTTTTTAATTATTAAATTATAATTTTACCAAAATTTTTATTAATAATTATAGTTATATTTTATTATTAATTTTTCAATATCATATTCTAACATTAAATAAAAAAAATATTGATAAAATTATTTTCTGATATCAACATATGTTAATTGTTATACATATTAAGAGTGATAAAATTTTTTTATTTAATGTTAAAATAATATATATTAATATCAGAAAATTAATAATAAAATATAAAAATAATTGTTAACAAAAATTTTAGTAAAATTAAAATTTAATAATTAAAAAATTATTAAAAGATATTTTAAAAAAATAATTTAATTATTAAATTTAAAAAAATTAATAAAAATATAATTTAATTAATAAAAAAATAATTTATTAAAAAATATTTTAGTAAACAAAATTTAATGATAAAAAATAAAATTTTTTATTAAAGAGTATTTTTATAAAAAATAATTTATTTTTTTTAAAATGAATAAAATTAGTTAACACAAAATATTTAAAATAGATTAAATATCTTTTCAGGAGTGGAATTTTCTCAATTATTTACATGGAACAACCGTCTACTTTTTTTTTTTCATTTGTTTCTTTGTGCTCACTGCCCATCAACATCCTTCTCCTCTCTTCTTAGTTCTTACAGGCTTGCAACTTTCTTTCAGTTTGCTTCTTCCCCCCATCATTAGCTCTGGCATCCATATCAGCCTCATTGTGACCCTCCTCATGTTGTTTGTTGACCCTCCTCGGCATGTGAGATACAGCACCAACTCTTTGTCCGTCAACTTCTTGCCTAACCCGCTGAACCCCCGAACATCAATGTAACCAGGTTCAGGGAACACACCATCCTCCTCAATCTTGTGCACAACAAACAACTCTAGATGGTCTCTTAATTAAGCTATTTTATACATGGCAAGTGCATATGCATTACCATGAAACAACTTCGGATTTTCCTCAAGATCTTTGTACCATAATGCTTAGATATTGTCCTCAAATAACCAAACTGCTTTAGTTCTGCATAGGCTTCAAATAAGGACCGTCAATCACAGTCAATGCCTTCTATAATTGTTGTATCTTCTCCCACATACCGTGATGGCCCTTTGTCATAACCAAACCAACCTCCATGGTAGAGCTTCAATTTAAAATATCCCATCCTCTCCACCAACACTCTATCAGTCAATAACAATCACAACACATTACTAAAGTAGAAATGAAAACAAAAACCCATATAGAAACCACTCTATATCACAAACATAGTAAAACCTAGTGTCATTACAAACCCATTTAGTCCCCATTTAATCATTAACGAAAAACATGCAACTAAAACACTCACATTCGAAACTAACTACTAGGAGACGCTTCATTAATAAAAAATCTAAATGTCTTTGTCACAGTCACAGAGTCAATGGAATAAGAGAAACCATACCTCATGCAACTCTATGATTACTAGCGAAGTAACTATGCAAGACCCTTCCTTCAGACAAGTCGCAATCGCCTACTCTCTTCTCTCTAGAACAGCCTCTGTTGTTTCCAAGTCTGAGTTATGAGGGACAAATGAAGTGTTTCATGCAAAACCCAAATAGGAAAAAACAAAGAGGAATATTTCTAAAATTTAGAAAATCATTTTCTTCAAAAGAACAATTTTAATACAACACGAAACGTTGAGGACTATTTCAAATAAAAAATAAAGTTAAAAGACGATTTCTATTTTGACCATAAACATTAAAGATTAAATCAGCACTTATTTTTTTTATATTTTTTCAAAACAAATTATTTTGTGATAATTTTTATATGAGATCCTTTTTTTAATTAATTAGTGTAATTGATAAAACGTATAATTTAGACCAAAACCAAAAAATCCATGTTTTAGTCAATTATATATTTATCTTATTAAAATAATATAATTATATATTATAAAACTTATTAATATTATATTGTTAAAAACAATAATTATATAATAAAAAATTAGAAATATTTATTAGTTTTGTATTTATGCAATATGCAAAAAAAATTGAAAAGAAATGAATAGATTCAAATGATATTAAAATTTAAATTTAAAATTTATTTAAACGTACGCTGTAACGTACTCCGTATTCAAAGAGAATGAGAGAAGGAGAAAGCGGGGGCGAGCGGTTGAGGGTGAAACACGGTGAGGAAGATGGCCATGCCATCGGAAGAGATAAGGGGGAGAGCGTGGGTGGGTGTGTATCAGGTGTTAAGGAGGGTTCTTCTCGAGAGGGGTTAGGAAAGCCATCCAAGGTCTCTTCTAGAGATAAAGTCATTGGTGCAGAAAAGTCTAAGGCCTTTGCATTAGTAGGGTCTTTATCTGGGGATGGTATCGCGACGGTGACAGGTAAGCAGGGTGATTCTCGTCCACCAAGTGTCAGTTTTACCAAGGAGGCAAAGAGCTGTCTAGCTGAACCTTATAAGGAAGCCATTGTGATCAAGGTGCTGGATAAGTATTATGGCTACACGGCTCTCTTGCATAAGCTCCGGATAGTATGGCGCATCAAAGGAGGGTTTGATTTGTTGGATGTGGAATTTGGATATTTTTTGGTTAAATTTGATATTGCTGGGGATCGTGAAAAAGTCATTCTTGGTGGCCCGTGGTTGATAGACGGTCACTATGTTGCAGTAAAGCCATGGGATGTGGATTTTAGGCCATGCGAAAAATCCTTTGGATCAACGCTGGTATGGATTCGAGTCTCGGGACTTCTAATTTGGTGCTACCAGGAACAAGCAATGCTGCGAATTGCTTCTGCAATTGGGATTCCGGTGAAAGTAGATTTGCCTACTAAGCTTGCAGAAAGAGGAAAATATGCCCGAGCTTGTGTTCAAATTAATCTTGAGTTGCCTGTAATCAAACATATTATAGTGGAGGGTGTGACTTATGAAGTGGAGTACGAGAGTTTACAGTTGATTTGTGCTACTTGTGCACGGTATGGGCATGATAAATCGTTGTGCATGGAGAAGGAGTCCTTGGAAGGAAACATAAATTACTTTGGTGATGGAAAAAATAATGAAGCCCCAACACTAGTGCCACACAACAATCATGAGATTCAAAAAGAGGCTGAATCAGAAGCTCGTGATTTGGGTGAGAAATTAGGAGTTGTTAAAGGGAAGGATGTGGTTACGGAATCATTGGCTCCTCACGTGCCTGATGGTCTTATTAATGAGGCATGCATGGATGATAGAGAGGGCTGGCAACAAGTGCTGCGTAAGAAAAAATTTACAATGGGCCAGTCATCAGGTTTGAAGGACCAAGATGGAAAGCAGCACAAGTTTGGTTCGAGAAGGGTTCCAAGGCCCAATTTGCATGGTGATGGAGGCAAATCAACTGGCATTAGGATGGGGAAGCAAGAAAAACATGAAATTGCGCCATCTCCATCGCGCAGAACTCCTGCACGTCGTGGAATTTCTCTACAGAAGCGTCCTCGGCCTTCCTCCTTGCAGAACTCGCCAGTTGATAAAAATGGTGTTACAACGGAGGAAACCTTAGTAGATGGAAGCATGGCAAGTGCAGTGTCAGGGGGTCCAAAGGTGGCAATTATTGAGGATCAGAGTGTGCCAGTACCGCAGGACAAACCACCTATTGAGGTTGGTGATTCTGTTTAGAGTTTATGTTCTTATTTATTCTGTCCCTATTATTTATGGATAGTTTAAATATGATTGTTTGGAATATTAGGGGTGCTTCTAATAAGTTAGCCCGGGTGCATTGTAAGGAACTTGTTAGGAAATTTAGACCTGTTTTCTTTATTGTGGTTGAAACTCACTCCCCTTTTCAGCATTTAAAATTATTTTGGGAAAGGTTGGGGTATCACTCTGTTGGTATAGTAGAGGCAGAGGGGCATAAGGGAGGTATTTGGTTTCTATCCTCTATGAAGGGTGTTTGTTGTAAGTTCATTGATGCTTTTGATCGGGGTGTTACTGTTGAGGTTCACTTTGATAATTTAATTTGGAGGTGTAGTGGTATTTATGACAGTCCTCAATTTAATAAAAGGGTTCTCCTTTGGGATTATCTTGTTGCACAATCCATGGTTTTTCAAGGACCTTGGATTGTTCTTGGTGATTTTAATGAAGTCAAATTTTCTCATGAATCTAAGGGCTGTCAATTTTCTCATCAAAGAGCAGACATGTTTGCTACTTCATTAGGGGATAGTGGTTTGTTTGATCTGAAGACTATCGGGAGGCAGTTTTCTTGGTACAGGAGGGTGAAAAATTATGTTGACGTGGCAAAAAAGCTTGATCGAGTCTGTATAAATAGTAGTTGGTTATCTATCTTTCCAGAGGCTTATGCAGAAGTTTTAAATAGGCTTCAGTCTGATCATTGCCCTATTCTGGTGCGTTGTAAAGGTCGTCCTCAGCCTAAAGGGAATCGACCTTTCTGATTTGTTGCTGCTTGGGCTACTCATCCTGAGTATAAAGATATTGTGAACCAGTCATGGTGGTCTGGTAATAGAGAAATTCATGGCAAGCTTTCAGAAGTACAGAAGAATTCACTAGAGTTTAACTCGAAGGTATTTGGTAACATTTTTGTTAAGAAATGTGAATTAGAGCAGCAGATTAATTATTTACAAAAGCGTTTGGAAGTGGTGGATAGTATTTATTTGCGTCAGAAAGAGCAACAGTTGCTTGATGATTATAATAATACTCTAGTGCAAGAAGAGCTCCTATGGTTCCAAAAGTCCAAAGAGCAGTGGGTAAGGTTCGGGGATAGGAATACAAGATTCTTTCATATTCAAACTCTTGCGCGAAGGAAGCATAATAAGATTCATGGCCTTTTTCTCAAGGATGGAGTGTGGGAAACTGATCCAGAGGTTCTGAGTCAAGAAGCAAAGTCTTTCTATAAAAGCTTATTCTGTCATTTGGATGATGTTGATTTGGGTTGCCTTAGTGATGTGCCTCTTCCTTCTCTGAATGAGGAAGCTTGCAATAATCTTACGGCACCAGTTACTATGGAGGAAGTCAAAACAGCTGTTTTTCACATGAACTCTTTTAAAGCTCCAGGTCCGGATGGGTTTAAAGCTTTCTTCTTCAAAGAATATTGGGAGATCATTGGTCTTGATGTTTGGAAGATGGTTAAGCAGGCATTCTCCGGTGTTACTCTTGATCCGAGAATGTTGGAGACTTTACTGGTTCTCATTCCAAAGGTTGAATCACCGGTATCTATGAAATATTTCAGGCCGATTAGTCTCTGCAATGTAGTTTACAAGATCATCACGAAGGTTCTTGTTAATAGACTTCGTCCTCATCTTGCGGAGATTGTTGGCCCGCTTCAAGGAGGATTTATTCCGGGACGAGGAACTCCTGACAACATCATTATTGCTCAAGAAGTTCTCCACTTTATGAAGAAGACTAAATCAAAGAAAGGCACACTGGCCTTTAAGATTGATCTGGAGAAAGCTTATGACAGAGTTGACTGGAGGTTTTTAGCTCATACCCTTAAGAGCTTTGGTTTTCCTATTCCTACACTTAATTTGATTATGAATTGTGTCACTGCTTCTTCCTTATCTATTCTTTAGAATGGGAGTCGTCTGAATGGCTTTACTCCTAGCCGAGGTCTTAGACAAGGAGACCCTATGTCACCCTATCTTTTTGTGTTGTGTATGGAGCGACTGACATGCTTTATTAGTCATCAGGTTGATTTGGGCTTGTGGGAGCCGGTTGCTATTTCTAGAGGGGGACCAAGAATATCCCATTTAATGTTTGCGGATGACTTGCTTCTATTCTGTAAAGCTACAAAGAGACAAGTGCAAAATGTGATGTTGGTTTTAGAGACTTTTTGCAAAGCATCTGGGATGAAGATTAATGTGGAGAAGTCTAAAGCGCTTTGCTCCAAGAATGTCTCTGCAACAAGGAAAGAGGTTTTCACTGGGGTATCCTCTATCAGATTTGTCCAGGATTTGGGCAAGTATCTTGGAGTTACCCTTAGCCATTCTAGGGTGACTCGTTCAGCTTTCAATGGTGTCCTGGATAAGATTCGGAGTAGGCTAGCAAGCTGAAAAGGGAGTTTACTCAATCGGGCTGGTAGACTCTGCTTGGTTAATTCTGTTGCCGCTACTATTCCCACGTACCAGATGCAGGTCTCTATTTTTCCCAAAGGAATCATTAGTAAATTGGAGTCTATGATGAGGAATTTTCTTTGGAAAGGACAAGTTGATGGAAGAGGATTGAATCTTGTTAGTTGGAAGGTACTGGTTACTCCAAAAAAATATGGAGGTTTGGGGATTAGAGATCCTTATTGTGTAAATATTGCTCTTCTTGGGAAGCTAGTTTGGACTTTTTTCCGGCAGCCAAACAAGCTATGGGTCCAATTATTGGATGCCAAATACTGATCATCTCTATATGACTGTTTTAGTTATCCTAAGAACAAGGACTCTCCCATTTGGAGGTGTCTTTGCAAGGCTTGGAAAGTGTTGAAGGATGGGTTTGCTTGGTGTATTGGAGACTTGAACCAGAATTTTTGGTTTTCTAGCTGGAGGAGAGAAGGACGGTTATCTAATGAGATGGATTATGTCCACATTTCTGATTCGAATCTCCGGATACAGGATATTTGGTCGGTTGGTAGGTGGCATTGGGATACTCTTTATTCTCCTTTATCTCAAAATCTGAAAGATAATATTCTCTCTTACAATCCAGATGAACAAGCAGGTCCGGAAGTGGGTTGGTATTGGAGTGGGTCTGCTGCCAAAGTCTATGACTCACGCAATGGTTACTTGTGGTTGTGTAAGCAGCTGTTTGGTTGGGAGGAGAGGGAGAATTGGCTTTGGCTTTGACGTCAGCTTGTTCCGGAAAAGCATAAGTTTTTAGCTTGGTTGTGTCTTAAGGAGGCTCTTCCTACTGCAAGTTTTCGCTTTAGAAGAGGGATGTCGTCATCGGATAGGTGTCCAAGATGTCTTTCTAGCCAGGAATCGGTTATACATTGTATTCGGGATTGTCCAAAAGCTCAACTTGTCTGGCAAAGGTTGGATATTCCTTGTCATCCTTTGAATTTGAAGAACTGGTTCTTGTATCATAGCAGAGAGCACCCGTTCAAGTTCTTTTCAGGACTTTGGTGGATATGGCGAGCAAGGAATAACGACATCTTTAATCCCCATGAAACTTGGCCTCCGGAAAAAGTCATTTGTCTGGCATTAACTTCAGAAAAGGAGCTTAGAAATATTTTTGAATTACAACGTATGTCCCTTCCCTCTACTCTAAATGGTTTTTGGAATCCCCCATCCATTGGTACTTTTAAGATTAATTGTGATGCTAGTTATTTTGGTTCGGGTGATAGTGTTGGTTTTGCTTGTGTTATTAGAGATTGTAATGGGAGCTGGCAAAGGGGGTGTTTGGGAATGATTGAGAGTAATAGTATTCTTCAAGGAGAATTGTTTGCTATTTGGAGAGGATATCTCTTAGCTTGGGATGTGGGTCAACGAGATGTTATTTGTGAGACGGATTGTGTGGAAGCATTTAATCTTGTTACTCAAGATGGTTTTGGGTTTATTGATCCACTGGTGCTCAAAATAAGAGATATCATGCATTGGAATTGGCGTGTTGACTTTCGTTTGATTATGAGAGATGCAAATACGGTGGCAGATACTATGGCAAAGATAGCGATGAAGTTACAACTTTCGCATGTGGAGCTTCTTTCACCTTGGGAGGAGTTTAAGAGTAGTCTTAAACGGGACTGTCCCTCTATTTAAGCAGTTCCTTGTTTTGTTTCTTTTGTTTTTCTTTGTTTAATTTATTTCCGTCACCAAAAAAAATGATATTAATATGAACTACAAATGAGAGATTTTTTTAAGAACTAATTCGTTTTGCATTCTTTAAATTTTAGAGGCTAAGACCAGTTACCAGTAAAAATTCAAGAGTCAATTTAAATCACTTATAATAATAACATTAATAATATGTGGACAAATTATGTAATACATAGCACTAAATTAATACATGAACAACACATGTTACTAACACACTTTATTACTTCATTCTAAGCGAACAGACCTTTCTGCCACGTTAATAACGGAAATAACTCGAAAGGTTAACATAAATTTCAAAATGAAAATTCAAAATCCAAATCGAGACCATTGAACATTCAAAAACCAATGTGAAACTCATAAATTTTAAGAACCAATTGGAATATTAACTCATTTTTTTATGCACTTATTTATTCATATTTGTTCTTTTTTTCTTTGACAAAGCCGACTTCTGTTTCAAATCCCTTCTTCGATTTGAAAAGAAAGAGAGAAAGGAACACAGGGAAGAAAGAAGGGTACAATTTCTTAATATATCAAATGTTCTACACAATAATAAGTTTTAGAACTTTTTAATGGATTCCATTGTTTTCTATCTAATTTCAGATCGAGACAAACTTGCCATTAGCCATCTTAATTTAATGTTTAACCATTTATGTATTTAATTAATTTGGCTTCTTCATCAAAGCATTCAAAATGCCACTGGAATGCAAAATTCTGTCGGCATACCCAGATTACAATTGAAAACAATACGAGAAATCAAATAAATTATTTTTAAAAAAAATGACCAGTAAAGCTATGTTCCAAATGGATGTGCTCCCTAAACAAACCAAGACTCTAGTGCTTACTCCCGAAGTTCCACCACCGTTTCTTCTTTCTTGATTCATCTGAAGGTATATCTGGCAATAGAATAACAAAGAACACGATGTTAGGCCAAAAAGTATCCCAATGGAGTTTAATCCAAAAGAAAAAAAGAAGACTAATTTGATATTACATACTAATATTGTATGATATTACATTCAGTACTCTAGGACTTGATGCTATATTATGGGCATCAGTTTGCCAAACAAAAAAAAAAAAAAAATAGCGGAATTCAGTATATAAGGGCATAGAATGTAATACCATCTAAAATATAGAGAGATTAGTATTATATCTTTTTGCAAATCAAAGGGTGCCATATATAATATCGCTTAATGAGAAATGGGTGAAAGTACCTCCTTGAGGGTAGATGGAGTTGTAATGTACCTCTGCCCAAAAGCTAAGAAAAATCACTGCAATAATTGGGTCATGTTAGCCAAAATTACTTGTAGTTTAGGGATGAGAAGGAAAAGAATCAAAGATAACAAAAGGGAAAGTGAAAATTGAGAATGCTATTAAAAGTGTAGTTTTAGCAGAGTAGAAAAGCAGAAAAACAGCTTCCAAATGGCCTCATCTCTCGATTAAAAAATTAAGCTAGGGCCTAGTAATCATGAAGACAACCACCAACCTCCTTTTGGCTTCTCAAAATGAGGAAGAATCTCTATACAGCAGGTGTCCTTGAAAGAAGTCATCACAAATATTCTCACACCAAACTGGACGGAAAAAAATAAAAAAGCTTTAGGGGGAAGAAGTTATTACTATAAGTGAAAATCATATAATTGCATTACTAATTCTAATGTTAATCCAAACTTGGCAATGTCACCATCACAAGAAACGGAAAGGGTGTGACCATTGAAAATGTGATACAAGGAGAACTCAGAAGGCGACAGAGTTAAAACTTGATCAGGCAACTATGCCTAAAAATTAGATATATCCATACTTCAAATTCAGGAATATATTTAGAATATTTCAAACCTGCAAGAAAGATGTATTTATTATCAACTTGTAATATGCAGAAAGGGTGATATAAGGTCGGTTTGGTTTAGGTGTTGAGCAAACTGAGAACCGAACTGATCAAAGCAAGGGGGATCATGACGGATGGGATATATGCAGACACGGCAATTTGGTTGACCATACAAATTCAATCATCCATTCTATACAGTTATAAATGGAGACAATTAACAAAATAATGGTTCAATCGCAAAGCAAACTTGAAACTTTCATCAAGGTTATTAAATGAGCATCTTTCGAACTAAAAAATAAATAAATAAATTTATTTCACAGAATATGAAAGAATGACTGAACTGGGAAAAAAATAAATAAATAATTATGGAGAGAAATTAAGCTGCAAAAGCCATACTGAGTCTGCAGCTGCTTGAAGTGTGACATGATCACCCCATTCACCACTCCTTCATTTAAGATGATAGTAAAAAATCGATGTTTAGTTAGCCGGAAAAAAATTGCCCAAACATAGACACAGTGCTACAAATGGAGAAGGATCATCACCTAGACATTTTCTCCAAATAGTCACCGTACTCCATGGGAACATACCCATCATATATTTCTGGATTAGATTTGAGCTGGTTAATTAAAAAAGAAAACTCAACAATCAGAATCCAACAATAAATGCATAATAGAAAGATTGGCATTAAAAAATTTCCACTAGACAAAAAACCTGATTCACGACTTGACGTCTAACAAACTTGTGACGATCAGGTGCATGAAACAACTGATCAGATAGTGCACGGAACTGTGGAGGAAGAAACATAAAATGAGTATATAAATTTTCTCTAAATACACTAAGCTACCGTAGAAAAATATAAACTATTATATGCCATTAGGAAAATCTTCTATGTTAAGCCTTTGTTCAATCCAAATCTCAGGTATGCATGCTTGCATATACTAAGGGCTTCTTTGGGCGCCATTTTCGAAAAAGATTTTTTTTTAAATGATATTTTTTTAAAATTTCTTTTACAAAAACAAAAGTGATTTTATGTTTGGATATCTCATGTAAAAAGATCTTTTTATTATCAATTATGTTTGGATAAAATAAAATAAAAGTACTTTTTTGTTCATTTATTATGTGAAAAACATCTTTTTTTTTTTAAAAAAAAAAAAATCTTTTAAAAAAGATGTAAATTGTAGCTTCTCAAAAAAAATATTTTTTTTTATTTTTCTAGTACTTTTACTTTTACTACTCGAAATTTACCAAACACATTAAAAAATAAAAAAAAAAATCTTTTTTCATTTTTATCAAAATAATGGCACCCAAACAAGCACCAAGACCTAAGATTTGGAGACACAATTCAAAGGATTGAGACTTCCTCACACATATTAGTAGCTTATATTTTTCAAAATTTATAATATAAAATTAATGAAATCTACTCAGTCCCTCTGGACCAAATGGAAAATTAGGAAACTAGGAGAAACAAACCTGACAATTACCATCACCTTGTACCTTGTGCTCCACAAAGTCATATAACTGCAACCTGTTTAAAACATTGATCAAAGTCAATTTAGCATGTTCCTTATGGTGGCGTTTGGTGGAGAGACAAAGACGGAAAGATTGAGACTGAGAGACAAAAACTAAGAGATATAGATTGAAATAAATTTCAGTATTCTGTTTGGTGCAAAATGAGAGACAGAAATTGAAACAAAAATGGAACTCTAATTTAATTTGCACACAGGGTAAAATTAGAATTAATTAATTGAAATGAGGATATTTTAGGTGTAAAATGTTATTAAAATTTCAATCTCTATCTCTAAAAATTTTAGTCCCTTGTGTCTCCACTTTTTGGAGATCCTGAAATACTGAAATTTTGAAGACAGAGACAGAAATTTTAGTACCAGTTTCTAAACTAACAAACATGAGACTGAATCTCAGTCTCTCAGTCTCTGTCTCAGTATCTCAAAACAAACGCTACCTATATGTCAGATAAAATAAATTTACAGAAACATTAATTCTTTTGACCAGGCCATTTTTTTCCCATTACAACATCTTAAATGGTACCAAAAGAAAAATACTAACTGACAACCAAAAGCAAAGGGCATAGCAATTTTCATTCATTGGGGAAACACAAAATGTAGTAGCATTTATATCAATGTTCTCAATGTAACAAAAATGTTTATGACTAATACCTATCTAGAAGCCTTTGATGATCTGATGTTGCTTCATCAACTGAAGGGATTTCTCCATTAATTTTCGGAACATGCTAGAAAACCAGGGGGGGAAAGGGGATTTAAGAACCACAGTCCAATAGATAGATAGAGGCAGTAGAATTTAAACAATTTTCAGTATCTACTGCGTAAAAAACCAAAAGAAAATGAAAAATGGCCTCCATATCAGAGTTAACTGTTTAAACCAGATGTTGCTTCATTAATCACTTATGCACAAAAATTGATAAAATACCTAGGAATAAATTTTTTTGTCAACCCAAGATTTAAAAGTAGAAAACAAAAAGCATTCACTATATATGTAAGATGAAAATGTAGTCCAGAGAGAAAACATTCCCTGGAAATTGATAAAAGCATAACTTGGTTAATTAGCTGTTTGGTACCTAAATGACCATTAAAGGATGCTAAATATCTATTTATTGCTTCAATAGCTGATCCGAAAAAGAATCTACAGAAGCAGATGAGGCTACACATACAGGAATTAGTGTCATCTCACTCAGTCGTCTCCCTACTTCATCATCAAGTGGATAATTATCAGTCAGCTCTAAGGAGTATTCCCCTGTTTCACATGGACTAGAACACGAACTCGAAGGTTCTGCATCATCAACTTCTTCTTGGGCATAATCTTGACTTGCATGAGTAAAATGTTTGATCAATTAATCAACAAATAGCCAAACAAAAAAAGGAAAAACATAAACAAGGAAGACGTAGATTTTGACTTTAATGATACCTCCCGAACAATAGTTCAACACTGAAGGGTTATGCCAATCATATGCAGGCTGAGTCTCAGAAGCATGGTATTGTTCTTCACCTCCCTGTATATACCTTGAACATTCAGCAATCTCTAGCTGTGAAAACTCTTCTTGAAGTGTACGTGCAATGATCTCATCATTCTCTACATCGTTACATTCATCATCATCATCATCATCATTGTCATTGATGTTATTGTTATTATTAATGTTATTATCATAATGGCTATGGAAGTAGTGTCCGTCATAGATGTCACAAGCATTATTGTGCTGCTGACTCATGTCACCATAGTATCCTTGTCCAAAATTAGGGTCACCATCAAGGAGATTAAGACCCCATTGAAGAACATCCGAATGCTCATATAAACCCATCTTAAAATAACAAACTTCACAAGTGATATGAAACCTTTTTCAGACCATATTGAGTTAATTCCCCCAGAAAGGTTAGACCTGCAAAAATAACATGTCGACCAAGCAATTGGAGCATCATATGTAACTAAGGCAATGACAGACAGCTAGTTTGATAGAAACAACATAACATGGAATCCTCTATATTTCAAGGCGAATCATCAAGACCTAAGCTGGAGTTTTTTTCAAATATAGATGAAAAACAAGCATGAGATAACTGCACTAGAATCTGAACTTGTAAAAGTGAAACAAGAAATGTTCATCCACATTAAATTTTGGCATGTAGAGAATCTCCTTCAACATTGACAAACGCAATCTACATGGTCAATCATGTTTGGCAGAGGGGGCAATTTGTTTTCAGACACGAGCGAAATTTTCGCAAACCAAAATAACTTTATTGCTATTATGTATTATGATTATGTATATGGAAACAAAGCAGCCCCTAACCCCACCCGTTCGTTCCCCTTGTTATTTTTATATTAAAAAAAAGGAGGGGAAAAAACAGTGGAAGTATTCTCCATGACCAACTCCATTTTAATCCAATAAGAATCTACTAACTTGAATTTGTAAAAGAAACTAGATAAAAATATTGTAAAAGTATCTGATATGATAATTGATTCCAACTTTCAAGACCACCCAATATTTTATGCATTGTCAAAGGAAACTGAAACTCCCAGTTTGCTTTCCCTCTTTTAGAGAGATAAAGAATTAGAAAGTTCCTCCTCCAGGGATCTCATGCTTCAGAAAAAGTTTGAAACACACAAAAAAATGGTAACCATCAAACACCAACTTCAACTTCATTGGATCAAACAACTATTACAACTTACACCAATCCAAAAAACACACCCGAAGCCAGAAATTTTCCACACGAAAAGTTTCCAACATCGAACACAAAAACCAAGTGATCAACAGCATGCAGAGAACAAAACATCGGAGACGAAGAAGATAAACAAATGACAGAAACTGAAACAGCACAACGAAATGAAGTAAGCATATATAAGATTGAAAAATCAAGATGTTAATAACTCTCCAACCTTCGATTCAGCACCGAATCAATTCAGAATTGAAGAAAGGGGGTTCTGGTGGTGGTTGTTTGAGTTTTGAGTTTGTGAAATGAAATCAGTGTGTAGCGCGTTGTACATAGGGAAGGTACAAATGCAATTGATGCATTCAATTGAATATTTATGTTGCGAATGAACGATAAGGAAAAATATAAAAATGGAAAATTTATATTAAAAAAAAAGCGCACTTCAATTTCACGCTCTTTAATATATACAGTTTTGGCCTTTTGGAGTTTGCCATCGCCGGTAAAGTTCGAACACGTTTGTACTTGATTGGGTTTTAAGGCGGCAATTAATATTCACAATTTTCATCTAATTATTATTATATCATATCGCTATCAGTATAATTATAATTAAAAAACAAACTCATGTTGATCCATTGCAGCAATCGTGATAACAATAATAAGAAGAAAATAATACTCATTTTTATTTTTATTTTAATAATGTCATTCTTTTATAAAAATTTATGTAAATATATAATTCAAAAATTTTATACATAAGTGATATTATAAAAATTAAAAGTAATTTAATCCTTTAATAATAATAATAATAATTAAATTAATCTCTAAATTTTTATATAAGACCCGCGAAATCGGGTTGAGAAAGAGGGTTGTTCCCATCAAGTTGCTGTTGGAGCTTGAGCATTGCTTCCAACGTTTCTTCCGGAGAATGCAGCAGGCTTCAAACATCCACTAATTTTTTGGACTTCCAACTATTTTAGCAAAGGAGTGCTGCAAGTTCCATTTTCCTACGATCCTCGGGCCGTTGGCAAAGGCATGCGAGCAGATCTACTCATCATTGATGGAAGAAATCGAAGTGTTGATTTAGGAGGTAAGCATTCAGAGAACTAATTTTCCAAACCTCCTTTGCTTCGGGACATTGATGGATGTTGTGGTTGATGCTCTCTTCTTATTGACAGCGAGAACAATATGGGTTGGTTGAGAAAAATCTTACGTGAAGTACCTGGAGCACAAGAAGCCTTTCAAGGAGAGCCTTCCACAAAAATATGTGGACATTAGTTGGGACTCAGTTTCCAGAGTCAATTCCAGAGTTGCTGCTGCTTCATAACATCAGGAAAATCAGTCTTACATGATAAAATTGATAAGCTATTTTGTAATCAGATGCAACATCATAGGATTTTGATTTATTTAGACACTATTAAATTTCATCATCCTTTTGTACTAGTTTAATGGCCTGAATATGATTACTGATTTCAAAGGGGAAGATATCATTGACTAGCTCTTATTTTCACCCTTTGGATAGGGATAATAGGTCTTTAACCCAAAAAAAAGAAATCTGAACTTCCGGGACCAGGGATGAGTAACTCCAGTTAACAATGAAGGGATATGGGGGAGGTAACCAATGATCTTCAAAGACTTTAATTATACTGCCAGAACCGACCCTAATGTAGGCCTTTTTCGACAACTCTACTACCTTTCAGGATATTGCACTTGTCCCATGAAGGTTTACTGGCCAATTCTGCCTTCAATGCATTCCCATATTTAAAATATTAAAAAATTCCACTCTCTTCCCTAATAGATACTAAAATGACATTCTCCTCTCTTTTATTTGTAAAATGTACATTTTTTTCTCTTATAACTTTATAAAATGTACATCAGATTTTTCACGTACCATGCCAGGACCAAACAGAGGTAGCAATTGAAGGTTTAAACAAAGGTAGCAATTGAAGGTTTTCAAATCCTTCACGTACGACGTGAATAAACCAGGGAGCAATTTGGGCTATATCAAGGCTTCACGTACAACGCGAATGCCTCACGTATCATGTGAGAAATGGATCACCTTCCAGAACTTAATGAATTCATCAAAGACCTTCAACTCTCCATCAATTCAAGGGTTAACTTAATAGCTCACTAATCACAGCATTAATTGAGAATTTGCAAGAGAAAAATATTGAAAGCTTTGCTAAAGACGATCACTAATTAGTTAGATTTGATTCTGTTTTAAGTTTTGAATTTGAATTTCTTTTACGGTTAGTATTTAAAGGAGAAGTCGGACACTTAGAGAGGGCTCCTCGACTTCGGCAGTTTTTACTTTTAATAATTAAGAATTTTTCTGAAGAACGTGAGCAACTAATTCTCCTTGGTTAAGGTTAGGAGCTCTGTTGATTCCATGGATTAATACATTGACTTTTCTAACTTTAATTTATACATTGATTTCTTATTAAGAAAAGGTTTTCGTTCTTCATCTTAAAGGGTTTGAATGTGTTGGGAAACAATTCTTCTCTTACTTGAATTCTCTTAACCTCTTGAAAAAGTTGATTAATTGAATTAAGCTTGAAAACCAATTCTCACAACTCTTAAGTTTTGAAACTAGACTTGATAAGTGACATCGAATCAACTAGGGAAGATTCTTATGAATTGTGTGGCTTTATAAATCAGTGAACGTGTGTAACTCTTTTCTTAAATAATTGACTAAGGGATTAGCGATTAATTAGGTTAAAGAGAAATTGAATCACCAAGGTATTGGGGTTTGATTACTAACGATTTGCCATAGAAGTATCTTTGCATGATTAAGGTAGAAAGTGAAAAGTATTAATCTGAAAGTTTTAATATCTCCGAAACCTTAACTTTCTTAATCATATCATCTTTTCAATACTCACTTTTTGTTTTCGTTTACTTGCTGTTTATCTTTCAAGTGTTTAAAACCCTAATTTGGTTGTCTGACTAGATTAATCGGTTGACTATTGTTTGCTTAATCCGTTAATCCTCATGGGATCGACACTCACTCACTTGAGTTATAACTTGATATGACTCGATGCATTTGCCGGTATTTTGTGGTTTGAAAAATCCGCATCAGTGAGTTTTATGATTATCCTTGTGATTACATTCGGCCTTCTCCTATCTTTGATGAATCTTGCATACTTAGGATTTGAGAATTTTCAAAAATATAGATCTGAATTGTGTTAAGAGAATTCTCTTGAGCTTGTATAAATTGAAGGCATTTACTTCACAACTTATTTGGGGAAAGATAATTGAGGCTTTTGACTCTAAATGTTCTATCACAAAGCAACACTTAATGGGCTTTCAATCGATATCCTAGGCCACTTGGCCCAAGTTACCGGGTGATAAAGCATCCCTTGGATCTAATTACCCAAGCCTCTCCTTGACACAATCACACCACAAGCACATAACTAGGAAACTATTGATCCAGACATCGATGTCCAAAGCCTCTTTGGACTCTAATTGCTTTGTCTCAAGGTGACTCTTAATATAGGCTTTCAATCGATAATCCCGAGCCAGTTGGTCTAAGTTACCGGGTGATAAAGCGTCCCTCGAATTTACTTGCCCAAGTCTCTCCTTGAAACACAAACATCACAGGCACATAACTGGAGTCTAATCATTGGTGCTCAGAGCCCTATAACTTTATAATTTTTTGATCTTTCCAGACTTTTTCTTTTTTTTTTTTTTCACGGCTTCATGAAATTAATCTTTGAATTCTCATAATACTTCTTCAAAACTTTGTTTTTGGAGATTCTCCTTTTATTTTCACAAAATTCAAATATCTTAGGTTCATTAAATGTAGCCACATATTTTTGAGAACCACAACTTTCATTTTGAACTCTTTTTTTTTCATTATTCAATTTTTTCATCAAAACATCTTCCATCTAAACTGATCACTGGAGGAACAAGCATATAGGTTTAAGCACTGAAACAAAGAAAAAGAAAAGAAAAAAGAAATAAAAGATATGATGCATGCAAGAAAAGAAAAAAGAAGAAAAAAAGAAAGAAAAAATAAAAGGAAAAAAGAAATAACTAACCACCAGAAAAAGAGAGTTCATCTTACCCAGATCACTTATTCATCATCACTACTTTCTTCATCCTGGGCCTCACCCCTTTTATGTGTATTCTTTCATAATCTAGAGGCTCATGGTGTCACCAATACTAAACTTAAAGACTTACACCAAACTTAGAGATTAACAGAGTTTTAGGCACAAATATTTTAAGTTATATGAGGACGCATGGTTGTATGAAAAAGGAGGGGATAAGATGACTTTTAAGTAATGTGGTTAAACAAGGAGAATGCCTTGAAGTCACCTAGCTTTAATTTAGGACGCTAGGCGTCCTTAAATTTTTTTCTTCCTTGGAGCCCCCTTTTTAATTGGGTGCCGGGCTCCCAAAATGGGTGCTGGGCGCCGGCCCTTCTTGGCAGTCTTGAACGCTCGGCGTCCATCTTGAAGAAGAAGAAGAAAAAGTAGAAGAAGAAGAAACTAAGCGTCCATCTTGAGGAATGTAACTAAGAAAAGAAAAAGAGAAGAAAAGAAACTAACCATCGTTGGGTTGCCTCCCAACAAGCGCCTTTTTAATGTCACTAGCTTGACGTTCGGTTTTTTAGGTTGGTGATTGGGATGCCTCACAACACCTTCCAGTGCCATCTTCTATTAAACAGTCATTCTCTATCTCCTCTTCCGTTCAGAATCTATGTAATGCAAAGGGTCTTCAAGGGTTCCTTCATCCACAATTTATTGGACCAGGGTGTCAATTAAGTCGATCCTTATACAACTCTTTGATTCATTAGGGTATTTCATAGCTTCGAAAACATTAAAAATCATTTATTCTTCATGCGCCCAATTAGCTTTTCTTTTTGGACATCAATGAGTGTCTGTCCGGTAGCTAAAAGCTGTCTTCCTAAGATGATAGATGCATCTTCATCTTCCTTCATGTCAAGGATTAAAAAATTAGCGGGAAAGATAAACTTTCTGACCTTGACTAATGTATTTTCCACTATCCCATGTAAAAATTTCATTAATCGGCACCTCCTCAATTTGTAGCCTCTTCATCATGGATAGAGGCATCAAATTGATGCTAACTCCCAAGTCACAAAGAGCTTTACCAATGATGACATCCCCAATGATGCAAGAAATTTGGAAACTACTGGGATCTTTCAAATTTTGTGGTAGTCTCCTTTGAATAATGGTGCTACACTCTTTGGTGAGAATCACCTTTTCGTCTTCCTTGAAGGATCTTTTCTTAGACAACAACTCCTTCATAAATTTGGCTTAGAGAGGCATTTGTTCGAGGGTTTCAGCAAAAAGAATGTTGATTTGTAACTTCTTGAACACATCTAAGAACTTAGAAAATGTCTTCTCTTAATCTTGCTTCTGTAGCCTTTGAGGATACAAAATTCTTGGTTCATGAGTTTTCATTTTTTTCCTTCTTGAGTTCTATTGGTGCAGGAGTTTTTTTTAGATTCTCCTATTTTTTCTCTTCAGGAGAATCTTTGGTTCTCTTCTCATTCTCCTTGGCAAGCTCCTTGTTAATTACTTTTTCACTCCTTAGAGAGATGATCTTGCATTCTTCCCTAAGGTTTGGTATGGTATCACTAGAGAAGGACTTAATAAGTTTTTTTGCCAATTTCTTGGGAATTTGCCCTACTTGCACTTCTAGGTTTCTAATGGAAGCTTCTTGAATTTTGAAATTTGCTCTTGTTTTTTGCATGAAATCTTAAGTTTGTTGCATAAAGACGGCACTAGTCTGAGAAAGATTTTTAATGGTGAGCTCAAGAGATGATGATTTTTTATGGTTGCTTACTGTTGATATGAAACATTGAAGTTTCTTTATCCTTGGTTGCCAACCAAAATATGGATGGTTCTTTCAGCCTGAGTTATAAATTTTTGAGAATAGATTATTTTCTGGCCTTGGGGAATGTCCCATGAAACTCACTTGCTCAATGAATGAATGGTCTTTCATATATAATTCACACATTTCACTTGGATGTTTCCCTTCATATAAATTACATGAAACTTGAATTTCGATGGCTGCAACTTGATTATGTCCCAATTATTTTGTAAGGGAGGATATTTGCTTGGACATGATTATATTTTGTGCCAGAATTGCATCCATGGTGTCTAGTACTATCGCACCCTTTTTAATGGCCTTTTCAGATGAATACATGAAATTCTTAGCCGCCACTGTTTCTATCAATTCCAATGCTTCTCCAGGCATCTTTCTATGTAAAGAACCTACTGCTGATAAGTCAATCATCGTTCTTGAGGCTTGAGAGATGTCAACATAAAAAGTTTGAATTTGAAGCCATTTGGAAAAGGCATGGTACGGACATCTTCTGAACATCTCTTTGTACCTTTCTCAAGTTTCATAGAGCGATTCACCATCTTTTTGAAAAAAAAAATTAATGTCATTCCTCAACTGGGTCAGCTTTTGGAGTGGGAAGTATTTAGTTAGAAATTTGCTAATTAGATTCTCCCACAAAGTAATGCTGTCCAAGGATTGAGTTTGGAGCCATTGTGTGGCTCTATTTCTCAGTGAAAAGGAAAATAGCCTTAGCCGGATGTATAACAATCCACATTTTTAAAAATCTAAATATAAATAAGTTATAATTTATTTTATTAATTGGAGTTCTTTATTTTTAAAATTTTTTTTATTAAATATAATAAAATTAATTTTATAACTATTTGAATTCAATTAAATCCATATTCTTATATATATTTTTTTATGATAAAATATTTTACATTATTAAAACTATAATTCTAATACTTTATAAGTAATGAAAAAATTATATATATATATATATATATATCGATACTCTTCGACGAACTTAGTTTTATTAATACTATATTGTATATCTTTTATTATTATGTTACTAATATTATTTATATTAGTAACTCATATATATTATTACTTGTATTTTAATATATCTAGTTTCATAGTTATTCA
This sequence comes from Arachis hypogaea, assembly GCF_003086295.3. Taxonomy (NCBI): domain Eukaryota; kingdom Viridiplantae; phylum Streptophyta; class Magnoliopsida; order Fabales; family Fabaceae; genus Arachis; species Arachis hypogaea. The sequence goes on from NC_092051.1 coordinate 44,522,267, forward strand.
TTTAGGATATTTATAATTTAAATTGCTGACTCAATAGCTTAAGAACACAACACGTGACTTTTACATGACACGTAACTCCTTTCTTTTAAAACATATCGTCATCATCATCCAATATTATTTTTCCTCATTGTTCACCGTCAAGAAGAAAAAGAAAGAAAGGAACCGTGGCTTGTATTTATATATATATATATATATATATATATATATATATAACCTTGACATGTGGACAGTTAGTAACATATATATACTTCTTTGTTTCATTAATCACCGTCATCATCATTCTTCTCATATATATATCAGTCGAACCACTAAGAAAAAGAAAGAGAGAGAGTGAATCATGAGTGAAAGAAAATGAAGCCATGGAACAACCTTTGACTTTCGGCGCTCGATTTTTTTAAATTTGTAACTTCAATAAAAAATCTAATTTGATTAAAGTGTTTATATTTTTTTTTTTCAAATTGACACCAATTTTATTCGGGAGAAATCAATGGTGGAGTTGCTGTCCCTTCATGCAAAGTTCGGCCGAGAGAGCCTGAAGCTGGAGTAGTCGATTCTGACGTTTTTTTCTTCAATAACTCGATCAAAAAAATTCTTCAGAATTTCCGTTGTTTTGATTTTATACGGAGGTAGGATTTGGTAATTTTACAATTAAATGTGAATTTGATAAGTGAATATTTGTTTGATTGATTATTGTTTCAGTTTGATTAAGTTTATGTTAAATTATTGTTGTTTGCTTGAGTTATGTATTTTGGAATTTTTTTTAAACGGAATTAAAGAATGGATTGTTAAAGTTGATTTGAGACTTTTGTTTTGGTGAAAAGGAGTTTAATGAAAGAAAAAGAGAAATAGATTTGAATTGTGTTTAAAGAGAGATTTTGATATTTGAAAAAACCTGGGTAGTATGCAAGGGTTGTGTCTTAGTCCCACTTGTTCTGGGTTAAGATTTTAAAAGATTCTGGTTTTGAAGTTGAGCTATGAGCTGGCAAGAATTGTGTTGGTGTACCACTTGTCTAGTATCGCGATGGACATGAGGATCGTGGTTATTTACTACCCACGGGTGTGATGTTTTCCAATTGAAAATGTCTGTGAATATCAAGGTGGTTTACCGCTCGCAGATGGTGGGGATCGAGGTGCTTTACCCACCAGGTGAGAATCGTGGTACTATACCGCTCACTAGTTTTTAAGAGGACGATGCCCGGGTTAGCTACCTGCGGACATGTTGAGTTTGGCTATATAACCGACAAATGAGCTTATTAGCCATAAGATAGACATGCGTCATACTTGTTTGCACATATTTGCTTGTGAGTGTGTTTTCTGTGATTGTGGGTGTGCTATATGATTGTTTAATTTCTGTGTTCTTTATTTGTTAAGTCTAAATATATTCTATTGCTCGTTGCTGATGGCTATGATAATAAAATGAACATAACTAAACACCCTGACCCTACTAAGAACTCCCCACTTCTTACCCCCATATTTCCACCCCTTTCAGCTACAGGTGCGAAGGTTTAGTACGGAGCTACAAGAGCATAGAAGAGTATGTTTACAAGTTGAGTTGTTAGAATTTATTTTTTCCTCGCCTTGTTAATTAGAGTTTTATTCAGAGGGGTAGGTCTTGTAATTACTTTTGTATGTAATAATATAATATTAAGTATGTGAATATGTGTTGTTTGTTCTTGTTGGAAAGTTTTAAATTTTGAGTAAAACCATCGATAGATTTACACGTAAAGGCTCATTCATTATTATTTATATATGAGATTCATCGTAATACCCCTGCTATTAGAGTGGCACAGCCGGAAGCGTGACGTTCTGATAGTAAAAGTGTTACAAGATGGCTTCGGGACTAACTCCATTACTCTTCGCAATGTCACATAGCTGTAGAAAACTAGCTATGTAGATGTTTGGATCTTCTTAAGAACTACTTCTGAATTGGTCCCATTGTACCAATTGGGTTAGTGAAGCCGTTCAAAATTATTTGCTTCACCCATGGGCCTTAATATGCTATCTCCACAGCTATCGGAGGTAGGAGTGTTGTAGTCACCAAGGATCCTTCTAACATTGTAATTAGCTGCCATTCTCTCTGGTCTTTTTACTTCTTCTATTTCTTTTCTGGCTCTTGATTTCTTTTTTAGTTGTGCAAGTATTATTTCGATTTCTAGGTCAAAGGGTCTTAGATCTTCTAATCCTTGCATACATAAACACAAAAAGATATCAAAAGTACCTTTCGGAACAAAAGAAAAATAAAGAAGAGAAAGAAGAATTAAACAAAATAAAGAAACAAAAAGAAAATAAAAAAATAAAATAAAACAAGATCTAATTTAGTGATCAAACCAGATGTATATTGTCGATCTCAATTAATCCCCGGCAATAGCATAAAAACCTTGATGAGTGAAAAATTAATGTGCTTGGATATTGGCAAGTGTGTAACACCCTAATTACCCTAAACCTTATCTCGCGTTGTAAAGCAAAGGTTAATCAAAGGTTACACAAGTCTAAATCTTATACACATTATATAGAGGGAAATAATATATATTCTAGAAACCCGATGAAGGATTAAGCTCAAAAACAGAGTTCGAAAAGCACAAAACGTTCTCACGAATCTACACTGAACGAGGCACAAGATAAGCGTACATATAGCAACATATATATATCAAAGGAGAATAGTTATAAAGATCTAGACGCCGCTCGCGGAGTTTAAGCTGGCTAGTTATATATAGACATACAGAGTTTTGAAAGTAAAATAGCTTATACAAACTTCCTCTCAAAGTAAGCCTCTAGGCAAAATAAATACAAAAGTGAGAGAAGCTAAACAAAATAATCAAAAAGACTTTAAAACATAGTCAGGATCCTCCGCTCTGTCACCGTTGAAGCAACTCACCGAGGTAGGTTGCGACCTGCATCTGAAAAATAATAACAGAGTATAGAATGAGAACCGGAGGTTCTCAGTATGGTAACAGTGTCCAGTGATGTAAGATATAAGACTCCTAGATGCCAGAGGCAATCCTAAAGCTTCATATCCATCATGAGATTCAACTTAAAGCATAACTAAAACTTTAAAACATAACTTAAAATCATAATAATAAAGGGGTAATCTAACTTAGTGGAGTTTCTAATCTATTCGTTTCACCACTGTCCCACATCCTTCACCAACCTATCCTCCATGTGATCCCATCGCCACCGCCTTCTGAACCTCCTCAATTCCCGTAGAATACATAGATAATAGCAATACAAGTAAAGCACAAGTATAAGCATATATATCAAGTAATTCAAATAGGCAATTAGACATTTTACACAATTAGGCAAACAATACAAGTCGGCAAAGCAAGCAAACAAATAAAAGATGCACATGATGAATGCTTGTCCTATTTAGCTATGATATCACATTGTCAGTTCAACTACCAACCCGACATATCTCCATGGAGATGTCGCCCTTCGGTCTCATATTGGGAACCCCCGAGATATCGTGTCTGGATCATGGTCCAGGATGTTAGTGCCTGCACACTATAGTGATTCCGAAGGGATGCGAGCGGGATACTCTTGCCACCGACCTCACATCTCAACATAACCGGAATTAACCACCGTCCTTACGTTGCCGCCGCGACCTCGACAAGCGGGATTAACCACTATCCTTCCCAGGCGCATATCGTCTCAACAAATCTCAGTATATAACAGTAATCCAGTGGTTTTCAGGAAAATCATTTTTTTGAGTATATCAATAATCCATCATTCCATTCCGAGTCCCAAAATCATATCAGCCACTGTCAATTCATAATTTGCATAATTCTTTATATCAGTCGTTATTATAGTACTTCGTCATCTCTCTCAACTAATCCGTCCTCAGTACACCAAAAACCTAAGTCTCCGTCTTCTAAAATTTATACAAAATCCATCTACTTAAATCATTAATTATCCTCTATTAATCTTTAGGCCTAACTATACCACATTACCCTCAAACTGCATTTTAGGGAAGTTTAGAAAGATTAGAGAACCTTTTAAAAACATAAAAAAATCACTTTTTCGGCAAAACAAGGGACTTGCGTACGCAAGCCCATCTCGCGTACGCACGCTGTTTGAAAAGGGGTGGTTGCGTACACAACAACCTGCTTGCGTACGCGAGTGTCTCAACCCAAATGGGTTGCTCGCGTCACGTGTTGAAGTTCACGTACGCAAGGGTTGTTTTTGAATGGTTCGCGTATGCATACAGTGCCTCGCGTACGAGAGTGGTCCAACCCGTAAGGTTTGGTCGCATCGCTTGGACTGAGTCGCGTACGCGAGTTCCCCAACCCGAAGGGTTTGCTCGCGTTGCGTGTCCCCTGTCGCGTACGTAGCCAGTACTAAACTTAGAAAAATTTCAAAGGTTGCAGATTTCAGTTTTTGGCACCAACTTTAAAAAGTCATAACTCCTTCTATAAAAATCTATTTTCTACAATCTCTATATCAGTTTAAAGCTCTAAAAACCACCTTCAATTTAAAATAAAGTTCATTCAATTTCAAGCTTTGAGACTCAAGTTATGCTCTGTCAAGGTTCACCAAAAACTAGTTTTTACCAAAAACAACAAGGTTCTCAACTTTCCAAAATTCATAACCAAAACCAATTTAAAACCATACCAACTCTAATTCACATCAGTCCTTACCATTTGCATCACTTTCCATCACTCATATCATAAAATCCTCAAACCCACATATCAATTACAAGGCACTATAATCCTTTCTCAATTTCATACTCATCAATCATCATTTTACCATTACCAATCATAATAATCAACCTCAATTATTTGCAATACCAATGTCCAACACTATTTAACCACATCAACATCATTGTTCATCAAAATCATTCAAAATCATCAATACAACCTACATCATCAATCAACAAGTTCATCTAGCCATTTCAATCCAACCTATCCTATGGGTCACTAGCCTAAGTATCCAGAAATATTATATTTTATATAGAGAAAACCGAAATCATACCTTGGCCGATTTTCAATATGCACTAAAACCTAAGATTGAGTACAAATCAAGCCTCCACAAGTTCTCAAGTCACCAAATCCACTTCTAAGCTATTCAAGTCACCAACATTCTCCATACAACACCAATTCAAGCTATATACACATAATTCATACTTAAATCTACCTAGGATTCATCAAAATCACAATTTCCAAGGGTTGAGAATAAACTCACCTTATCGAAGATTGATTGGGTCAAACCCAATAGGAACCAAAGGCTAGAGTGTACCTAAACACCCAAAATCACAAAATCTCACTCAATACAAAATCTAAAAACTCGAAATTCTTAGGGCAGAGTAAAGGAGATGAAATTTCAAAATTTTACCAACAAAGGTTAATTGAAAGTAATGGGCTCGGTAAGAGCTTTACGTAGCCACTGATGGCACGCGAATTGGAGCACCGTAGCTCAAGATATGGTGGATTGAAGAAGAGAGTGAATAGTGTTTTAGCTCTCCCCTCTCACTTCACTCATGCAGCTGTGTTTTGTGTTTATGAGGCCAAGATGAGTTCATTAATGAACTTATATATGTTGGACTTGGGCCCAACTTGGGCCTGGTCAATCCGTTAGCATTTTTGGCCTGTTTGGCCTAATTTCGGGCCAAACCTTTAAAATTAACGCCCGATTTTTTAACTCTAAATATTTTCATAAGGTTTTCTACTATTTTTTATTATTCTCGCATAGCACTGGACCGATTTAAGCCGGTACTACCGGTTCATTTACCGATTCACATTTTTATGTGGTTTTTCACAGAAAATTACATTTTCTAACTCAAAAAAATCTATTGAGACTGAAAATCATAATTAAATTGTCTAATTCACATTCTAAATTTTTGGATCCTATTTTGGATAATTTAATTACTTAATTAAATGGTTAATTAATCGCAGTTCTTACAAAGTACACCAAATTATTCAAGTAATACCACGATGAGTAGATATTGTTTCCACGAGGATTAACGGATTGAGACAAACAACATCTAATTGAATATGTAATTAGATCAATCAACCCTTAGCAGAAAGATTGTGGATCTTAAAGAAAAGAAAGAACAGATAAGAAGAGAATTAGGAAAGGGCTTAGAGAACTAAGAAAAAAATCAATGAACAAGAAATTTGAAAACTTCAGAGATGTTTGATTCTTAGGAAAAATAGTTCTTGTGTTTTCTTACTTTAACTCATGCAAAAATCTTTTCACAGCAAATCATTTATAATCAAATTCTAATTCTTGGTAATTTAATTTATCTTAACCCAAATAGTCGCCAATTCCCTGGTCAACTAATCAAGAGAAAAGGTGAAGAACGGTTTCGATTTTAAGCCACACAATATTCAAAATCTATCCTTAGCTGAATTATATGCATATGCCACGTATTCAAAGACTAGTTCTAAATAATTAAAGATTATGAGATGATTTTCAAGCTAATTTTAAAATTAATTTTCTCAAAGTAATAACAGAATCCAAGACAGAATTAGAATATTTTTCAATACTTCTAACCATTAATGATGAAGAACAAAACTCAATCTTGAAAAAATAGAAAAGCATGAATTAAAATAAAGAAAATGCTCACATTATAAATTCATAAACCAAACAGAGCTTCTAAACTTCAACAACGGAGGTTTAGTGACTCATGATAATGAAAAAAACTAAAGAGATAAGAGAGAAGTACGTATGGTGATTCTAGATCTCCCGGATTATCTCTCCCTTGTGAACGTTGTTCACTTATTTATATCTTCAGTTCTATCTAAAATTCAAATTCAAAAACTAACTCTAATCTTATCTTTAGGAATGATAAAATAATTACCTACTTAAATTCAATTCAAATCTTAACAATAATTTAAATCTAATCTAGAATTAAATCATAACAACAAAATCTTTATCTTTCTAGAAGGAATTAATACTAAGTAATCTCTTAAATCTTGAATCTTCGAATGAGATTAAGGCTTTCTACAATTACATATTCAAATTCGGCCTTGTCAAGTGTTGCATCCTAGGAGTTTAGAGCTTTGGAGCGCCGGGGTGCTTCTTCAAGTTTGGATGTTGGCCCATTTGTGCAAGGTTGGTTCTAGAATTTGGCCGTTGGCCTAATTGAGCTTCTAGGGACAAGGGAGTGCCGAGCGTTGGTGAGGGTCTGCTGGGTGCCGGTGAGGGGCCGCCGGGCATTGGTGGTTGGATGTTGGGTGCCCATTGTGATGTTTTGGGCATCCAAGTTTGAGGTTTTTGGTCCTGGTTGGGCCTCCTTTGGACTGTATTTGTTTTTCTTGTTAAAAAAGCTTTATTTTCTTATTACTTTGAGATAAAAAAAACTCTTGAAAATACAATAATACTAAAACAACTCCAAATACTTGATTAGTTTTGAAATTCTACTAGAAAACATAAGAAGTTTGATTAAAATCTAAGAAAAGTAATGAAAAAGAAACCTAAAAAGTACTAAAGATGCCTAGGTTTCAGTTCACTTGAATACCTATAATTAGCTTGTTTTGTTCTACCTTGTCTAGCAAATAGAAGAGTCCTTCCGCACAAAATAGGAAAAGATAAGGGGTCTCCTTGTTGGATACCCCTATTTGGTTTAAAGATATCATCAGGTTTACATTCTATAACGACGGAATAAGAAACAGTAGTTACTAATTCACAGATCCAATTGATGACATGTCATCATGTCATGTTTTTCTATGCTCTTTCATACAAGAAATTGATGATTAGTGCTTAAATATTGCATTTTTTTGTGCTTAAATTCTCTTTGATCTTTTGAATTTATAAACTTTGTAGGAAATAAGAAGAAAAAGAAAAGAAATACAAAATAAACTAAAAAGAAGAAAAAAAAATTTTGGGCACGCTTTGAAGATTGAGCACGCTTTAGAACTTTAGGCCACGCTTTTAAAAGCGTGGTCCATGACCATAGAGCCTTGGCATTAGCATCATGAACTATCATGCATTAATGCTTATGCATGCATGCATTTAATGACCGAATGAATGAAATGAATGCATGCATGAAACATTTAATTAGTAAAGCCAATGAATGCAATAATGCTAGGACATTACTATTAAAGCCAATTGGCAAAAGAACAAATCATGCTTTAATATGAATGCATTGGCTTTATTAATTAAAATATAATGCAAGCATGCATGCATGAAACAATTGATTACTAATGCTAATAAATGAACGCTAAAATGGCATTACTAACTAATAAAGCATGCATGCATTTAATTGAGAAAGAATTGAATGAATGCAACGTTAATGCATTGGCATTATTATTAAAACCATGGAAGCATGCATGTAATATTATTAATACCAAGGCATTAATAAAAGCATTTAGTAATGCCATGAATGCAAGGCAAGGAAGAGCGTTCAATTAAATGAACGCTAACGTTCACAAAAGCAAGCATTTTCGGGGCATATTTGCCAATGAAGTAAGGCTAGGCAAGGAAGGCAAAAGAGTAGCACTCAAAGTTGCAAACGAAGCACTACCCTGGAGCTACTCCATGCGCACCAAATTTGCTAAGCCAAAGAGGAGTAGCGCTAAAAAATTTGAGTGTAGCGCTCCCTTTTTCCAACTTTTTCGTGCCTCTAAACCAAGGAAAGTAAAGCTCACCCAGGGAAGCAAAGGAATGTAGCGTTTAAAGAGTGAGTGGAACGTTCACAAAGTGAACGCTAGGCTAGGGAGGCCAATTGCAACCAAGGCTCACCAACAAAGAGTGAACGCTAAGTTCACAAAACCAAACGGAGCGCTCCCCTGGGAGCTAACCTATGCCTCCAACCCAACTTGAACCAAAGCCACTCCTGACCCATGCCATCAAGTACCATCTTAGATCCAATTCTTCACAGACCCAAGTCACCAAATGCATCCGGATCCACTCTCATTCAAATTCAAAGCAAGCAAAGCCCATTTGATATCACTCAAAGGCACAAGGATCAGTTAGATTAGGAATTTCATTTAATTGTAATTTGTTTTCAATTTCAATTTCATTTTCATTTTTTTTAAAGCCTATATAAAGGCATCAATTTCATTTCATTAGAAGGCTGGCTCTGCTAGAGAGCATTAGGAGTAGGGTAGAATAGAAAGTCCTCTTTGAAACACTTTTAATTTTTCTGCACTTTCTATTTTTTTCAATCTTGAATTCAGTTTATGCAAAATTTCAATTTCTTACATCTCTCTGCTGCAATTTCCTCTTCTGCAATTTTTTAATTCAGTTTGCATTGAGCTTGAGTTTAAATTTTCTGTTCCCGTTGCTTTCAATTTACTTTCATGCAATTTAAATTTTCCTGTTCCTCTGCACTTTACATTTAAGTTTGCTGTGAGCTTGATTTACATTTCCTGTAAATTTACATCTTCTGCAATTGTTCTAACTTCTGATTTACTGCTTTCTTTATTCTCCAGCACCCAGCCTCCTTTACAGTTACTGCAATTTACCTTTCTTGTTATTTAAGATTTTGCCAATTTACATTCCTTGCTCTTTATGTTTCTGCTCATTTACTTTCTGCAACTTTAAATTTCTTGTCATTTACATTCTGTTGCTTCAAATTTCATCAATTCACCAATGTTAGCTGGTGCACGAATTGTGAATCACACTTTTCGCAACTCGTACCACTGACCAGCAAGTGCACTGGGTCGTCCAAGTTATCCTCACATGAGTAAGGGTCGAATCCCACGGAGATTGTTGGTTTGAAGCAATCTATGGTTATCTTGTAAATCTTAGTCAGGAAGACAATTATGTTTATCAGTTGAATTGCAAATAAACAATAGAGCATGGATTAAAGGTTACTTGTTATGCAGTAATGGAGAGTATGTTGGAGTTTTGGAGATGCTTTGTCTTCTGAATCTCTGCTTTCCTCTGTCTTCTTGCTCACGCACGCACGTCCTCCTATGGCAAGCTGTGTGTTGGTGGATCACCGTTGTCAATGGCTACCTTCCATCCTTCCAGTGAAAACTACGCTCACGCGCTCTGTCACAGCATGGCTAATCACTGGTTGGTTCTCGATCCGGTTGGAATAGGATTTACTATCCTTTTGCGTCTGTCACTAACGCCCAGCCTTCAGGAGTTTGAAGCTCGTCACAGTCATTCAATCCTTGAATCCTACTCGGAATACCACAGACAAGGTTTAGACTTTCCGGATTCTCATGAATGCCGCCATCTGTTCTAGCTTATACCACGGAGATTCTGATTAAGGAATCTAAGAGATACTCATTCAATCGTATATAGAACGGAGGTGGTTGTCAGGCACACGTTCATGGTTTGAGGAAGGTGATGAGTGTCACAGATCATCACCTCCATCACAGTTAAGCGCGAATGAACATCTTAGATAGGAACAAGCGTGTTTGAATGGAAAACAGAAATACTTGCATTAATTCATCGAGACACAGCAGAGCTCCTCACCCCCAACAATGGGGTTTAGAGACTCATGCCGTCAGAGAATACAAAGTTTAGATCTAAAATGTCATGAGATACAAAATAAGTCTCTAAAAGTTGTTTAAATACTAAACTAGTAGCCTAGGTTTACAAAATATGAGTAAACTATGATGGATGATGCAAAGATCCACTTCTGGGGCCCACTTGGTGTGTGCTGGGCTGAGACTTAAGCAGTTCACGTGCAGAGGCCATTTGTGGAGTTGAACGCCAGTTTTTATGCCAGTTTGGGCGTTCAACTCCAGCTTTTGATCCTTTTCTGGCGCTGGACGCCAGAATTGGGCAGAGAACTGGCGTTGAACGCCAGTTTATGTCTTCTATCCTTGTGCAAAGTATAGACTATTATATATTTCTGGAAAGCCCTGGATGTCTACTTTCCAACGCAATTGGAAGCATGCCATTTCGAGTTCTATAGCTCCAGAAAATCCACTTTGAGTGCACGAAGGTCAGAATCCAACAGCATCAGCAGTCCTTTTTCAGCCTGAATCAGATTTTTGCTCAGCTCCTTCAATTTCAGTCAGAAAAATACCTGAAATTACAGAAAAATACACAACTCGTAGTAAAGTCCAGAAATATGAATTTTTCCTAAAAACTAATGAAAATAGACTAAAAACTAACTAAAACATACTCAAAACTATATGAAATTAACCCCAAAAAGCGTATAAATTATCCGCTCATCATTAGCTTGACTAAACTAATCACCCACTAAAGTTGCTTGATTCATCAATCCCTGTGGGATCGACCTCACTCTTGTGAGTTATTACTAGTTGATTCGACCTGGTACACTTGCCGGTGAGTTTGTGTGGAAATCTAATTTCCACCCATCACCAATTAATCCATTTTGTCTCAAAGCTAATCTTCTCTAGCATAAACCATAGAAACTTCCACTCAACCTTATCATAGGCTTTGCTCATATCTAGTTTCACTTCCATTTTATTCTGTAGCCCATGTCTTCTTAGATTTAAATAGTGCATGCATTCATGAGCAATCAAAATATTATTTGAAATAAGTCTACCCGTTAAAAAAATACTTTGATTAAGGCTAGTTAACTTATTCATATCATTTTGAAGTCTATGCACCAACACCTTTGAAATAATTTTATAAAAGCCTGTAGATAAGCTAATGGGTCTAACCTGAGTCATAGATGTAGCATCAACAAGTTTCAAAATAAGGCAAATGTGCATATGATTCCAACCCTTTAGTATGCGAACTCCATTGAAAAAACTGTTAACTACTCGAAAAACATCTCTCCCAACATATATCCCAATAAAATTAAAAGAATTTAGCTGTCATACCATCTATCTATAGAACAATTTGAGGGTGTATGATGAATGTAACCCTTTTAACCTCTTCCATATAAACACTAGCCTTTGCAACCTTCGGTTCATAAAAGTTGTAACCTTAGGTTGAAAGTCATTGAGAAAAGGTGCAGGGTCTGCCTGAACTTCTGATGAAAAGATGTCTCTATGGTAATTTTTTGCTATAGTAGTTATAGCTAAATTTGTTTAAGTTATTTTCCCATTCCGCCCATGTAGCTGCCAAATTTTGTTTTTACGGTTTTGGATTTATAAGTTTTATGCAATAAATTGGTATTTTTATCCCCCTTCCCACAACCACTTAATTCTGAATTTTTTCTTCCAGAAATTTTCTTCTTATAAGACTGTAATTTCCAGTTGCCTTTCAAGCTTTTCAACTTGTTCACCGTCATTAGCCCCCGTATTTCTAAGTACTTCGAGCTTTCTTTCAATATCATTCATCTCTTTCTTCAAGTTCGCTCCACTCGTTCTCTACCAATGGACCAACTTGTGCTTGCAGATTTTGAGTTTTTGTGCAACTTGGAACATTGCAGACCCTTCAATTTGATTTTCCCAATCCTTTTGAACCACTCTTTTAACATCCTCCTTTCCACACTGTCTTTCTTGAAACTTAAAATGCCTTTTTAAGCATTCAACATTGGGGTTAGTTTTAAGAAGTATTAGGGCATGGTCCAATTTTTTCTTTAAAAGCTAGAGAATTGTAGCATTGAGGAAACTCTGCATCCAAGCTCCATTACTTAGTACTCTATCCAACATTTCAAAAACAATTCAGCACCTTGTCTTTTATTACTCCATGTGAATTATCTCCCAACCATACCAAGATCAATCAACTTATTATCACTATTGAAACAATTAAAGGCTGAAATGGAGATCGGAGATTTAATACTACCACTAGATTTTTCATAATGATCCATGATGGTATTAAAGTCCTCTATTAGGATTACGTTGCCTCTTAATTATTGTAGGATTGCTGCCAACTCTTGAAACTGAATTAGATGAATTTGATCATTGGTATTAAGGTATAATTCGATGAGAATCCAATCACCATTAATTAAAGGGTCTTGTGTAACACTCTACCACACAGAGCCTTACGCTTAAGTCGTAAAGTCGATGTGGCGAGGTATTACAACCTCTAAAAGAGAAAACGTACACACACACACACACACACACACACACACACACACACACACACACACATAGTTGAAAGAAAACCATAACAAGGAGCCTTGAAGAATAAGCTAGACAAAATCGAAATTGAAATCGCATCACTCTCATAAGGGTAAGTGTCAACGGATAAGCAAGATCGTAAGAAAGCTAAAACATATATATACAAATCAGAGTTCCAAAAATATAGATATCAATCTCCAGGCTCAACCTGCGAAGCTAAGTCCAGCCAGAGCATATAAATATATATAATACATAACCCAAAGTTAACCCAAAATATATACTAAACACCTGTTTCTCCATCATTGGGCCTCTAAGAGGGACAACATGTAAAATATACAGACGAAAAATTTCTATACATATATATACATAATCGAAACATGAATGTAATAGCCCAAAAGTGACATCTTCGCTTGGACAGAGAATCTCCAGACGCTCAACAAGGTGCTTCACAACCTATATTTGAAATACAATAATATATGTATGGAATGAGAACTGGGGGTTCTCAGCATGGTGAATGTGTCCACATAGTTAATATAAAAGGTCCCGAGAAAGCCAAGGGAATTCTTAGAACTTCGTTAAATTAAACTTAAACTTAAAATTAGTTCTAAACCAGAAGGTTTGCTACTCTAACTACGGGATTTCTAGCTTTAAGCTAATTCTTCGCCTTTCTCTCCTTCAAACCTCCTAAACACCAATGGAACATGTAACACTCTACTACATAGAGCTTTATGCTTAGGTCATAAATTAAAGGTGGTGAGGTGCTACGACCTCTAAAAATAAAATATGTACATATATAACAAGGATAATATAGCTAGGAGCCTTGAAGAAAAATGGGTAAGATAAAAATAAAACCGAAGATGCGTCGCTCAGAAAAGACGATAAGACTGAAAGCTTATACAAAAAATTAAAAGACAGATATATATAGAGTTACAACAGATAAGTATAATAAAGCTCTAGACTCGATCTGCGAAGCCAAGACCGATATATATATATATATATCACCCAAAAGTATCCCAAAAAAATAAGACAAAACACCTGTTTCTCCAAAACAATCTCTAAGAGGAACAAAATACAATATATACAAAGTGAAGAATCTATTACATATATATACATAAACAAAATACAAGCACTAAGTCCCAAAAGAATTCTTTGCTCCTAAAGAGTCTCCAGAATGCTCAGTGAGGTGCCTCTCGATCTGCATCTGAAAAATAGCAAAACATGTATGGAATGAGCATCGAGAGTTCTCAGCATGGTAAAGGTGTCCACATAGACAATATATAAGGTCCCAAAAAAAGGCAGAGGCATTCCTAGAACTCCAATATTCAAAATCAAACTTAAAATTAATATTAAACTAGGAAGTTTTGTAGTCTACCCAAGGGATTCCCATTTCTAAACTAACTCTTCATCTTCTGTCTCCACCAGATGAGTGGTCTCTTAGATACAAACACACACAAACCAAATAAAGAAAACACAGATAGGGTACATGTATAGCAAGTAGCAAATAAGCAAAGTTAAATAGTTAGGCAAACCAAAACAATGCACACTCAAGCAAAATATACAAATGCATATGATGCATGTCTGTCCTATAGCTGATGATATCATCTATCGGTTATATAGCCAACCCGACATGTCTTAGTAGCTAACCATGGATAGAAACACCACATCGCGGAGCAAGTGAAACTGAGCCACAACCCCTTGCTACTACCCGCTTAATCCAAAATAAGTGGAATAAACCACTACTACTAATACTACCCAGGCGGGTGTTTACGACTCAACGTAGAGAAGTGGAATAAACCACTACTACTGCGTAATACGGAGGCGTCTCAAATCACTGGCCCGTTTCAAGTGGAACGAACCACTACTGCTGCTACTGCCCAAGTATCTCATTCAAAAATTTATTCTCAATATCATTTCAATTCATTCAAATTCAATCAAATTCATTCAAATTCTATAATTAAAATCAGTTCTCATTATTCTTCATTCTCATAGCAACCTCATCATCAATCATATCTCCTTCAATCTTAAATTCATCATTTATCATCATTATTATCAATCACTTTTTCATTCAGCATTACTATTATCTCATTGCTTAGTTATTCACTTCACCATTCCTTCTCAATATCTCCTCAACTTATTCGACATATTCACCCTCACACCAACAGTCAAAATTAAGGGTTTCCAATAGCAATTGCATAAAAAGACAATGAATTGAATAAAAGAAAGTTGTAAGTAATTCAGAGAAAAATATTATTCAAAATTTTTAAGATTTCAGAGATGTTGAAACTTCTGAAAAAACGTTTTTCACTCTCCACCTTGATCAAGCAATCATGTTTCTATGGAAAATCATAAGTAATTAAACTCCAATTCCTTGGTAATTTGATTTCTCTAATTCTAATCAATTATCAATTCCTTAATTAAGTAATTGTGACAAGAGGTTAAGAATGTTCACTGATTTAAAAAAAAAACCACACAATTCTCAAGAACCAAACTTAGTTGATTCGATGTCACTTATCAAGTCCAAATTCAAAACTTAAGAACCATGAGAAGAAGTTTTCAAGCTTAATTCAATTAATTAACTTTTCTAAGATATTAACATAATTCAAGTAAGAAGAGAATTGTTTCCCAAAACCATCAAATCCTTGGTATGAAGAACGAAAATTTTCTCTTGAGAAAAATATCAATGCTATCAGGATAAAAAAGTTATAACATTAATCTATAAGAATCAACAAAACCTAGAAGATTAGTGACTCATGCTTCAAAAACAAAAAAAAGGTCTCAAAGACGGCAAAAGGTCTGAAGGTCCTTTTCAAAGTGTTTTCAGGAATCTTATATACTAAACCTAAAAAAACAAAACCTAATCATTAAATTCAAACTTAAATTCAAAAATAAAAACAAATCAAATCTAATCTTCTGCATTAAATCTTCAGCTTTTTGTCTTCTCTGGAGCTCCCTCTTCTTGTCGTGTGACACGCCCTTGTTTTGGCGTGTGGCACGCCCAAATGGTGCTTGGAGTGATCTTCTGGAAAGCTAGCCTAGCATGTAATGCCGTATCTTAGCGTGTGAAATACCACAAGCAAATCAAGTCCTGAGAGGTGTGATATTGGCGTGACACGCTAATGTGTGGCGTGCAAAATGCCCCTGTAATGTGTCAAAAGATAAGCCTCGAAGGCGTTTAACTACTACACGCCCATATTCTTTGGCGTGTGAAACGCCCGCTATTCATGGGGGACATGCGTACGCATGACAAAGCAAAAATCACTACTTGTGCATACGCATGATGTAACGACCCTCATTTTTAAAAATATAAATATAAATAAGTTATAACTTATTTTATAAATTGGAGTTCCTTATTTTTAGAAATTATTTTATTATAAATAATTAAATTAATTTTATAACTATTTAAATTCAATTAAATTTATATTCTTATATATATATATATATATATATATTATGATGAAATATTTTACATAATTAAAACTATAATTCTTGTAATTTATAAGTAATGAAAAATTATATGTATATTTTAATTTAAGTAATTGATATTTTTTAATTTAAAAATAGAGTTTAGTTAACATTATTGTTATCGAGTTCCAAATTTGCCAATATCTGTAAATATCGGTATTATTCAGTGAGCTTAGATTTGCTAATGCTTCATTGTATATCTTGTATCATTAGGTTACTAATATCATTTATATTAGTAACTCACACATATTTATCTCTATATATATTGTTACTTGTGTTTTAATATATCCAGCTTTCATAGTTATCCAGTTAAGATATTTATAACTTGAATCGCTGACTCAGCAACTTATTAACGTGACACATGTCCCACTAAAGACACCACATTACCATTTGATTATATTCTCTTATTCATTCATCCAAAGCTTAGTAAAAAAGAGAGAGAGACAGAACGTAAGCTTCCATGAAAACCGTGAGAGAAAAGAAAGAGAATTCCATGGCACCATAAACTTTCGAGCTTGATTTCTTGAGATCCGTAACTCCAATAAAAAATCTAATCTGATAAAAGTGTTCGTATCTTCCTCCTCTGCACATTGGCGTCACTTTTGTTTGGTAAAAATTGACAGTGATGTAGTTCCCCTTCCCTTTGAGTTCGGCCAATCGGAGTTCTAGGAGGCATAGGCGATTTTTGATGTTTTCTTCTTCGGTAGCTCGGTCAGAAAGCTTCTCCAAGGCTTCGAGTATTTTGATTTCGTACGGAGGTAGGGTTTGGTAACTTTATAATAATTAATGTGAATTTGATAAGTGAATGTTGATTTGGTTGATTATTGTTTGAGTTTGAATAAGTTTATGTTGAATTATTGTTGTTGCTTGTGCTTTGTTGGTTTGGCTATGAGGAACAGCTCATCTGTGGTTGTTTTAATGGTTTTGGAACTGTTGTGATATGGTATTTTTTGGAAATTGATGAGCTTTAGTGGTTGAAAGATTAAGTTAAAAGTTGAGAAAAATCGGTAACCGAAAAACTCGAGAATGGATTAAAGCAAGGTTTTGAAAACCGAACCGGTCATCGAACCACTCTAGTTACCAAGGTTGCGAGAACCGGACCGGTCATCGAACCGGTCGAGTTACTGGTTCAATGGTTCAATGGTTCAACCGGGGTTGAACCGTGGTTAAACCGGTTTAATTAAATATAGAGTAAAATCATAAAAAAATCAATACATAATTTTAAAAATTTAAATTCAATCATTTTTAAACTAATAAAATTCAAAATTTAACAATTTCACAAAATAAATTATTCATAATTTATCATTAAAAGTCACCATCACTTCACAAAATTAAAGCATTCTGTCTATGAAATCACCTAAATTGCAAGAAGTTTGAGCATTTCACTCATTTAGGTGTTTTCATAACAAAAATAACATCAACCACAAGCATGAAGAGCTACCATGAGCAATGGATAAACATGAGTTTCATAACTTAAACAAGCATCAAGAGACAACCCAAAGTGCATTATTCTTGAACAATTTGCCTAAACAAAGAGTGGTTCAAACTATATGGTAACTACAACATATAATTCAAACTCAAAGCATCACAGAGACATTTAATCGATCACCTAGCACGCAATGTACAAATTTAGCATAAACAAACAAACTTCAGCTGCAATGCTTATCCATTCAACAACTTCCACACTTAATACAGCCAAACACAATAACAAATAGAAGTAACCAAGCTTATATAAGCAAGCAAAGCATCAGCCAACCGAGAAATTTCCAATTCTCAAAACTTGCAACAAACCTAGAATCTACAAACTGAACTACCTTATTCCAACAACCTAGAATCCACTAACGAAAATAAAAAATCCAACTAAACTAATGTAGAACAAACTATAGACTGGCAGAGCGTTAATGGATTCTATTGAGGCTCCTCTGTTTGGTGAAAAATCCTCAGGAATGCCGAAGACAGAAATTATGCAAGGTAGGCAGCAGCAAATTGTTGCACACAGTATAAAGGGCATGGCATATCCGATAAAGCTGAAGGTAAGGAAGACTATACATAACCTGCACAGATAGAAACCTATATTGTTAGAAGACCTGAGAAAGTGAAAAATAAAGTGAAAATAAACTGTTTGAGTTATGACATTACCTAAGCATCAGATCCAAATCAAACACCAAAGGCAAGAAGCAATATGAACAAAATGGCAAAAAACTAGAAGCAAACAATGGATGAATCATAAATTACCCCTATACTTGTCACTAAAGCAAACAGAAGCAACAAAACTGGATTGAAAAACAGATTCATGAAGCACAGAAGCAGCAAAAACAGATTGAAGATTCATGAAGCAGCAAACAGAAGCAGCAAAAACAGATTGAAGATTCATGAAGCAGCAAAAACAGAGGAACTAGGAAGCATGTTCAAACAGAACAGGCGAGCTCAGAAAATCAGTCTTACTGGCGAATGAGAGGCGGGCTCGGCGAGCTGGGCGAGGAGGAGGCGGCCTCAACGCGGTGGTGGTCGCGGCTGCTGTGCAGTGGTTTCAGTGGCTAATGACGAGCGCTGCTGGGTGGCGAGTGGCGACTTACGAGCGCTGCTGGGTGGCGACGGAGGAGCGCTCTGGAATCTGGTCTCTGGAGCTTGGTCGGCGGTGGCGCTGCTGGCCTTGGTGAATGGTGGGTGAGGGGGGAAGAAAGGGGAGGCTGGGTGCTGGGAGCTTGGGGTTGCTGAGTGAGTGAGTGTCGAGTGATTAGGGTTAGGTTAGGTCTTCCGCCAATTTCTATTTTTTTTTTAAAAAAATAACCAAAACGACGTCGTTTTGCTTTTGAATTTCCAAACCACTGAACCGCCAAAAAACCGGACGGTTCTTCTGGTTTGCCGGTTAACTGCCGGTTCGATCGGTTTTTTAACCGGTTCTTTGCCATTCGGTTTTTTAGGTTACCCGGACCGACTAGGTAACCGGTTTACGGTTTTTCCGGTTGAATCGGCCGGTCCGGTTCGGTTTTTAGAACCATGCTAGTTACTGATTCACTGGTTTATAGGTTCAACCGGTTTGATCGTGATTGAACCAAAAAACCGTTTTATAATAAAATAATAAATAAAATATAAATAAACATACTAAAATATAATTATAGTCTAATATAAACTTTAAAATATCATCCAAATTAAAAATACTACATAAACCAGAATGTTATAATCTCATTCAAATACAAACCTAAAAGTCAAATAACAAAAATAACCAATCAAACATAAAATGCCAACATCCAAATTTATCATCAATCATCAAAATCCGCCATAACTTGCTGCAGATTTGCTTCGTTGATATCATCAACTACTTGGACCAGAAAAATTAAGTGGTGCACCATAACATGTACTACTACCACCACCACCACTTTCATCTAAATCAGCAGTAATATCATCTATAAATATACAATTAGATTTAATTTTTATTGTGCAAATACGACTACTCATACCCTACCAGCAACAACATATAACTTGTGAGCAAAGAAAGAAAAGAGATGAAAGTATCTATTATCTCTGAGATCCTTCTCAAAACTGTTTATTATTAGTACTAGACTTATCAACCAATCCCCTTTGATCTTACTACTCTTCATTCCCTGTATTTTAAGCAAACCCACCACCATCATTATTATCATCATGTAATACATCATCGCTAGTCATTATTAATTAATTGCCTCCAAATCAAGCTTCTTTCTAATAACTCTATATATAAATTAATCCCTTACTTATCTAAACCCTTATGGCTTGCGAGACTTGTTTATGGATATGCCTAATAGAACAACCAGAGGAGATCAGAGGCCATGCAAAGCTTCATGTGTTTTCTTTCTTTTTTTTGTCATGTGAATTTTCTGTTTGTGGAATAAAGTGTGTTAGATATCAAGCTTGTGATTTATCCATGCTTACATCATTATAGCTTCATCAAGATGTACCACCACTCTTGCAATGAAATGAAAAGCCTTGTTATGAATGCCAAGAATGAAATTAATTGAATTATTTAGTAAAAAAACTCTATTCCTCTGTTTTTTTAGCGTGTGTGATAACTATGTTATATGAGTGGTTTATGTGAGTGATATTGATATTGAAGATAATTAACTCATGAAAGTGTGTTTTTCATGATTAACTCATTCTGTGCTTATTAATAAACTTTAAACTATAAATCAATCTAAAGTAATCCAAACATACATTTTAAGAAAGATGTTAGTATACATCTTACTGCATTTAGTAAAAATAATATGAAACAAAATTGGACTATGAAAAGTAAGAAAAATTCTTTCATGAGGGAGTGGAGAGGAATACTAACATTTAATTTGATTGATCAATAATTAATAATGATGAGGAAGTCTCAGGTATGTGGCAAAGACAATGATGAGAATAAGAACAACAATAGTAAGAATAAGCTAAGGAAGGGATTATGATCACCAGAAGAAGATGAGAAGCTCATGAAGTACATGATGAACAATGGACAAGGTTGTTGGAATGAAGTGGCTAGGAATGCTAGGTTGTAAAAGTGTGGTAATTATTACTCAATTATATAACCATTAATCAAAATTATTCAACAACAAGGTTTAGCAATTAGCACCCAACAACTAATCAATGCTTCAACAATTAATCTTGCTTCAAGCCTTCAACAGCAAGATTTAGAACAATTAATCAATGCTTCAACTATTATTATTACAAAGAACAAAAATTATACCTAGGGTTAGAAGCTGGAAGCCTGAAAAAATGCAGAGTTGGCGGGGACAGTAACTGGCAAGAGGTAAGACAGTGGCTGATGGGTGGAAGGGGGAAATAGACCTGGTGCCGGCGAGAAGACACTGCATGATGGAAAACGGCGCTAGTGGTGGTTCCGATTTTCGAGCTCACTACGCGACGGAAAGTGGCTGCAAGAAGCCGCGAACAGAGGTGACTGACATTAGCTTCACGGACTGCACGGCGGCGGCGGTGGCTGACAGAAGTTGTGCCAGAAGCTCTAACTGCTGCACTGTTGCTTCGCGTTTTGCACTTCTGCTTCGCGTTCTGCACTTCTGCTTCGCGTTCTGCTTCTGTGTGTTGGAGAGGAGAGGCCGAGAGGTGTGCTTACAAATGTTAGGCATTAGGGTTCACAAGTCACAACCAAGCTTCAACGCACCATTTTTGAATTTTCATATTTGACCCATTTCAAAAACCGGCCGGTTCACGGTTTGGTTCGACTGACCGGTTCTCTGCCGGTTCAGCGGTCTAATGTCGGTTTTTTAATTTGGCAGTTTTTGCTTCTAACCGAATCGCATTTGGCATCGGTTCACGATTCAACCAGTTCGACCGGCCGATTCGAACCGGTTTTCAGAACCTTGGATTAAAGTATAAGTAATATTTGAAGAGAAAAGGTTAAGGATTTCGGTTTTAGTATAAAAGAAAGATTAGTAATTAAATTTTATTTTTGAAGGGTAACATTGTATTTGTATATAAAAATCGAGGTACTATTAGTAATTATAGATGTTTTCGGGTATTTTGGGTAATAAATAAAGTACATGGGTAAAAATAGGTATTTGATAAAAGTTTAGGGTTGTTTTTATAAATATTGAGATAAGTGATGTTTTAAATATAATTTTATAAAAATATTGGGTTAAAAATGAAATATTTAAAACTTTGAAGTTTAAAACGTAAATAATAAGAGTTTAAGAATAAAAGCTTTACGAAGCTAAGTTTTCTTAAGAAAAGTGATGAATCCACATTTTATGATATTTATTTGCTTTATTTGGATGGATTTTATCAACTTTTCTTGCACTTATCCAATGAAATAGCATAGTTTCATGATTTCTTCCTAAATTGTGCTTGAAAGTGAAACCATTCTTTTTAGGCCTTTTAATTGCTAGATTTTATTCACTTTAATCCCATTTATGCCTTGATGTGTTTGCTAAGTAATTTCAGGTTTCCAAGGCAAGTATGGATTGAAGAAGTGAGAAAAAGAGCATGCAAAATGGAAGAAACCATGAAGAAATGGAGTTTTCCAGCATCCGTGCGTGCGCACAAGCAATGCGCACAAGTGCGAGCCAGGCGACGGGTACGCGTGATCCACGTGTACGCGTGGAAGTGAATTTTGCTCGTCGACGCGTACGCGTGACCCGAGTCACGTGAGCTCATTAATGCAAATCGCTGGGGGAAATTTTGGGCCTCCAAAACCCAATCCAACTCATTTATGAAGCTATTTCAACACCAATTCAGGTGGAAGCAAGGGGGGACAATTAGGTTTAGCTTTTCTTATGTTCTTCTCTTAGTTTCTAGAGAGAGAAGCTCCCCCCTCTGTCTAGAATTAGGTTAGGTTTAGTTTAATTTTCTTTAATTTCAGTCTTTAATTCTTGTTTTGATGTAATTTCCTTTATGTTTTCATGCCTTCTTGTCTTTATCTTCTTTATTTCTCTTGTTATTTCCTTTATTTTGTTACTTTTATGTTATGAACACTCTTTGTTAATTTTAATTTCAATTAATGCAATTTATGTTATTCAATTATTGTTTTCTTTAGTTGTTGTTATCATTTCTTGCTTTTAGTAGTTAGATTTTATTTTTAATGCAATTTAATATTATTTTATTTTCATGCACACCAAGTGTTTGATAAAATGCTTGGCTTAGTTTCTACTTAGTTTTTCTTCACACTTAGCTTGGAATTGATGACTTTGGTACTCCTTGAGTCATTGATGTCCATTCTTGTTTGATACATTAGAGTAGTTAGTTGATTTGGTTTTCTTTGACTCTAAGTGAACCATTAATAGTGTTGACTAGGACTTAGGGATTGGAATCAACTATGCCTATTTGACTTATCCTCGATGTAGAGCTGACTAAGTAGGATTAACTCTTCATAATCATTATGTGTTTGTGGTCAATGACTAGGATAGGTAACCTTAGCTCCCAATCCTTGCCAAGAGGTTTCTTGCATTTGAATTTTCCTTTCCTTGCATTTAATTGCTTTGACTTCTATTGCTTTGACTTTTAATTCCTTGCATGATCATTTAATTGCTTTCATTTAATTTCTTGCATGTTAAGTTACTTTCTTGCTATTTACATTTCTTGCTTCTCTTGTAATCAATCATAGCCAATAATCTTAGCACTTCATTTACAACTCCTAGGGAAGACGATCCGGGATTTCAAACTTCTGATTATTGTGTTTTGAATTGTGACATCTTTTTCTTTAAATTTGATTGTTGGCCAATTGTTGGGTTGAGAACTATACTTACAACGCCAATCTTATTTTGATAAAATTCCTAACCCGCTTTGGGCTAACATAAAAAAGCTATAAATATTATTTATTTACCATTTAAATTATCTTATTTATATTATTGTTATCATTTTATTAAGAGTATTTAAGTCAAAGAAGATCAAACAGAAGAACTCTTAAAAGCGTTAGAGGACGTAGTTGATTTAAGAATTTTATGATTCTTTTTCATAAGACGTTAGGGAAAGACGAGAGAAGAATGTGAAGTTGAGTTATGATAAAGAATTAAAAGATTGAAGAAAAGAAGAGAGAAAGAAAAGAAGTAAGAAAATAAAAGAGAAAGATGAGAAAGAAAAGAAAAGAAAAAGAACAAAAAGAGAAGGATATATTAGTAAAAGGATCTCTGCCACAGAAGAGTAGAGAGTAGTGATTGAAAAGATTTTGATGAACATCTGCCACAATAGAACAGATACAAAATAAGGTATTAATTAAAAGGATCTCTGCCGCAGTAGAGTAGAGAGCAAAGATTGAAAAGAAATTGAGTGCTGTTTGGGCCTTAGTGCCAAGTGTCTAGTGGAGACGGCGATGCGTAACGCTCACTTGATACTATAGGGATGACTCAGTGACGACGGCAATGCATAACGCTCACTGGAGACCGAAAGGAAGGCTCTCCCATGAGGACAGCGATGCATAACGCTCATGGAGGGGACATTGGCTGAGATAGGGATGGCGATACGAAACGCTTATCTCAGGACCAGTGTCGAGAATCGGGCAACAAACTGACACATTAGCTCATGGCATGTATAGGACTAGACATGCATCATACTTGTTTGCGCATATTTGTTTGTGATTGTGTTTTCTATAATTGTGTATGCTTGTGATTGGATTTCATGTTCTATAATTGCTGAGTTGGATTATACTTTGTTGACTATTGTTATTGACTGAGAACATAATGAAAAGAACTTAACTTCTAACCTCGACCCTACTAAGAATTTCCCAGTTCTTACCCCCTATTTCGACCCCTTTCAGTTACAGGGGCAAAGGTTTAGTGCGGAGCTACAGGAGTATAGAAGATTACGTTCACGAGTTGAGTTGTTAGATTTTATTTTCTCCTCGTCATTTATTATTTTGGTTTTAGAGGGGTAGGACCTGTATTTGAAAATCTTTGAATAAGTCTATGTATATATTGCTATGAGAGTATATATCTTTTTGTGATTAAGAGGTTTAAAGTAAAGACCTTTCATTTTCTAGATTAAAATTTCGGTTCGTATCCGTAAAGGCTCAATATTAAATAAAAATAGTATAAAATAAAAATATTTAGAGGTAAGTAACGCCTAAACTTTTAGTACGATCATGAGGTGTTAAAAGTTAGGATGTTAGAGGATTAACCACCATCCTTACGCCGGTGCCACAACCTCGACAAGCAAAATTAACCACTGTCCTTGCCAGGCATATTGTGACTTACCAATCATAGTATATCAGTAATATATATCCAGTTCAGTGATCACTTCTCATTTTCATCATGTTCAACAACCTCAATCATTCATTCATTTGTCTCAATTCATTCTTAACACAACATTCCACCAATTTTCTCTAGCTATTCTATCAACAATACGCTAAATGGTTGGATCGGACCCAAGTTGGACCTAAGCCCAACATATATAAACACTTTAATAAGGCATTTCTAGGCATGGCAACGGGTACCCACGAGGGCGAGGACATTCCCCCTGCCCTCTGCCTCCATATCCAGTCCTCGTCCCCGTCCCGTACCCGCCACGGGTAACGGAGACACCGTATCCGCCGGGGACCGGGGACTCCACGGATATCCGCAGATTTTTAAAAAATAAAAAAATTAGAAAAAATTGGAAAAATAAATGAAAAAACCATGTCAATCATCATGTTCCTTGTCCCCAAAGCATTAACAACAAGAACATTAACAATCATCTTGAGGTTGAGATTGAGGAGCCTCTTGAGTAGTTTGAACATTAGTGCCTACAGGTTCTTCCGATGGAGTATTTTTCTCAAAAGTATTACTCAATGCATCCGAAGAAAATATTCTATAAATCATGAAATATAAATCATGAATCAGAATCACATTAATCTAAAATATAAATCATGAAATATAAATCTTGAATCAGAATCACATTAATCCAAAATATAAATCATGAATCAGAATCTCATTAACCTAACTCCAAATTAACCCAAAATTCACTCCAAAATATAAATTAGAATCAGAAATCAGAATCACATCAACCTAAACTCAGAAATATAAATTAAAAATAAGAAATTCAGAATCAGAATCTCATTAACCTAACTTCAAAATTAACTAAAAATTGATTCAGAAATATAAATCAGAATCAGAAATCAGAGTCACATCAACCAAACTCAAAAATATAAATTAGAAAATAGAAATTCAGAATCAGAATCTCATTAACCTAACTCAGAAATATAAATTATAATTAATTTAGAAATAAAAAATCAGAATTTCATTAACCTAACTCCAGATTAACTCAAAATTGACTCAGAAATATAAATCAGAATCAGAAATCAGAATCACATCAACCTAACTCAAAAATATAAATTAGAAATCAGAAATTCAGAATTAGGATCTCATTAACCTTACTCCAGATTAACCCAAAATTGACTTAGAAACATAAATCAGAATAAAAAATTACAATCACATCAACCAAACTCAGAAATATAAATTAAAAATCAGAAATTCAGAATCAGGATCTCATTAACCTAACTCCAGATTAACGCAAAATTAACTCAGAAATATAAATCAGGAATATTCATTCAAATTCACATTAACCTAACTCAGAAATATAAATTAGAAAATAGAATCAGAAATTCAGAAATTAGAATCTCATTACCCTAACTCCAGATTAACCCAAAACTAATATAGAAATATAAATCAGAATCAGAAATCAGAATTAGATCAACCTAATTCAGAAACATAAATTAAGAAATCACAGGGCTGACTTACCCGACGGAGATGAGGGGCAGACCAGCAAAGACCGGCGATTTGGCGGACAAACGGCGAGGATGCAACGACCGGCGACGAGGAGAAGACGATGCTCTGCCGTGACGAGAAGAAGACGCTGACCGGTGATGACGTAAGGAGAAGAGAAGACGTTGCTCTACCGCGATGAGGAGAAGACAACGATAGGCGACGACGTGATGAGGAGAAGAAGACGACGTGGCCGCGACGGTGAGCTCGAGAGGTGCAGTGAGCGACCGAGCAATTCAGGGGGTGGGAGGCGGCGCTGAGGGACCGAGGAGTGGAAGGTGGCGGTTGGCGGTCGGTGGTCGGCGGTGTTCGGGAAGGAGACAGGAGAGGCTGAGGGTTTGACGAGGTGTGGAGAGGAGAGGAGAAGAGACTCTGTCTCTGAAGCAGTGAAGCACCGAAGCGTTGAGTATGTGACGGCTAGGGTTCTTTGGCTCACATATGTTATATATATCAGGGGTATCTTCGTCTTTTCACATAAACAGGGATTTAACGGGTTTCTACGGGGCGGGACCTCTACCCCCTCTCTCGCCTGTTTATTATACGGGGTCCCGTCCCCCGTCTCCCCGAGTAGAAATCACCCCCCATACCTGCCCCTGGCGGGTAAATCCCGTGGGTACCTGTCCTGCCGGGAATTTTTGCCATGCCTAGCCGTTTCAGCTTTATTTCACCACCAAAGAGGAAAAGGTGCAGCTAAGTTGAGAAGAGAGAAGAGAGAAGAGAGAAGAGAAGGGTTTCACTCTTCACCTTCTCTTCAAATTACCATAACTGGTGATTTCGAGCTCCGATTTGCGTGTAGTTTGTGGCCACACAAAGATCTTGCCGAGCTCTTCGACTTTCTTTGAACAAAGTGGTAAAGAACTTTCAATTTCTTACCCTGTTCTCAATCCAAATAGATTTCGAAATTTTGGGTTTAGTTATTGAGGCAATTTTGTTATTATGGTTGTTTAGGTGTGATCTAGCATTAGATTATTGTTGGGTTTTTCCCCAAATACCGTTGAGTAAGGTAAGCCACTTTGGAACCCTTGTAAATTGATGTATTTTTGAGCCCTAGTGTTAATTTTGGTAATTTTTATGGATATAGCTTAAATTCTTGTTGATTGGAGTTGAATTGAAGAATTGGTGCACTTGGAATTGAGAATTTTGGCTAGAACTTGTTGATTTTGGAAGCTAAGCTTGAAGGCTTGTGAGGAGGAGATTATTTTGGTGACTTTTTGCTTGTGTGAAAATTGGCCAAGGTATGGTTTTGGTTTTCTTTAGGTAATATGTAATGTTGTGTGTAACATAGGCGAGTTGCCTTAATATAGGCTTGAATGATATGCATTGGTTGATTGAATATGTGTGATATGTGAGTAATCGAATGAAGTTTAGATATGATATGAGAATGAAATGTGATGTATGATGATTGTGATGATGAGTATTGGTAAAATTTGGGCCGGAGGCCGTGACCGGGTAAGTGCGGTGGATTTGAATGATGAATTTTGATATTGATGATGATTGATGATAGTTATTAAATGTGATGATGATAAATGGGAATGTGGGTTGCTAATCAATTTTGGTGAAATATTGTGGGATTATGAATTGTGAATAGAAATTATTTGGAATGAGTGATTATGCTTGATTGAATGGATTGATGAATTGAGAGGTAAAATTGTTAGGTATTGAAGGATTGAGATTGGTATAGTTTGGATTTTCGAAGTTGAAAGAGATTTTTGGAAAATATGAGAATTTGGTAAATTTTGGTAAAAACTTGTTTTTAACGAACTTCGACGGGTCATAACTTGGTTTTCGGATCTCCAACTTTTGTAAAACTTATCTTAAATAAAAATTGGGTCCGTGGATTTTATAATGTTTGAAGAACGAATGAAAAATATTTTTTAACGAAAAGTTATGCACATTTGAAGTTTAAGGTTAAAAATTAAATTCTGCAAAAGTTACAGAATTTTGAGGTCATGCATACGCATGATGGGAATTATAGGAATGAAAGAGGCTTGTGCAAGTGTTGTGCGCATACCATGTGTGTGCACAAAAGCAAGGTCATGTGTACACATGACCCATGCGTACACATGACTTTCATTTTCAGAAACAAACGTTTTTCGTGCGCATATCATGTGTACGCAAAAAAGGGGACTCGCGCGTACGCACGAGGCATGCGTATACACAAATGTCCTGTTTTGTTGAAAATATTTGTTTTAATTGTTTTTTCTATCCACTCCGATTTTCACCTCGGTAACCCATGTTTAAGATCCCTTAATTAGTGTCCAGGTTTTAGGACGAGTGATAATGTACCAGGCAAATTTAAAGGGACATTTTGTTATGATTTTTAGAGACGGTGACCTAGGTTTGCAACATACTGTGGATGGAATAGCTAAAGCAAATTGGTGAAATGTTGTGTTAAGAATGAATTGACACAAATAAATGATTGAGGTTGTTGAGCATGATGAGAATGAGAAGTGATCACTGAACTGGATATATATTACAGATATACTATGATTGGTAAGTCGCAATGTGCCTCGCAAGGATAGTGGTTAATCCTGCTTGTCGAGGTTGCAGCGCCAGCGTAAGGACGGTAGTTAATCCTGTAACATCCTAGCTTTTAGCACCTCATGATTGTACTAAAAGTTTAGGCGTTACATACCTCTAAACATTTTTATTTTATACTATTTTTATTTAATATCAAGCCATTATGGATATGAACTAAATTTTTAATCAAGAAAACGAAAGGTATTTACTTTAAACCTCTAAATCACAAAAAGATAGATAAACTCACATAGCAATATATACATTGAATTATTCAAAGATTCTCAAATACAGGTCCTACTCCTCTAAAACCAAAATAATAAATGACGAGGGGAAAATAAAATCTAACAACTCAACTTGTAAATGTAATTTTCTATGCTCCTGTAGCTCCGCACTAAACCTTTGCACTTGTAACTGAAAGGGGTCGAAATAGGGGGTAAGAACTGGGGAGTTCTTAGTAGGGTCGGGGTTAGGAGTTAAGTTCATCCATTATGTTCTCAGTCAACAAAACAGTCAACAAAGTATAATCTAACTTAACAATTACAGAACATAGAATCCACTCACAAGCACACACAATCATAGAAATCACAATCACAAACAAATATGCACAAACAAGTATGATGCATGTCTAGTCCTACACAGGCCATGAGCTCATATGTCGGTTTGTTGCCCGATTCCTGACACTGGTCCTGAGATAAGCATTTCGTACCGCCGTTCTTATCTCAGCCAATGTCCCCTCTATGAGCGTTACGCATCACCGTCCTCATGGGGAACCTTTCTTTCGGTCTCCAGTGAGCATTACGCATCGCCGTCCTCACTGAGCCGTCCCTATAGTATCAAGTGAGTGTTACGCATCGCCGTCTCCACTGGACACTTGGCACTAAGGCCTAAACAGCACTCAATTTCTTTTTATTCTTTGCTCTCTACTTTACCGTGGCAGAGATCCCTTTAATTAATACCTTCTTTTCTATATGCTCTACTGTGGCAAACATTCATTAAAATCCTTTCAGTCACTGCTCTCTGCTCTTCTGTACCAGAGATCATTTTACTTATCGTTACTGCTCTCTGCTCTTCTGTGGTAGAGATCCTTTTACTTAATATATCCTTCTCTTTTTGTTCTTTTTCTTTTCTTTTCTTTCTCATCTTTCTCTCTTATTTTCTTACTTCTTTTCTTTCTCTCTTCTTTTCTTCAATCTTTTAATTCTTTATCATAATTCAACTTCGCATTCTTCCCTCGCCTTTCCCTAGTATCTTATGAAAAAAATCATAAGATTCTTAGATTAACTGTATCCTCTAAAATTTTTAAGAGCTCTTCTGTTTGCTCTTCTCTAACTTAAATATTCTTAAAAAAATGATAACAATAATAGAAATAAGATAATTTAATTGGTAAATAATATAAATATATATATATATATTTTCTTAAAATTTAGTTTATAAAACCTTATTTTTAAATTTTTATTAATTACTTTCTAAATTACGAACTTTTTAATATTTTATTCTTAACCTTAATATTTTATAAAATTATATTTGAATCCTCAGTTATTTTCATATTTATAAAAATAACCCTGAATTTTTATAAAATACCCTTTTACCCCTAAACATATATAATTACAAAACTAACTTCAATTTTTATTAAATTACTATTTCAATCTCAAATTTAAATTTTATTTCTCTGATTATAACTTTACCAAAGGACTGAACCCTATTTCTAAAATTCTTCAAGTTTTCACCTTGAGTTTTAAGTCCATTTTTTAAAGCTTTACTATTATTGATTCTTCACCGATTTTCATTTAATCTCTTAGCCATCAAACCTCATCAATTTTAATCAATAATTCTCATTCACAACAGCCCCAAAATCATCAAAATAACCTCAGCTGGGCTGTTCTTCATGGCCGAATCACAATTCACAAGCAACAATAATACTTCAACAAAATTTCAACATAAAACTGAATCAAACTCAACAATAATCAATCAAACCAACATTCACTTATCAAATTCAAATTTAATTATTATAAAATTATCAAACCATACCTCCGTATGAAAATTAAAATACTCGAAGCTTCGGAGAAGCTTTCTGACCGAGCTGCCAAAAAAGAAAACGTCAGAAATAGTTGATAAACCACTATTTTATGGTTTATCTTGTGCTAATTTGAGTGGTTTTTATCCAGCCTTTACACACTTATTCATAAAATTCGCATGTTATATATTTTCCTTCCTAATTTTGTGCTATGATTGAAAACATGCTTCTTTGACCTTAAATTTGCTAATTATTAATCCTCTCTTATTACCATTCGATGCCTTGATATGTGTGTTAAGTGTTTTCAGGGTTTATAGGGCAGGAATGGCTTAGAGAATGAAAAGGAAGCATGCAAAAGTGGAAGGAATACAAGAAATTGAAGGAATTGCTAAGCTGTCCAGCCTGACCTCTTTATACTTAACTAACCATAACTTGAGCTACAGAGGTCCAAATGAGGTGGTTCTAGTTGCGTGGAAAGCTAACATCTGGGGTTTCAAAATGATATATAATTTGCCATAGTTGCCACGCTGTTAGGCGACGTGCACGCGTGGATCACGCGTACGCGTGACCTGCAGAAAATTCAATCCACGCGTATGCGTGGACGACGCGTACGCGTGACAGTGCCGCGTGCTGGACGTATCAAAAATTGCTGGGTGATTTCTGGGCTATTTTTGACCCAATTTTTGGCCCAGAAAACACATATTAGAGGCTATAGAGTGGGGGAATCAATTCATTCATTATTCACAATTTTAGGTTTTTAGATGTAGTTTTCTAGAGAGAGGCTCTCTCCTCTCTCTAGGTTTTAGGATTTAGGATTTCTCTTAGGTTAGGTTTACTTCTTCTCCATTCCAGGTTCAATGTTCCTTTAATTTAGTTTCTCTTCTACTTTTAATTATTCTAGTACTTTGGTTTATCTATTTCTCTTGTTAATTACTTATTTTCCCAATTTGGGTTATGAATTCCATGTTAGATATGATTTCTCTATTTAATGCAATTTGAGGTATTTCAGATTTATGATTTTTATTTAGCTTTTTACGTTCTTAGCCTGAATTGATTAATTGGTGACACTTGAGTTATCAAAATCCTTTGTTGATTGACAATTGTAATTTGCTGGTTGATTTGGATACCTCTAAAGCTAGTCTTTCCATAGGAGTTGACTAGGACTTGAGAAATCAAATTGACTAGTCCACTTGACTTTCCTTTATTTAGTAAGGGTTAACTAAGTGGGAGTAATGAACAATTCTCATCACAATTGATAAGGATAACTAGGATAGGATTTCCAGTTTTCATACCTTGCTAAGAGCTTTATTAGTTATTAATTTACTTTCTTACAATTTACTTTTCCTTGTTCCTTATTCCAAAATCCCAAAAATATAATCTTCCATAACCAATAATAAATCATACTTCCCTGCAATTCCTTGAGAGACGACCCGAAGTTTAAATACTTCGGTTTAATTTTATTGGGTTTACTTTAGTGACAAACAAATTTTTGTACGAAAGGATTTTAGTTGGTTTAGAAACTATACTAGCAACGATGATTTATTTGTGAAATTCTTTACTAGCAGAAATCCGTTCGTCAAAATGGCGCCGTTGCCAGGGAATTGCAAACGTGTGCCTTATTATTGGTTATTGTAATTAATTTTGCTTTTTCGTTCTTTGTTTGTGTTTCTAGTTTTAGGGGTTTATTTTCATTAATTTTTATTAGTTTTTATTTCTTTTACTACTATGAGTTCTCACCCCTTTGGCAATGAGTTTAGTTCAAATTATGTTGCAAGTAATGGAAGCTATAATGGGAACATGCATCAAGGTTGGAACAATCAAAGATGGGAGGAGCCACAAGGATTTGATCAACCCTCTTGGCAACTACCCCCTCCAATGCACTATAACCAACAACCATCCTATGATGCATACCAAGACAATAGTTATGGTGGACCCTTTCGTGACAACCAACCTCCACCAAATTACTATGGTCAAGAGCCATTCCAGGGTGCATACCAAGATGATGAATATGGCGGACCCCCTTGTAGTTACCAACAAGCCCCACCATATGCTTATGAACCACCTCCTCAACATAACTTTGAACCACCACACTCACAAGCCCCTTTCTACCATTCACCTCCATATGACCCTAACCTTTATCCACCATATCAACCACCCTATGAGCCTTATGAGCTGTACATAGATCCACCCCAATTCCAACCCAATTACTCCCAAGAACCACCACCTCCATATATACCATGTCCATATCCATCAACCCAAGAGCTATATGATCCTAATCATGTTATTCAAGCTGGACAAGAGTCAATAGATCGTCTCAAGAAAGCAGTGGATCAACTTCAAGCAACCATCCATCAAAAGTTTGGCCCAAAAGGCTCATGCAATGAACAAAGCATTCCCACGGATGAGTGTGTTGAGCAACAAGTGGAAAAGATGGAGAGTGTTGAACCGCCACATAATGATCTCTCCATCCGATCACCGCCCTCTAGGGAAGAACACCCACATCCATCAATCCAAGAGCGACATGATCCCAATTATGCTAGTGACACGGAGCAAGAGAGAAGGGATCATCTTAGGGACGAAATGGATCTCATACTTCACAAGAAGCTAGAGGAGGCCCTAAAGGAAGTGGTTGAAGACTTGGGAGATGTAAAACCTCCATGGGAAAGTCCAGTCATAGAGCCTCCTTCCAAGACGTTTGAAATTGATGTTGAGGAGGGTGTACAACCTCCAAGGCATATCCTGGTTGAAGACTTTGAAGAGGTTGATCAAGAGATGGATTCAATCATTGATGAATCCTTATCTACAATTGAATCCTCTCCCATTGGACTTGACATGGAAATTAAAGAAGAAGAAGCACAACCTCCCATGCCCTTGGTGAGCAATGAAGAAGAGATTGAATTGGAAGAATGCTACCAAGAGGAAGAGGTTGAAATTGAAGAAGCTTGCAAAGAGGTGGAATTTGTCAAAGAAGAGCACAAGGGGGTAGAGCTTGAAATCACCTTGCCAAAGTTGTTGGAGACCCCTCCCCCTAAGTCGCCATCATTCTTCACAACATTTAAGTGGGTAAAATTCATATCCCTTAGCTTTCTTATTTCACTTGAATATGGATTACTTGAGACAGATGGTCAACTTAGAGCTCTTTGTGGCGTTAAGAGTAAGAGGAAGATGGTTAGTGGTTGGAGTTGTCATGCAAGGTTCAATTTGGTTGTATGCTCCAAGTTGAAATGCAAAGGTTGGTGTAGAGCTCGATTGAATGGGTCTAGGAAGTTGTTTGGCCACTTCAGTGAGAATTCAAATTGCTTGCCACCCGGTTGGAACAATGATGATCAACACAAAGACGGGTGGAAAAGCAAAGTTTGGGACCCAGGAATTCATTCCATCAATCAACACTCTTGGGGCCTTGTCACTTGCTTTAACCTGCTCAAAGGCTTTATGTGCCTAGTTTGGGACCCCGGAGGCTACCGGAATTACAAACACTGGTGGGGATTCCTGGATGAGTTCAAGCACAAGCCTCCATGATAAGGAGCTCACCAAAATGTCCAACTTAAGGACTTTAACTAAAAGTGCTAGGTGGGAGACAACCTACCATGGTATGATCGTCTCTTTTTATTCTTAGTTCTATTTTATTTTGTTTTTCTCAGTATGCATTCATAATTTTTGCATAATCATCTGCATTCTGCATATAAAAAAAAGTGGCAGAGAGTTGCATGGGAGCAATGCAAAAAGTGTGCCAATCGCACAAGCATCACCAAGGCACCTCACGCGTACGCATCGATGACGCGCACGCGTGACCTAGGAAAATCGACGTAAAGAGGTGTCAGGCAGAGAGTTGTGCTGGCCTGGTGCGGGAACTGTGCCCAAGGCACTAAGCCACTCACGCGTACGCGTCCCTGACGCGTGCACGTCATTTTCAAATTTTGCACATTCACGCGTACGTGTCAATGATGCGCACGCGTCGTTTACCATTGTGGCACACACCCCAAGACAAATAGAGTGTTGTGCGCGCGCAAGGCTGCCTTCGTGCGAGTAGCACAAACACGGTCACGCGTACGTGTGACCGACACCCACGCGTCGCCTCCCCATTTGCGCGATCCACGCGTACGCGTGGAGCACGTCTGCGCGTCATTCATGCAACACCACCAGATCCTTGCGCCGCCACTTTTCTTATCCTTTCTTTTCCAATCCTAATTTCTTTCTTCTTCCCTCTTTCTTTCTCCTCTTTCTTCTTTCTTCTTTATTCTCCATTCCTTTTCTCCTTCTTCTTTCTTTATTCTTTTCTTTCTCTTCCCCCTTCCATCATATTTTATTCACCTCATATTCTCCATCACATCTCTTTATCTCCTTCTTCTCAAGGTTCTTTCTTTCTATTTTCTTTTTTTCTCTTCTTATTATTTATTTATTTTTGTATTATTTTACTTGGTGTTAGAAATCTAATTGGGTGATTGTTTTCTTCCATAATTGCTTGTGGATTATTAAGGAGTTTTTTGACAATTATCACTAATTATTTTTGGGTTGCTTGCATGTTCAAATTTAATACTTTCAATAACATATTTACCATGCATTCTAAGTGTTTGTGAAAAAGCCCATATCGCATTGTGCATTTTTACTTATTCTATCCTTCTACTCTAATGCCTGTTTTTCACAAAATCCTTTCAATATTTTATTAATTAAATATAATTGTCAATACAAACGTGATTGTTAGTCTGTTACGAGTGATAATACATTTTAGCTATTGATGCTTGATCTATGCTACTCATGCCTTTTCCGGCATGCTAATAAACATCTTGCATCTACTTGCCATAACATGCACTTGCTATATTTCCATTGATGAACTTATCACATGTAGTCGCGAACATGTGTTAACGACATCCTTCTTTACCGTACAGTGATTATCACTTGTACTGTCTTCCTCCTTGCTTTAACCCTTGGCTTTACATGTTACTTTCCTTTTCCCTTTTCAAGATGGCAACCAAGAAGGGTAAAGAGAAAGCTGCTCCTAAACCACCGGCATGGAGAGGAACAAAAAGAGCGCTAGCTGCGGAATTATCCTCAACATCAGTCAAGCCATCCACAAAGTGAGTCAAGAGGATCATCAAGGTCGATGAAACAGAGAAAGCCTTTCCAGCAAGGGACACTGTGCGGTTCACTAACCGCTACTGTGAACAGATGTTCCCCATCCTGGCTGAGCGAAACTACAACAATGAGCACCTACTCATCCTCCCTACCCACATCATTGAGTTTGTAGAGCCCCGCATTGAACGCAGACAATGGAGATTCTTACGGAGACAGCCACGACAGGTCAACCTTTCATGGGTAGTTGAATTCTACTCTAATTTTCACATGCCAACCCTGCAGTCTGTCTATGTCCATTAGAAGCAAGTCCTTATTTCCGAAAAGGCCATTTAGCAAGCTTTAGATCTCCCCCCTGCTCCAGAAGGATTGGGCACATACCAAGAAGCCTCTTTCAAATGCCAGACATACCAATTTGACTGGGATGCCGTCCTCAGAGTTATAGCACAACTTGGCAGCAGATGGATCTATGGATACCATCAATCCCGACCTAAGGACATATTGGCTTCAGCACTTACTCTAGAGGCTCTAGTGTGGGCACAGATTATGTCCCACTACGTCTTTCCGAGCACTCACGAGTCCTCCTTCACTGCAGATATGGCTGTTCTTCTCTGGTGTATCCTTACAGACCAGCCTCTCAACCTACCAAGACACCTCCGGGATGCCATGGGACACGTACAGATTGCGGGCAACCTACCCTTTTTCGCCTTGGTTTCAAATCTAGTCTCGACAGCTGGAGTCTCCTACAGAGCTGGGGACACCAAGACCATACTTCCTCGGGATGATCAGATTGTCCCCAACGGAAAGTACATCAGACCTCCAGCAGCCACTATCAGTCGAACCGCAGACCCAGCCGGAGATACTCCTTCTCCTTCCACGTCACAAGCACCTTCAACAAATCAGCTGCTCCTACAGATACTTCAGACGTTGGACCGGCTTGACCGGCAGGCAAAGCAAATGGAGCACCGTAACAAGCGCCAATTTACATACCTCAAGGAGCTGATTGTTGACAACCACCCACCGAAAGAAAAACCAGACACTCCGGACTCCACCTCACCTATGATGAGCGGATAATTTATACCCTTTTTGGCATTGTTTTTAGATAGTTTTTAGTATATTTTAGATACTGTTTATTTTATTTTTATTAGTTTTTATGCAAAAATTATATTTCTGGACTTTACTATGAGTTTGTGTGCTTTTCTGCGATTTCAAGAATTTTCTAGCTGAAATTAAGGGACCTGAGCAAAAATCTGATTCAGAGGCTGAAAAAGGACTGCAGATTCTGTTGGATTCTGACCCTCCTGCACTCAAAATGGATTTTCTGGAGCTACAAAAGTCCAATTGACGCGCTCTCAATTGCGTTGGAAATTAGACATCTTGGTCTTTCCAGAAATATATAATTGTTCATACTTTACTCGAGATTTGATGGCCCAAATCAGCATCCAAAGTCAGCCTAAAATTTTCTGGCGTAAAACGCAAGAACTGGCACTTTTTTTGGCGTTAAATGCCCATTCTAGCACCCAGAGTGGTGTTTAACACCAACTTTGGGCATATGAACGTGAAAGCTTGAAATATCAACCCAGGCACACACTAAGTGGGTTCCAGAAGTGGAATTCTGCACTATCTGCACTTAGTTACTCATTTTCTGTAAACCTAAGTTACTAGTTTAGTATAAAAACTACTTTTAGAGATTCATTTTGTAACTTATGACATTTTTTTACACTTCATTTGTATCTTTGATGGCATGAGTCTCTAAACCCCATAGGTGGGGGTGAGGAGCTCTGCTGCGTTTCAATGGATTAATGTAATTACTACTATTTTCTATTCAATTACGGTTGATTCTATTCTAAGATACTCACTCGTACTTCAATATGGAGAATATGATGATCTTTGACACTCATCATTATCCTCAACCCTATGAACGCATGCCTGACAACCAATCCATTCTATCTGAGCTCAACGTAGTCATTGGGCGACAGCTTGAGTGCGTATCTCTTGGATTTCTAATCCACGGACCGAGTCCGAAGGTTAGAACCTTCGTGGTATAGGCTAGAATCATTGGCAGCATTCTTGGGATCCAAAATGTCTAAACCTTGTCAGTGGTATTCCGAGTAGGATCTGGAAGGGGATGACTGTGACGAGCTTCAAACTCGTGAATGTTGGGCGCAGTGATAGTGTGCAAAAGGATAATGGTCCTATTCCGACGCTAGTGAGAACCGACAGATGATTAGCCGTGCGGTGACAGCGCTTGGTATTTTTCATCCGAGAGGATCATACAGCCTGCTATGGAAGGAGGCCATGCGTGTTTGGAGAAGAAGACAGTAGGAAAGCAGAGATTCAGATGATAGAGCATCTCCAGAACCTCAGCCTGTTTCTCATTACTGAATCACAAGTGCTATTTATTTTATGTTATTTATTTTTCATAAATATAATCACTCTTATCATTAATCTCCTGACTAAGATTTACAAAATAACCATTGCTTGCTTCAAGCCGACAATCTCCATGGGATGACCCTTACTCACGTAAGGTATTACTTGGACGACCCAGTGTACTTGCTGGTTAGTTGTGCGGAGTTGTGAGAAGTGTAATCACAATTTTGTGCACCAAGTTTTTGGCGCCGTTGCCGGGAATCGTTCGAGTTTGGACAACTGATGGTTTATTTTGTTGCTTAGATTAGGAAAATTTGTCTTTTTGGTTTAGAGTCACTAACATTGAGTCTTCTATTATTGTTTTGGGTTAAAATTTTAAAATCCTTATTTTATTTTTCTAAACTATTTTCGAAAATTTTTAAAAACCATTAACTTCTTAATTTAGTCTTTTGTTTGAGTTTAGTTTCATATTTTAAGTTTGGTGTCAATTGCATAATTTTGTTTTTCTTTCAATTTTTGAATTATATGTTCTTAGTTCTTTATTCATCTTCAAATTGTTCGTGATAATTTTCCTTATTTGATCTTTAAAATTTCTTGTTTGGTGATTGTTGCTGTTTATCTTATACATTTTCGAATTATTAGTGTCCAAAATATAAAAATTTTTAAGTTTGGTGTCCTTTGTGTTTCTATTTTCTTAGAAATTTTTAAAATTTGTTCTTGGTGTTCATCCTGATCTTCAAAGTATTCTTGGTGTTCATCTTGACATTCAAAGTTTTCTTGTTTGTTTTCTTTGTTTTGATATAAAAATTCTAAGTTTGGTGTCATTTTATTGTTTTTCTTTTTCCTCACTAAATTCAAAAATATCTTTTCTATTTATTTAATTGAATTTTCGAAAATTTCATTTAAAAATTAAGATTTTTATTTTAAAATTTCTATTTTACCTTATCTTAGTTTTAAAATTTCAAAATTCAAAATCTTTTTCAAAAATCATATCCAAAGTTTTTCAAATCTTCTTAATTAATTAATTATTTTAGTTTTCGAATTTCTTTTTCTTTTTCTTTTAGTTTTTGAAATTTATATTTTATTTCCCAATTATTTTATTTTATCTTAATTTTTTTATTTATTCGGTTTATTTTTAATTAAATAAAATAAAAAAATAAAAATATATTTTATTTACAATTCACATCAATTGCCTTTTCTCCATCATGGACCTAAGTGGAAATGAACAATCTAGAAGGACTCTGGGGTCATATGCTAACCCCATTATTGCTGCATACAGGAGTAGTATCTGTATACCCCCATCAGAGCAAGCAGTTTTGAGCTAAATCCTCAGCTCATTATCATGGTGCAGCAAAATTGCCAGTATTCCGGTCTTCTACAGGAAGAACCTACTGAGTTTCTGGTACAGTTCTTACAAATTGCTGACACAGTACGTGATAAAGAAGTGGATCAAGATGTCTACAAATTATTACTGTTTCCATTTGCTGTAAAAGATCAAGCTAAGAGGTGGTTAAATAACCAGCCCACAGCAAGCATAAGAACATGAAAACAGTTATCAGACAAATTCCTGAATCAATATTACCCTCCAAAAAGGATGACACAGCTAAGGCTGGACATCCAAGGCTTTAAACAAGAGGATGATGAATCCCTTTATAATGCCTGGGAGATGTACAGAGGGATGCTAAGAAAATGCCCCTCTGAAATATTTTCAGAGTGGGTGCAGTTAGACATCTTTTACTATGGGCTTACAGAAAAAGCTCGAATATCTCTAGATCACTCAGCTGGTGGATCTATACATATGAGAAAGACAATTGAAGAGGCTCAAGAGCTCATTGATACAGTTGCTAGAAATCAGTATCTGTACTTGAGTAGTGAGTCCTCCCTGAAAGAAGAGGCTAAAACAGTATCCACTGAACTTAGTCCTCAAGAACAAGTTGCTGAACTCAATCAGCAATTGCTTATTATAACAAAATAGTTCGCAGAATTCAAAGAGATGCTCCAAGACACTAAAAATGCCAACCAAAATATGGAAGCACAATTGGATCAGACAAGACAGCAGCTATCTAATCAGATAACAGAAGAATGCCAAGCTGTTCAATTAAGGAGTGGGAAAACACTGAACGTATCAATCCAAGGTAGCAGGAAGCCAAGAAAGGAACAGCTAATAAAGGATAACCAAACCACCACCCAAAATCCCTCTGAGGACAATAAGAGCCCAGAGAGGAATGATTCTGGCGTTCAAACACCAGAAAAGGGTGAAAAGGTGGCATTAAACACCCAAGGGATGACCAGTTCTGGTGTCCAAACGCCAGAAAAGGGTGGCAATCTGGCATTAAACGCCCATGCAGCCCCCAATTCTGGCGTTCAAATGCCACTAAGGGATCAGACACCTGCAAATGCTGATAACCACCCCCCCTTAAGCAGGCTTCTCCAACCACTTCTGTAGGAAATAAACCTGTAGCAACTAAGGTTGAAGAATACAAAGCCAAGATGCCTTATCCTCAGAAACTCCGCAAGCAGAACAGGATAAACAATTTGCCCGCTTTGTAAACTATCTCAGGACTCTTGAAATAAATATTCCATTTGCAAAGGCACTTGAGCAAATACCCTCTTATGCTAAGTTCATGAAAGAGATCTTGAGCCATAAGAAGGATTGGAGAGAAACTGAAAAAGTTTTCCTCACTGAAGAATGCAGTGCAGTCATTCTGAAAAGCTTACCAGAGAAGCTTAAAGATCCCGAAAGCTTTATGATACCATGCACATTAGAGGATGCTTGTACCAAGACAGCTCTGTGTGACCTTGGGGCAAGTATCAACCTAATACCTGCATCCACTATCAAAAAGCTTTACTTGACTGATGAAGTTAAACCAACCCGAATATGCCTCCAACATGCTGATGGCTCCATTAAAATCCCATCAGGCATAATTGAGGACATGATTGTCAAACTTGGGCCATTTGCCTTTCCTACTGACTTTGTAGTGCTGGAAATAGAGGAGCACAAGAGTGCAACTCTCATTCTAGGAAGACCTTTCCTAGCAACTGGACAAACCCTTATTGACGTCCAAAGAGGAGAGATAACCCTGAGAGTCAATGAGGATGAGTTTAAGTTGAATGCTGTCAAAGCTATGCAGCATCCAGACACACCAAAAGACTGCTTGAGCGCAGATGTTATTGACTCCTTGGTGGAAGAGGTCAATATGACTGAGAGTCTCGAATCAAAGCTAGAGGATATTTTTAAGGATGTTCAGCTTGATCTGGAGGAACCAGAGAAAATGGAAGAACCTCTGAAAACTCCTCAGGAAGAGGATAAGCCTCATAAACCCGAGCTCAAACCACTACCACCATCCCTGAAATATGTATTTCTGGGAGAAGGTGACACTTTTACGGTGATCATAAGCTCTGCTTTAAATCCACAGGAAGAGAAAGCACTAATTCAGGTGCTAAGGACACATAAGACAGCTCTTGGGTGGTCCATAAGTGATCTTAAGGGCATTAGCCCAGCCAGATGCATGCACAAGATCCTATTGGAGGATGATGCTAAGCTAGTGGTTCAACCACAGAGGTGGCTGAATCCAACCATGAAGGAGGTGGTGCAGAAAGCGGTCACTAAGTTACTAGAGACTGGGATTATTTATCCAATTTCTGATAGTCCCTGGGTGAGCCCTGTCCAAGTTATCCCCAAGAAGGGAGGCATGACAGTGGTTCATAATGAAAAGAATGAACTAGTTCCTACAAAAATAGTTACAGGGTAGCGTATGTGTATTGTCTACAAAAGACTCAATACAGCCACCAGAAAGGATCATTTTTCTTTACCATTCATAGACCAGATGCTAGAGAGGCTAGCAGGTCATGAATACTACTACTTTTTGGATGGCTATTCAGGTTACAACCAAATTGCAGTAGATTCTCAGGACCAAGAGAAAACAGCATTCACATGTCCTTCTGGAGTATTTGCCTACAGAAGGATGCCATTTGGTCTGTGTAATGTACTTGCAACCTTTCAGAGGTGCATGCTCTCTATCTTCTCTGATATGGTAGAAAAATTTCTGGAAGTCTTCATGGATGACTTCTCAGTATTTGGAGACTCATTCAGCTCCTGTCTTGACCATCTAGCACTTGTTCTGAAAAGGTGCCAAGAGACTAACCTGGTTTTAAATTGGGAGAAATATCACTTTATGGTGACTGAAGAAATTGTCCTTGGGCACAAAATTTCAAATAAGGGAATAGAAGTGGATCAAGCTAAGGTAGAGGTAATTGAAAAATTACCACCACCTACCAATGCTAAGGCAATCAGAAGCTTTCTGGGGCATGCAGGATTTTATAGGAGGTTTATAAAGGATTTTTCAAAAATCGCAAAACCTCTGAGCAATCTGCTAGCTGCTGACACGCCATTTATCTTTGACACAGAGTGTCTGCAGGCGTTTGAGACTCTGAAATCTAAGCTGGTCACAGCACCAGTCATTTCTACACCAGACTGGTCATTACCATTCGAACTAATGTGTGATGCTAGTGATCATGCCATTGGTGCAGTATTGGGACAGAGGCATAATAAGCTTCTGCATGCTATTTATTATGCTAGTCGTGTTTTAAATGATACACAGAAAAATTACACAACCACAGAAAAGGAGTTACTTGCAGTGGTCTATGCCATTGACAAGTTTAGATCTTATTTATTGGGATCAAAAGTGATTGTGTACACTGACCATGCTGCTCTAAAATATCTTCTCACAAAACAGGATTCAAAACCCAGACTCATAAGATGGGTGTTGCTTCTGCAAGAGTTTGATATAGAAATAAGAGACAGAAAAGGGACAGAGAACCAAGTAGCAGATCACCTGTCCAGAATAGAACCAGTAGCAGGAGCATCCCTCCCTCCTACTGAGATCTCTGAAACCTTCCCGGATGAGCAACTATTTACATTCAGGAAGTACCATGGTTTGCAGACATTGCAAACTATAAAGCTGTGAGATTCATACCCAAAGAGTACAGCAAGGTGCAAACAAAAAAATTGATTTCTGATGCAAAATACTACTTGTGGGATGAACCATATCTCTTTAAGAGGTGTGCAGACGGAATGATCCGTAGATGTGTACCTAGAGAAGAGGCACAGAAGATCCTATGGCATTTCCATGGATCATAATATGGAGGACATTTCGAAGGTGAGCGAACAGCCACCAAGGTTCTCCAATGTGGCTTCTACTGGCCTACTCTCTATAGAGACTCCCGAGAGTTTGTACGTAACTGTGACAGTAGCCAGAGAGCTGGTAATCTGCCTCACGGTTATGCCATGTCTCAATAAGGGATCTTAGAGATTGAGTTGTTTGATGTATGGGGTATTGATTTCATGGGGCCCTTCCCACCATCATACTCAAACACTTATATTCTGGTGGCAGTAGACTATGTATCTAAATGGGTAGAGGCAATTGCAACACCACTAATGATACTAAGACAGTGATGAAGTTTCTCTAGAAGCATATCTTCAGCAGGTTCGGTGTCCTCAGGATACTGATCAGCGATGGAGGCACTCATTTCTGCAATAAACAGCTTGACTCTGCTATGGTCCGATATGGAATTAACCATAAAGTGGAAACTCCATATCATCCACAGACAAATGGGCAGGCTGAAGTCTCAAATAGAGAACTAAAGCAAATCCTGGATCGGACTGTAAATGGCCGTAGAAAGGATTGGGCAAGAGGTCTGGATGATGCACTGTGGGCATACAGAACAGCATTCAAGACTCCTATAGGGACCTCTCCATACCAGCTTGTGTATGGAAAAGCATGTCATCTACTAGTGGAACTGGAACACAAGGCCTACTGGGTAACCAGGTTCCTAAACCTTGATACTAAGGTAGCTGGAGAGAGGTGACTACTCCAGTTGAATGAGCTGGAAGAATTCAGACTCAATGCTTTCGAAAATGTCAAAATTTATAAGGAGAAAGCAAAA
This sequence comes from Arachis hypogaea, assembly GCF_003086295.3. Taxonomy (NCBI): domain Eukaryota; kingdom Viridiplantae; phylum Streptophyta; class Magnoliopsida; order Fabales; family Fabaceae; genus Arachis; species Arachis hypogaea. Next base: position 44,566,732 of record NC_092051.1, read on the forward strand.
ATATGGCATGATAAAAGGCTATCATCTAGAGTCTTTGAGACAGGACAGAAAGTCCTGCTGTTTAACTCTAGGCTCAGATTGTTCCCCGAGAAATTGAAATCCCGGTGGAGGGGTCCATATGTGATTACAAGTGTGTCACCATATGGCTATGTAAAACTTCAAGATATTGATTCTGACAAAATTTTCATTGTTAATGGACAAAGAATCAAACATTATCTTGAAGGCAATGTTGATCAAGAATGCTCAAAGCTGAGACTAAGTTAAAAGCTCAGTAAAGTCCAGCTAAAGACAGTAAAGAAACGCTTGCTGGGAGGCAACCCAGCCATTATCAATAATTAGATGTTTGTAACAGTTAGATGAGTCTTTTTAATTTTTTTTTCCTTGTTAATTAATATATTTTCAGTGAAAAAGTCAGGAAAATGAAGGTTCAAGACATAAAACAGAGAAATCACAGAGGAAAGGAGCTCACTGGCGTCAAAACGCCAGTAAAGAGGCAATCTGGGCGTTAAATGCCAGAATGGCTACCATTCTGGGCGTTAAACACCAGAATAGGCAACATTCTGGGCGTTCAGAAAAAATGCCCAGTGAAGAAGGATTTCTGGCATTTAACGCCAGCCAGGGTACCTGGCTGGGCGTTAAACGCCAGAATGGATATCATTCTGGGCGTTTAACACCAGAACAGCTAAGGGAGAGGTAATTTCGTTTTCAATCCAAATTTTTTCAAACTTTCATGTTTTAATTCAAAATTTTCTGCATCAAATTAGCACAAACATTCATTTTTCAAGTTCCATTCTCAAAAATAGATAATCTCATAAAATCTTTTTAATTCTTCTCCAAATCTTTTCAACTCTTTTTCAAAAACTCATTCATCTTTCCAAATCCTTTTCAAATTTTTACTAATTCATATTATCTTTTATTTTCTAGAAGCATAAACAAAAAAAATTAAATTTAACTTCTTCATATCTTTCTCATATCTTTTAAATTTTTGAAAAGAATCTCATCTTTTTCATATCATGTTTATCTTTTATCAATCATATCTTTTTCTTTTTTTAATTTTCGACCCCATTCCCTCCCTCCCCTTTATTTATAAATTTGGCCACCCACTTTGGTTCATCATTGGAATCCTTCTCTCCATCTATTCATCTTCTTTCTTTCTATTTTGCTTGAGGGCAAGCAACGCACTAAGTTTGGTGTGATTTCCGTGATCCCTAAGCCAAAACAAACAAAGCTCATGGCTCCCAAAGGAAAACAAACCACTTCAAGAGGCAAGAAAGAAGGCAACGCAAAGCCACTTTGGATGCATGAGAAATTCTACACCAAAGAACATGCAGACCATTACCTCAAAATAGTATGCAGAAGATCAGTGATCCCGGAAGTTAGATTCAATCTGAAAGAAGATGAATATCCGGAGATCCAAGAGCAGATTCAAAACAGGGGCTGGGAAGTCCTGGCTAATCCTGAGATACCTGTTGGAAGAAACATGGTCCAAGAATTCTATGCAAATCTGTGGATGACAGAGAAACAAAGATTAGAGGGAACTGCTTTCTACACCTTCCGGACTATGGTCAGAGGGAAGATTATTTACTTCCACCTGGACAAAGTGAGAGAAGTTCTTAAACTCCTTCAACTGCAAGATGATCCAGAGTCCTTTAATAGGAGGATGGCCAAGGATAAAAGGATGGATCAAGTTCTAGAGGACATATGCCTCCCTGGAACCAAATGGATTACCAATTCAAAAGGTGTCCCAAACCAGTTAAAGAGAGGAGATCTTAAACCAGTTGCCAGAGGTTGGCTGGATTTCATTGGGCGCTCTATACTCCCAACCAGCAACCGATCTGAAGTCACTGTCAAGTGGGCAGTGATGATTCATTGTATTATGCTAGGGAAGGAGGTAGAGATTCAGCAGTTGACCCCCATTAAAATTTACACAATTGCAAACAAGAAATTCACTGATGCCAAATTGGCCTACCCAAGCTTGATTAGTCTGCTATGCAAAGATGCGGGAGTACAGATGGGTGTGGATGAATTTATCCCAGTTGAACGCCCAATCACCAAAAAAGTGATGGATGGACCTCAAATTCAAGATAACCCCACCAAGAGGGGGGGGGGGCACATGAACTCCTTCCAGAAATTCCTCAATTTGACTATTGGGCTCGCTTAGAAGCATCTGTCACCAAGCTGCAAGAAGCTGTGAATCAACTCAAAAAGGAGCAGCAGAATCAAAACAGCATGCTTTGTAAACTACTCATAGAACAAGAGAAACAAGGACATGAGATACAGGAGCTAAAGCACCAGAAGTTGTCCCTTGAAGAGCCATGCGTCTCACAAATTGAAGGAGCACTTGCCTCTCCCAATGCAGGTTGTTGAGTCCTAACTCTGTGATAACTTTTGTTATTAGAGATCTATTTTAAGAGTTACATGAGCATTAGTATTAAAGTCATTTATTTTTATGTCTTTAATTTCCTTTCTTTTATTATTATTTGTCTGCTTTTATGCTTATTTCATGTCTTATTTTTATTTCATGATCAATAAAGTTTAGAGTCTATATCTTAAAGCTATGAATGTCCTATGAATCCTTCACCTTTCTTAAATGAAAAAAAATGTTTTCTGAAAAAGAAAAATAAGTACATGAATTTTGAATTATATCTTGAAAATAATCTAATTATTTTGATGTGGTGACAATACTTTTTGTTTTCTGAATGAATGCATGAACAGTGCATATTTTTTATATTGTTGTTTATTAATGTTAAAATTGTTTGCTCTTGAAAGAATAATGAAAAAGGAGAAACGTTATTGATAATCTGAAAAATCATAAATTTGATTCTTGAAGCAAGAAAAAGCAGTGAAAAACAAAAGCTGGAAAAAAAAGAGAAAGAAAAAGAAAAAGCAAGCAGAAAAAGCCAATAGCCCTTCAAACCAAAAGGCAAGGGTAAAAAGGATCCAAGGCTTTGAGCATTAATGGATAGGAGGGCCCAAAGGAATAAAATCATGGCCTAAGCGGCTAAATCAAGCTGTCCCTAACCATGTACTTGTGGCGTGAAGGTGTCAAGTGAAAAGCTTGAAACTGAGCGGTTAAAGTCGTGGTCCAAAGCAAAAAGAGTGTGCTTAAGAGCTCTGGACACCTCTAACTGGGGACTCTAGCAAAGCTGAGTCACAATCTGAAAAGGTTCACCCAGTTATGTGTCTGTGGCATTTATGTATCCGGTGGTAATACTGGAAAACAAAATGCTTAGGGTCACGGCCAAGACTCATAAAGTAGCTGTGTTCAAGAACCAACATACTGAACTAAGAGAATCAATAACACTATCTGAATTCTGAGTTCCTATAGATGTCAATCATTCTGAACTTCAAAGAATAAAGTGAGATGTCAAAACTATTCAGAAGCAAAAAGGCTACAAGTCCCGCTCATCTAATTGAAGCTAATCTTCATTGATAAGTTTGGAGTTCATTGTATATTCTCTTCTTTTTATCCTATTTTGTTTTTAGTTGCTTGGGGAAAAGCAACAATTTAAGTTTGGTGTTGTGATGAGGGGATAATTTATACCTTTTTTGGCATTATTTTTACATAGTTTTTAGTATGTTTTAGATACTTTTTATCATATTTTTATTATTTTTATGAAAAAATCACATTTCTGGACTTTACTGTGAGTTTGTGTATTTTTCTGTGATTTCAGGAATTTTTTGGCTGAAATTAATAGACCTGAGCAAAAATATGATTCAGAGGCTGAAAAAGGACTGCAGATGCTGTTAGATTCTGACCCTCCTGTACTCAAAATGGATTTTCTGGAGTTACAGAAGCCCAATTGGCATGCTCTCAATTGTGTTGAAAATTAGACATCTTGGGCTTTCCAGAAATATATAATAGTTCATACTTTGCCCGAGATTTGATGGCCCAAACCGGCGTCCAAAATCAGCCTAAAACTTTCTGGCGTAAAACGCCAGAACTGGCACCTTTTTCGGCGTTAAACGCCCATTCTGGCACCCAGGGTGGTGTTTAACGCCAACTTTGGGCATATGAACGTGAAAGCTTGAAAGCTCAGCCCAGGAACACACCAAGGGGGTCCCAGAAGTGGAATTCTGTACTATCTGCACTTAGTTACTCATTTTCTGTAAACCTAAGTTACTAGTTTAGTATAAAAACTACTTTTAGAGATTCATTTTGTAACTTATGACATTTTTTACACTTCATTTGTATCTTTGACGGCATGAGTCTCTAAACCCCATAGGTGGGGGTGAGAAGCTCTGCTGTGTTTCAATAGATTAATGCAATTACTACTGTTTTCTATTCAGTTACGCTTGATTCTATTCTAAGATACTCACTCGTACTTCAATATGGAGAATATGATAATCCGTGACACTCATAATTATCCTCAACCCTATGAACGCGTGCTTGACAACCACTCCGTTCTATCTGAGCTCAATGTAGTCATTTGGCGATAGCTTGAGTGCGTATCTCTTGGGTTTCTAATCCACAGACCGAGTCCGGAGGTTAGAACCTTCGTGGTATAGGCTAGAATCAGTGGCAGCATTCCTGAGATACGGAAAGTCTAAATCTTGTCTGTGGTATTCCGAGTAGGATCTGGAAGGGGATGACTATGACGAGCTTCAAACTCGCGAATGTTGGGCGCAATGACAGTGTGTAAAAGGATAATGGTCCTATTCCGACGCTAGTGAGAACCGACAGATGATTAGCCGTGCGGTGACAGCGCTTGGTATTTTTCATCCGAGAGGATCATACAGCCTGCTATGGAAGGAGGCCATGCATGTTTGGAGAAGAAGACAGTAGGAAAGCAAAGATTCAGATGATAGAGCATCTCCGGAACCTCAGCCTGTTTCTCATTACTGAATCACAAGTACTATTTATTTTATGTTATTTATTTTTCATAAATATAATCACTCTTATCATTAATCTCCTGACTAAGATTTACAAAATAACCATAGCTTGCTTCAAGCCGACAATCTCTGTGGGATCGACCCTTACTCACGTAAGGTATTACTTGGATGACCCAGTGCACTTGCTGGTTAGTTGTGCGGAGTTGTGAGAAATATAATCACAATTTCGTGCACCAACCTACCAGCACCGGGAGCCATGACAATCCCGACGATGGAGATGCTGTTACAAGCCTCCCTTTGTTCCTAACTGATGGCACTGAGGACGGTGCCAAGCTTTAAGTGTGGGGAGGTCGGTCAGTACCTGACTTCCGAAGGATGGCCACCGAAGAAGGGAAAGGAAAAGCTTCTCAATGGGGCAACAGACAAGTCCATCTGCACAACCTTCGGAGAAAAGCATCAGTTATAGTAGCCCGTCCACTTGCACATCTTAGCATGCACCGTGGACGGTGCAATCTTTAAGTGTGGGGAGGTCGATACCGACTTCCGTGGGTTAGTTACTTCCTATTTTAACACCAATGTTTAATTTTCCTTGTTAAATTAGTTATTGCATTTGCATGTTTAATTACATGTTTGTTTGATTTTGTGCATGTTCTTCTACCACTACTTGGTTAAAGTTCTAAATTTTTTTTCAAGACTCTATTTTATAATATTTCACTAATTTAAATTAAAACTTTTTTGTTAAACTTGTTTGAAGACTGTAAATTGGAACATGAATTATAGCTAAGAACACACAACCCAGTGAGATTTTAAGCCTAATTATATGGTTACATTATCTAACCATGATATTTTATTCTTGTGTGTTTTCTTCTCTATAATTGTAATCTTTATTTTGTTCCACTCTATATGTTCAATGTTTAGTGTATTCACATGCATGCATATGATTGAGGCCATTATTTGATTATTAGCTCACTTATCCCAAATAGCCTACCCTTTCAATTACCTTTGTTAACCACCTTGAGCCTTTTAATCTCTATTTATTCTATATTTTACCACATCACTAGCCTTAAGCAGAAAAATAATTAATTGTCCCAATTGAATCTTTGGTTAGCTTAAGATAGAGATTGTGTATCAATTAAGTGTGGAGAACCGTGAGAACTTGGGTTGATAGGAAAGTGTTGAATTGACAAATTATTTGGAATTTGGGTGCATGCTCATGTGAAACCAGAAAAATCAAATACCTATGTGCATTGATATGTTATGTTTACTTTTATATTTTATATCAAAAAAGAGAGAGAGAGAGAGAGAAAAGAAAAAGAAAAAGAGAAAAAAATATATATATATATATATAATATAAATAAATAAATAAGAAGAAAAAATTTACCCCCAATGCTAAGTTTAATAAAAGATCATTGCACATGTGGTGAAATTAAATATTTGGTACATGAGTATGTGATACAAAAGTGAGAATTTTGGGTAGCTAGGCATGATTTTAGAATTACATAGAGAGTGTGTGTGTATTAGGTGAAAGCTTAGGTTAGTCAAAGATTCATATTATAACTCACTTGGCCATATATATATCCTCACCCTTACCTTAGCCCCATTACAACCTTGAAAAGACCTCATGATGTTTGCATTGGTATACTAAATTTTTGTTGATTGGTTAGATGAAGAACAAAGTTTAGAAAGCATGACTAGAGAAGAGTAGAGTGATCAACCCTAGACACTTGAGCGATTAGAGTGCATATACACTACCAGTGAGGGTTCAATACTTGATTCTATGTTCCCTGCTTTCATGAGCTATCTTCTTACAAGTTTACTTGTCTCTTATTGTGTGATTTGAATTAGTGGAATCTGATTTATATTTGTCTTGGAGAATTTGTTTACTTTTAACCAAGTAGGTAGAAGTATTTTTACATTTAGTTGCATTCATATAAATAGGTTGCATTTCATAAGTTTTACCATTCCTCTTCACTCTTTTAGTTCTCTTGAACTTAGCATGAGGACATGCTAATGTTTAAGTGTGGGGAGATTGATAAACTACTATTTTATGGTTTATCTTGTGCTAATTTGAATGGTTTTTATCAAGCATTTACACACTTATTCAAACAATTCGCATGTTTTACATTTTCCTTCCTAATTTTATGCTATAATTGAAAACATGCTTCTTTGACATTAAATTTGCTAATTATTATTCCTCTCTTATTACCATTCGATGCCTTGATATGTGTGTTAAGTGTTTTCAGGGTTTATAGGGCAGGAATGGCTTAGAGGATGGAAAGGAAGCATGCAAAAGTGGAAGGAATACAAGAAATTGAAGGAATTGCTAAGCTGTCCAGCCTGACCTCTTCGTACTTAACTGACCATAACTTGAGCTACAGAGGTCCAAATGAGGCGGTTTCAGTTGCGTTGGAAAGCTAACATCCCGGGTTTTGAAATGATATATAATTTGCCATAGTTGCCATGCTGTTAGGTGATGCGCACGCGTGAATCACGCGTACGCATGACCTGCAGAAAATTCAATCCACGCGTACGCGTGGACGACGCATACGCGTGACAGTGCCGCGTGCTGGACGTATCAGAAATCACTGGAGGTGATTTTTGGGCTGTTTTTGACCCAGTTTTCAGCCCATAAAAAACAGATTAGAGGCTACAGAGTGGGGGAATCAATTCATTCATTATTCACAATTTTAGGTTTTTAGATGTAGTTTTCTAGAGAGAGAGGCTCTCTCCTCTCTCTAGGTTTTAGGATTTAGGATTTCTCTTAGGTTAGGTTTACTTCTTCTCTATTCCAGGTTCAATGTTCCTTTAATTTAGTTTTTCTTCTACTTTTAATTATTCTAGTACTTTGGTTTATCTATTTCTCTTGTTAATTACTTATTTTCTCAATTTGGGTTATGAATTCCATGTTAGATTTTATTTCTCTATTTAATGCAATTTGAGGTATTTTAGATTTATGATTTTTATTTAACTTTTCACATTCTTAGCTTGAATTGATTAATTGGTGACACTTGAGTTATCAAACTCCTTTGTTGATTGACAATTATAATTTGCTGGTTGATTTGGATACCTCTAAAGCTAGTCTTTCCATAGGAGTTGACTAGGACTTGAGGAATCAAATTGACTAGTCCACTTGACTTTCCTTTATTTAGTAAGGGTTAACTAAGTGGGAGTAATGAACAATTCTTATCACAATTGATAAGGATAACTAGGATAGGATTTCCAGTTTTCATACCTTGCTAAGAGCTTTATTAGTTATTAATTTACTTTCTTACAATTTACTTTTTCTTGTTCCTTATTCAAAAACCCCAAAAAGATAATCTTTCATAACCAATAATAAATCATACTTCCCTGCAATTCCTTGAGAGACGACTTGAGGTTTAAATACTTCGGTTTAATTTTATTGAGTTTGCTTCAGTGACAAATAAGTTTTTGTACAAAAGAATTTTAGTTGGTTTAGAAATTATACTAACAACGAGGATTTATTTGTGAAATTCTTTACTAGCAAAAATTCGTTCGTCAATCGTCTATGCTTCCTAGAATTCCAATTGGCTGAACTCAAAGAGAAGGGGAGCTACATCATTGTCAACTTCTATCGAACAAAAATAATGCCAATGTGTAAAGGAAGAAGATACGAACACTTTTATCAGATTAAATTTTTTTTTTTTTGGAGATACAGATCTTAAGAAATTAAAGTCGAAATTTCGCTAGGAGTTATGATTTCTTTCCATGCATGCTTCGGACTCTCTCTCCCTTATTTCCTTTCTTTTTGTTCGATGGTGATAAGAAAGAAATGAAGAATGATGATGAATGATTAATGGAATAAAAGAAATATGTGTCAATTATGTATATATATGCTTATATATAAACAAGCCACATTTGACTTTTTCTTAATTTTTTTTTTATGGCCTCATATACGTAATGTAAAGAAGCCATACGTTTGCCTTTTCTTGATTTTTGTTTCCTTAATGGCATAAGCCAAAATAAAGGAATCAAGGAAATTAATATTAAATAATAATACTAATCAAGGTATCATAGTTCCATTAAATAAAGGGTCAGGCGTACAGGGTCACATATATATATAAAAGCCAAGTTTCATTTTTTTTAATAGCTTTGTTGATAATTTTTTATTATATGTACATAATGAACTCATTTATAATAATAATAATAATAATAATAATAATAATATAAGATTAATTTAGTTTTGTCTATCAAAATAGTTTTTAATAAATAATTTAAATTAATAGAATAAGTCATAATTAAATTAAATTTTAATAATAATAAAATTCAATTTAATTATTTTCGTTAAAAATAGTTTTTTTAAAAACAAAATCTCAACAAATATAATAACTCATAAATAATTTATTATTTAATTTTCAAAAATCTGGGGTGTTACATCCTATCCCATTTATAAAAATTTTCATCCTCAAAAATTATTACATTGAAATAAGTTCAAATTCAAATTAAAGAAAATAGGGTCCACGAAGGGAAGTACAGATAAACAGAGGTACATAGGGACAATAAGGTTTAGTCAGGGAATAATCAAATCACATTTTAAGGAGGGAATCCGAAACAAAGGATTCCAATGAAAATAATGCAAGAAGAGATGACACCAAGTAACATAGCACGAATAAAGAGTATACGTCGAAATGTTCCCAAACCCTATGATTCGCATAAACTATTATTTCTATTCCGTCTATAATAATCCATTAGTGTTTCCGTATACAAAAATTATCAGTATTAAGTTGGCTAGACCTAATACCATGAGAAATACAACGGTCGACTAACAGCATTAATCAATAGACAGTCATGCATCTAAAACTCAAATTCTTGTCATTAAGACAAGTCCTATTGCATGACAGACACTCAGAGTATGCAGTGAAGCATAGTCAGTCCATTCCCAAGGCTCTAACAGGAACGAACTGCTCTGATATCATAATGTAATATCCTAACTTTTAGCACCTCATGATCATACTAAAAGCTTAGGCGTTACTTACCTCTAAACATTTTTATTTTATACTATTTTTATTTAATATTGAACCTTTACAAATACGAACTAAAATTTTAATCAAGAAAATGAAAGGTCTTTACTTTAAACCACTTAATCACAAAAAGATATATATATATTCACCTAGAAATATATACATAGACTTATTCAAAGATTCTCAAATATAGGTCCTGCCCCTCTAAAACCAAAATAATAAATGACAAGGAGAAAATAAAATCTAACAACTCAACTTGTAAACATAACCTTCCATGCTCCTGTATCTCCGCATTAAACCTTCGCACTTGTAACTAAAAGGGGGTGGAAATAGGAGGTAAGAACTGGGGAGTTCTTAGTAGGGTCGGGGTTAGGAGTTAAGTTCATTCATGATGTTCTCAGTCAATAACAACAGTCAACAAAGTATAATCCAACTTAGCAATTACAGAATATAGAATCCACTCATAAGTACACACAATCATAGAAACGACAATCACAAACAAATATGTGCAAACAAGTATGATGCATGTCTAGTCCTATATAGGCCATGAGTTCATGTGTCAGTTTGTTGTCCGATTCCCGACATTGGTCCTGAAATAAGCGTTTCGTACTGTAAAACCCAGTTAATTAATGACTAATTAACCCATAAATTAAAATTTATTTTAGAAAATTAGAAAATGTGATTTTTATGGCTTAATATGATAGAGAAATTAAAATGAGAATTTTGACACTAATTTTAAAGAATTTGACCCAAAATTAGACCAAACAGACTGAACCGGTTGAACCAGGCCCAAAATAGGCCCAAGGCCCAGTTCAACCCATCCACTTAATCAAACTCAGCTTCCCTTGCTCCCCCTTCATTCTAAAAACACACTGGAAACATGAATGGAAAGGGGAAGAACATGCAACAACACCAAACCCTCACCTACATAATCAAACCTCCATAACTTTTGATCCGGAGCTCTGATCGCCACACCGTTTGCAGTCACGCGACCGCGGCGTCAAGCTCAAGCTCACAACTTTATTCTTGAGGTAAGCCACGATTTCAGTTCAGTTTTCTCAGTCCTTGAATTCAAATTTTTGGGTAAAAAGTGTTGAGATTTTGGGCTCTTTGATGTTATAGGATCCAATTAGCTTGAAGGGAAGGCTTAATCTTGCCTCTTTGATCTTTGGATGTGGTAAGATTTCTCAACCCCAAGTCAAATTCTTGAGTTTTTGTGATTAGATATTAAGTTTGTATGTATGGGTGCATATTATATGTGTTAGGCAATGTATATATGTAAATGGACTGGAGCTTGATGGAGATTTTGAGAACTTAAGGTGATTTATGATGTGTGAGCATCTTGTCTATCTTTTCCTAGTGAATTTGCATTTAAATTGTTGAATTTAATTAAGAATTAATTATATTTTAGCCACTATGGATGCTATTTTGAGTTTTGTACAATACTGTTCATTTTAGGTAGCATTTGGCGGAATTTGATGGAGTTTCTGCAGAGAAAGAGAAGAAGCCAAGGAGATGACCAGCGAATACCGACGCGGACGCATGGCTCACGCGACCGCGCGGAATGGAGGAAATTGCAATGACGCGATCACATGCCTGACGCGATCGCGTGGACTGGAATCTGCACAAATGACGTGAACGCGTGGACAACGCGGACGCGTCACATGCGCCACGTGCAGAAAATATAGAAAAACACTGGGGGCGATTTTTGGGCCGTTTTGACCCAATTCTTAGCCCAGAAATCACAGATTAGAAGCTGCAGAATGGACAAATCAAGTGGTCCCCACCCATCAGTTGAAGACTTGTTAATTAATTCGAATTTAAATTCAAATCTTAAATTAGGAAAAGATATTATTTTAAGTTTAATTTTAAATTTATTAGGATTAGTTATAAAAAGGGATCTGATGCCATCAGATTGCAACTCGGTACATTCTTACCTGAATCCTTATTTTCTCTTTTCCATGAGCAACTAAACCTCCACTGTTAAGGTTAGGAGCTCTGTCTATTGTATGGATTGATAATATTATTTTTCTATTTTAATTCATGTTTTGATTTATATTTCAATAATTGTTTTCGTTCTTTATTTTATGAATTTGGGTGGAACGGAAGTATGACCCATGTTCTATTTGAATTCTTGTAAAACTTGGAAAAGCTCTTTACTTGAACAATAGCTTGAAAACATATTATCCTGAATTTCTAATTGTTTGTATTTAACGGGATACGTGACATATAATCCCTTTATCTTTGAATAATTAGGATTCTTGTGGCATATAAACTAGGATTCGATCATCACCCTCTAATTGAAATTAATTGACCAAGGAATTGGCAGTTGATGAATTTTAGAGGAGACTAGGAAGGTCTAAGGAATTAGGGTCTAGTCATAAATAGTTTGCCATGAATTAAATCTTGCATAATTAAAATAGTTAATAAGAAAAGTCAATCCAGAAAATAGATAACTCTGAAGCCTTAACTGCCTTCTCCATATATTATTCCCAACTTAATTACTTGCCCTTCTTCAATATTTTTTATATTGTTTAAACTCTTTTATATTGCATCTCAACACCAATTTTTGTTTGTCTAACTAAGCCTATCAAACACTATTGTTGCTTAGTCCATCAATCCTCGTGGGATCGACCCTTACTCACGTAAGGTATTACTTGGTACAACCCGGTGCACTTGCCGGTTAGTAAGTGTGGTTGTAAAAAACCGCATCAATTTACAAGCTGAAAATCTGATCTTGGAGGTGTTAGTTGAGGAAAAGTTGAATTGGAAGTGTTCCGGGTTAAGCGGAGAATCGGCCATGGTATGGTTTCGGTTTCCTGTATCTAAAATGTAATGCAGTGTAAAAACTTAGGCTAGAGACCCTAAGATAGGATTTGAACTATTTATGTTGTTGATTGGTTGAGATGAATTGGGTTGTTATATATGTGATTAGTAGATTTTGGATGTTTTGATGGTATGATAGATGAGAGATATGCATGTTTTGATATTTTCTTAATGATTGGTTGAGATTGGATTGTGGGTGAAACCATGTTGATGGTGAGGATGATATTGATTGTATGTATTGATGGTTGATGGAATTGGTATTGTTGGAATTTGGGATAAGGAATGATATATAATATGATATGATATTTTGTTTGAAATTGAGATATTTGATTGAGATTGGTCAAAATGGTAGGTTGGTGGATTGTGAATTTTAATAAAAATGTTAGAGTATGAGTTGAGGAGGCTTGAGATTGATTTTTGGTAAGTTTTGGTTGGTTTTACATGAATTTGGAAGTGTATGTTTTGAAAATTGGAAGTTTGTGAACTTTAGTAAAAATGAATTTTTGATGAACTTCAACAGATCATATCTTGAACTACTGTCTTTGAAATTTAATGCTTTTCATATCAAATGAAAGATAATTTTACAAGCTTTAAAATGGTTTAAATTTGGTGGAAATCTGAATTCTGTGGAAAGAGATATGATCGTTGAAAGTTGGTGTCTGAAATATGAATTCGGTAAATGCTGCAAAATTTGTGATTTCTGGTATGTGTGCGCATGCACAGCCTTGTGCGCACGCACACCCTATGGATTTTAAGAACTGTGCGCATGCACAGCCTTGTGCGTATGCACACACAGGTGCGCACACAACCAACGAAGTTTTGCAAGTCGTGCGCATGCACACGTTGGGAAGTATGTTCTGTTGAGGGTATTCGCACGCCTTGTGCGAGCGTACAGAATTGGAAAATTTGACTACTGTGCGTACGCACACATTTTGAAAATTCTTCTGGGCATGCGCACGCACACCCCTATGCGTACGCACACTGCCCTGTTTTCTTATAGAAACCTTGTTTTTAAATGTAACCTTCCCAGCAAGCTTGTAATCTTCCATGACCCTGTTTTTAGCAAATATGAATTTTGTGTTTATTAAAACCGAATTTCAAACTTCCAAGTCTCCATTTTCATCCTTTAAGTTCTAAATTATAATAGAATGCCTAGTAATTAAGAATAAGCTAGGAATGCAGGTAGCTTGAAGGTGAAGTAAGGGGAGAGTTAATGATGAATTGTGATTAATGATGATTGTATGAGTTGCTGAGGGTGATGATGGAAGTGCAGTGTATGCCGTGAGCCGAATGGCTGTATTTGATAATGATTTATGGCTGGTTATGGATTATGTTATGAGCCAGATAGCTATGATAAATATTGATTTATGGCTGGAAATAAAAGTATGAATTTGAATGATTATTTTATCTTAAGCTCTCTTTCTCGAAAGTGCGACCCCAGAGAGATGGTGGAAGGTGAGGATCCCCTTCCTTGTTCCTCCTGATATTGTAAAATCACCCCCAGTGAGATGGTGGAAGGTTAGGATCCACTCCTTGGTTCCTCTTGGGCATATGAGAACGTACCTCCTGGGTAGATGCAATGTGGTTTCGTCCCACTTGCTCCAAGTTGGTTAGTATGGAGGCTCCCTGGGTGAACGCAAGGGTTGTAGTTTCACCACACTTGTCACGGGTTATGATAAGTGATGTATGAAAAGTGAAATTATATGATGTATAAGTGATGATATGTTCATAATGAATGATTATGGAACGTTATGAATGAATGTGAAATGATTATCTGAGATACGAGTTTCCCTGGATGAAAGCAGTGACTAGCCACCACGTGCTCTAGGTTGAGACTCGATACTCTGCTGACCCTATGTCGCAAGGGTAGTCGAAAACTGTGAAAGTTCCGGATGAGTTCGCCCCCGTGGATAAACACCAGTGTGGGTGTTGTATGATTATGATTATGATTATGTTTATGATTGAGAATTACTCAAGTTGGGGATGTGCGACAGAGGGACACTCCAATGGTTAGCTACCAGGACTTGTCGGGTTGGCTTTATAACCGACAGATGAGACTCATCAGCCACTAGGACAGGCATGCATCATATGCATCTATATGTCTTGTTTGGATTGCCTAAGTGATTGCATAACTAAATGCTACTTGATTGTCTGCTATATTTGAATCCTATTTGTGATTTCTCTGTTTGTAATAATTGTGGTTGTTGCATTTGGTTCTGTTGGTGGTTGGGAGGTTCGGAACAGTTAGAAAGGGGGGTTTTGGATAGCTCTGAAGACCCTTAGCTAGTTTCCTATTTTATCTTTATGGGATAGTTATGTTTTTAAGCATTAATTATCTGTTGGAAGTTCTAGGATTGCCTCCGACTTTCCCAGGACATTATATGTTAGATATGTGGGCACTGTTACCATGCTGAGAACCTCCGGTTCTCACCCATGCGGGTTTTGTGATTTTTAGATGCAGGACAGGCGGCATCTCGCTGAAGCATGCTGGAAGCTTCTGATTTAGCGAAGATTCTTATCTCTCAGGGCTATATTTTGGTTATCTGTACCTATTTAGATACTTATCATCTTTACTTATTATATATGTTGTATTAACTCCTCTTAGAGGTCATTTTGGAGAAATAGGTTCTATAACTCTGTATTTTGGGTGTATTTCGGGTTCCCTAATATATATATATATATATATATATATATGTATGTATGTATCTACACTTATTCGCTCGGTAAGGTTTATCTTCGCAAGCCGAGTTCTTGAGTTTTGTTATATGTATTTTTGAACTCTTGGTATATTAACTCCTTAGCTTGTTCTATCTTGCGCGTTACGCTTTTCGATTTAACGATTTTTGCTTTATCCCTTTCTTTAAAGGCTCCTAGTTATAAACCTTTTTCACTATATTTAATATGTAATTTTTCTTTTAGAGGTCGTAGCACCACGCCACCTCTATTTTACATCCTAGGTATAAAGCTCTGTGTGGTAGGGTGTTACACGTACCGCCGTCCTTATCTTATCCAATGTCCCCTCTATGAGTGTTACGCATCGCCGTCCTCATGGGGGAACCTTCCATTCAGTCTCTAATGAGCGTTACACATCGCCGTCCTTAATGAGCCGTCCCTATAGTATTAAGTGAGCGTTACGCATTGCCGTTTCCACTAGACACTTGGCACTAACGCCGAAATAGCACACAATTTTTTTTTTATTCTTTGCTCTGTACTTGATGTGAGAATTTATGTTAATCTAGAATTTCACAAAAATACAATCACGTTGCAAGCATAGGCTAGACCAACAATGAACTCTCACCGTCAAAGTTTAAATATAAAAGATTATCATAATTCAAATCAAATAACCAAGAGTATTCAGACTCCCGAGTCGTTCTCCCTAGGAATTGCAATGAAGTGTTCATATTATTGGCTATGAAGGAATTGGGGGGTTTTGGTTGAAATAAGCAAGAATTATAAATTGCAAGAAATTAAAGATGCATGCAAAGAATTAAATAAAAAGCAAATAAAGCAACAAAAATGGAATTCAAGTAACAAAAAGGACTCTTGGCAAGGATTGTGGAATTGAAGATTCCTATCATAATCATAGACCACAAACATGATAATTGCTAAGAATTAATCCCAATTAGTCTATTCTAACATCGAGAATAAGTCAAAAGGGCATAATTGATCTCAATCCACAAGTCCTAATCAACTCACTAATTAACTTAGTGAAAGACTAGCGTTAGTGGAAACCAAACCAACTAACAATCCTAATCACAATATCGAATAGACATCTATGACTCAAGTTTACCTAATTACCCAATTCCTAATCAAGAGTGTGAAAAACTATACAAAAACTATAAGAGACATTTTATCAAACACCTAACATGCATAAAAGGAAAAATATCATAAATTGCAATAAAAATAAATTCTATAACTATCAATTGCAATAAAATGAAAATAACAACTCAAATAAACATTAAAGAAACATAAAACATCAAAATTTCATTAAATGAAATTAAAAGTAACAAGAGTGCTCATAAAACTAAAGTGGCATGAAAGTAAAATTAACAAAGGAAACTAAAAGATTAAAGGCAATAAGACATGAAAATGTAAATGAAACTACAATAAAACATGAACTAAAGAGAGAAATTAAAGAGAGAATAAAGCTAAAAATCCTAATTCTAGAGAGAAGGGGGAGCGTCTCTCTCTAGAAAAACTAAACAAAACATGTAAAAAGCTAAACCTAAGTGCTCCCCCTTCATTCTTCTTCACTTTGGCTTGAAATAGCTTCATAAATGAGTTGGATTGGGCTTTGGAAGCCCAAAAATCACCCCTAGTGATTTGCAATTAATGACCTCACGTGCATGCAGTCGTGCGTACGCACAACCTACGGTGCGTATGCACAGTTGCGCAAAATTCCCATCATGCGTACACACGACATTTAGCACGTACGCATCCTTGCACGAAGTCACCGTTGTGCGTACGCACGCATCACTATGCGTACGCATCTTTGCAGCAGCTTCCAAATTCCATTTTCTTCATGATTTTTCTCCTTTTGGATGCTCTTTCTTCACTTCTTCAACCCAAACTTGCCTTGAAAACTTAAAATCACTTGACAAATACATCAAAGCACCAAATGGGATCAAAGTGAATAAAATTTAACAATAAAAAAGCCTAAAGAGCATGTTTTCACTTTCAAGCACAAATTAGGAAGACATCATGAAACTATGCTATTTCAATGGATAAATGCAAGAAAAGTCAATGAAATCCACCTAATTAAAGCAAATAAATACCATGAAATGTGGATTCATCACATCCCCACACTTAAACAATAGCATGTCCTCATGCTATACCAAAGGAAGATAAGAAGGGGAATCAACAATTATTCAATATAACTAACTATATGCAATCTATCTATATGTGTGTAACTATACTATCTAACTATATATATGTATTTAATTAGTCTAATTAAATCAATTTCCAAGAAAGCATCTATACACAATCAAGGGCTAAATCAATTATAACCAAATCCTATTCACAATTGAATTGAGTCATATAAAAGAATTTAAGTAAACTTGCAAGATAAGCAATGATCATAGGTGGAAATATGGAATTGAGTAATTGAACCCTCACCGGATATGTATATGCACTCTAATAACTCAAGTGTTTTGGGTCAATCCACTCAATTCTCCTCTAATCATGCTTTCTAAAGTTTGTTCTTCATCTAACCAATCAACAAGTATTTAATGTACATATCCAAAAATCATGAGGTCTTTTCAAGGTTGTAATGAGGCTAAGGTTAAAGGTAAGGATATATATATATATATATATATGGCTAAATGAGCTTGCATTTGAATCTTTGATTAACCTAAATTCTCACCTAACACATACACAACCTATACAATTCTAATATCAAGTTTAGCTACCCATAATCTCACTTTTATATCCATACACACACACTCATGCATTAAATTCAACTCATCACATATGCATTGATTCTTATTGAATTTCTCATTGGGGTAATTTTGCCCCTTTTTCATTATTTCTTTTTTTTTAGTTTTTTTTATTTTTAACATAATATATACACCAACTCATCAATTAGGGGTGTTCGCGGTGCAGTTTGGTTCGGTTTTTGAGAGAAAAGTCATCCGATTTGATCGTCTAATTAAACTACGGTTCGGTTTGGTTCGATTTTTTTATCAAGGCCATCCGAACCAAACCAAACCAATTAATATCGGTTTGGTTCGGTTCGATTTGTTCGGTTTTTTCAATCAATTCAGAAAAAATACTACCATACTATTTCACAAAGTCATAATATTGAAATCGACAAACACAAATTAACAATAGCTAACAAAGTCTTGATCTAATAAAATTTAATAACAAAAGAAATTCAAATACGACAATTAAAGAAGTTTAAAAGTTTAATAGTCAATACAACTGAAAAAATAAAATGAATTTTCAAGTCATGGACGGGTTGAAAGCGCTTGCCAGTGAATTGAAGTAGAAGACATGACTTCCCAACTCCTATAATAATAAAACAAGAAGGCTACATAAGTAACTTCTCTTCATAAATAAACTACTGCTCATAATATTACATGTACACTTTGAACACAATACATATATGAAATGAAACACAAATAGACTACAAATTCAATTAGCTTTGTCAATAGGGCCTCGATTCATATTAATTGTTTCTAGCAATTAGGATTACAAGTAATATTGAAGTGCCCATTACAATCTCAAAGTTTTACAATTTTTTTTTTGTTTTAACCAAAAGCCCCATATTATACAATTTTAATGAAGTGACTACTATAATTACAGTATGAAAAGTTGATTAGTCATTAGAAGCTGTGAACAACTGCAAAAGCATTAATAGTTCATATTTTGGATGTCAATGGTATTGGGGGGAAAATTGGGAACCAGATGGGATCAGCATCAAATCAATTCAGCTACCATATTAATCAACTCCAGATATCCATACTCTAACATAAGTGCATGTGATGCCTAGCTCAACTCTAAAGTTTCACAATCCAATTTCTTTGGTCTAATAATTCAAGAGCAGAAACACAACAACAAATAGATTAAAAACAGAACAACAAATAAATTAAACAATGATCAGTGAACTAGCAATCAGAAGCAATTTCCCTAAACAATGAACAACAATTAAAACAATGAACACTGAACCAGCAAGAAAACAACAACTAGCAACAATCAGAAGCAATTTTTGATCTCATCCTCGAGCTCATGAAAGCGATTGTTCAATCTTCCGAACTTATTGATGTTCTGCTCGTCCTCCCATGTCACTTCCGTGTCAGATCCTCCTCCCTTCAACGACGAAAAATGGAATATTATAAATTAGGAGGGAAAATAATAGAAAGTAAACAACAAATGGTTCATATTGACTCGGGCTCCATATTGACAGTAAACAACCATCAATAAACAACCAGTAAACAGCAATAAACAGCAAATTACCTGAATCGGTGGCTCGGGCTCCATGTTGACTTGGGAGGAAGGCTGACTGAGAGACTCGGAGGTGCTGCCGTGCTGGGAGTGGGTTGAACTGATGATAGTGGCGCTGAGTGGGAGAACCCAGAAACACTGCTGGCGTTGGGTGGTGGCGTCTCAACGGCGACGACGTGGTGCTGTGCGTGGGCGACGGCGTCGTGCTGTGGGTGGCGTCTCCGCGAAGAGGAAGGCTTCGGCGTGGTGCTGTGGGTGGCGTCGTGCTTTGGGGATTTGGAGAAGAGAGAGCGAGAGCGACTGGGTAGTAGAGGCTAAACAGTAGAGAGCGCAGCCGCAGGTTAGGGATTGGGGATTTGGGGGGTTAGGGTCAGGGACGGCTGGGGGGGCGCTCTCACACTCGCGCAGCAACCTTTGCTCGTTTGGGGGGTGGGGTTAGGCATTTTTATGGTTTTTTCGAACCGGTTCAGTTCGGTTCGGTTAGGGTTTTGAGAGTAAAAACCAAAAAACCGAACCGAACCGCACAAAAAACAGAAAAATGAGTTTTTTTTTTTTTTTTTTTTTTTGGCTTTCGGTTCTCGGTTTTTTCGGTTCGGTTCGTCGATTTAGTTCGGTTCGGATCGGTTTTGAACACCCCTATCATCAATGCATATGGTTTCCATAGTCTTACATGAGCATGTACCCGAAATTTCCAATATTTTTCAACAAAGAATAAAACACATTTTTATCTACCAATGTTCCCAAATCTTCCCCACACTTAAACATCACACACTCTCACTACCTTAAGCTACTCAAAGATTCAAATAGGACAATTAATTATTTTTTGCTTAAAGGTTAGTGATGTGGCAATATAAAGAACAAAAGGAGATTGTAAAGGCTCAAAGTGACAAACAAAGGTGAATGAAATGGTAGGCTTTTTGGGCTAAGTGAGCTATAAAGAAATAATGACCTCAATCACATAATTGCATAAATATACACTAAACAATGAATATATAGAATTAAACAAACCAAAGATTGCAATTAGAGAAGAGCAACACACAAAAATGAAATAAGTGGTCAAATGGTATAACCACACAATAAGGCTCAAAAACTCACAAGTTGTATGTTCTTTAACTCAAAAATCATATTCCACAATATATAAATCATGCAAGTTTCATAGAATTTCGACTCAATTCAATTCGAATTTCCAATGCCCTATATACAAAAGATAAGCTTCTTGGAAATTTCATTAATTGACTAACACTTATTCTATATATGTATATAGTGTGATTGGATGAAAAAAGTCAAAAATCCTAAGTTTAATTCCCAATTTCAATCAAACTAAAATAGCAAGTGTATAGGAAATCAAACTAGGTGTAATCATCACATCATCCAAATCACAATCAAGACAAACAACCAAAAAGCATATGTACAAGCCAAAATTAAGAGCAAAATATCAAAATATGCATAACAAAGTAATAAACTAAGTAAAAAGCAAAAAAAGATAAAATATATACAAAGCAACTAAAAAGCATAATAATAATAATAAGAACTAAACTACAAGTGTTCGGAAATGAAATTGTCACCCAAATATGCTTGTTGAAGATGGACAACTTCCCCACACTTAAAATGTAGCACCGTCCGCGGTGATCAGATCAAGCAGAGTGGAAAGAATCGTCACTGTGTCACCTCCACCTTCAGCTAGTGGGTTAGGCGATAGAGTCGCTACAAGAGTGATGGTGGTGCTGAAAAGGAAAGAGCTTCACACAACAGCATATGAAGTGAATAGATAATAAAAATTTGAATGGAAGCAAACATGAGATTCAAGTTAAAAGCAAACAGAAGCAACTTCCAATCAAATAAAGGAATCTAAGAAAGCTAACTTGCTTGTTTATCAAAGAGAAAAAGAAGAAAGGAGCATTGTTGCTATGCACAAAGAGAAAGAAAACAGTTAGAGGTTATTGTTAGTTGAAAGGTAAAAGGAAAGTTAAAAGTTATGTGAGTAAAAAGAAAATAGTTAGTTGAAAAAGAAAAGAAAAGTTAAAAATTAAGAAAAGTTAGAAATTAATGTTAGTTGAAAAGGAAAAGAAAAGTCAAAGTTATATGAAGAAAAAAAAAGAAAAATTTAATTGGGAAAAGAAAAGAAAGAAAAGATAGTCAAAAGTTATGTTAAGAAAAAGAAAAAGTTAGTTGAAAAAGAAATCAAAACTTAAAAAGTTATGTAAAAAGAAAGAAAAAGTTAGTAAAAGAAATGGGAGGAAAATCAAAATTTAGGTGCATAGTCACAAGTTCCTTGATTCCAAAAAGTTTCAAAAATGTAAAAACAAGCAAGTTTCTATTCACTTTTCAAAAGTTCAAGATGCCAAAACAAGTGATTCACATATACATGTAGAGCACATAATCAAGTAAATCTCAATCACAAGTAAATTGGCATAAGTTTAAGCAATTTGGTGTTAGCAAGTTAAAAACATCGAGAGATTCAAACACCAAATTCATATGAGGTATGAAAATCACATGGTTGAAATGAAAAATTGACAAGCTTATTTACTATCTGACTCAAGGCAACTTAGACATGGAGAAAACTGAATCAAATTCAGCCACATAGGTAAAAAGAAATCCAACCTTGTGAGAGCATGCAAAAGAGACTTGAATTTAAATGAAAACCAAGTTTATGGTCAAATCGTAGCTCAATTAAGGATTGTTCAATGCTTAAAAATAACATACAAGTTAAAACAAGCAAAGAGATTAAAGAATTGACCAAAACTTGTAAGGAGACTCTTGAGGAAATTTCCAAAACCCTTTTAGACAACAAGATTCTTTTTGACATAGAATTCCGTCAATTAGAATATTGTTGCACCAAGTACAACAATATCATTTAATAAAATAGGTTTAGGAAAAATCCGGCAGCATTTCAGCTGTAAATTGGCCATTTCCCAAATTCAATCAATTAATTCAAATTTCCTATGAATGATTTAACCATTAAATTCACAAAATTCATGTATGTTTTCAAAGGAAATCAGAAAGTGAGCCAAAATACAGCAAGAACAAAAATACAGCACCAAAACAATGAACCATTTAACAAGCAGGCAATCTGAATTCAAACAGTCAAGTGCAGAATTGAAAGAAAACTTCAGTAGCAATCAATCTTGAAGCAAGAACAAAATGGAAAATTGAAATGGAGCAATTGACAATTCAATTTAAAATCAAGAAAAACAGGATCATTCAGCAACATAACAGCATTCAATTGCCCAACATACACCAAAACAGCAACAAGGAATCACCCAGCAGCATTCTTTTTCTTGAATTCAACAACCAATCACAAGTATTCAACATGAATTTAAACAAATAAGCGTCCTGAATCAAGTGATTAGGTTCAAATTAAAACACAAATTGCAGCAGCAGTGATAATGCAAACGCAGGAATTTCTCAAAATTCATGACTGCAAAAACAATCCAAAACTTGTGGCTTCTAAAGAACAACTATGCAGCAGCATTAAACAAGCCAGTTTAGCACCAAAGTAAATCAATGAAACAGCAACATAACATCAATAACAATTTAAACCAAACCAACAGCTTCAAGCAGCATTCTTTCTTTGAACAATGAACAAAAGTAATGGCCTAAACCACAGCATCAAAACAGCACAATGAATAATAAAAAAAATTAATGGACTCAACCAGCATTCATTGCATTGAATTCAATAATCATTCCAGGAGCAAGCAGTATGTATTCAAGCAATTACTCATAATCGAATCCAACAGAGAAGTGCAAATTGGAGAAGAACTCAGCCCGGAGCACTCAGCAAGAACAAAGCAATAATGAACAGCCAGGCAGCAGCATCAAGCAAACTAATTTAGCACGGGGCAAATCAATGAAGCAGCAACATTTCCAAACAACAGCATTATTCAAAACAAACCTAAATCCACTACCCAGCTCAGATTCTCTAACAACCTAATCAACTAACATGCATTTCTAACTAACTTAATCAATAAAAATTAAATTATGCTAACAGAAAACAGAAAAAGGAATAGAAAACAGAATTGAAAACAGAATAGAGAATGGAACCTGAAAGGGCAAAAACAGAACAGAGAAAGGGAAGGGACAAGAGAAGGGGAAACGGAAGCAGAGGGATGCCAGCCCAGAGGTGGTGGCTTCAACAGTGGTGATGGTGAGTGAACGGCTGGAGCAACCCAGCTGACCTGGTGGTGCGGCGGTGTGGGCGCTGCTTCAATGGCAGCGGCGGAGAGTTGCCCAGCAATGAAAACAGGGGCCTTGCCCTGTTTTGGGTGAAGAGCAACAGGGTGAAGGAGCTCGTGTGTGGGAGGAAAGAGGGTTGGGTCGCCGTGGCTCGTCGACGGTGGACGCTACGGTGGTTCACGGTGGTGGTTTGGCCGGGAGAGGAGGCGCGAGGATAACGTCGCGATGGCACTGAGCTTGGTGGAAGCTAGAAGAAGGAAAGGGGAAGAGAAGGGGGCGCGGTGGTGTGGGTTATCGCCGGCGATTATGGATGAAGGGGGGCTGTGGTGTCGCGGCTGAGGTGGCGCGGAGGAGCGGAGAGCACGCAAAGGGGGCTCTGCGGCGCTACTTGTAGCGCGAAGAGGAGGGCCGGGATGCCAGACAGGACGCGGCGGCGCGGTTGGGTAACAGGGCTGCGAAAACGGAAGGCGACGGTGGTGCTGGGCTCGCGGAGCTGCGGGCGGAGAAGGGTGTGAACGGGAAACGGGGAAGAGAAAGAGAAGAATAGGTGAGGTTGCCGGCGGCTGCGAGCTCGCCGCGGCAGTTGTGAGCGAAGGTGGGTGATTGACGAGAAAGAGCTGGTGATGATGGTGAAGAAGATGATGGTAGGGAGGTTGTGACTCAGAGAAGAGGAAAAGACAACAGAAGGGGAGAGGAGGGGGATGCGGACGCACGAACTGTGCGGGTGCTCCCAACATAAGGGGGATTTGGGAATGAAAGAGAGCAAAAGATGTAAATAGTAAGGAATTAAATAAACGGATTTGGATCCTCTAAAGTTTGGATTTCACTTTAGAGAGGAAAGTGTGATTTCTCACCATTGATTTCATAGGTGGGACCAAGAATAAATATGAAAGAGAAACTATTCAAAAGTAGAAGATCACACTTTACTCTCTAAAGTGAAATTCAAACTTTAGAGGATCTGAATCCTAAATAAACATGTAAGAAATTAAAGTCAAAATAATCAAAGTCAAAGCAATAAAACTTTAAATGTAAGAAATTTTTTGATAAGTAATTGCGAATTAAGGTTATTTATTCTAGCCATTGACCACAAACGCATGATGATTATAAAGAGTTAATCCTATTTAGTCAACTCTACATCGAGGATAAGTCAAATAAGCATAGTTGATTCCAATTCATAAGTTCTAAATCAACACTATGGGGTCACTTAGAGTCAAGAGAAACCAAATCAATTAACTACTCTAATATATCAAACAAGAATGAACATCAATGACTCAAGGAACACCAAAATTCACAATTCCAAGTCAAGAGTGAGAAAAAGCTATGTAAAAACTAAGTTAAGTATTTCATCAAACACTTGGTATGCATAAAAATAAAATAACATTAAATTGCAATAAAATAAATTCTAAAATTACAAAAGCAAGAAAATAGCAATAACAACTAAAGAAAGCAATAAAGACATGGAAACATAGATTTCATTAAATGTAAATTAAAATAACAAAGTATGCTCATAAACATAAAAGACAAAAGAAATGAAATAACAAATAGGAGAAGAGGACAAAGATGCAATAACAATAAATGACAAGGAAAAGTAATTGAAAACAAGAATTAAAAATAGAAATGACAAAAAATTAAACTAAGTAGTCCTAATTCTAGAGAGAAGGGGGAGCTTCTCTCTCTAGAAAAACTAAACAAAACATGTAAAAAGCTAAACCTAAGTGCTCCCCCTTCATTCTTCTTCACTTTGGCTTGAAATAGCTTCATAAATGAGTTGGATTGGGCTTTGGAAGCCCAAAAATCGCCCCCAGAGATTTGCAATTAATGACCTCACGTGCATGCAGTCGTGCGTACGCACAGTTGCGCAAAATTCTCATCGTGCGTATGCACGACATTTGGTGCGTATGCATCCTTGCATGAAGTCACCGTTGTGCGTACGCACAGCAGCAACTTCCAAATTCCATTTTCTTCATGATTTCTCCCATTTTGGATGCTCCTTCTTCTCTTCTTCAACCCAAACTTGCCTTGAAAACCTGAAATCACTTGACAAATACATCAAGGCACCAAATGGGATTAAAGTGAATAAAATTTAGCAATAAAAAAGTTTAAAGAGCATGTTTTCACTTTCAAGCACAAATTAGGAAGACATCATGAAACTATGCTATTTCAATGGATATATGAAAGAAAAGTCAATGAAATCCACCTAATTAAAGCAAATAAATACCATGAAATGTGGATTCATCAGTACTCTACTGCAGCAGAGATAACTTTAATTAATACCTTCTTTTCTTTCTGCTCTACTGTGGCAGATATTCATTAAAATCCTTTCAGTCACTGCTCTCTACTCTTCTGTAGCAGAGATCCTTTTACTTAATACATCCTTCTCGTCACTGCTCTATACTCTTCTGTGGTAGAGATCCTTTTACTTAACACATCCTTCTCTTTTTGTTCTTTTTCTTTTCTTTTCTTTCTCATCTTTCTCTCTTATTTTCTTACTTCTTTTCTTTCTCTCTTCTTTTCTTCAATCTTTTAATTCTTTATCGTAATTCAACTTCGCATTCTTCTCTTACCTTTTCCTAGTGTCTTATGAAAAAGAATCATAAAATTTCTAGATTATCTGTGTCCTCTTAATTTTTTAAGAGTTCTTCTGTTTGCTCTTCTCTAACTTAAATATTCTTAATAAAATGATAACAATAATCTAAATAAGATAATTTAAATGGTAAATAATATATATATATATATATATATATATATATATATATATATATTCTTAAAATTTAGTTTATAAAACCTTATTTTTAAACTTTTATTAATTACTTTCTAAATCACGAACTTTTTAATATTCTATTTTTAACCTTAATAATTTATAAAATTATATTTGAATCCTCACTTATTTCATATTTATAAAAATAACCTTAAACTTTTATAAAATACCCTTTTACCCCTGAACGTATATAATTACAAAACTAACTTCAATTTTTATTAAATTACTATTTCAATCTCAAATATAAATTTTATTTCCCTGATTATAACTTTACCAAAGGACTGAATCCTATTTCCAAAATTCTTCAAGTTTTTAGCTTGAGTTTTAAGTCCGTTTTTTAAGCTTTACTATTACTGATTTTTCACCGCTTTTCATTTAATCTCTCCGCCATCAAACCTCATCAATTTAATCAATAATTATCATTCACACAAGCCCCAAAATTATCAAAATAACTCTATTTGGGCTGTTCTTTATGGCCGAACCGTAATTCACAAGCAACAATACACTACAAGGGAACCGGAAAATAGCGGCGGTTCTTGGAGTGATTTGCGGCGGTTTTAAACCGCCGCGAAACGGGATTCTAACGGTTCGTTAAGCGTCGCCTATTAGAGGGTGGTTATATGATTTTGCGGCGGTTCTCAGGAACCGCTGGCACAATCGCCGCAAAATCCAAGATTAGCGTCGCAATGTTTAGCGGGGGTTTAAAACCGCCGCGATCTGGAAATCTGTAGTCGACACGAAATGTTCGGCGGTTTCAAACCGCCGCCGTTTAATGGCCACGGTTTAAAGACTAATGCATTTACCGGCGGTTTGAAAACGTCGCGGTTTAACGGCCAATGTTTTTTGAAATGTAATTGGCGGCGGTTGTTAAACCGCCGCTATCTCCTAACCCGAATTTTCAAATTCCTAACGGCTAGTTCGCAACCGCCACTATTTTTCAGTTATATGGCCGCAAAAATACTGTTCTGTACACTGGCAATCACGCTTTTTCTTATTTCAATGTACATTTTTTTTCGTTTTTTTTAATTATTCTTAATATTAGTAAGTTAAATTATTTAAAATCCCGAAAAATAAATTACAGGGTAAACGACAATAGCAAAACCATTAACTTAATTAATATAATTATCCGAATATCAACAAAGTGTACTCCTTACTAAGAGTTGCATAATCAACAAAATAAAAGTGTATATCTAAAAGAAGAAAAGGTTCCACAATCCTAAGAACTACTTTCTAATCTGTCCCT
The DNA here is from genome assembly GCF_003086295.3 of Arachis hypogaea. Taxonomy (NCBI): domain Eukaryota; kingdom Viridiplantae; phylum Streptophyta; class Magnoliopsida; order Fabales; family Fabaceae; genus Arachis; species Arachis hypogaea. The sequence goes on from NC_092051.1 coordinate 44,594,486, forward strand.
CCAACGCACTCATCCATGTGGCGACGTCTGATGGCAGCTCCCTACCTTGCCCTTGAAGTAGACATATCAAAGCACTCTCCATTGCCTGCATCCTGACCTTCCCAGCTGCTACTTCATCCTCCACTGCCTGTCTTTTGGTCTTTTCGGCTGCTACTTCATCCTCCACTGCCTTCCTTTTCAATTTTTCTGCTGCCAACTCTGCTTGCAGTTCAAGCAGCACCCTTTGGGTCTCCTCCCTTTCAAAACTATTGCTCGGCTGATGGGAATTCATACCAAAGACTTGACTAGAAGTCGGTCCCAACCCCATGCCACGCACCCTACCCGGGCGCTCTTTTCCGAGAGCTTGAGCAAGCGAATCATTCTGGGATAACAGTCTAGAAGATTCATTGCCTTGCTCAATAGCCTCAATTCTTTCCTACACACATAGATAAGCAATTAAGAGCATTTATTAGCTAGTCGCTAACCGCACAGACTTCCAATAAAATTTAAAAAACTAAAAACACATTACTTACTCCAATAGCGCGAGCCGCATCATGGATATAGGAGCCATCATCTCTTTTGTGCGTTAAGAGATACAACTCTCCTCTACTAACTCTCCTCCTTTGTCGTTCCGACTGTACCAATAATGACGACAAAGTGAATAAGGTAGAGGAACAGATAATTCTAAAACATTCTCAAAATTAGATTACCTCTTCTTCTCCGAGCCTTGCCAAGCTTTTTGATCCGCCGGTGTGGGTGTAAAGCTGCTTTGATCGATTCTCGACATTTTTCTTACACTTCTCCTGTCATGCCATCAAATTAAGAGTTACTAGACACTAGTTCTAACGAACTAAATGTAACATAAATAGACTTTGTCTGATATGAAACTAAAACTATATTACCTGTGTCTCTTCGCTATTGCGATAATCGAGAAACTTTCTCCAATGTTCCGCAGTAATTCCATCTGGGCGGTTTTCAATATTTGCTGCAAGTGAAAGTTCTGCGTCATAGTAGTGATGGTATAATCTGCTTCTCGTTTCCTTCCAAGCCCTTCCCAGCATCTTGAATATTACAGACTTTATAATTCCTCTACTATCTTCTTCAAAATGGAACATTTCCTGAAACATTAGAATTAAGCTGTGAGTAGTGTTCAAAGTATGAGTTTGGAATGGTACGAAGAAATAAAAATAACATTTTACCTTTACTATTTCATTATAGACCTTCTCCCTGGTGTGAACCTTTCTCCAGTCCCTCTCGCCGATTGGGAATTTGGTGTAGTCAGATCCTAGCAGTCCCATAACGCCGCTCAGTAAATCTGCTTCATCCCCAACTGGTTGCAGTGCACTGTTAAACCTGAGTACAACCTTTCTTCCGTTAGGTGGCTTCATAGCTTCCTTCACACTCAGTTTGACCTGTTTGATTGTGCCATCGGATTCTGTAAAAAATATTAATTATTAGTTAGCTACCATTGGAGTCAAGCTGCGAATAAATTATAGAAAAAATGGGACAATAAAAAGTAGAATTAAATAAGTTCTCTTATACCAATTGTCTTAACATCCCAAAATTCTGTGGTCTTGCGTCCCTTGCGCTTCTGAGCATCCTGTGCAGCTAAAAGGTTATCAACATGTTGGTCAAAAGAATCTACCTCATCTGCCTCGGCGTCCGGCTCCGAGTTTTCAACATCATTCATGGAAGCCTGTGGAGCAGGCAGTGGTTTGGTTCGGGGTGGACGAAAGGGGCGTAAAGACGAGGATGTGGGGGCACTACTGCCACTGGGCGGCGGAATTGGGCAGTCCGCTCTCTGCAAAGTTGAAGTCGCATGACCTCCCACTTGAGGTTGCTGACATGCTGTGTCTACACAGGCTTTCTTCGTGAAACGACTTACCCGAGACATCTTTCCCAACTGCATTCGAATTATAACGAAGTAATAACAATTAATGTGTACATAATAATATAAATTAACATGCAAAAAGGACACCGGCATACCCCAGTTACATGAGTACATGAGTACATGAGTTGAGATTAGCATGTTAACAAAGAAATCAAATATGTGGGGCATAAAAAAATTGATATATTCACAATTTATTCAATTATTTATGTTAAATATAATTAATCATGTATCATTTTTATTAACCCGAATATAACAATTAATATGTACATCATAATATAAATTATCAGAGGTCCCAACTGCATTCGAAAAATACGAGAGTACATGAGTTTGTCAATTAAAAGAGTATATTAACAAGGAAATCAAATATGTTAGACATAAAACTAATATTGACGTACTTCCAATTTCTCTATAATGCCTAGAACCATAAGAATGTGGTGTATTATTGGAATAGAATTGCAAAAATGTCTAACTATTAGATTAGTACACATAAAATTCGGGTTCTTCCAAACGTACTCAAAATAGTACAATAATACTACTCAATTTAAAATAGAAAATAGCACTTCAATGTGGAATTGCAGCAAATTCTTGAAGAAGCTTAATTAATTAATCATATTAAAAGAAAATAAATCTAACTAGACATTGCAACGTATGAATGTAAAAGGGACACTTATTCGCATGGTGCAGGGCGGCTCTTCATTAACGAGAGAAATTATGAAAAACTAATAACCGGGGGTGAGAGAGAATCAGAAAGGATATCATTAGCCAAGACGAGAGTAAGATTATGCTGTTTCTTTAATTTTGTTTTTGGTGCCTAAACGTCTCTCATTACTTGACACTTATTAATTAATTAGTAATTAGTAATCCTAATATATAAGCAGAGTATTTGTTAATTAAATATATAATATAATAAATGTACGTCGTAGATAACTATTATTATTAGGATCAGCAATAGCATGCTTAAAACGAAGATAATGACAGATTAAAAAAAGAGAACTTTGAATTGAAGGTGAGTTAGAGCATGGAAGGATGCGGTTGGAGAATGAAATTAGTAGTATGTTAGAGCATAATAATATCCAGGATTAATCGTGCTTACCTCCAGCGGGATGACTGGTTTGAGGGTAAGAGAGGAATCACCGGGGATCGGACAGCGAGGGAAGGGCCTCCAGGACGCTGGCACACCGCAGAGACGGACGTGGAGGAGAGGTACTGGACGAAGCAAGCTCCAATAAGGATTATTGGTATTAGGAAAAAAATAAGGATTTAAGGAGCGGTGGCTTATCTAATTTAAAATTTAAGTTTGTATTTTTCGGTTTTTTGTATCTTTTTTAAAAGTCTTAGTAGGTATGGAAGAAAAAATTACAATTAAAAAATAAATACTTAACGATTATATTAGTTTGTTATCTATATATTTATAAACAAATATTTATGTTAATTTTATTCTCCGAGCTCATTAGGTCTATTTTTTTAATTTTATAATAGACGCTAATAGTTTTTGTTTACTCTCTTCAATTCATACATTAATATCAAATGTTGTTTTGTTTACTCTCTTCAATTCATACATTAATATTATCATTTGCATATCGCTACTAATAAAATATTCAGTATATATGACTTATTTGTTTATATATCATACCGATAGATTAATTAATTCCATAAACTGGAATAATATATATGCTTTTTATAAATTTATATTTTATTCTTCATCGTTCCTATTATGAAATTAATTTTTTTAAAAATTTAAATTAATAAAAAAAATAATATAAATAGTTATATTTTTAACATTTATTTTCAAACAAATGCCTTTTTTAGATTTATTTAATTTTTCATAGTTTTTCCGTTTTTTATTTGTTTTATGTTATTTTTTATTTTTAAAATTTATTAAAGATCGAATTCTAAATTTTTTAGATATAAAATTCTAATATCATATCATAATATTATTTCTTTCAAAATTTAAACTAATAAAAAAAACATAAATACTTAACGAACAAATTATTGTGTTCTGTATATATTAATTTTTAAGAAGTATTCGAGACTATTTTGGTTACATATTTGAAGTAATCTATTGTGTTCTTCTTCTCTCTTTTTTTTTTTACTTTTATATTTATTAATCATGAGTAGTGTAAACTTGAGCAGATGATGAAGTAAGTGAATTGATAAGAAAGGCCTATTAGCTATTTCAAGAAGCTATTCAAATCGAGCTTTTTACTTTTGCTGAATATAATATTCTGACTAGTAAAACTAAGAAATTGATAAATGTTTCACGTATTGGAGTCAATGATTCTCCAGCTTTCAAGAAAATCATTGATGAATTATATGTGTCTTTGGAATCACCGTTCGTATATAAAAAATGTTTACTATCAAATCATTAAACATTTTTAAATAACTCTGTGCTCATTTAATATTTTAATTTCCCCTGCTTCATATATTATTATTATTTCATTTATGTTTATTCAGTGAGATGAAGGAGAAAAGAGGCAGACATATACCGTTGATTATATTGATTCAATCAAAATGTTTATCAAAATTAAATAAAATATTGTTAACAATATAACTATTCTGTTGTCTTTTTCTACAAGTTAAAAATTTTGGAAAAAAAATTTTATGACATGATATCAAAACTCCATATCTAAAAGGTCTAGAATTTGATCACTGGTAAATTTCAAAGTGAAAAACATAAATTAGATAAAAAATAAAATAAGATAAACAATAAAATAAAAAAATAAATTTATGCATGCAAAACTTAAATAAATCTAATGTTAGATATATAGTAATTTGAGATTAATCTATTCCAAATTCATTATCATTTCATCGAATTCAATAGGCAAATGAATAATCACAAATAGTCACTTTGTTCAGTTCAGTCCTAATATTTTGTGAGATAAGGCAGACTAATAATAAAGAGAGCAGTCAGCAAATATCATTCTCCTCTGGAGTTTTATTGAGGTCAAAGGTTACGATGGAAGGTTGGTGTCCTTTAGAGACAACCTCATCAGAACTATCTGGCGCAACGTCATCTTCGAGCATTGAATCTTGAACCACCTCACCAGTCTCTTCCGAAACTTCTAAAGTCTTTTCCCGAGACAAACCTGACGGATACACCAAAAGCAAACAAGTTATTAGAAGTCACAAATTTTACAAAAAACAAAGCACAAAATAGCGCCATGTTATAAACTGCTGGTTTGGCTTACGTTCCCATAGTTTCGTAAGACGTCTTTCTATAAGAGTGAATTCCTCCCGAGACGCCGTTTCAAGTTCAACTTGCAGACTATTCTGATATCGTGCCTGCACAAGAACATGCCAAAATCAGCCAGACCAATCAGAAATATATATCAGTAATGGACATGCTTGACAAATTTGAATTGACATGGTGGTATATATCAGAAATATAGGTCAAAAATATATACCAAGCTGTTCCTCCATTTCTTTCTTTCTTTCTTTAAATAATATCACTGAAAGTCAAACTTAGGAGCGTTCAAGGAAAAGACATGGTATAATACTAGAGTGGTGATTTCTTAGTCGTCACATCAAACCAAATGATGAACTAATTAATTAGTCCTTTGAAACTAACTAACAATTTCTAAATTATAAGAGAGGCTCAATCTATGACGTCAAAGTATTTTAACTAAAAACACTAAACAAACAATTTTCTTAGCGCGAATAAACAATCACAAAGTAATTGTACCTAACAAGTAACAAACATGTTTAGTAACTCAATCATGAAGTCGTCACAATCAAATGGGAAAATGATGGGAAGGAAGATGGTAAACACCTCCCCCTCAAAAGTAACAAACTGCCTCCTCCATTCTTTAATTGGAAGAAGAAACAACAAACAAAAACAGAAACCTGAATTCAAGGCACACCCATAATCACGTAGACAGCATGTTCAAAAATTTGAGAATTTTTTTCTTAGGAGGAAAATAAATATACTTATCAATATACAAAAATGCATAAAGAATTATTATTGTAATCTTACAAACTATAGGGTTTTAGGATTGAGTTAACTAGATGCACTCAATTAAGAGTTGTTGTTAATAATCAATAATATGATGATGTAACCAGCATCCCCAACAGAGCCACAAGTCTTCATCCCAATTTCATTCACAACCCCATTATTCTTCCTAACTCATCGGACAAAATTATTTTAATCCCACTCACACTCTTTGCTTCTCTTCTCATTCAATTACTCCCTTATTATTATTTTTATTTATTTTCCTTAAATCATACAATCACGTGTTAAAAAGATTAAAAACGGTACCTGCACCTCCTCCAGTATTTGTTGCGAAAGGTGCAGGTTCGTGCTAGTCATGAACCCGAAGCCGAATTTCTTGCGGTACTCTGGTAGGTATTGAAGCAATTCCTGCAATGTCCATTTTTTCAGATATGTTAGCCCCTTTCAAAGGTGCCTTTTAATTAAATACAATAAACATCTAGATTTGCTATGGCGGGTTGAAATAAAGCCAAGCAGCCTTTAGGCGAGCAGACACATGGCAACTTACCATCCTAATATCCCCACGCGCAAAAGTAATAGCATCTGATAAGTGCCTGTGTGCTGAGAATGTGTCCAGCCATGACTGAATGGGCAACGTGTTGAACCACAGGTTTCTTGCGAATGACCTTGCGTGCTCTAGTGAAGAGAACGGGGAGGCCTCGATCATCGCATTGCAAAACAAGACGCTAGAGGCACAAAGAAAGAGGTCCCTCTCTTCCAATTTCCCTGGAAAAAAAGATCATGTCAGTCAATATATAGTGTCAATTACAATCTAGTAACATCTTACTTGGTTAAATAAATTGAGCAATACATATGTTTAAAAAATCACATTCTCCAGGTAAATTAATTATAAATAAATAGGAATATACATCAGGTGTATCCAAGTTCTAAGAACCTATTACATGCTAGATGCTAATTAATATTTATGCGATCTTATAACCCTCAACAGTGATATACACTATAAAAATAGCGCCCATGTCCAGAATTAGTCTCCGAAGACATCTATATATAGGCAGCCTCGTCGCAGTTATCGATGGCATCAGTGGTTGGTTCCTCCAAATCGTCGTCCCGTCTCAATGACAAACCTTCGACGTCAAACTCAGCCAACCCAGTCAGAATCGGTTGGGGAGAAAATTCGAAGTTACACTGTCCTATATCTTCACCCATTTCAAACATGTCCCTTGGGTTTACATGGATTACCACACTCCATTCTTTATCAGCGTCATCCTCGACATAGTACACTAGGCGAGCCTCGGATGCAAGAATATACGGTTCATCATCTTCTCGATCACCGGTATGAATTGGATGAGAGAAGTTAATCAATGTGTGTCCCAAAGAGTCCTTTTTCATACCTCTGCCAGATGTGGTGTTTGCCCAGATATATCTAAACAAGACGACTGTGAATTGACCACTGTAATTTAACTCAATGATGTCCAATAGTTTTCCATAATACGAGATGCTACCAACGGCAACATTACTATCGCGCTTGCTTGCGTAACTCCTAGTGTCAGAAGTGACATACACCCCACTATTTTGAGTTTTCAACCCTTCCTCTCTCGATAGGGTTCTGAACTTAAATCCATTTACGTTGTAGGATGTATATCGGCTAACTTGAACATTGGGCCCACATGCAAGCCACTGCAATTTGTTTGAAAGCATGCTGCTTCCCAATGTAACCTGGAAGTGAACAAATTGACTATTCATTATCTTGGGATACGAATAACATGACACCATTTATTAATATGTATGTGTATAAATGAAAAAACGTTTCACCTTACGCTTGAACCAATCGGAAAATTCTCTGTGCACAACACTGTCTATGTGAGACTCTGACCTTGTCCTACTTCGTAACTTTCTCTTTGTGATCGCCCTAAACTCACTACAAACGTCACAAAAATGTCACGTCAGGTTCTCCAACCGTAGAAAATCATACGAAGTAGATACTTTCAAATGCACTTACTCAAGATATTTTTCCACAGACAGGCAATTGACCAATACGTGACGGTGAGCTTGTAATTTTTCAGCTGGTGTGAGGGTGTAAAAAGAAGCAGCCCCGACCGCCTTTCCAACCTCTGGGAACATGGTTGCACTCTCATCAGGCATGACTTCACGCGGTCGATCATCAACACGGGATGGTCGATTAATCATACTCTCGACATTATCTAAGTACCTTGAACAGAATACGAGAATCTCCTCGGATAAGTATCCCTCTGCAATTGAGCTCTCTGGTTGTGATTTGTTACGCACGTACTGCTTGAGGTGGCATAGGTACCTTTGGGAATATAACACGTGTCATAAGCACTAATTAATGGCAAAAATTAATAATTTGGTTTGATAATTACCGTTCAATTGGGTACATCCACCGATAATGCACTGGGCCACCGAGACGCACCTCCTCGACCAGATGCACTGTCAAGTGAACCATCACTGTGAAGAAAGAAGGAGGAAAAATCGTCTCCATGCGACACAGAGTATGAACCACGTGACTCTAAAGGAGAGGAAGTTGTTAAGGGTCTATGGATTTGCTGCATAATCGACGAAAAAAGGATGACAAATCCGCCAGGACAGAAGACACCTGGAGAGGCAATACATTCCTTAACGCGATTGGAAGTAGATATTCCATTAGAATGTGACAGTCGTGGCTTTTCAGCCCCGACAACTTACGCTGTCGTAAATCCACGCAGCGGGAAATGTTGCTAGCGTATCCATCTGGAAAGACTATGTTCTTGATAGTCCGTAGAAAGAGCTCCTTCTGTGGATTGGTCATAGTAAAGATGGCAGATGGGTACTTTCCATCTTCCCGTGGCCACAAATCATGCTTGATTCCCATCGACTGGAGGTCTCTTCGAGCTTTAATGTGGTCTTTAGACTTACCTTTCTCGTTCATTATGGTGAATACTATGTTGTCACAGACATTCTTCTCTATGTGCATGACATCAAGGTTGTGACGCAATTCATTGTTCTCCCAATATGGCAGCTCAAAGAATATACTCCTCTTCTTCCAAGGAGTCTCTATTTGCATGGGAGTTTGCTGTCCGCGTGTCCTTTTCCCCGTAACCGATTGCACCTTGCCAAATTGGACATGCACACCCTCTAACTGCCCGAGAATGTCTCTACCAGAGACTCTAATAGGCGGACCTCTATCCTCTAACTTTCCATCAAAGGAGTACCGGTCTTTTCTGTATTTGTGGTCATGATTCAGAAAGCGACGATGACCCATGAAACACCATTTCTGGCTGTGTGTAAGGCGTTTACTTTCAGCATCTAAATTGCACGCAGGACAAGCTCTCCCATCGTACGTGTTCCACCCAGATAAGTTCCCCAAGCCTGGAAAATCACTGATTGTCCACATCAACGCAGCTTGCATCTTGAAGGTGTTTTTCTCGACTGCATCATAAGTTTCAACACCCCTCCATAATTGCTTTAACTCATTGATTAACGGCTCTAGGTACACGTCTATGTCATTCCAGGCATTTTAGGACGAGCAATAATCATAGAGAGTATGAATGAAGTGGGTTTTATGCAAATCCAGGGCGGCATGTTATACGGGATAAGAACCACTGGCCAAATTGAGTACTTCGAGCTCATGTTCCCAAAAGGGTTAAAGCCATCACTGGCTAATGCTAGGCGAACACTATGCGGATCACGAGAGAAGTCGGGATATCGTACGTCAAATGACTTCCATGCCTCGGCGTCCCTTGGATGCCTATACATACCATCAGAGTTAGGACCTCTCTTATGCCACAGCATGTCAACGGCTGTCTTACTAGACATATATAACCTCTGCAGTCGTGGAATAAGGGGAAAGTAACGAAGAATCTTCGCCGCTTGTGGTTTGCCGTTCTTCTTGACAACCATCTTGATCCTCACCCTAGAGTTCTTCTTAGTCTTATGCTTCCATCTCGATGTCCCACACTGCTTGCATTTGGTCAGCTCTTGGTCATTGCCCTGGTATAGCATGCAGTCATTTGGACATGCATCTATCTTCTTGTACTCGAGACCGAGTCTTCTTATGACTTTTTTGGCATCGTGCACAGTGGATGGAATCCGGGCATGCTCAAACGCGTCCGCGAGCAACTCCAATATCAATCCGAAGGCCTTATCGCTCACTCCGCACTTGGACTTAATGTGATAGAGCCTCACCAAGAAAGATAACTTAGAGAACTTTGAACATCCTGGGTATAACTCCTGCTCCCCGTCTTTGAGTAGGCACTGAAAGTTGCGGGATTCTCGACTAGGTTCATTGTATAAGTTAGGCAACTCATCCATAGCGCCGCCGCCCGGTTCATTCTCCGAGTCTTCTTCGGGACCGGGAAGTCCTGAGAAGTTGAATGCATCGTGGACCATATCAAGCATCGGGGCGTTGAAATGTTGTTCAGATTGATCTTCTTGTCCGTCGGAAAAGGGCTCGATCCCGCGTCTCTCACCGTGATGGATCCAAAATGTATAAGTAGACGGGAAAGGGTTGATCACCAAGTGATCGAACGCATCCTCTCTATTTTGTAAGAGGCGGAAACCACACTTCGGACATGGACAACGTATCATCCCATCAAATGATGCATTGGCAAATGCAAAATCTAGGAATCCGGTCAAACCGTCCCTATATTCTGCACCAACTCGTGACTTTGAAATCCAACTCTTATCTATATCTAGTTTGATGAAAAAATTGGAACGACGACAAATCGTAAAATAAAGGCAGACCACGAGAAAAAAGTAAGTAATTAACACTTGATATAGAATGGGTGATTGACTGTTAAACCGAATAATAAAACACGCATTTAATAGCATATAGGATAATACACAGGCACGAGAAATGTAGGAGAAATTTGCTTACTCATTGAAAAATGCTGCACTTTCAAAAAAAATTACTGGAAGAAAGAAACTCTGGGTCCGATGGCAAATATTTGAAATGGAAAATAAAATTCCTTCCTTAAAAACAGAAAAAGAAAAAGAGGAATATTATATTAATCTGAGAAATGAAAAATATATACGTATATATAACTTGTAATAAATTAATCTTTGACCTACTGGAGGAGATTAAAAAAAAGGGGGGGGGGCTAGTTATTTTTCGTACCCACTATATATCTATGTGTCAATAAGCTAAGATGGGCAGGAAAACTTTTTTTTTTTACGTGTAATTTCATCAATCAAGCACCAAAGTACACACCAAAATGCATAGTTTTAGTATCAAATATACTGCTACACTACTATTGTATATATCTACTAGTATACTTGCATTTTTAACCTATTTCTGACACAAATGGATAATGATATTTGGACAAGCTTTTAGGTTTTTCAACTAAACATACCTACTTCCCATGATATTATACTGATGGAGTCTACTTGGCAACATTTGAATAATAATGCAGAAATGAAAATTACAATTTTTCCCTAACTGATGACGCTTATTATGTTAGCTTAGACTATTAATTGTTTAACAGTTCACCCACAGATATACGTTATATATTTTTCACAAGTTATAAAAGAATGAGATATTATTATACTATTAAAATATAATGTATGAGTTGGAGAAGTCACTAATATAGAAATGGAAAGGGGTAAATCAAAACGGTAAAAGTGATGACATGGAGGATAGTTTTATGCTTGAAAACACTCAAAATGAAAGTATCAAACTGCTCCATTAATTGTATCACATAAGAACACTATATATAGAATAAAAGAAATGAATAGTATTCAAAAAACTGAATCTACTTGATTTTGGCATTCAATTAACAAAAGAAACAACTCACTCGGATTGCTAGCAGCAAAAAAATATAAAATACATTTCACGTTCAAATCTGATGCAAAATAAAAAAATAAAAGGTGCATTTTTTTTTTGGGTGGTAGCTAGCACATTGATAAAAAATAAGTAAATCAAGGATCAAAGGGTTTACTTTAAGTCTTCTTTAATCACGCGAAAACCAGAGATCAAAAGTAAATTTTTAGTTTGCAATGTCATGCCTACATTTACAAGACCATTTTAATTTGGAAAACACAATCGGTGATTGAGCAAGCAAGAATTCAATTTTTCTTCTTCTTAATAGACTATTTCTGAATCAAGCTCTTCTAAAAAAACCAAGGTTGATAAAATAAAAAAAAAATAAGACTCCAATTACAAATTAAATAATGTGTAAGCTTTTACTTTTCACTTTATCTATCTTCTCAATTTATAAATCTTTCTCCTGCAAATATAAAATGCAAATTCTGCCAATTGCAGTGAAGTAGTTGCGCAATGACTTAAAAATCTAAGGATACATCAACTAGCCAAAATTATAAGATGGAACTACAAACCATAAGTATCAGATTACAAGAAACAACTACAAATATCTGAAGGAATGGATAGAAACAAAGGAACATCTTACTTTTGAGATACTTTATGGTATTTGGAAATGTCTTCAATAGCTGAAACATTTTCAGGAAAAAGATAGATAGATAAGAGTCAATGTATTGTACACAGTAGCTAATCTTTCAAAAGTAATAAACCAATATAAAAAAAGAAGGTATTTTAATAGGCGAACATCCGGTATTTTCTTTTCTTCTACAAAGGATACAGATACCTCTGCATGGCATATAATAAACTCTACAGCCCCAGCACCTAAGTCATATCCGTGTGTCAAAAACAATGGTCATTATAATTAGAGAAAGTATTAGGATGCCACATATATCCATCCTTGAACCTTAAGCCTGATATAGAACCTAAACAACTTGTAACTGATTATCAATATCTGTACAATTGGATGTTCTTTAATGCAGAGTTTCAATTTTTCTGCATGATGTTAAATTTCAAATGTCGTCATTGTTTTGAAAGATAAGTTACCACATTTTATGTGACAGGTTTCGGTGCATGCTTAATAATTACAAAATTTTCAAACACAATGTAGCTTTATTCATAATCAGCAAATTCGCAAAAGAATCTGAGGAGTACAAAATGCGAATACATAATTAAAGGATGAATAGAAACGAGGAATACAACATGCCTTTCACATTCAACTTGTAACAACTAACAGTAATGGAAGTATGGAACCAAATCTACTATTCACTATAACACTCTCCGAGACAAAATATAGTGTCATTTTACAGATACTAATCACCCATTCAACAAAATCCCGATGCCTAGCCTAAGGGGAAAAAATGCAAAAAAAAAAAAAACAAAAATAATACAACATGATCCTCCAATTCAACTAAAAACAAAATATATCAAATATAAATATAAAGATGAATACTTAATACATTCCCCAAAAGACTTTGTGCAAGATAAATTGATTCTACTCTATTGATAATACCTGTCACAGCTGCAGGTACAGGAATACACCCCAAGTAAATTATTCCAGAGCTCCGATATACCCGCTCGTCAGAGAACCTGATTCAATGCAAACAAATTAAGTTCAGAGAAAGTCAGAATTTAACTCCGAGAATTAGAGGAAATATTGAACAATGGTAACCAAGATATTTATAGGCTGATGAGAGATCGTGAGATTAAAACCATGGAAAATAAACATTCATAACAGATTCTGGAAAAGATGTTACTAAGCTGGTAAATGATCTAGTAAAGAAACAGATTCTTGAAAAAATGTCCCCTGGTTTTTCAGTTTATCATCCAATAAAGCTTGTTAGAGAGCCAGCAAGGCCACTGCCTTGTGGTGGAGAGCTTTCACTTGGAGAGTTGTTGCAGTACAAATCACAAATGGTCTTAGAGTTGTTATGCTCATTTGGGATGACAGAACTTCACATGACAAGTTCCTTATCAAAACTGTAATTGCTCATTCATTCATTAATTCATTTCTGTTCAAGTGCAAGATGGGTTCTAAAGCTGATCTTGTTCATTGCAGGATGGAGTGATGCAAACTCATGATGAGTCTCTTGGTTCAGGTTGTGTGAACCCTCTTTACTCATCATCAGAAGTGTGTGCTTGTTGACTCACAAGGTGCAGGGAATAATAGGAAAATATCTTTGGAACCATGGTTGTTATTCAATCAAACTATTTCATAATCCTACATTTCAAGTTAGTGCTCACTTTGAATCTTTGGAACCCTGGTTTTTATTCAATCAAACTATTTCATAAAACATTTCAACTCTCGAAAATGGTTTTATCTTTAATGTATTAAAAAGGTTCTTAAATGTGAAAAAGACTCAGAAATTATTTTAAAAGAATTCATAACCTCTCCAATTTGTTCAAATTTTACAAATATATATACAAATCCATGAAAAATTCTGCCTCGCTTTTTCTTATCCTTATACCAAAGACAGCCTTGACTTTCAGTTTGAGAAGATAACAATGCAATCATGAAGTGACAAAACAATAAATAAAATTAAAATACTTAGTACATACATATATAAACCTGCTCCAAACCAAATATAAAAGTTTGATTATGCAGAAAGAGAAATGAACTCACCAGAAGCCCTCGCCACACAAATTTAACTTCGACCCAGAAAAGCTTGAGTAATATAAATGGAAAAAATTAAAGGATTGTAAAATAAATTCAGATAGACAGTGCATGGGTCTTGATATGAAAGAAAGCAATCACAGGTTCCACGCAAAGCAAGCAGGTTTTTCAGCATTTAACAAGTAAATCAACTAACTCCTAAAAACACATCAAGACTCAGGGGTTCAGATATTGGGGAAAAATTCAATCTGAGTGTTAAATTGAAGAAAAATTTGGCCAAAATTAATCAAAATACGTTGTTCAGACCAAAATTAATAAAGCATAAAGATTAATTTGATGCTCGAATAGTTTTCTCAAGAGCCCCGAAACGTAAATTGGGACGAGGGAGAGGAACTTACCACTGAGAGGAGAGTCTATTGCAATCGGCAACGCGAAGCACCGCCAAAGGGGAGAAGGCTGCCAAGGATGACACAGGGACGGATGGATTGGGATGACGCCGACGACTTCACACGCATGCACAGCAGAAGGAGAAGACTCCGACGACCCCTTCTACTTCACCTTCGTGCACGGGAGCTACACGGATGAGGGAGGAGCCTGGTGACCGGAACAACGATGGAGCGGACTCGGTTGGATCTGACAGAGGGAAGGGTAAAGACGGCGGGGAAGGAGCCTTGTTGATTGCTATACCTTGGCTCTGACGAAGGGTTCTCGCGCCAAATACTTGAAGGTTATGGCGCGAAATCAATTTGCTCTGGGTATTTTAGCGAGGCAAAATCCCCTTCCCCCCAATGTCATCTGCAGCGGTGAGGGCCCAATACCGCCTCGGTTCAGTTTATTTGGAGCGGGGGAGTATTCACGCAGCAGGAATCGCAACAAAATAGAGCAATCTGGAGCGGTTGGGGAGAACGGCCGGCAATTTGGGCCGGCAATAAGGTTATTGGATGCGGACCTTCAAACCGCATGACGAACGGCAGCAGCTCCCTCGAACAGCAGCGCTCTGGAAAAGGGGCTGGTGTTTTAGCGCAGGTAACACCCGGTTCTCTTGTAGTGATAATACTTCAACAAAATTTCAACATAAAACTCAATTAACTTCAACAATAATCAATGAAACCAACATTCACTTATCAAATTCATATTTAATTATTATAAAATTACCAAACCCTACCTCAGTACAAAAATCAAAATACTCGAAGTTTCGGAGAAACTTTTTGACCGAACTGCCGAAAAAGAAAACGTCAGAAACTATCTGTGCCTCCTAGAACTGCAATTACCGAACTCAAGGGAAAGGATAACTACGTTATCATCAACTTCTACTGAACAAAAGTGATGCCAAAGTGTAGAGAAAGAAGATACAAACACTTTTATCGGATTAGATTTTGGATTGGAGTTATAGATCTCAAAAAATTAAAGTCGAAATTTCGGTGGAAGTTATGATTTTCTTCCATGCAAGCTTCAGACTCTCTCTCGTTATTTCCTTTCTTCTTGTTCAATGGTGATAAGAAAGAAATGAAAAATGATGATGGATGATTAATGTAATAAAAAAATATGTGTCAATTATGTATATATATGCTTATCTACTACTTGTATAATAGCCGTGGCTTCAGAAGCCACGCGTTAGCCTCACATTCATTTGAGTTAAAAAAACAATAAAACGTAGTAACCCTTCACGCGTTTCTCAATCATCTCAGCTTTCCCCTTTCTCTTCTCTCTTCTTTAGTTGACGCGCCCCTCTTCCGCCCACTACATCTCAAAAAAACCCCACACTTCTTTCATCCCTTGGTTCTCTCTCGATGGGGTTTGCTATCCATTTGAGTCGGATCTCCTCTCTGGTGGTGGTTGATGTATCTCTCTGGATTACAATGTATATGTGGTCGGGTGCGTTCTGCTTGTCTCTGTGCTTTGGGTAGTTGGAGTTCAAAGCGTTGAGGTGGTGGTAGGTAAGGGTTTACAGAGATGAGATCCCATTTTTGGGAGTGGATTCTGAGAGAAGAGAATAGATGTCTTGATCTCTGAGCGTGGTCATCTCTGGCGCTGTGTCTCTGAAACCCTAGGTCTTCAAATTTGATCTCCACAATCTGGTTTGTATGTTGTTTTCAGTGGTTGCTACTTCTTCTTCATTTTTGTTGTTTCATTCAATTTAACGCCAAGGAAACTAACCTAATTTCGTTGGTTGCAGCTCAAGTAGTCAAAGTCGGAAATTGAAAAGGCGAGTTGAACATAGCCGATTAGCCGATTAGCCAATTCGGGTAAGTAGCGTGGGTTGTTGTTCTGTTGTAGCTTATTCGTGCTTATTGTGTTACTTGAGTCATGTGTTAGGGCAAAGAGCTTAATTTGTATTCGTGCTTATTCTGTTTCTCTGATTCTTTGGTTTTTTATCCTTTGCAAGTGCTTTCATTTTATTTAATTTAAGCTTTTAAGGATTGGTTGTGTCTGAGTGTCATATTGCATTTTCGTTGTCAAAAGGTCTACTTTTTGTTCGTTTTCCTTCATCATATCGCAACAATTCATGAATTCCACGATCCGATTGCTTTTTGTTTGATTTTCTCTGATTTAAACAAACAAAATGAACCAAATTCAGTTTTCATTCCATTCATATTTGATGTGCACACAGAAATAAAAAGCATAGCTTGGATCTACTAAGTCATCAAAAACAGATGAAAAGATTCGGACATCACCTTAAACTATTGTTCAGTGATAAGAAACCATCATAATCTCAGACAAAACAACTCTGCAGAGGTTTCTGTCAGGTAAACACTGATAAGATTTGTTCATTCTTAATGGTTTCAATATTATATATGTTGTTGGGTTTTTGTTTCAGGGGACTAAGGTTGTTTCTCCAAACCAAGATGATTTTGCTATGATTTCATCAAGGATTAAACTCAGAGATGGGAAGCACCTGGCTTATCTTGAGAGAGGGGTTTCTAAGGATGTGGCAAAGTACAATATCATCATTGTCCATGGTTTTGGAAGCTCCAAAGAGATGAACTTTCTCGCACCCCAAGTACAATTACTCATTCCCTTTCAACTTAAACAGAATAGTAGTACTATACAATTAAGATATTCATATGCTGAATAAGGTTACTCAACGTGTATATATACATATATACAGGAACTAATAGATGAACTAGGCATATATCTGCTGATCAGTTAGAGTTAGGGCCACAGTTCAATGTCATTGGAGTCTCAATGGGTTCATATGCTACATGGAGTTGCCTTGAGTACTTACCCCACAGGTACATAATTACAACCTTCCATATGGATATATAGATTGCAAGACAAAATAGTCTATTAGGATTTGTTTGATAAGAGGGAAATTGATAAGAGATTAATTGAGTATCCAGCTGGATTTTGATCTGAGATTGCATCGCAGTTAGGGAAACAGAAATGAGTTCAGAACGTCTACAAGAAAATTAAGTTAAATAAATTTTCTTCTTGCTTATATTTATATAAATTATATTTATAAATAATTTTTCTTATTGCTTATATTTTCTTCGAATTTGTGTGCTCAGGTGAGAGAGTTAAGCATAGAATTCGCTCGAGTTGGCGGAGTGGAGATTCCGAACAACAAGAGAATTGAGTTCTCGCTGCAGTACATCCATGGAATCGGAAGGAGCAGAGCTCGCAAGATTCTCTGCAATATAAGCATGGACAACAAGGTCACTAAGGATCTCAGCGAAGAGGATCTCATCACTCTTAGAGATGAAGTCTCCAAATACGTCATTGAAGGCGATTTGGTTAGTTTCCTTTCGCTTAAACCATTCAATTAATTAAGAAGAAAGTTTAATTTATTGATGTGTTTATTGATTTTCTCAGAGGAGGTTTAATGCGCTGAATATAAGGAGATTGAAGGAGATTCAATGTTACAGAGGATAGGTAGATAGGTACGTTTGCTGAAGAAGGCAAACGAAATATCAGTGCTATGCGATGCCGAAGTCGCACTAATCATCTTCTCTACCAAAGGCAAGCTCTTCGAATATTCCAGCGATCCCTGGTTCGTACCTCTTCATTCTCCCTCTCTCTGACCCAATATCACCTTTACTTAATTTCACTGCTCATAACTATACATAATATGGATCTTGATTAATTAGTGAAATTTTAATTTCTGTGTGGAAATTACTTAATTCAGAATGCCACCGATTATGTATTTTCCTCTGTTTCACATTAAGTGTACTGTCCACATGCAGTAGTAGGAGTATATATGCTTTTATATTTCCTATTTCCTCTTATATATATACTTTCTGTATGTAACAAACTCTGCTTTTATGCTTAATTAAATTTGATTAGCTTTCATATTCCTAATTAAGATAGTATTTTGTTGAACTAGATTGGGGTTGGGTGCTTATTAGAGTAGCTAATAAGGCTAATAATTTGAATTTCCTCATATAGAACTGAAGCTTGCCAGACTTATTTTTCTTCTTGCTTATATTTATATAAATTATATTTAATTTGCTCTTTTTTTGTGGTTTAGTAATTTTTTTTTGAGATAATGCATATTTTAGAACGAGTGAAATGAGAAGAACCGGTTGATTGTAGAAAGAGAAAAAGCTTTTAGATATTTGTGCAAAAATGTTCATGATTTGTTCAATTAAATTTGACAATCAGTTACTATCTGATTGGAATTCGGCTAAATATTTGTGCAAGTGACATATATTAGATACACACGTGGAAAAAAAGAACAAAAAGCAAAATTGATACTGATATTATTGGGTATGTGCGATGGGCCTTTTGTATTGGAATAATTTAGAAATGACATTATTTCCTCTCGAAAACATGGAATATTACGGAAGAAATTATTTACTTTGTATTTTTAATGCATATTTGCTTTACAAATAGATGTCTTATCTATTTTTATTGAAACAATTATGCAGAAGTTGGAAAGGAAATTTGTTTTTTTTTATGGTTCTGTTATCCAAATGCTTTTGTAGAACCTAATGAAAAAGAAATGCTTGATAGAGGACAAACATGGTTCCTGAGATTGCATAAGGATATTCCTTGCTTGCACCTTATAATTAACAAAAAAGGTATCTCGCATAATTTATGATTTGAAATCATGTACTCATTTTATTACATGTGACTTCTGTAAATTAAATTACTACTAAAACTTGAAAGGTAGATGCAATGATGAAAGTTATCATTTTATGTCATTTCAAGATATGATCTAAACATATGGTGCTTACTTTTGCTCTTTTATATTTTTTTTTTGCAACGATGAAACAGTTGTTTTCAGTAGCTGAAGAATTTGGTTACTCTAATAAATAGATTCAATTTGATACTCCAGTTGTTCAAATAAAAGTAACAAAGAACATCCTGTGTTTTGGCTTTCTTTTGATTTTAATGCATTCTCTTTTATTAAAATGCCTATTGCTACTCAAGAAAATGAGAATTTATATTGAAAATTTTTTCAATCACCGGACAAATTTACAAGTTTTAAAATTATGAAGGGTAGAGTATGGAGGAGGACAGCAACTTGAGGGTCATTTGTTTTACGGCGAAGGATTTTAGTGTGGATCACTTTCTGTAGGTAAGTTTAAGTTTTGCCCGTTCTGTTTATTTTTTAAAGGTTAGCTTTTGGAATTTGCTTTCTGGCTTCGCTCATTTTGGTTTTTTCTGACTTTATTTTGTTTCAATATTAAAGGGTTAGTTTGTGTGTATGGAATGTTCACTGTTTTTTATTCATATTTCCTAAAAGAATTTAGTATGTTATTTTTCACAATTTAGGAATTAGGTTGAATAAGTTCTGTAGGTCTGGGATTCAGAGTTATGCATGTGTCGGATGTAGATTAGATGATAATGTTGTTGTGTCTCTTTTTTATTTTACCTTTTGTTTATGTATTTTTTCCATCTGAAACATGTATTGTGGAAGCATTTTTATGAGGTGACACTTTGCATGATATCGATTTTTATTGGTTTAAAGTTGATTGAGTTAAGTTATTGTGGCGTATTAAGCATTGGCAATTGATCTATAAATTTATTAATATTTGATGTCTATAACCAATTTGAGTTTAAGAAAATAATCTCACTTCATATTATAAGCATTAGAACTAATAAAAATGAGATAGATAATTGGGTATTAGGTTAGAGAGACGTTATATTTTTGCTCCATTTACGTTTAATTTTGAGATTGGATTACTATCTTTCATTGGTTGATTCAGAATTTTTTCACTTTTATCTAGCCCATTGTATTTTCTAATAGAGTTTGTTTTATTAATTGTAGTCTGGTTTTCCTTCATCTTTTTCATCCCATTTCAAAATGAGAACCCCATGGATATGATAAATAAGATTAATCTTGAGAAGGAAACATTGAGTCTTAAGGTTAGGGTGATTAGGCTTTGGACTATTTTCAATTTCAGTGGTCAGTTCTTCCCAAATTCTACGATGTTGATTTTAATTGATGAATCTGTGAGTTCTTGTGTTCCAAGCATACCTCAATTAATATATTATGGTCTAATCTTTTGTTATAAATGCATTGTTCTTGGGTTGATTTGGGGTGTTTTCTTTGTTGTGTTTGTAACTCTTAAACATGTGAAATTTAGCATGTTTTGTCCTTATCTCATTCTCACTTTAATCTACTCCTGGATTTTTTGTATTTAATGTTTGGCTCTTTGCAATTTGTCTTATATTTTGTCCTTTTTATTTTTCGAACTGTTATTTCATTTAATGTGTCAATTATACATTTTCTTTCCTTGGTCAATGATGCCAAATTTGATACAAATTATCTTGTGTATTGACAGAGGTGCAAAATACAAGTTACTGTTCAGAGGCCTATGATTTTGTCGGAGGGTCAAGTATATGTGATGAAGCACTTTTCTTATATTTTGATTTTGTAATTCTGAATAATTATTTGTACAGTTGTTAAGTCACCTATATACTTATATTACTTATATCACCTTTTTTTTAAACCATTAAAGTTATTACTTTACCTATGTCATTTTTGAAAATGATTCATTATACGGTAAGCTTATTCACTGGGATTCATGATTTAATTATGGTTGGAAATTAAGAAAGAGAAAAAAAGAGGAACAGAATATTTGTCGACTGTAAACACCCTTTGAGAATTCATGTTTTTAAAATTTTAATATAGAGCTAGACTAGAGTGGTATGAGGCTATTAGAAATTTGTATTTCCTACACACAAATGCATTTTTGATTTTTTGCAATTGTTGTTTAAGTTGACCTCTTTCTTTTATTGTTATTGTACAACTCTATACTTCTTTAATTTTATATCTTTGTTGGTTGGATAGATATTTTTAGTAGTAGTAGTAGTATAGGTTGAAAAAAATTTAGAGGCACATTAGGAAGTATTTTTGAAATACTACTCTTTATTTTTCAAATGGTATATTAAAAGTAAATTATATTTTTGCTTTACCTTTCAAATAAAAGGTAAAACAAAAAGCAACATCCGAAAGCAAAAAGTAACGTCCTCTACAGTGCTTTTTTTTTTTAACTAAGTTAGGATTCAAATTAAAAGGTAGTGGTTAAGAGATTTGAAGGATAGTTCAAGTTGAAAAAAAGCTTTGTTTTTATTTCTGTATTTCTCTTTTTCATTTTGAAAAATAAGTTTGATGAGAGATTTCAGATATTTATTCTTTCTCTTTTTTTCAATCAACAAATAAATAAAATCAAAGGTCAAAATAGTAGTTTTTTTAAATCTTTAAGTTCCTCGTCTTTTTATGCACTGGGTCTTTTAAATTTGAGTAAAGTATTGTTTTTGTCCCCAACGTTTGGGGTAAGTTCTATTTGTATCCTTAACGTTTAAATCGTCTTATTTGTATCCTTAACGTTTATAAAAGTGATTCAATGTTATCCTACTATGAATTATACTAACAAATCAGATTATATTTTTTAATTATTCTCACTTGAATGTATTCATTCTCAATTAGGTTTCACTTGGATGTGTTTGGTTTTAATATTATACCCACTATTTGTGTTTAGATTCAATTATGTCTCAGAAAAGTGAATTATGTAAATGTTGTAGGAATTAGTTTCAACATTAGATGAGCTATTTTTCGGAGTAGATCATCGATTCTATCCCAGACATTTGTATTCTAACTTCAAGAATAGATTTTTAAAACTCAAACTAAAGCGCTCATGATGTGTAATTGACGGCAGGATAACATTGAATCACTTTTACAAATGTTAGAGATACAAATAGGACGATTTAAACATTAGGGACACAAATAGGATTTACCCCAAACGTTGGGGACAAAAACGATACTTTACTTTTTAAATTTTATAGACTTTCATTAGCATTGAAAAATGATAACTTATATTTTTGTAAAATAATTTTTTTATCTAAGAAATAAATTATTTTAACACAATAAATCAAAGAATTTTTACATAAATGATATTGGTTATGGTTCTTATTTATGTTTTATCTTTTAAATTGTGTCGTTTATATGTTTAAATTGTATTTGTTCTCGCATAATTTATGAAGTTGAATATAATACAATATACTGTGAGGCATGATTTTTTTAGCCAATTCTAAGTGCTCATCAAATGGTATGCTTACATTCAAATGAATGTTTTAAAAAATAAGAATAGAAAGAATGAGTATAAATTTAGTTTTAATTAAAATTTTTTTTACAAATTATGATAGATTAAGAAATGATACTTATGCATTTTGAGTAATGATAAAATAAATATTCTTTAAATAAAAAAATTAAACAACAAAAATACTTTTATTAATGTAAAAAATAACAATATAAAAGTACTGAAAAAAGAAATAGAAATTTTCAATCCGTGCAATGCACGGTCTTCTGCTAGTATATAAACAAGCCACGTTTGGCTTTTCTTTTTTTTTTTTTTTTTTTTTCTTTATGGCCTCATATACATAATGTAAACAAGTCATACGTTTGCCTTTTTCTTGATTTTTGTTTCCTTAATGGCTTAAACTAAAAGAAAGGAATCAAGGAAATTAATATCAAATAATAATACTAATCAAGGTATCATACTTCCATTAAATAAAGGGTCGGATGTACACGGTCATATATATATATATATATATAAAGCCAAGTTTCATTTCTTTTTTTTAATAGCTTTGTTGAATATATAAAAGCCTAGTTTCATTTTTTTTAATAGCTTTGTTGATATTTTTTTATTATTATATGTACATAACGAACTCATTAATAATAATAATAATAATAATAATAGATTAATTTAATTTTGTTTATCAAAATAGTTTTTAATAAATAATTTAAATTAATAGAACAAGTCATAATTAAATTAAACTTTAATAATCATAAAATTTAATTTAATTATTTTTGTTAAAAATATTTTTTTTTTAAAAAAACAAAATCTCAACAAATATAATAACTCATAAATAACTAATTATTTAATTTTTAAAATTTTGGGGTATTACAAATCCCGCTTACGTTGAGAGGTGAGGTCAGGCAGTGTTTTTCGCTCGCATCCTTTCTGATCACAAAAGTGTGCTCAGGCATTATATCTCGTAAGAATGTGCTAGGATACTATATCTTAGGGGCTAATTTATATACGTGATGTAAGACTCCGGATTTTTGAAAATTAAAAAATAAATTATTTATTATTTATTTTATTTATTCGAGAATATATTTTCAGATATTTTTATATTAATTGGATATTTTCTTATTATTGATTTAAAGTTTAGTAATTAAAAAGTAATAAGAATTTTATATGCTTTAATTTGAATAGGGAGCCACCGTAGCCGTCGCTGTCGAAGGAGGACAGGAGAGAGAGATCGAGCAGAGATAAGAAGACAGAGGAAAAAGGGAGCACGCGACGGAAAAAGAGGCGCTGCTTGCACCGTCGCACCTCGTTGCCATTAATGGAAAAGAAGCCGCCGAGCTTGCCTTCGTCGTCGCCGTCGATGGAGAAGACGCCGGCACGCCGCCGAGCAGCAGAGATCCCCGGTTTCGTGCCAGTCACGACGAATCTGCCACGTTTGTTGCTGTCTTGCCGCCACCAAAGGTCCATCGCTGCCATGCTCGTCGTCTTGTCCGCCCGCGGAACTGTCAGAGGCTGCTATCGCCGCTGCCTAGGTCGTGCTAGTCCGAACTTTCGAGGATGGAGCTCACTGGAGTTGCTCGGGGTTTGCCGCCACTTGTTCTACCTGTGCTGCTATGTCTGGTCGCCGTGAGCAGTGCTGATGTCGCTGGAGTCAACCGCTAGAGCTGTGGCTATTATTGGTTCTTTTTTGGTATAGTAAGTGTCTTTTGTTATAAATTATTAAGGATTTTGCAACATTGATGTCATAGGGTTGAGTTTCAGTTTTTGCATGGTGCATGTGATGATTGTTGCTGCTGAGTGGATAGTCGAATTTGATGTTGCTACTGCAAAATCAGAGTTTTATGGGTTTCGCCGCGTAGTTAAGTCACGATCGAGGTAGGAGCGCTTTCTTTAAACTCATTTTATCGTCAAAAATTGCTATAAGTCAACATTGATGCAAAAATATATTTTTGGTGATTATGTGAGTCTTATGGATTGAACTGTGTTGCTTTGAATAAATTTAATTACTTTTCTGGTTGGTTGTTGTTGAAGTGGTCGTGTAACACCCTAACTTTTAGCACATCATGATCGTACCAAAAGTAAGAAGTTACTAACCTGTTTTCCTTATTTACTATTTAATATTGAGCCTTTAGTTCGATATCGTATTTCAGTTTTATAGAAAATGCCAGAAAATTTTGTTTTTAGTTTTAAAATCATAAATAAAAAATCATCAAGTAATAATAATCACATAATTATTAATAATAATAAATATTATACAAAAGAATTCAAAAGAAACTCAGACACAATTCCTATCCCTCTGTATAAAATAAAATCTTAAATAACAAAGGCGAGAGAATTCTATGAAAGCAACTTGTTCCGAGGGTTACCTGAAACGGAGTGGTCGATCTCGGGTGAGACCTTCTAGTCTGGTTATAACTGCTGTGTCCGACTTGTTGCAGCGGAGGATCAGCTGCTCAGTTCTTGATCACCGGTGGATGGTGGTACCTGCAAGAGACTCCGATGCTTAAGTCAGTATGGGCTTTAGGCATGTTTCTTGTAGAATTGGAGTATGAGTTATACCTGGGTGCTCCAGTGTATTTATAGTAGTGTTTGATGATCTTCCTTTGAGGTAAGTTTGTTATCTTATCTTATCTTTCGTGGGTGAGATCATTATCTTTGGCTAACCGCTTTCTAGTAGTCGGCGGTCCTTTCATTCTGGGCCTCCTTGGGCCTCTGTGGTGATCTTCCGAGCTCTTTGAGGATAGTTCATTGTAATGGGCCAACCTTTTAAAGAGGTTGGTCCCTTGTCTTCGTGCAACCCGGACCCTATAGCTCGGTCTAGGGTATGAACAGTGCCCCTGCTTGAGCTTCGACATTTCCACGAGGTTGTGCTTCCGAGCTTCGACCTCTTTGAAAAAAGTCGTGTTCAAGCATCTGTTCGGTTGCGCCCGGTCTACTCCTTCTCATGCGAGTTTTGCGTCTTTAAATGCTTCTTCAAAATGCAAGCGTTTTTGTTTTTGCTCTTTAATTGATGTGTCATTTTTTGAGGGCGTTATTTTCTTGGGAGCATGCAAGCGCTTTTAAAGCCTATTGATTTGGGCTTTTATTCTTTTTGCCATTTCTTTTCCCTCTTTGGATTTTGTTTGAAAGCAGAGGGGTTTTGCTTCCTTTCAGTTTCTTAGTTCTTATTTGCTTCTGTTCTGCTTTCACTTTTCTGGAGAAAGAGCCTTTTTCCTTTGCCTTTGTTCCTTTGGTTTGCCCCAAGCTTTCTTCCTTCTCTGTAGTTTTGAAAACTTCGTTGGTGTAGATCGTTCGTGACTCTGCTGTACGCTTGCTGCCACTATTTCTTCTTGCTGCAAGTTGGTACTTGTCTTATGCCTTTCGCATTTTCCTTGTTTGTTGATAGTTGCAATCCTCCTTTGTGCTGGCTTCTGGTGATGCTGCATGCTTTTATTTCTTGAAAAATTTTGATCTTTTATCTTGTTGTTTGTTTGAAACATGTTGGCACTTGGGTTTTTGGTTTTCATTCGCACTTTCCTTTTTTTACTGAAAGGGCTAGGGTTTTGATTCCTTGTGTTTTTTTCTTTCTGTATCTTTCATTGCCTCCAAAGGGTGCTCCTAGGTTTTGATGGTGGTCTTCTTGTTTCATGTAAACCTTGGGGCGTTCTTTTGTTATTGTGTTGCTGTTTGCTTGTTCGCTTTTTCATGTTTCATATTTCTGGCCAAGTTGTTTGGTAGTGACATCCCTTTCATTTTTCTTGCTGTAGGCATAGTTTCCATGTCTTCTTGTAGAAATATTGTTGAAATGTCTACAAAGGTCACCACTGGTATGGCTAACTGGTTAGATTTCGTAGTGTTAGGATGTGTTTCTGTAGCAGACCCAGAGTATTGTGAGAAGTTTAGGAGGTTTCATAGGATCTACGAGAATTGGAGGATGAGAAAAACTACAAGCTATTGTCGCTTGACCCTGAGGAGAGGGTTAGTTTCCCTCCCTTAAGTCGGGCAAAGCTTCCCTTCTTTTATGCTTATGACTGCTTTTTTACCGAATTAGGTATTACCCTTCCCTTTACCGCATTTGAGACTGATATCCTGTGGAACTGTAATGTGGCTCCTTCTCAGCTTTATCCAAACTCTTGGGCTTTCATGAAGATTTTTCAGTTGTTGTGTCAGGAGCTGGGTGTTTGACCTACCATTTCTCTTTTTCTTTATCTGTTTCTGATGACCAAACCAGGGGCGGCCAAGAAGAAGGCTTCTTGGTTCTCTTTCCGAGCCACTCAGAGAAAGAAAGTCTTTTCTGTTTTTGATGATTCCTTCCATGATTTTAAAAACTTTTATTTTAAAGTCCAAGCTGTCGAGGATGTTCACCCCTACTTTCTAAATGAGAACAATGAACCGACCTTCCCTCTTTGGTGGCAAAAGGACCCTGTAGTTCTTGAGTATCCTTTAGAGAGTCTTGATGTGGTGGAGAGGGCCTTTGTGAATATTTTGGAGGAGCACTGGGGAGAGCTTCCTCATCTGGATACTAAGAGGTTTTTAGGGGATCCCGCTCTTTCCCGTTCTGAGCTAAGTAGTGCCCGACTTTTCAAAAAGAAATTTATTGTTATTTGCTTGTCATTTGTCCATTATGTGACTTGTTTCCGTGGTTTCCTTTTTCCAAAGATGGTTGCCAGTTCTGATTCAATGAAGTTCTTACGGAAGACCAAGAAAACGGTGGCCGTCCAGAACATCCAAAAGAAGACGTCGGGGGAGGGTCTAGCCAGGTCCCACCGAAGAAGCCGGAATATGATCATCAGGGTCCGAGGAAGGTCATCCCGACCCCTCGAGTTTGGGTGGCCTCTACTGATCCACCCCTGGTAACTTCTGGAGCTGCCTCCTCTCCTTCTTCATCTGTCCCTTCCCCTAAGAGGCCGAGGATTGCTGAGGCTTATGATCTTAATGACAAGGACTTCGACGGCGTGGCCATTGCTGCGGAGCATATCGCCTCGTACAGTTTCATTCCAACTAATGACATATTCATTCTTCACCATCTTGATTTCATATCTAGCAAAACAGCATCTAGATGGCCAATCTTAGCGCCGCTCTATCTAGGGATTTCAAGAAGTCTCCCATCCATGCTACTAGTGCTTTTCTTGAGAAGGCTAAGGCTGCTTATGATAGGGTGGAGGGGTTGAGGCTTGAGTTGGAGGCAAAGAATGTTGGGCTGGAGCTTATGGTGGAGAGGGAGAAGACCTGGGCTACTGCTGCGGAGGCGGCTGCTAATTTGGCTGAAGACATGGCCAAGAAGGCTAAGGAGAGCTACACCCGGACTTATGGCGAGCTTCTGGAGGTTAAGGAGAAACTTCAGTCTTCTTACGATGACTATGCTGAGCTTCAAGGCCACGTAGTGAATGGAATGAGAGCTCTGTACGAAAATTTAAAAGCTCAGGTCCGAGTTCTTGCTCCAGATGCCGATCTTACCTTGTTTAGTATGGACAATATTATTGAAGATGGTAAGATCGTGCCTGCTCCTGTAAGATCCCTGTGTCGGACCCTTCCGCCAAATTTTCTGCAGCCTCGTCTGCCGAGGCGTCCCGACTTGAGGCTGATCCCGAGTTGGAGATCTTGAATGGCCCGGATGGTGTTGTCGGAGCTGTTCCAATCTCAGCTATCCCTCCTACTCCTCAGGATGCAGCGACTGGGGCAAAGCTGGATCCTTTGTGATTCTATCTTTTATTTCTCTTTTTATTATGTATTGATGCGATCTGACTTGTGGACCTTTTGCACTCTCGGTTTTGTAACTGTTTGCATAACTCTTCTGACACTTTATAGTTGCTCACTAGTAACTTTTGGTTTTTAATCAAAACACTTTTACTCTTGGGTTGCTGTTGGGTAACATTTGAGTTTTTAATGTTTTAATTTTTTAAGACTTTTGTGTTGATTTGTTCTGGTGGTGTGCTGGCCGACTTTAGCAAAACGCTTTTGTCTTTAGGTTGTTTCCTCAACCTTTTATGGTGATAGCGTTCCTTGGGTTTTCCAGTCATGCCTTAGAATTAGGTGTTTAAGCTTTCCAGCCAGTATCTTTTTTGACAATTCTTGAGGTAGTGTTCGTTTTATGAACTTCTACCTTTGCTTCTTGGACCTCGCCTTTTCTTAGTTGTGTTGTCAACCTTCTGCTTTGGCGATATCGTCCTTGCAGCGTTTTAGTCAGCTTCCAATAACTTTCTAGGTAGTGTTCTTATGTAGAACCTTTTCTTTTTAGTTTATTTGGACGACTTTCGAGCCTTGTGTTGGGTTTGAGGTTGCCTTTTTGCTTTTTAGGTAGCGTCCTTTTCAGACCTTTACCTTTTAACTCGGCGGTTTTAACACTTACCTTTTCGGGCCTTTGCAAGGCTAAGTAGGCTTTGTTCCCTTTTTAGTGATCCTTTAGCTGGTCCAACTTCTCTGTCGGGTCTTTTCAAGTTATTTTTTGCAACCATATTTTTTGTCCGACCTCATCAGGCCGCTTTGTACGGGTTGCTTTTATAACTTCTCACATTAATTTTGGCTTTGTCGCTTCACCTTGCCGACCTCTAGCTAATCGGACGATGAATTTTGCATTTTTTCGAGCATAAATTAATACACCTTGGTAGGAAACTTTTTTAGGGACTCTCTATGTTTATTAAAATGAAATGCAATAAATAAAAAGTGTAAGTAAGAGTATGTACATGTGTAGGGCTACCCTGCAAGTCGGGCCACCTTGGGGTCTTGGCTTGGTGTCTCGTTAAAAAACCCTTTAGTGGAAAAAAAGTACACCTTGGCTCAAGGCCTTTCTCTAGCTATAGTAGATTCTTAGGTCACAGGCGTGCCATGACCTTGGGAGCTCCTGCCCTTGGAGGTCGGCCACCTTGTAGTAACCTTTTTCTAGTACTCCCGTGATCCGGTATGGGCCTTTCCAGTTTGCTGCCAGCTTTCCTTTTCCTAACCGTCCTGTTCCGATGTCATTTCAAATTAGGATGAGGTCGTCGGTAGCGAAGCTTCATTGGACTACCTTCCAGTTGTACCTTGAGGCCATTCGACGCTTCAGGACTTCCTCTCTTATCCGAGCTCTTTCTCGGACTTCTGGAAGTAGGTCGAGTTCTTCCTTTTCTGCTTGGGAGTTGGTGTCCTCGTTGTAGAAGATCACCCTAGGAGATCTTTCATCTACTTATATGGGGATCATTGCCTCCATTCCATAAGCAAGTCGGAAGGGCGATTCCCCGGTGGTGGAATGAGGCGTTGTTCGGTATGCCCATAGGATTTGGGAGAGCTCTTCAGCCCAAGCTCCTTTGCATCTTATAAGTGACGTTTCAACCCGGCCAATATGACTTTGTTGGTGGTTTCCGCCTGTCTGTTGGTTTGTGGGTGTTCTACCGAGGTGAACTGGTGCTTGATTTTTAGGTCAGCGACCAGGTTTTTGAAGCACGTGTCGGTGAACTGTGTCCCGTTGTCTGTGGTCATGGAGTGGGGGACTCCAAACCTTGTGACAATGCTTCTATACAGGAACTTCTGACTTTTCTAAGCGGTAGCGACAGCCAATGGCTCTGCCTCAATCCACTTTGTGAAGTAGTCTATTCCTACTTTGGGAAATTTGACTTGCCCTGATCTCTGGGAGAATGGTCCGAGGAGGTCGAGCCCCCACTTTGCGAATGACCAGGGTGAGGTGATGCAAATGAGCTCTTCAGGCGGGGCGACGTGGAAACTGGCGTGTTTCTGGCATGGAGGGCATGTTTTGACGAACTTGGTTGTTTCCCTCTATAAGGTCGGCCAGTAGAAGCCGGCTCGGAGTACCTTTTTGGATAGAGCCCGTGCCCTGAGGTGGTTGCCACACATGCCGCTATGAAACCTCCAAGACCTCTCTTGTGGAAGAAGTCGGGACACACTTTAGGAGGGGTGTTGAGATTCCTCTTCTATACAGGACATCGTGTATCAAGGTGTAGTGTTGTGCCTCCCGTATGAGCCTCTTTGCGTCCTTCTTTTCTATGGGGAGTGTTTCGGACTTGAGGTAGTTAATTATAGGGGTCATCCATCCTTGGTCCTGGTCTGCTATGTTTAGGACCTTCTCTTCCCCTGAGGTTGATGGGTACTATAGAGTTTCTTGGATGAGGCTTCTATTATTGCCCTCTGTTTTGGTGCTGGCTAATTTTGAAAGTGCATCAGCTCGGGCGTTTTGTTCTCGAGGTATATGTCGGATCTCATATTCCATGAAATTCCCGAGCTGTTCTTTAGTTATGTCTAGGTACTTTTTCATGGTGGGATCCTTTGCCTGGTAGCTTCCTTCTATTTGCGAGGTGATTACTTGTGAATTGCTGAAAATGGTAAGTTTTTGGGCTCCGACCTCCCTAGCCAGCTTCAAACCAGCCAGTAGGGCTTCGTATTCGACTTGATTGTTTAAGGCAGGGAACTCAAATCTTAAGGAGAGTTCGAGTTGGGTCCCTTGGTCGCTTTCCAGGATAGCGCCTGCTTCACTCCCGGCTTTGTTTAATGAGCCGTCAACGTAGAGGTTCCATTCAACGGGGGTTCCTGAGGTGTCAGTATACTCTGCGATGAAATCAGCTAAATATTGGGACTTGATGGCCGTGCGAGCTTCGTACTTGAGGTCGAATTCAGACAAATCGATCGCCCATTGTAGGATTCTTCCAGCTAAGTTAGTTTTCTGCAGGATGCTTTTTATGGGTTGGTTGGTTCATATTCTGATGGTGTGGACTTGAAAATATGGTCGAAGTCGCCAGGAGGTAAGTATGAGGGCGTAGGCAAACTTTTCTATCTTTTGGTAGTTTAGTTCAGCTCCTTGCAAAGCCTTGCTGATGAAGTGGACGGGTTGTTCTCCGTTTTTGTCTTCTTGGACTAGCGCAGATGTTATCGCCCGACTTTCAACGGCGAGGTATAGTATCAGCTCTTCTCCCTGTCGAGGTCGGGTCAGGATGGGTGGTTGCCCCAGGAATGTTTTGAAGTTTTAGAAGGCTTGTTCGCATTCTGGGGTCCATTCGAACTTCTTCCCTTTCCTTAGTATTGCATAGAAAGGGAGAGATCTTAGCGCCGACCCGGCTAAAAATCTGGACAGGGCCGTTAGTCTTCTGTTTAGCTATTGTACCTCTTTCATGCAGGTCGGGCTCTTCATGTTGAGTATGGCTTAGCATTTGTTTGGGTTTGCCTCAATGCCTCTCTGCGTAAGCATGAACCCTAGGAATTTGCCGGCCTCTACTGCAAAGGTACATTTTGTCAGGTTTAGTCTCATCCTGTGCTTTATTATAGTGCCGAATACTTCGGCGAGGTCAGGCAGTAGTGTTTCTTTTTTTTTTTTGTTTTTATTAGCATGTTGTCTACGTAGACTTCCATCAGCTTTCCGATGTGGTAGGCAAACACTTTGTTCATTTGGCATTACTACGTAGTAGTAGTTCGCTCTCGGGGTTAGGAACGAGGTCTTCTCTTGGTCGGGTCGATGCATTGGGATCTGGTTGTACCCTGAGTAAGCGTCCATGAAGGAGAGGTACTGGTATCCCGACGAGGCGTCGACTAGGGTGTCGATGTTCGGGAGGGGATAAGGGTCCTTTAGGCAGGCTTTATTGAGATCGGTGTAGTCTACACACATCTGTCACTTTCCATTTGGCTTTTTGACCAGTACAACGTTGGCCAGCCACAGTGGGTACTTGACCTCCCTTATGAACCCAGCCTCTAGCAAAGGCTTGCACCTGTTCTTCTACGACTTGTGATCTTTCCGGGCCGACCTTTCTGCACTTTTGTTACACTGGTCGAGATCTAGGGTACACTGCCAGTTTGTGGCACATTAAGGCGGGGTCTATGCCAGGCATGTCCGCGGCCTTCCATGCGAAGAGGTCGGAATTATCCCTTAGCAACTTTATCAGTAGCTCCTTTAGGTCTTCTTTTAGGTTTGCACCTATATTGGTTGTTTTATCTCTGGTGTTACCGATTTGGACCTCTTCTGTCTCGCCTTCCGATGGGGGACGAAGTTCCTCGCGAGTTCGGGCTCCTCCGAGTTCGGGCTCCTCCGAGTTCGATTGCATTGGCTTCTTTACCTCTGGGATCGCCCTTTCGGTTCAAGTTTTCATTATAGCAGCGTCGCGCGAGCTTTTGGTCTCCTTTGACGGTGGCTATGCCTTCTAGGGTTGGAAATTTCATGCATAGGTGGGGCGTGGAGACTACCGCGGTGAGCTGATTTAGGGTTGTCTGGCCTATAGAGCGTTGTATGCGGAGTTCACGTCAACCACGATGTAGTCTATGCTCAGTGTCCTGGACCGGGTTCCCTTTCCGAAGGTCGTGTGCAGTGGGATGTATTTGAGGGGTTGGATCGGAGCGTCTCCTAGCCCGAATAGGCTGTTGGGATATGCTCTGAACTCCTTTTCTTGTTGTCCGAGTTTGTCGAAAGCGGATTTGAATAGGATATCTGCGGAGCTTCCCTGGTCAACCAGTGTTCGGTGTAGGTTGGCATTGGCCAGTATGATGGTAATGACCACAGGGTCATCATGCCCCGGGATGATACCCGCGGCATCTTCTTTGGTGAAAGAGATAGTGGGGAGGTCGGGCGACCTATCCCCTTCTCCTACGTGGTATATTTCCTTAAGGTGTCTTTTACGAGATGGTTTGGAGATCCCTCCTCCTGCAAATCCTCCGTTGATCATATGAATGTGCCTTTCCGGGAATGTGAGGGGGACGTTCAGCCCGTCCACCCTCTTCATCCCTTCTTCTCTTTTTTGGCTCGTCCGTCCTGTTGGCTAGGAATCGATCTAGTCTTCCTTCCCGAGCCAGTTTTTCTATGACATTCTTCAAGTCATCGCACTCGTTAGTGGGGTGCCCATAGATCCTGTGGTATTCACAGTACTCGGTCTAACTTCCTCCACTTTTGTGTTTAATTGGGCGAGGTGGTGGGATCTTTTCCGTGTTGCATATTTCCCGGTAGACGTCCACTAAAGATACCCGAAGAGGGGTGTAGTTGTGGTATTTCCTGGGCTTCTCTGTGGGTTGGTCCTCCTTTTTTCTTAACTCTTTATCTTTGTCGTGAGGTGGGTAGGAGAACCCGACTTTGGAGGTTTTCCTTAGTCGGGAGTTTTCCTCCATGTTAATGTATTTCTCAGCTCGTTCCTGTACTTCGTTCAAGGATGTCGGGTGTTTTTTAGATATAAAGTGGTTGAAGAGCCCCTCACGTAGACCATTAATAAGTCCCATGATGGCCGCTTCTGTGAGGAGGTTCTGTATGTCGAGGCATTCTTTATTGAACCTTTCCATGTAGCTTCGGAGGCTTTCCCGATCTCCCTGCTTGATCCCTAGCAGGCTTGAAGCGTGTTTAGCTTTATCCTTTTGTATGGAGAACCTGGCTAGGAATTTTTTGGCGAGGTCGTCGAAGCTTGTGATTGATTTTGGTGGTAGACTGTCGAACCACTTTATAGCTATTTTGGTGAGAGTAGTCAAGAAGGCTTTGCAGCGAGTTGCGTCCGAGGCATCCGTGAGGTACATCCGGCTCCTAAAATTGCTGAGATGATGGCTTGGGTCAGATGTCTCATCGTATGGGGTCATATCAGGAGCTTTGAAGCCTTTTGAAACTTTAGCTTTCATAATTTCTCTTGTGAATGGGTCTTGCTCCCTGTGGGGGCTAGTGTCGCGGTCGGATCGTGTAGTTTTGGCTTTGAGGTCGGCCTCGAGTTTTTGGAGTTTTTCTTCCAGCTCTCTGCGCCATCTTGTTTCTCTTTGCAGATCCCGCTCGGCTTCTCGTTGCCGTTCTGCCTCTTGTTCGAGCTGTTTGAGGCGATCTTGTTGCTCACGGATGGCATCTAGGATTTCTGCATTCTGTGCTAGTTTGTCTTTTTTAAAGGTATTCGCTTCTTTTGGGGACGGAGGTGTGGCATCTGTGTTTTTTGTTGGTGTACCATCTTCTAAGCCAGAGGTATGGTCGTTGTTAGGAGGGTCGTTTGCCATGATGTTGGAATGACTTCAAGGTTCCCCGGCAACGGCGCCAATGTTTCGAGGGTTACCTGAAACGGAGTGATCGATCTCGGGTGAGACCTTCTAGTCCGGTTATAGCTGCTGTGTCCGACTTGTTGCAGCGGAGGAGCTGCTCAGTCCTTGATCACCGGTGGGTGGTGGTACCTGCAAGAGACTCCGATGCTTAAGTCAGTATGGGCTTTAGGCAAGTTTTTTGTAGAATTGGAGTATGAGTTATACCTGGGTGCTCCAGTGTATTTATAGTAATGTTTGATGATCTTCCTTTGAGGTAAGTTTGTTATCTTATCTTATCTTTCGTGGATGAGAACATTATCTTTGGCTAACCGCTTTCTAGTAGTCGGCGGTCCTTTCATTCTGGGCCTCCTTGGGCCTCTGTGGTGATCTTCTGAGCTCTTTGAGGAGAGTTCGTTGTAATGGGCCAACCTTTTAAAGAGGTCGGTCCCTTGTCTTCGTGCAACCCAGACCCTATAGCTCAGTCTAAGGTATGAAGTTTGAACACAACTCAAAACATAAACTTAACTCGAATAAGATTAATAATCGCCCGCAGCTTCAAACTGAGTCTTCGAATCTGTGGCACTGTAAGGGTGGAAGATTTTGGGGTGAGAACCAACCACACGTTCTCAGTAGGGAATGGGAATACCGTAAAAGTAATGAATATGATGCAAATAATTAACTTACT
The DNA here is from genome assembly GCF_003086295.3 of Arachis hypogaea. NCBI lineage: Eukaryota > Viridiplantae > Streptophyta > Magnoliopsida > Fabales > Fabaceae > Arachis > Arachis hypogaea. Next base: position 44,629,821 of record NC_092051.1, read on the forward strand.
CAATAAAACTATTTTGTTAAACCTTTGAAAATACTTTTTACTTTTACTTTATATAATTAATTGCCTTCTTTAAATTTCCAAACTTAAAACAAATCTCAATCACAACCCCAGTTCTCAGTCACCTTAATACACAAACAAATAGCACAAGAAACAGATCAACACACAAACAAATTGTAATAAGACAAATAGCAAAATCACAGAGAAACAAGATAAGTAAACACAATCAAATGCAAATGCACAAATAAGGATGATGCATGTCTGGTCCTATACAGGCCATGAGCTCCTATGTCGGTTTGTTGCCCGATTCCCGACACTGGTCTTGAGATAAGCGTTCATACCGCCGTCCTTATCTCAGCCATCGTCCACTCCATGAGCGTTACGTATCACTGTCCTCATGGGGGAAACTTCCTTTCGGTCTCCAGTGAGCGTTACGCATCGCCGTCCTCACTGAACCGTAACCTTTCTTTCGGTCTCCAGTGAGCGTTACGTATCGCCGTCTGGTGCACGAAATTGTGATCTCAGGCAAAGGTGCCAAAAACTCTGTACGCACGTCTTAATAAATCGTTTTTCATTCACAACTTTGATACAACTAACCAGCAAGTGCACTGGGTTGTCTAAGTAATAAAACCTTACGTGAGTAAGGGTCGATCTCACGGAGATTGTTAGTATGAAGCAAGCTATGGTCATCTTGTAAATCTCGGTTAGGCGGATAATAATTGATTATGGAGTTTTCGAAAATTAATAATAAATAGACAGAAAATAAAGATAGAAATACTTATGTATATCATTGGTGAGAATTTCAGATAAACGTATAGAGATGCTTTCGTCCCTCTGAACTTCTGCTTTCCTGCTGTCTTCATCCAATCAGTCCTACTCCTTTCCATGGCTGGCTTTATGTAAGGACATCACCATTGTCAATGGCTACTTTTAATCCTCTCTGGAAAATAGTCCGATGTGCTGTCACTGCATGGCTAATCGTCTGGAGGCATCACCGTGGTCAATGGCTGCATCCCATCCTCTTGTGAAAATGGTCCAAATGCTCTGTCACAGCACGGCTAATCATCTGAGGTTCTCGATCATACTGGAATAGGATTCACCCTCCTTTTGCGTTTGTCACTACGCCCAGTACTCGCGAGTTTGAAGTTCGTCACAGTCATTCAATCCCAGAATCCTACTCGGAATACCACAGACAAGGTTTAGACTTTCCGGATTCTCATGAATGCCGCCATCAATCTAGCTTATACCACGAAGATTCTGATTAAGAGATCCAAGAGATAATCATCCAATCTAAGGTGGAACGGAAGTGGTTGTCAGGCACGCGTTCGTGAGGGAATGATGATGATTGTCACGTTCATCACATTCATATTGAAGTACGAATGAATATCTTAGAAGCGGAATAAGTTGAATTAAATAGAAAAACAGTAGTACTTTGCATTAATTCATGAGGAACAGCAGAGCTCCACACCTTAATCTATGGAGTGCAGAAACTCTACCGTTGAAAAATACATAAGTGAATAGAGGGTAAGCATGGCCGAGTGGCCAGCCTCCCATGGGGTCTAGAGATCTAAAAATGATCAAAAGATGTCTAATACAATAGTAAAAAGTCCTATTTATACTAGACTAGCTACTAGGGTTTACAGAAATAAGTAATTGATGCATAAATCCACTTCCGGAGCCCACTTGGTGTGTGCTTGGGCTGAGCTTGAATGTTACACGTGCAGAGGCTCTTTCTGGAGTTGAACGCCAAGTTGTAACGTATTTCTGGCGTTCAACTCTGGTTCGTGACGTGTTTCTGGCGTTTAACTCCAGACAGCAGCATAGAACTGGCGTTCAACACCCATTTGCGTCATCTAAACTCGGCCAAAGTATGGACTATTATATATTGCTGGAAAGCCCTGGATGTCTACTTTCCAACGCAATTGGAATCGCGCCATTTTGAGTTCTGTAGCTCCAGAAAATCCACATTGAGTGAAGGGAGGTCAGAATCCAACAGCATCAGCAGTCCTTCTTCAACCTCTGAATCTGATTTTTGCTCAAGTCCCTCAATTTCAGCCAGAAAATACCTGAAATCACAAAAAAAATACACAAACTCATAGTAAAGTCCATAAATATGAATTTAACATAAAAACTAATAAAAACATCCCTAAAAGTAACTAGATCCTACTAAAAATATACTAAAAACAATGCCAAAAAGCGTATAAATTATCCGCTCATCACAACACCAAACTTAAATTGTTGCTTGTCCCCAAACAATTAAAAATCAAATAGGATAAAAAGAAGAGAATATACTATAAGTTCCAAACTATCAATGAAACATAGCTCTAATCAGATGAGCGGGACTTGTAGCTTTTTGCCTTTTGAATAGTTTTGGCATCTCACTTTATCCATTGAGGTTCAGAATGATTGGCATCTATAGGAACTCAGAGTTTAGATAGTGTTATTGATTCTCCTAGTTCAGTATGTTGATTCTTGAACACAGCTACTTTATGAGTCTTGGCCGTGGCCCTAAGCACTTTGTTTTCCAGTATTACCACCGGATACATAAATGCCACAGACACATAATTGGGTGAACCTTTTCAGATTGTGACTCAGCTTTGCTAAAGTCCCCAATTAGAGGTGTCCAGGGTTCTTAAGCACACTCTTCTTTTGCTTTGGACATTGACTTTAACCGCTCAGTCTCAAGTTTTCACTTGACACCTTCACGCCACAAGCACATGGTTAGGGACAGCTTGGTTTAGCCGCTTAGGCCAGAATTTTATTCCTTTAGGCCATCCTATCCACTGATGCTCAAAGCCTTGGGATCCTTTTTATTTACCCTTGCCTTTTGGTTTTAAGGGTTACTGGCTTTTTGCTCTTGCCTCTTGGTTTTAAGAGCTTTTGGCTTTTTCTGCTTGCTTTTTCTCTCTTCTTTTTTTTTCTATTTTTTTCGCCATATTTTTTTCTGCAAGCTTTGTTCTTTGCTGCTTTTTCTTGCTTCAAGAATCATTTTTATGATTTTTCAGATTATCAAATAACATGTCTCCTTGTCATCATTCTTTCAAGAGCCAACATATTTAACATTCTTAAACAACAACTTCAAAATACATATGCACTGTTCAAGCATTCATTCAGAAAACAAGAAGCATTGTCACCACATCAATATAATTAAACTAAGTTCAAGGATAAATTCGAAACTCATGTACTTCTTGTTCTTTTGAATTAAAACATTTTTCATTTAAGAGAGGTGATGGATTCATAGGATATTCATAACTTTAAGACATAGTTACTAAATACTAATGATCATGTAATAAGACACAAACATGGATAAGCACTTAACATAAAGAAAACGAAAAACAGAAAATGTAAGAACAAGGAATGAGTCCACCTTAGTGATGGTGGCGTTTCCTTCTTGAGGAACCAATGGTATCCTTGAGCTCTTCTATGTCTCTTCCTTGTCTTTGTTGCTCCTCCCTTATTGCTTTTTGATCTTCTCTAATTTTATGAAGGATGATGGAGTGCTCTTGATGTTCCACCCTTAGTTGCTCCCAATAATTGTGTGGGGGAAAATGTATCCCCTGAGGTATCTCAGGGATCTCTTGATTTGCAGTCAAATGTTCTACCACTGAGCTATAGATCCTTGATGGAAGCTTTTGTTTTCCCCTTTAAAAAAAAAGCTATGCTTTTACCACACCAAACTTAGAATGTTGCTCGCCCTCGAGCAAAAGAAGAAAGAATAGATGAAGAAGAAGATGTGGAAAAAACTAGGATTATGAGGAGGGAAGGTGGGGATCTTGTGGGGTTCACAGATCTTGAGGTGTCAAGGAATTGCATCTCTGCACCAATTAGGCATGTAAAATGCCTTTGCATGCAATTCTGGCGTTTAAACACTGAATTGATGCTTGTTCTGGGTGTTCAACGCCCAGATGCTTGTTTCTGGCGTTCAGCACCAACTCTTCTTCACTGCGCATTTCTGGCGTCTGGACGCCAGGATGCTGCTTGTTTCTGGCGTTCAACGCTAGAAACATGCTCTGTTCTGGCGTTGAACGCCAGACAAATGCTCTTTACTGGCGTTTAAACGCCAGTAAGATCCTCCTCCAGGGTGTGATTTTTCTTCTGCTGTTTTTTATTTCGTTTTTAATTTTTATATTTATTTTGTGACTCCACATGATCATGAACCTAATAAAACATGAAAGAACAATAAAAATAAAATAGAATTAGATAAATAAAAATTGGGTTGCCTCCCAACAAGCGCTTCTTTAATGTCAATAGCTTGACAGTGGGCTCTCATGGAGCCTCACAGATGTTCAGAGCATTGTTGAGACTCCCCAACACCAAACTTAGAGTTTGACTGTGGGGGCTCTGGTTGACTCTGTTTTGAGAGAAGCTTACTGTGCCTCTTTTCCATGTTTACAGAAGGATGTCCTTGAGTTTTAAACTCAAGGGAGTCCTTATTCAATTGAAGGATTAGTTCACCTCTGTTAACATCAATCACAGCTCTTGCTGTGGCTAGGAAGGGTCTTCCAAGGATGATGGATTCATCCTCATCTTTCCCATTATCTAGGATTATGAAATCAGCAGGGATGTAAAGGCCTTCAACCTTTACTAATATGTCCTCTACTTGTCCATAAGCCTGTTTTCTGGAATTGTCTGCCATCTCTAATGAGATTTTAGCAGCTTGTACCTCAAAGATTCCCAGTTTCTCCATTACAGAGAGTGGCATGAGGTTTATTCCTGACCCCAGGTCACATAGAGCCTTCTCAAAGGTCATGGTGCCTATGGTACAAGGTATCAGGAACTTTCCAGGATCCTGTTTCTTCTGAGGCAATCTCAGTTGATCCAATGTATTCAGTTCATTGGTGAACAGGGGAGGTTCATCTCCCCAAGTCTCAATACCAAATAAATTGGCATTCAGCTTCATGATTGCACCAAGGAACTTGGCAACTTGCTCTTCAGTAACATCTTCATTCTCTTTAGAAGAAGAGTACTCTTCAGAGCTCATGAATGGAATAAGGAGGTTCAATGGAATCTCTATGGTCTCTAGATGAGTCTCAGATTCCTTTGGTTCCTCAGAGGGAAACTCCTTATTGATCACTGGACGTCCCAGGAGGTCTTCCTCCTTGGGATTCACGTCCTTCTCCTCTCTTGTGGGTTCGGCCATGATGGTCAATTCAATGGCCTTGCACTCTCCTTTTGGATTTTCTTCTGTATTGCTTGGGAGAGTACTAGGAGGGATTTCAGTGATTCTTTTACTCAGCTGGCCCACTTGTGCTTCCAAATTTCTAATGGAGGACCTTGTTTCATTCATGAAACTCACAGTGACCTTAGATAGATCAGAGACTAATTTTGCTAAATTAGAGGTATTTTGTTCAGAGTTCTCTGTCTGTTGCTGAGTAGGTGATGGAAAAGGCTTGCTATTGCTAAACCTGTTTTTTCCACTATTATTAAAGCCTTGTTGAGGCTTTTGTTGATCCTTCCAGGAGAAATTTGGGTGATTTCTCCATGAGGGGTTATAGGTGTTTCCATAAGGTTCACCCATATAATTTACCTCTGCTATTGCAGGGTTCTCAGGATCATAAGCTTCTTCTTCAGAAGATGCCGCTTGAGTACTGTTGGATGCAGCTTGCATTCCATTCAGACTCTGGGAAATCATATTGACTTGCTGAGTCAATATTTTATTCTGAGCCAATATGGCATTCAGAGTATCAATTTCAAGAACTCCCTTCTTCTGAGGCGTCCCATTACTCACAGGATTCTTCTCAGAAGTGTACATGAACTGGTTATTAGCAACTATGTCAATGAGTTCTTGAGCTTCTGCAGGCGTTTTCTTTAGGTGTATGGATCCACCTACAAAAGTATCCAATGACATCTTAGCTAATTCAGACAGACCATCATAGAATATATCCAGGATGGTCCATTCTGAAAGCATGTCAGAAGGACACTTTTTGGTCAGTTCCATGTATCTCTCCCAAGCTTCATAGAGGGATTCACCTTCTTTCTGTCTGAAGGTTTGAACATCCACTCTAAGCTTGCTCAGCTTTTGAGGAGGAAAGAACTTGGCTAAAAAAGCCATGACCAGCTTATCCCAAGAGTTCAGGCTATCTTTGGGTTGAGAGTCCAACCACACTCTCGCTCTGTCTCTTACAGCAAAGGGGAAAAGCATGAGCCTGTAGACTTCAGGATTTACTCCATTAGTCTTAACAGTATCACAGATCTACAAGAATTCAGTTAAGAACTGAAAAGGATCTTCAGATGGAAGTCCATGAAACTTGCAGTTCTGCTGCATCAGAGAAACTAATTGAGGTTTCAGCTCAAAATTGTTTGCTCCAATGGTAGGGATGGAGATGCTTCTTCCATGTAAATTGGAATTAGGTGCAGTAAAGTCACCGAGCATCCTCCTTGCATTATTATTATTTTCGGCTGCCATCTCATCTTCCTGTTCGAAAATTTCTGAAAGGTGCTTGCTGGATTGTTGTAATTTAGCTTTTCTTAGTTTCCTCTTCAGAGCCCTTTCAGGTTCTGGATCTGCTTCAACAAGAATGTTCTTGTCCTTGCTCCTGCTCATAAGAAAAAGAGGGAACATAAAAATAATAATAATAATAATAGGGATCCTTTTTACCCAAGTATAGAGGTTCCCCTGTGTGAGTAGAAGAAAAGAAGAAGAGAAAATCTGAACTCAGAGAGAGAGGGGGGTTCAGATTTTTGGTGAGTGAGGAAGAGATGTTAGTAAATGAATAAATAAATAGAAGAAGATGAGAAGGGAGAGGATTTTCGAAAATAATTTTTGAAAAATTGGTTAGTGATTTTCGAAAATTAAAATCAAAATTTGAAACAATTAGTTAATTAAAAAGAATTTTTGAAAAAGAGGGAAGAGATTTTCGAAAATTAGAGAGAGAGAGTTAGTTAGGTAGTTTTGAAAAAGATAAGAAACAAACAAAAAGTTAGTTAGTTAGTTGAAACAAATTTGAAAATCCATTTTTGAAAAGATAAGAAGATAGGAAGTTAGAAAAGATATTTTAAAATCAATTTTTTTTTTTGAAAAAGATAAGATAAGAAGATATTTTTGAAAAGATATGATTGAAATTAGCTTTTGAAAAAGATTTGATTTTTAAAATCACAATTAATGACTTGATTCACAAGAAATCACAAGATATGATTCTAGAACTTAAAGTTTGAATCTTTCTTAGCAAGCAAGTAACATACTTGAAATTTTTGAATCAAAACATTAATTGATGATGATATTTTCGAAAATTATGTGATAAAATTAAGAAAAAGATTTTTGAAAAATATTTTTATAATTTTCGAAAATAAATAAGAAAAATGAAAAAGATTTGATTTTTGAAAAAGATTTTGAAAAAGATAAGATTTTTAAATTGAAAATTTGATTTGACTCATAAAAACAACTAGATTTTAAAATTTTTTGAAAAAGTCAAATCTAATTTTCGAAATTTTAAGAGAGAAAAAGGGAAAGATATTTTTTTGATTTTTGAATTTTTAATGATGAAAGAGAAAAACATGAAAATGATGCAATGCATGAAAATTTTTTAGATCAAAACAATGAATGCATGCAAGAATGCTATGAATGTCAAGATGAACACCAAGAACACTTTGAAGATCATGATGAACATCAAGAACATGTTTTTGAAAATTTTTATATGCAGAGAAAACATGCATGACACCAAACTTAGAAATCTTTAATGCTTAGGCACTAAGAATTCAAGAATGCATATGAAAAACACCATACAACACAAAACAATATAATATGAAGATCAATCAAGAAGGTTTACCAAGAACAACTTGAAGATCATGATGAATGCAATGCATGAATGCATGAATTTTCGAAAAAATGCAAGATGAGTATGCAATTGACACCAAACTTAAAAATTGACTCAAGACTCAAACAAGAAACACAATATATTTTTTTTATGATTTTATGATTTTTTTTGGATTTTTTCAAAAATTATTTGAAAAAGAAAAATAAGGATTCCAAAATTTTTAATATGAATTCCAGGAATCTTCCACTCTTAGTCTAAAGCTCCAATCTGAGGGTTAGACATGGCTTAATAGCCAGTCAAGCTTTAGCATGTAACATCAGAATATACTGCTCATTACTTATCAAATTAACTTGCCTCTATGCTGATGGTTTGGAAGCCTCAGTCCAAAAGAATTTAGACATGGCTTTACAGCCAGTCAGGCTCCAACATTTTTTTATGAAACTCTAGAATTCATTCTTAAAAATTTAGAATAATTTTCGAAAACAGATGAGAAATTTTTGAAAGATTTTTGAAAAATTTTTGAAAATAAAACAAAAAGAAAATTACCTAATCTGAGCAACAAGATGAACTGTCAGTTGTCCAAACTCGAACAATCCCCGGCAACGGTGCCAAAAACTTGGTGCACGAAATTGTGATCTCAGACAACGGCGCCAAAAACTCTGTACGCACGTCTTAATAAATCGTTTTTCATTCACAACTTCGATACAACTAACCAGCAAGTGCATTGGGTCGTCCAAGTAATAAAACCTTACGTGAGTAAGGGTCGATCCCACGGAGATTGTTGGTATGAAGCAAACTATGGTCATCTTGTAAATCTCGGTTAGGCGGATAATAATTGATTATGTAGTTTTCGAAAATTAATAATAAATAGACAGAAAATAAAGATAGAAATACTTATGTATATCATTGATGAGAATTTCAGATAAACGTATAGAGATGCTTTCGTCCCTCTGAACTTCTGCTTTCCTGCTATCTTCATCCAATCAGTCCTACTCATTTCCATGGCTGGCTTTATGTAAGGACATCACCATTGTCAATGGCTACTTTTAATCCTCTCTGGAAAATGGTCCGATGCGCTGTCACTGCATGGCTAATCGTCTGGAGGCATCACCGTGGTCAATGGCTGCATCCCATCCTCTTGTGAAAATGGTCCAAATGCTCTGTCACAGCACGGCTAATCATCTGAGGTTCTCGATCATACTGGAATAGGATTCACCCTCCTTTTGCGTCTATCACTACGCCCAGCACTCGCGATTTTGAAGTTCGTCACAGTCATTCAATCCCAGAATCCTACTCGGAATACCACAGACAAGGTTTAGACTTTCCGGATTCTCATGAATGCCGCCATCAATCTAGCTTATACCACGAAGATTCTGATTAAGAGATCCAAGAGATAATCATCCAATCTAAGGTGGAACGGAAGTGGTTGTCAGGCACGCGTTCGTGAGGGAATGATGATGATTGTCACGTTCATCACATTCATATTGAAGTACGAATGAATATCTTAGAAGCGGAATAAGTTGAATTGAATAGAAAAACAGTAGTACTTTGCATTAATTCATGAGGAACAGCAGAGCTCCACACCTTAATCTATGGAGTGCAGAAACTCTACCGTTGAAAAATACATAAGTGAATAGAGGGTAAGCATGGCCGAGTGGCCAGCCTCCCATGGGGTCTAGAGATCTAAAAATGATCAAAAGATGTCTAATACAATAGTAAAAAGTCCTATTTATACTAGACTAGCTACTAGGGTTTACAGAAATAAGTAATTGATGCATAAATCCACTTCCGGGGCCCACTTGGTGTGTGCTTGGGCTGAGCTTGAATGTTACACGTGCAGAGGCTCTTTCTGGAGTTGAACGCCAGGTTGTAACGTATTTCTGGCGTTCAACTCTGGTTCGTGACGTGTTTCTGGCGTTTAACTCCAGACAGCAGCGTAGAACTGGCGTTCAATGCCCATTTGCGTCATCTAAACTCGGCCAAAGTATGGACTATTATATATTGCTGGAAAGCCCTGGATGTCTACTTTCCAACGCAATTGGAATCACACCATTTTGAGTTCTGTAGCTCCAGAAAATCCACGTTGAGTGCAGGGAGGTCAGAATCCAACAGCATCAGCAGTCCTTCTTCAACCTCTGAATCTGATTTTTGCTCAAGTCCCTCAATTTCAGCCAGAAAATACCTGAAATCATAGAAAAATACACAAACTCATAGTAAAGTCCAGAAATGTGAATTTAACATAAAAACTAATAAAAACTTCCCTAGAAGTAACTAGATCCTACTAAAAACATACTAAAAACAATGCCAAAAAGCGTATAAATTATCCGCTCATCACCGTCCTCACTAAGCCGTCCTTATAGTGTCAAGTGAGCGTTACGTATCACCGTCCCCACTAGACACCTGGCACTAAGGTCCAAATAGCATTCAATTTCTTTTCAATCTTTGCTCTCTACTCTCCTGTGGTTGAGATCCCTTTAATTATCTCTCTTTCCTTTACTTTTCATTCTTCTTCTTTTCTTTCTCATCAAACCGAACTCAAAATATAACTTAAAACACAATCTCAAAAGATTGGATTTAAAACTTTATACTTTTCTTAATAAATCGAATTCAAAATAGAATAAATCTTTTCTTAGCTAAATAAATCTTAAATAATTTAATTTTTTCAAAACCAAATATTTTTAAAATAGCATTTCAAACAAAGTCTTAAATTTTATAAAATTTCGACAGCACCTTCCTTAAAACTCGGACTTAGCCACCCTTACAGGTTCCCCATTTTCAACAATTCACCAGCCCTTTTCTCAACAATTATCAAATCAGCGGAATTCTTAATAATCAACATATTTTATAGCCATATAATTTTTGGTAATTCTAAAATTATTCAAAAACCCTCAAAATTATTGCTTCAGTTAAGGAATCAATTTTAAGAAATCAGTTTAGAAATCCAAGCTCAATCTATTTTTGGTTCATCAAACCTTAATCTCCACAATTAACTTGTCTTTTTCTCAACAATGACCAAAACATCAGGGTTCTCAACCCATTCAGTTTAGTGACCAAGGTTATTGATAATATAACCAAAATTTACAAGCACTCATTCTCAATACTCAGGAAACAGTCAAAATCAAACCATCATCACAATAATTCCAAACCGAGCAGAAGCCTTAATCAATTTGACACTCAACACAATATTATTCAGTCAAATTAACATATCCAACAACCAATAATTCTCAAACAAGCTTGCAACAATATCCATCATCATCAAATAAATCTCAATTTCACAACTAAATCAAAAAATCAGCGTAACCAGGAATTCGAGTAATTAGTTACCTTCAAATAATTAAATCATTATTCACGAATCACAGGCTCAAATCAAAATCATTCACAATACCACACCAATCACAATTTCACAACCTCAATCCAAGCTTATCTCTATCAATTAATCACACAAAATGTTTATAAATTATTTGCAGTTACTCACTATACCTCATTGGCATTTCATGAATTAAAATAATTAATTTTGAAATAATCCCCTACCTGAACTCGTCGAAACTCGAAAGCTATACATGCAAGAATCGAATACCACATGCAAGAATCGAAGCTTAACCCTATCACAATAACGCCGTAGAATACTCATTCGCAATTAACAGAAATTGATATATCAAGGGTTTCAGAACAAAATACTCACTGTAACAAAAGGAACAAACAACAGAGCGGTGGCAGAAAGCTTCGACGGTGACCGAGCAGTGACGAATGACGGCGCACAACCCCGAACGGCGATGGCGACGGTCAACAAGGAGCACGGCGATGTCCTTTTTTCTTTTCTGCGTATGTGGGGTAATAGAAGAATGGGGAATGGCGGCTGAAGGTTTAAGGTAGGGCTGGGGTAAAATTAGGGTTTCAATTTGAGGATTAGGGTTTATTTTTGGGGAAAATATAAAATTAGGAACTTTTAGGCAAATTGGGATATAGTAATTTTAATTAAATTAGGGTATACAGTATTAATTAAAAATCTAATTTAATCTATTAAAATTACATTCAAAATATTATTTGCTTATCAATTTACTAATTGACGTTTAATCAAATATTCTAATTTAGAATTAGAAATAATATAATTAATTTTCTTTGTTTACAAAAATTTAGGTATTAAATTCTGAAAACTCAATTATTTAACTAAATTTTATAAAATTCTTATTCTTTTACAACTGTTAAGCTGTATAATTTAAATATAAAAAATTATTCAATAATTATAAAATTTAGTAAAATTTATAATTTAATTATCAAGACTTGATTTAATTAGCTTTAATAAAATAATTTCTGAAATTAAAGTCTTAAATGAATAAATAATTTAAAATTGATTCATAATAAGACTTTCGAAAAGTTCTGGGTCTTACAGATCGCTTGATTGATTATATTGGTTTCTTGATTGTGTTGGAGTCACCGAAAATTCTGATTTTTTGATTTATTTTATTAAATTGGTGTTTCTGAAATAATTTGAGACTTGAAAATGTTTTGATATTGGAAACGAGTTTAATTTATTGAATTATTGAGAATGCTGATTATTTTGATTTTTTATTTAGTTTGTTGAGTTGGTCGTTGTTGGACTGGTTTCTTGAAAATTGTTTTCGGATTATGATAGAACAATTTGAGATATTGAAATTGGTTTTGTTTGATTTATCAGAAATGATTTTGAGAATTGGAATCAATTTGAGATTCGGAATTGGTTTTGTTTGATTTATCGAAAATAATTTTGAGAACTGGAAATGATTTGAGATATTGGAATTGGTCTAATTTTGGAAATGATTTGAAAAGAGTTTGAGAAATGGTTTGGTTAGGACCCTTGAAGAGTGGCAAAGTCCGTATTTTAGGGAAGATGCTGCCAAAATTTTTATAAAAATTGGAGATTTGGTTTGAAGTGTTATTTAAAAAATTTTGGATTCAAGAATTATATTATTTGATTTCTATTTATTAAGAAAAGAAATGAATTATGTTTTGAGTTTTATTTATTTAAGAAAAGAATTATACCATTTTGAATTCGATTTATCAAGAAGAGAATTATGTTTCAAGTTTGATTCACTGAGAAAAGAATTATGTTTTGAAGTTGACTTATTAAGAGAAGACTTGTACTATTTTGAGTTCAATTTATTAAGAAAAGAACTATACAAGTTTGAGTTTGATTTATTCAGAAAGGAATTATCTTTTCAGTTTGATTTGATATGAAAAGACTCATGTTTGAGTTTTATTAAAGAATGATTTTTTTAGGGGTTTTGGTGAATTTACAGTATATAAATCTGATTGGTGAAGAAAAATGATTTTTGGGTCTCGAAAAATTATTGACCTTGAGAATGAAGTTAAAAGTGGGCTTTATGCAATTACTTCAAATCTGAGAGTTATGCTTTTGGGGATTTTCAAACAGAATTGAAAAATATATTATCGAGGTTAATTTGAGACTTTTGATTTGGTGAAAATGAGTTTTATTGAATTGATTTGAATTAAAGATGAGGTTGAGGATTCCATCTCTTGTTGCGATGGACAAGCTTGAGGTTGAGGATTCCCTCCCTTGTCACACCGAAAAGTTGGATAGAAGGTCAGGAATTCCCTTCGGTTCAATTCTGTATTCTTAATTCTAATTTTGGTTATGTTTGACTATGTTGTATTGAAATGAATTTTGGATTGATATGGTGAAGACAGTAGTTTTATCCCGCTCATGTATAGGCAAGTTAAGATTGAGAATTCTCTCTCTTGCTGTGATAGACAAGTTGAGGTTAAAGATTCCCTCTCTCGTTGTGGTGGGCAAGCGAGATTGAGAATTTCTTCTCTTGTTACATCGGGAAACTGAATGGAGAAGGTTGAAGATTCCCTTTGATTCAATTTCCGGTTGTGGTATGAACGAGTCAGGTTAAGGATTTTCTACCGTTATATCACAGTCTCTCTCTGATTGGGAGGTTGAGGATTCCCTCCTAGAAGGTGGTGCAGAATTTAAAGTCCACAAACTAACCGACAAGTGCACCGGGTCGTACCAAGTAGTACCTCAAGTGAACGAGGATCGATCCCACGAGGATTGATGGATCAAGCAACAATGGTCAAGTGATTGTCTTAGTCAGACAAATAGAAAATAGTGTTGAAGGTTCAAAAACATTAACAGTAAATTCAGAATATCAGAAAGCAAGCAGTAAACAAGTAGTGAATAATATATGGAGAAACAGTTAAGGCTTCAGAGTTATCTATTTTCCAGATTGACTTTTCTTACTAACTATTTTAATCATGCAAGATTTAATTCATGGCAACTATATGTGACTAAACCCTAATTCCTTAGACCTTTTTAGTCTCCTCTAACCTTCATCAACCGCCAATTCCTTGGTCACTCAATTCCAATTAGAGGGTAAAGTTCAATTCTAGTTATATGCCACAAAAATCCTAATTACCCAAATATAAGAGAATTATATGTCACGTATCCCGTTAAGTCCAGATAATTAGAAATTTAGGAGAAATTATTTTCAAGCTATTGTTCAAGTAAAGAGCTTTTCCAAGTTATACAAGAACTCAATTAGAACCAAGGTCATACTTCCGTTCCACGCAGATTCATAAAATAAAGAACAAAAACAATTCTTGAAATATAAATCAGTACATGAATTAAAATAGAAAAATAATAGTATCAATCCATACAATAGACAGAGCTCCTAACCTTAACAGTGGAGGTTTAGTTGCTCATGGTTCAGAGAGAAAACTAGGATTCTGTAAAACTGTAAAGTGCGGAATGAGGTAGAAGAGAAGAGAAGAGCCCGAAGAGCTGATTCTTTTTCCCTTTTATATCTAATCATAATTAATGTAAATTATAGTTTATAAAACTAAATAATATTTTTTCCTATTTTTAATTGAATTAAAGTTTAAATCAGAATAAATAAAGATCTTCGCAAGCCTTCAAGTGGAGCGTGGAAACCATGTGGTTCAGGGAGAGCTTGCGCCTAACTTGTGAGAAGCTGTGCCTTACTTGAGGTGGGCAGTGTGTGTTGGTGTGCATTGCTTGAACATTGGCGCCTTACTTGAGGTCTTCATGCGCCTAACTTGAAGTCAAAGGGCATTACTTGCGTGTTGTTGTTGTGCCTTGCGCCTAACTTGAGATTTCTCAAGTTAGGCGCAGCCTTGGCAGCGTTTCTTGGAGAGCTTTTCTTTGTCCTGGCGCCTAACTTGAGATTTCTCAAGTTAGGCGCCACCCTTACAGCATGCAATTGGTGGCTTATGTTCATCTTGGCGCCTAACTTGAGAAACCTCAAGTTAGGCGCCACCCTTGCAGAATAGATGGAGAAGAAGTATGGACTATTATATATCTTTGGAAAGCTCTGGAAGTTAGCTTTTCCAACGCCACTGAAATCACATCCATTGGACCTCTGTAGCTCGAGTTATTCAGGTTTGAGTGCAGAGAGGTCAGGGTTGATAGCATCATTCGCCTTCTTCTCTTTTTCTGTGGGAACTCCATCAAATCTAACCCAATGCTACCTAAAATAAATAGAATTGCACATGACTCAAAGTAGCATCCATAGTGGCTAAAAGATAATTAATTCTTGATTAAACTCAACAAATTGAATGCAAATTTACTAGGAAAAGATAGGAAAGATACTCACGCATCAGAAGGTTGATAATTCCCTTCGTGTAAAGAGACGATATCCGGGTTAGCTATATAACCGATAGATGAGCTCATTGGCCATAGAGCAGGCATGTATCATTTGCATTTGTGTATATTTTTTGGGTATGCATCTTATATTTGGCTTGCTTATTTGCATAATTGTATCTATATGCTAATTGAACTAATTTTTGTAACTGTTCTCTCTGTTTGTGTATTCCTTGTATTGTTTTAATTGTGCTTGAACAACTAAGAGATCCCTTATGCTGGCGGTGGTGACGCTGAGGATTGTTCCTGATGTGGTATTGGCTGAAATTGTTCTCTGAGTGTATTGCCTTGTACCGTTTGATGCCGGTAATTGATTCTGTTTTGAAACTGAGTATTGATGGTGATTTGATTTGAGTTGGGCTGGAGGCCGTGTTTTGACTTGATTTGGGCCGGAGGCTGTAACGAGATTTGATTATATGTTGGGTCGGAAGCTGAAATTGATTTATGTTATGATTTATTAATTGAGTTTTGAAATTTTTTTAACTAAAGAAGTGAACTTTGAATTTTTGGATAATTAATTATTAATGTTTTGAATATATTCATAAGATGAGCGATAATTACTACAGGTGAAATCAATTCTTTTCTTATACGTATCCTCTTATGACAATTCTTAAAAACTCTCTACTAAGAATCAGCGAGGACGATATTCTCACCCCTACAGATTTTCCTTGTCAGGACAGACGAAGAGTTTAAGAAGTTCCTTCTATGCATCTGATTGTGTTGTATATTGTTGTATATATTATAGTTTTTTCTCGCCTCTATTATTATATTTTGTAAGAGGGATAGGAGTTGTAATGATATGTATGCTTATACTATTTATAAGTTACTTGTATATGAAGTTTGGTATATTTGTGTGTGCATTCGTGCGTGCGTGCGTGCCTGCGTGTGTGTGTGATTGAATTTAGTTATATATGAATGTTTGATTAAGAAAAAGTATTTTTCAGGTTTCTAAAAGAAATCGACGATACCTTTCGAGTTAAAGGCTCATATCTTATTATTAAATATAAGGAAGTCGTCGTAATATTCTCACTATCAGATGGCACAGAAAGAAGCGTGACATTCTGACAGTAAGGGTGTTACACGTGACAGAAAGGCGACATCCCGAGGGAATGTGTTGGTTTGGCAGTTGAACCGACAAGTGATATCACGGCAAATAGTACAGACATTCATCATATGCATTCTTATTTGTTTGTATGGTTTGTTTACTTGCATTGTGCCAACTTGAATAAAATGTTTACCTGCTACTTGTATTACTTGCAGTATATGCTCCTTACTTATGTTTTACTTGCTTGCATCTATTTGTGTTTTCTGCTGGAATTGAGGTGACTCAGTAAGCGGTAACGATGGGATCGCATGGAGGATAGGTTGGCGAATGTTGTGGGATAGCGGTGTTCTGTATATTAGAAAAGCATTAAGCTAGATAACCCTTTTATGGTTTAAGTTTTTATTATAAGTTAAATCTTTATATTGGTTTGAAGTTCTAGGATTGCCTTTGACTTTCCGGAACTTTATATCTTATCTATTGGGCACTGTTATCATATTAAGAACCCCCAATTCTCATACCAGATGTTGTTGTTGTTTTCAGATGCAGGTCGCAACCCACCTTGGTGAGTTTACGGATGGTGACAGAGTATATGATGACTCATTTTTGTCTTTTGTTTATTTTTCTATAGTTATTCTCTCAATTTTGATTATTATATTTTGTTACCTTAGAGGCTTAAACATTGAGAGACAGGATGTATCTGTTTTAACTTTTAAAACTCTATTGTATCTGTTCTAACTAGTCGGCCTAAACTTCACAGGCTGTGACTAGATTTCTTTTGGATATATATATATACCTATAACTTTGTATATCGTGCCTTTGCACTTTAGTTATCGTGTGTGAACGTTTCACGCTTTGTATCTTTGTTTTATCCGTCTTTGATCCTATATTCCTTCATCGGGCTTCTAGTCTTAATATTCCTTGATTATATAATGTTGTATTGAGCTTTAAAATTGTCGTGATGCTTTGTCATTCTTTGCTTTACGGCTAGAAGTAAGGCTTAAGGTGATAGGGTATTACAGGTAATTTCGTCGATAGCCAAAAATCTGTCTGTAATAAGCAATTTTCTAGTTGTGATAAACTTACGAGAGAATGACATTTTATCTAAATTTATTAATATCAAAACTCACAAACAATAGATAATATAAATAAATATAAATAGATAGATAAATAATAGATGTTATGAACTTTTAAGTTTTTTAATTTTTAAAATAGAGAATTAAGATTGATTTAATTAATAAAAATTGTCTTACTTAATAAGAATAAATCCTTATTTAAATAGGAGATAAAAATACACTTAATCTATCTCAAGTTTTTTTTTTTTTCAGAATTTACATTTTTTTTCTATTTAAGAGTTTTTACATTGATTAATGGGTTAATTCATCAAGGTTCAAACTCAGGTGCAGCGTATTAAGAGACACATGAATAACCATTTGAGCTAAACCTCAGCTACATTCGTGACACTTATTTAAGTAAACCAGTGTACTAACTACTAAATCAACCCAACTTAGTTTACTTATTTATTTATTTATTTATTTTTGTCGGTGGATTGGACAAACCCCAATCCTAGGTACCCCAATGGATTGGATAACTCTAAATTCTAGGTACACTTAGTTTACTTATTCAATGTGATTTAATTGTTTTTTTTTTTTTTTTTTTTTTTTGAGACAAGGATATGTTAATTTTTTATTTTTTTTGGTATAATGGATCAAGGATTTAACCTTGTTTATGGGTGAAGACAAAAGAAAGGGAATAGCAGGCCACACGGTCCGGCCCACGTCCATACGGATACTTTGAGGGAACCCAAAGGTGGTCATGAATTGGGCTTCAGGAAGGCGATAGAGGTGGATTGGTCGGCACTCATCACTCCGCAAAACATAGCATGATATTTTCCCCCTTGAGTCACTAAGATCTTTTTATGTTGTTCACTTGTTTGTGTTTGATACAAGTTGAAGACTTGAACTATCCTTTGGTTCGCTTTTGCTCCTCTATCACATTCCATTATTCTCAATATCTCTGCACAATCTGCATATATTAATCCACCTAATGCGATATTTGCTCTCAGGCTACTCAACACTCAACAACACTCTGTATATATAGTGACAATTTCAGAAGCATGGAATCCGCCAAAACAATGTTTATTACATCTCCACCCTTCCCTCCAAGAACTCTCCTTTCTTCTACCTCTTCGGCTTCAGGTCCACTTCCTACACTTGTTTCTTTTTTACTTCAGGACAGGGTTTATTTTACACATACATAATTTGTTGAATTTTGAGGGAAAAAGAAAAGAAAGCTTTTGTTTTTTGCCCCCAATTTGTGTGTCTGAGTTGAAGTTGGCACCTACAGTTCTGATGCTTCATGAACAAGCTGCACCTTTAGTTGCTTCTTGGTCTTCAAGTTTTGCTGCTCAGCATTTTCCTACCTCTGTTCTCTCGCAAGAGCAGCGTGATGAGTATAAGCCTCTGCTTCACTTGTATAAGGAAGATAAGAACTCTCAGGTTCAAATTTTGTTCGTTCATTAACTCTATTTACCCTAGTTTCGGACGAAACTCTAGTCTTGTTGTATGTAGTGACCTCATTTATTGTGCAAGTTTTCGATTAATCTCGCCTATGCTTTACTAAAGGTTACATCAAATACAAGAAATGTGGATACGGGCTTGGTCCGCGATAATGATAGCAATGATAATGCTGATCAGTTAGTGCATCACTTTAGGCAGCAGTTGCAACTCTGGTCACATTTGCAGAATGTGTAAGATACACTGAATCGTACTTATCGGCCTCGATTGCTAATTAGAACTCTTGTACACCAAAGTTGTCTCATTATAGTGTGTGTGTGTGTGCACGTGTGCGTGTATCGTATATTGTAGATTGAAATCCTCAACAGGGGAAACTGCTGCGGCTTCATCTCTGCAGCCCGAAAGAGTTGATTCAGATAGACCTGCAGATGGTTTGCAATTTGATGCAGTATCCCTCTCTAAGCAAGCTCTGTCGGCCGCAAAACAAGCAGCATTAGTGGCTGAAGAGATGAAAATGATTGAAGATGACGAAGATGATGATCCACTTCCTCTTGGGTTAGTTCCACTTCTATCTTTGTGATAATTAATTTGTTTTGAGAATAACACCTATAATATGCCTTTTCAGTCTGGCTTCCACAAGCTTAGCTGACACTTCAATTGGAAAGAATAAAATTGTGCGGTCAAGAAGGCTTCTAGAAAGGAGATTGAAGCAAAGAAAAGTTTCAAAATCAAAATTTCTTGATGAAGAAAGTTATCTTGCAAGAAAATCAGACCTACAGGGAAGGCTACAAGTAGAAAAGAAGATAAAGGAAGGATTCGATCAAAATGATCCCCTGCGCTTGTTCTTGTGGGGTCCTGAGACAAAGAAACTTTTGACCTCTGAAGAAGAGTCTCAATTGTTTGTTCAGCTACAGGTGTGACTCGACATTCCATATGAACTTTAAATTCATGGCATGCACTATTGAAGATATTTGTTTGCTCTAATGTGGAAGAATATGTAACAGGATTTTCTGAGATTAGAAGAAGTAAAGATCAGGCTCCAATCTCAATTTGGACGGGAACCAACTTTGATTGAATGGGCTGAAGGTGTGGGTCTTAGCTGCCATGCCCTGCAGACACAGATCCATCATGGTAACATAATCAGAGGAAAGATAATTAATGCCAATTTACGGATGGTTGTTCATATTGCTAAACAGTATCAGGGTCGTGGTCTCAGTCTTCAGGACTTATTGCAGGTAGCCTCAATCTTCTTATATATGTACTCTCTACACTGTTTATTCTCAGAATAACATTATTAGCATCTACATAGTTGATGTTTCATTTCTGGTGCTGTTTTTAGGAGGGAAGTATGGGACTTATGAAGAGTGTTGAAAGGTTTAAACCTCGAGTTGGTTGCCGGTTTGGTACCTATGCATACTGGTGGATAAGGCAAACAATTAGAAAGGCCATATTTCTACATTCCAGGTCAATCCGTCTGCCGGTAAAAATTGTTATTTCTCTGTATTCTTGTTAGTTAAAATTAAGCGTCCTTCTGCAGCGTCAGTATTTCAGGAATTCACTTTCTGTTGACAGATGATATTTTTCTTAGGGCGGAGAATTGATGTCATTATATTGCTCCTTTGTTTTTATTAGTAGGTTTGTTATTTATAAAGCAAACATCAATTCTATTTCGAGGTAACACGTAGTCTGTGCAAAATCTTCAGGAGAGTTTATATACCCTTTTGGGCAAGGTCATGGAAGCAAAGAAATTATTCATTCAAGAAGGAAATCTTCACCCCAGTAAAGAAGAATTAGCAGAAAGGGTAGGAATTACCGTAGAAAAGTTTGAAAAGTTGTTATTTTCTGCAAGAATACCAATATCAATGCAGCAACCTGTGTGGGCAGACCAAGATACAACTTACCAGGTAGGGTACTCAAGTAAAGTAAATGTGATTTTCCCCTTGATATGGTATAATTTCGTAGATCTATTAAATGAAACAATGCAAAAATATTCTTTATCAATGTTTAGAACTGCTGACAGGCTCTTCTATTTTCCATTTAAATCGCTAAGTATATGTATCGAGTCTTTTTCTGCCAATAATTGTATAAGCAAATTTGTTGAAATATAATTGCTAAGAATTGAGAACGTAATATACTGCTAATAATCTTGAATATCCATAGTTATTGCATTTTGCTGTGTGGTCGAAGGGAACAGGAGCAACACCCTGCAGGTTTTTAAAGGTGTAATGGAGATTGTAGATCAGATGACATCAGAACAATTCAGTAAAAGATAGCAGTGTGCTTCAGTTTAGCTTTTGAACTCATTGCTTGGGTGGTTGGTTTTGTAAACCAAGCCAATCTATATGACAATTGTTTCTCACAACATTGTAGTCTATGTTGATCATTTACATTATTACTTTTTTTTTTTCAAGTTGTTAATATGTCCCACTTCGGTCTAACGGTTTTCATTGGCCCATGGAGGCTGCTGACTGTCCAAAATTCTCTTGCATTTATCAAAATAGCCAATCATTTTTTGGAGGGAGGGGGGAATTTGGAATTACAAGATCCTATTTGTGTTTTCCATATGATTGTTTAATTGTTTTGTTAGGAACTCTATTGGCATGCTAGATTAATTCAAAACTTCTGCCATGCTTGTCTTGGATGCTCTGGGATTAGTATTGATGAACACTCCGCCTTTTCAGTTTATCATAATGCAAATGTTCCAAGGTTAATAGTCTATGACCTTTTTCTTATATATGCAGGAAATTACTGCAGATAGTGCAATTGAGATCCCAGGCTTGAGTGTCGAAAAAGAGCTTATGAGGAGGCACGTGCGCAACCTCCTAAGCATCTTAAGCCCAAAGGAGAAGAGGATAGTCAGTCTAAGATTTGGTATCGAGGATGGCCGCGAGAAATCTCTGCAAGAAATTGGAAACGTACTTGGTTTGACAAAGGAGAGGGTCCGACAGTTGGAGAGCCGAGCACTGAAGAAGCTCAAGCAGTGCCTTGAGAGCGAAGGACTTCATGCATATATGGACTTGATTGTATAGTGATAGTATAGTACTTGTGTATACACCAAGGTTATGCCAATTCATCTTACTTTGCTTTAAGTACAAAAGCAGTGACTATTTGAAGGAAAATCTTCACACTCAGCCATGGTAATTGAGGATGGAACTGCATGACCAACCAAAGAACTTGTACTGTTGTAAGAAAGAAAATTCAAGTAAAAAAGAAAAGAATGAATATGGTTGATTTATATGCACACTCAGATAATTGGTGTTTGTTTTCATTATTTTCTACAGATTTTGTTTTGTTCATTTAGTTTTATTGGCATTAACGATAACATTGTTCTCAGGATTTTTTTTTTCGGTCATACAAGCATACTCACTTGTTCTCAGGAATTTTGAAACTGGCTCCTCAATGAGTACTATCGGCAAGTTCTTTTCTCTCTGCTACCAACCAAGCGCATATCGTGTTGTTCACTTCGTTAGAGATCCCCCACCCCCAATAGAAATGAGACTGCCTGAGGAAGACTATTCAATTTTCATTTTTTCTGTTCTCACGGTATTTACTGGCCAATCGGTTATTACATGACATAAAACGAGATTTAAACTCTCAATATTTACTTAAATAGAAGAATATTTTCATAAAAAAAAATTAATTTATCAGATGTATTAGATTACTTATCTAGACTAAATTGACTTAACTATCGGATTCTATTATTTTTCATGAAGTACCAAATTCTTATCCATATTGTTTGACAACCACTCATTTATCGTTTTTTATTATATTTCTTTCACTTTTTAAAAATTATTTTGTAGTAATAAATTAATGTAGAAAAAGAATTACTCTTAATAATATATATAAGAATTACACTTTTTTGAACTAATGAGATTTGTAAGCGCCACTTTTGAACCAAGTGTTTGCAGAAGGATGATTCCGTACAAGAAAAGCAAGGAAAATACTGTTAGCGATAATTGAATAATTGATACATCCACGTAAACCAAGTGCAAAATAACATTTAAAGGAGAAAAATATGCATTTAAAGTGAGATGCCCAAGTGGTTTGCAGCCAAATAGTACTACTTGGCTTAAAAAGAAATACTATATACATAAAAAAACATACTATATAAATACATATATTATTTAATTTATTTTTAATATATTTTATATAAATAAGTAATTTTTAGTATATACCAAACATAATTAATTTGACTTATTTCTTATATTTCATTCTCGTTATGAAATGGGGCTAAATTAGTCTATCATTCTAGCTAGGATAATCTATTATTTATTTGAAATTAATAAACTTTCTTCTATTTTTTTATCTATATATCTCTTTTTTTCTAATCTTTCTACTCTATAATATACATAATTTATAATGTTTATTTTTTTAACTAATTTGATAAATCAAAATATATCATGCGACATTTTTTAATTAGAATTAAAATAAAATATTTTTTTAAAAATTAACAAACTCTCTCTTTTCTTCTTTTTTACCTTTCTCTCTTTTCTCTCTCATTCTCTATTTCTTTCTACGTTTCTATTCTACAAAAAATAAAATTAATAAAGTAATATAATTCAAATAAATTCATAAAACTATAAGAAACACATTAAATTTATAATTAAATATAATTAAAAAATAATCTCATAATATTTATTCACATAAAAAATATAATATTATTATATACATATTTTTTTATTTTTTTATTTAGTTTCAGATTTTTACCACTTATCTTTTATTTCAATCTACATTTTTATTTCGATTCTTTCAAATATTTATTACATATAATTTCGAGAAATACCAGTGTTATGATTAATAATTAGAATTAAGATTCAATTGTTTCAAAAAAATTTTAAATTAATTTTATAACTATCAATATAAATATTTTTATATTAATATCTAATTATATTTTTATATATAAAGAGAGAAAAATTATTATTTTTAAATATCAAGTCTGAAAATTAATTAATTTTATTTGTACAACAGACTTAATACATAATCAAAGATAAAAATATACACATTAAATTATTTTAAATTTTAGATAATAAATATTAAAATTAACTATTAGTAAAAAATTAAACTCTTTTACATAAAACTAATAACTAAAAAACTTATTGGAATCCTTACCTTAACTGATAGAAACTTTTATCTCTACAATCTTTTTATAAAAATAGTTTAATTTTATAAATCTTTTCTGTCATAATTTATAATGTCAAGACAAAATCAACGCATTTTCAAAAAATTTACATTCTCGGACAAAAACACTAGTATTTACAAATTACAAACTGTAAAAATACTAAACCAACCAAAAGGTATGCATGATGAAGACTCCCATGGGAAAAGGCATCCTCAAACCCACTAAAAAGGCTTTGCAAAAAAAAAAAAACATATGTCCCTTGAAGTGGACCTATGCCTAATTAACTTGTTAACGTCACCAAACATAACACAAAACCTGCTTAATTTGTGCACCTCACTTTCTTGTCAAATAATCCCCCACCAATATCGTTATCTCTTTGGCAAAAAACACAAGTTTGGGTGCAAGTTTCTTAATCCGACTATGGCTATCAAAACGGTTGAATGCATGCTTGCAAAGGAACACACTGACCCAAATGAAGCAATGATTAAGTTAGTAAAACTTGTATCTTTCTCATTTTATGCAATGGAATTAGCACATGAAGGTAGAAGAGTAATTCGAAGAAGCCAAAATATAATAAGGAACCGTTCTATAGACATATATTATTACAACTTGCAAGCGTGACCATACATATTGTTTCATCGATGAGAATTTCATGTCACGGTTTCCACAAACAATGTTGCAACATTATTAAGAAAAGGAAAAGAAGAAAAAGAAAAAGAAAAGTTGCATTATGCTTGTATGTCACTAGATTCTAAGAGCAAAAAACAATATCATTAGGGGTATCATATAGGCACTCTAAATATCCAGTTTTTGCTATCTCTATCCATTTTATTGCATATGCAAGGCGTATACATTTGCTGGGCCACCATTTGTATCTTTCCTAGTTGGCAAAAAGGATTAGTACTTAGGACTCCATTAACAATTTAGCCCTTTGATCCAAGAATTCTAAGTCACTACTACTATTATAAGGAAGGGTTATAGTTGTCATCGATCCATAAAATAAAGTATATTGTATGTCATCTAACTAGGTTTTTTGTTTTCATAATTATTTAAATAGAGAAAGTATACTAAACTAATATTCCTCAAACAATATTATAGCTAATATTTATCACTTAAAATTGAACATTAAAAAAAACCTCTAAAACTAAATATAATTAAAACATCCAAAAGTCAAATAAAAAATTATTTGAAAGTCAAACAAAATAAAACTAAAATTTAGGGTATAGAATTCATGATATAGGGTTTGGAATATAAGGTGGTCAGAGGTAGCGGTAGTGGTTGAGATAGTCGACGACGGTGGTCGGTCAAAGTTGGTAGTTGGTTGGGGACGGTGGTCGCCGACTTGGTGGTAGTGATAAAATTACGATGGTGAAAGAAAAAAAATAAAAAGATAAAAGTTAATTGAAGATAAATGATTTTTTTTTTATATTGGTTGAAATTAACTGATTAGTTATTGATTTTCTAATTCTATTCATTTAAATAATAATGGTTAATATCAATGATAATCACTCAAATAACTATTTTTTATTGATGATAATATAAAAAAAATATTTATTCTAATTTAATCTTACCAGAAATACGTTATTGTCAAATTTGACATTAAATGCTTGTCTTGCATGTGATATTTATTTCCTATGAAACATTTCAACATAGTCCAACATCAAGAACCAAGAGTACTAACATAAGAATTTACCCTTTTCAGAAAAAAAAAAAAAAAAAAAAAAGAGCTCACACAGAACATTAAGTAGCACAAAATTTAGTCCATAATCTTTATATAGGAAATCCATGATTATACTTAATAAGATGACCTTTTATTTTTACGTTTTTTCTGGCATTTTGGTTGTGAATGAGATTAATATAGTATAATATCAAGGAAGGTAAAATATATAGCAACGTTGGCCCATTCCATTTACATATAGTTTTTTTTTTCTCTGACAACTTGTGGGATTGGAATAGTAACACAGTCCATAGTCCATACTTGATCTAGAAGACCCAGAATTGATTACCCAAATAGACATAAATATATATCTCTCTATCTATATCTCTATTCTTTTGCTATATAAACACCTTTGTGGAAGCAGAGAGCAGTAGTAGTACTACACACAAGAACATAAAATAAATTCACTTCATTTCATTCATGTAATGGCAGTGAAAGAAAGTAACACAGGCCAAAACCAAAATAATAACAATAATAATACAAGTAGTAATCAGCAGAAGCAAGAACAAGAAGGTTGTGATCCTTGCAAGTCTTTTGGGCAGAAGTGTAGCCACCTTGTGAAGAAGCAGAGAGCCAAATTCTACATTCTACGCCGCTGCGTCGCCATGCTTTTGTGCTGGCACGAGCGTGCCGACCACTGAAGATTCTCAACTCAATTCAGAGCAGGGAGTAGAGCAGTTAATTGGTCAAGTATCATCGTCTTTTAATTTCTTTTTACCCTTTTATTGTGATCATTATTATAAGATTTGTGGAACATAAAATTGGGTACTATGCCATAATAGTAGACAATGTTACTTTTTATGATTGATTCCTTATCGAACTACATTGTTCTGTGTGTAATTAATTATGTGCAGCTAACATGTGAGGAAGCGGGTAAGATCCGTTTCAACTCTCAGAATTATTGCTGAGTAGATCTCCCTTCATGTCTTACAGTTTTATTATTCTCAGCTCAAAGGCTTCACTCATATCAGATTCTGAATTACAAAGTTATATATGAGAATATAAAGGTTTTTCAATTTAATTTTAAGTTTTACTTCATGAGGCAGAATTATGGTGCATAAAGTAACATTATTGCCTTTTCTATAAACTCAGATAGACCCCCCATTTTTTCAGGTGGGTTTCCTTACAATTAATTAATGTCCTAAGGACAAGATTCTAACTTTTTGAATCTTAATTTCTTGGCCCCTCTCATCTGTGTTTCTCTAGTGCATATTTCTCGTGGAAGAGTAGGCAGTGACTAATTACTAGAAATTTATTTTAGGGGAAAATAAAATAAAATAAAAAAATATACTTGAAAGAAACCCTACTTTGAATTGTGAAATTATTATAGGTGTCTGAATTTAATTTTGATACACTGATAATGTAAAGTATATACATATAACTTTTATAAAGAAAAGGGTTACAACTTGGCACTTGCTGGTTCAGTGAGAGTAGGATGGAGCAGAGAGCTTCAAAATTCAATAATATAAAAGTATTATTATTATTATTTAAAAATTAAATATTTGGATTAAAAATTGTAACTTGTTTTATGCAACAAATAATCATCGTAATAATGCATTACACACCTTCAAAATCAAATATGATTTGTCAATTTTTCAAAAGCATCTAATCACAATGGTCCTTGTGCTAAGGAAACATGAGACAATGTAGATCAAATCTCAAATTTTCATTTAATTTCTTCGGTCCATATAACTTTTTGAACCCTTTATTTTCTATATAACACCTTGTATCCCCAAATCCCACACCATTTACTTTAATAATAATGATATCATATAGGTTAAACGTGTTTGGATCCAAGCAACAAATGAGAGAATTCAACACTCAAGAATTAAACTAGAAAGTTGGAAAATTAATTTAAAATATTATATTATTTTGTTAAGTTATGTTATTAATGATTTTGTCTTTGATAGACCGTAGGAGAATCTTGGATCTTGATGGTCATTAATAATAAAAAAACTTACGAATAATAGAATTATACTTCTATCTTTATTTCGAACATTTTCCTTTTAAAATCTCTTGTTTTTTTTTTTTTTTCATTGAAAACCATAATTTTTAACGTATAAGATGCTCTGCTTCTTACGTGTTAAATTCAGTATTTAACTCTTTATGCTGTTGATTATACTTTCTTATTTTTATCACTTTTCAATTACTACATATTATCTTATGGAAGAAAAATTAGACGAGAAAAACACCAAGCAAATATGGTTGTTCATTCTCCAGTCAACAATTATAGACAACTCTCTCAAAACTATCATTCTTTGACCAGTTTTGGGAATAAAAGAGTAGTAGTTACAAATAGCACCAAATTATTTCTACTATTATGGTCCTACAAAACTCATAAGTTTATTTTTCTTCATTTCTAGGATGAACACAATTCTTATAGTAAAAAAAAAAGATATTTTACATGTAATTGTTTTTAAATATTAAAATATAAATATAATTAATTACAAAACCAGTAATAAAATAGTTCAATTTCAACCATTCGTTCATCATGGTTCATCAAAACTCAAAAGACTTAAAATAGTCTTTGACCCATTTGGTAAGTAGTATGTATGAGGCTGAACATTTGCAACACAAGAAACGACAAAGCTAAGCGTAGAGAAAAAGGTTTATGGCAATAAAGATTTGATTCGATTTGACGTGGGTGAAACTGGAACACACATGGTTGCCCAATTGCAATTAGTGAAACTTGTTCGTAGCAATTCAGTACTTTTTCTTTCGTTTATTAATTATCTTTTTAGTTAATATTGCAAATTTTTTATTATTTTTAATTTAAATTTAAAAATATTAATAACAAAAATGAATTCCAAACTTGTAAAGAGCATTTATGTGGCCTGTGGGAACACATAATTCTCATTTGAAGCGAAATAGTGACAGAGTGACTCAGCATGAAACTAAATGTTCTGTGTCGTTGCTTTCTCAAAATTCTTCATCCAAACTGTTTTCCCACTCTATTCTTCTACCATGAAACTTCATAGAAATTTCCACATCTCAATTAATATATATGAGGAAGAGATTAACATATTCACTTATTTTAGGGAAATATGCTTGCAGTACACCCAATTCACTATTTCTGATTTTCACTATTCACTTCAATTATTTGCATATCTTAGTTGCCTAACTTTCTTAAGATTTTTTTTTTCGAGCTACCTCACTAAATTGCTCAGGAAAATAACAGATTGACGCCCTAGGACGTTGAATAAATGGCCGTTGGGTCTGTTAGAGAAAGTGATGAGGGTTTGAATAAACAATTTTGCTATTTCAACAACCAACACAAACAATTAGACATACTGTTGACTCTGTATGGTCTATGTGAAAACACATTTGGTGCCATTGTTGCTCCACGCACTCCGTGGGTGTCACACGAGCGATTCCCAATTACTTTCAATAAAACTCTTAAATGGTAATTTAGTTAAACATGTAAAATTAATAAATTATCTAATACTTTTTAACTATCTACTTTTAAACGAAAACAACTGTACGTAAATTTTACTATGAGTTTTGAAAAGTTTATACAATTTAATTTTAATGCACCGATAGATATAAAAAAAAACTTTACATATATATTTAATTACATATCATAATTTAATAACTATTTTCAACAATTAATACGTGAATAGTTATTTAAACAAATGCATATAAATAAAGCACTATATAAAGTGTTTTATAGTTCGATACATTAAAATTAAACTCCAGCTTATAAATATAAAAGATTTGTCACTATTTAAATTATCTTTTGGGATTGAGTTAGACCCGCTCAATTCAAATATAATATATATACAACTATAGTGAATTCTTATTCTACCATATGTATGATCGATTATCTAGATCAAACGAGATTATCATTGAGTCCTATATTATGTTAATCTAGTATATGTATGAAAAAATAAATCCTCTGCTAAAAATGACATCATATAATGTATCAACATAAAAGTCTTACAATTTATCATTAATTTTATAAAAAAAAAAAATATACTTCCTTTAAAATTATATTTTAATTTCAAGTTAGGTCGAATCAAATAAACTTGAAGTAGAACACTCTTAAATGGAGAACACCGGGACGCAATCCAAAAAGGTTTTGGGGTCATTCTAGGTTTTCAGGTTGAAGCAAATTGTGAACAGTAGTTGAACTCCCTTAATAGAATTATGAATGGAGAAATATGGTTGGTGAAGTATAGAATATACGTAGTATATAAAGTATATGAATTGGGTCATATAGATAGCACATATTCTAACAATACATAAAGCAAGACTAAAATGAGAAGGTAAACTTTGGTTCGCATGATGAAACATGAGTAGAAGAGTAATACAAGGAATATGGGTTAATGTACTGAATTTGGCATGAGTTGGTGATGTGAATAAAAGTAGTTGATGAATGATGACAATGCCTAATAGTTACTATATAAGCATTGCATTGCATAGGGCATCATAGTTGGGGGATGTGGGCCAACAAAACTAGTGTGCTGAACCGACAGCAAGAATCACAATGAAAAAATAAAAAGACATTTTTGGATAGACACAATTCTAACACTTTATAACACAAAAGGGGAAAAAAATCATTAACTTTATTTTAAGGTGAAATAGTAGGGGAATAAATCATTTTCGTAACTAAGTTTAATTAAAATTGTTTTTATGTGTCTTCTTTTTCTCTTACTTTTTTAGTTAAATTTTTTTATTATTAATTCTTAAGCTATTGAACTAACTTAATTGAATTTGTTATTAAATAACTTGATCATATAACATCACTGATATATATTAAAAAAATTATATCATATCAAATTTTCGTGAGTTTGTATAAATATGTAAGCGTTAGAATTGGACATAAAAAAATAAAAACAATAAAAATAAAAGAGAAAAAGGGGGTGTGTGTTGTGGCAAGCTGGTTCCCTGAGGCTCGTGCGGCCCTCTCTGGTGAGTGGGCTCTCATTTTGTTTTTGGGGTCCACTCACTCACCCACCCACTCCATTTCCTCTTCTACTGCTTCAACCTTCATTTAATTTGCATGTTACCCCCATTCTCAATTCAATAGCTATAATATAATTGAAACTTGAAAGAGGTTAATTTTGATATATATAATGATATTCTGTTATTTCATTTAATTGCATTCATGATTTTAGATAATATTATTTATAATAAATTTAAAAAATAAAATTTTTTATTGAATATATGTATAAATAAATTCTTTTATACTCACAAATTAAACCCCAATTCAAATCCGATCCCTTTTAGTCTAAAAGTAGCTTTTTGTGAAAATATTATAAAATTCTTCTATGATTTATCTTGAGTAATATGTAACAATGCTAACGTTATTTCTATATGGCTTCATGGTAGTTTGTAACAATTATTTTGGATATCATATATATATATATACCAAAATTAATGCAATAAAACTTTTTTTTACCAAAATTTACATAAAAGAAAATTATAGAAATCAAATCAAAAAATATAATTTTCTAATAAATATATTATATAAAAATAGTCTAAATCTAAATGATTAGCAATTTTTTAACCAGCATAGAGCTAACAATTTCACTTTTCATCTTTCACAAAAGAAAGACAACATACTTGTTTGTTTGATTTTCTTGTTTTTCCTTATAAAGATTACATGTTGACTACTGAACTGGTAGCCATTAACATCGCTCTATATTATATATAACGGTTTATTTTTCCTCTTTATTTGTGAATTATATATATATATATATAAGACTTTTATTAAATATAATGAGTTTAATCTGAAAATTATGATGACAAAGTAAATAGTTTTATACAGTGCAGTTATATTTCTGTGTTTAAATAATTTTTAAATAATAAAATTAAAAATAATTATTTTTACTAATGTGATAATATACTATTTAAATATTATGACTTATTGTCTTTGTAAAGCGTTTTTTATACTGCATGGAAAAAAGATTCTAATATAATAATATATAATGAAAAAAAAAAGAAGGAAATGATGAGTAGCTAGCATGGTTTTCCCTGCCTCATGGACTCCTCCCACTCCCAGCGATGTTTTCAAGTACATGCATCGTGCAAAAGTAGATTCCCCAATATTCAAACTTCAACTTCTATTATTTGTATTATTGAAGATAATTATTGGTCAAAATGATTTTAAGAGTGCAAAGAGCGCTAGTGACCTAGTTCAATTTTATGTGAAAATTCTACAGGTAGATGTTAGGACCATTGGAGTCATACGGTGCACGTGCTTTGCCACAATAATCTACATTATCATATTACTAAGAATAATCCAATTTAATTCTGCCACATATAACTTGACTGAATAGGTAGAGATTTAATTAATAAGAGTAAAGTATCTTTTTCTCTAAATTTTGTAAAAGAAATTTTAAAATATTTTTAAATTTTATTTTATTTTAATTTTATTCTTAAATTTTTCAGTTTATATTAATTGTATTCTTAATGGCTAAATTTTTAAAAATTTAAAATTAATTCAACTATAATACTTGATAACTACTAAAATTTAGCAACAAAACTTTGTGTTTGGCTAATTAATTTCCATAGCTGAACTTTTCCATTCTTATTAGGATTCATGCATGTTCAAGATCTATGATTAAAAACTGATCAAAATATTTATAAACTTAATCAACTTCACATTAGTTTCTATTGGAGAAAGGATTAAAATAGAAGAAAAGATTAGCTTTCAAAAATCAGGAGAAGCTTATCGAGAAAATAAGATAGTTAGTTAGTTGGTTTTGTTATTGATGAGCTAAGCTAGTAGTTAGGAGAATATGGTTATAAATAGAATACAATTCAGTTCAATAAATTATCAATTCAATTATTATTTTTTATGCTCATCGTTCTGTTTTAATAACTACACTTGATTTGTGCAATTCTGCAAACTCTCAGCATTTTGTTTCTCTTTAATAACTACACTTGAAAAATCATTTGCCTCTCTTGCTGCAGCATAGAGAAAGCAGGCTTCATAATCACGCATAAACCATATTTACATCGATCCATGCAATCGCAACTTGGAATCGTCTTGAATTCCTCTAATTCTTTCTATATGTGAAATAGGAGGTTGCGGATAACTCTCCTTCTTTGGTCAAAAACCTCTCTTCCTGTAATTTAGCTATGCGAAAAAAGATCATATTAATATAATCTCTGACTCAAATCTTTTCATATTCCAGCAGCAACATACGCCATAAAACACTTCCTAAGATTTCAGAACTAACGAAAGCATGAAGTCAAGACAAAACAAAAAGACTTACATTTGTCCCATCCCTCAATATGTAGCATCATTTTTTCTGTCCAAGGTACTGGACCATCGACAAACTTGAGCTTGCTCTTGGTTTTCACGGACAACCACATTGATCTAGACCAGGAATGGTAATTCTCATTATTAAGAGGAATTGTAGTCAGAGATATACTTGGACTCTTTCAAATCTAAGAAAAATACTAAAAGAAAAACGCTGATTACTATTGGATTTATCGTCAGATTTTTTAAATATATTCGACAGTAATCAATTTATTGTTGAATATACTATTGAAAATAATCAGACGGTATAAATCTTGCTGATAAATTTTTATCATTAGATTTATTTTGTCTAATGGTAATTATCGTCAAATTTTATAACGGATTACCAACTAATGAAACAAATTGGTTACTGTTAAATTTTTCTGACCATATTGTTAGCGCCAAAACATGTTTCGCATCAAGTTATCGTCGGATTATTCCTACAGTAATTCCGACGATAATATCATTTTATTATTTTTTTTTTTGAAATTTGAAATGAGTGGTCAATTTTAATTTTAAATTTATTTTTTTCAAGCAATTATTAGTGGTCAATTCATAAATAACGAAGAATTTTTATTTAAAATAAATAAATAATACAATGTACAAATTAAATAAAAGTCAAGTACACCAAATAAATGTATGAAATAATAAAACAAAACCTATGGTCCTACTAAGGCGGCGGAGAAAAGAGTGATGTCTGTATCCCACTAGTAGGGCTGATGCCAGCGGTGTGCATCTG
Organism: Arachis hypogaea; assembly: GCF_003086295.3. NCBI lineage: Eukaryota > Viridiplantae > Streptophyta > Magnoliopsida > Fabales > Fabaceae > Arachis > Arachis hypogaea. Next base: position 44,663,617 of record NC_092051.1, read on the forward strand.
AGCTTAGTAGACCTCCCTCTGCTGCTCCATTCGCTGAAGTCGTTCCACCTGCTCCCTCCACTCCAGCCTGAGGTCATCCATGTTCGTCACGTGTGTGAGGATCTCCTGATACTTCTCTCGAGTCTCAATCAGCTCCTGAGCCTGTTCGTGAAGGCTCTGGGTGAGCTTCTGCACTTGCAGCCTCAAATCAATGCCTTCTTTGAGATCGATGGCTCGAATGGTGGCATAGGCGGACGATGGGCTCAACGTGGAGGTACGGAGGCTGTTAGCAAAGAAAGACCCCAGCCTGTATATGCGGTTCTTGTACATCTCCCGCCAAACCGCATCGGGATCGACGACTGAAATAGCAATGCCACTAGTGTCCTCCCCACTTTGCTGAGATTGCTGAGTTGCAGCCTCCAGTCTCTACGTGTAGGATTCTTGTGTAACACATGTTATTATCATTAGGACGACAGTTGTATAGTTAATTGAAAATTTTATATTTATATCGCAAGATCACATGTTTACTCATATAATGATCTACAGATTGCTGATCAGCAAATCTCCTTTGTTCTCCTTCAAAGTGTGGGTGCACTTGAAGGTCTCCGCCAATGTCGCGTCGCAATCCAACGACTTAAATTACACATGTTGCATTGAAATAAGTTGTTAGGATGCTGACTAATGATATGTCAAAGAATATAACTGAGTTAATAATAAAATTAGAGAAGGTATATACCAGCTTAGCCTTAGTCTTCATGAAGGTCGCTGAGCCGCCGGTATATTTGGACGACCTGGCTAATGCCCTGTTAGCTCTGTTTGTGAGACGTCGATGCTTGAACGTTTCATCGGTCTCCCAATAAATGTATAGAGCCCTCTTGATTTCCGGACGGAGCCAGGAAGTGAGGTGGTCCCCCCTCTCACGTATATCCTCCAGCATCTGTTGCAGCCGCCTACCCATACGATCGTCGTATATCTTCCTGATGAAGATATCGTGCTCCTTGTTCTATATAAATTAAAGTTCAACAGCACAAAAATCAACTAAAACTAGAATCAACTATCAAGAATCACTAATCACGATATATTAAACATTTTCAACAATTCAAATATACAACCATAAATCCACTAAAACTACAATCAACTATCAAGAATCACTAATCACAATATATCAAACACTTTCATTAGTTCAAACATACAACCTTAAATTCACTAAAACTAGAGTCAATAATAAAGAATCACTAATCACGAGTTATCAAATATTTTCAACATATATCAGACTTAAAGTAGTCGTTCTACCATCAGGCCAAATCGTTATCCGTACAATGGAAGGTAGTGGAAGGGCATTAGATGGCTGGCTTCAGTGAGAGGATTTTGGCGCCGCAGTGTCTGTCGCTGGAGGCGGCATCCCCGAGACAGTGGGCTGCTGAACGGATGGAGGCGACGTCGTTGGTCGTAGGTGCAGGGACGTAGTTAGGGTTAGGGAGCATGATGAACAGCTGGTTTGATGCACCCGCAATCTATGACGTCACCGGAGTAGTCAGTGTAGAGGAAGAGGATCCAGAGTTCCCAAGGGTACCGACAGAAACCCTCCTTCTACCATGACCACGACCACTTGGCTGGTCCGCAACACCTCTACCCGTCGTCATGTCTGCAAATAAGAAACAGAAATCAGAACATGTTCTAATTACAATTGAAACTAAACAAGTCCAGTACCCTAAGTTCAGATTTTTACAAAATCCTAAGTTCAAAACAAGTTCAGTACTCTAAGTTCAGAACTAAATAAAGAATACAAATCAGAACATGTTCTAATTAAATTTGAAACTAAATAGGTTTAGTACCATAAATTCAGAATTTTAGAAAATCCTAAGTTCAAAATAAGTTTAGTACCCTAAGTTTAGAACTAAATAAGGAACACAAATCAGAACATGCTCTAATTAAAACTAAAACTAACAAACAAGTTCAATACCCTAAGTTCAGAATTTTAGAAAATCCTAAGTTAAAAATAATTTCAGTACCCTAAGTTTAGAGCTAAATAAGGAACACAAATCATAACATGTTCTAATTAAAATTGAAACTAACAAACAAGTTCAATACCATAAGTTCAAAACAAGTTCAGTACCCTAAATTTAGAACTAAATAAGGAACACAAATCATAACATGTTCTAATTAAAATTGAAACTAACAAACAAGCTCAGTACCCTAAGTTCAGAATTCTGGAAAATCCTATGTTCAAAACAAGTTCAATACCCTAAGTTCAGAACCAAATAAGGAACAAAAATTAAACCATATATTTTAATTAAAATGGAAACTAAACGAGTTCGGTACCCTCAGTTTAGAATTTTAGAAAATCCTAAGTTCAAAACAAGTTTGGTATCCTAAGTTTAGAACTGAATAAGGAACACAAATCAAAACATATTCTAACTAAAATTGAAAGTAAACAAGTTAAGTACCCTAAGTTCAGAATTTTAAAAAATCCTAAGTTCAAAACAAGCTTAGTATCCTAAGTTCAGAACTAAATAATCAACAATAATAAGGAGTCTCAAATCAGCAAATAAACCTTATAAATTACATCAAAAAATCAGAATTTTAGAAAATCCTAAGTTCAGAAGCATTACCTGAAGAAGAGCACCAGAGCTAAGAAGAAAAAGCGACATAGGCGGCGGCAGCAGCAGCAGCAGCGGCGTAGACGACGATAGAAGTAGCGGCATTGGCAGCGGCAGTAGTAGCTGTAGCAGCTCGTTCAGAATTCGGCAGCTGCAATGGTAATGGCGAAAATGACAAGGAGTGGCTCCTGGAGAGGAGGGGGCTGCTGGGGAGATGAGACGGGTAGAGAGAGAGTGGGAGGCGAGAGGGTTAGTAAGAGAGAGAGAGAGAGAGAGAGAGAGAGAGACGAATTCAAATAAGGGGGAAGAAGGTTCGCACTTCAAATTTATGGCACAGTTACCATTGGCTTTACTATTGAAAAAATCCGACGGTAAGTATTGCGGTTCACCAAAATGAAAGGTTTCATTAAGTGGGTTTACTGTCGGATTTTTTTGCCGGTAAATCCGACCCTAAAGGACGTGCCAGTATTTTTTTCCTCTAATTATTACTGGCGATTTTACCGTCGAAATCGTAAATCCACCAGAAATAATTTGACCTGACGAATTTCATGCCTATTCCGTCAATAAATCTACCGGTAAAATCGCGGCTACTCTACGATGCTAAATACGACGATGCTCAACATTTTTCTTATAGTGTCGAGTAGCCATGGATAAAGATCTATATTTAGCCTCACAATTATAATCATCGATACACCTTGAACATGCTGGTATTGGGCAAAAATTGTGGAGTTCCTCCAAAACTGCCTTCTATTTGGTGTAGTATGCTCTTATAAATAATTCTCCTTGCTTAATCATGAATAGTTCTTCTTCTAATTATATAATCCTATAGATATCTGATAAACCACTATTTTATGGTTTATCTTGTGCTCAATTGAGTGGTTTTTATCAAGTCTTTGCACACTTATTCATACAAATTGCATGATTTTACAATTCCTTTCCAATTTTGTTCTATGATTGAAAATTTGCTTCCTGAGCCTTTAAATTGTGTATTTTTAATTTCCCTTTATACCATTTGATGCCGTGATCTGTGCGTTAAGTGTTTTCAGGCTTTATAGGGCATGAATGGCTTAAAGGATGGAAAGGAAGCTTGCAAAAATGGAAGGAGCACAAGAAGTAAAGGAGATAACCAGCGAGAAGCGACGCGCACGCATGGCTCATGCGTGCGCGTGAATTGGAGTTTTGCACGGCGACGCGTGCGCGTGCCTGACGCGTACGCGTGACATGCGCTACCTGCAGAAAATGCAGAAAACGATGGGGGCGATTTTGGGCCGAGTTTGGACCCAGTTTTCAGCCCAGAAGCATAGATTAGAGCCAGAGGACGAGTAGAGACTCAAGACACATTCTCATTCGCATAGTTTTTAGTTTTAGATTAGAATCTTAGAGAGAAATTAATACTTCCTCTAGGTTTCCTTCACATTCATAGTTTTAGAGTTTATGCTTTTGATTTGGATATTGAGAAGAGTCATTACCTTCGTTGAAGTTCCATTATTCTAGTTTGTTTTCTTATCCCTTTACTCTTTTAATCACCCATTAACCCTGTTCAGATAAGGATGTTGCATTTTGGGATTTATTAATGCAAAGAACTATTTTTACCTTTAATTGATTTTCAGTTATTATTTTAATTATTTTATCATGTCTTCTTTTTATTCTCTTTATATGCCTGTGAACGTTGTATTCATGTCAATGGAGTAGACTCCCAACTTGACTTGGTAGTTGATTAAAAGGAAACCTTGAGTTGGAATACTCAAATGTCAATTAGGAATTGGAAGTTGTTGGCTGGCTCTCTAGTTTCTGACTCCAATCCTTCCTTAGGAGAGGATTAGGACCTGGGATTCAGAGTTGGTTAGTTAGTTACTTGACTTTCCTTTATTCAGTAAAGGATAACTAAGTAGAACAATAACCTCTTACTATTGCACTTGAGAAATCCAACAAGGATAGAAATTACAATTAATCTTCTCCCAATCAAGACTTTTATTTTAATTCTATAAATTCTCTCTTTAATTTTCATTGTCTTAAATTATAATTATTTACTTTCCTGTTCTCCACTCTTAAAATATATCGGAAAATTTATGACTAATAAAATAGCACTCTTTTGTCAACTCGTTGGGAGACGACCTAGGATTTCTACTCCTAGTATTTCTATTCTAAATTTGTGACAACCCTTTTTAAACTGATAAGAGGATTTTTCGTCGGTTAGGAACTGTACTTGCAACATTATTTCTATACTAATTTCTTAATCGGCTGATTTCCGCCACATCAATTTTTGGCGCCGTTGCCGAGGAGTTGCAACAGTGTGCTAAATTATTGGTTGGTGTACATATTTTTAATTTTTGCATATTTTTATTTTACTTATTTACCATGAGCTGTATGTTTCTTTCATTGAATGACCCGTTCACTGCCTGATCTGAGTATAGCCGTGTTTGATCCTGAAATTGAAAGAACTATTTCACGTATTAGGTGAGCTCGGCGTCGGTTGGCCTCTGAGGGCAGTGAAGTGGTTACCACCAATTCACCAGTCTCTTCTGAAGGTGAATCTGAAGCGCCATCTGAGGAAGAAACACGCTCCCTTTCTACTAAATCTTACTAATTTATGTGCAGGTAATATGGCGGAGTCCAGAAGGATTACTCTCCAGGAAGCAGGAGCTCCAGACTTTACACTGCAACCGTATCAAGTGCGTCACCCAAATCTGGCTGTAGATTTTGAATTGAAAACTGCGCTAATCAACTTATTGCCCAAGTGTCATGGCTTACCTGCTCAAGAGCCCATAAAGCACCTCAAAGATTTTCAGACGGCCTGCTCAACTACTAGGCGTCATGGTGCAGATGAAACTACTATTTGGCTGTATGCTTTCCCATTTTCTCTTGAGGGAAAGGCAAGAGAGTGGTTCTACACTCAACCTGAAGAAGTCGTTACTAATTGGGATCTCCTTAGAAGGGAGTTCCTGGAAAAATACTTCCTAGCTGAAGTTACAGATAGACTGAGAAAAGAAATTTCCTGCATTATCCAAGGCGAGTCAGAGACCCTTTATGAGTATTGGGAATGTTTCAGGAATCTCCTAGACTCATGTCCCCACCACAAGATTGATCAGATGGTGTTGATCAGCTACTTCACACAAGGCATGAAGCCTCAGGATAAGACTATATTAGATGCTGCAAGTAATGGTTCTCTGAAGAAGTACAAGATGGCGGCGAAAGCTTGGCAACTGATTACCGATCTAGCAGAGTCTACCCAGAATGTCAAGCACAGGAACAACCACCCCAAGGCTATTGTGGAGGTTTCCTCTAGTAGTGAGACTGCTGTTCTCACACAGACTCTGGGAAAGATGACCAACTTACTGAAGCAGCTACAGTTGAATCAACAACAGCCTTAGCCTCCCCCACAATAACAATGTCAATAGATGGTTCCTCAGAGAGTGTGCGGAATATGTGCCTACAATACTCATTATACTGATGAGTGTCCGCAGCTCTGATAAACCATTATTTTATGATTTATATTGTGTTTAATTGTGTGGTTTTATCAAATCTTTATCCACTTATTCATATGATTAGCATGTGTTTACAATTCCTTCCCAAAATCACTCCATGGTTGAAAACTTGCTTCCTAGAGACCTTTAATTATGTATTTTAATTCTCATTTATCCCATTCGATGCCGTGATTTGTGTGTTAAGTATTTCAGGCTTCATAGGGCATGAATGACCTAGAAATTAGAGAGGAGGCTTGCAAAAATGGAAGGAACACAAGAAACTAAGGAGATGACCAGCGAGCAATGATGCGAGCGCATGGCCCACGCGAATGCGCAAAATGGAGAATTCGCAATGACGCGGACGCGTGCCTGACGTAAACGTGTGGATTGGAGTCTGCACGCATGATGCGAACGCGTGAACCACACAAACGCGTGGTAAGAAAAAACGCTGAATGACGCGAACGCGTGGACGACGCGTACGCGTGACCTGCGCGATTTGCAAAAAATAACAGAATACGCTAGGGGCAATTTTGGGCCGCTTTTTGACCCAGTTCTTTGCCTAGAAACACAGACTAAACCTAGAAAACATGCAGAAACTCAACACGCATCCACACACATTGAGATTCATCACATTAGGATTACACTTAGTTTCAGATATGAGTTTTTAAAGTTACATTACATTGATAGTTTATGCTTTTTCTTGGATTTTTGGATGCTGAAAGTCATTACCTCCGTTGAAGACATTACTTTAGTTTGTTTCCTTATTCCTTTATTTTTAATTAGTTACTCATTGACTCTATTCAATTAAGTATGTTACATTTTGAATTATTAATATATGAAGTTATTTTTATTTTAATTAATTTTAATTCTCTATTTTATTTTAATTGATTATGTCTTCTCATATTTTTATGATTATTACTTTCATGTCAATGGAGTAGAATTTCTACTTGACATGGGGGTTGATTAAGAGGTGATACTTGAGTTGGAATGCTCAAGTGCTTGGTTAAACTGGACGTTGTTGGCTAATTCTATACCTACTAACACTAGACCTCCCGAAGGGAGAGGGCTAGGACCTGAGGGTAAGAGTTAGTTCAATCACCATACCTTTCCTTATTTAGTAAGGGAAAATCGAGTGAGAACAACAACCTTTTACACCACACTTGAGAAGATTCCAACAAGGATAGAAGTTTCACTTAATTATTCCCCCAGTCAAGGCCTTTTATTCAGAATATCAATAATTATTTTCAGTTTATTTTTATTGCCTTAGTTCACAATTATTTTAATTACTTATTATCAAACTCAACTTTCTGGGAATTTTTTGATTAATAAATTAGCACTCTTTCCTGAAACTCGTTAGGAGACGACCTGGGACTCATACTCCCAGTATTTTATTTCTAAAATTTGTGACAACCCTTTTTAAATTGGTGAGGCAGATCTTAGCTAGTTAAGAGCTATACGTGCAACGCTGTCTCTTAATTGAAATCTCTAAATTGGTTAACTTCTGCCACGCATCAATTTTTGGCGCCGTTGCCGGGGAGTTGCAATAGTGTGCTAAATTATTAATTAGTGTATATATTTTATTTTTATTTGCAGATTTTAATTTTATTTCTGTTACCATGAGTTACATGTCTTTCTCATTGAATGACGCGTTCATTGCCTGATCCGAGTTTTGTCCCATTTGATCCTGAAATTGAAAGAACTCTTTCACATATTAGACGAACTCGATGTCGGTTAGCCTCTGAGGGTGGTGAAGTGATTATTATCAATTCACCAGTCTCATCTGAGAGCGAATCTGAACCACCATCTGAGAGCGAGACAAGCTCATTTACTACTGATCCAGTTGATTTACGTGCAGGAAACATGGCAGCACCTAGGAGGATTACGCTCCAGGAGGCAGGAGCCCCAGATTTTAAACTGTAGCCATATCAAGTGCGTCACCCAACTGCAGCTGCAGATTTTGAACTAAAAACCGCACTGATCAACTTGATGCCCAAGTTTCATGGCTTACCTGCTTAAGAGCCTATCAAGCACCTTAGGGATTTCCAGACAGCCTGTTCTACTGTTAGGCGTCATGGTGCAGATGAAACTTCTATTCTGTTAACCGCTTTCCTGTTTTCTCTTGAGGGAAAGGCGAGGAAGTGGTACTACTCCTAACCTGAAGCAACTGCTACCAACTAGGATACGCTTAGTAGAGAATTTTTGGAAAAATACTTCCCAGCTGAAGTCACAGATAGACTGAGAAAAGAGATCTCCTGCATTGTTCAAGGTGAATCAGAGACTCTCTTTGAATATTGGGAGTGCTTCAACAATCTCCTGGACGCATGTCCCCATTACATGATTGGTAAACTAGTATTGATCAGCTACTTCACCCAAGGCATGAACCCCCATGATAAAACTACACTGGAAGGTGCCAGTAATGGTTCTCTGAAAAAGTACAAAACCGCAGATGAAGCATGGTAGCTGAGCAGCGACTTAGCTGAATCCACTAGGAATTACAGACAGAGGCGCAACCCCAAAGCTGTTGCAAAAATTTCTACTAGCAAAGAGACTACTGCTCTCACCCAGAGTATATGTGAAATGACCAACCTACTGAAGCATTTGCAGTTGAATCAACAACAAGCACAACAAGCTCAGTCTTCACCACAAGAAAGCCAACAGTTAGCTCTACAAAGAGTATGCGGGATCTGTGCTGATTATAGTCATTATACTGATGAATGCCCGCAACTCTAGGAAGAAAACACTGTGGCAGCCACTCACAACTTCTATGACCGCCCGAATTAAGGATACAATCAACAAGGCAGCAACTACAACCAAGGTGGCAACAATAGCCATGGATGGCAGGACAATTCCAACCAAGGTTGGAGAGATAATTCTAACTATGGCTGGAGGGATAACTTTAACAAAGGAGACCGAGACAATAATGGAAACCAGAGGTGGAATAATAATAACAACAACCGACAGCAGAGTCAGAACCAACTTTACATAGCACCTCACCTAAGACAATCACAAGGACCCCCAACAAACCCAACAACAAGTTTCTCAGATTGCTTATTCTAGTTCCTCATCAAATGACGAGATGCTCCGTTCTCTTGCACAAGGACAACAAGACATGCATGCTCAGCTTAACTCTAGTCTGAATGGCTTAATTGCCACTTTACAAGCTCTCGTCTCCCGGATGGATTCCTCACTTAATTCCACACATCAACCTTCAAGCTCTAGTGGAATTCCTTCTCAACCACTCTCTAATCCCAAGGGTGGCATCAATGCCATCACTCTAAGGTCCGGAACCACACTGCAGGAAAGGAACCATGAGGAGCCAAACCCACCAAAAAACGTGCCAACAAAGGATGTGGTGGAAGTGGAAGAAGCTGAAGAAGAAGAGGACGTACAAGACATAGTTGAAGAGGAAGAAGCTCAGCCACAGAATGAAACACCAAGGGGTGCTGAAGCTACAAATCGCGCCCCTCCTATTCCATTTCCACAACTTGTAAGGAAGCCCAGAAAACAGATGGAAGTTGACCCCAAAATGGTAGAAATATTCAAAAAGGTTGAGGTAACTGTTTCCCTTTTTGATGTTATTCAACAGGTAACTAAATACGCAAAGTTTCTAAAATATTTGTGCATACATAAAGATAAAATTAATGAATTAGAAACTATTCCTTTAGGTAGTTCTATATCTGCTTTAATGGGAAATATACCTGAAAAATATAGTGATCCAGGTCCATGTATGGTTAACTGTACCATTGGAGGTGTGATATTTTCTGATTGTATGTGTGATTTAAGAGCATGTGTTAGCATAATGCCTTTGTCTATATATGATACTTTGAGGCTCCCTCCCTTAAAAAGGTCGGCAACTCGTTTTGAGTTAGCAGATAAAAGTATTATTACAGTAGTTGGAATTGCTGAAGATGTACTGGTGAGCATTAAGGGGCTTACATTTCCCATTGATTTCTACATCTTGGAAATGCCCCCTAATGACTCAAGAAGACCATCATCAATCCTGCTTGGAAGACCATTCCTGAAGACTTCAAAGTTCAAGCTGGATGCATTCTCAGGAACTTACTCCTTTGAGATAGATGGCAGAACAGTGAGTTTCAGTTTAAATGAAGCTATGAAGCATCTTCCGGAAGATCATTCTATCTTCTAATGTGACATTATTGATGAAACTGTAGCTGAAGTTCACCAGGAAGAATTAGAAGAGAAGTACATGGAGCAAGGTCCAAGTGTGGGGACACTTTCTGAAAATAATGAGAAAACTTTACCATTATCACCAGCCCCGGATGATCCAGAGCCTAGCTATGAGCAGAAATTAGAATTAAAACCCCTTCCTCCACACCTCAAGTATGCTTACCTTGAGGACAAACAGAAGTTCCCAGTTATCATTGCAAGGGAACTCACCTCTCAATAGGAAGAACAACTACTCAGTGTGCTGAGAAAACATAAGAAAGCAATTGGATGGAGCTTGGCGGATATAGTAGGCATTAGCCCCCAAATTTGTGAACACAGAATATTCTTGGAAGAGGGAGCAAAGCCTCTCCGTAAGCCTCAAAGAAGATTGAATCACACCATCTTAGAAGTTGTCAAGAAGGAAGTAACCAGGCTACTTGAAGCAGATATCATTTACCCGATTTCAGATAGTGAATGGGTCAGCCCAGTACAAGTGGTGCCCAAGAAGTCTGGAGTCACAACAATAAAGAATGAGAATAGAGAGCTTCTGACAACTAGAGTGCAGAATTCATGGAGAGTTTGCATTGACTATAGGCGTCTCAACCAAGCCACTCGCAAGGATCATTACCCCTTGCCATTCATTGATCAAATGCTTGATCGCCTGTTAGGTAAATCTCATTATTGTTTCTTAGATGGTTATACAGGCTACTTTCAAATTCATATAGCTCCTGAAGATTAAGAAAAGACTACTTTTACATGTCCTTTTGGGACTTATGCTTATAAGAGAATGCCCTTTGGCTTATGCAATGCACCTGCTACTTTCCAAAGATGCATGATGAGTCTTTTCTCTGATCTTATTGAGAACTATATGGAGATTTTTATGGATGATTTCAGCGTATATGGTGATTTATTTAGCCTTTGATTAGATAGTTTATCTAGAGTGTTAGACAGATGTGTTAGTACAAACCTTGTATTAAATTTTGAAAAATGTCACTTTATGGTCAAACAAGGAATTGTACTAGGACATGTTGTGTCTAATACTGGCATTTCTGTAGATCCAGCAAAGGTGGATGTTATTTCTAGTTTACCTTACCCCTCCTCCATGAGGGAAGTCCGTTCGTTCCTTGGCCACACAGGTTTTTACAGGAGATTCATTAAGGACTTCAGCAAGGTAGCATTACCTTTATCCAGATTGCTGCAGAAGGAAATTGAGTTTGAGTTTAGTGAAAACTGTATGCAAGCATTCGATAAGCTGAAGACTGCCCTGACTCAAGCTCCAATTGTGAGAGGACCAGACTGGAGCCAGCCATTTGAAACCATGTGTGATGCTTCCAACCATGCAGTAGGAGCAGCACTGGCTCAGCGCGAAGGTAAGGACCCTTTTGTAATTGCTTATGCATCTAAGACTTTAGATGCTGCTCAGTCTAATTACACTACTACTGAAAAAGAGCTTCTTGCTATTGTTTTCACTCTGGATAAATTCCGAGCCTACTTACTTGGTACTAAGGTAGTAGTGTACTCAGACCATGCAGCTCTAAAATATTTATTAGCTAAAAAAGAGTTCAAAACAAGGCTAATACGTTGGATACTACTTTTGCAAGAATTTGATTTAGAAATTAAGGATAGGAGTGGTAACCAGAATTTAGTGGCAGACCACTTGAGTCGCCTTGAGCATATTAAGGGTGACTCCACTCCTATAAATGATAATTTTCCATTTGATAACTTACAAGCAGTAGCTGAAGTAGTTCCTTGGTATGCACCTGTAGCTAATTATCTAGTTAGCCACATTTTTCCTCTATACTTTACTAAGCACCAAAGAGACAAGCTGAAAAGCGAGTCCAAATATTAGATATGGGACGATCCATATTTATGGAGGTGTGGTGCTGACCAAGTAATTAGACGGTGTGTGCCTCAATCAGAATTCCAGTCCATTTTAGAGGCCTGCCACTCATCTGAGAGTGGAGGACATTTTGGCTCTCAAAGAACAGCTAGAAAAATTCTAGACTGTGGATTCTGGTGGCCTACTCTTTCTAAAGATGCTGCTGAATTTTATAAATCTTGTTCCCCATGCCAAAGGTTTGGTAATATATCCAAGAGGGATGAGATGCCTCAACAGCTTATGCTTTTCTGTGAAATTTTTTATGTTTGGGGCATTGACTTCATGGGTCCATTTCCAAATTCTAATGGTTACTCTTATATACTATTAGTCGTAGATTATGTTTCTAAGTGGGTGGAAGCAATTCCTACCCATATTGATGATGCTAACACTGTTGTTTCCTTTGTTAGAAACCATATTATCTGTTGCTTTGGATCACCATGAGCGATCGTGAGCGATCAAGGCACCCATTTTTATAACAGGAGACTAACAGGATTACTGAAAAAGCATGGGATAATTCATAAAGTAGTAACAGCTTATCATCCACAGACCAATGGGCAAGCAGAAGTCTCTAACAGAGAGATTAAACGTATTATGGAGAAGATAGTAAAACCTCACAGGAAGGACTGGAGTGCCAGGCTACAAGATGCACTCTGGGCATATAGAATAGCGTACAAGACACCCATTGGGATGAGCCCCTTCCGCTTGGTATACGGAAAGGCTTGCCACCTCCCCGTAGAGGTGGAACACAAGGCTGTGAAGGAGTGCAACATGAATCTTACGAAAGCTGGTGCTGAAAGAAAGCTGCAAGTAGCAGAACTAGAGACCCTCCGCCTAGAAGCATATGACAACTCCAGGCATTACAAAGAGAAAATGAAGGCTGTCCATGACTAGCACATAAACAGGAAAGAATTCAGACTAGGGGAGTTAGTTCTACTATATAACTCCAGACTGAGGCTCATGCCAGGTAAATTGAGATCAAGATGGGAAGGTCCATACAGAGTAGAAAAGGTAGAGCCATACGGAGTTTTCCACCTGCGTCATCCTGTTAACTCCAAATTTTTCAAGGTTAATGGACATCGCCTAAAGCTTTACCATGGTGAGAAGATGAAGAATCAAAAGGAACTAGAGATCTTACTCTTGGAAGATCCACCAAGAGAAGCTGAATGAGCCTAAAGAGCGTCCAACTTAAGGATTTAGAAGCAAAGTGCTAGGTGGGAGACAACCCACCATAGTATGATCATTCCGTTTCAGTCTTAGTTTTATTTTTACTTTATTTTATGATGTTAATGATTCTTCTCATCATCCCTGCATTTAGCTACATATAGTTTGCATATGCATTTTGCATATTATTTTTATTTTAATTAAAAAAAAAGAAGCACGCGACGCGGCAGCGTCGCTGACGCGTCCGCGTCACCAGTGCGTTATGAAGAAAAGAAAGCTGAACAGCGAGTCACGTGAAAGCGTGGCTGGAGGTGTGCCTTAGGCACAAACATGCCCACGCGTCCGTGTCACCCACGCAGCCACGTCGTTTGCGAAATAGCCTCCCCACACGTCCGCGTCACTGATGAGCGGATAATTTATACGCTTTTTGGCATTGTTTTTAGTATGTTTTCAGTATGATTTAGTTAGTTTTCAGTATATTTTTATTAGTTTTTAATTAAAAATCACATTTCTGGACTTTACTATGAGTTTGTGTGTTTTTCTGTGATTTCAGGTATTTTCTGGCTGAAATTGAGGGACCTGAGCAAAAATCAGATTCAGAGGTTGAAGAAGGACTGCAGATGCTGTTGGATTCTGACCTCCATGCACTCAAAGTGGATTTTTTGGAGCTACAGAATTCTAAATGGAGCGCTTCTAATTGCGTTGGAAAGTAGACATCCAGGGCTTTCCAGAAATATATAATAGTCCATATTTTGAATAAGGATTGTCGACGTAAACTGGCGTTCAACGTCAGTTCTATGCTGCATTCTGGAGTCAAACGCCAGAAACAAGTTGCAAAGTGGAGTTCAACGCTAGAAACACGTTACAAACTGGCGTTCAACTCCAAGAATGACCTTTCCACGTGTAAACTTCAAGCTCAGCCCAAGCACACACCAAGTGGGCCCCGGAAGTGGATTTCTACATCATTTACTCAATTCTGTAAACCCTAGTAACGAGTTTAGTATAAATAGGACTTTTTACTATTGTATTAGACATCTTGGGACGTTTAGTTCTTAGAACATGGGGGCTGGCCATTCGGCCATGCCTGAACCTTTCACTTATGTATTTTTCAACGGTAGAGTTTCTACACACCATAGATTAAGGTGTGGAGCTCTGCTGTTCCTCAAAGATTAATGCAAAGTACTACTGTTTTTCTATTCAATTCAACTTATTCCGCTTTTAAGATATTCATTCGCACTTCAATATGATGGATGTGATGATTGTGACAGTCATCATCATTCTCAACTTATGAATGCATGCCTGACAACCACTTCCGTTCTACCTTAGATTGAGTGGATATCTCTGGGATATCTAATACAGGGGACCGAGTCCGAGCTATTAGAGTCTTCGTGGTATAAGTTAGAACCCATAGATGGCCATTCTTGAGATCCGAAAAGTCTAAACCTTGTCTGTGGTATTCTGAGTAGGATCTGGGAAGGGATGGCTGTGACGAGCTTCAAACTCGCGAGTGCTGGGCGTAGTGACAGACGCAAAAGGATAGTAAATCCTATTCCAGTATGATCGAGAACCGACAGATGATTAGCCATGCAGTGATAGCGCATTGGACCATTTTCACAGGAGGATGGGATGTAGCAATTGATAATGGTGATGCCCTACATAAAGCTTGCCATGAAAAGGAGTAGGATTGATTGGATGAAGACAGCAGGAAAGCAGAGATCAGAGGAACGAAAGCATCTCTATACGCTTATCTGAAATTCTCACCAATAAATTACATAAGTACCACTATCCTATTTTATATTTTATTTATTTTCATCCACTATAATTTCTTAATACAATTTAATCCGCCTGAGTGAGATTTACAAGGTGACCATAGCTT
This sequence comes from Arachis hypogaea, assembly GCF_003086295.3. Classification (NCBI taxonomy): domain Eukaryota; kingdom Viridiplantae; phylum Streptophyta; class Magnoliopsida; order Fabales; family Fabaceae; genus Arachis; species Arachis hypogaea. The sequence continues at coordinate 44,678,743 of NC_092051.1, forward strand.
GCTTCAAGCCGACAATCTTCGTGGGATCGACCCTTACTCACGTAAGGTTTATTACTTGGACGACCCAGTGCACTTGCTGGTTAGTTGTACGAAGTTGTGAAACAGATATAAGATCATGAACGTGTGTACCAAGTTTTTAGCGCTGTTACCAAGGAATGGAATGATCACGATTTCGCACACCAGTCACCCACGCAAACGCTTGGCCCTGTAAAATCGACGTAAATAGGTGTATGGCAGCATGTTGCGATGGAGCTGGGCTGAACTGATGCTAGAAGCACCAGCTACATCACGTGACCGCGTGCCCCATGTGGCCGCGTCGTTTTCAAAACATCACCATTCACGCGATCGCGTCAACCATACGATCTCGTCACCTTGAAAATTTGGCAAAAAAAGTTTGAAACAGAGAGTCGCGCGAACGCGCGGCTACTCTCGCGCCATTCGCACAATCAAGTCATGCGACTGCGTGACCCACACGTCCGCGTGACTTGACAAATTCACATGCCACGCGATCGCGTCACTCACGCGTCCACGTCACATGCAGCACACAGAATATCCAGATCAGCCAAAATATTTTATCTTTTCTTCCTCAAATCCAAATTTTTCTTTTCCTTTGTTAATTCCTTCTTCCCCCTTCTTCTTTTTCTACTCATTCTAACTTTTTACTCTCCCCCGTTTCTTTCTTTTTCACCACCATTATCAAGGTTTTTATTTTCTTTTTCCTTCTTTACTTTTCCATTATTATTCTTATTTTTTTTATGTTTTATTCTTCTTTTTCTTTTTACTTTCTTTATCTATATTTTCTTTTTCTTTTTCTTCTTCTTTCTTTTTATCCCTTTTTAATTGGTGTTGAAAATTTATTTAGATCTTTATTTTCCATATTTTACTTGTGGATTATCATGGTTTTGTTTGACAATTATATATTACTTTTCATAAGGGTTGCTTGCATGTTCAAATTTCCTACTTTCAATAACATTTTCATCATGCATGCCAAGTGTTTGTGAAAAAGCTCGTATGGCATTGCACATTATTTTAATTTATTCTATTCCACTACTTTAATGCTTGCTTTTCACAAAACCCCTTTTATATTTTATTGATTAAAATATAATCGTCCATACAAACAGATTGTTAGTTTGAATGATGTGATAATATAACTTGGACATTGAATGCTTGATCTATGTTACTCATGCCTTTGTCGGCATGCCAATAAACATCTTGCATTTAATTTCCATCACATGCATTTACTATCTTCCCTTTGATGACCTTTTCACATGTAGTCTAGACCATGTGTTAACGACACCCCTCTTTACCATGCATTGATTACCACTCATAATATTCGCTGCCTTGCTCGAACCCTTAACTTTACATGTACTTACCTCTTTCCTTTTTCAGGATGGCCACCAAGAAAGGAAAAGAGAAAGCTATTTCTAAACCACCAGCGAGGAGAGGAACAAAAAGAGCATTAGTGGCTGATCCATCTTCAACAGCAGTAAAGCCCTCAACAAAAAGAATTAAGAGGATCATCAAGGTCGATGAGAAAGAAAAAGCCTTTCCAGCAAAGGATACTGCGCGGTTTCCTAACCGCTACTGTGAGCAGATGTTCTCCATCCTGGCAGAGAGGAATTACAACAATGAATACCATCTTATCCTCCCAACCCGCATTGTTGAATTTGTTGAGCCGCAAATCGAACGAAGACAATGGGAATTTCTACGGAGACAGCCACGGCAGGTTAATCTCTCATGGGTAGTAGAATTCTACTCCAACTTTCACATGCCAACCATACAGTCTGTCTATGTTCGTCAGAAGCAAGTCCCCATAACTGAAGAGGCCATTCAACAAGCTTTAGATCTTCCCCCTGCTCTAGAAGGATTGGACGCATTCCAAGAAGCCTCACTTAAGCGACAGACATACCAATTTGACTGGGACGCCGTTCTCAGAGTTATAGCATAATCTGGCAGCAGATGGATCTATGGATACCATCGATCCCAACCAAAAGGGATATCGGCTTCAGCACTTACCTTGGAGGCTCGAGTATGGGCACAGATTATGTCTCATTATGTCTTTCTGAGCATGCATGAGTCCTCCTTCACTGCAGACATGGCTGTTTTACTCTGGTGTATCCTCATAGACTAGCACCTAAACTTACCAAGACACATCCGAAATGCAATGGGACACGTACAAATTGCGGGCAACTTACCTTTTTCTGCCTTGGTTTCAGATCTTGTCTCGGCAGCCGGAGTCTCCTACAGAGCTGGGGACACCAAAGCCATACTCCTATGAGATGATTAGTATGTCCCTAACGGGAAATATATCAGACCATCAGCAGCCACTACAAGCCAGCCTACAGAACCGGCTGAAGACATTCCTCCTTCAACACCACAAGCACCTACAACAAACTAACTGCTCCATCAGATACTTGAAAGGTTGGATCGGTAGGAACACAAAGCAAAGCTAAGAGAGCACTGTAACAAGCGCCGATTCACATACCTCAAGGAGCTACTTTTGGGAAACTACAAAGACCCAGACACCTCGGAATCCACCTCATTTACCAGCACAGGGAGCCATGACGATCCCGATGGTGGAGATGCTGCTACCAGCCCCCCTTTATTCCTGACAGATAGCACCGAGGACGGTGCAAAGCCTTAAGTGTAGGGAGGTCGGTCAGTACCTGACTTCCGGAGGTAATTTCTTTTCCTTAAACACCAGTAAAATAGGATATTTAGTTAATTTTTCTCTTGTAGAATAGGATAGATTGCATAGAAGTAGGTTATTCACATGCATGTTCTACTTGATTGAAAATAATAAGTTTCTTCTAAGACCCTACTTTTCTGAAAAATTTCACTAATTTAAATCAAAATCTTTGTGTAAACTAGTTTGAAGTTGTATTTGGAACATAGTTTAAAAAGCTAAGAACACACAACCTGTGGATTTGAGCTTAATTACATGGTTACATTATTTAACCATAAATATTTTATTCTTGTGTGTTTGCTTCTCTATGATTGTGATCTTTATTTTGTTTCATCCTATATGTCCAATATTTAATATGTTATATGCATGCGTATGATTGAGGCCATTAATTGTTTAGCTCACTTATCCCAAATAAGCCTACCCTTTAAATTACCTTTGTCAGCCACTTTGAGCCTTTTTATCCCATTTGTTCTATATTTCACCACATTACTAGCCTTAAGCGGAAAAACAATTAAATATCCCAATTGAATCTTTGGTTAGCTTAAGATAGAAATTGTGTATTAATTGAGTATGGGAAAATTGTGGGAACAAGGGTTAATAAGGGGATGCTTCATGATAAAATAGATGAGAATTTGGGTACCTACTCATGTGAAACTATAAAATTTCAAAATCCATGTGCATTGATAAGCTGTGTTTATTTTCATGTTGAAAAAAATAATATTCAATAAATATTTAAATAAATAAGGAGACAAAATCACCCCAATGCTAAGTTAAGTTTAATAAAGATCAATGCATATGTGATACGAATTAAAGAAAAATTAATACATGAGTATGTAATACAAAAGTGAAGACTATGGGTAGCTAGGCATGATTCTAGAGTTATATAGAGTGTATGTATTTTAGGTGAAAGCTTAGGTTAATTAAAAGATTTGATTTATAAAGCTCACTTAGCCATATACATATACCCTTATCCTTACCTTAGCCCCATTACAACCTTGAAAAGACCTTATGATGTTTGCATTGGTATGTTAAATATTGTTGATTGGTTAGGTGAAGAACAAATCTTAGAAAGCATGACTAGAGAAGAGTAGAGTGATTACCCTATACACTTGAGAGAATAGAGTGCACATACACCATCAGTGAGGGTTCAGTGCTTAATTCTATGTTCCCTGCTTTCATGAGCTATCTTCTTACAACGTTACCTGTATTTACTATATGAATTGAGTTAGTGAAATCTAATTTATATTTGTCCTATATTTACTTACTTTTAACCAAGTAGATATGAAACATATAGTTGCATATATATATATATATATATATAGTTTCCATTGCATTTCATGAGTTTTACATGTTCCTACTCATTTACTTTATCTCCTTCAACTAAGCATGAGGACATGCTATATATATATATATATATATATATATATATATATATATATATATATATATATATATATATATATATATATGTTGCATTGCATTTCATGAGTTTTACATGTTCCTACTCATTTACTTTATCTCCTTCAACTAAGCATGAGGACATGCTAATGTTTAAGTGTGGGGAGGTTGATAAACTATTATTTTATAATTTATATTGTGTTTAATTGTGTGGTTTTATCAAATCTTTACCTACTTATTCATATGATTAGTATGTGTTTACAATTCCTTCCCAAAATCACTCCATGGTTGAAAACTTGCTTCCTAGAGACCTTTAATTATGTATTTTAATTCTCCTTTATCCCATTCGATGCCGTGATTTGTGTGTTAAGTGTTTCAGGCTTCATAGGGCATGAATGACCTAGAAATTGGAGAGGAGGCTTGCAAAAATGGAAGGAACACAAGAAACTAAGGAGATGACCAGCGAGCAATGATGCGAGCGCATGGCCCACGCAGACGCTCAAAATGGAGAATTTGCAATGACGCAGACGCGTGCCTGACGTAAACGCGTGGATTGGAGTCTGCACGCATGACGCAAACGCGTGAACCACGCGAACGCGTGGCAAGGAAAAACGCCGAATGACGCGAACGCGTGGACGACGCGTATGTGTGACCTGCGCGATCTGCAAAAAATAATAGAATACGCTGGGGGCGATTTCGGGCCGCTTTTTGACCCAATTCTCGGCCCAGAAACACAGACTAAACCTAGGAAACATGCAGAAACTTAACACGCATCCACACACATTGAGATTCATCACATTAGGATTACACTTAGTTTCAGATATGAGTTTTTAGAGTTACATTACATTGATAGTTTATGCTTGTGCTTGGATTTTTGGATGCTGAAAGTCATTACCTCCGTTGAAGACATTACTTTAGTTTGTTTCCTTATTCCTTTATTTTTAATTAGTTACTCATTGACTTTATTCAATTAAGTATGTTACATTTTGAATTTATTAATATATGAAGTTATTTTTATTTTAATTAATTTTAATTCTCTATTTTATTTTAATTGATTATGTCTTCTCATATTTTTATGATTATTACTTTCATGTCAATGGAGTAGAATTTCTACTTGACATGGGGGTTGATTAAGAGGTGATACTTGAGTTGGAATGCTCAAGTGCTTGGTTAAACTGGACGTTGTTGGCTAATTCTATACCTACTAACACTAGACCTCCCAAAGGGAGAGGGCTAGGACCTGAGGGTAAGAGTTAGTTCAATCACCATACCTTTTCTTATTTAGTAAGGGAAAATCGAGTGAGAACAACAACCTTTTACACCATACTTGAGAAAATCCCAACAAGGATAGAAGTTTCACTTAATTATTCCCCCAGTCAAGGCCTTTTATTTAGAATATCAATAATTATTTTCAGTTTATTTTTATTGCCTTAGTTCACAATTATTTTAATTACTTATTATCAAACTCAACTTTCTGGGAATTTTCTGATTAATAAATTAGCACTCTTTCCTACAAATCGTTGGGAGACGACCTGGGACTCATACTCCTAGTATTTTATTTCTAAAATTTGTGACCAACCTTTTTAAATTGGTGAGGCAGATTTTAGCTGGTTAAGAGCTATACGTGCAACGCTGTCTCTTAATTGAAATCTATAAATTGGTTAACTTCTGCCACGCATCAAGCTCCAACAAGAAGACAACACCTTGGCATCTACTCATAATTTCTATGACCGCCCGAATCAAGAATACTATCAACAAGGCGGCAATCATAACCAAGGTGGAAGCTACAATCAAGGTTGGCAAGATAACTCCAACCAGGGATGGAGGGACAACTACAACAGAGGAGGCAGAGACAACAGTGGGAATCAGAGGTGGAACAACAATAACAGACAACAGAACCAAAACCAGCCTTACAGAGCACCTCACCAAAGGCAGTCCCAAACGCCTCAGAACAACCAACAGCAGGCCCCTCAAATCACTTACCCCTCTTCTTCTAATGATGAGATGCTTCGTACTATTACGCAAGGATAACAAGACATTAAGAATTCAATCCACTCTTCTATAAATGGTCTTAGCTCCACCATACAAGCTCTCATCTCCTAGATGGATTCACTAATTACTCCCAACAATCAACCTTCAAGCTCCAGTGCAATTCCTTCTCAACCTAAACCCAACCCCAAGGGTGGAATCAATGCCATCACTTTGAGGTCCGGAACCACACTGCAAGAGAGGAGTCATGAGGAGCCAAGCTCAAATGAAGATATCTAAGTTGAAGATGTTGTTGAGGTAGAAGATGCTGAAGAGGAGGATGAAGTACAAGACATGGTTGAAAAAGAAGCAGCTCAACCAGAGAATAGTGCACCAATGGAAGCTGCAGCTACAAGAGACGCCATCCCTATCTCCTTTCCACACCTTGCTAGAAAGTCCAGAAAGCAGATGGAGCTCAACCCAAAGATGGTGGAGATCTTCAAAAAGATTGAGGTAATCATTCCCCTTTTTTATGCCATTAGCCAGGTACCTAAATATGCGAAGTTTCTAAAGAATTTATGCATGCATAGGGATAGAATATAGGATTTAGAAACTATTCCCTTAGGTAGCTCTATATCTGCTTTAATGGGTGATATACCAGAAAAATGTAGTGATCCAGGTCCATGCATGGTTACTATTACTATAGAAGGTGTAAAATTTTCTGACTGCATGTGTGATTTAGGCGCGTGTGTTAGTATAATGCTATTATCTGTATATGATTCTTTGAGGCTCCCTCCCTTAAAAAGGTCGGCAGCACGTTTTGTTTTGGCCGATAAAAGCATTATCTCTGTGGTTGGAATTGCTGAGGATGTGTTGGTGAGCATTAAGGGGCTCACATTCCCTATTGACTTTTACATCTTGGAGATGCCCCCTAATGACTCAGGAAGACCATCATCCATCCTGCTTGGAAGGCCATTTCTGAAGACTTCACAGTTCAAGTTGGATGCATTCTCAGGAACTTATTCCTTTGAGATAGATGACAGAGCAGTGAGCTTCAATCCGGATGAAGCCATGAAGAAATAGAAGAGAAATAGAAGAGAGGCACATGGAGCAAGGTCCAAGTGTGGGGAAGCCCCCTGACCAAGATGAAACCACCTTGCCACCATCACTAGCTCCAGCTAATCCAGTGCCTAGCCATGAGCAGAAATTGAAGTTAAAGCCCCTTCCACCCCATCTCAAGTATGCTTACATTGAGGAAAATCAGAAGCTCCTAGTTATCATTGCAAGGGAAATCACTTTCCAACAGGAGGAGCAGTTGCTTAGTATGCTGAGAAGACACAAGAAGACAATTGGGTGGAGCTTGGCGGATATAGTAGGCATCAGCCCTCAAGTTTGTGAGCACAGAATATTTTTAGAAGAGAGAGCAAGGCCTGTCCGTCAACCCCAAAGGCGGCTGAACCCCACCATCTTAGAAGTTGTCAAGAAGGAAGTGACCAGATTGCTTGAAGCTAATATCATCTACCCCATCTCAGACAGTGTGGGTCAGCCAAGTACAAGTGGTGTCCAAGAAGTTTGGAGTCACAACAGTTAAGAATGAGCATGGAGAGCTCCTGACAACTAGAGTGCAGAATTCATGGAGGGTGTGCATTGACTACAGGTGCCTCAACTAAGCTACTCGCAAGGATCATTACCTCTTGCCATTTATGGATCAGATGCTTGATCACCTGTCAGGTAAATCACACTACTGCTTTTTAGATGGTTATACAGGCTATTTTCAAATTCATATAGCTCCTGAAGATTAGGAGAAGACTACTTTTACATGTCCCTTTGGAACGTATGCATACAAGAGGATGCCTTTTGGCTTATTTAATACACCGGCTACATTCCAAAGGTGCATGATGAGTGTTTTCTCAGATCTTATTGAGAACTGTATGGAAGTTTTCATGGATGACTTTAGCATTTATGGTGATTTATTTAGCCTTTGCTTGGATAGCTTAGCTAGAGTATTAGACAGGTGTGTTAGTTCAAACCTTGTATTAAATTTTGAAAAATGTCACTTTATGGTAAAATAAGGTATTATTCTAGGACACGTTGTTTCTAGTACTGGTATTTCTGTAGATCCAGCAAAGGTAAATGTCATTTCTAGTTTACCTTACCCCTCGTCTATGAGGGAAGTCCGTTCGTTCCTTGGTCATGCAGGTTTCAACCGGAGATTTATCAAGGACTTCAGTAAGGTAGCATTGCCTTTATCCAGACTGCTATAGAAGGATATTGAGTTCGAGCTGAGTGAGGATTGCATGGAAGCGTTTGATAAGCTGAAGATCGCCCTGACTCAAGCTTCGATTGTGAGAGGACCAGACTGGAGCCAGCCTTTTGAGATTATGTGTGACGCCTCCAACCATGTAGTAGGAGCGGCACTGGCTCAGCGCGAAGGTAAAGACCCTTTCATAATAGCTTACATCTCTAAGACCTTAGACGCTACTCAGTCTAATTATACTACCACTGAAAAAGAGCTTCTGGCTATTATTTTTGCTCTGGATAAATTTCAAGCTTACTTACTTGGTACTAAGGTGGTAGTATACTCAGACCATGCAGCTCTAAAATATTTATTAGCTAAAAAAAAGTCCAAACCAAGGTTAATACGTTGGAAACTGTTGCTGCAAGAATTTGATTTAGAAATTAAGGATAGGAGTGGTTCCCAAAATTTAGTGGCAGACCACTTGAGTCACCTTGAGCACATTAAGGATGACTCCATTCCTATCAATGATGCTTTTCTATTTGATAGCTTGCACGCAATATCCGAAGTAGTTCCTTGGTATGCACCTGTAGCTAATTATTTAGTTAGTCACACTTTCCCTCCTAATTTTACTAAGCATCAAAGGGACAAGCTGAAAAGCGAGTCCAAATACTGTATATGGGATGACCCATATTTATGGAGGTATGGTGCTGACCAGATAATTAGAAGTTGTGTGCCTCAATCAGAATTCTAGTCCATTTTAGAGGCCTGCCATTCTTCTGAGAGTGTTGGACATTTTGGCCCTCAAAGAACAGCTAAAAAAATTTTAGACTGTGGATTCTGGTGGCCCACTCTTTTTAAAGATGCTGCTTCCTTCTGTAAATTTTGTCCTCCATGCCAAAGGTTTGGTAATATATCCAAGAGGGATGAGATGCCCCAACAACTTATGCTATTCTGTGAAATTTTTTATGTTTGGGGCATTGACTTCATGGGTCCATTCCTAAACTCTAGTGGTTTCCTGTATATATTGTTAGCTGTAGACTATGTTTCTAAATGGGTGGAAGCAATTTCTACCCATACTGATGATGCTAACACTGTTGTCTCCTTTGTGAGAAACCATATTATCTGTCGCTTTGAATCACCACGAGCAATCGTGAGTGATGACGAACGGATTTCTGCTAGTAAAGAATTTCACAAATAATATCTCGTTGAAAGTATAGTTTCTAAATCAGCAAAGAATCCTTTCGTACAAAAATTTGGTTGTCACAAGTAACAAACCCCTAATAAAATTGATAACCGAAGTATTTAAACCTCGTGACATCTCTCAAGGAATTGCAGGGAGGTGTATTTATTATTGGTTATGGAAGATTATCTTTTTGGGGTTTTTGAATAAGGAACAAGAAAAAGTAAATTGTAAGAATTAAATTAATAACTAATAAAGCTCTTAGCAAGGTATGAAAACTGGACGTCCTATCCTAGTTATCCTTATCAATTGTGATGAGAATTGTTCATTACTCCCACTTAGTTAACCCTTACTAAATAAAGGAAAGTCAAGTGGACTAATCAACTTGATTCCTCAAGTCCTAGTCAACTCCTAAGGAAAGACTAGCTTTAGAGGGATCCAAACCAACTAGCAAATTCCAATTATCAATCAACAAAGGAGTTTGATAACTCAAGTATCTCCAATTAATTAATTCAAGCTAAGAACGTAAAAAGCTAAATTAAAATCATAAATCTGAAATACCTCAAATTGTATTAAATAAGAAATTCAATTCAACATGGAGTTCATAAACCAAATTGTCAACATAAAGTAATCAACAAGGAAAATAAATAAACTAGAAAGCTAAAACAAATAAAAGTAGAAGAGAAATTAAATTAAAGGAACAATGAACCTGGAATGGAGAAGACATAAACCTAAAACTAAGAAAAATCCTAAAACCTAGAGAGAGGAGAGATGCTTGGAATGAATGAGTGATTCCCCCATTCTGTAGCCTCTATTCTGTGTTCTCGGGCTTGGAATTGGGCCGAAAAGGAGCCCAGAAATCGCCCCCAGCGCTTTCTGCAACTTTCTGCACGTAGCGCATGTCACGCGTATGCGTAGGTCACGCGTGCGCGTCATTTGGCGAAATTCCTTTTCACGCGTACGCGTCAATCACGCGTGTGCGTCGCTCGTCTTCTGCGCTAGGCACGCATGCGCGTCGTCCATGCGTGCGCGTCGCTGCCAGCTCTTCAAAACTCCATTTTTCGCATTCCTTCCACTTTTGCATGTTTTCTTTCATCCTCTAAGCCATTCCTACCCTATAAAGCCTGAAAATACTTAACACACAAATCACGGCATCGAATGGTAATAAAGGGTATTCAAAATTAACAGTTTAAAGGTCTAGGAAACATGTTTTCAACCATATCACAGAATAAGGAAGGATTTGTAAAACCATGCAAATCCTATGAATAAGTGAACAAATACTTGATAAAAACCACTCAAACTAGTACAAGATAAACCATAAAATAGTGGTTTATCAAGTAATCAAGGCACTCACTTTTGTAACAGGAGATTAGCAGGTCTACTGAAGAGAAATGGCATTTTGCACTAGGTATCAATAGCCTACCATCCTCAGACCAATGGACAAGGCAAGGTGTCTAAGAGGGAGATAAAGCACATACTGGAGAAGATAGTCAAGCCTCATAGGAAAGACTGGAGCACCAGGCTTGTGGACGCGCTCTGGGCCTATCGGATAGCGTACAAGACGCCAATAGGGATGAGTCCTTTCCGCCTAGTATATGGAAAGGCTTACCACCTCCCAGTGGAGGTGGAACACAAGGCTTTCTGGGCTGTGCGGGAATACAACATGGGATTTGGGAAGGCTGGTGCTGAAAGAAAGCTGCAACTAGCAGAACTGGAGACCCTTCGCCTCGAAGCATATGACAACTCCAGGCTATACAAAGAAAAGGTGAAGGCTGTGCATGACAAGCATATCAAGAGAAGAGAATTCAGACCTGGGGAGCTAGTTCTCCTTTACAACTTAAGGCTGAGGCTCATAGTTGGTACACACCCACCTCCAGAACCGAAGGACACCCCAGATTCCCCTTCATCCAGTAGCACAGGGAGCCATGGTGAACCAGACAGCGGAGGCGATGATTCAAACCCTACCTTGCTCCTTACTGATGGCACGGAGGATTGTGCCAAGCCTTAAGTGTGGGGAGGTCAGTCCTTGACTTCCGGAGGTAACTTCTCTCTCTTAACACCAACATTTGACTTTTTTCTTTGTTAGATAGGATAGATTGCATGTTAATAATTGTTTGCATGTATGTTTTGCTTGGTTAAAGTAATATTTTCTTTTTCAAGACCCTTTTTATAGTATTTCACTAATTCAAATTAAAATTTGTGTTAAACTTGTTAGAAAATTGTAATTTGGAACATGAATGATAGCTAAGAACACACAACCTGTAAGATGTGAGCTTAATTACATGGTTACATTACTTAACCATAATATTTTATTCTTGTGTGTTTTCTTCTCTATGACTGCAATCTATATTTTGTTTCATTCTATATGTCCATTATTTAGTGTATTTACATGCTTGCATATGATTGAGGCCATCATTTGTTATTAGCTTACTTATCCCAAATAGCCTACCCTTTCAATCACCTTTGTTAGCCACCTTGAGCCTCTTAATCCCCATTTGTTCTATACTTTACCACATCACTAGCCTTAAGCGGAAAAATAATTAATTACCTCAACTGAATCTTTGGTTAGCTTTAGTTAGAGATTGTGTATTAATTAAGTGTGGGGAACTGTGGGAACTTGAGTTGATGAAAGTGTGCCGTGTTTTATTGACAAAAGTATTGGGAATTTGGGTGCATACTCATGTGAGACCAGAAAAATTAAAAACTCATGTGCATTGATATGTTATGTTTGCTTTTATGATTCAAAAAATAAAAAATAAAAAAAAATAAATTACGATATAAGTGAATAGATAAATAAGGGGACAAAATTACCCCAATGCTAAGTTCAATGAAAGATCAATGCATATGTGGTGAAATTAAGAAAAATTTGATACATGAGTATGTGATGCAAAAGGTGGAAATTATGGGTAGCTAGGCATGACTTTAGAGTTACATAGAGTGTGTGTGTGTGTGTTTAGGTGAGAACTTAGGTTAGTCAAAGATTCATATTATAGCTCACTTGGCCATACATATATCCTCACCATTGCCTCAGCCCTATTACAACCTTGGAAAGACCTCAAGATGTTTGCATTGGTATACTAAATATTTGTTGATTGGTTAGATGAAGAACAAAGTCTAGAAAGTATGACTAGAGAAGAGTAGAGTGATTAACCCTAGACACTTGAGAGATTAGAGTGCATATACACTACCAGTGAGGGTTCAATGCTTGATTTTATATTCCCTGCTTTCATGAGCTATCTTTTCACAAGTCTACTTGTCTTTTATTGTGTGATTTGAATTAGTGGAATCTGATTTATTTTTGTCTTGAAAAGCTTACTTACTTTTAACCAAGTAGACAGAAACATCTTAGCATATAGTTGCATTCATAGGTTGCATCTCATGAGTCTTACTTTACCTCATTCATTCTTTATATCTCCTTGAGCTTAGCATGAGGACATGCTAATGTTTAAGTGTGGGGAGATTGATAAAACACTATTTTATGGTTTATCTTGTGCTCAATTGAGTGGTTTTTATCAAGTCTTTGCACACTTATTCATACAAATTGCATGATTTTACAATTCCTTCCCAATTTTTTTCTATGAATGAAAACTTGCTTCCTGAGCCTTTAAATTGTGTATTTTTAATTCTCCTTTATACCATCCGATGCCGTGATCTGTACGTTAAGTGTTTTCAGGCTTTATAGGGCAGGAATGGCTTAAAGGATGGAAAGGAAGCTTGCAAAAATGGAATGAGCACAAAAAGTAAAGGAGAGAACCAGCGAGAAGCGACGCGCACGCATGGCTCACGCGTGCGCGTGAATTGGAGTTTTGCACGGCGACGTGTGCGCGTGCCTGACGCGTACGCGTGACATGCGAAAATGACCAGCGACGCGTACGCGTGACATGCGCTACCTGCAGAAAATACAGAAAATGATGGGGGCGATTTTGGGCCGAGTTTGGACCCAGTTTTTAGTCCAGAAACACAGATTAGAGCCAGGGGACGAGCAGAGACTCAAGACACATTCTCATTCACATAGTCTTTAGTTTTAGATTAGAATCTTAGAGAGAAATCAATACTTCCTCTGGTTTCCTTCACATTCATAGTTTTAGAGTTTATGCTTTTGATTTGGATATTGAGAAGAGTCACTACCTTCATTGAAGTTGCCATTATTCTAGTTTGTTTTCTTATCCCTTTACTCTTTTAATCGCCCATTAACCCTGTTCAGATAAGGATGTTACATTTTGGGATTTATTAATGCAAAGAACTATTTTTACCTTTAATTGATTTTTAGTTATTATTTTAATTAATTTATCTTGTCTTCTTTTTCTTCTCTTTATATGCCTGTGAACGTTGTATTCATGTCAATGGAGTAGACTCCCAACTTAACTTGGAAGTTGATTAAAAGGAAACCATTGAGTTGGAATACTCAAATGTCAATTGGGAATTGAAAATTGTTGGCTGACTCTCTAGTTTTTGACTCTAATCCTTCCTTAGGAGAGGATTAGGACCTGGGATCCAGAGTTGGTTAGTTAGTTACTTGACTTTCCTTTATTCAGTAAAGGATAACTAAGTAGAACAATAATCTCTTACTATTACACTTGAGAAATCCAACAAGGATAGAAATTCCAATTAATCTTCTCCCAGTCAAGGATTTTATTTTAATTCTATAAATTCTCTCATTAATTTTCATTGCCTTAAATTATAATTATTTACTTTCTTGTTCTCCATTCTTAAAATTTCTCAGAAAATTCATGACTAATAAAATAGCACTCTTTTGTGAACTCATTGGGAGACGACTTGGGATTTCTACTCCCAGTATTTTTATTCTAAATTTTTGACAACCCTTTTTAAATTGATAAGAGGATTTTTCGTCGATTAGGAACTGTACTCGCAACGTTATTTCTATACTAATTTCTTAATCGGCTGATTTTTGCCACATCAATATCTCCTTGGTAGTATCTATGTTTCAATTCTTTCCACAACCCTTCAGCTGCATTGATCCAGATTACACAATGCTTGGACTTAGTGAATGGTTGATCTAAGAAACAATGTAGGCGTTGCAATGCTTCCAAGCTTCACTACAACATTTTGGGTCTATAGATATGGTTTTTAAATTCATGGTAAAAAATCGTGACCATCTTACCGTGACAAAAAATAACCTATGGTCACGATTTTTTAAAAAGAGTAACCATAGAGTACCTATGGTCATGGTCTTTTAAAAAAAGGGTGGCCTAAAAGGGTCCATGGTCACAATTTTGGGAGGTGACCTAAAGGGATCTATTGTCACAGTTTTGTGAGGTGATAAAAAAAAGGGGTCTATATGGTTACGATTTTATGGGGTGACCTAAAGGGGTCTATGATCACGGTTTTGGGGATGACCTAGAAGTATCCATGGTCACAGTTTTTCAAAAAATGATAACCTAAAAGGGTTTATGGTTACGATTTTAGCGGGTGACCTAAAGTAGTCTATGGTTATGGTTTTGGGGGTGACCTAAAAAGGTCTATGGTCACGGTATTGAGGGTGACCTAAAGGTATCTATAGTGACGGTTTTGAGGGATGACATAAAAGGGTCTATGGTCACGATTTTACGAAAGAATTATCTACAAGAATCTATAGTCACGGATTTAGAGAGTGACCTAAAGGTATCTATGGTCACGATTTTGGGAGTGACCTAAAAGGATCTATGATCATAGTTTTTTGGAAAAGGGTAACCATAGAGTACCTATGGTTACAGTTTTGGGGATAGCCTAAGGTGGTCTATGGTTACGATTTTTTAATTTTTTTTTTTGAAAACCCTCCCCCAAACGGCATCATCCCTCCCTCCCCCCCCCCCCGAAATTAGGCTATGGTTACGGTATAAAACAGGAGTGACCATGGAATAAGCTATGGTCACGATTTTAAAATAGGGTGACTATAGATAAGCTATGTTCACGCTAAAACTGTAACTATAGATTAGGCTATGGTCATGGTTAAAAAATGTAGGCTAAAGTGTCAGAATTTAAACACTGCAACCGTGACCATAGATCTATAGCCACACTAGAATAGGCCACGGTGAAAAAACTGTGACCATAAATCTATGGTCACCTTTTTCACTAGCTATGGTCATTGACATTTTTTTTTCTAGTGCTTCGAACAAGTGATCATCTTTTGATGGTCTTTGACTTAATACATCAATGAATCTTACCTTATTATTTTACTTCAATGCTCTCCACATAGCTCTCTCCCGCACTTGATAATTGTTCGTCTTAGTCACAATAGAGATCATTACAAAACCTGAATTTTTACTTGGATAGAGGAAGTAGGGATTAGTTGGATCCAATACTGAATTTGATTAAGCTCAATTTGTATTTGATTGCATAAGATTGATTTGATTCACTAAGCTTGCAAGTGTTTGAATATCTACATATGAAAATAGAGAATTTGATTGTGACTCCTCTTGAATTCCAAACTTTATCAATAAATTCAGTGAAGACACGAATTTAGACCTTCTTTTTAAAAATTCACTTATCGAAACTGATGCTTGAATTGAAAACTCATAGAATCAGATAACTTAAATCTTATCAGCCTCTGTCGTATGATTTTTTAGAGGAATAGATGAAAGAAAAGATGAGAAGAAGAAAAACATATAAGTGAAAATGAGTTAATCACTTGATTCAGTTCTTTTCGAAAATCTTCAATCTTTAGTCACTCTCTTCCATGCTCATTGCACCATATTAAAAAGTCGGTTGAGGTAGTTGGAGAAAGAGAAGAGAAGCTTCACAAAGCTGAGATTTTGTGTGACTTGAGATTGTAAACTAAATCTAAGTTTTACATATTGTGAATACTTGACAAACGGATTTTCTGATGGTAAAGAAATTCACAAATAAATCACGTTGTAAGTATAGTTTCTAAACCAACAAAGAATCCTTTCGTACAAACAAATTTGGTTGTCACAAGTAACAAACCCCTAATAAAATTGATAACCGAAGTATTTAGACCTCGGGTCGTCCCTCAAGGAATTGCAGGGAGGTGTATTTATTATTGGTTATGGAAGATTATCTTTTTGGGGTTTTTGAATAAGGAACAAGAAAAAGTAAATTGTAAGAATTAAATTAATAACTAATAAAGCTCTTAGCAAGGTATGAAAACTGGACGTCCTATCCTAGTTATCCTTATCAATTGTGATGAGAATTGTTCATTACTCCCACTTAGTTAACCCTTACTAAATAAAGGAAAGTCAAGTGGACTAATCAACTTCCTCAAGTCCTAGTCAACTCCTAAGGAAATACTAGCTTTAGAGGGATCCAAACCAACCAGCAAATTCCAATTATCAATCAACAAAGAAGTTTGATAACTCAAGTGTCTCCAATTAATCAAGTCAAGCTAAGAATGTAAAAAGCTAAATCAAAATCATAAATCTGAAATACCTCAATTTACATTAAATAAAGAAATCAAATCTAACATGGAGTTTATAAACCAAATTGGGAAAATAAATAAAATAGAATGCTAGAACAAATAAAAGTAGAAGAGAAACTAAATTAAAGGAACATTGAACCTGAAATTGAGAAGAAGTAAACATAAAACTAAGAGAAACCCTAAATCCTAAAACCTAGAGAGAGGAGGGAGCCTCTCTCTCTAGAAACTACATCTAAAACCTAAATTGTGAATAATGAGAAGTTGTCCCTGATTCTTCTACTCTGCAGCCTCTAATCTGTGTTTTCTAGGCCGAAAATTGGGCCAGAAACAACCCAAAAATCGCTCCCAGTAATTTCTGGGTCGCTGAAATTATGCAGATGTGCGCGTCCGCATCCAAGCTGCGTGCGCGTCTTCTAGATGTACGTCTACTATGGAAAATTATATATCATTTCGAAGCCCGAGACGTTAGCTTTCCAACGCAACTGGAACCGCCTCATTTGGATTTTTGTAACTCAAGTTATGGTCAGTTAAGTACGAAGAGGTCAGGCTTGACAGCTTTGCAGTTCCTTCAGTGTCTTGTATTCCTTCCACTTTTGCATGCTTCCTTTCCATCCTCTAAGCCATTCCTACCCTATAAACCCTGAAAATACTTAACATATATATCAAGGCATTGAATGGTAATAAGAGAGGATTAAAGTTAGCAAATTTAAGCCAAAGAAGCATGTTTTCAATCATAGAACAAAATCAGGAAGGAAAATGTAAAACATGCGATTTCTATGAATAAGTGTGAGAATAGTGGATAAAATCCACTCAATGAAGTAAAAAATATACCACAAAATAGTGGTGCATCAAATCTCCCCATACTTAAACATTAGCATGTCCTCATGCTAAGCTCAAGAGAAGCTATAAGAGTGAAGAGGAATGGTAGAAAGTATGAGATGCAACCTATAAATGTAACTATATGCTAAGATATTTCTGTCTACTTGGTTAAAAGCAAATAAGCTCTTCAAGACAAACCTAAATCAGATTTCACTAATTCAAATTATACAACAAAAGACAAGTAAACTTGTAAGAAGATAGCTCATGAAAGCAGGGAACATAGAATCAAGCATTGAACCCTCCCTGGTGGTGTATATGCACTCTAATCTCTCAAGTGTCTAGGGTTGATCACTCTACTCTTCTCTAGTCATGCTTTCTAAACTTTGTTCATCATCTAACCAATCAACAAAAATTAGTATACCAATGCAAACATCATGAGGTCTTTTCAAGGTTGTAATGGGGCTAAGGTAAGAGTGAGGATATACGCATGGCCAAATGAGCTGAAATATGAATCTTCAATTAACCTAAGCGTTCACCTAACATACATACACACACTCTATGTAACTCTAAATTCATGCCCAGCAACCCAAAATTCCCACTTTTGCATCTCATACTCATGCATCAACTTTTCTTTAATTTTATCACATATGCATTGATCTTTTTTCATTAGCTTAACATTAGGGTAATTTTGTCCCCTTATTTATTTATTTATTTATTTAATTGGATATATATATATATATATATATATATATATATATATATATATATATATATATATATTTGAAAGTAAAAGTAAACATAACATATCAATGCACATGGATTTTTTATTTTTCTGATATCACATGAGTAGGTACCCAGATTCCTAATATTTTATCATGACACATTTCCTATTAACCCATGTTCCCACAGTTTCCCCACACTTAGTTGATACACAATCTATCTTAAACTAACCAAAGATTCAATTGGGGTAATTAATTATTTTTCTTCCTAAGGCTAATGATGTGGTAAAATATAGAACAAATGGGGATTACAAGGCTCAAGGTGGCTAACAAAGGTAATTGAAGGGGTAAGCTATTTGGGATAAGTGAGCTAATAACAAATGATAGCCTCCATCATATGCATGCATATAAACACATTAAACATTGGACATATAGAGTGGAACAAAATAAAAATTACAATCATAGAGAAGAAAACATACAAGAATAAAATATTATGGTTAAATAGTGTAACCATGTAGTTAAGCTCAAATCTCACAGGTTGTGTGTTCTTAACTCAAAAACCATGTTCCAATTTACAGTCTTCAAACAAGTTTAACACAAATTTTTCAATTTAAATTAGTGAAATATTATAAAATAGAGTCTTGAAAAGAAATTTATTACTTTAACCAAGTAAACATACATGCAAACAATTATTATCATGCAATCTATTCTATCTAACAAAAGAAAAACCAAAATGTTGGTGTTAAGAGAGTGAGATTACCTCCGGAAGTCAGGTACTGACCGACCTCCCCACACTTAAAGCTTGGCACCGTCCTCGGTGCTATCAGTCAGGAACAAAGGGGGGCTGGTAACAGCATCTCCACAGTCGGGGTTGTCATGGCTCCCGGTGCTAGTAGGTGAGGTGGAGTCCGGAGTGTCTGGTTCCTCTTCAGGTGGGTGGTTACCAACAATCAGCTCCTTGAGGTATGTAAATCGGCGCTTGTTACGGCGCTCTCTTTGCTTTGCCTACTGGTCAAGCCGGTCCAACCTCTGAAGTATCTGTAGGAGCATCTGATTTGTTAAAGGTGC
Organism: Arachis hypogaea; assembly: GCF_003086295.3. NCBI lineage: Eukaryota > Viridiplantae > Streptophyta > Magnoliopsida > Fabales > Fabaceae > Arachis > Arachis hypogaea. Next base: position 44,698,195 of record NC_092051.1, read on the forward strand.
TTGTGATGCAGAAGGAGAAGGAATATCTTCGGCCGGATCTGCGGTCCAGCTGGTAGTGGCTGCTGCGGGTCTGATGTACTTCCCGTTGGGGACAATCTGATCATCCTGCCGGATTATGGTCTTGGTGTTCCCAGCTCTGTAGGAGACTCCGGCTGCTGAGACTAGATCTGAAACCAAGGCGGGAAAGGGTAGGTTGCCCGCAATCTGTACGTGTCTCATGGCGTGCCGGAGGTGTCTTGGTATGCGTCCAATCCTTCTGGGGCAGGGGGGAGATCTAAAGCTCACTGAATGGCCCCTTCAGAGATAGGGACTTGCTTCTGATGGACATAGACAGACTGCAGAGTTGGCCTGTGAAAATTGGAGTAGAATTTAACTACCCATGAGAGGTTAACCTGCCATGACTGTCTCCGTAAGAATCTCCATTGTCTGCGCTCAATGCAGGGCTCTACAAACTCAATAATGTGGGTAGGAAGGATGAGTAGGTGCTCATTGTTGTAGTTCCGCTCAGCCAGGATGGGGAACATCTGCTCACAGTAGCGGTTAGTGAACCGCGCAGTGTCCCTTGCTGGAAAGGCTTTCTCTGTTTCATCGACCTTGATTATCCTCTTGACTTGCTTTGTGGATGGCTTGACTGATGTTGAGGATGGTTCCGCAGCTAGCGCTCTTTTTGTTCCTCTCCTTGCTGGTAGTTTGGGAGCAGCTTTCTCTTTACCCTTCTTGGTGGCCATCCTGAAAAGGGAAAAGGAAAGTAACATGTAAGGCCAAGGGTTAAAGCAAGGAGGAGGACAGTACAAGTGATAATCAATGCCAAGGTAAAGAAGGATGTCGTTAACACATCGTCGCGACTACATGTGATCAGTTCATCAACGGAAATATAGCAAGTGCATATTATGACAAGTAGATGCAAGATGTTTATTAGCATGCCGGCAAAGGCATGAGTAGCATAGATCAAGCATCAATAGATAAAATGTATTATCACTCGTAACAAACAAACAATTACGTTTGTATTGACAATTATATTCAATTAATAAAATATTGAAAGGGTTTTGTGAAAAACAGGCATTAGAGTAGAAGGATAGAATAATTAAAAATGCACAATGCCATACGGGATTTTTCACAAATATTTAGTATGCATGGTAAATATATTATTGAAACTATTAAATTTGAACATGCAAGCAATCCAAAAATAATTAGTGATAATTGTCAAACAACTCCTTAATAATCCACAAGCAATTATGGAAGAAAATAATCACCCAATTAGATTTCTAACACCAAGTAAAATAATGCAAAAATAAATAAATAATAAGAAGAGAAGAAAGAAAATAGAAAGAAAGAACCTTGAGAAGAAGGTGACAAAGAAAGGTAATGGAGAATGTGAGGTGAAGAAAATATGATGGAAGGGGGAATAAGAAAAAAAGAGTAAAGAAAGAAGGAGAAAAAGAATGGAGAATAAAGAAGAAAGAAGAGAAAGAAAGAAGAAAGAAGAAAGAAGAAAGAAATTAGGATTGGAAAAGAAAAGATAAGAAAAGTGGCGGCACAGGGATCTAGTGGTGTTGCGCAAGTGACGCGCACGCATACTCCACGCGTATGCGTGGGTCGCGCAAATGGGGAAGCGATGCATAGGCGTCGGTCACGCGTACGCGTGACCGTGTTTGTGCTACTCACGCGAAGGCAGCCTTGCGCACGCACAACTCTCTGTTCATTTTGGGATGTGTGCCAAAATGGCATACGACGCGTGCGCGTCATTGACGCGTACGCGTGAGTGTTCAGAATTTGAAAATGACGCGCACGCGTCAGGGACGCGTACGCGTGAGTGACTTAGTGCCTTGGGCATACTTCCAGCACCAGGCCATCACAACTTTCGGCCTGTCACCTTTTTACGTCGATTTTCCTAGGTCACGCGTGCGCATCCTTGACGCGTACGCGTGAGGTGCCAAATATTCAAATGACGCGCACGCGTCTTGTGCGATTGGCACACTTTCTGTATTGCTCCCACACGACTTTCTGCCAACTTCTTTTATGCAATATGCAGATGCAAATGCAGACTATATGCAGAAATTATGAGAAGAGTCACTAAATGAAACTAAGAAGAGAGAAAAGAACGATCATACCATGGTGGGTTGTCTCCCACCTAGCACTTTGCTTTAACGTCCTTAAGTTGGATGGTCTTCAAGCTCATTCTGCTTCTGTTGGTGGGTCCTCCAAGAGGAAGACCTCTAGCTCTTTGTGTTCCTTCATCTTCTCACCATGATAAAGCTTTAAGTGATGTCCATTGACCTTGATGAATTTGGAACTTGAAGGATGACTCAGGTGGAAGACTCCATATGGCTCTGCTTTCTCCACTCTGTAGGGACCTTCCCATCTGGATCGCAGCTTTCCTGGCATGAGTCTCAGCCTGGAGTTGTAAAGGAGAACTAAATCTCCAAGTCTGAACTCTCTTCTCTTGATATGCTTGTCATGCACAGCCTTCACCTTCTCTTTGTATAATCTGGAGTTGTCATATGCTTCGAGTCGAAGGGTCTCCAGCTCTGCTAGTTGCAGTTTCCTTTCAGCACCAGCTTTCTCAAATCCCATGTTGCACTCCCTCACAGCCAGAAAGCTTTGTGTTCTACCTCCACTAGGAGGTGGCAAGCTTTTCCATATACTAAGCGGAAGGGACTCATCCCAATGGGTGTCTTGTACGCTGTCCGATAAGCCCAAAGTGCATCAGCAAGTCTGGTGCTCCAGTCCTTCCTATGAGGCTTTACTATCTTCTCCAGAATGCGCTTTATTTCTCTGTTAGACACCTCTGCTTGCCCATTGGTCTGAGAATAGTAGGCTGTTGCCACTTTGTGAACAATCCCATGCTTCTTCAGCAAACCTGCTAATCTCTTGTTACAAAAGTGAGTGCCTTGATCACTCACGATTGCTCGTGGTGATCCCAAGTCACATATAATATGGTTTCTAACAAAAGAGACAACAGTGTTAGCATCATCAGTGCGGGTAGGAATTGCTTCCACCCATTTAGAAACATAATCTACAGCTAACAGTATATATAAGAAACCACCAGAGTTTGGGAATGGACCCATGAAGTCAATGCCCTAAACATAAAAAATTTCACGAAATAGCATAATCTGTTGGGACATCTCATCTCTCTTGGATATATTCCCAAACCTTTGGCATGGGGGACAAAATTTACAGAAGGCAGCAGTATCCTTAAAAAGAGTAGGCCACCAGAATCCACAGTCTAAAATTTTTCTATCTGTTCTTTGAGGGCCAAAGTGTCCTCCACTCTCAGAAGAGTGGCAGGCCTCTAAAATGGACTGGAATTCTGATTGGGGCACACACCTTCTAATTACCTGGTCAGCACCACACCTCCATAAATATGGGTCATCCCATATATAATATTTGGACTCGCTTTTCAGCTTGTCTCTCTGATGCTTAGTAAAATTAGGAGGAAAAGTGTGGCTAACTAGATAATTAGCTACAGGTGCATACCAAGGAACTACTTCAGATACTGCATGCAAGCTATCAAATGGAAAAGCATCATTAATAGGAGTGCAGTCATCCTTGATGTGCTCAAGGCGACTCAGGTGGTTTGCCACTAAATTCTGGGAACCACTCCTATCCTTAATTTATAAATCAAATTCTTGCAGCAACAGTATCCAACATATTAACCTTGGTTTGGACTCTTTTTTAGCTAATAAATATTTTAGAGATGCATGATCTGAGTACACTACCACCTTAGTACCAAGTAGATAGGCTCAGAATTTATCCAGAGCAAAAACAATAGCCAGAAGCTCTTTTTCAGTGGTAGTGTAATTAGACTGAGCAGCGTCTAAGGTCTTAGAAGCATAAGCAATTACGAAAGGATCCTTACCTTCGCACTGAGCCAGCGCCGCTCCTACTGCATGGTTGGACGCATCACACATAATCTCAAATGGCTGGCTCTAGTCTGGTCCTCTCACAATCGGGGCTTGAGTTAAGGCGATCTTCAGCTGATCAAATGCATTCATGCAGTCCTTACTCAGCTCGAACTCAACATCTTTCTGCAGCAGTCTGGATAAAGGCAATGCTACCTTACTGAAGTCTTTGATAAATCTCCTGTAGAAACCTGCATGGCCAAGGAACGAACGGAGTTCCCTCACAGAGGAGGGGTAACGTAAACTAAAAATGACATCTACCTTTGCTGGATCTACAGAAATACCAGTATTAGAAATAACATGTCCTAGTACAATACCTTGTTTTACCATAAAGTGACATTTTTCAAAATTTAAAACAAGGTTTGAACTAACACACCTGTCTAATACTCTAGCTAAACTATCCAAGAAAAGGCTAAATGAATCACCATATACGCTAAAATCATCCATGAAAATTCCATACAGTTTTCAATAAGATCTGAGAAGATACTCATCATGCATCTTTGGAAAGTAGCAGGTGCATTATATAAGCCAAAATGCATCCTTTTGTATGCATATGTTCCAAAAGGACATGTAAAAGTAGTCTTCTCCTGATCTTCAGGAGCTATATGAATTTGAAAATAGCCTGTATAACCATCTAAAAAGCAGTAATGTGATTTACCTGACAGGCGATCAAGCATCTGATCAATAAATGGCAAGGGGTAATGATCCTTGCGAGTAGCTTAGTTGAAACTCCTGTAATCAATGCAGACCCTCCATGAATTCTGCACTCTGGTTGTCAGAAGCTCTCCATGCTCATTCTTTACTGTTGTGACTTCAGACTTCTTGGGCACCACTTGTACTGGACTTACCCATTCACTATCTGAGATGGGGTAGATGATATCTGCTTCAAGTAGCCTGGTCACTTCTTTCTTGAAAACTTCTAAAATGGTGGGGTTCAGTCTCCTTTGAGGTTGATGGACAGGTCTTGCTCCTTCTTCTAAAAATATCCTATGTTCACAAACTTGAGGGCTGATGCCTACTATATCTGTCAAGCTCCACCCAATTGCTTTCTTATGTCTTCTCAGCACACTTAGCAACTGCTCCTCCTGTTGAGAAGTGAGTTCCCTTGCAATGATAACTGGGAGCTTCTGATTATCCTCAAGGTAAGCATACTTGAGGTGGGATGGAAGGGGCTTTAATTCTAATTTCTGCTCATGGCTAGGCACTTGATCATTTGGAGCCAGTGATGGTTGTAACGTGTCTTCATCTTGTCCATGGGGTGTCCCCACACTTGCATCTTACTCCATGTGCCTCTCTTCTACTTCCTCCTGGTGAACTACAGCTACCATCTTATCAATGATGTCGCACTGGAAGATGGAATGATCTTCAGGAGGATGCTTCATAGCTTCATCCAGATTGAAGCTCACTACTCTGCCATCTATCTCAAAAGAGTAAGTTCCTGAGAAAGCATCCAACTTGAACTTTGAAGTCTTCAGGAATGGCCTTCCAAGCAGGATGGATGATGGTCTTCCTGAGTCATTAGGGGACATCTCCAAAATATAGAAGTCAATAGGAAATGTGAGCCCCTTAATGCTCACCAGCACGTCCTCAGCAATTCCAACCACAGAGATAATGCTTTTATCTGCTAAAACAAAATAAGCTGCCGACCTTTTTAAGGGAGGGAGCCTCAAAGCATCATATACAGATAATGGCATTATACTAACACACGCTCCTAAATCACACAAACAGTCAAAAAATTTCACACCATCTAGAGTAATAGTAACCATGCATGGACTTGGGTCACTACATTTTTCAGGTATATCACCCACTAAAGCAGAAATGGAACTACCTAGAGGAATAGTTTCTAAATTCTGTAATTTATCTTTATACATGCACAAATCCTTTAGAAATTTAGCATATTTAGGTACCTACTGAATCGCATAAAAAAGTGGAATGGTTACCTCAACCTTTTTTAATATTTCTACCATTTTAGGGTCTAGTTCCATCTACTTTCTGGACTTCCTAGCAAGGTGTGAAAATGGGATAGAAATGGCGCCACTTGCAGCTTCTGCGATCCTTGGTGCTCTATTCCTTGGCTGAGCTGCTTCTTCTTCAACCAAGTCTTGTACTAGATCCTCTTCTTCAGCATCCTCTACCTCCACAATATTTTCAACTTGAATGTTTTCCTTTGAGCTTGGCTCCTCATGATTCCTCTCTTGTAGTGTGGTTTCGGACCTCAAAGTGATGGCATTGATGCCACCTTTGGGGTTGGGTATAGGTTGAGAAGGAATTGTACTGGAGCTTGAAGGTTGAGTGTTGGAGGTACTCGACGATCCCATCTGAGAGACGATAGCTTGTATAGCAGAAGTCAGACCAGTAAGTGTGTTTTCCATGGTCGTTTGTCTTTGTGCAAGAGAGTGAAGCAACTCGTCATTGGGAGAGGAAGATGGGTAAGCGATTTGGGGGACCAGCTGTTGGTTGTTCTGAAGCGTTTGGGACTGCCTTTGGTGAGCTGCTCTGTAAGGCTGGTTTTGGTTCTGCTGTCTGCTGTTGTTGTTCCACCTCTGATTTCCATTGTTGTCTCTGCCTCCTCTATTGTAGTTGTCCCTCCATCCTTGGTTGGAATTATCTCTCCATCCCTGGTTGGAGTTGTCTTGCCAACCTTGATTGTGGGTTCCACCTTGGTTGTAATTGCCGTCTTTTTATTATTGTATCCTTGATTCGGGCGGTCATAGAAATTATGAGTAGCTGCCAAGGTGTTGTCTTCTTGTTGGAGGTGCGGACACTCATCAGTGTAATGAGCGTAATCAGCACATATTCCGCATACTCTTTGAGGAACCAACTGTTGACTTTGTTGTGGTGAGGGAGGCTGAGGTTGTTGTTGATTTAGCTGTATTTGCTTTAGTAGGTTGGTCATCTCACATATAGTCTATGTGAAAGCAGTAGTCTCATTGCTAGAGGAGACCTCCGCAACAGCCTGGGGGTGGTTGTTCCTGTGCCTGTGATTCCGAGTAGACTCAGCTAGGTCGCTGATCAGTTGCCACGCTTCATCTGCGGTCTTGTACTTTTTCAGAGAACTATTACTTGCACCATCCAATGTAGTCTTATCCCGAGACTTCATGCCTTGAGTGAAGTAGCTAATCAACACCAACCTGTCAATCATGTGATGGGGGCATGCGTCCAGAAGATTCTTGAAGCGCTCCCAATACTCATAAAGAGTCTCTGATTCGCCTTGAATAATGTAGGAGATCTCTTTCCTCAGTCTATCTGTAACTTCAGCTGGAAAGTATTTTTCCAAGAATTCTCTCCTGAGCGTATCCCAGTTTGTAACAGTTGCTTCAGGTTGGGAGTAGTACCACACCCTCGCATTTCCCTCAAGAGAAAATGGGAAGGCGGTTAGCAGAATAGAAGTTTCATCTGCACCATGACGCCTAACAGTAGAACAGGCTGTCTGAAAATTCCTGAGGTACTTGATAGGCTCCTGAGCAGGTAAGCCATGAAACTTGGGCATCAAGTTGATTAGCACAGTCTTTAGTTCGAAATCTGCATCCATATTTGGGTGACGCACTTGATACGGTTGCAGGATAAAGTCTGGAGCTCCAGCTTCCTAGAGAGTGATCCTCCTGGGCTCCGTCATATTACCTGCACGTAGATAAACCGAATTAGTAGAAAATGAGCTTGTTTCTTCCTCAGATGGCACTTCAGATTCGCCCTCAGATGAGACTGGTGAATTGATAACAACCACTTCACCACCCTCAGAGGCTAACCTACGCCGAGCTCGCCTAATACTTGAAAGAGTCCTTTCAATTTCAGGATCAAATGTGACTAAGCTCGGATCAGGCAGTGAACGCGTCATTCAACGAAAGAAACATACAGCTCATGGTAATAAAATAAAATAAAGTATGCAAATAAAATAAAATAAAATAAAAGTATTTACACCAACTAATAATTTAGCACACTATTGCAACTCCCCGGTAATGGCACCATTTTGACGAATGGATTTTCTGTTGTTAAAGAAATTCACAAATAAATCACGTTGTAAGTATAGTTTTTAAACCAACAAAGAATCCTTTCGTACAAATAAATTTGGTTGTCACAAGTAACAAACTCCTAATAAAATTGATAACCGAAGTATTTAGACCTCGCGTCGTCTCTCAAGGAATTGCAGGGAGGTGTATTTATTATTGGTTATGGAAGATTATCTTTTTGAGGTTTTTGAATAAGGAACAAGAAAAAGTAAATTGTGAGAATTAAATTAATAACTAACAAAGCTCTTAGCAAGTATGAAAACTGGACGTCCTATCCTAGTTAACCTTATCAATTGTGATGAGAATTGTTCATTACTCCCACTTAATTAACCCTTACTAAATAAAAGAAAGTCAAATGGACTAATCAACTTGATTCCTCAAGTCCTAGTCAACTCCTAAGGAAAGACTAGCTTTAGAGGGATCCAAACCAACCAGCAAATTCCAATTATCAATTAACGAAGGAGTTTGATAACTCAAGTGTCTCCAATTAATCAATTCAAGCTAAGAATGTAAAAAGCTAAATCAAAATCATAAATCTGAAATACCTCAATTTGCATTAAATAAAGAAATCAAATCTAACATGGAGTTCATAAACCAAATTGGGAAAATAGATAAAATAGAATGCTAGAACAAATAAAAGTAGAAGAGAAACTAAATTAAAGGAACATTGAACCTGGAATTGAGAAGAAGTAAACATAAAACTAAGAGAAACCCTAAATCCTAAAACCTAGAGAGAGGAGGGAGCCTCTCTCTCTAGAAACTACATCTAAAACCTAAATTGTGAATAATGAGAAGTTGTCCCTGATTCCTCCACTCTGCAGCCTCTAATCTGTGTTTTCTAGGCCGAAAACTGGGCCACGAGCGATTTCTGGGTCGCTGAAATTACGCAGATGTGCGCCTCCACGTCCAAGCCGCATGCACGTCGTCTAGATGTATGGCCACTATGAAAAATTATATATTATTTCGAAGCCCCGGACGTTAGCTTTCCAACGCAACTGGAACCGCCTCATTTGAACCTCTATAGCTCAAGTTATGGTCAGTTAAGTACGAAGAGGTCAGGCTTGACAGTTTTGCGGTTTCTTCAGTTTCTTGTATTCCTTCCACTTTTGCATGCTTCCTTTCCATCCTCTAAGCCATTTCTGCCCTATAAAACCCTGAAAACACTTAACACACATATCAAGACATCGAATGGTAATAAGAGAGGATTAAAGTTAGCAAATTTAAGCTAAAAAAGCATGTTTTCAATCATAGCACAAAATCAGAAAAGAAAATGTAAAACATGCAATTTCTATGAATAAGTGTGAAAATAGTGGATAAAATCTAATCAATGAAGTACAAAATATACCATGAAATAGTATTGCATCAATACTCATTTCAAAATAGTTAACAAATTACAAGTGTTAGTCCTAGAATAAATAGTGAATCAGAAAAAACTTTTTAAATAACAGCAACCTAACAAACTCATTTTTGTGCTATCATTACGATTTATTCATTTTTCCAAAAGCACATAAAACAATTTGTACCATTACAATTTAATTTGTATATTTTTAAAATGATTATGCTACATAAATAAATTATTTTAGTAATTAAGTTTAATCAAGTTGATTGACTAATTTATTAGTATAATAAAAACAAGTTGAAGAAGAAGAAAAAAATGCATATCAAGAACGAAAAAAAATACATAGTCAAATAATATGTGCTACGAAAGATTTTTCTAGTTTAAATACAGAACAAACTCTTGATTTTATGTTTAGAAGGTGTCTCTCCATAAATTTCACCACAAGCTTATTAAGTCTACTAGAAAAGAGAGAAAAAGAATTCAACCACTTGATGGTATTAAATTTTTATTTTATTTTTATTTGTTATGTTATCTTTTTTTTTTTAGAAACAAAATTTGTTATTTTATCTTTTTTTAAGTTAGCTAGTTATGCTTATTTTTTTAAAAAGTATAGGTAGATAATGAAAATACTAAATAACGTGAATAATGAATATGTCGGATGTTCAATTCACTAAATGTGTGAATGATTATCCTAATGTTAGAGTTTAGGAAGTAATTTGGGAGTAGAGCATTTTTTTATTTTATTCGGTCAATTCTAAAGTTTATTATTTATATTGTTTACAAAAGTCATTGTCTACCTAGCAAAACTCTTTTTTAGTCTAATAGAATCATCTCTAGTGATTCTGATTGTTTTAGCTTATTTCAAAATTTAAAATTAATTTAATAATTAATATAAATAGATAGTATTATTTTTTCATAATATACAACAATAACAACATATAATAAAAAAAATTTATATTATTTTTTTATTTTTTTATAATTTTATTAGATGGCTCAAGAAAGTAAACTACTGTTCCCTTCTCCACGATCTTCTTTAGTATACATACTCTGAAAGTGACAATCCTATGAACCGGGCAGCATCTCCCTACATTGAAGGGAGAGAAAGACGATTACAATAAAAAATTGAACAGTTTCGTTATTTTTGGATTTTATTTGATACAAAACTACTACTGGTAATTGTAAACTATTAAATTATTTTAGTGATTTCTTAATAAAAGTAACCAGAGACCAAATTTTGCATATTTTCTAGGTGTTCATAAAAAAACTAAAATGTGGTTAACCGGATAAAAAACTATAACCACATTTTGGTTAATCAGTTTAAAAAAATAATTTTAAAAATTATATTTATATTTTTTAGAATTGGTTAACCAAAGTCAAATTAAAAAAAAAAAAATCGGTTTTTAATAAGTTAACCAAAACCAAAATCAAATTAAAATTAAAACCTAATTTCAAAACCAAATTACATACTCTTTCTCTCTCTCTCCCTTTCTCCCTTCCTCTCTCTTTCTCTCTCCCTCCCTTTTCTCTCTCTCTCTCTCTCTCTCTCCTCTTTCTCTCCCCTCTTTCTTTCTCTCTCTCTCTCTCTTTCTCTCTCTATTCTCTGTCCCCTTCTCTCTCTTATTTCCCCTATTTCTCTCCTTTCTTCCTCTCTCTCCCCCTTCTTTCCCCCCTCTCTCTCCCTTCTCTCTCTCTCTCATTTAATTTCCTTTTTTTCTCCTCTTCCATTCTCTCTCTCCTCTTCTCTCTTTCTCCCTTTTTCTCCCCCTTCTCTCTCTCTCTCTCTCCCCTATCTCTCTCTTTCCATTTCTTCCTCTCTTTTTCTCTCTCTCTCTCTCTACCTCGTCTTTCTTTCTTTCTCCCTTGTCTCTCTATCCTTCTCTCCCTCTTTCTCTCTCCTTCCCTCTTTCTCTCTCTCTTTTTCTCCCTTTCTCTCTTTCTCTCCTTCTCTCTCTATCTCTCTCTCCTTCTCCTTCTCCCCCTCCCTTCTTTCTCCTCCCCTTCCTCTCTCTAATGATCTCTCCCTTTTTTTTCTATCTTTCCTCCTCCTCTCTCTCCCCTCTTATCTCTCTCTCCTCTCCTCTCATTCTCTCTCTCTCTCTCATATATCTTTTCTTTCTCCTCTCTTTTCCCTTTTCTCTCTCTTTCTATCTCTCCCCTCTCCTTTCTCTCTCTCTCCTTTTCCCCTCTCTTTCTCTCTCTCTTTTTTTTCTCTCTTTCTTTCTCTCACTCCTCTCTCTTTCTTTTTCTTCTTTCTCTCTCTCTCTCTCTCCCATTTTTTCTCTCTCCTCTTCTTCCTCTCTTCCTTTCTTCCTTTTCTGTCCTTCTCCTCTTTCTTTTTTTACTCTCTCTTTTCTCTTTCTCTCTCAACCTTCTATCCCTCTTCTATCTCTTTTCTCCTATTCTCTCTAAAGCGAGAAAGAAGAGAGAGAGAAGAAGAAGATATAGGAGGATAAAAAAGGAGAGAGATAAAAAGAGAGAAGAAAGATAGGAGAGAGAGAAGAAGAGAGAGAAAGAGGAAGAGAAAGAGGACAAAGAGAGAGGGGAGAGAGAGAGGATGGGGAGAGATAAGGAGAGAGAGATAGAAAAAGAGAAGGAGAAAGAGAAAAGAGAGGAGGGGAGAGAGAAGGAGAGAGGGAGAGGAGGGGAGAGAGAAAGAGGGAGGGGGAGAGAGATGGAGAGAAGGATAGAGAGAAAGAAAGGGGAGGGGGAGAAAGAGGGAAAGGGGAGAGAGAGAGAGAGATAGATAGAGAGGAGGGGGAGAGAGAGAAAAGAAAGAGAGGAGGAGAGAGAAAATAGGAGAGAGAGAGAAAAGGAAGAAAAGAGGAGAGAGAGAAGAGGGGGAGAGAGAGAGAAATGGGAGAGAGGGGAGAAAGAGGGAAAGGGGAGAAAGAGAGAGAGAGAAGAAAGAGAGAAGAGGAGGGGGAGAGAAAATGAGAGAGATAGAAAGAAGGAGATAAGAAAAAGTTACTCGTAGCATTTAGAAAGAAAATTATTTATATTAGAAATAATTATTTATAGAAAATACTGAAAAGAGATAAGAAAGAAAAAGGAACGAAAGCAATGGAATGAATTTCATTATTTACAAATGTTACTCGTATCATTTAGAAAGAAAAAAAAATTAGATTGAAAAAATTCAATTAAAAAAGGTTTAAAAATTTGGGTTTTTATATGTAAAAATATTAATTTTTATGTAAAAATATATTTTTATATGTAAAAACTAATTTTATAATATAAAAATCAGTTTTTCTATATAAAAACCGGTTATTTTTAAAATTCAATTTTTGCTTTAATAATCGATTAAAAATCGATTTTAAATTTCACTAACCGGTTAATAATCGGTTTCATCATGTAAAATCAATTTAGTTAATTAATTAATACTGTATTTTTAATTAACCAAAAAATTGGTTTGATTTTTGGATTAACCAAACCATGAACACTCCTAATATTATCAAGTCAAAATGTATAATAATAAATAGAATTTTTATTTGTGTAGAAAAATGCTTTTGACCAAATAAAGGAAATTAAATGGAAAAGAATGATGAACTGAAAGTAATAAAAACTGTACGTCCTAAATCTTAAATTATATTAATCACATGTTAGATCCTTCAAAGTTCAAACCATGTTTCTTTGAACACAAAGCAATGATTTTTGGTAAACACTCAAATAAAGTTATATCTTTATATAAAGTTAAACGTTAAAAGTTATTAATTAATAATTTAGTTAAATATATTAAATTATTGAATAATTTTTAATTAGTTGTTTTACATAAAGACAATTCTACGTGAGTTCCATCATTATTTATTTAGGAGTCATTTAGATAAAGACGTTTAAAATATTTTTTTAAAGATATTTTTTAGTAATTAAAGTTTAATATATATAACCAATTAAATCATTTTATTTTTGTCAAAATTAGTCCAGACAAATTAATTTGACCAAAAAATGGTGAATCAAATTTTAAATTGAACTAAATTAATATTTTTTTTATAAAAAATGACTACAATATCCTTATTATAAAAAATGACTAAAACACTCCTATATATATATATATATATATATATATATATATATATATATTGAAAACTTTAAATCCTAACCCTATATATATATATATATATTGAAAACTTTAAATCCTAACCCTACAACGACAGAGAAGTAAAGGACTAAAATTTAAGATTCTCAAAATTAATATTATATAATAAAAGTATTTTAATTATTTTCTATAATAAGAATATTGTAGTCATTTTTTCTAAAAAAAAATAATATTAATTTTAGATTAATTCAAAATTTGATTCACTTTTTTTCGATTAAATTAATTTATCTGACCTAATTTTAATAAAAATAATACAATTTAATTAATTATATATATTAAATTTTAATTATTAAAAAATATTAAAAAAAAAAGACGTTTTACACGTCTTTATAAATAGCAATTGATATATATTTTTTAATCGTTTGAACATAAATCACAGTTAGTATTGTGTTTTTAATAAACAAACCATAAATTCCAGCAAGTTACTGCGATTTGTGAACAAATTTCAGTTTTACATAGTAAGAAAATATCCACCGCTATTTATTATCAATTAACTAGAAATATATACAACCCAACGCGATTTAATAAAGACTTTAAAGACAATAAAACGATACAATGTTAGATAGTTATATTTTACTACATACTACGTACACTTTACGCTGAATAAAAATAGAACATACATACGTAAATAATATTAGATCAAAAATTGTTTTATTTGTTAATTTTTTGTTTTATTTAGGTAACAAATCCTTTAATTTTCCATCCCAACTCAAATCAGAAAAAACACTTTTGCCTTTAACAATTATTATTAACTAAAAGAATGTAAATGTTATTTTAACATTAAACATTATACTTATATAAAACTTTTTATCTCGATAGGATGCCAAATTGGATTTCTTTCAATATTTTATACTAAAATTTTCAGAATATAATTATATTTTAATTCTAATAAATTAAAAATATTGTATTATGTCAGTAAAAATAATTAGAATTTATTAAATAAATAAATTGTTAGATATTTTATAAATTTATTTTTATTTTCTAATGAAATAAAAATCATAAATACAATAAATAATTTCATATATTAAGAATAAATAATTTTTATTTAATAGTTAAAATTTTGTTGGGACAATTTTTTAGAATTATAAATATCTTCCACATACATCACTTTTTATTTACGAATTGGATTTAACTTGTAACATACAAATATTCAATTATACATTTAACGAGGATGTTTAATCGAATTATCTAATAAGATTAGACAAATTAAATATTTTACAAATAAATATATCTAAGTAAATATTAAGAGGATAAAACTTTTTTATATTATCAATTCATAAAGAATAATGGTCAATATATAATAAATATATGATAATAAAGGGAACATAGTTGATGCCGTCAAAGCATTCATTAAAAGTGGAAGTGTAATAAAGAGAGAAGCGGCAGCTCTGGTGGTGGTCAAAGAAAACAACTGGATGGAAGACATGACTTGAATAATATGTAATTATGATGACCTTAGGGGTACTTGCTATTGCTATTGTAAAATGGTAATTTTGAATTTTCTGTTAAATATGTATAAATTAATAAAAAAGTAAATGTTAATTTAGATTTATTAAGGTAATTTAATGTTAATTAAAATGGTATGTTTTATTCATTAAATTGTATTTCTTTATTAATACGAACTAATATTGCTCAATTTTATCTAAAAATTTATTGTGATTCAAAATTTTTTATGAAACATAAATTTGATAACTTTTGTTTAGATATAGTTACGGATTCAAATTTTGTCTTGTGCATACAGTAATTTATTGGTTAGCGATTACCCCTTAAATAAAGTTTCGATCTATAATCTTTGACCTATTAAATTAGAGAATACCTTAAAAAAAATCAAAATTAAACAAAATAAAACAATAAAACATTAAAACCTAGAACCAAATTGGAGTGCCATATTTTGTTTCTTTTATACAAAAATAACTATAATAAAATAATATGTATAAAAATAATAATATCTACCCTTTAAATTTTCAGAGACAATAGTCAGAAGAAACGAGTAAAAATACACCTAAGAGATAATACATAATAAAAGACAAAAGTGTCTCTTAAAAAATTTAAATTTACTTGATACATTTGAAAAACGTAATCAAAATTATCTATATATTCATATTTGTTATGAAAATGTTTTGGAGTTAAAATTTAAGAATTAAAACTAGTTATAATTTGTCTTTTTATTTGCTTTTGTTTGTATTTATCAATTACTATTAGAATTTGGAATAAATACATAATATTAAATATAATAAACATATAATTATGAATATTACATGCATAAAATTATAAATATTAAATTAAATAAAATAATTTTAAATTATTATTTCTCTAATAACATTATTATTCATTACTTATTTATTACCATTAAAAAACTTGTACACGTATTGTTTTAATACATTTAGTGGCACTAAACAGTAATAAGAAGACGGGTGAAGACAGTTTAGGATGTAAAAAACCTTATATATATATAAATAAATTAAACTACATATATATAAATTTGTATATAAATATATAACAATTAATTTTAATAGTTAATTTTAATATATAAATAATATTTTTAAAAAATTTGAATCTAAATAAAAGATGCCCAAAAATAAAATTACTAAAAAAAAATTTCATCGTCATTTTCTCTTAGCTAGGGCTTCAGCAGTTATTTTATTAAAGCTCTACGAGGTTCCCTCTGAAATAACATTGGAGGGTTTAATTTGTGAGTAACAATAGTTAACACTTAACAGAGAAGTAAATCTGACTAACAGATGTATAATATTTAAATACAAGGAGTTAGTATTAGTTTTTGAAGAATATGTTTATAATAATTTTTTATGTGTTCGTTGTTGGAAGCATTAATAATAGTATATGGTTACACAAAAAATGTGATACATAATGGAGAAGAAAATTGTGGTGTATGGGGAGATGGTAGGTAGACAAGTATGAATAGGGGGACCTATGTGATTAGGGGGACGCACGTGCAATCCTGACATGGTTGAAATCGTGGGACAGTTACCCTCAAAACCCACAATAATGAAAGTGAAAGAGAAAAACTATGCTACTTCTATGTCTATGTCTTATGTCTAACCCCATCTTCTCCCTGTTTTTCTGTACCATCCACTCCTAACTTCCCACGTGGAAACACACGTGCGGCTGCCCATCAACCCTAAAGTACTATTATCTACTGCCACTCTCATCCCTTATTATTACCCTTCACATCTCATCTTCAAACGGCGGTGCTACCTTTCACTTTTCACGAAAAAGTTTACAAAATTCCACACCTTTTAGTTTTAGCACCACCATATAACTATAATGTAATTTAAGCAATTTTATTTGTGATTAAACAATATTAATATGTGGACGGAAAAATATGAAGAAGCTAATAATAAATTAAATCTGCTTTATATATATATATAACATGAGGCAAATTTTTAGATAGAATTACTTCTAATAAAAACACATCTATAATCATTTTATAATGGAATATAATAATACGCGTACTAACAAAGTATTATTACATGAGTAATAATATGGGTAAAATGTCATTAGGTTTTATTATGTTTCATGTTTATAGTAAAATTTTTTACACACAAATTTATATTGACTACTTCTAAGTATTTTATTGCCTTTTAAAGTTTTTTTTTATCTCTTGTAACTTGTTTATTTTTTGTGTGATCTACTCTCTTAATTAAATGTTTTATTATTCTTCACTCACATATTCAAATCACTTAAAATAAATTTTTCTACCATCTTTTTAATATGTGTTGTTCTAACTCTCTCTCTTATAATCATTTCTTATTTTATCAACATAGGTATGATTATTTATTCATCTAAACATCCTGATTATAACCATACTAAATTTATGGTCATACTTATTTTTTGTTGTCCAATATTTATTTTATTCCGTACAAAGTTTAATAGCGTGGCGAAAAGATTCATTTTAATGATTAACAAAATTGCTTTATTTTATCCATATAATTAGGTGATCTGCTCCAACCACTTGTCTACCACTTTATTTTGTTAAGTGAGTGTGAAAGGAAGATGATGAGGCCAAGCCAAGAGTACAGCCTCTGCCACTGCCATGAAAGGCAAATCAAAGAAAGCCTTGAAGTTTCTGCAGCCATAACAAGGCTCATATACATATGTGTTGTTCTTTTGTCAAAAATGAGAACGAGTCTTATCAATTATAGTATGTTGTTTTGACAAACTCATCTTATTGTATTGTCATGCAATGATGCTCATAGTACATTTAAGAAAAAAAGTAAAAAGAAAACAAAAAACTACGGATTGATGTTAAAATTAATATATAAAAGAAAAATTTAGTATACTATTGATGTAAATCATGTTATTGTGTTCATCGATTATCTCATACTGTTCACAGAAATTTTCTTTTCCAAATACTGTACTATTGTACATAAATAATAATTAGATGACTACATAAATGTATTTAGAGTAAAGTATTATTTTTGTCCCTAACGTTTGGAGTAAGTCCTATTTGTGTCCCTAATGTTTAAATCGTCCTATTTGTATCTCTAACGTTTATAAAAGTGATTCAATGTTATCCTACTATCAATTATACTAACAAATCAGATTATATTTTTTAATTATTCTCACTTGGATGTATTTATTCTCGATTAGGTCTCACTTGAATGCGTTCGATTTTAATATTATACCCACTATTTGTTTTTAGATTCAATTATGTCACTAGAAAAGTAAATTATGTAAATGTTGTAGGAATTAGTTTCAACTTTTGATAAGCTATTTTTTGGAGTGGATCATCGATTCTATCCTAGACATTTGTATTCTAACTTCAGGAAGAGATTTTTAAAACTCAAATTAAAGCATTTATGATGTGTAATTGACGGTAGGATAACATTGAATCACTTTTACAAACGTTAGTGATACAAATAGGACGATTTAAACGTTAAGGACACAAATAGAATTTACCCTAAACGTTAGGGACAAAAACGATACTTTATTCAATGTATTTAATATTAAGAAACGTATCCAAATAATTTTATATATCACAATGTTACATGTTTATATTTTCTCTATGAGAAAGTTTAGGGAGCCAACAATTTTTGTATTTTGTGGTCAGTACTTAATCATCAAAAGAAAAGTGAGTGATCTTTTACCATTAGATATAATCTCACACTATTAAAAGCACTATTGATGACCAATTGATGGTTACAAAACACAAAAGTTACTTAACACTCCTCTTTTTCTATTGGTTATAGTATTCGTCGGATACTCAAATTTAATTCGGTAAAATTCGATCAGACCTGATCTAATTTAGTTTGGATATCGAATTTATGGTTGTAAAATCGAAACCGATGATCAAATACTCAATTAAATTATATATAATACATTAAAAATATTATATATATTATTTTTATCCTATTTAAATTATTATACATTTTGAACTTCTGAAGGATATTGATAGTGCGCTCAACATCAGATTAAAGCATCATTTGTTGCTTCATGCTTGAGGGAGAATGAAGAATACGATGGTGGTGCTATGATCAGAACAACAAACGAATATCATCAAATTGGAACGACAACAAGAGATAAAATTATATGTTTAAGAACAAATTAGCTTTCAACAAAATACCTAAGGTAAAAATAGAAAAATTTAAGGAAAATACCGCGACTCTAATTAGTCTTATGTTAGAATTCATAATAATAACTTATGAATAAATATCAAATGTTGTTCTTTTTAAAATGTACATCAAAGAGTGTATATTTATAGTCTAATAAGAATACAATCTAATTATAATAACAAACATAATATAATATCAAATTAAACAAATATAAAATTAATGTGAAATATTCATAGATATTATATTAATATATAATATTTTAAATATATTTTAATAATTATTTTGTGTGTGTATATATATTACATTTTGAATGTATAAAAAGTCTTAGCTTGAATACCTCATGCTTTTTTTTTTTTCAAAAGATTTAGAGGCGAAGAAAAGCTACATTATCCGATAATGATCACATCTTTTCGCTTTTAGATCATGCTATTAATTTTATCTTTAACATCTAACTGAAAGGGGAAGGGAAAAAAAAAAAGAAAAAAAGAAAAGAAAGAGAAGAAATTGATGGAGGGTACAAGGGATAGGCCTCTTTCCTCGATGGCATAATTGTGATCTACGTGTATGATATGATGTTGCTCTCTCCATTATTATTTTACGGTATATGATATGATTTGATGTGGTTCTCACCAATTATTGTGCTACTAATGCCACTACATAGATGAATTCCAACCAACACTGTCCCCTTCAATCACAGATAACTTCACCTCACATTTATAGTTAAAATGGTACTTCTTGTATGTGCAGCTATATATGTGTATAAGTGTAACATTTGATCATCTTTTAATTTATATGAAGCCCTTCTTAAATTAATAATTTTCATCAACATATACTCTCTCTCTCTCTCTCTCGCTCTCGCTCTCTAAGAAGTGTGTCATCTTTCATTGACAAGATAATTTTTTTGGGTTTCGAGGAAATATCAAACTAACTAACGAAGTTGAAGCTTTTTACAAGCGATAGTTGCAAATATTATTATAAAAATACACTCTAATAAATACAACAGAAATTATATTGTCCAATTGAATTTTATCTTATTAATACATAATTTGCTGACTTTTGAGAAATATAATTATTTAGCTATAGATTTGTACGAGATGTCTCTGGTACGGTTTGAAGGGTGGATCGGAAACCCGCGGACAGAGCTGGAGCCGGGTCGCTTGACTGGAGCAATGGGGGTGGTACCTGCAAAGATACTCCGACGCTCAAGTCAGAATGGATCTAAGAGGTAGAAAGTGTGAGGAATGAATGAATACCTGGGGGGACCTGGGTCCTCTTATTTATAGGTGAATATCTTATCTTATCTTATTTGGTTAAGATAAGAAAGAGATATTTGGGTTAGAGGTTTTGAAGGGCCGGTGTTTGGGCCTTTGTGTGGAAGCGGGTCGTCCCCGGGTAACCGGGTATGCGGGATCCGAAACATGGATCCGTAACAGTTGCCCCCGCAGCGGGAGAGCGAGCGAGGTCGGTCTGTCGCTGGGAGACGTTTGTCATGGGCTCGACTTTTTCTCGGGTGCCCGTCTGGTTTCTTTGAGATGAGGTCGGTGCCTCGGTCTTCGTGTTTGTGGAAGATTCGTCTGACCGTTTAGGTCTGACGTGACTCTTCCGTATCGGTCGCGTCTGTTGCGTTCTTCGAGGCGTTACCTTTTTTCGAGGGGTATTTATTGCAGGTTGTGTTTTTTCTTTTTTGTCCTTGCGTTTGTTTTGCTTTCTTAAGGGTATTTTCGTCGTTGTACTTCTTTCAAAAACCGTTTTGGTTTTCCTCCTTTAGTTCCCTCGTTTTGCTTTTACTTCTCTATTGCTTCTCTTTCTGGTTACAGCATTTCCCTTTCTCCATTTTCGCCTTCTGTGGTTTCGGTTGGATTTCTTTTGCGGCGTCTTTCCTTGGGGTTGTCTTCCTTCGATTTATCAGGTTAGCATCTCTTTTGTTTCTTTTTGCTTTCTTCTGCTTTATTTTCTGCAGCATTTTGTTTTTGTGTTTGCTAAGTGTAGGCTGTTTTAGAGTAGTTTTGTGGTGTTTTTATGGTGGTTTAGATAGTTCTGTTGGTTTCCTAGAAAAGGGTTAGGGCGAGTGCCACCGTATAATTGGTGGTGTGCGGTGGCGGTATTTTTTGGTTTTTTACCCGCCGTCGTTTTCTGCCGTGAGGTTTGGCTGACGGTGGTGCTCGTCGATATTTTAGGTATGGCTCGCCGACGGATGGAGGGTGTGAGGGCTCCGGTGGCCCCGGCGGGGGGTGTCCCTGACCTTTTTTCTTGGGTCACCAGTGATGTTTGGGGGACACCGTCGCGGATGACGGAGGCGGACCTCCAACGGCTCCGTGATGAAGGGGCTGTTTGTGGGGGTGGCGATGCCGAACGCCACTACGAGCTTACCCTCTCTGGGGTTGACGAGAGGGTTTGCTATACTAATCTCGACTCCCCGACCGTGCCGGATTGGATGTGGGTGTATGAGGCGATGTTCACCCGACTTGGTGTTTGGCTTCCCTTTTCTCCTTTTGTTCAGCAGTTGTTGAATCGGTGCTCCGTGGCGCCGCCCCAGCTACATCCGAACAACTGGGCGGCAATACGGTCTTTTGAGCTCGTTTGTGATTATTTAGAGTTACCTGCCTCAGTAAACGTTTTTCTTTTCCTTTTCTTGTGCACTCTTCCGACTAAGGAGGGGAAGCATAAAAAGGGGTATGTGTCTTTCCGAGCTCAGCCCCATCGTCGGATTTTCGGTTTGTATGAAGACTCCTTCCACGGTTTTAAGAGTGGTTATTTTAAGGTTCGTCCCTCGGAGGGACATCATCCCTTTTGGTTGACGTTGGAGGGTGATCGTCGGTTCCCCACTTACTGGAATTTTAAGGCGGGACCGTCGGTTTTTACTCGGGTTTCGAAAGAGTTCCTGTCCTCGGAGGAGCGGGATATTGCTCTCGTTCTGTGGCAGTTGTTTGGAGAGCGTCCTCTTAATCCCCGGGATGTGATGGGTGATCCGATTGCTTGTCGGTCATATGTTGGTGTGTGTCTGTTTTTTCTTTGGTTTTTATGTTTTGTTTCCCGTTTTTGTAACTTGGGAATTTTTTGTATTGTTTGCAGTTGAGATGGCTGGTGGCTTGACATCCTTGGCGCGTCTGAAGGCGGCGATGGCCCAGGAGGAGGGGTCTTCGTCCCCGGCTACTCCCGTTTCTAATCCTGCCGTAGAGTCGCAGCCAGTTTCTCAGGAGGTGATTTCTTCGGGTGCGCGGGCCGATACTCAAGTTTCCCCTGGCCCTGCGAACTCTCCTGAAGTCGTCGTGGTGACGGCTGCTGAGGCTTCTCGGAAGAGGAAGAGGCCTGAGGACCCGAGCAGTGAGACTTTTGAGGATGAAGGTCTTGTGCCCAGCGTGATGGATCGACGCTTCGATGCTCCGGGGTTTATTGATCAACACTTGATGCCTGGAACGGAGCCGTTTTTTGATGGCTGCGATGTTTCGTTCCAGGCCAAGTCGGTGTATCGTGCTCTCCTCCGGTCTGCCGTTGTTGTTCGGAAGGCTGAGCCTGTGATGGCTCAGGTCGGTTTGCTGGACAAGAAGCTTTGTCATTCTCATGCTGAGGTAGCCAAGTTGAAGGGGGAACTTGAGGCTGCCGAAGCTGCGAGGGAGAAGGCTGTGAAGTCTTCTGAGGAGGCCGGGTCAGAGATTCTTCGACTTGCCGAGGTTGAGACTTCGCTTCTCTCTCAGCTGGCAGAGGAGCGGCAGCGGGCTTCTGATGTAGGTTCTCAGGCTGCCATGCTTCTCGCCGAATCGGAGGCTCTAAAGGCCGAGGTTGCTGCCTTGAGGAGGGAGAAGACGGAGTTACTAGCTGATGCGAAGGACGCGATTGCGGCTACCGAGGAAACGATGAGGGCTCAAGCTTCAGTGCTGGCTCCTGGTGTGGATATGTCCGTGATGGGGGCCTTCAAGACTGTTCGCGATGGCCAGATCGTTGACCTCGAGTAGCTTTTACTTTTATCTCTTTGGATTTTTTTTTCTTTGAACTGTGCTTTTGGATATTTTCGGATGGCCGGGGGCCGTGTATTTTGATTTTGGAACACTTTATTTTTGTTTTAATGGTACTTTATCGGCCGTTCGGGCCTTTTGTATGTTCTGTTTGTTGTTTTTGGGCCGTCCGGGCCTATCATGTATTCCGTTTTAGGCTATTTTGCTCCCTCAGACCGTCGTTTGGTCGGGTTTTTTCATGGATATCCGCGTATTTTGGACCTGGGGGGTGATCAGTTCCCCAGTTGTGGCCGTGTTTTCGTTCCGTTTTTTGGGACGTTTAGGAAAATATAAATAGCTGTTTTAATGGAATTGTTATTGATGGTTGGGCCTCGTTAAAACCCTCCGTTGGTGGCGGGAAAGAGTACCCGAGTTTAAAACTTAGATAAAATAAAAACACTTAGAATTTGTATACAGGTAGGAGAAGTACAAAAACATAGATGAGGGCAAGGGTGCGACCTTGTGGGTTGGTCTAGGCGTAGTATCGTCGCAAGTTGGCGGCATTCCATGTTCTCGGGACTTCGTCGCCGCTGAGCCGTTCGAGTTTGTACGCTCCTTTTTCGATTACGGCCTTGATTCTGTATGGTCCTTCCCAGTTGGGGGTGAGCTTCCCTTCTCCTGGGGTCGGGGGACCGATGTCGTTTCGTCGTAAAACGAGGTCGTTGGCCGCGAATTCTCGCTGGATGACTCCGTGATTATATCTCAGGCTGATTCTTTGCTTTAGGGCTAGTTCTCTGAGATGGGTTATGCTTCTTCTTTCGTCAATGAGGTCTCGTTCTGCTTCCTCGTCGTTACCTCCGACCGTTTTTCTGGGGCTTGGGTCTCCGATTTCTACCGGGATGACCGCCTCAACGCCGTATGTTAGTCGGAAAGGTGTTTCTCCCGTTGTTGTTTGGGGTGTGGTTCGGTATGACCATAGGACCGATCCGAGCTCGTCGGCCCATAGTCCTTTGGCTTCGTCGAGCCGCTTTTTAAGTCCTTTGACGATTATTTTGTTCGCGGATTCCACCTGTCCGTTTGTCTGAGGGTGTTCTACCGAGCTGAAACGGTGGGATACATGTAGCCCCTCTAAAAATTCTCTGAATTTTTTGTCGGTAAATTGGGTTCTGTTGTCCGAGATAACGATCTCGGGGATCCCGAATCGGGTGATGATCTGTCGCCAGAGGAATTTTCGGCATTGGGTTGCCGTTATGGAGGATAGGGGTTCGGCTTCGATCCATTTAGTGTAGTAGTCTATGGCGACGATGAGGTATCTAAGCTGGCCGGGTGCCGTTGGGAAGGGTCCGACGAGGTCGATGCCCCAAGTGCCGAACGGCCGTTCTGCCGATATGGTGCTGAGCTGGTGCGGTGCGGCTTGGTGGATATTGGCGTGCCTTTGGCATTTGTCGCAGTTTTTAACTATTTGTATGGAATCTCGGATAACCGTGGGCCAGAAGTAGCCTGCTCTGATGACCTTTTGGGCTAAAGTCTTGCCTCCGACGTGGTGACTGCAGCAGCCTTCGTGGATTTCACGGAGTATGTACTCCGTGTTCTCGGGTTCTATGCATTTGAGCAAGGGCTGCGAGAATCCGCGTTTGTACAGCTGTCCTGCGACAATGGTATAGTTGGCGGCTTCCCTTTTTATTCGCTTTTCTTCTTTGGGATCTGGTGGCAGTGCTCCATTGAGGAGGTATTGGAGGATCGGGTAGGTCCAAGATCCCTGGTTTGAGATTGTCAGGTGAGCGCTGGTTGTTGTTGACACGGAAGGTGTCTTAACGACTTCCTGGATTAACGATTTGTTGCCGTGTCCGGGTTTGGTACTGGCTAGCTTGGAGAGTAGATCTGCTCTGGCATTTCGTTCCCTAGGGACGTGCCGTATGGTGACGTGTTCGAATCCTTCTCTTAGTTCGTTTAACTTGGCGAGGTATTGTTGGAGTAGGGGGTCTCGTGTCTGGTAGTCTCCGTTAATTTGGGAACTGACTACTTGTGAATCGGTATTCACTTCTAGGACCTTTGCTCCGACTTCCTGGGCTAAGGAAAGGCCTGCCAAGAGGGCCTCGTATTCTGCTTGGTTGTTTGATACCGGGAATTCGTATCGGACTGATTGTTCGATCATGATTCCGTCTTGATTTTCGAGTATGACTCCGGCGCCTCCGTAGGTGGAGTTTGATGAGCCGTCGACATGTAGTTTCCATGAATCGAGGGTAAGCTTTCCCGGGGTCATCTCGGCAATGAAGTCGGCCATAGCTTGTGCTTTGATCGCATTCCGGGGTTCGAATTTGATCTGGAATTGAGATAGTTCGATGGACCACGCTAGCATTCTTCCGGCTAGGTCGGGTTTCTGCAACACCTGTTTGACCGCTTGGTCGGTTCGAACCGTTACGGGGTGAGCTTGGAAGTATTGTCGTAGGCGTCGGGAGGCTGTAAGGAGTGTGAAAGCTAGCTTTTCTAAGCGTGAGTAGCGAGCTTCCGCGTCCTGTAGGACTTTGCTTATGAAGTATATGGGTTTTTGTTCCTTTTTCTCGTTTTCACGGACGAGTGCTGCTGCGAGTGCCTCTTCCGTTATGGAGAGGTATAAGTAAAGTGTTTCCCCTGTCTGGGGTTTTGCGAGGATTGGTGGTTCCGCTAGGACCCTCTTGAAGTGTTGGAATGCTTCTTCACATTCCGTCTCCCATTTGAAGGGGGCTTCTTTTTTCATTAGTTTGAAGAAGGGGGTCGCTTTTTGGGCTGAAGCCCCGAGAAAGCGTGACAATGCCGTTAGTCGGCCGGTAAGCCTTTGGATGTCTTTGAGGTTTTTGGGGCTCGTCATCTCGAGGATGGCGCGACATTTTTCTGGGTTTGCTTCAACTCCGCGTTGCGTAATCATGAAGCCGAGGAACTTCCCTGCCTCCATTCCGAAGGCACATTTTGCCGGGTTGAGTCGCATTTGGTGCTTTCGTAGGGTGTTCATTATGACTTTGAGGTCGCCGGTTAGTTGTTCGCCGGATTCGGTCTTGGCGAGCATGTCGTCTATGTAAACTTCTAATTTGTTACCGGATAAGTCTCGGAATATCTTGTTAACCAGTCTTTGGTAGGTTGCTCCAGCGTTTTTTAGGCCGAAGGGCATTACTGTGTAGCAGTACGTCCCGTCTGGGGTGATGAACGCTGTTTTCTCTTCGTCTGGTCGGTGCATCGGAATCTGGTTTTATCCGGAGTATGCGTCCATGAAGCTGAGGTACCGGTGACCGGATGCGGCGTCTACCAATCCGTCGATGTTTGGTAGGGGGAAGGCGTCTTTCGGGCAAGCTTTGTTGAGGTCCGTGTAGTCGACGCACATTCGCCATTTCCCATTAGATTTTTTCACCAGTACGACGTTGGCTAGCCAAGTCGTGTAGGGGAGTTCTCGGATAAAGTTGGCCTCGAGTAGGGCTTTAACTTGTTTTTTGACCTCGGTGGCTCGGTCCGGTGACATTTTTCTTCTCCTTTGTGCTATTGGTTTAGCTTTGGGATCCACGGCTAGACGGTGAGACATTAGGTCAGGGCTTATTCCCAGCATGTCGGCCGGTGTGAATGCAAACAGGTCCCTATTTTGTTTCAGGAGTTGAGAGAGCTCCTCTTTGAGGTCGTATAGGAGGTTCCTGTTAATGAAGGTGTACTCATCCTTGGTTGGCCCTATTTGTAATTTTTCCATATCCCCTTCTGGTTCTGGCCTGGGTTGGCCGTCTTGTCGGGCATCCAGATCGGCTAGGAATACACCGGCCGCATCTCGTGATTTCTTCCTTAGGGCTAGGCTGGTGTTGTCGCATTCGGCTGCGACTTCTCGGTCTCCGTGGATGGTGCCGACGGAGCCGTCGTCGGTTCTGAATTTCATAAGGAGGTATTTGGTAAAGATAACTGCGGAGAAGTCGTTGATTGTTTTCCTTCCGAGAATCACGTTATAGGCTGTGGAGTCTTTTAGGACTACGAATTCAGATAGAATTGTCTTCTTTTGGCTGCTCGTTCCTATGGTGATGGGAAGTGTGATTGAGCCGTCTGGTTTGAGGAAGTTGTCTCCGAGTCCCGTGACGCCGTGGCGGTGTGTTTGGAGGTTGTCGTTGCGGAGTCCGAGTTTATCGAAGGCTCCCCGAAAAAGGATGTTTGAGTCTGCCCCGGTGTCTACTAGTATTCTTCGTACGAGTCCTGTTCCGATTCTAGCTGAGATGACGAAAGGGGCGTCCTTGGCTGAGGTGCCGTGTTGGCAGTACTCTGGTAAGAATGTTATCGTATTGTCGGTCGCGGAGATTGGGACTTGGTTCCTTACAGCCATTATCTTGAGGTCTTTTTTCATTGTTAGTTTTGACTTGCTTGATACATCTTTGCCTGTGATGACGTTCACTATGATGGTTGGATCTTCCTCCGGGCTTTCCCTCGGGGGTTGCTTTTGGGTTCTCGGGTTACGTCCTTCCCTCTCTGACGACCTGTCTCTCTCCACGCGTCTCGGTTCTCTGATGATTTTGGCGAATTCTGGGAGTTTGCTGTCTCGTATGGCTTGTTCAATGGCGTCTTTAAGGTCGAAACAATCTTGTGTTCTGTGACCGTAACCTCGGTGGTATTCGCAGTAAAGGGTCTTGTTGCCTCCTGTCCTTTCTTTGAGTTGCCGTGCTTTCGGAATGATGCCTCGATCTGCTATTTGGTGGTATACCTCGGTAATTGGTGCTGTCAGGGGCGTGTAGTTTGAGAATTTGCCTATTCTCGGTGGTCGGCTGGTCGGCCTGGGGTGGTCCCGTTGATTCTCTTTGAGTGTTGGGTTTTGGTGAGAAGCCGAGTTGCCGCGCTGGGCGTTGCCGTGCTGCCGTTTGTTGGCGGCAACGACCTGGCTGACTTCTTCGTCGTTGATGTAATCTTTGGCGACGTTCTGGATCTCATGCATGGTCCATACCGGTCTGGTGGTGAGGTGTTTGCGAAAATCTTCGTTCTTTAGCCCATTGGTTAGGCAAAGGCTTGCGACGGAATCCGTGAGTCCGTCGACCGTTAGGCATTCATCGTTGAAGCGGTCGAGGTATTTTCTTGTGGATTCTTCTTGTTTTTGCGTGACCCCTAGTAAGCTGATGGGGTGTTTGGCTTTGGTGATCCTAGTAGTGAACTGGGCCATGAACTTTCGTGTAATATCGTGGAAGCTGGCTATGGATCCGTTCGGGAGGGCGTTGAACCATTTGATCGCTGGCCCGGCGAGGGTTACCGGGAAGGCTCTGCATCGGACCGCGTCGGCCGCTCCTTCTAGGTTCATTCTGGCCTCAAAAGCCGTTAGGTGTTCTTGGGGATCCTTAGTTCCATCGTATTTCATATCGGTAGGTTTGTCGAAGCCTTTGGGGAGTTTTGCCCTCAGGATTCTTTCTGTGAAGGGTGTAGCTCCCATTATTGTATGGTCGTTTCTCGTGCGTTTGGTGTTTCGGTCCCTCCGATCTTCGTCTGAGTAGTGTTGATAACTCAGATCTTGAGAAGCGCTGCGGTTATGTTTCTTGTTGTATCGCCGTTCTGGCGATTTCTCGTGTCTGTGATCGCGTGTTGAGCTGCGACCGTCTCTTCTGTCGTGTCGTCGGGTTGGCGACCTTCCGCGGCGAGATCTTGATCTGGAGGTTGCATGGCTTCCGTGCTCGTTGTTGTGTTTTCCTTTATCGGTTATCTTGCCTTCGAGTTCTTGGACTCGGAGGCAGAGATCCTGGATGATCTGCGCTGCTTTGTCGCTGGCTTTTTCAGGATGTCGTCGGTCCGTGATGTCGTGATCGTTCGCGTTTTGAATAGTGCTTGCTATTCTTGCTTGGTTCGTTACTTCACGGTGCTCGGGGGTTGGGTTAATTGGTTGAGAGTCATCCTGGCTTGAGGGGGTTTCCTCCAGGACGTCCCCCATTGGGTCCAGCTGGCGCAGGTTCCCCACAGACGGCGCCAATGTACGAGATGTCTCTAGTACGGTTTGAAGGGTGGATCGGGAACCCGCGGACAGAGCTGGAGCCGGGTCGCTTGACTGGAGCAATGGGGGTGGTACCTGCAAAGACACTCCGACGCTCAAGTCAGAATGGATCTAAGAGGTAGAAAGTGTGAGGAATGAATGAATACCTGGGGGGACCTGGGTCCTCTTATTTATAGGTGAATATCTTATCTTATCTTATTTGGTTAAGATAAGAAAGAGATATTTGGGTTAGAGGTTTTGAAGGGCCGGTGTTTGGGCCTTTGTGTGGAAGCGGGTCGTCCCCGGGTAACCGGGTATGCGGGATCCGAAACATGGATCCGTAACAAGATTAAATTTGGAATTATAATTATTCACCTAATTAATCTTACAAAAATTTTTTCTCACGTGAAATCCAATAAATTTAGTTTTAGAATATTTCAATTAGGTATTATTAACAGTTGATAGTGAAAATAATCCAATAAAAATCATGTGTAGTCAATTTGGACTTTAAAAATTAAAATTAAAGTCTCAAATTGATTTTTTTTGTTAATTAAATAATAGAGTATAGTATATTTTTGTCCCTAAAATTTGTTTAAAGTTTAAAAATACTCATAAATTTTATTTTATTTCAATTTTATTCTAGAAATTTTCGATTTACATCAAATATATCCTTTACAACTAAATTTTAAAAAAATTTAGGACTAATCTAACTGAAGGTATCAGTAACCTAGGTGTGAATCTTGAAAGCAATTACAGAAGCATGAGAGAATAGAGAGAATAGAGAATGAGAAAATGAAGAGAGAAGAAGAGGGGTTCTGTTCTTGAATTGAAGAAGAAAAGGGAAAGTAAAGTTAGCTACAGTAACAGAGTTCTTACAGCATATATAAAAAGAGAAAGTGTGAGCTAGCTCTAACTAACTAGCTTCTAGAAAGTTCCAGCTTAACAACTAACTAACTGTAATTAACTAGTAGCAACTTGTACACCAGCTTGTACTTGCTTAGCTGGCTTAGCTCTAAGCATAATGTCAATATATCCATCATCATCTCTAGTTTTCTTTTCTTCTATTTTCTTCAACGTGCAAGCCTGTTTTTGAGCTGCTTCAGTGATCTGTTCTTGGACTGTTTCAGTAACACTTAACTTCTCTCTGAAGTGCAGGAAGGCTTCGGATGGAATTGCCTTTGTGAGAATGCCAGCTACCTGAACTGCTCTTGGGATGTGGCTCACTCTTATGCGCTTCTTGTTGACATGATCTCTCACAAAGTGGAGATCAATTTCAAAGTGCTTGGACTTTGAATACAGAATGGGTTTGCAGCTAGCAATACTGCACTCTGGTTCTCGCAGTATAGCATAGGAGACTCCTTGGGTGAGAATTGAAGCTCACACAGCAAACTGTTTACCCAAATTAACTCAGCTACTAGGTCTGCCATGCTTCTGTACTCTGCTTCTGTACTGGATCTAGCAACTGCAGTCTGCTTTCTTGAAGCCCAAGATACCAAGTTTGACCCCAAGAACACACAATGGCCACTGGTGGATTTTCTATCATCAGGATCCTCAGCCCAGTCCGAATCACTGTAGGCAGTGATTGCCATAGAATTCTCTTTCTTCAGATTCAACCCATAGCTTGCAGTTCCACTCAAATACCTCAGCACTCTTTTTACCATCTTCCAATGACATTCTAATGGAGCTTGAACAAACTGTGCCAGCTTGTGTATATTAAAGGATATTTCAGGTCTTGTTATTGTCAGCTATTGCAGGCTGCCAATCAAGGACTTGTAAAGGGCTGGATCATGAAAATTTGCACCTCCAAAGGCTGATAACTTGACTGTGGAGGGTAATAGAGTGTGGCAGGAAGTGCATCCTACCATGTTTGCCTTCCTTAGTAGCTCCTTGATGTACTTTTCTTAGGTGAGAATTAGTCCACCACTGCTTGTTCTTGTCACCTGAATGCCAAGAAAATAGTGCAGGCTTCCCATGTCTTTTAGGGCAAACATGTTGTTTAGCTTCTTGATAACTTGATTAATTGTGCTTTCAGATTCACCAGTGACTATAATATCATCTATATAGACTAGCACAAACATTCTTTCTCTTTGACGACTGCTTTGAAACACAGAGACATCATATTTTGTGGGGGTGAAGCCAATATGTTTTAGACCGGATGCTAGCTTGCTGTACCACTCTCTTGGTGCTTGTTTTAGGCCATAGAGGGCCTTTGTCAGCTTGCACACTAGTGATGGATCTCCCTGTTCATACCCTTGAGGATGCTTCATGTATACTTCTTCTGTTAAGTCCCCATGTAGAAAGGCATTATTAACATCGAGCTGCCTTATTGTCCATGAGTTTGCCAGGGCAATGTTCAGAATTACTCTGATAGATATAGGTTTCACTACAGGGCTGTAAGTCTCTGTAAAGTCGAATCCCGGTCTTTGGGCATAGCCTTGAGCCACCAGCCTTGCCTTGTATTTCTTCAAAGAACCATCAGAGTTGTACTTTGCTCTAAAGACCCACATACTGCCTATTGCCTTTCTGTTTGGTGGCAACTGCACTAGCTTCCATGTATTATTTTTCATCAATGCATCATATTCCAGGTCCATTGCTGTTTTCCACTCTGGCATGTCAAGTGCTTGCTTCACACTTCTAGGCTCTAGGCTAGCTTGAAATGCTCTTGGTCTCACAATTCCTGCCTTGCTTCGAGTGACCATTGGATGAGTGTTAATAGTTGGTGGGACTTCTTGATAGGGCTCAGAGATTGGCAAGACTATCTCTATGTCACTGATTGGTATGGGGACAGGTACTGATGAGTCTGCTATATGTCTTTGAGAGTTTCTTGCTGTGGAAGGAAGTGTTGAAGGTGGGATTGGCTGAGTTATTCTATCTGAGGCTGACTGAATTGGATGCTGTGTTGAGGCTGAAGTCAATGGGCTTGATGGTGAACCTGAGCCTTGGGTTGATTGACTTGTTGGAGTTGAGTTTGGTCGAATTTGAGCCTGTTGAGAGGGGAGGACTGGCTGCATTCTTAGAGGTGAGCTTGTAGCATCTTGTGCTGCTATTGTGTTTGTTAAAATTGGAAGCATAGGAATGGTAGGTGGCTGTGATGCTTGATCAATTGAGGATGCTGGCAATTGACTTCTTTCTTTGAGATTCTCAAAAGGAAATTTGTTTTCAACAAATACTACATTTTGGGTGATGATTGTCTTCCATCTTGGGTGAGGCATTTATAGCCCTTGTGGGCTGTGCTATAGCCAATAAATGTTCAAGGTGAGGATCTGAAGTCCAGTTTATGTCTGTTATAGGGTCTTTGATGAGGAAAACAAAGACAGTCGAAGACTCTAAGATCTGCATATGTTGGTGTTTTGCCAAAGAGCTTTTCTGTGGGGGACACTCCTTATAAGACTGGTGTAGGCAACAGATTGATCAACCTTGCAGCAGTACTGAAAGCTTCACCCCAGAATTTTGTTGGCATGGAAGCACCAGCCAATAGTGTGAGTCCCATTTTCACTATATGTCTGTGCTTTCGTTCTGCTGATCCATTTTGTTGATGGACGTGAGGGCAGGAGAACCTGTGCTGCACTCCTTTTTTCTTTAAGATTTTAGACAAAATAACATACTCAGCTGCATTATCAGATTGTAACATTTTTAATTTTGTATTCAATTACAATTCAACCATTTGTTGGAAGTGACAAAAAACTGATTTAAGTTGAGCTCTAGATTTAATAAGGTAAAACCAAGTCAACTTTGAAAAGGCATCAATAAAGATCACAAAGTACCAGTTTCCACTACTATCTGGCAGGGGTGCAGGTCTCCAAATGTAAGTCAACTTCGAAAAGGCATCAATAAAGATCACAAAGTACCAGTTTTCACTACTATCTGGTAGGGGTGCAGGTCTCCAAATGTCTGAATAGACAAGATCTAATGGTGATGTATATATTGTTTGTGAAGGTAAAAATGGCAATTGATGTGATTTTCTAATACAACAAGCTTCACAGACTTCTTTATTAGGTGTAAAAGAGAGATTACAAGACTTAAGTATTTTTGACACTACACTTGAATTTGCATGACCTAATCTTGCATGTCAAATCTGAAATTTATTTGACTGTGTTAGTGAAGAGATGTAGACTGAGGGTGTGTGTGCAGTAGTGATGTTCCCAAACTTATACAAGCCTCTATCAACACTCCCTTGGAGGAGGAGTTCTTTACTTCCCTGTGATTTAATGCAGCATTTGTCAGCATGGAATTCAAAGAAAACTCTATTATCACAGCAGAATTGATGTACACTCATAAGATTTTTTGTGATTTTAGGTACATGAAGCAGTTTTGTTAGGAATAGTAATTTAGAGCTCAAATCAGTGTTAAAGCACATTTTTCTAACATGGTGAATATGCATACCTAAACCATCTCCTATGACAACTTGCTCATTCCCTGTGTATTCTTCTTTCTCTATCAGGTTCTGTGCATCATGAGTGCCATGATGTGTAGCTCCTGAATCAGGGTACCAGTTTGGATCTTCCATGGTTGAAGGTGTTGTCAACATATTACTATAGTTTGCCTTTGGCTGAGTGATCTGATTATTGCTACCATAGGTATCTTCATACTGTTCTTTATCATATCTGTACCAGCAGAATTTGGCTGTGTGTCCTACTTTATCACAGACCTGACATTGTGGCCTGGCATCTCCTTGCATTATTCTTCCTTTTTCATAGGAGCCTCTGCCTCCTCGAGACATTCTTCCTGTTCTGCCACGAAAGTTACCTCTAAAGTTTCCTCTGCCTGCAGAGTTCTGAGAGTAAGACTGACCTTGTTGAGCTTGTGTGTACTGTGAGTGCTGAGCTATATTTGCTTGCATAAGAGTTTCTGATTTTCTAAACCTTGCTAACATGCTTTTATGAGCTAGCAACAGTGCTTCTAATTCTCCTACTGTTATGCTAGTAGATCTTGCTAACACAGAGGTCATGACATTTCCATATTCTTCAGTTAAACCATGTAAGATTGCATTAACATGATCACTCTCTTTTATTGGTTCACCAACAGAGGCTAATGCATCAACAGTACTCTTAATTAGGGGTGTTCAAAACCGAACCAGACCGAATAAAATAGGCCAACCGAACCGAAAAAATCGAGAACTGAATAAACCGAAAACCGAAAAAATTGAAAAAATCATATTTTGCTATTTTTTATGCGGTTCGGTTCGATTTTCAGTGTTGATACTAAAAACCCTAATCGAACCAAACCGAACCGGTCAATTAAAAACCATAAAAAACCATTCGCCCCCCAACCCCAAATGGCCCAAACCCAACCCATCAGATAACCTAACTCCTATTCTCCTAACCTAGCGCAGCCAAGAAACCCCATTACCCCAACCCCTCCCAGCCCCCTCCTTGCAGCACCTCCCACTCCCGCTCAGTAACCCCTATTCTTCCAACCGCCTCCTAGCCCCGCCTCCCAGCCCCTCCCACTCCCAGTTCCGCGAATCAGCGCCTCCCAGTCCCGCGAACCAGTGCCTCGCAGCAACGCCTCCCAGCCGCGCCTCGCAGCAATGCCTCCCAGCAGCGCCGGACCAGCCACCCAGTAGTGCCGGACCAGCCCCTCCCAGAACGCAGCACCTCCCAACACCGAACACCAGATATGGAGGATCCAAGTCAGGTATTAATTTGAATTATTTTTGTTTCATGTTCAGTGAATTTTCGTTTGAATTTCTGGTAATTGTTAAATAATTTTATTTTGTTTGAATTTATGCTTTTGTTTGAATAATTTCTGTTCTTTGTTCAGTGTAATTTTGCTTTTTTTTGAATAATTTCTGTTCTTTGTTCAGTGTATTTTTGTTTGAATTTCTGGTAATTGTTAATAATTTTATTTTGTTTGAATTTCTGCTTTTGTTTGAATAATTTCTGTTTTATGTTCATTGTTCATTGTTCAGTGTTTCTGGGTTCACCCACTCAGCGCCACGATCATCAGTTCAACCCACTCCCAGCACCTCCCAGTCTCCCACTCAGCCTTCCTCCCAAGTCAATATGGACCCCGAGCCACCGATTCAGGTAATTTGAACCATTTTCTGTTTACTGGTGCATTGTTGATTTGTTGCTACTTGCTGTTTACTGGTGGGTGTATTGTTGATTTGATGAATTATTTTATTGTTGGTTTTGTTGCTGGCTTGCTAAAATCCAATGCTAAATCGTCCAAACTATATAGCTTGATTATGCATGATTAGGTAGAAGCTAAGTTGGGGATATGTATCCCACATATTGAGTATATGAAGTTTGTTATGTATCTATTTGAGCATAATTTTAATATACAGAACATGGATGCTTTATGTTGTTTTTCTAACTCGCATTCTTTCACTACAGATCTTCAATCTGCTTATTTGGGTTAAAGATCTCTGTTATTCTCAATCATGACAACTAGTAAGCAATCATATATGCCTTCCCTACTTTAGTCTTCCTTACTTAAACTCGTTTTTGCTTTTTTGAGATAAGATATTGAATGTATATTATTTCCTTGCAAGACTACAATTTGAGAATAATTGTGAAATTGGAGTGTTTTCTAAACTTACTAATACCTATTGTTTGGTTGCCAATTTGCCATAGGAGGATCTGAAAACTTCTACAGATTTTCATTCTTTTTGGATTAGTGATGAATTTAATTTTAGCTTATTTAAAATTGTCTTCAAATGGTTTGCTTTTTTTAAAATGGTTCTAATTTTAACTTATTTAAAATGCCTTTATTGTGTTTTGCTTCAGTTCTTACTTCTGAGTTCAAGTTTATATTTCTTTAATTTTCATGTTTATTAAGTATGGTCATTTTAGCATAGGTGTATTGTGGTACTGTAATACTTTAATACAAACAAATAAAAAAATGTAACATTAATTTTAGCTATACTTTTTAAGTGTTATCATCAAAATATATAATCACCATAAGTCCATAATTATTGGAATAATAACTACCATAAAATTCACCTTAAAATATATATATTAATTACATAAATTAAATCCTCTTACATTTAAATTTTTGCAAGAGTGTATTTGCCAAAGCTATGTGAGAAGCACAAGACAAACCCTCACCGTACCATGGATGAGCTAATGAGCTCAGGAGAAGCAGTCCCAAGACCTATTTCTAATCTCTTTTAATAAATTTTATCAGCATCTGCCCTTTCTCCATAGTGATCATCATCATCCTTTTTCAATCTTCTCTTTAAGAGATGGTGCAAATTTTAATGGGTTGGGTTCGGATTTAAACATTGGTGTTGGTATAGAGTTTAGCATTAAGTATGTAACTAGTTATATATGTGTTATCCAAATTTGTGAAATTTTAGAAATATTGTTGGTCCTCTTTTTGAGAGAGATGATATAAACCTCGATACAATAAGAAAAGTGTTATTTCAGTTTGTCGATTTCAATGTTATGACTTTGCATAATAGTATGGTAGAATTTTTTTATTTGATTGAAAAAACCGAACAAACCGAACCGCACAAAACCAATTTTAATTAGTTTGGTTTGGTTCGGATGACCTTGACAAAAAAACCGAACCAAACCGAACTGCACTTTAATTAGACAATCGGACCGGATGG
The DNA here is from genome assembly GCF_003086295.3 of Arachis hypogaea. Taxonomy (NCBI): domain Eukaryota; kingdom Viridiplantae; phylum Streptophyta; class Magnoliopsida; order Fabales; family Fabaceae; genus Arachis; species Arachis hypogaea. Next base: position 44,734,540 of record NC_092051.1, read on the forward strand.
CTTTTCCTTCAAAAACCGAACCAAACCGCACCGCGAACACTCCTACTCTTAATTGACAAAACATACTCAGTGACTGACATACCTATCTGGATCGTGCTCAATTTGTTCTTCAGCTGCATCACCTTGGCCTTGATCTGAGATGCGAAGTGATCTTCTAGCCTTTTCCAGATCTGGTGCGTGAGCATGCATCCAACCATTCTTGTGGTGAAGGGATTCGTCATTGAGGCTAGTAACCAAGACTTCAAGAGAGCATCTCGCCGCTTCTATTTCTGGAACTCTAGATTCGCTGTACCATTCGGAAGAAGCACCTGAGGAATGTTCTCTCCAGTGAGATGATTCAACATGTCATTGCCTTTGATTGTTGATTCTACTTGATCTTTCCACTGTAGGTAGTTGTTTTCATCCAGCTTCATGGATATGGTAGTTGCAACGAAACTTTGCACCATGATTCTCGAGCAGTCTTCAGTCAGAGATTTAATTGGCTGCTTGTGGAAGCTATGGCCCCATAAGCTCTGATACCATGAAGGTATCAGTAACCTAGGTGTAAATCTTGAAAGCAATTACAGAAGCATGAGAGAATAGAGAGAACAGAGAGTAAGAAAATGAAGAGAGAAGAAGAGGGGTTCTATTCTTGAATTGAAGAAGAAAAGGGAAAGTAAAGTTAGCTACAGTAACAAAGTTCTTACAGCATATATAGAAAGAGGAAGTGTGAGCTGGCTCTAACTAACTAGCTTCTAGAGAGTTCCAGCTTAACAACTAACTAACTGTAACTAACTAGTAGCAACTTGTACACTAGCTTGTACTTGCTTAGCTGGCTTAGCTCTAAGCATAACGTTAATACATCCATCACTAACAATAATGTATGATAAATATATTTGATTTGCTTATATTAAAAGGTATTCTTGTGAAGTTATTTCTGAATTGGTCATAGTTCTTTTGAAAAATTAATTATTAGGAGTAAATTTGATGTAAATAAAAAATTTCTAAGATAAAATTAAAACTAAATAAAAATTAGAAAAATTTTTAAAACTTTAACAAATTTCAAAAACAAAAAATATATTTTACCCTAAATGATAATATATACATCACAAAATAATTATATCATGTATCATTATTTAACTGATAAAAATATCAATCTAGTTTAAAGATGTATTTTCTAAAAATAAATTTTTCATATATCAAAAACTAAATTAAAGTATTTAATTTTTAGGGTCTATTTTTACTATTAACTCATATTAGTGATTGAAAACTCTAAAACGTACCATACACACGCCAATCTTATCTTTGTTTGAGGCATTCGACTTTTGCATAGAGGCTTAGAGAGTTTTAGCTTTGTTTTAATTTGGAGATTGTAAATGGAAGGAGGAATCATTGAGTCATAATTCCAAATAAAAGGTACACAACATTAATCATGTATATGATCAGAACTACATGGGTGTTCTCTGATTAAGTTATCTATAGCAAATGTATTTAAGATTTATGGATGCTTGTGAATCTTTAAAATTTTTTCCATTATTAATAATTTCATGAAGGAAAATATTTGAAAAACAATAAAAATCCATCTAAATCAGTTTAAAATTGCAGAAATTAATTTACTAATAGTATAAAAAAACAGTGATATTCAACTATATTAGTGTATGGTATGTTATTCACATATGTAGATTTGCATGTTTAGTGATCTACAAAATACAAGTTACGTTTTGGATGAAATAAAAAAAAAAAAAGAAAAAAGACGTTTGCAAAATAGCTGCGTTTGGTATGGAGGGACAATCACATATCAAAACGTGTCCCATATTCCTTGCATGCTGACAAGACCAGCCGGTTGACCACCTTAAAATTGCCCAAACGCGACTTGCATTTGGCAGGTAGGCAGAGGCAAATCACAAGTTACAATTGACATGGTGCATAGCTGCATGTCTGACACGTGTTGGAAGAGAAAGTTGAAAGGGGTCTTTATAACGCAAAACGCAAGTTAGGGAGAAGTGAGCTTGTTTCACTTTGGTGAGGATTTGTGATTTTTGACTTCCACGAGGATTTCGGCATTTTGGTTGCGAGGGAGGGATTTGGTTGCGATAGTTTGTGAATGAAGAGTGAAATTAAGAAAAAAAATAGTTCGTGATTTTACATTATCTCAAAAACATATGATTGAATATCTAGATCATCTTCAATGGGTAAGTATTTGTTGAGTTTGGAAAATTGAAATGATGATCAAACATTATTAAAATGTAGATTAAGAAATTATTAAAATTATTATTAAGTATTTTATTTAATAATTTTCAATAAGTTATTTGATGATATTTGTTCAAGTGTGCAGGCAAGCAATTTAATTTTATATTGGACCAAAAGTTAAACAAACCCAATTTGATCATTAAACAAATTCAAGCCTTGGAAAAAATTAATCAAATCAGGTGGCTGAATGATAAAAAGAAAAGAAATCCAAAATAAGCCCAAATCCATCAAAGCCCATGATAAATTAAAGAAAGAAACCAAAGCTTCCTAAAGTCCATACGGTGATCTCATGTCCATAAGTCTCTCATTGGAAAGTTTTCATGACATGGTTACTGGAACCCAAATCTCAATTCAATTAAATTCATTTCTTGGTAACTAAAAAGCTTAACACGTGACTCCATGCATTGGTAACTAGAAGTGAAAATTAAATTTGATTTAATCATATTGAATCCTTTACATGTTACTTTATGCATAGGGGAATGGAAGTGAGACTTCAATTTGTTTTAATTTCATTCATTGCATCCTTCAAAAGTTTCCTTCTTTCTTCTCTCTCCTCTCTCTTGTCTTTCAGTCATGTCAACAGGAAAGAAGAAGATAGAAGTTATCAGAAGAAAAGTAAAGTCACAAAGAAAAGCATATGGAAGAAAGGCTTTGAGGAAGGAAGATCTGAAGTAAGGCATGACAAGATTTTTGCCATTGAAGGCATGATTTGAAGAAGGCCTTCAAGATTTTTGAAGCCAAAAATAGAAGCAATCCGCTTCTGTCAGAGAAGAAGATCTCAGTTACAAAAGTTCACTTCCATTTTTGTTTATCAAAGAAAGAAGGTAGCCGCCGAGCTACACGTAGGTAGAAGCAAAAATGGAAGGCAAGAAGCTAGCCTGGGTCAGACGCTCATCAATGATCAGAATCCAATCTTGGGGCCAAAGTAAAGTTCAACGGCTCAGATTCAAATTGCATGAAGAAAAAGGTTGAAAGAGAAGATTGAAGGTAGGGTTGCATGTTTGATTTAGTCACTGCTTCTACCCTCTCTCTCCTCTGTCACGCCATTGCTGCATGTGTATTGGGAGAAGAGAGCCAACATGTGTTGAAGAAGGTTTCAACCTTGGAAGCTTCCCCTTCTATAATAAGGGTGAACGGCCAAGGGTTGAGATCAAGGAGTTAGAGCATACGTTTGGATTCCCATAGCTCTTTGAGCTATTTATTCTTCTCCTTCTTAGCTTTCATTGAATATTTCTTTTTCTCAGTGAGTCTGTTTGTGTTTCATTGGTAAAAGGCAGAATGTGAGGTTTTGTAAGAAAAAGTCAATGAGTGAAAAAAGGCAGAGAGTTAAAGATAAAGCCATAGTTATCTTAGAAATTTTTTGTATGTATTTCTGTTTTGTTATCATGATCCTCAGGGGATTTCCTTCCAAGTTGGGTTAGAACTTTGCGGATTGAAAGCTAGGTTTGAGTCCTAGTCAAGTTCAGATTGGGTTAGAATCTGGACATGTTCCCTTACAAGTTGGGTGAGCACTTTGCAGTTGAAAGCTAGCTTTTGAGTCCTAGTCAAGTTCAGATTTGGGGATAGAATCTGGATTTGTCCCAGATAGGATTGGGTAGATCCTATGGAAGAATTGGTGTATGTAACTGATGATTATAGTGAAATTCCGTCATGGTTGTGATGGAGACTGGATATAGGCTGCATTGCACTTAGCAGCTGAACCAGGATACTTCTGGGTGTGATTCTCTCTTTCTCTTCTACTCCTATTCTGTTTATGTTGCGTTAGAGACAAAATTGAAAAATATTTCCTAACCGATTTCGAGATAAAAAGAAAATATCTCTTGACTTGTTATGATACAAAAAGCAGAAATATCTCCTGAAGTTTCTTTGAAAAAGCAGAAATTAATATTCAGCAAAAATGGGTTAAAATTCAACCCCCCTTCTCTTAGCCACTGATTACCATCAATTGGTATCAGTACTTGGTCTCAAAGAGATCAAGCTTCACAGCTTGGAGGAAAGATCCTGATGGCGGACAACATGGATTTCAACACAGTGGCTTATACTCTGATAGAAGGACAGTCCAATAATAGACCTTCATTCTTCAATATGAAAAACTACAACTATTGAACAGAAGGGAATGAAGATAAAAAAAAGGAAAGGAGATGAAACTAAATGTCAAGGTTGTCAACATGCTGAACTGTGCAACCAGCTTCAAAGAATACCTGAATGTTTCAAGATGCAAAACAGTAAAGAAAATCAAGGATAAGCTCCAAGGCACACCTGAAGGCACCACACAAGTAAAAAAAAACCAGAAGTGACATGCTGAGCAGAGAGTATGAGATGTTCTCTATGAAGGAAGGAGATTCAATTAATGACATGATTCTTTATCATCATTAATAGTTTGGATGCTATGGGATTACTCATTTCGAACAGATGCTAGAGAGAAAAATTTTGAGAAGCTTGACAAGAGAGTGGAAAGTCAAATGACCTGTAATGAGTTGAGAGAAAAGTTACTAGCATATGAAATCACAAAAAAATGATGATACAAAAAAAAAAAGAAAAGAAGTGGCTCTTAAATCTTGCACTGAATCATTGAATGATGAATCCAATGACTATTTATAAGATGACGAATTTGTATGTTTCGCTAGAAAACTTAGAAGAATGATGAAGACTCAAAGGAAGAAGCAGAGGTGGCAACTCAAAGGAACCAAAAGGGAAGGGACTTATAGCTTCTTGGGAGGATCTCAAGATTGACTCAGATGAGAAAGAAAACTTCGAAGATGAAGCTCAAATCTGTTTCACAACTGATGATGAAGATAAACAAGAAGAGGTAAATTGCTCTGACTTATCTCTTGATGATTTGCATGTTATTATTGATGATCTCACTCACCTTTTTGAAACATTGCTGTATAAATACAACAAATAGAAATATGAGAATGAAGTTTTAAAAGCTAAAAATGAGTTTTTAAAAGAAAAGGTAAAGGAGACCAAATGTGCTTTTAATTTCATTGAAGAAAATAGATTTTTGAAATCTGAAATTGAAAAGTTCAAACGAAAGCACATTATTAATCCTTCTCAAGACTTGTTGCTGAAAATAAAAGATTAAATAAAGTGATAAAAAAATTTGAATAATGATTTTGGCAAAATTTGTACATAGTTCAAGCAACTTGGACAAATTACTTGCTAATCAAAGACTGTTGTTTGAAAAAATCAGATTTAGGGTATGTAACAAAAAATGATGCAATTTTTTTTAAAAATCACTTGCAAAATTTTCAGCATCATTTTCAAGAATAAAATCATCATTTGATAAATCTGGTCTTGAATGTTCATCTAACCTTGATGATGATTTTGAAACGCTAGATTTTGATAAAAATACATCTTATTAAAAATCTGAACCTGCTTCAAATAAACTCTGGTCTGGGTTATATCTCTAACAATGAGGACGTTTTTAGAAAATTTCTCTTTCACAAAAGAGCCTCATGTTCTAGAAACCCATTTGTGTCAAGAAACTCTGGTTTAAGGTTTCTGGCAAAAGGAGGTACTAATGTTAGAGATGGATCTTTCAAAAGAAATGCACCCTTTCAAATACCAAAAAACTCAAATCTTTTGATCACCATCAGCATCATATCTTAAAGTGTTTTTAGCAACATGCTCACACAAATCACTGTTTTAATTGCAATAAATCTGGTCACTCTTTTTCTCAATGCTTTATTGACAAAAGAAGAGTAAAAAACAAAACATACAAGGTTTTTTGTGATTTTAATGTACATGGGCAACCAAGAAAGATTAACTTCAAAGGATCCAAATTAGTTTAGATACCTAAGGTCACTTGAAAGATTTGTGTAGTTTTGCTTAGCATCTAAGAAGAAGAAAGATATGTGATACTTGAATGGGGGATGTGATGAACGGATTTTTGCTAGTAAAGAATTCACAATAAATTCTCATTGCAAGTATAGTTTCTAAACCAACAATAATCATTTCATACAAAAAAATTTGGTTGTCACTAAAACAAACCCAATAAAATTAAACCGAAGTATTTAAACCTCGGGTCGTCTCTCAAGGAATTGCAGGGAGGTGTATTACTTATAATTGGTTATAAGATTGTATCTTTTTGGATTTTTATAAAGGTTGAACAAGGAAAGTAAATAACAAGAAAGTAAACTAATAGCTAAGAAAGCTCTTGGCAAGGTATGAGAAATAGAAGTCCTATCCTAGCTATCCTTATCAATTGTGACATCAATTGTCCATTGCTCCCACTTAGTTAACCTCTAACTATGAAGAAAAGTCAAGTGGATGAATCAATTTGATTCCTCAAGTCCTAGTCAACTCCTAAGGAAAGACTAGCTTTAGAGGGATCCAAATAAACTAGAAACTTTCAATCGCTAATCAACAAAAGAGTTTGATAACTATAACTTAAGAGTCTCCAAATACTCAATCTAAGCTAAGAACATAAAAAGCTAACTTAAAATCTAACCAAGCATTTTATCAAATATCTGGAAGGCACAACATAAAAGTATAGAAAAGCAATAAAAGATAATAAAATCCAAATAACCAATTGAAAGCATCAATAACATAAATTGAAGAAAGAAATCATAGATATGAAATACCTCAAATTACATGAAATAGAAAATCAAATCTAACATGAGAATTCATAAAATAAAATAGCAACACAAAGTAATCAATAAAGTAAATAAATAAACTAGAATGCTAAGACAAATAAAAGTAGAAGAGAAACTAAATTAAACTAAGATAGAGATCTGAAATTGAAAATAGCTAAACCTAAGAATCCTAAAACCTAGAGAGAGGAGAGAGCCTCTCTCTCTAGAAAACTACATCTAAAACCTAAAATTATGTGAATAAAAGTTCTATGAATGAATGAATGAATGTGATTCCCCCACTCTGCAGCCTCTAATATATGTTTTTCGGGCTTGAAACTGGGCCAAAAGGAGCCCAAAAATTCTTCCACTTTTTGCATGCTTCCTTTCCATCATCTAAGCCATTTCTGCCTTAGAAACCCTAAAAACACTCAGCACACATATCACGGCATCGAATGGTGATAAATGGTAGTTAAAAATTGACAATTTAAAGGCCTAGGAAACATGTTTTCAACTATATCATAGAATTAGGAAAGAAAATGTAAAACACGCAATTCATATGCATAAGTGTGAGAATAATGGATAAAATCCGCTCAATTCAATACAAAGTAAATTGTAAAAAAGCGGTTTATCAATCTCCCCACACTTAAACATTAGCATGTCCTCATGCTAAGCTCAAGAGAACCAAAAGAGTGAAGGCAGAATGATGGAACTTATGCAATGCAACCCATTTAGATGCAAGCTACCTACATGCATCATGCTATTCTAAGTACTATATATATATATATATATATATAAGCATATATGTGGTCAAAGTGAGTTAAAATTCCAAGAATTCATATATACACAATCAAGGACTAAAGTCAATCATATCAAGTCACATTCACAATTGAGTTGAGTTAATCAGAAGGGTTTACAAACTTGCAAGACAAGTAATGATCAAATATGGACATATGGAAATGAGCAATTGAACCCTCACTGGATTTGTATGTGCACTCTAATCACTCAAGTGTTTGGGGTTAAACAACTCAAATCTCCTCTAGTCATGCTTTCTAGAATTTTGTTCTTCATCTAACCAATCAACAATTATCAAATATACAAATACAAATATCATGAGGGCTTTTCAAGGTTGTAGTGGGGCTAAGGTAAGGATGAGGGTATATATATATGGCCAAGTGAGCTTTCATATGAATCTTTGACTAACCTAAGTTCTCACCTAACACATACACATACTCTATACAATTCTAAAATTAAGCTTAGCTACCCAAAATCTCACTTTTACATATTTTCACACACTCATGTATTAATTTTTAATTTCATTACATATGCATTGATCTTTTTATTGAACTTAATATTGGGGTAATTTTATTCCCCTATTCATTTATTCCTTTTTTTTAATGAAAGCATAATATATCAATGCATATGTTTCTCTAATTTCACATGAGTAGGCACCCAAATTCCCAATATTTGTTAATATAAGCAAAAACACATTCTCATTAACTATAGGTCTCACATTTCCCCACACTTAGTTGACACACAATCTCTATCTTAAGCTAACCAAATATTCAAATAGGGTAATTAATTATTTTTCCACTTAAGTCTAGTGATGTGGTAATATAAAGAACAAAAAGGGGGTTAAGAGGGCTCAATGTGGCAAACAAAGGTAAATGAAATGGTAGGCTATTTAGGATAAGTGAGCTAATATCAAATGATGGCCTCAATCACATATAAGCATGAACATACACTAAATAATGGACATATAGAATGGAACAAACCAAAGATTGCAATCATAGAGAAGAAAACACACAAGAATAAAAATCATGGTTAGATAATGTAACCATGCAATTAAGCTCAAAAACTCACGGGTTGTGTGTTCTTAGCTTAAAAACCATATTCTAATTATATATATATATATATATATATATATATATATATATATATATATATATATATATATATATATATATATATAGTGAAAGTTACAAAAAGTTTTAACTCAAATCACTGTGAATCTTAAATGCCTGTTCTAAGAAAAAGATACATTCCTTGAAAATTTCATCAATTGACCAACATTTATTATTATATATATACTAAATGAGATATTGTGATTATGGAAAGCTAAAAGTTTTTAGTTTATCCCTATTTTCAATCAAATCAATTTCTCATATGCCAAAAGGGTAAACTAAACTTAATAATCCATGTTTTTCCACATCACAACTAATAAACTAAAAGTGCAATTCAAGCTAAATATCCAAGATATATACAAGTCCAAAGTGCAAAATACAACAAAGTAAAAATAAACAGAAGTACAATAAAATATAAATGTGCAAGTACTAAAAGAAAAATAAAATAAAATAAAGCAAAATACAAAATAAAGCAAAATACAAAATAAAGCAAAATAGAATAAAAGTCTGAAATGGTTCACCAAAATATAATCCGCCGGAGACGGCGACCTCCCCACACTTAAAGCACAGCATCGTCCTCGATGCTCTCAGTCAAGCTGGGTGTGAAGGATCATCACCTGCAACTCTATCGTCGCCTGTCAAAGGATGTGCCGCTGGCTCTGTAGGGTGCTCAGGCTGAGTCGCCTCCTGCTGGGTCTCTTCCTGCTCATCCTCCTCCTTCTCCGAGTGCTTCGAGGGTGTGTCAGGCTCAGAGGGGATGTCAGTGCACCCAGTAGTCACAATCAGCTTCAGATGTGCATAGCGTTGCTTATTGTGACGCTCCATCTGATCAAGGCGCTCAAAAAGGCGGTGCACAAGATGGTAGACTGGCTGAGAAACGGATGATGGTACTGCGGAAACAGGTGGTGCTGCAGGTGCTGAAGGTGCTGCAGAGGATCTGCATCAGTAGAAGTAGTAGAAGTAGGTGGTCTGTGGCCTAGAGGTCCAAACCGCTTGCCGTGCGGAATAACCTTCTTCCAGTCGGCAATCGGTGGTCTCTCATCTTCTAGCTCCCAAGGCACCTCAGCTCGACAAGCCATCTGGGGGATCAAATAAGGAAATGGCAGGGTGCTTCTGACATGAACTCTAGACATGTACTTTCTGATGAGCTATGGAAGGTATAGGTCCTTTCCTTCCATGACGCACCAAATAAGGATGATCATGGCAGCTGGCACTTCTGACTCGTGAGTACTAGGCATAACATAGTTACTCAGTATCTGTTGCCACATCCTAGCCTCATCATTGAGATAAATAATCTTTATACCCAGTGGAGTTACCTTTGACTTTCCCATAGCCCACAGAACATGAGGATCAATGGCTATGGTACGCCAGACAGTATTCCAATCAAAACTCATGAATCTAATAGACTCCTCGGCCTTCTGAAAACCATCTGTATCATCTGTTTTAGGCTGGAAGTGGAGGATATCCTCTATCGCCTCCTCTGTGACTAAGATCTGCTTTCCCCTAAGCTGCACTACATCAAGGGTCGTCCTATAATAGTTAGAATAGAACTCACAGACCCATGATGCATTTACCTCTGCCAGATCTCTATCCAAAAATACCCAACCTCTCTGTTTGATCTGATGTTCAGTGTACTTCCTTAATTCGGTTGGTATTTTGAGCGTCTTTTCCAAGTAGAGGTGCCGTTTTTCCGTAAAGACCGGAAACTTGAGTTCACAGTAAAGATTGGCAAATTTGACTGGGTCATTAGCAGGCACAAGTTGATCAGCTTTTTCTTGATCAGTAAAGTTCTTTTCACACCAAAATTCATCCGATAGAACATTCGATAGAGCAATGGATGACTGTCCTCTCTTCTTCTTACCGGAGCTGGATTTAGCCTTGCCTTTTCCTTTCCTATCAAACATCCTGGAAAATAGAATTTCCAGGATATAGATTATCAAATTAAAGCAGAGAAATAAAAAGGCAAACAATATGCAAGCATAACAAGCAGTAGATAGGCAAAAGAGGAGTTGAAGCTAACACATGAAGTGAGTCAGAAAGACATAAATCCTTGGAATGAAAGAAAGGTAGGATTCAAAGAAATCAATCAGAAATCACAATCCAAGAATTTATACAATGAAATTCAGAATATTTGTTTGTTAAGAAACAACAATTATCATGCCTCGAAAGAAATTAAGAGAGTTAGTTCGAAAAGGGTGAAAACAAAAAAGAAAAGTGAGAATGTCAATTTAGTTAAAGGTTAGAGAAGTAGGTTAGAATTAGTGGCATGGTAATGTAGTTCCTAACTAAAAGAAGTTCAAAAGGTTTAAGAACAAGCAAGCTCACATTCAAGCATACAATGTAAGTCATTGATGATAAAACATGTAATGAAAGAAGCACAAAAAGAATTAAAATCATCAACAATGCATTTCAAATAGAAAGGGAACCAAAAGGAATGGAAATGCTAACCCATCATCCCATGAATTGGCTTTGGTTTAAACCAAATAAATCACAATTCAAAAGTACTAAAGTCAATTCATGAGTGGAAGTTGAGTAAAACAGTTTTCAAAAAATTGAGCAGCATTCCGGCAGTAATGTGAGCGTTCCCGGAGTAAATAAACAGCAGCAAAGAAACAATTCAAGCTCGATTTCAAACGGAATCAGTAACTCATACGAATCTCAGAACGATTCATGCAAAACCAGCAACTATAATGTCAGATAAGCAAAGGGTGTATTTTCAAACATGAGCAGAATTTTCAATCCATATAACTCAGGATAGATTTGAACAAGAGTTGCACATGAACTTCATATGCATTGAGCATTATAAATCAAAACAGCAGCAAAACACTGAGTTAATCACAAGCAGGCAAGGCTGAGTTCAAATACTTTAAATGTAGAATTAAAAGAACATCTCAGCAGCCCTTAATCTTAAGGCAATAACATAATGGAAATTGAGATAGAGCAATTGATAATTCAAATTGAAGTCCAGAGAAGTGGTAACATGAATTATTCAAGAAGCTAGCATTGTCAACTCATATGAATTTACAGTATGAAGTAGGAAAGCATCAAACAACAGCAGCAACCAAAATTAGCAATAACAGTAGCATGGAAAACATTACAGAATATCAACATTATCATCACTGCAAACACAATTCAGACTTTGTTTATTCCAAAGAGCATCCAGTAGCATCAATAAATCAATTAAGCACAGGGTCAAATCATCAGCACAAACAAAGAAGGATTAACCATTCCCAGACAGCAAGAACAGAGCAATTATCAGACCTAAATCCACTAACCACATTCTAACTATCTAACCACCTAAAATCAACTAAGAACATGTATTTCTAATCTAATTAAACTAAGCAAAAATTAAATAAAGCTAACACAATTACCTAAACAAAATGATAAAGCAAGAAAAGAAATGCAAGGGAAAACATGGCAACCTGGGGCAAGCAGAAACAGAACTGGAAGAGGAAGTAAATGACACGGCTAACCCAGAAGTGGCATTGAGAAGGTGGTCACAGAGTAGCGAAACGCAGAGCAGGGAAGCGCAGCTTCTGCTCCGGTTGCAGTGACGGGAGGGAGGAGGGAGAAAAGGGGATAGAGAAAAGTAAGAGAAGAAGAAAGGAGGGAGAGGAAGGGGTGGTTGGCGGCGGTTCAGGGTCGCCGGACTTGAGCGTGATGGGACGTTGATGGTGGTGAGTGTGAAAGCTTTAATGGAGGGAAGAAGGTGAGAGAAAGGGACGTTGGGGATGAGAGGGATAGGGTTACGCGAGTGAGAAAGGTGCTTCACGTGAGGGTTAATAAAATTTAAATCCATGCGTATGCTTGAGCGTGGACAAGACAAAAATGCATCGACGCGTAAGCATCAGAGACGCGAATGCGTGAAGGGAGATAAATGAAGATGACGTATACGCGTGAAGCACGCGTACGCGTCAGCCAAAATTGTGCTAAACGCACAATTCCCGCGCCGTTTTCGTGCAACTCTCTGTTCAAGTTGAATGGGGCAGCATTTACGTGCGACGCGTACGCGTCAGGCACGCCCACGCGTGGTGTGCCAGAGTTGAAGATGACGCGGACGCGTTGCAGACGCGTGCGCGTGGGTCAAATTATGCTTTTTGCACACCAGCCGCACGATTCCATCACAATTTTCTGTTCGTTAGATGGGAGAGAGAGATTTGCATCGATGCCCACGCGTCGCGTACGCGTACGCGTGGGTTGCCCCTTTTTTTTCAGAATGCAGGTGATGATGCAGAAATTATGAATGAACACTGATAAAAATAAAATAAAAGAAAACTAAGAATAAAGAGGGACGATCATACCATGGTGGGTTGTCTCCCACCTAGCACTTTTAGTTAAAGTCCTTAAGTTGGACATTTGGTGAGCTCCTTGTCATGGTGGCTTGTGCTTGAACTCATCCTGAAACTTCCACCAATGCGTGGACTTCCAATAAGCTCTATCAATACCAAGTAAATTTCCCAAGCTTTGATGGAGTTCTTCACAAGCTCTGAGCTCCCAAAATTGATCCTCATATATTCCCAGATCCCAAATCTTGTTTCTACACCCGTCTTGAAGTGGATCACCATTGTCCCAACCGGGTGGTTTAGCCTTGAAATTCTCATTTAAGCACCCAAACATCCTCCTAGACCCAATCATTTGAGAATTATACCAACCCTTGCAATTAGGCCTTGAGCTTCCAACCATAACGAACCTAGGATGGTGTTGCCAACCACTAACCATCTTCATTTTACTCTTAAAACCACAGATAACTCTAAGTTGTCCATCCGTTTCAAGCAGACCATATTCAAGTGGGAAGGTAGAGTTTAAGGATAAGAATTTTACCCACTTGAACGTTGTGTTGGATGGTAATGGCTTGGGAAAAGGTATCTCCAGTGGCGGTGATAAACCACTATTTTATGGTTTATTTGTGCTCAATTGAGTGGATTTTATCAATCTTTCATACACTTATTCATATGATTTGCATGAGTTTACGTTTTCCTTCTTGATTTTGTGCTATGATTGAAAACATGTTTCTTTGGTCTTAATTTGCTAATATTAATCCTCTCTTATTACCATTAGATGCCTTGATATGTATGTTAAGTGATTTCAGAGATTACAGGGCAAGAATGGCTCAGATGATAGAAAGGAAGTATGCAAAAGTGGAAGGAATACAAGAAGTTGGAGAAATTGCTAAGCTGTCCAGCCTGACCTCTTCACACTCAAACGGCTATAACTTTAGCTATAGAGGTCCAAATGATGCAGTTCCAGTTGCGTTGGAAAGCTAACCTCCGGGGCTTCGATTTGATATATAATTTACTATAGCTTCCCTGAAGTCAGGTAACGCGAACGCATGGATCACGCGGACGCGTGACCTAGCAAAAGTGCAATCCGCGCGAACGCGTGGACGACGCCTCCGCGTCACTTTGCCGCGACCTGAATGTACTAGAATATGCTGGGGGCAATTTCTGGGCTGTTTTTGGCCCAGTTTTCGGCCTAGAAAACACAGATCAGAGGCTATAAAGTGAGAGAATGCATCCATTCATAAAAGAATAAGCTCACAATACACAATTTTAGGATTTAGATGTAGTTTTTAGAGAGAGAGGTTCTCTCCTCTCTCTTAGAATTTAGTTTTAGGATTTAGGATTATTTCTTCTTCATCAGAGGTTCAATATTCCTCTTATTTATTTTCTACTTTTATTATACACTTTTAATTATTATTTATCTTTTCAATTTGGCTTATGCTACATTCATGTTATGATTTTCTTAATTAATATTATTTGAGGTATTTCAGATTTAAGATTGCTTTGCTTTAGTTATATTGATGCTTTTAATTTAATTTAGATATTTTATTCCTTTTGGCTTTGGTTAAGTAATTGGTAATGCTTGAGCTGTCAAATAAAGCAGTGGTTTAAATTGGGAGTTGCTCCAATAACTCTAGTCTTTCCATAGGAATTGACTAGGACCTGAGGGTTAAGCTAATTAATCCACTTGATTTACCTTCATAGTTAGAGGTTAACAAAGTGGGATTAAAATCCAATTCTCATCACAATTGATAAGGATAGGACTTCCAGTTCTTATACCTTGCCAAGAGATTTTATTATTGTTAATTTATTTTACTTGTCATTTAAATTACCTGTTCCTTACTTTCAAAATCCCCCAATTTACAAGACTTATAACCGATAATAAGAACACCTCCCTGCAATTTCTTGAGAAGACGACCCGAGGTTAAATACTTCGGTTATCAATTTCAAAGGGGTTTGTTACTTGTGACAACCAAAACGTTTGTAAGAAAGGACTTTTGTTGGTTTAGAAGCTATACTTGCAACGGAAATTTATTCTGAATTCTAGACCACGCAAAAGTTCTCTCTTCAAAATGGCGCTGTTGCCGGGAAATTGCAAACGTGTGCCTTATTATTGGTTATTGCAAATATTTGCTTTTTACCTGTTTATTTGTTTTTATTTTTGTTTTTATTTTTGCTTTTTCGTAAATTAAGAGGTTATTGGTTTTTATTTAGTTATTAAAAATTTTTCAAAAAAAATTTTTTTTCTTGGTGTTCATCTTGACCTTCAAGTTGTTCTTAGTTGTTTTCTTCATTTTGATCTAAAAATTTCCAGTTTGGTGTCATTTTATTGTTTTTCTCTTTTCTCATTTAATTCAAAAATATCTTTTCTCTTTATTTTAATTGAATTTTCGAAATTTGCATAAAAAAATCATATCTTTTTCAAAAATCTTATCTTATCTTATTTCAAATTCAAATTTCAAATTTAAAAAAATCTTTTAATTTAAAATTTGTTTTTATTTTTGTTTTTAATTTATATTTACTATTATGAGTTCTCACCCCTCTCGCTTTGAGTTTGGTTCCAATGTTGTTGCAAGGAATGAAAATTATAACAGGAACATGCATCAAGGTCAAAACAATCAGAGATAGAAGGAGCCACGAGGATCTGATCAACCCTTCCGGCAACAACACCTTCCACAGTACCACAGACAAAGACCATTCCACAATGCATGTCAAAACAACAGTTATGGTGGACCCTTCCGTGACAACCAACACCCACCTAACTGCTATAGTCAAGAGCCATTCCGAGGTGCATACCAAGACGATAGATATGGTGGACCCCCATCATATACCTATGACTCACCTCCTCAACATCATTTTGGACCACCATACTCACAAGCCCCTTACCACCAAACACCCTCATATGATCCTAACCCTCATCCACCATACCAACCACCTTATGAACCATATGAACCATATATAGAACCACCCCAATTCCAACCCAATTACTCCCAAGAACCACCACCTCCATATGCACAATATCCATATCCATCAATCCAAGAGCCTTATAGTCCTACTTATGATACCCAAGCGGAACAAGAATCAACGGATCGTCTCAAGGAAACAGTGGATCAATTTCATGCAACCCTTCCTCAATTGGAGCAAGCGATACATCAATTAGCTTCCCGACGTTCGGATACTCAAGGAATCCTCATGGCTTCATGTGGACAATCTAATGAAGAACGTAGCATGAAGGAGACATTAGAAACTCCGGTGGACAGTAAGGAGCATGAATTTGTACTAGAACAAGTGGAGGAAGCTGGAATTATTAAAGAAGAAGAAGTGGTTGAAGACTTTGGAGATGCTGAACCTCCATGGGAAAGTTAATACATAGAACCTCCTTCCAAGACGGTTGCATTTGATGTTGAGGAGGGTGTACAACCTCCAAGGCATATCATAGTTGAAGACTTGAAAGAGGTTGGTCAAGAAATGGAGATTAAAGAAGAAGAAGCACAACCTCCCATGCCCTTGGTGAGCAATAAAGAAGAGATCAAATTGAAAGAAAGCTACCAAGAAGAAGAGGTTAATATTGAAGAAACTTGCAAAGAGGTGGAAGTTGTTAGAGAAGAACTCAAGGGAATGGAGCTGGAAATCACCTTGCCAATGCTGTTGGAGACCTCTCCCCCAAAGCCATCACCATTCATTCCTTCATTCAAGTGGATAAATCTTTCATCTCTAAGCTTAATTAGCTCACTTGAATATGCTTTACTTGAAACAGATGGTCAGCTTAGAGCTCTTTGTGGCATTAAGCGTAAAAGAAAGATGGTTAGTAGTTGGAGTTTTCATGCAAGGTTCAACATGGTTGTGTGCTCAAAGTTTAAATGCAAGGGTTGGTGTAAAGCTCAACTGAATGGGTCTAGGAAGTTGTTTGGACGCATCACTGAGAATTCTAAAGCTGAACCACCCGGATGGAATCATGATAATCAACTTGAAGACGGGTGTAGAAACAAGATTTGGGATCCCAGAGGATATTGGAATCACAAACATTGGTGGAGATTCCCAGATGAGTTCAAGCATAAGCCACCATAACAGGAAGCTCATCAAATGTCCAACTTAAGGATTTTAACTAAAAGTGCTAGGTGGGAGACAACCCACCATGGTATGATCGTTCCTTTTTCAATTTTATTTCGTTTTGTTTGTTTTTATTTTATTTTATTTTATTTTCATTGAACCTGAAATTATTTATTGCATCTACATTAGCATTGCATTCTGCATACTGCACATATATATATATATATATATAAACACGCACGCGACGTGGCAGCGTTACTGACCCGTCCGCGTCACCAGTGCGTTTTGAAGAAAAGACAATTGAACAGAGAGTCACGCGAGAGCGTGGCTGGAGGCGTGCCTTTGGCACAAATTGATCCATGCGACCGCGTCGCTGACGCGTCCGCGTCACTCACGCGGCCGCGTGACCTGGAAATCGACGTAACAAATGGTGCACGACCGAAAGTTGTGCTAGAGTGGTGCTGGACTGGTGCTGAACGCACAAGCCTTAACACGCGGACACATGGCTCACGCGTCCGCGTCATACCCCTATAATGGCCATTCACGTGATCGCATCGACCACGCGACCGCGTCACCCTGGATTTTGGCAATACTAAATTTTGAACAGAGAGTTGTGCGAGCGCGAGGCTGCCTTCGCGCCAATAGCACAAAACGAGTCACGCGTCCGCGTGACCGACGTGATTGCGTCGACTCTTCTAAGCGCCATCTGCGCGAACGCGTACCCCACGCGTCCGCGTCGCTTACGCCGCACAGCTTAACCTAATCTGCCAAAAATCTTATCTTTTTTCCCCAATCCTAATTTTTTTCTCCCTCCTTTCTTACTTACTTCTTCTTCCCTTCTTCCCCTTCTCATTCTTCTTATCTTTCATTTTATTTTACTTAATTTATTTGCATATTTCATTCATTGCATTTTAAATTTGTGCATATTTTTATTTTTCTTTTCTAAATTTATTATTTTACCATTGGTGTTAAATGTTCTTATTCAACTGTTGCATCCTTTCTTGAATTATTTTTTGTGCTTAGTGACTTGTTTTACACTGTGGGATGATATTAATTATCTGCCAATGCCAATCTTTTATGATACTTGCACTTCATTTGCATTAACATGAACTTATATTGATATTTTTTCATTACCCAAACTCCTCCCCTTTGTTGCAAATTCTGCACCACGGGTATGCCATGTGCTTCTATTATTTTCTCACGTACACGTTGAAGCTTCCATGTAAATGAGACCCTTATCATTTGGCATTAACCCACCCATACTTCATTTATTTTCTTATCTTTATTTCTGGGTTACTGTTCTTCTTTTTCTCTTCTTTCAGGCTGGCCACCAAAGACGGAAAAAAAGAGAAACTTCTAAAAGGAAGACAAACAAGTCCATCTGCACAATCCTTGAAGAAAAGCATCAGTTGGAACAACCCGTCTACCTGCACATCTCAGCATGCACCAAGGACGGTGCAATCTTTAAGTGTGGGGAGGTCGATACCGATCTCCATGGGTTAGCTATTTTCTTCTTTTCAACACCATTGTTTTATTTTCTTTATTAGTTCATTGTTGCATTGCATAATAGATTGCAGGTGTAGTTGATTTTATGCGTTTAACTACTGCTTGGTTGAGAAATAATAAGTTTCTTTTTAAAGACCCTATTTTTGAAAATTTTCACTAATTTAAATTGAAATTTTTTTTTATGTTAACACTTGTTTGAAGTTGTATTTGGAACATGGTATTTAAGCCAAAGAACACACAACCTGTGAGATTTTGAGCTTATTTACATGGTTACATTATTTAACCATAAATTTTTATTCTTGTGTGTTTACTTCTCTATGATTGTAATCTTTATTTTGTTTCATCCTATATGTCCAATGTTTAATGTGTTACATGCTTGCATATGATTGAGGCCATCGTTTGATTTTAGCTCACTTATCCCAAATAAGCCTACCCTTTAAATCACCCTTGTTAGCCACTTTGAGCCTTTTAATCCCCATTTATTCTGTATTTTACCACATCACTAGCCTTAAGCAGAAAAATAATTAAATATCCCAATTGAATCTTTGGTTAGCTTAAGATAGGGATTGTGTAACAATTAAGTGTGGGAAAACTGTGGGAACATGGGTTAATAAGGGAATGTGTTATGTTTTTACTTTGATAAAATATTGAGAATTTGGGTACCTACTCATGTGAGACTAGAAAAATAAAAAATCCATGTGGATTGATAAGTTATGTTTATTTTTCTATTTAAAAAAAAGAGAAAAAAAAGAGAAAACAATATATTCAATAAATAAGTAAATAAATAAGGGGACAGAATTACCCCAATATTAAGTTAATAAAAAAAAATCAATGCACATGGGACAAAATTCAAAAATAAGTTTGATACTTGAGCATGAAATACAAAAGTGGAAAAAAATTTGGGTAGCTAGGTAAAGTATTTTAAATTATATAAAGTATGTATATGTTAGGTGAGATCTTAGACTAATCAAGGATTCACTTTATAAAGCTCACTTGGCCATACATATATCCTTACCTTTACCTCAGCCCCATTACAATCCTAAAAAGACCCCATGATGTTTGCATTGATATGCTAAATATTTGTTGATTGGTTAGATGAAAAACAAAGTTTAGAAAGCATGACTAGAGAAGAGTAGAGTGATTAACCCTAGACACTTGAGAGTTAGAGTGATATACACTACCAGTAAGGGTTCAGTGCTTAATTCTATGTTCCCTGCTTTCATGAGCTATCTTCTTACAAGTTTACTTGTCTTTTATTATATGATTTGAATTAGTAGAATTTGAATTATTTTTCTCTTGGAGAACTTGTTTACTCTTAACCAAGTAGGTAGAAACATTTTGCATCTAGTTGCATTAATATAGATAGGTTGCATTTCATACATTCTACCATTTCTCTTCACTCTTTTATAGCTTCTCTTGAGCTTAGCATGAGGACATGCTAGTGTTTAAGTGTGGGGAGGTTGATAAACCACTATTTTATGGTTTATCTTGTGCTCAATTGAGTGGATTTTATCAATCTTTCATACACTTATTCATATGATTTGCATGAGTTTATGTTTTCCTTCCTGATTTTGTGCTATGATTGAAAACATATTTCTTTGGTCTTAATTTGCTAATATTAATCCTCTCTTATTAATATTAGATGCCTTGATATGTGTGTTAAGTGATTTCAGAGATTACAGGACAGGAATGGCTCAGAGGATAGAAAGGAAGCATGCAAAAGTGGAAGGAATAAAAGAAGTTGGAGAAATTGCTAAGCTGTCCAGCCTGACCTCTTCGCACTCAAACGGCTATAAATTTAGCTACAAAGGTCCAAATGATGCAGTTCTAGTTGCGTTAGAAAGATAACGTCCGGGGCTTCGATTTGATATATAATTTGCCATAGCTGCCTCGAAGCCATGCGACGCGAACGCGTGGATCACGCGGATGCGTGACCTGGCAAAAGTGCAATCCGCGCGAACGCGTGGACGACGCCTCCGCGTCACTTTGCCGCGACCTAAACGTACCAGAATACGCTGGGGGCAATTTATGGGCTGTTTTTGGCCCAGTTTTTGGCCTGGAAAACACATATCAGAGGCTATAAAGTGAGGGAATGCATCCATTCATAAAAGAATAAGCTCACAGTACACAATTTTAGGATTTAGATGTAGTTTTTAGAGAGAGAGGTTCTCTCCTCTCTCTTAGGATTTAGGATTATTTCTTCTTCATCACAGGTTCAATGTTCCTCTTATTTATTTTCTACTTTTATTATACACTTTTAATTATTATTTATCTTTTCAATTTGGCTTATGCTACATTCATGTTATGATTTTCTTAATTAATATTATTTGAGATATTTCAGATTTAAGATTGCTTTGCTTTAGTTATATTGATGCTTTTAATTTAATTTAGATATTTTCTTCCTTTTGGCTTTGGTTAAGTAATTGGTAACGCTTGAGCTGTCAAATAAAGCAGTGGTTGAAATTGGGAGTTGCTCCAATAACTCTAGTCTTTCCATAGGAATTGACTAGGACCTGAGGGTTAAGCTAATTAATCCACTTGATTTACCTTCATAGTTAGAGGTTAACAAAGTGGGATTAAAATCCAATTTTCATCACAATTGATAAGGATAGGACTTCCAGTTCTTATACCTTGCCAAGAGATTTTATTATTGTTAATTTATTTTACTTGTCATTTAAATTACCTGTTCCTTACTTTCAAAACCCCCAATTTACAAGACTTATAACCAATAATAAGAACACCTCCCGGCAATTCATTGAGAAGATGACCCGAGGTTAAATACTTCGGTTATCAATTTCAAAGGGGTTTGTTACTTGTGACAATCAAAACGTTTGTAAGAAAGGACTTTTGTTGGTTTAGAAGCTATACTTGCAACGGAAATTTGTTCTGAATTCTAGACCACGCAAAAGTTCTCTCTTCAGGCGGCCTTGCCAATGTATGCTTCACTATCTTGGCAATGTATGCTTCAACCTCATCAACGTCTTCAACCATGATATGCCTTGGAGGTTGTACACCCTCCTCAACATCAAATTCAAACGTCTTGGAAGGAGGCTCTATGACTTGAGTTTTTCATGGAGGTTCCACATCTACTAAGTCCTCAACCACTTCCTCTTCTTCGATAATTTCGATTTTCTCCACTTGCTCTAGTACAAAATCTAACTCCTCCTTGATAACTTTCATCAGTTCCCCCTAATTCTTCAACTACTCCTTCATCTTCAAGGGTCTCTTCTACCTCCACTTTTTGGGCATCCTCTTGCTTCTCTTAAAGTATGTATGCGTGAACACGATCCATTACGTCCCTAAGACGATCCCTTCTCTCTTGTTCCATGTCAATAGTATAATTAGAATCATGTTGCTCTTGGATTGATGGATATGGGTGAAAAGTAAGTGCACCAGAGCTTGGGGGTTGAGTATTGGGGGTAAAGGATGGATCCACACGGGATATAAGAGCTTGGAGAGTAGAGGTGAGACCGGTGAGAGCAGAGGTAAGTGTGGTTTGAAGCTCCTGTTTCCCTTGGTGAATAACACTAAAGGTATCATCTAGGGGAGCTTGGGGTGGATAGGAGGATTCATCTGTTGGGAGAAAAGGCTCATAATACAGAGGTGGTTCTTCTTGATAAGGGTATAGAGATGGTGTATATTGAGATGGTGGTTCTGGGTATGGTTTATATGGTTCGTATGGTGGTTGGTGTGGTGGATAAGGGTTAGGGTCATATGGAGGTGTGGTGGAAAGGGGCTTGTGAGTATAGTGGTTCAGAGCTATGTTGAGGAGGGGGTTCATAGGCATATGGTGGGGCTTGTTGGTAACTACAAGGGGGTTCACCATATCCATTGTCTTGGTATGCACCTTGGAATGGCTCTTGCTCATAGTAAGTTGGACGAGGTTGTTGCCAAGAGGGTTGATCAAATCCTTGTGGCTCCTCCCATCTCTAATTGCTCCAACCTTGATGCATGTTCTCATTGTAGCTTCCATTCCCTACAACATAATTGTGACCAAACTCATAGCCAAAAGGGTGAGAATTCATAGTAACAAAAGAAAGTAAAAACAAAAAAAAACTAATAAGAAAATAATGAGAATAAACTCCTAAAACTAGAAACAACTAACAAAGAAACGAAAAAAAACTATTCACAATATTCACAAAAACCAATAATAAGGCACATGTTTGCAATTCCCCAAAAACGGTGCCATTTTGACGAACGAATTTTTGCTAGTAAAGAATTCACAATAAATTCCCGTTGCAAGTATAGTTTCTAAACCAACAATAATCCTTTCATACAAAAAAAATTGGTTGTCACTAAAACAAACCCAATAAAATTAAACCGAAGTATTTAAACCTCGGGTTGTCTCTCAAGGAATTGTAGGAAGCTGTGTTACTTATAATTGGTTATGAGATTGTATCTTTTTGTGTTGTTGTAAAGGTTGAACAAGGAAAGTAAATGATAAGAAAGTAAACTAATAGCTAAGAAAGCTCTTAGCAAGGTATGAGAATTAGAAGTCCTATCCTAGCTATCCTTATCAATTGTGACATCAATTGTCCATTGCTCCCACTTTGTTAACCTCTAACTATGAAGAAAAGTCAAGTGAATGAATCAATTTGATTCCTCAAGTCCTAGTCAACTCCTAAGGAAAGACTAGCTTTAGAGGGATCCAAATCAACTAGCAACTTTCAATTGCTAATCAACAAAAGAGTTTGATAACTCAAGAGTCTCCAATTACTCAATCTAAGCTAAGAACATAAAAAGCTAACTTAAAATCCAACCAAGCATTTTATCAAACACTTGGAAGGCACAACATAAAAGCATAGAAAAGCAATAAAAGATAATAAAATCTAAACAACCAATTGAAAGCATCAATAACATAAATTGAATAAAGCAATCATAGATATGAAATACCTCAAATTGCATTAAATAGAAAATCAAATCTAACATGAGAATTCATAAATAGCAACACAAAGTAATCGATAAGGTAAATAAATAAACTAGAATGCTAAGATAAATAAAAGTAGAAGAGAAACTAAATTAAACTAAGATATAGATCTAAAAATTGAAAATAGCTAAACCTAAGAATCCTAAAATCTAGAGAGAGGAGAGAGCTTCTCTCTAGAAAACTACATCTAAAATCCAAAATTATGTGAATGAAAGTTTTATGAATGAATGAATGTGATTCCCCCATCTGCAGCCTCTAATCGGTGTTTTTCGGGATTGAAACTGGGCCAAAAGGAGCCCAGAAATCGCCCCCAGCGCTTTCTACAAATTCTGCACGTGGCGCATGTCACGCGTACGCGTCACTTGAGAAAAATCCTTGTCACGCGTACGCGTCGCTCGTCTTCTGCACCAGTCACGCGTACGCGTTGCCCACGCATACACGTCGCTGCCAGCTTCTCAAAACACCATTTTCTTGCGTTCCTTCCACTTTTTGCATGCTTCCTTTCCATCCTCTAAGCCGTTTTTGCCCTAGAAACCCTGAAAACACTCATATATCACGGCATCGAATGGTGATAAAGGGTAATTAAAAGTTGATAATTTAAAGGCCTAGGAAACATGTTTTCAACTATATCACAAAATTAGGAAGGAAAATGTAAAACACGCAATTCATATGCATAAGTGTGAGAATAATGGATAAAATCCGCTCAATTCAATACAAAGTAAACCGTAAAATAGCGGTTTATCAGGATGCTCTAGGCATATGACCAAAAAGTCCACTTTCTTCATCAAGCTTGATAAATTCGATGGAAGCTTTGTGACTATCGGTGACAATGGTAAATGAAAAATTGTGACCGTAGGTATGGTTGGTAAGAATTTCTCAACTTTCATTGATGTTGTATTTTGAGTTGATGGGTTGAAACACAATCTTCTAGGCATTAGTCAATTGTGTGATTTATGTTGTTTGGCTATTTTTAAGAAATTGGAATGCTTGGTTGTGTGTAAAAAATCTGGTAAAATTTTGTTTGAAGTTATAAGATGCAATAATGTGTGTGGACTAACCTTAGAGGAACTAAAAGAACAAAATGTAGTTTGTTTTATTTCCATAGAATCTGAGAAATGGTTATGGCATAAGAAAATAGAATATACAAGCATGTTTCTAGTTTCTAAGCTTGCGAAAAAGATTTTGGTTAGAAATCTTCCTAAAAATAAAATTTGACAAAGACATCACTTGTGATGCTTGTCAATTGGGTAAACAAAAAAAATTCTTTCAAACCCAAGGATGACATCTCGACCAAAAGAACATTCAAAATGCTACATATTGATCTTTTTGGTCCTATAAGGACTCAAAGTCTTGGTGGTAAGCACTATAGCTTAGTGGTGTTCGATGACTATACTAAGTTTGGATGGATTCTCTTTTTAGCTCATAAGAATGATGTCTTTCTTGATTTTTCAACTCTATGCAAAAAGATCCAAAATAAATTTTTTGAAATTTATTTCCTTAAGAAGTGATCATGGAAATGAGTTTGGAAATCAACACTTTGATGAATTTGGTATTTCATATTTTTTTCATATCCTAGAATACCTCAATAAAATAGAGTTGTTGAAAGGAGAAATAGAGGCTTTCAAGAAATGACTAGGGCTATGTTGTGGTGAAAATGAAATTCCAAAATTCTTTTGGATTGAAGCTATATTTTGAACCAAATCATTATTAAAAAGGGATTTTTAAAGAAAATACTATATGAGCTTTGAAAAGAAGTACCACCCAATCTTAAGTACTTTAATACTTTTGGATGCAAAGAGTTTGTGTTAAACACTAAAGATAATCTTAGAAAATTTGATCCAAAATATTATGAAGGTGTCTTTGTTGGATAGCCAACCACTAGTGAAGCTTAGAGAGTTTACATCAAGGAACATAAAATAATTGAGGAGTCCATACATATCATTTTTTTGAATCTAACTCCACTTCAAGTGTTGTTTAGAAAATTGATGCAGAAACTGAGATTCTACAAAATTCAGATAGAATTCATGGAAAAGACAAAATCTGAACTTACAATGGAAGATGCTGTTCACAATTCTATAGACTAGAATCTAGGAGACAATTCTATTTTGTCTCCTCCTAACACAGAGATTTCTGAAAATCTCAATGGAACTGATATTGTTCATACTCAACCTGAGATCACCTCATCAAAATTAAGAATGGAAGTTCTTGAAGAGCCATCCACATGAATTCATCATTAAATATTCCTCTTGGATAAAGGAAATGGAGGAAGAGCTAGTCCAATTTGAGAAAAATGAGTTGGGTATTGTGATGCAGATTTTGCTAAAATTGTGTGAATAAAAACAATACTTCAAGGAGTTGTTGCTTTCTTGGACAATCCTTGAATGTGTGGTCAAGTAATAAGCAAGCTGTTGTTGCTCTGTCAACGGCTGAGGCCGAATATATCTCAACTTCCTCTTGTTCTCAATTGACTTGGTTTAACAAATAATTTGCACATATCAAATTGTAAGTCAATAGTATCCCTATATTTTGTGGCAACTTGAGTGCAATAATTTTTTAAAAAATC
Organism: Arachis hypogaea; assembly: GCF_003086295.3. NCBI lineage: Eukaryota > Viridiplantae > Streptophyta > Magnoliopsida > Fabales > Fabaceae > Arachis > Arachis hypogaea. Next base: position 44,760,573 of record NC_092051.1, read on the forward strand.
CTATTTTACACTCAAGAACTATGCACATTGAAGTAAGATTTCATTCCATAAAAGAACATGTACAAAAGGGAACAATTGACATACAATTTGTGAAGATAGATTTTGTAAATTAAGAACTACTCTAAGGACTGTTGATTGCTGAGTTTTTGAATTAAATATGCTTAAAGATTTTTCTGGTTATTTTTATCTCACAGGTTACAGGGAGATAAAAATGGGCAGATAATGACTCCCTAGGTTCCATGAATTTCAGACTATGTGTTGATGATTTTAAATGAATTTGGATCTGAACTAAATTCTTGGTGGTCAAATGTGTTTCCTTAACACCACCACTAAGCCCAAGAGAAAGTTGTTTTTTTATGTAGTGTGTCTCATTGCTTGTTTTGATCACATACACCAAAAAGAAGAGTATTTACATTCATCATTTTTCAAGTCAAATCAGTTTCAAAATCTTTTCAATCTTTTATTTGACTTATCATTTTCAAAATTGCTTGTATTGTTTTTAAAATTCAAAATTCTTTGAATCTCATTTTATTGAATTGGTTTGTGCTTTCCAAGCATTTTTGAACTTTTAAAGCAGTTCTTATGATAACTTCTCACCTTCTCTACTACTCCCATTTTTCTTACATATAGAATATTTTTAACTTGCATTTTTGAGTATTTTGGTGTCGATCTGAGTAATGAAATCCAAGACAGAATTTTATATCTTAAGGGTAGTGGTACTGTAAAGAAATCTAAGAAAAAGGGCACAAAGGCAGCCAAGGACACAATTTTGAAAGAAGAGAAAGATCCTCTTACAACCGAAGATGAGAGATCTGATGTCTAGCCCAATTTGATGGAGTTATTTTCTTATAATCTTTTTTTTATGATATATTTTACATCTTCTGTTGACACTAACACTCATACCTGTTTTGTACTTGTGGATTGCATATTGAACTGTTTTTATGTGCATGTTTACTATTCTCGCTAATAACAGGGGGAGTAAGCATTGTATGAAAATAAATTGAAACCGTTATAGTGAAACAAGTTAAACTTATGATGTTTGAGACTAGCTGTAATATTCTTTGTTTTACACTATTATTTCACGCAGCTATGATTATGCACATTGCTCTGATTGTGAATATTGCTTATATTTATTATACTTTTTTGCTTTATTTTGGTATCTGAGTTTTTTTTATTAAGGCTGCTCCATGATGTTGCTGCTAAAAAACTAGTTCTGAAACATTAGTTTATCATTATTTTTGTTATATTTTTTAATTTTAGTTGTTGAACTCTGTTGGGTGATTGTAACTTGTCTCTCCATACAGGTATCCCTCCTTAATGACAAAAGGGAGATAAAGAAAAATAAATTGAAAGGCTACTATTTATTTTCATTGTGATCTATGATGATGATGATTGAAGCTGCTGTTTATTATTTAAATTTGTATTTAAAAATCTGTAATTTGATCCGGTTGTGAATATTGTTTATAGCTTAGCATATGAGCTTGTGAATGAGTAGTATTTAATTAATATTTGGTTTATTATCTCTGATTTATGCAAATTTTAAGGCTGGCTGATGACTTTTGTAAATTGATAAGAGTCTTACAAACTTTGACATATGATGTGTCCCTCCTTGATGACAAAAGGGGAAAAAAAATGAAAGAAGGGCTGAATTGCTGAATTGAAACTATTTCTTTGCTGCCTTGTTTGGACATGAGCATTTTGTTTGAACATGAGCATTCTGTTTCATATTTGTGCTTTGTTTAATATTTGTGCTTTGCTTTGTGCTCTATTTTGGCTCATTATTTTGAGCATTTTGTATTAGAGAATTTCAACTTGAGCTCTGATTATATTTTGAAAAATTTATTTGCTCAAGTATACATATATGTGCTGTCTGGATCATATTGTAAAAATAATAGCTCAGTCTTAAAGGTTCCATGTTTTGAAATCTTTATCTTCTTAGAACTCTTTAGAGCTTGTACACAGGTGATGGCTTTCTTGAATATTTTGTTAATCAGGCACACATTAAGGGGGATCACATTGAACAAAAGAGAGGGAGAGATTTTGGCAAATCTTCAAAGGGAAGTTATCTATCCTAACTCTTTCAATTCAGTTTAATAATGTTTGTCATCAAGGGAGAGATTGTTGAGTTTGGAAAACTGAAATGATGATCAAACATTATTAAAATGTAAATTAGAAAATTATTAAAATTATTATTAAGTATTTTATTTAATAATTTTCAATAGGTTGTTTGATGATTTTTGTTCAAGTGTGCAGGCAAACAATTTAATTTCATATTGGGCCAAAAGTCAAACAAGCCCAATTTGATCATTGAACAAATTCAAGCCTTGGGCAAAATTAATCAAATCAGGTGGCTAAATGATAAAAAAGAAAGAAATCCAAAATAAGGCCAAATCCATCAAAACCCATGATGAATTAAAGAAAGAAAGCAAATTTTCCTAAAGTCTATACGGTGATCTCATGTCCATAAGTCTCTCATTGGAAATTCTTCATGACATGGTTACTGGAACTCAAATCTCAATTCAATTAATTTCATTCCTTGGTAACCAAAAAGCTTAACACGTGACTCCATGCATTGGTAATTGGAAGTGAAAATTAAATTTGATTTAATCATATTGAATGCTTTACACGTTACTTTATGTATAGGAAAATGGAAGTGAGACTTCAATTTGTTTGAATTTCATTCATTGCTTCCTTTGAAAGTTTCCTTCTTTCTTCTCTCTCCTCTCTCTTGTTTTTCGATCATGTCAACAGGAAAGAAGAAGATAAAAGTTATTAGAAGAAAATTGAAGTCACAAAGAAAAATATATGGAAGAAAGGCTATGAGGAAGGAAGATCTGAAGTAAGGCATGGCAAGATTTTTGCCAATGAAGACATGATTTGAAGAAGGCCTTCAAGATTTTTTAAGCCAAAAATAGAAGTAATCTGCCTCTGTCAGAGAGAAAGATCTTAGTTGCAAAAGCTCACTTCTATTTTTGTTTATCAAAGAAAGAAGGTAGCCGCCGAGCTACACGTAGGTAGAAGCAAAAATGGAAGGCAAGAAGCTAGCTTGGGTCAGACGCTCATCAACGATCAGAATCCACTCTTAAGGCCAAAGTAAAGTTCAACGACTCAGATTCAAGTTGCATGAAGAAAAAGGTTGAAAGAGAAGATTGAAGGTAGGGTTGCATGTTTGATTTAGTCACTGCTTCTACCCTCTCTCTCCTCTGTCACGCCGCTGCTGCATGTGTATTGGGAGAAGAGAGCCAACATGTGTTGAATAAGGTTTCAACCTTGGAAGCTTCCCCTTATATAATAAGAGTGAACGGCCAAGGGTTGAGATCAAGGTGTGAGAGCACACGTTCGGGTTCCCATAGCTCTTTGAGCTGTTTACTCTTCTCCTTCCTGGCTTTCATTGAATATTTCTTTTTCTCAGTGAGTCTGTTTGTGTTTCATTGGTAAAAGGCAGAATGTGAGGTTTTATAAGAAAAAGCCAATGAGTGGAAAAAGGCAGAGAGTTAAAGAAAAAGCCATAGTTATCTCAGAAATTATTTGTATGTATTTCTGTTTTGTTGTCATGATCCTCAGGGATTCCCTTACAAGTTGGGTTAGCACTTTACGGATTAAAAGCTAGGTTTGAGTCCTAGTCAAGTTCAGATTGGGTTGGAATATAGACTTGTTCCCTTGCAAGTTGGGTGAGCACTTTGCAGTTGAAAGCTAGGTTTTAAGTCCTAGTCAAGTTCAGATTTGGGGATAGAATCTAGATTTGTCCCAGATAGGATTGGGTAGATCCTAGGGAAGAATTGGTGTATGTAATCTGATGATTATAGTGAAATTCCGTCACGGTTGTAATAGAGACTGGATGTAGGCTGCATTGCACTTAGCAGCTGAACCAGGATACTTCTGGGTGTGATTATCTCTTTCTCTTATACTCCTATTCTGTTTTTGTTGCATTAGAGACAAAATTGAAAAATATCTCCTAACCGGTTGCGAGATAAAAAGAAAATGTCTCTTGACTTGTTATGAGACAAAAAGCAGAAATATCTCCTAAAATTTCTTTGAAAAAGCAGAAATTAATATTCAACAAAAAGGGACTAAGATTCAACCCCCTTCTCTTAGCCACTAATTACCATCAGTATTTTTATAAATTTTTATAATGAATAAATTTATTTATTAGTACTTTATTTATTTGTATTTTAACCGTTAGTTTTATTATTAATTTTATCATCATCATCATCATCATCATCATTATTGTTATTTTTAGAGTTTTCGTTATATATGAGTAATTATTACTATGATTTGTATATATTATTGATTTTTTATAATATACTATTTATGATAACAATAATAATTTATTATTATTAATATATTAATAAAAATATTTTAAGTATTATACAAATATTTTTATAATACTATTTATAATAACAACAATAATAATTTATTAATATTAATTATTATCATTATTTTGTTCTTATTATTATGTTTTTAATATATTATTAACTATTATTATTAATATATTAATATTATTAACAGATTATTATTTTTAATAACAAAAAATTGGTACGATTGTGATTATTATTATTATTATTATTATTATTATTATTATTATTATTATTATTATTATTATTATTATTATTATTATTATTTTCGTTATATATCAGTAATTATTATTATTAGTATATTGTTAATTTTTTATAATACTATTTATGATAACAATAATAATTTATTAATATTAATATGTTAGTAAAAATATTTTAAATATTAAAAAATATTTATTAATTATATTGTTACTATTATTATTATTGTTGTTTTTATTTTGGTTGATTAATTATTATATATTATTATTAATATATTATTAATTTTGTATAATACTGTTTATTATGACAATAATAATTTATTATTATGAACATGTTAATCATAATAATATTTATTACTCAGAAGAGTTCTTTAATAATGATATATTATTATTATTATTATTATTATTATTATTATTATTATTATTATTTGAATATATTATTAACTATTATTATTAATATATTATTACTATTATTGTGATAGTTATTGTTGTGGTTAATTATTAATATTTTTATTAATGTTATTGTTAACACTAATTATAGTTATCAAGTAATATTAATACTTTTTTTTTCAGGCGATCAGGAATTTATTGTCCATAAAATTTGATCCGCCAGAAATCTTTAACGAGATAGATGTAGCGGCACTAACATTAACTAGGTTTTACCACGTTTTGTGAGTAGGCAAAATGAGAGGCTATTTTGCGCTCCTGAGTGCCTTGGTGGAACGATCGAGGCCTGAAATCCACACGTTTCACCTTTCAAGAAGTGACTGTGACGCTAGAAGACATGACAGATATACTTGGCCTCTCAATTAATGGGGAGTTCGTCATGGGTAGAATGGACAGCAGTCACCAATTCTTGGTAGAGATCTGCTTCGCTTGTTTTGGTCGGCTGCCCGGTATGGACGATCACGTATTGGGTAAGGTAAATCTTGCATGGGTCCAGTGATGCAGAAACACCAAACTGTGTGATAATAACAGTGGCCAATTGATCAGCATTAACCGTACATATCGGAGCCACAATTACAACAGGTAGCAGAGCCCTACATGCCACAGATGGTAATTCCAGCCGACGGCCACCTCAGTTCCTTGGTTGAAATTGATGACATCAGTTTGTCTCAAGTACTGAGAGACATAGATTATCTATTTGAGCCAGATTAGCAAGCGCCTACTTCTTCTGAGCCATCTGTTAGTCGTCATGCCACATCAGGTCATACTAGTGACTTCTCAATGGATCTATCACCACGTCATGTAGATTCTCCTTGTCCTTCTCGTATTGTATATTTAGATGTTTCTATTTGTTCTCGCCTTTATTATTGTAAGTTTGGTTATGCTTTAGGTTAACACATGCATAAATAAATTGCACATCATGCTGAAATAGGTAACGAAGTTACATAAAAAGTTACAGACTAGTTTAAAATGCATAAATACATAAAAAGCTTAACCACTATTGACCTGTGGCAGAGCTTGGACTTGCGCGTTGAAGACATCGGCTACGGTTATGTCCCTCCCGTCCACATATAGTACACCAGCGAGGACCACGGATATCCCGCGAATCCATCTCATTCAAATAGTGGGTTGACTTTGTTGTCCTTTTGTCGTGCACCTCAATGTCCAATTGGCTCTCCTTCATATCTAGCCCATGTAGATGGGTCACCCATTGGAACAAACTCGCCTCTGTAGACCTTGCAAATTTTTGACATCTTGTACACGTCATGTACGTATACTTGCCAATCAAGATACTGGTTAGCGCAACATGCAAGAACGTGGGGACATGGGAGTCGCTCCACCTGGAAATGGCTACAATCGCAATGTCGTTGAACAAAGTTAATAGTGTATATAGAACCATCTTTCATTTCACGAACCTCAAACATCTCGTTGCGCCTGTCGAACCGATTGACTCTTCCTGCACGTCAAAAACTTTCTTCAACTCATTTGGTGGCGAATTCCAAATACGTGAATCCATTGCGGACACGCTCATGAGCCTCGACGCTCTTTCGAGTAAACAATTTGTTTAGCCGATAGAAAGTAGACCTAACAATAGCATTCATAGGAAGGTTGCGTTCATCCTTTAGGACAGAATTTATGCACTCTACCAAGTTCGTCGTCATATGACACCAATGATGACCCCGTCGAGTGCCAACACCCATATCTGATCACCGATCTCATCACACCATCGAGTATATGCTTCACCCCGCTCTTTAAGCTTTTGGTAGTTTTTGTTGTACTTCTATTCCAACCTAGAATAGCCTGTAGAACAAACCATGTAATCATAATCAAAGGCCACAAATTACAATGAATAAGACCATAACAGCGAATTCAAATACCTGTGTTAACCATGAGTTTATGCAAATGCAGAGCCTTGAACCTCCTTAAAAAGTTGGACCCGATGTGCCTGATGCAGAACATGTGCCATGCTCTTGGTGGTGACCATGCACCGTTACTATGATCTATTGTTGCGTCAATGGAGTTATGGTGGTCAGAAATAATGCCCACACTATCAATGGTAACAACATATCTCCGCAAATTAGTTAGGAAAAACTCTCACGCGTCTGCCATCTCACCCTTGACGATCGCAAATGCAATAGGCACAATGTTTTGGTTCCCATCTTGTGCCACCGCAACTAAAAGTGTACCTTTATATTTTTTGTATAGGTGTGTTTCATCAACCTGCACCAATGGCTTGCAGTGTCTAAATGCTATAATACACGGATAGAAGCTCCAAAAAATGCGATGGAGAACTCTTACACTTTGAACCTCCTCACTCTTATGATAAACGGGAAGTGTTTTTGTTTGAACACGAGACCTTGGCATTTTCGTAGTCATTGCTTTCAACCATACTGGCATAGTCTGGTAAGAAACTTTCCAATCACCGAGAACTTTTGCGACAGATTTCTGCTTTGCCAACCAAGCATTGCAGTAACTTATAGTGTTGTTGAATCGGGATTGAACTTCTGTAATAGTAGACTTCACCTTTATCGATGGGTCTGCTTCAACCAACGGCCTAATAGCATCTGCAATTGTATGAGTCCAATTTGGCATGATCTCTCAACAACTTTTCTTTCGAATCAAGCTAGCTCGGATAAACCAATCGCACCGTGCACCATAACCCTTGCATTTTACATAGAATGTCTGCAACTCAAACTCATATGCAGTGTAATCAACCCCTCTAGAGATAGTGTAGCTTTTGATTGCAGATATCATTGACTCTCCAAAACCAAATTCCATTCTAACAATAAACTCACCATCTTTCGCCACAACACTGCCATCACCTACGACATGTAAACCACCATTAGTTGGTCAAGGCAAATAAAAAAAATGGTGGTGATAACTTTAATTAATAACCATAACATACCCATATTCGCATACTCAAAAAATTCTGGGGCATGCATGGCTACGAGATCCAGAGTTCGCATAAAAGACGGAACACTAAAGGGATGCTGGTTTACAATCGCATCTGCTTCATTTTGTACTGCCAGATTGCTTGCCAGGTCTCCGTCATCGTTTTCGTCATTGACTTCGTAGTTGGCTTCGAACTCCTTTTCGCTGTCATTATTATCTTCTTCCCAATCTATATCCCCGAGCTCATCAACATTGGCCTCCTCACCAACCGCGTCCAGCCCCGTATGCTGTTCATACTCAACGTACAGCTCTATCATCGGCACATGAAATCGGGTTTGTTGATAAATAGAGAATATCTGCTGCATACATGCGTCGTCAATGATGGACATTATTTGAAACTGTATCAACCCACTAAATACTTGTACAGAATTCCTGTATAAAATGTTGCTCTCACCCTCTTCGAAATGTGACTTTGTATGTTCTCACAAAAACTATTTTACAACTCTACAAAACTCATGGTGCATGGAATAGCAAATGAAAACGGACATTCACAAACAAAAGTCACTCTTTCGTGTGTGTTTCGTATAATCTCAACATTATAATGCACTCACAAATTTGCAATACCTTCTATAACATCAACTTGACCTAACCTGACTTTTTTGACACAATAACTAATTGTCAGAAAAACTCACAAGTATGAAAATACATGAAAGAAAGAGGAACGAGAGTAGAGGTGAGGTACAACTCCAGATGAATTCAATTTCATATTTATAGGCAAGATTCTCAATTAAAATATTTTTTTCTGTACAAAACGCAAGCTGCTTTTGTAGCTTTCACTAAAAATTTTCTACACATTTAAAACGCAACCTGCATTTTAGTATTTCAAAAAAAAAAAAAAAACAATTCAAACATGCAACACGCGTTTGGCTTATTTGAAAACAAACAAAAAAAAAGCTGACACACCTAAAACGTAACCTGCGTTTAATTTGTTTCCTAAGAAAAAAAAAACAAAATGAAAAAACAAAACGTAGGTTGCGATTTTGGCTGACACCATAGCAGTGCAAATGTTTTATACACTTCTATTTCCTTAAGTTACATTATAATTATTTTTATATGAAAAAAATGAACTTTAAAATTGTCTTATTTTATATTTATTAATTATTTTGAAATAAATACATAATATTAGATATAATAAGTATATAATTTTAAATATTATATACATAAAATTATAGATATTAAATTAAATTAAATAATTTTATATTATTGTTTTTTTATGAATTATATCAATTTAAGAATTGATTTATATTTGTAATTGGTGTTGTGAATGCCAGTATATGAAATAGGAAAAGCTAAACAAATAATTTTCGCAAGCTAAAGAAGATCCTGCTAAGAATATTGCTTGTGTGGTTTTCTTAATTTGCTTTCCAATTTTACAATTACTTCAATAACAGTATTCCATAGTTTAAAGAGTAACAAATTCTTCTAACGGAATTGGTCCCATTCATAAGCGGATTAGATTCACTTAAACAAGTTTTGAATTCGAGACCAAGTGAATATAACTATTTTTGCTGAAAGACTCCCCCACTATAGTTAGATACACGACTGTAATCTAATCTAAATTAGTCGGAACAAAGCTTCTAATACCGGACAAACAAACAAAATATTAATAAATTCAATAGAATTGCTATTTACATTAGTTTTGAAAAAAAAAAACAACTCTCATACGAACTCACTTTTTTAATTGAAAAATGTTAAGAAGAAGTCATCGAAATTTATTATTGTTAGTTATCACTTAATTATTAACTTAATTTTTTTAGTTTAATTGTTTTAATTTAATAATTCAATAATATATTTCATCTCATATTTTTAAATATTAATAACTAATTAATAACAAAAAATAATAAATTTTAATAACTTTTAATATTCATCTTTTTAATTTTTAATTATTACTTGTCATCTAATACAGTTGTCAAAATCAAGTTGTACCAATTTAATAACAATTGTTCAAAAATATTGTTAGTTACTTATACTTTTTCATATATAATTTGTTTGAAATGTGGCCAGTGGCTCCGTCTCATCGTTCATGAACAATATATCAAGGCTGCGAGAATTGAATTGATCATTAAATCAGTCGCTGATCTAATGATTCAATCAAAATTAAATTATGGTTAATTAATTTAATTATATATATAATAAAATTATTAAAATTTAATATATAATTTTATATATAAAATTAATAATTTTTTAACTAATAACATTTAAAATTTTATAATTTAACATAATAATTTTATATTTTATCATTAAAAATTTATAGAATAAATTTTTTTTTAATTAATTTCTAAGTTTTAAGTTCTATAATCAAGTAATCAACAAGAATTTAATAACAAAAATTTAGAATCACAAACTTACACAAAAATTTAAACCATCAACAATAAAGAATTTAAATCACAAAAAATTTCAGCAAAAGCCTTCCAATCAAGTATTCACAAACAAGAACCCAGAATTCAAAAATAAAAAATTCAGTATTTAAAACAAAAAATTTTAAAAATAGAAAAATTCAAACTCAGCATCCAAACTAAATTCAGAATCACATAAAAAATAACTCACAAAACACAATCCCAACTCAGAATCTAATACAAAACTCAATTCAGAAGTCAAAATCTTAGAAATTAAAACTGAAGTCAGTGGCTACTTTTGGCCACACTTTTAAAGCGTGTCAAGAAAAAAGGGTGCCAGCAGGCCTTTTTTTTCTTGTAGTGAGCAGTGAATTACTGGAGACATGGCGAGGAAGGAACGGCGGTGACAGAATGAGCTTGGAAGAGGACCAGTTTACGACGGCGAGGCCCCAAGTAGAGATTCCACAGTGAGGCTCCGGGTAGAGATTCTCGAAGGAGAGGACGCACTTGAAGAGGATCAAACAACCGTTTGCGATCGACGAAAAAACAGGATTGACGAGCAATTGTTCGAAACCGAGCAACCATGCATTTGCGACGGTGATGCCAACACCTCCGAGACCTTCGCGGGATGTAGACGAGAAGAGGATCGAGGAGAAGAGCAACCATTCGCGATGAGAGCTCCCAGGCCTTCCAGAGATGACGACGACGACTTTTGTCATTGCTGATGGCGATGGCACCCTCTACCCGATCTGGACAGAGATGACGAGATCAGGGCAGTGGTGATGAAACGTGTTTTAGGGTGGGGTTCCGGGATTTGTGAGAGAAAAAAAGGGGGGGGGGTTGTTCTATTGTCTGTTTTTTTTATATGCTACAAAATTGGTATGGTTCAATCGATTTACTGGTTAACCATCGATTCGTCCAATTTTTAAATTGATTTTTTGCAGAACGATTTTATGCATCAATCGAACCAACAAACAAATCGATTTCTGGTTAATTCGGTTGAACCAATCAATCCGATCCAGTTTTTAAAACAATGCAATATACATAATTTTTTTTATTGAAAAAAGACACACCGTTCAAAGTATATATATATTTAATTATTCGTTTAATTATTTTATATTTATTATTATATTAAAATTAAATTTTTATTAAAAATTTTAAAAATTAAATTTAAATTATTTTTTTTCAAGCATACATAAATAATAAGATGGTTTTACCTTTTTAGTTTGATTATTTTATATCAGATGATCTTATTATGAATGACCGAATACTTAAAAAAAATTAAAATTAAATTTATCTTTTTTTAAGCACCTTTAAAATTATAACCCAAATTATATATATATAAGTCTGGTCTAGATAAGTCTTATTGAATATATTTTTTAATATAAATAATATTAAAATAACCATTAAAATATATACACATAAATATATCTATTATCTACATATTAATTCAATAAAAGACAAATAATTTGATTTACTTAATAAAAAAATATATAATTAATAAAAAAATTTATTGATGTTAGATTAATGATATGATAGCGATGTTAACATATCAATAAAATTTAAAATAAATTCAAAAGTGATTCAAATTTCAGAGTCGATAGGTTAAACACTATAAACGAAAATAGTAATTTTCTATTTTTAATAATAGGTCCGTGGACTTTTTACTTCATTATTGTTTTAAGTTTACATACAACTATATTAATTTTAGTAAAATGTGTTTGGATGCACATGATTTTAATTTAATGCTAGATGAAAAATATTTTGGTTATGGTATTCTTTATGATGGTTTAAGGACAAAGTGGTGCTTGTGATATTTCATTTGGAACGAATTTTTTTGGCAGTTTTTTAGAACAAACGATTTTGTAATTAAGTCTAACAAAAAAATGCGCGTGCATGCGTAGTTGCCACATCTCTTTTTTTTGCGCTTTTTTATCATACAAATTTTTATTCAAGAACATACAAATTTATTGACAAAGCACATAATTTTTTATACATAGCACAAAAATTTTTGCACATATAAAAAATTTTATCAATGTAGCATAGAAATCTTTACACATAGCACAACAATTTTTGTTCATAGTACATAAATTTTGTCGCGAATATAATATGTTAGTTTGGTGAGTCAATGTTTTGAACATGTAGTTCTTAAAAAATTTTCGTGCTGTGAATAAAATATTTTTGTATTGTTCATAAAAATTTTTTATATTATCTGTGCTATATGTATATTATTGATTGGGTGTCAATATTTTGGATATGTAGTCCTTCAAAAAATTTTGAGATGTACACGAAAATTTTGTGCTGTGTGTATTTTATTGGTTGGGTGTCAATATTCTAGATATATGATCATTTAAAATTTATGTGTTGTGCATCAAAATCCTTTGTACTATGTATTAAAATTTTTGTGCTGTAAAACAATTTCTGTCCTCTAGTTTTCTAAACATATAGGAGAAGAAGAAGATGAATAAGACGACCATAATGATAATGTTAATAAAGGAGGATGAGAAGGAAAAAGGAGGAGGAGAAGAAATCAAATAAAGGAAGAAGAAGGCGATAACGTTGAAGAAGAACAAGAGAGGAAGAAGAAGACGACGATGACGACGATGATGACAATATTGTTGAAGAATAAGAAAGAAGAAGAAGATGATAACGGTGATAATAAAGGAGGAGAAGGAAGAAGAAGAAGCAGTATCAGCAATATGTATATACACACGTTTGAAGAAGTGCAATCTGACTTGGTTAAATACTTAATTTAAAAATGTTTGGATGTCTAATTTGATTAGATGTTAAATACTATTGGCTAGGTTACTTTTTATTGGTATTGAAAAATAGAAACACATTACATTGACCGATAATATCTCACATTTTAATGGATCTTCTATTTATTTGATGAGATAATTAAAAGATTATTTATAGTTAAACTCTCCCCAATTTATCAATGGATAACTCCTTTAGTATGAATAATTTATACGTCTAGATATAGATATTTTTATTTAGACATTTTATTTATTTAGACTATTGAATTTATATTCTTAATCTCCTGATGCAGATATTGACAGAAATAATTAAAATTTTAACATAAATTTATGAACACACATTTTCAGCTAATTTAATTCGCTACAGAAATAAACAAATGACTCTTTTTATTATGCAAAAGAAATTGATTAGATTAGCGCACTTTTTATAGGTTATAATATATTTAGTTATGCAGTGTTCTTGATTACCTCTACATCGAGCAAATTTGGGGGATATATGTACATATATAAAATGAAAAAAATAAGTGTGGTCTTAATGAGTTGATGCTGCGACAGGAGTTTGAATTTAGTTGTGAGGGGGGATTGAGAAACAAAGAGAAGGCCTAATTACGTTATCAAATCATAGTGTGTAATAAATGATTTGAGGACCCATTAAGAATAAAGTTTTCATGTGAGTGCCTCTCAAGTAAAAGCTATTTAGTCTAGTCACAAGTATGTGCACAAAACAAAACAATCTTTGCCTCAAATAATGTCTATCTAATCATTACAATCTTTAGGCTCCAATGATGCCCTCAACGGTGAAGATAGATGCCAAACACCCCTCCCCCCCCCCCAAAAAAAAAAAAAAAAAAAACTAATAGTACTGTAGTAGGATAATTATTGTTACGAAGTTATGTTATATAGCCTTGTTTGTTTTCCTTTGTGGAACATGAACCCTGTTTCTCCTGCATGTATACCAAACCTTATTGACTTGTGTGTTGATGTATTTATGTAATAAGTCCCACCATACACATGTGATGCTGCTTAATTTGACCCCCAAAACAAAGTGTTCCACTCGTTAACACAATTCAATGTGATGTGATTTTTGAATGAGACAGGGTATGCATCCCCCTTCATCTTATTAAAATATTTGATTACCTTTTTAGGCTTAATCATATAAAAGTAGTACTCGGCGTTCTTCAAGTAACGGATGGGAACTTATATGAGCAAAATATTCAAAGGAAAAGGACACAAGTCACTAAAGTGTTTCTTGACAAAATGCTGCATGTACATCTTTATCATTTCATGAAGTCATGTTAAGATTAAAAAAAACCCAAAAACATGATGTTCATCTTAGAAAGAATGTTTCTTAAGCATCTTATAATTTGGTCAACTTATAATCACTATATTAGGTTCGAAGAGAATTTTTTTTACTGAGAATTTTTTTTTTCCCTTTTGGGTCAGGTCCTGAACAATGTTTTGAAACAATCCAATTATTTGTCATTATGAAAAGGACGTTGTATTGAATGGGCCAAAAATTGAATTATTAAAACCATATGATGTTGCGAAATAAAATAAGCCCAACCATTACTTGAGAGTTGAGACTCCAGCTTATATCCGAGTCCAAACGAATTTAGAAGACAAGCATCCTTGCTTTCCAAAATAATTAGAAAAAACAGTAGAGTTAGTACTCAGGCCTAAGGATTAGAATTCTCTAAATTTTGAATTTCATCTTAGAGGATAAAGTATAATTTTTTATTATTTATTTATAAGTAAGACTAAAAAAAATATGAGAGAAAAATTATTCAAGAATAAAAGATTACACTTTATCCTCTAAAGTAAAAATAAAAAATTTAAAAAATCTAAATTCGGCCATAAAGTTGCACTCGTAATTTTTAAATAAAAATAATTCTATTAAATAAAAACTTTTACCTATAACTCATATAAATAACTTTAAATTGGTCTCTAAAATTGGCATCCATAACTTATGTTAGCCATGTGAAGCTTTGCATGATACTATAGAAGAGTTAGAATTCGAAAAGGAGAATAGGATAACTCGCTTTAAAAGTATGATAAATCTGGTACCTATGAGTGTGTGTGGTTGGAAAAATATTAGAATATTTTCAGAAATATTTAAATAGAAATATCTTATTTCTATATTTGTTTCAAAGTTTAAAAATATATTTTTAGGTAAATTTTATTTTCTGAAATCAAAATACCACCATCTTCATTCTCATCTCTTTCCTAATTATCTTTAATTCTAATGAGAATAGAAAGTGTATAACAAAATAAAAAGACCAAAATACCCTTACTAATTTAACTCTAATCCTCTTTTTTTAGATTTTTCACTTCTCATTTCACAAAAAACCAAACTCTAGTAGAGCCCCACCTCCATGAAAATCAAACCTTAGCAAATTTTTTTCCCAAATTCATGTAGGTTCCACGAGCGTCGGCGCCGTCTCGCTGCCGATCTGAATTCGTACAACCACCGCACTCCTTATTCTCAAAAGAAGATTGACTTCGATCTTTCGCGTTCGTGTTCATCATCATAGCTCACCTCCATTCGTGTTCGTGCTCGTGCTCGTGCTCGCACTTGGCCTCTCTCCTCTGTCTTATATTTATATTTAAAAATAAAATAAAAAATATTTTATTATATTTATATTTATTTAAAAAATTAGAGTAAAAAAATTTAATTAAAAATATTTTATTTTATTATATTTATATTTTATTATATATATTTATTAAATTTAATCATTAACATTCTAATTAAAAAATTTAAGGATATTTTGAACAAAATATTCACAATTTTTAAATATATTAAATAATAATCAAATTAAACAAACACTAACACATTTATAAACATATTATTAATATTTTATAGATTTTATATTTATAAATCAAACATAAAAATACTATATACTTGATAATACTATTTCAAAAAATTATATTTCTAGTAATAATATTTCTAAACATAAAAATTAATCCTTCAACCAAATACACCTTATAATGTCAAGTCTTTTATGTAGGCTATGTACAAAAATAGAGGGAGGTGCATGCGAAGAGCCAATGCGGTTACAACTTTTTAAAGAGAATGTGGTGCAACTTGGTTCGGCTGCGTGTCGAGCTTTTAATGTGGTTTGTGTTGAAAAAAAAAAAGCCGAATACAAGAGAAAAATTAGCAAGGCTTAGGATTATTCCAGAGTCCATGGCATTATGCCCTATGTGTGAGAAAGAGCAAGAGACGGTGCTTGAGTAGATGTAGAATGTGATGTGTATGTTCTGTTGCTTCTTGCTGATGTTGTCTTTTGTAGAAGTTACTTATTTGCTGTGTTAGCATTGTTGTTGTTTGTGATGTCTTGATGTCTATGATCTATTGACCTCATTTCCTTTTGAGTCGTAGTGAGATGTGAATGTATCTAAAAAAAATTTTGGTTTAAAATTTTAATCATACAAAATTGTTTATAATAATTTAATATTAATAAATTTGACAATCCATAAATATGTTATTTCAATAAGAGAATTATATGATTGATTAAAATACATATATTTTTTTTTTATTTTGGTTCAAAATATGCGTATTTTATTAAAAAAAAACCTTATTTAAATTTTAGTTAAGTTATTAAGGATCATTATTACTAATTAATTAATTAATAAAAATAACTATATATATGAAAACTATTAAAAATGATTTGTTTGAAAAATAGTTAAAGAGAGACTAAATTTATCTTTATATAAAAAATTATACTCCTTACTCTTTCTTTGATTTTTCTATTTTTTAAATTCATCATCAAAATCAAACATTCACTCTTGTATTCATATATCCTATATATCATCAGAATTTGAAAAGGATTATTGACCTCATCTGGTAAGAAAATAATTAAACGAAACAAATTAAAGGAATGTAAAATTCCTTTAATCATCACTATCATATTACATATTAAACTTAGTTTGATTTAATTGGTGATCATGTATTATATTGATTGACGGTAGGGGTGTATATTAAAAAAAAAAAAATTAAATATGGTTATTTGGTTAAAAAATTATAATCACATTTTGGTTAATCAATTTATTAAAATAATTTTAAAATTATATCCATATTTTTTAAAATTAATTAACCAAAATTAAATAAAAAAAATCAATTTTTAATTGATTAACCAAAATCAAAACTAAAATTAAAAAACTCTAATTTTAATTTTTTAGATTAAAAATTTAATAAAAAAATGTTTTTTTTTTGGTCCAAAATCGAATTTTTTTTACCAAAAACTAGTTTTTCTATCCAAAAATCAATTATTTTTTAAAATCGGTTTTTGAATTTTTTAACTGATTAATAACTAATTTTATTATATAAAACCAATTTAGTTAATCAACCAAAATTTAATTTTGGGTTAACAAAAAAACAGGTTTGGTTTTTGGATTAACCAAACCATGTACAACCCTAATTGACGTGGTATTACTTTTAGATTGACTATTCAATAATTTTACATCTGAACATTAATGAGAATTCACTACAAGAAAAACATTGAATACTCTCAGAGTAATAAAAATAATCCGATGATAAAGAAAAAAATCCAACAATATAACCCTTGCTGGTAACTAATTACCGTCGGATTCTACGGCAGATTCTTTGACAAAAAAATATTTGGCTATCGGCGGAAATTTTTCGCCTGTAATTTTGGTGCCATACTATATTGTTTCGCACCAACTTACCGTCAAAATTTTTTTTTGATAAATCTGACGGTAAAATTAATTTTTAACACAATTAGTAGTCAATTCTAAATAATGGAAATCAAATAAGGTTTTCGTTAAAAATCAAGTGTACGCATAGAATTAAAAGTAAAATAAATAAGATACAATCAAATAAAAAGGAACAAAATCCTAATCACTATGAATTCTAATAGTCGTCGTTATTATCCCCTTGCTCCTATTGAGGCGGCAGTCTAGGTAGTGATGTCGGTACTTCACTAGCGGTATTGTTGCCACCAGAGCGCATCTGCTTGTGGTACACCACCATCTATTGTTACATTCGCTGAATTCGCTCCAATTTCTTCCTAAGCTCCAGCCTGAGAAAATTTGTGTCTAACACACATGTGAGGATCTCGTTATACCTTTCTTCAGATTACTGCAGCTATTGAGCCTGTTGGTGAAGGCTCTGGATCAGATTCTGCAGTTGCTCCCTCAAATCGACATTATCCTTAAGATTGACAAGCCTGGTGGCAGAGGCGAATGAAGCCTTCACTGTGGAGGTGCTAAAGTTGTTGGCAAAGAACGATCCCAGCCCGTAATGTGATTCTCTTATGGCTTAGATGTGGTCTCGCGCCAAACCGTATTAGGATCGACGAATGAATCAGCAGGGTTGTTGCCGTGCTCTCTAGTATGCTGAGATTGCTAGGTTATGTAATACCCTACCACACAAGGGCTTACACTATAGTCGTAAATCATAGGGGTGAGGCATTATGATGCCTAAAAATAAAATACATACATATATTCGAAAGATGATAATATAACTAGGAGCCTATGAAAGAAAGATAAACAAAGCGATAACCGTATCACACTCGAAGTGATAAAGGTAAACATTGTATAAATATAAGAGTAAAAGAGATACATAAATATATACATAGGATTCAGAATAAGATACATAAGCAGTATTAGTCTCGACCTGCAAAAAAAAAAGGCTGGCTAGATAATATTACAACACAAAGTATACCAAAATACATCCTGTTTATAAGATACAACCTATTATTATCATCTAATTCACCCTTAATCATAGCCGCTAGTATATATCTGATGCATGAGCATCTTTTCTTTATTTTCTATTTATTTTAGATATAAATTTATTGAGTTTTAATTAGATTTTGGTGTTTGAAACCTACTTGGATGCTACTTTGAGTTGCTTTAGTGTTTTAATTTATTTCAAGTAAAGTTTGAATCGGTTTGTCAGAGTTCGTGTGCAAGAAAAGAGAAGAGTTTTGAATCTGCCAAGTTAGCGCTAAATGCGAACCTGAGCGTTTAATATCTCAATCCTAGTTTTTATTGTAAGACCTTGGATTTTTAGAAATTAAATAATAAGTTATTTATGATTTATTATATTCACTCAAGATTATATTTTCAGGAATTTTTATTTTAATTGGGTAACTTTCGTATTCAAAATTTAAAGCTGTAGTAACTGAAAAATAATGAGAATTTAATATGCTTTAATTTGAATATTCAGATTTTGAACCTTATTTTATAAATAAAAAGAAATTAATTTGATTATCTCTTATTCTTGAATTAGAGTATTTATTTGAAAATAATTTGTAAGTTAATGAATAAATAGTATTTTTTTATATATAATTATTGTTGGATTAAAATTGATTTTCAATTACCACATTATCCCTATTGTTATTAAGAATACCTACTCTATCCAAAACCCTAATTTTACTCTAACTTAACCCTAACACACCCCCACCCACACCCTCACTCTTCTCTCCCAGCTGCAGCACACAACACACACAAATATAAACACACCCACGCAGAAAGAAGAGAAGGAGGGAAGAAGGAAGGAGAAGAGAAGCAGAGGGGAGGGAGACTGCGTTGATGATGCTGGGTCTCGCCACCACCGTCGTGTCGCTGTCGGGAAGCAGAGTCGCAAAGAGAGAGAGAGATCGACGGAAGGAGGCGATGTGAGAGAGAGAGAGAGAGGCGTCGTGTCTGCTGCGAGCTGGCCATCAACCTGTGCCATCGCGTTTCACCTTCGTCGCCGAGGTCAGGGTCACCGCCGAGGAGAGGGAGCTACTATTGCTGAAGACGCGAGCTGGAGGTGCTATGCCTAGTCGTCGTCGTCATTGCTTGGGTCGTCACCAGAGAAGCCGTCACTGCTGCATGTGTGAAAGAGCTGTGGGAGGAGTTGGCATGCCACTGTTGTTGCTTCTTTGTCGCTGTCGTGGCTCTTTTCCACCATTCTGGTCGTCGGAAAACACAGCCAAAGCTACTGCCGCTCTGTTGTCTTATTTCTTTTTAGCCGTAGTAAGTCGTTCTTGCCTTGAAACTCACACAGCAAGTGAAATAGTGTTCTATTATGAGTTTGTTAAAGATTCTGAGGTTTTGGTAACGTAGGGTCGAGTTTTGATTATTGCATGTCACGATTAAAGTTGCTGCTATTGCTGCAAAAATATAATGGAGTTGTGGGTGAGGCTGCTACTGTTGCGGGCCGGAGGAAAAAGGGTTTTGACGCATTTTGTTGCTTATGGGTTTTGACTATTCGAGGTAGGGGCTTTTTCTTAAAACCATTTTATTACAAAGAATCGTCACAAGTCGATATTGATATAAAAAATATATTTTTATGATTTTTGTGAGTCTGATGAGTTGAACTGAACTGTTTTTGGATGAAAGTGATTGTTTATCTGATTGATTTATCGACTAATTGAGAAGGCTAGATATTCTAGTTTATTGATTGATTTTATTGAGTTGGTGGTTGTTGAATTAGTTTTCTTGAATTATTGAAAATGATTGGTTGCTGTAATTTTTAGTTATGTTGATTTCTTTGTTTTGGGCACTGGATTGCAATTGATTAGATAATGTATATTTTGTAAATCATTTGGGGAATTGCTAAATGTTGAATATTCTTATTGAGTTGGATAATTTTGGGCTGAATGCGGTTTTGGATCGAAATAGATTGAAAAGCTCATTTTTTTATTGTTGTTGAGAAAAAGGTTAGTGATTTGTTGTGATTCGATGGAACCCTTGAGGGGTGGTAAAGTCCGAGTTTTCGGGGAGGTGCTGCTAAAATTTTTATAAGTTTGGACTAAATTGTATAATAAATAAAATGAGATTGGTTGTTTTCCCCTAAAGTCTAGAGACCTTTGATTTAACAAATCTTGATTTAAAGTAACTTAAGTGAGAATTTAAGAATAAATGATTATGTGGTTTCGTTAAGATTGTAATTTGTAAACAGGATGACTTTTGAGTCTTTTAAAAGAGGTTTAAACTTGAAATGGGTTTGAAGTTAGTTTAGAAATTTTTGGTTAAGTAAAAATAAGTTTTATGAAAGAGAAATGGTTTTAAGTGAAGTCGCTTTGGAGGTTTCAGAAAATATTACAATTTAGAAGATTTTGGTTAAATTTGTCAGGCTATAACTTTGTCCTCGAATCTTGAAAATTTGTGAAACTTGATTTGAATGAAAACAGGGTTTTTTCTAGTTTATAACGTTCGAAGAATAGACGAAAAATGGTTTTTGTATCAAATGTTATGATGGTTTGAAAACTGGTGTTTAAAAATTGAATTTGGAGATTTTGCAGAGAATCTGAAATTTTTGGCCTGTGTGCGCGCACACAGAGCTGTGCGTATGCACTACATATAACGAGTATAAGGAATCGTGCATACATATGAGGGTGTGTGTACACACGTCAAGGAAAATTTACAAGTCGTGCGTATGCACGAGGGGTGATGCGTATGCACAAGAGGAAAATGCTTTCTAATCGGTGTGTGCACACGAGTTGGTGTATGCGCACGGGTTGGTGCATACGCACAGGTCTTGTTTTCTCAAAGAAATTCTATTTTTGACTTGTTGGATTTTTCGGCAAGCTTGTAAATCCCTGTAACTCTGAATAAAGTCTGTTAACTAGTTTTGAGGCCCTGGAATGAGTGTAAGTAAATTAAATGAGAATGTTGACTAATGAATCTAAGTTAATGATACTTTGATGAAAGCTTGTATTAATGAACCTGTTGGTTACAGAATTGGTTAAAGGAAATAATAATACTTATTGTGATTTGAATCACTGAACTAATATTTACTCTTGGCAAGGATGATGGCAAATCCCGCTTGCACACTGAGTTGAGTTTTTTCTCGAGCAAGGACGATGGTTAATCACGCTTGTTCGTGGTCATGGTGTTATGTGAAAAAGGTGGTAGGACACTTATCTCTCGGAATATTTCTCCTACATCCTCTTTTAATTTTTTTTTGTTGAAAGTGGGAAAGGTAGTAGGATACTCATCCCTCAAAATATTTTCCCCACATCCTCTTTTAATTTTTTTTGTTGAAAGTGGGAAAGGTAGTAGGATACTCATCCCTCAAAATATTTTCCCCACATCCTCTTTTAAATTGTGTTTGTTGAAAGTAGAAAAGGTGGTAGGGCACTCGTCTCTCAGAATATTTTCCCACATCCTCTTTTAAAGTGTGTTTGTTGAAAGTGGAAAAGGTGGTAGGGCACTCATCCCTCGGAATGTTTTTTCCACGTCTCTCTCTAGTTGCAAGGTGGTAGGGCACTATCTCACATAATTTTATGGCATCCAGCGGAAGGTAGTAGGGCACTCATCCTTTGGAACATTTCCCCTGAGTATACCTCCAGGAGAAGGTGGTAGGACACTCATCCCTTGGAATTACTCTTCCTGGGGATGCGCAACAAATAGACTAATCCGGGACTTACCGATCGGGTTTGTGTAGGGTTCTGGCAGTTTAAGCAACACGTGAGCTTATGGTCATTAGGAAGGCATGCATCATGCTGCATTTGTTTGCTATTGTTTGGATGTGCTTTAATGTCTTGGTTTGCCTATTTGATGAATTCTATTTAACTGTTAATTGTGGTTCTTGCTGTAATTGTTCTCTAATTATGCTTGCCTTGCCTTGCATTGTTTGTTGCCTGTGATTAATTCTGTTTTGAGACTAAGTATTGCTTAGTTATGTTTTGGGTTGGTGGCCGTGATTTGGTTATGTTTAGGCCGGAGATCATGGTTGGTTATATTTGGACTAGAGGCCATGGTTGGTAAGTTAGGTATGTATTATTTATGTTATAGGATATTAAATTGAGATTGAAATTCTTATAAGTGAAAAGTGAATTTAAATGTTTGAATAATTAATTGTTGATGTTTTGAATGGATTCATAAGACGAACGATAATCACTGTGATACGAAATTTACACTTCAATATTCGCTAGAATTACTGGCAAGTACACCGGTCGTATCAAGTAATAAAGTCACGGTGAGTGAGTGTCGATCCCACAAGGATTAACAGATTAAGCAAGCAATAGTTAATTGATTAATCTAGTTAGACTGTCATAATTTGGTGATGATCAAACAAGAAATTTAAATGACGTGAAATTAAATGAAAACAATGAAGAACAAGAAAGTAAATGACATGAATGTAGAGTGCTGGAAATTAAATTGTAAGAATCTTAAATTGTAGGAAAGTAAATAACTAGAATTAAAAATGAAAAGAACATTGGGATCAAGAGATGTTACATTCTCAAGATCAATAATTTTCATCTTCTCTTCAATCATGCAATCATTGATCTCTTGGTAATTTGATTTCTCTTAACTTGATCAATTGCCAATCTCTTGATCTAATTGCTCATGAGAAGAGATGAAGATTGGTCTTTGATTTAGAGCCACACAATTTCATGAATCAAGTTATAGGTTGATTATATGTCACATATCAATCCTAAACCCAAATTTACCATATTGAGAGAAAGATTTTCAAACTCAATTCTATGATCCCTCTCTCAAGTTTCTCATAGAATTTAAGTTGGATTTCAAATTCTCTCTCAAGACATTTGAATTCTTGATATGAAGAACGAAGATTCTTTCTAAAAAAACAAAGAAAGAAGAATTGAAGAAGAAGAATGAAAACAAATTAATCCATTAAATTGCAATAGAGCTCTCTTTCCCAATGTTAAAAATTAGAGACTCATAACAAAAGAATTACAATAGTGTGTAAGAAAATGGAAGAGAGGAGAATGAGAGTGAGGAGAGTCCGAAGACTCTCTCCAAGGTCCTATTTATAAGCTATCCTAAATTACAACTTCAAATGAAATTCAAATTACAATCAAATGTAAATTTTCTAACTACTTCTAGATAATTTTTGTTGCCTTGATTGATTATTAATTGTGGCTTTACTTGGATGGAATTGGGATTATGAAGTTGAGGCACTGAACATTGAGGAATAAATGAAAGAATTGGGATATTGGAAGTGGTCCAATGTGGAGTGTCATTGAAGTGGCACTTTGGTTACACTTTGGACTTTTAAAGGTTTGAAACTCTCGCAGGAAAGTTAGCCCGGCGTGCCACTTTGGTGCCGTGCCCTTGGCACGCCCAAGATGAACATGATTTGAGTTATGAGGGCGTGTGGTGTTGGCTGGTACGTGAAATTGTGATTATTTGTTCCCTGGCTATAGTGCCAAAAACTTGGTGTGGAGAACGTGATTTCAAGACTTCTTCACAATTTTGTGTAACTGACTAGCAAGTGCACTGGGTCGTCCAAGTAATAAACCTTATGTGAGTAAGGGTCGATCCCACGGAGATTGTCGGCTTGAAGCAAGCTATGGTCATCTTGTAAATCTTAGTCAGGCAGATTCAAATGGTTATGAGGTTTTGATAATTAAAATATAAATAAAACAGAAAATAAAATAGAGATACTTATGTAATTTATTGGTGAGAATTTCAGATAAGCGTCTGGAGATGCTTTGTTACTTCTGAACTTCTGCTTTCTTAGTGCCTTTTTCCAACCATGCGTTACCTCCTTCCATGGCAAGCTGTATGATCCTCTCGAATGAAAACAAATCCATATGTGCTGTCACCGCACAACTAATCATCTGTCGGTTCCTGCTAGCGTCGGAATAGGACCATTGTCCTTTTGTACACTGTCACTGCGCCCAACATTCGCAAGTTTGAAGCTCGTCACAGTCATCCCTTCCCAGATCCTACTCGGAATACCACAGACAATGTTTAGACTTTTCGGATCTCAGGAATGCTGCCAATGGTTCTAGCCTATACCACAAAGATACTAATCTCACGGACTCGGTCCGTGTATTAGATATCCAAGAGAGTATACTCCAGCTGTCGTCCAATGACTACGTTGAACATCATGTAGATCGCTTTGTGGTTGTCAGGCACGCGATCTTGGCTAAGCGAGTAACGAAGATTGGGTGATTGTCACGGGTCACCCCTTCATTCTGACTTAACTGAATTAAGTATGAGAGTATATCTTGGAGAAGAAGCAGGCGTGAATTGAAGGAAAAACAGTAGTAATTGCATTAATTCATGAAGAACAGCAGTGCTCCACACCTTAATCTATGGGGTGTAGAAACTCCACCGTAGAGAATACATAAGTGAAAAAGGGTCTAGGCATGGCCGTGAGGCCAGCCTCCAAACGTGTACAATGGTCTATGATAGCATAAGATTAACCAAAGACTAACTAAAGACTAAAAGACTAAAAGTAGTTTTTATACTAAACTAGTAATCTAGGTTTACAGAAAATGAGTAACTAAGTGCAGATAGTGCAGAAATCCACTTCCGGGGCCCACTTGGTGTGTGCTTGGGCTGAGCATTGAAGCTTTTTCGTGCTTAGGCTTTTCTTGGAGTTAAACGCCAGCTTTGGTGCCAGTTTGGGCGTTTAACTCCAATTTTGGTGCCAGTTTGGGCGTTTTACGCCAAGATATTTTAGGCTGACTTTGAACGCCAGTTTGGGCCATCAATTCTCGGGAAAAGTATAAACTATTATATATTACTGAAAAGCACAGGATGTCTACTTTCCAACACAATTAAGAGCGCACCAATTGGGCTTCTGTAGCTCCATAAAATTCACTTCGAGTGCAGGGAGGTCAGAATTCAATAGCATCTGCAGTTCTTTTTCAGTCTCTGAATCAGATTTTTGCTATGGTCTCTCAATTTCAGTTAGAAAATACTTGAAATCACAGAAAAACACACAAACTCATATTAAAGTCCAGAAATGTGATTTTTGAATAAAAAATAATAAAAATATAATAAAAAGTAACTAAAACATATTAAAAACTATATAAAAATAATGCCAAAAAGGGTATAAATTATCCGCTCATCACAACACCAAACTTAAATTGTTGCTTGTCCCCAAGCAACTAAAAACAAAATAGAATAAAAAGAAGAGAATATACAATGAACTTCAAACTTATCAATGAAGATTAGCTTCAATTAGATGAGCGAGACTTGTAGCCTTTTTGCCTCTGAACAGTTTTGGCATCTCACTTTATCCGTTGAAGTTCAGAATGATTGGCATCTATAGGAACTCAGAATTCAGATAGTGTTATTGATTCTCTTAGTTCAATATGTTGATTCTTGAACACAGCTACTTTATGAGTCTTGGGTGACCCTAAGCATTTTGTTTTTCAGTATTACCACCAGATACATAAATGCCACAGACACATAACTGGGTGAACCTTTTCAGATTGTGACTCAGCTTTGCTAGAGTCCCCAGTTAGAGGTGCCCAGAGCTCTTAAGCACACTCTTTTTGCTTTGGACCACAACTTTAACCGCTTAGTCTCAAGCTTTCACTTGACACCTTCACGCCACAAGCACATGGTTAGGGCTTGGTTTAGCCGCTTAGGCTAGGATCTTATTCCTGTGGGCCTTCATATCCATTAATACTCAAAGCCTTGGATCCTTTTTACCCTTGCCTTTTGGTTTAAAGGGCTATTGACTTTTTCTGCTTGCTTTTTCTTTTTCTTTCTTTTTTTTTCGCCATTTTTTTCTTTTTTTTATTCTTTATTTTTTTCGCTATTTTTTTTCGCAAGCTTTTTCTATTCACTGCTTTTTCTTGCTTCAAGAATTAATTTTATGATTTTTCAGATTATCAATAACATTTCTCCTTTTTCATTATTCTTTCAAGAGGCAACAATTTTAATATTCATAAACAACAAATTCAAAAATATGCACTGTTCAAGCATTCATTCAGAAAACAAAAGGTATTGCCACCACATCAAAATAATTAAACTAATTTCAAGATAGAATTCGAAATTCATGTACTTCTTGTTCTTTTGCAATTAAAAACATTTTTCATTTAAGAAAGGTGATGGATTCATAGGACATTCATAGCTTTAAGACATAGACACTAGACACTAATGATCATGTAATAAAGACACAAACATAGACAGAACATAAAGCATAATTTTTGAAAAACAGAAAAATAAGAACAAGGAAATTAAAGAACGGGTCCACCTTAGTGATGGCGACTAGTTCTTCCTTTTGAAGATCTTATAGAGTGCTTGAGCTCCTCTATGTCTCTTCCTTGCCTTTGTTGTTCCTCTCTCATGGCTCTTTGGTCTTCTCTAATTTCATGGAGGAGGATGGAATGCTCTTGGTGCTCCATCCTTAGTTGTCTCATGTTGGAACTCAATTATCCTAGGGAGGTGTTGATTTGCTCCCAATAGTTTTGTGGAGAAAAATGCATCCCTTGAGGCATCTCAGGGATTTCATGATGAGGAATTTCCTCATGCTCTTGTTGAGGTCCATGAGTGGGCTCTCTTGTTTGCTCCATCCTTTTCTTAGTGATGGGCTTGTCCTCTTCAATGAGGATGTCTTCCTCTATGACAATTCCAGCTGAATTGCATAGGTGACAAATGAGATGAGGGAAGGCTAACCTTGCCAAAGTGGAAGACTTGTCTGCCACCTTGTAGAGTTCTAGGGATATGATCTCATGAACTTCTACTTCCTCTCAGTTCATGATACTATGGATCATGATAGCCCGGTCTATTGTAACTTCAGACCAGTTGCTAGTAGGAATGATAGAGCATTGGATGAACTCCAACCATCCTCTAGCCACGGATTTTAGGTCAAGCCTTCTTAGTTGAACCGGCTTGCCTCTTGAATCTCTCTTCCATTGAGCGCCTTTCACACAAATGTCCCTAAGGACTTGGTCCAACCTTTGATCAAAGTTGACCCTTCTAGTGAAAGAGTGAGGATCTCCTTGCATCATTGGCAAGTTGAATGCTAACCTCACATTTTCCGGACTAAAATCCAAGTATTTCCCCCGAACCATTGTGAGCCAATTCTTTGGGTTCGGGTTCACACCTTGGTCATGGTTCTTAGTGATCTATGCATTAGCATAGAACTCTTGAACCATTAAGATCCCGACTTGTTGAATGGGGTTGGTGAGAATTTTCCAACCTCATCTTCGAATCTCATGTCGGATCTCCGGGTATTCACTCTTTTTGAGCTTGAAGGAAACCTCAGGGATCACCTTTTTCTTGGCCACAACTTCATAGAAGTGGTCTTGATGGACCTTTGAGATAAATCTCTCCATCTCCCATGACTCGGAGGTAGAATTAATTGTCTTCTCTGTTCTCTTTCTAGAGGTTTCTCTGACCTTAGGTGCCATTAATGGTTATGGAAAATAAAAAGCTTTAGCTTTTCCCACACCAAACTTAGAAGATTTGCTCGTCCTCGAGCAAAAGGAGAAAAAAAGGAGTAAAGAAGAAGAAATGGAGGAGATGGAGGTGAGGAGTGGGTTCGGCCAAGGGTGGTAGTAGTGTGTATATTATGTGAAATTGAAGGTGGTAAGGAGGGGTATTTATAGGGTAAGGGAGAGAGGGTAGCCGTGTATGAGGGGTTGGGTTTTAGGAGGGAAATGGTTTGAATTTGAATGGTGAGGTAGGTGGGGTTTAATGATGGATGGATGTGAGTGGTGAAGAGAATATGGGGAAGAGGGTAGGATTTGATAGGTGAAGGGTATTTGGGGAAGAGTTATTGATGCACGGAAAACTTGTCTCTCAACAAATTCCCCTTCGGCAAGTATACCGAATTGTCGTCAAGTAACAACTCACAAAAGAGTGAGGTCGAATCCCACAGAGATTAACGGATTAAGAAATCAATGGTTAATTGATTATCCTAGTTAGACGAATCAGATTGGAGTGATAAGCAACAAGGAAATGTAAATGGCACAAAAGTAAAGAAAGCAATAAAGTGCAGAAAAGTAAAATGGCAAGAAAGTAAATGACTATAGAGTAAATGTAAGAACTAAAAATAAAATGAACATTGGGATCAAGAGATATTGCAATCCTCCGGATCAAGTTCATTCTCATCTCTTCCTCAATCAATGCGTTCATTGATCTCCTTGGCAATCTTAAGTGATCAAATTACAATTCCTTGTAATTCAATCTCTCAAATCTTGATCAATAGCCAATTTCTTGGTCAATTGCTCATGAGAAGAGATGAAGTATGGTCACTGATTATACCACATGCATTCCCAAATCAAGTGTTGGTAGAATTATAGTCACCGTATCCTTCCAACCCCAATTCGGTCCAACATGAGAAAGTATTTCTAGCATGATCTCTTCATTCCTCTTCCAAGGTTCAGAAGAGATCCAAGTATGAATAGCTTCTTTTCCAAGATAACTACCCAATTGGATGAAGATTGAAAGCTTTCTAGTAAAATCAAGAGAAAAGATAGAAGAAGAATAACGAAAACTAATATTGATCCATCAAATTACAACAGAGCTCCCTAACCCAATGAAAAGAGTTAGTTGATCATTGCTCTACCAAAATAGAAAAGAAAGAAATGCAGAAAAATAAAGATGAAGATTAAAACTGAAAATAAAACTTCAAAATTCATAAATGAAAAGTACAAAGAAAAGAAAGAGAAGGAAAAGTGTGTGAAGGGAGGGAGTCCGAAGACCCCTCTCTAATCCCCCCTTCAAGAATATCCTTTGAATGTAAAAGCTAAGGCCCTTATATAAGCTCTCCTAAATTACAAAATGAAATTAAAAGCAATTTACAATTAAATGAAAATTCCTATTCTAGATGCTTCTTGTGGCCTTGATTGGTTGACACTTGTGGGCTTGCTTCCTTGAGGTTGGGTGGTCCTTGAAAGAGAATCAAGTTGAGGTCCAGGTGCTAATGTCAGTGCTAACGTTAGCCACACTAACACTACAAGTGTGGCGTTTGTGCTGAAGTTAGTGTGGCTAACGTCACACTTGCTACCTAGTTGGTGTTTTTGGGGTTTAAAAGATGCCTCTGGTTTGTGCTCCAATTTCATGCCCACTATAGAGTATTATATATCGTTAGAAAGATCTGAATGTCAGCTTTCTAACGCAACTAGAATCACCTCAATTGGACCTCTGTAACTCAAGTTATGCTCTTTTGAAGGGGACAGGGTTGCTGGCATAGTGGCTGGCGTTATTGGCAAACGTGAGTGCCAATAACGTCCGCGATCAGGGGCCAAAAATTGCCAGTTCCTGAAGCTCAACTTAATGTCCATCCCATACTATTATATCTTATTGGAAAGCCCTGGATGTATATTTTCCAACGCCTTTGGAAGAGCATCATTTGGAGCTCTACAACTCGAGTTATACTTCTTGGAAGGTGAAGAGGTCAGCTGGCCTTACTACAGGTTGATACCATGTTCATCTTTGAACTTTCGGGGCAGGTTTTCTCCCTCAAATTTAGTGTCCACCTTGTAGTGCCATATATGCTTGGAAAGCTCTGGAATCCTAATTTCCAATGCCACTGGAATCACCTCATTTGGAGCTTTGTGGCTCAAGTTATTCTTGTTTGAAGAAGGCATGGTCAGGCTGGTGGGTGAGACTTTTGCCCATGTTAACTACCAAGTTAATATAGTTAACGTGGAAGCTAACATGGGTCGTTTTGCTTCGCAAACGTTAGTGGAGATCACTTTTTCCCCTAACGTTGGCATTTCCCTTTCCTTCCACGTTAGTTCCCACGTTAATGTAGTTAACGTGGAAGCTAACGTGGGTCTTCTTGCTTCGCAAACGTTTGTGGAGATCACCTTTTCCACTAACGTTGGCATCTACCTTTCCTTCCACGTTAGTTCCCACGTTAATGTAGTTAACGTGGAAGCTAACGTGGGTCTTCTTGCACCTTCGCTAGCGTTATTGGCACTCACTTTTGCCACTAACGCTGCTCCTTCTTCAAAGTTGATGCCATTAACGTTCTCACTAACGTTCCAACTTTCCTTCCTTCCACGTTAATGGCCACGTTAGTGGCACTAACGTAGCCACTAACGTGGCTCTTCTCTGCTTCTTGTTACCTGAAATCAATCAAACAAAGTACATCAAAGTCTTGCTCTTAATCATGAGATCACGCATCACCCATTTTATCATTCAATGCATGCATAATTCTCATGAAATCATTCAAAATTCACAATGTTTGTTTGAATCATGGTATGAATGCATTTTCAAGCAAATACTTGCTTATTTCTTAAGAAAATTCATGAAACCAACCTAAAGCATACAAAAAATGGCTAGTAAAACTAGCCAAGATGCCCTGGCATCACAACACCAAACTTAAATCTTGCTTGTCCCCAAGCAAGAAAAGAACTATGCACAAAGAATTCTCTTAATTGGAATGCATTGAAGAATTGCTTATGCTGCCTTAGTGGGTGAAGTGAATAAGTGACAGTGGGGTTAACTCTAATTTGTATGCTTATGCAAAGATTCCAGTGCTCATTAGTCCTTACATTTTGGAAGTCTTAGATCTTAGGACTTTTATTCAAATGATATTATGGAATCCTCTTTATAGATTGTCACCTTTGAAGCAGCACTTATTTTCTAGTATTTTTCTTTTCTTTTTGTATCTTGGCCTCGACTCTAGGTATCATGTCTCAAAGCGGCTTTTTAAGATAAGCTTTCAATCAATACTCCCAAACCAGTTGGTCTAAGGTATTAGGTGTTGAAGCACCCCTTAGGATATACTTGCTCAAGCCTCTCTCTTTGACACAAATCCACCACAAGCATATAACTAGGACAATAACTCTTTGAGTTCTTGTTTCTTTCTTTTTCTTCCGAGTAATTGATGCTCAGAGCCTTGGGCTTGTTCTTTGTTTTTCTTATTCTTTTGTTTTCTTTTGTTGCTGCTTCTTGGATCAATAGATGTTTGAGAGATTCTATAATACTTTTCTAAATTTCAATTCCTGTCTATGAGCTCCCATGCAAGTTTTCACAAACATGCAACCTCAATACACAATCATACAATCAGAACCTCCACTCCTCTTAATCTTTTGCTTGCCCCAAGATTTATAAAATTCTTCAACATTTTTCTTTCAAAAGAATGATTTCTTTGTTGCATTCTTAGAGATATTGGGTGCAAGTAAAATTCAAGATGATAATCATGATATCATAGCAACATGTTACAGATCAAATATCAAATTATGCTTATTCACAAGGAGTAATCACACATGCATACAAAGAAAATAGAGGACAATCATGCAATTTAAAGTGCTGAAAATAAGTCAGAGAAAAAAGGAACTTTACCACCTTGTAGTTCATCTTCATTGTTGTTGCCCTTTTCCTCCTATTCTTCCCCTTTCCACACCAAACTTAGAATGATTGCTTATACTCAAGCAACAATTAAAACAGTGGTGATGGGGTCTATGATGGATCATGAATGTCTTAGAATGAAGTGTGAGTATGCATGTGTTTCAGCAAGCAAGATTAAGGATACAATAAAGGCACAAGAGATACAAACAGAGACATTTTAATTGCATTAATAAGTGGTGTTGGCATGGTACTTTGCATGAAAGTTAAGTGGCAACACCAAACTTAGTGTGACACTGTCATTTTAGAATGATGCAAATACCTAGTAAAGATTGAAAATCATTTTGTTGCCTGGCAACACCAAACTTAGAATGCAATCATATGTCAAATGATTGAAAGTAAACTATGTAAGGAAAGAAAATGTTACCTACAGTTGGGTTGCCTCCCAACAAGCGCTCTTTAAATGTCATTAGCTTGACATGTTGTTTATGAGTTTCTTCCTCTTCTTCCAGTTTGTTAAGAGGAATGACCTCAAGAGGAAAGAGGAGCCAGTTAATGCCCCTTGTTTTGAGTGCCTCTCCCCAGCAAGCTTTCTTTTGTTGTTAGCTTGTGTAAACTTACTTGTTGGGGTAGGGGTGGGATGGCTTTTAGTTGACCTTTTCATTTTCTTGGATATTGTCCTTCATTTCTTGGTCACCATCCTCTTTTTAGTGCTCATGTTGATTGCCTTCACCACCTTGATTTCAGTACTTGGGTGTTGTATGATGGTTGGAGCATCCTCTTCATCAAGAGCTTCTTGAATTGGTGGTTCAATGAACTCATCCTTTATGCAACTTTCGGTTTTATTGGAGTTGTGTGGACTCCCTTGATTGACTTCCTCCCTTTCTTCTGCATGATATTGCATTTAGCCTTTTGAGAGTGAGTTTGCATGTTCCTTTGTCACCCTTAGTAGCCTCTGTGGGTATGGAGCTTTGGGCTTATATACTCTCACAGCCTCCTCCTTCTTCATATGAATCTCACTTGGTATGACTGCCTCTTTTTCTTGTTCTTCTGATTCCTCCCTTGTTCTTGACCTTTGAATGAACTCCTCTATTTCTGGAGAGAGTGAAGTGGTCTCTCTTTGTAATCTCAGCTCTTCAATGAATTGTTCTTCAGAATAGAGTTGTGCATTCTATCTCAATTTTTCTTCATGGTCTCTTTTTGCTATTTTCTCCTCTTCGTTTGTCTTTATTATTTCTTCAAGGAGGAGTTCTATCCTAGCGAGTATCTCTTCTTCTCTACTTTTTTTGAGTTCTTCCATGATGAGTTCCATCCTAGCGAGTCTATCTAAAGGAGGTTGGGTAGGTTGTAATGGTTGGTCGGGGTTGGCTTGTGAATGGAATTGGTTGTTTTGTGGTTGTGTGTTCTGAAAGTGATATGACTCTTGTGGATAGTGGATTGAGTTTTGTGGATGGTGAAATGAATTGTATGGATTTGGGATAGACTTTTGTGCTGAGGCATACTCAAATGATGAAGAATTTAGGCATGTAAAACTTGGAGGTGAGGTTGTATAATTGAGAGGTGATGGCTCTTGTTGAATGGGGTATGAATGAGTGAAATCTCTTTGATTTTGATTTTCCCAGCCACAACTTGAGTAGTGATCAATTTTACCAAAATATGGACCATTTTGTGGCTGGGGAAAGTACCCCATTTCATGTTCTTGATACTTCCACCCACCATGAGCATAGTAAAGTGAATCATTCTGTGGTGGTGGAGAGTTTCCCATGAAGTTTGAATGACTAAAATATGATAGATGCTCCTTTCTTTCCTGCAGAAAGCTTTGTCTCAAACAATAATCACCAAAAGAAATTGGAATCTCCATTGTCACAGATGAGGAAATTCCCAGTGAGGCAATATCACAAACAGTTAGTTAGCAAAAGAAAATAAAGTAACAAAAGAAAACAAAGACAAAAGAAAAGTGTCTAATCTAGTAAATCAATCAACCAGTAGTTTGTTAATCACAATTAATCCCCAGCAACGGCGCCATAAACTTGATGCAGGGAAAACTTGTCTCTCAACAAATTCCCCTTCGGCAAGTATACCGAATTGTCGTCAAATAATAACTCACAAAAGAGTGAGGTCGAATCCCACAGAGATTAACAGATTAAGCAATCAATGGTTAATTGATTATCCTAGTTAGACGAATCAGATTGGAGTGATAAGCAACAAGGAAATGTAAATGGAACAAAAGTAAAGAAAGCAATAAAGTGCAGAAAAGTAAAATGGCAAGAAAGTAAATGACTATAGAGTAAATGTAAGAACTAAAAATAAAATGAACATTGGGATCAAGAGATATTGCAATCCTCCGGATCAAGTTCATTCTCATCTCTTCCTCAATCAATGCGTTCATTGATCTCCTTGGCAATCTTAAGTGATCAAATTACAATTCCTTGTAATTCAATCTCTCAAATCTTGATCAATAGCTAATTCCTTGGTCAATTGCTCATGAGAAGAGATGAAGTATGGTCACGGATTATACCACATGCATTCCCAAATCAAGTGTTGGTAGAATTATAGTCATCGTATCCTTCCAACCCCAATTCGGTCCAACATGAGAAAGCATTTCTAGCATGATCGCTGCATTCCTCTTCCAAGGTTCAGAAGAGATCCAAGTATGAATAGCTTCTTTTCCAAGATAACTACCCAATTGGATGAAGATTGAAAGCTTTCTAGTAAAATCAAGAGAAAAGATAGAAGAAAAATAATGAAAACTAATATTGATCCATCAAATTACAACAGAGCTCCCTAACCCAATGAAAAGAGTTAGTTGATCATTGCTCTACCAAAATAGAAAAGAAAGAAATGCAGAAAAATAAAGATGAAGATTAAAACTGAAAATAAAACTTCAAAATTCATAAATGAAAAGTACAAAGAAAAGAAAGAGAAGGAAAAGTGTGTGAGGGGAGGGAGTCCGAAGACCCCTCTCTAATCCCCCCTTCAAGAATATCCTTTGAATGTAAAAGCTAAGGCCCTTATATAGGCTCTCCTAAATTACAAAATGAAATTAAAAGCAATTTACAATTAAATGAAAATTCCTATTCTAGATGCTTCTTGTGGCCTTGATTGGTTGACACTTGTGGGTTTGCTTCCTTGAGGTTGGGTGGTCCTTGAAATAGAATCAAGTTGAGGTCCAGGTGCTAATGTCAGTGCTAACGTTAGCCACACTAACGCTACAAGTGTGGCGTTTGTGCTGAAGTTAGTGTGGCTAACGTCACACTTGCTACCCAGTTGGTATTTTTGGGGCTTAAAAGATACCTCTGGTTTGTGCTCCAATTTCATGCCCACTATAGAGTATTATATATCGTTGGAAATCTATGAATGTCAGCTTTCTAATGCAACTGGAATCACCTCAATTGGACCTCTGTAACTCAAGTTATGCTCTTTTGAAGGGAACAGGGTTGCTGGCATAGTGGCTGGCGTTATTGGCAAACGTGAGTGCTAATAACGTCCGCGATCAGGGGCTGAAAATTTCCAGTTTCTGAAGCTCAAATTAATGTTCACCCCATACTATTATATATTGTTGGAAAGCCTTGGATGTCTACTTTCCAACGCCTTTGGAAGCGCATCATTCGGAGCTCTACAACTCGAGTTATACTTCTTGGAAGGTGAAGAGGTCAGCTGGCCTTACTACAGGTTGATACCATGTTCATCTTTGCACTTTCGGGGCAGGTTTTCTCCATCAAATTTAGTGTCCACCATGTAGTGCCATATATGCTTGGAAAGCTCTGGAATCCTAATTTCCAATGCCACTGGAATCACCTCATTTGGAGCTTTGTGGCTAAAGTTATTCTTGTTTGAAGAAGGCATGGTCAGGTTGCTGGGTGAGACTTTTGCCCACATTAACTACCACGTTAATGTAGTTAACGTGGAAGCTAACATGGGTCTTTTGGCTTCACAAACGTTAGTGGAGATCACCTTTTCCACTAACGTTGGCATCTCTTTTTCTTTCCACGTTAGTTTCCACGTTAATGTAGTTAACGTGGAAGCTAACGTGAGTCTTCTTGCTTCGCAAACGTTAGTGGAGATCACCTTTTACACTAACGTTGGCATCCCCCTTTCCTTCCACGTTAGTTCCCACGTTAATGTAGTTAACATGGAAGCTAACGTGGGTCTTCTTCCACCTTCGCTAGCATTATTGGCACTCACTTTTGCCACTAACGCTGCTCCTTCTTCAAAGTTGATGCCATTAACGTTCCCACTAACGTTCCAACTTTCCTTCCTTCCACGTTAATGGCCACATTAGTGGCACTAACGTAGCCACTAACGTGGCTATTCTCTGCTTCTTGTTACCTGAAATCAATCAAACAAAGTACATCAAAGTCTTGCTCTTAATCATGAGATCACGCATCATCCATTTTATCATTCAATGCATGCATAATTCTCATGAAATCATTCAAAATTCACAATGTTTGCTTGAATCATGGTATGAATGCATTTTCAACCAAATACTTGCTTATTTCTTAAGAAAATGCATGAAACCAACCTAAAGCATACAAAAAATGGCTAGTAAAACTAGCCAAGATGCCCTGGCATCACAACACCAAACTTAAATCTTGCTTGTCCCCAGGCAAGAAAAGAACTATGCACAAAGAATTCTCTTAATTGGAATGCATTGAAGAATTGCTTATGCTGTCTTAGTGGGTGAAGTGAATAAGTGACAGTGGGGTTAACTCTAATTTGTATGCTTATGCAAGGATTCCAGTCCTCATTAGTCCTTACATTTTGGAAGTCTTAGATCTTAGGACTTTTATTCAAATGACATTATGGAATCCTCTTTATAGATTGTCACCTTTGAAGCAGCACTTATTTTCTAGTATTTTTCTTTTCTTTTTGTATCTTGGCCTCGACTCTAGGTATCATGTCTCAAAGCGGCTTTTTAAGATAAGCTTTCAATCAATACTCCCAAACCAGTTGGTCTAAGGTATTAGGTGTTGAAGCACCCCTTAGGATATACTTGCTCAAGCCTCTCTCTTTGACACAAATCCACCACAAGCATATAACTAGGACAATAACTCTTTGAGTTCTTGTTTCTTTCTTTTTCTTCCGAGTAATTGATGCTCAGAGCCTTGGGCTTGTTCTTTGTTTTTCTTATTCTTTTGTTTTCTTTTGTTGCTGCTTCTTGGATCAATAGATGTTTGAGAGATTCCATAATACTTTTCTAAATTTCAATTCCTGTCTATGAGCTCCCATGCAAGTTTTCACAAACATGCAACCTCAATACACAATCATACAATCAGAACCTCCACTCCTCTTAATCTTTTGCTTGCCCCAAGATTTATAAAATTCTTCAACATTTTTCTTTCAAAAGAATGATTTCTTTGTTGCATTCTTAGAGATATTGGGTGCAAGTAAAATTCAAGATGATAATCATGATATCATAGTAACATGTTACAGATCAAATATCAAATTATGCTTATTCACAAGGAGTAATCACACATGCATACAAAGAAAATAGAGGACAATCATGCAATTTAAAGTGCTGGAAATAAGTCAGAGAAAAAAGGAACTTTACCACCTTGTAGTTCATCTTCATTGTTGTTGCCCTTTTCCTCATATTCTTCCCCTTTCCACACCAAACTTAGAATGATTGCTTATACTCAAGCAACAATTAAAACAGTGGTGATGGGGTCTATGATGGATCATGAATGTCTTAGAATGAAGTGTGAGTATGCATGTGTTTCAGCAAGCAAGATTAAGGATACAATAAAGACACAAGAGATACAAACAGAGACATTTTAATTGCATTAATAAGTGGTGTTGGAATGGTACTTTGCATGAAAGTTAAGTGGCAACACCAAACTTAGTGTGACACTGTCATTTTAGAATGATGCAAATACCTAGTGAAGATTGAAAATCATTTTGTTGCATGGCAACACCAAACTTAGAATGCAATCATATGTCAAATGAATGAAAGTAAACTATGCAAGGAAAGAAAATGTTACCTACAGTTGGGTTGCCTCCCAACAAGCGCTCTTTTAATGTCATTAGCTTGACATGTTGTTCATGAGTTTCTTCCTCTTCTTCCAATTTGTTAAGAGGAATGACCTCAAGAGGAAAGAGGAGCCAGTTAATGCCCCTTGTTTTGAGTGCCTCTCCCCAGCAAGCTTTCTTTTGTTGTTAGCTTGTATAAACTTACTTGTTGGGGTAGGGGTGGGATGGCTTTTAGTTGACCTTTTCAATTTCCTGGATATTGTCCTTCTTTTCTTGGTCACCATCCTCTTTTTAGTGCTCATGTTGATTGCCTTCACCACCTTGATTTCAGTACTTGGGTGTTGTATGATGGTTGGAGCATCCTCTTCATTAAGAGCTTCTTGAATTGGTGGTTCAATGAACTCATCCTTTATGCAACTCTCTGTTTTATCGGAGTTGTGTGGACTCCCTTGATTGACTTCCTCCCTTTCTTCTGCATAATGTTGCATTGAGCCTTTTGAGAGTGAGTTTGCATGTTCCTTTGTCACCCTTAGTAGCCTCTGTGGGTATGGAGCTTTGGGCTTATATACTCTCACAGCCTCCTCCTTCTTCATATGAATCTCACTTGGTATGACTGCCTCTTTTTCTTGTTCTTCTGATTCCTCCCTTGTTCTTGACCTTTGAATGACTCCTCTATTTCTGGAGAGAGTGAAGTGGTCTCTCTTTGTAATCTCAGCTCTTCAATAAATTGTTCTTCAGAATAGAGTTGTGCATAAACTTGATGCATGGAAAACTTGTCTCTCAACAAATTCCCCTTCGGCAAGTATACCGAATTGTCGTCAAATAATAACTCACAAAAGAGTGAGGTCGAATCCCACAGAGATTAACGGATTAAGCAATCAATGGTTAATTCTTTGTGGCTTTGTGGCTCACAAAAGAGTGAGGTCGAATCACCTCATTTGGAGCTTTGTGGCTCAAGTTATTCTTGTTTGAAGAAGGCATGGTCAGGCTGCTGGGTGAGACTTTTGCCCACGTTAACTACGACGTTAATGTAGTTAACGTGGAAGCTAACATGGGTCTTTTTGCTTCGCAAACGTTAGTGGAGATCACCTTTTCCACTAACGTTGGCATCTCCCTTTCCTTCCACGTTAGTTTCCACGTTAATGTAGTTAACGTGGAAGCTAACGTGGGTCTTCTTGCACCTTCGCTAGTGTTATTGGCACTCACTTTTGCCACTAACGCTGCTCCTTCTTCAAAGTTGATGCCATTAACGTTCCCACTAACGTTTCAATTTTCCTTCCTTCCACGTTAATGGCCACGTTAGTGGCACTAACGTAGCCACTAACGTGGCTCTTCTTTGCTTCTTGTTACCTGAAATCAATCAAACAAAGTACATCAAAGTCTTGCTCTTAATCATGAGATCACGCATCATCCATTTTATCATTTAATGCATGCATAATTCTAATGAAATCATTCAAAATTCACAATGTTTGCTTGAATCATGGTATGAATGCATTTTCAACCAAATACTTGCTTATTTCTTAAGAAAATGCATGAAACCAACCTAAAGCATACAAAAAATGGCTAGTAAAACTAGCCAAGATGCCCTGGCATCAGTTAATGATGGGATTGTTCAAGGGTATTTGGGGAAGAGTGTTATGGAAAGGTGTGAAGAGGAGAGAAGAAGAGGTGGGGTAGGTGGGGATCCTGTGGGGGCCACAGATCCTGAGGTGTCAAGGAATTCTGCTCTCTGCACCGTCCTGGCGTTTAAACGCCCATTGTGTGACAAATCTGGCGTTTAACGCCAGCTCTACTACCTTTCCTGGCATTAAACACCGGTCTGCTGCCCATTTCTGGCGTTAAACGCCAGCCAGATTCCCATTTCTGGCGTTTAACGCCAGCCAGATGCCAGACAGCCCTTTCTGGCATTAAACGCCCAGAGTGCTGCCCATTCTGGCGTTTAACGCCCAGAATGCTGCCAGGCTAGGTGTTAAACGCCCATTCTGCTATCCTTACTGGCGTTTAAACGCTAGTAAGCTTGTCCTCCAGGGTGTGCTATTTTTGATGCTGTTTTTCATTCTGTTTTTGATTTTTTAATTGTTTTTGTGACTTCACATGATCATCAACCTAAAGAAAACATAAAATAACAATGGAAAATAAATAAATATAATTAAATAACATTGGGTTGCCTCCCAATAAGCGCTTCTTTAATGTCAATAGCTTGACAGTGAGCTCTTAGAGAGCCTCACAGAGATTCAGAGCTTAGTGGTGGCCTCCCAACACCAAACTTAGAAATTGAGTGTGGGGGCTCTGTTTGACTCTGTATTGAGAGAAGCTTTTCATGCTTCCTCTCCATGGTTACAGAAGAAGATCCT
Organism: Arachis hypogaea; assembly: GCF_003086295.3. Classification (NCBI taxonomy): domain Eukaryota; kingdom Viridiplantae; phylum Streptophyta; class Magnoliopsida; order Fabales; family Fabaceae; genus Arachis; species Arachis hypogaea. The sequence goes on from NC_092051.1 coordinate 44,800,909, forward strand.
TGGGCCTTAAACACAAGGTAGTCCTCATTCAATTTAAAGACTAGCTCTCCTCTGTCCACATCAATCACAACTCTTGCTGTGGCTAGGAAGGGTCTTCCTAGGATGATGGATTCATCCTCATCCTTCCCAGTGTCTAGGATTATGAAATCAGCAGGGATGTATAGGTCTTCAACCTTCACCAAGACATCCTCTATAAGTCCATAAGCCTGTTTTCTTGAATTGTCTGCTATCTCTAGTGAGATTCTTGCAGCTTGCACCTCAAAGATCCCTAGTTTCTCCATTACAGAGAGGGGCATGAGGTTTATCCCTGACCCCAGGTCACACAGAGCCTTCTTAAAGGTCATGGTGCCTATGGTACAAGGTATTAAGAACTTTCCAGGATCCTGTTTCTTCTGAGGTAATTTCAGTTGAACCAGATCATTTAGTTCATTGATGAGAAATGGGGGTTCATCCTCCCAAGTTTCATTACCAAATAACTTGGCATTCAGCTTCATGATTGCTCCTAGATATTAAGCAACTTGCTCTTCAGCAATATCTTCATCCTCTTCAGAGGAAGAATACTCATCAGAGCTCATGAATGGCAATAGTAAGTTCAGTGGAATCTCTATGGTCTCTATATGAGTCTCAGATTCCTTGGGTTCCTCATTAGGGAACTCCTTGGAGGCTAGTGGACGTCCATTGAGGTCTTGCACTCTCTTTTTGGATTCTCTTCTGTATTGCTTGGGAGAGTACTTGGAGGGATTTCAGTAACTCTTTTACTCAGCTGACCCACTTGTTCCTCCAAATTTCTAATGGAGGATCTTGCTTCAGTCATAAAACTGAGAGTGGTCTTAGATAGATCAGAGACTACAGTTGCTAAGTCAGAGTGGCTCTGCTTAAAATTCTCTGTCTGTTGTTGAGAAGATGATGGAAGAGGTTTGCTATTGCCAAACCTATTTCTCCCACCATTATTATTACTGAAGCCTTGATTAGGCTTCTGTTGATCCTTTCATGAGAAATTTGGATGATTCCTCCATGAAGGATTATAGGTGTTTCCATAGGATTCTCCCATGTAATTCACCTCTTCCATTGCAGGATTCTCAGGGTCATAGGATTCTTCTTCAGAGGGAGCTTCCTTAGTACTGCCTGTTGTAGCTTGCATTCCAGACAGACTCTGAGAAATCATATTGACTTGCTTAGTCAATATTTTGTTCTGAGCCAATATTGCATTCAGAGAATCAATCTCATGAACTCCTTTCTTCTGAGTTGTCCCATTATTCACAGGATTCCTTTCAGAAGTGTACATGAACTGGTTATTTGCAACCATTTCAATGAGTTCATGTGCTTCTGCAGGCGTCTTCTTCAGATGAAGAGATCCTCCAGCAGAGTGGTCCAATGACATCTTGGATAATTCAGACAGACCATCATAGAATATACATATGATGCTCCATTCTGAAAACATGTCAGAAGGACACCTTCTAATCAATTGCTTGTATCTTTCCCAAGCTTTATAGAGGGATTCACCTTCCTTCTGTCTGAAGGTTTGGACTTCCACTCTAAGCTTGCTCAACTTCTGAGGTAGAAAGAATTTGACCAAGAAGGCGTTGACCAACTTTTCCCAAGAGTTCAGGCTATCTTTAGGTTGTGAGTCTAACCATGTCCTAGCTCTGTCTCTTACAGCAAAGGGGAAAAGCATAAGTTTGTAGACTTCAGGATTAACCCCATTGGTCTTAACAGTGTCACAGATTTCCAAGAATTCAGCTAAGAACTGATGAGGATCTTCCAATGGAAGTCCATGAAACTTGCAATTCTGCTGCATCAAAAAAACTAATTGAGGCTTAAGCTCAAAGTTGTTTGCTCCAATTGCAGGAATTGAGATGCTCCTTCCACAGAAGTCAAAAGAGGGTGCAATAAAGTCACCAAGCATCTTCCTTGCATCTCCACCATTGTTGTTGGGTTCGGCCATCTCTTCTTCTTTTTCGAAAAATTCTGTCAGGTCCTCTCCAGAGTGTTGTGCTTTAGCTTCTCTTAGCTTCCTCTTTAGAGTCCTTTCAGGTTCCGGATCAGCTTCAACAAGAATGTTTTTATCCTTGCTCCTGCTCATATAAAAAAGAAGAGAACAAAAAAGAATAGGAATCCTCTATGTCACAATATAGATATTCCTTTATGTGAGTAGAAGAATAGAAGAATAGAATGAAGAAGAGAGAAGATGAAGAATTCAAACACAGAGAGGGAGAGAGGGTTCGAATTATAAGAAGAGAAGTGTTAGTAAATAAATAAATAAATACAAAGAGATGAGATAGAGAGAGAGAGAGTTTTCAAAATTTAATTCAAAAGAAAAGAAAAATATTTTTGTTTTTATTTTAATTATTAGTTAGAATTCGAAAATTAAGGGAAGAAATAAAAGTAAATTGAAAGCTAAATAAATTAATTAGTTAAAAAGAATTTTTTTTTAAAAAAATGGTTAGTGATTTTCAAAAATTGGAGAGAGAAAAATAGTTAGGTGGTTTTGAAAAAGATATGATTGAAATAGAAAACTTTTAAAATCAAACAAAAAGTCAAGTAGTTAATTGAAAAAGATTTAAAAATCAATTTTTGAAAAGATAAGAAGTTAGAAAAGATTTTGAAATTAAGTTTTGAAGAAGATATGATTGAAATTTATTTTGAAAAAGATTTGAAAAAGAAATTAAAAAGATTTAATTTTTGAAATTAAAGTTGATTACTTGACTAACAAGAAATTAAAGGATATGATTCTAGAATTTAAAGATTGATCCTTTCTTAATAGGCAAGTAACAACTTGAAAATTTTTGAATCTAAACATTAAATGTTAGAATTAATTTCAAAAATATGAAATAAAAATAAGAAAAAGATTTTGAAAATCAATTTTGAAAATTTTTGAAAAAAAAAGAAAAAGATTTGATTTTTTTGAAAAGGATTTGAAAAAGATAGAATTTTTAATTTGAAATTTTGACTTGACTAACAAGAAACAACTAAATTTTAAAATTTTTTGACTAAATCAATTCAAAATTTCGAAATTTATGAGCAAAATAAGGGAAAGATATTTTTTTTTTTGAAATTAATGAGGAAAGAGAAAAATAACTAAATGATGCAAAACATAAAAATTATGAATCAAAACAAGAAAAATATGCAGGAACACTTTGAATGTCAAGATGAACACCAAGAACACTTTGAATGTCAAGATGAACACCAAGAACTTATTTTTAAAAAAAATTTTTAAGAGAAGAAAGACATGCAAGGCACCAAAGTTAAAAATTTTTAAACTTCAGACACTAATAATTCAAGAATGCATATGAAAAACAAGAAAAGACGCAAAACAAGAAAATGTAAAGATCAAACAAAGACAATCATCAAGAACAACTTGAAGATCAATGAAGAACACATGCATGAATTTTCAAAAATTTTAAGAGAATTAAAAAAATGCAATTGACACCAAACTTAAAACTTGACACAAGACTCAAACAAGAAACACAAAATATTTTTGGTTTTTATGATTTTATTAATTTTTTTGTATTTTTCAAAAATTATTTGGAAAAAGAAAATAAATAAACTCAAAATTTTTAATAGAAATTCCAGGAATCATGCAATGTTAGTCTAAAACTTCGGTCCAAAAATTTAGACATGGCTAAATAGCCAGCCAAGCTTTATGTGAAAGCTTCGGTCCAAAAGATTAGACATGGCCCAATGGCCAGACATACAAAAACCAATTAGATGGGAATCCAAAGGCTCTTGCAATGATGAGTGGAAGCCTCGGTCTAAAAGAATTTAGACATGGCTTGACAGCCAGCCAGGTTTTAACAGATGATGATGAAACTCTAGAAATCATTCTTAAAAATTCTGAAGAACAAAATAAAATTTTTTTGTATATTTTATTTTTTTTGAATTTTTTCGAAAATAAAAAGCTTAAAAATAAAATAAAATTAACTAATCTGAGCAACAAGATGAACCGTCAGTTGTCCAAACTCGAACAATCCCAGCAACGGCGCCAAAAACTTAGTACGCAAAATTGTGATTATTCGTTCCCTGGCTATAGTGCCAAAAACTTGGTGTGGGAGAACGTGATTTCAAGACTTCTTCACAATTCCGTGTAACTGACCAGCAAGTGCACTGGGTCGTCCAAGTAATAAACCTTACGTGAGTAAGGGTCGATCCCACGGAGATTGTCGGCTTGAAGCAAGCTATGGTCATCTTGTAAATCTCAATCAGGCGGATTCAAATGGTTGTGAGGTTTTGATAATTAAAATATAAATAAAATAGAAAATAAAATAGAGATACTTATGTAATTTATTGGTAGGAATTTCAGATAAGCGTCTGGAGATGCTTTGTTGCTTCTGAACTTCTGCTTTCCTAGTGCCTTCTTCCAACCATGCGTTACCTCCTTCCATGGCAAGCTGTATGATCCTCTCGGATGAAAACAAATCCATATGCGCTGTCACCACACGGCTAATCATCTGTCGGTTCCTGCTAGCATCGGAATAGGACCATTGTCCTTTTGCACACTGTCACTGTGCCCAACATTCGCAAGTTTGAAGCTCGTCATAGTCATCCCTTCCCAAATCCTACTCGGAATACCACAGACAAAGTTTAGACTTTCCGGATCTCAGGAATGCTGCCAATGGTTCTAGCCTATACCACGAAGATACTAATCTCACGGACTCGGTCCGTGTATTAGATATCCAAGAGAGTATACTCCAGCTGTCGTCCAATGATTACGTTGAACATCATGTAGATCGCTTTGTGGTTGTCAGGCACGCGATCTTGGCTAAGCGAGTAACGAAGATTGGGTAATTGTCACGGGTCACCCCTTCATTCTGACTTAACTGAATTAAGTACGAGAGTATATCTTGGAGAAGAAGCAGGCATGAATTGAAGGAAAAATAGTAGTAATTGCATTAATTCATGAAGAACAGCAGAGCTCCACACCTTAATCTATGGGGTGTAGAAACTCCACCGTAGAAAATACATAAGTGAAAAAGGGTCTAGGCATGGCCGTGAGGCCAGCCTCCAAACGTGTACAATGGTCTATGATAGCATAAGATTAACCAAAGACTAACTAAAGACTAAAAGACTAAAAGTAGTTTTTATACTAAACTAGTAATCTAGGTTTATAGAAAATGAGTAACTAAGTGCAGATAGTGCAGAAATCCACTTCCGGGGCCCACTTGGTGTGTGCTTGGACTGAGAATTGAAGCTTTTTCGTGCTTAGGCTTTTCTTGGAGTTAAACGCCAGCTTTGGTGCCAGTTTGGGCGTTTAACTCCAATTTTGGTGCCAGTTTGGGCGTTTTACACCAAGATGTTTTAGGCTGAGTTTGAACGCCAGTTTGGGCCATCAATTCTCAGACAATGTATGAACTATTATATATTGCTGGAAAGCTAAGGATGTCTACTTTCCAACGAAATTAAGAGCGCGCCAATTGGGCTTCTGTAGCTCCAGAAAATCCACTTTGAGTGCAGGGAGGTCAGAATTCAACAGCATCTGCAGTTCTTTTTCAGCCTCTGAATAAGATTTTTGCTTAGGTCCCTCAATTTCAGTTAGAAAATACCTGAAATCACAGAAATACAAAAACTCATAATAAAGTCTAAAAATGTGATTTTTGAATAAAAATTAATAAAAATATAATATAAAGTAACTAAAATATATTAAAAACTATATAAAAACAATGCCAAAAAGGGTATAAATTATCCGCTCATCATTGGCCAAGCCATTCACACGCCATAGTGAATGCTAGGATGAAAGCAATTTGCTCTCTGGGAAGTTGGCCCAACATGCCACTTCCCAGGAACGCCAAATTGCATACCAGATTGGGAAAGGATGATGCTCGAAGGTGTGTCTCCTTTGCCACACCAAAAATACACCAGAGAAACGCCAGGATGAGGGTGCTTGTGGGTGTATCTCCCTTGCCACACCAAAGGTATGCCAGAGAAATGCTAAAGATATTCCAGAGAAATGCCAAGATGACGGTGCTTGTGGGCGTGTCTCTCCAGCCACGCCAGAGACACGCTAACCACATGCCACGGACACTTGATCTTCCACATACACGCCATTCACACTCAAGTTCACACGCTACTTCTCTTGTACTTGTTTCCACTCTTTTGCCACCTTGGGAGTGTGCTTCCTTTATTAGTGCTGTTGTTGTTTCTTTTTCTATCATTTCTTAAAAAATTCATTAACTCAAGAAATCAAAGCAATATTCATTTTAAGCACCAAAACACTTCCATAATTAAGCATTATGAATTAATTTTTATATGAAAAAGCATAGAAAAACACATCATGCTGTGCATGCATCACAACACCAAACTTAAACTTTGCTTGTCCTCAAGCAAATAAAGAATCATGCAATACAATTTCACAATCCAAGGTGAGAAGAATAACAATTTTTAAAGTTTATGGTAGGCTAGTTTTCTATACATGCAACAATCACACAAGAATTCCAAATGGTTGATGTTTCTATCTTAATCATTTTATGAAATCTTTTCTTATATCCCTTCCTTGAAGCAAGCTTTTCATTTTTTTCTTCTCTTTAGCTTCTTGGATGCTTTACACCATTTGTTTTTAGCTTCGACTCTAAATGCTTTGTTTTTAAGTTAGTGCGTGAAATTGAACTCCGCAAGTTTCGCACAGATGATCCGGCAAGTGCACCGGGTCGTCCAAGTAATACCTCAGGTGAGTGAAGGTCGAATCCCACAGAGATTGTTGGATTGAGAAAGCAATAGCTATCTTGTAGATCTTAGTCAGGCGATTAGAAAAGATGGTTGTTTGTTTAAAAGCATAAATAAAAACAGTAAAGAACGAAATTCCAGATTGGTGTGAAAACAGTGATAGAGATACAGTTAAGGCTTCAGAGATGCGTATTCTTTCTGGATTAACTTTTCTTACTGTCTACTTCAAAAACGAACGATTCATTCAATGGCAGTCGTAATTGACTAACTCATGTAGCATCCTCATCAAGTTAGCCTCTTCTAAACCATAGCAGTCCACCATATTCGAGCAACTCATGTAGCATCCTCATCAAGTTAACTCATGGCTTCCTACTATAGCAAAAGGTGAAGACCTAAGCAATCCACTCCTCTTCGCGTTCCTACTCAAAGCGCCACAAACAAGGTCGGATCTTATGGATCAGGGAATGTTACTTCTCAGACTCTAGCCTTAACGCCACAGAGACCTCAGCAACCCACGGTCAACGAGATTTTATGTCACTTATCCGGGTCAGGACTCACACGGAATCCATGTAGAACAAGGATGATTGTCACGGTTCATCCTCAATTCAGGAGATGAATAACGAAAATGCACAAGAGAATGAAATCAAACGTGTAGTGAAATAGAAATAGTAATATTATTAATCCATGAGAATCAGCAGAGCTCCTAACCCTAACTTAGGAGGTTTAGTAGCTCATAGCTTACAGAAAGTAAGAGTAGAATGCATAAAAGGGCAAAGATCTCTAAGAGTGGTGATATTTGTTCTATATATAATAACCTAGTAACTAAAAAGTACAAAAGTATGATAGACAAGACTAACGGTGCGAAAATCCACTCTTGGGCCCACTTTGGTTGAGTACTTGGGTTGAGCTTGGCATCCATCTTGAGGGATGGGCGTTGAACGCTGTTCCGAGGGTTACCTTAAACTGGAGGTCGATCTCGGTCGAGATCTTCGGTACGGGTCAGTGCCGACGTGTACGGCTGGTGAGTGGCGGTCGGAACGGTTGTGTCCGACTCGTTGATCTAGCTGCACTGCTGATTCTTCGTCACCGGAGGGTGGGGGGTACCTGCAAGAGACTCCGATGCTTAAGTTAGCATGGTATTAAACATGTTTTTAGTAGAATCAGAGTATGAGTTATACCTGGGTGCTCCAGTGTATTTATAGTGGTTGTAGAGTGACCTTTCTAGATAAGATAAGTTAGTTATCTTATCTTATCTTTATCTTTGAGTTAAGGCCAGCTTATCTTCAAGGGAACCATCCTTATCTCTATAGGCTTGGACGGCCTATGGATTTGGGTCGTATTCCTTGGGTTAGGCCCCTTTTTTGGGCTTTCCCGTCGATTTGGCCGAGCTCTTTTAGGAAGAGGTCGGATAGTCTGACCTGAAGAGGTCGGTCGCTTTGTCGCCAATCATCCCAGGTCGGGTAGCTCGACCCAGGGTATGAACAGTGCCCCTGCTTGAGCTCGGTCTTCTTTTTTGAGGTCGAGTTCTTGACTTCGGTCCTTCTCTAGTGAAGCCGAACTCAAGCATTTAGTCGATTCCTTCCTTTGTAGAACCTTTTTGAATGTGGAACGTTTTTCTTCTAAAAGCGCGCGCTCGTGTATTAGCGGTTTGTTCTTGGGAATGTGCGAGGGTTTAATACCTTCATTAATTGGTATTAATTGCCCTATTTCCTTTGGCTTTATTTTGAATTTCTGCATTCAGAAAACGGTTTTTCTCCTTCATCTTTCTTTTGTAACTTCTCCCTTCGTTCTCTCACCTTCTGCTTTTCGCCTACATTTTGCCTTTGCAGCGTCATTCAGCAATCCGGCGATTTCGTCTTTCCATCTTCAACCCTTCTGAGGCTCTGCCTTTTTCCAGGTTGGTTCCATTTGCAATTTCTTCTCGTCTTTGTTGCTTTGTCTTTAGTTTTGTGGTGAAGTTTTAATTTTGCTTAGAGAAAGTTTGGGTCTTTCTTTTTTTGTCGCGCCTGCTTGCTGTTGTAATGTGTGTTCTGAGAGTTTCTTCGTCCTTTGCATGAACCTTTTCGCCTTTCCTGTTGTTTGATCCTTCTAGGGCTTTTCATGTTCTACTGTCGCTTCTGTCCGATATCCAGAAAAACTGCATCTTTACTCACTTAATTGAAGATTGCTCCTTGGTTTCTTGCCCTGTTGATAGCTTTCCCTGTTTGCTGCGATATTTGTTTTGGTTTTTGTTTGATTCTGAGAAAAGGTTGCGCCTTTGACGATTTTCGCCGGGCATGTTTGATGTTTGGCGATGCTTTTTGCTGATATACTGTAAAAAGATAGTGACTTTTTATATTCTGACTTTCTTTTCCGAAATGTCTGTTATTTGAAATCTTTTCTTGTTTGAGAGATGCCGGGATGTAAGCTGTGGATTTTTCCTAAAACCTTGCTTTGTTACCGCCTCCAAAGGATGCCCCAGGACTTTGGTTTGAGTCTTGGGGTTTTCCTTTTCTGTTTGTTCTTCTGTATATTAGTCGAGTTATTTTGCCCCTCGTCCGAGATGTTTTTTAGTAATCCCATCTTCTTTTCTTATTGTAGGACTAGTTGGCCTCATGTCTTCTCGCAATAACATTGTAGAGATGTCTTCTAAAGTTTCCGAGGGGATGTCTAGTTGGCTGGATTCCCTTGTCTTGATGTGTGTCTCTGTGGTGGACGCTGATTTTTGTGTAGAGCTGAGGAAACGTCATAGGATTTGTGGTAGCAGTGCCCGGGAGAGGGATTATGAGCTTGTAGTGCCCGACTCTGACGAGAGGGTTTGTTTTCCTACTTCGGTCAAGGGGGAGCGTCCCTTTTACTACGCCTATGAATATTTCTTCAGCCAGTTGGACATTACCTTTCCTTTTACTGCTTTCGAGACCGATTCATTGTGGTCTTGTAATATTGCCCCATCCCAGCTTCATCCGAATTCCTGGGGTTTTATCAAGATTTTTCAGCTACTTTGCCAAGAGTTAGGCATAACACCTTCTCATACTCTTTTCCTCTATCTTTTTGTTTCTGCCAAGCCCGGAAGGTCTTCCAAAAAGAAAGCTTCCTGGGTTTCTTTCAGGTCGGCCCAGGGGCATAAAATTTTTTCCATGTATGATGAGTCTTTTAAAGATTTTAAGAACTATTTCTTCTGAGTCCGTGCTGTTGAGGGGCCCGCCCCTTTTTTCTTGATGAAAATGATGAGCCTGCCTTTCCTCTAGAATGGCAAAAGAATGTGAGAGTGTCTCGCTATACATGGGAGATGCTTGACGAGGTTGAACGAGCTTTTGTAGTTGTTCTTGAAGATTTATGGGGGAAACCACCCCATCTTGATACAAAAAAGTTTGAGTGACCCGTCTTTGGTTCGAACTGCTTTGGGTACTGTCCGACTTGTTTCTATACTTGTTTCTTAGTTTTGCTTCTTCTGGATTGTAACTCATCACTATGGTTGATTCTGTATTTTCAGAGATGTCGAAAAATAATGATTCCATGAAGGCCTACAAAAAGGCAAAGAAGGCTGCTGCTGCTCAAAATATCTCGGCCAAGGTGGCGGGAGAGGGATCTTCTCAAGTTCCAATGAAGCCGCCCGTGCCGAGTTCTCCTGGGCCGAAGAAGGTGATCCCCACTCCTTGAGTTCGTTTGGCTGACCCTCCACAGACTTCTGTTGCTACTTCTGGTGCTCCTCCCAACAAAAAACAGAAAACAAAAAAACAATTGAGCCTTTCAGCCTTGATGCTCCTGACTTTGATGCGGTGGAGTTTGTTGACCAGCAGATCGGTCCTTATGGTGTCGTCCCTACTGACGACGCCTCTCTCCTTCGCCATTTGGACTTCATAACTTGGAGTAGCATCAAGATGGCCTATATGGGGGCTGCCCTGTATCGGACTGCTCAAAATCTTCCTCTTCATGCCACCAAAGCCTTCATGGAGAAGGCCAAACAAGAGTTTGATCAGATGAAGGGCTTGAAGGAGGAACTTGAGGTGAAAGTAGCCAAACTGGAGAAGGATATGGAGAACGAGAAGGCTAGCTCTCTTGCCCTGGCGGCCTATGTGAGGTTGGACGAGGACACTGCTTTCAGGCATAAGGACAGTTATGTCACATCTTATCAGGAGGTAATACGTCTGAGGGAGGATTTGGAGTCTGCCCGAGTTGACTACTCCAAGCTCCAAGGTCATCTTGTCAGCAGCGTAAATGCTGCTTATGATAATTTAAAGGAGCAGGTTCAAGTTCTTGCTCCTGAGGTTGACCTTACTCTCTTCAGCTTGGACAACGTTGTAAGGGATGGTAAGATTATCCCAGACGACCAGGATGATGATGACGTCGGGTCTCCCCCTGTGCCTGCTGCTAAAGTGTCGACTTCTATAGCTCCTCCTGCTGGGATCGTTCGTCCGGAGTTAGATCCCGATTGCCAAATTCTGAATAGGGACGATGGTACAGTGGATGCAGTGCCTCTCCAGGCTCGTCCTCCTTCACCTCAGACTGATACTGCCGAGAAGTCTTCTAATCTTAGCTGAATTTTCTTGGATATTATGCTGACTATTGGTACTCCTTTTGGTTGCTTGTTTAGCAACTTTTGATTTTGAAAAAACAACAAGTAGCTTTCAAGCTTTTTGGGGCTGACCCTGAAGCTTGTTATAATATTGTATTTTATATTATGCTTGTTTGCACTTGTCTTGACACCTTTCTGGGTTTTGAGAGTGTTAGAGCCTTACTGCTCGGCCTCTTTGGATTGCTTTTGTACTTATTACTTGTAGCTTGGATCCTTTGAGGTTGTGGATATGTGGGTCCAACTTGTATTTCGGTTTTCTCGCTTTTACTTGTATTTATTTCTAGCACTCCGTAACTGATTTCTTCATGTTGGTCCGCTTTCCAGTTATTTTTGTAATCCTCTTTCTTGGACCCTTGTCAGGTCTCTTTCAGAGACTACTTTTATAACTTATTTGTGGGAGACCGACTTCTTTGCGTCGTTCTTTTCCGAGTTATTTTGTAGTCCTCTTTCTTGGACCTTTGTCAAGTCTCTTTCAGGGATTACTTTTATAACTTGTTTGTAGGAGGACAACTTCTTTACGTCGTCCTCTTCTAAGTTATTTTTTGTAATCCTATTTCTTGGACCTTTGTCAGGTCTCTTTCAGGGATTACTTTTATAACTTGTTTGTAGGAGGTCAACTTCTTTACGTCGTCCTCTTCAAAGTTATTTTTTGTAATCCTCTTTCTTGGACCTTTGTCAGGTCTCTTTCAGGGATTACTTTTATAACTTGTTTGTAGGAGGTCGACTTCTTTACGTCGTCCTCTTCTAAGTTATTTTTTGTAATCCTCTTTCTTGGACCTTTGTCAGGTCTCTTTCAGGGATTACTTTTATAACTTGCTTGTAGGAGGTCGACTTCTTTACGTCGTCCTCTTCTAAGTTATTTTTTGTAATCCTCTTTCTTGGACCTTTGTCAGGTCTCTTTCAGGGATTACTTTTATAACTTGTTTTTTGTAGGAGACCGACTTCGTCACGTCGGTCTCTTCTAAGTTATAGCAATTCCTCTTTTATAGGGTTGGCCAGACCTCTTTCCAGGGATTTACTGATAACTTGGGTTGACTTGGTCCGACATCTCAACGTCGGCCAGTCTTTATGTTATTATTTAGCAATCCATAAGACCTCGTCAGGTTTTTTTTTCGGATCACTTTCGATAACTTCTTGCATTATTCTGTGTTCATCTTTGCCGATTTGTAGAAGGTGGTTTCTATCTTTCTTTAGTCGACCTTTAGATGAATCTCGTTTTCATCTTTATTGGTCTTTTATCGTAATTGTGCAGTGAATCTGTTTTTCACTTTTTGCCGATCTGTTGCTTTATAATCGGACGATGAATGCTTCAGATTAATGCGTCTTGAGAATTTGTAGAATATCTAAAATATATTTTATTCAAAAGAAAGTGCAAATATATACATGTTGGAGTTTTTCATCCTTTTAAGTCGGATAATTTCTGGATCTCAACTTGGTGCCTCATTAAAAAACTTTTTCAGGAAAAAGAGTGCATCCTATGATGAGATCTTTTACCTTCTCTAGCTATAGTACCTTCTTAGGTTGCAGGCATGCCACGATCTGGGAAGCTCTCGTCCATCGAGTTCGGACAGTCTGTAGTAGCCCTTTCCAAGTACTTCTATGACTCGGTAGGATCCTTTCCAGTTTGCTGCCAACTTTTCTTCTCTGGGTCGAGTTGTTCCAATATCATTTCGGATTAGGATGAGATCATTCTCCACGAAACCTCTTGGCACTACCTTTTGATTATATCTTGAAGCCATTCGGCGCTTTAGCGCTTCTTCCCTGATCCGAGCTCTTTCTTGAATTTTCGGAAGTAGGTCGAGCTCTTCTCTTTGAAGTTGAGAGTTGGCTTCTTCATTGTAGTGGCCTACTCTAGGCTTCCCTTCCTCGACCTCTACTGGGATCATTGCCTCCACTCCGTACGCTAATCGAAACGGTAATTCATTTGTGGTGGAATGTGGCGTAGTTCGATATGCCCATAGGACCTGTGGAAGTTCTTCAGCCCAAGCTCCCTTCGCATCTTGCAGTCTCTGTTTTAACCCAGCCAATATGACTTTGTTGGCAGCTTCAGCTTGCCCATTGGCTTGGGGATGTTCAACGGAAGTGAACTGGTGCTTTATGTTCAAGTCGGCTACTAACTTTCTGAAGCCCGCGTCTGTGAATTGGGTGCCATTGTCTGTAGTGATGGAGTATGGAACCCCAAACCTTGTGACAATATTCCTATATAGGAATTTTCGGCTCCTTTGAGCAGTGGCGTTGGCTAGGGGCTCTGCCTCGATCCACTTTGTGAAATAGTCTACCCCGACTATGAGGAATTTAACTTGTCCCGATCCCTGGGGAAAGGGTCCGAGAAGATCGAGTCCCCATTTTGCAAATGGCCAAGGCGATGTTACGCTGATGAGCTCTTCTGGCGGGGCGATGTGAAAGTTGGCATGTTTCTGGCATGGTGGGCATGTCCTTACAAACTCTGTAGCTTCCTTTTGTAGAGTTGGCCAATAAAATCCCGCCCGGAGTACTTTTTTGGTGAGAGCTTGTGCTCCGAGATGATTACCACAAATGCCACTGTGTACTTCCTCTAAAACTTCCCTTGTGTTAGAGGTCAGCACACATTTTAGTAGTGGTATTGAAATCCCTCTTTTATATGGGGTGTTGTTTATGATGGTGTAGTACGGAGCCTCCCGTTTTAACCTCTTTGCCTCCTTCTCATTTGTGGGGAGTGTTTCTGTTTTGAGGTAATTAATTATAGGGTCATCCATCCTTGATCCTGACTTGTTATGGCTAGGACTTTTTCCTCTTCCGAGATTGATGGATTCTGCAGCATTTCCTGGATGAGGCTTCTATTGTTGCCCCCTGGTTTGGTGCTGGCTAGTTTTGAGAGTGCATCAGCTCGGGCATTTTGTTCGCGGGGTATGTGGCAGATCTTATATTCGCCGAGTTGTCCGAGCTGTTCCTTGGTTTTATCCAAATACTTTTTCATGGTGGGATCTTTGGCTTGGTAGCTCCCTGTTATTTGTGAGGTGACTGCTTGTGAATCACTGAAGATGTTGAGTTTTTGAGCTCCAACCTCCTTAGCCAACTTCAAACCAGCTAGTAACGCTTCGTATTCCGCCTGGTTGTTTGAGGCCAGAAACCCAAATTTGAGGGAAAGCTCAACTTGGGTTCCTTGGTTGCTTTCTATTAACACACCTGCGCTGCTTCGAATCTTATTTGAAGACCCGTCCACGTAGAGATTCCATTCTGTGGCGGTTTCCAGGGTATCTGTGAATTCTGCAATGAAGTCGGCCAAGTATTGTGATTTGATGTCTGTCCGAGCTTCATGTTGGAGGTCAAACTCGGATAACTCGATTGCCCATTGTAAAATTCTGCCTGCTATCTATTTTCTGCAGTATCCCTTTTATTGGCTAGTCGGTCCGAACCTTAATGGTGTGAGCCTGAAAGTACGGGCGAAGTCGTCGAGATGTCAGTATGGGAGTGTAGGCGAACTTTTCTATCTTTTGGTAGTTCAGCTCGGATCCCTGCAGTGCTTTACTAATGAAGTATACAGGTTGTTGCTCTTTGTCATCCTCTCGAACCAGCGCTGAGGCTACTGCCTGACTTCCTACCGCAAGGTATAATACGAGTGGTTCTTCCTCTTGTGGTCGAGTTAGGATAGGTGGTCGTCCCAGGAAATTTTTGAAATCCTGGAAGGCTTGCTCGCATTCCATTGTCCATTCGAACTTCTTCCCTTTCCTTAAAGTGGCATAGAAGGGGAGAGATCTTATCGCTGATCCAGCTAAGAATCTGGATAAGGCTGCTAATCTCCCGTTGAGTTGTTGTACCTCTCTGACACAAGTTGGGCTCTTCATATCGAGTATGGCCCGACATTTGTCCGGATTTGCTTCAATTCCTCTTTGTGTGAGCATGAAACCTAAGAATTTGCCCGCTTCTACTACAAAGGTGCATTTTGCGGGATTGAGTCGCATGTCATACTTCCTTATAGTGTCGAATACTTGAGCCAGGTTAGACAGTAATGTCTCTTTGCTTTGTGTCTTTATTAACATGTCGTCCACGTAGACTTCCATGATTTTTCCGATATGATCTGAAAAGACTTTATTTATTAGTCTTTGATATGTAGCTCCCGCATTCTTGAGACCGAAAGGCATTACAATGTAGCAGTAATTTGCTTTTGGTGTCAAAAACGAGGTCTTTTCTTGATCTGGTGGATACATGGGGATTTGGTTGTATCCTGAATATGCATCCATAAACGAGAGGTATCTATATCCGGATGAAGCATCTACCAGAGCGTCGATACTTAGGAGTGGGTAAGGATCTTTTGGGCAGGCTTTGTTGAGATCTGTGTAGTCGGTGCACATTCGCCATTTCCCATTTGATTTTTTCACCAAGACGACGTTAGCTAGCCATAGTGGGTACTTGACTTCTCTTTTGAATCCTGCCTCTAGTAGTGCTTGTATTTGTTCTTCCACAGCTTGGGATCGTTCTGGCCCAAGTTTTCTTCGTCTCTGCTGTACCGGCCGGGATCCTGGATAGACCGCCAACTTGTGACACATTAGCTTGGGGTCTATGCCTGGCATGTCTGCAGCTTTCCATGCGAAGAGATCGACATTATCTCGTAAAAACTGTACTAGTAATTCTTTTACATCTCCCGTCAGGATCGTGCCAATATTAGTTGTTTTGTCCGAGGTGTCTCCGATCTGAACTTTCTCTACTTCACCCTCGGGCTGCGGACGGAGTTCTTCATGTTTTTGAATTCCACCAAGCTCAATTGTATGGAACTCTTCTCCT
Source organism: Arachis hypogaea (assembly GCF_003086295.3). Taxonomy (NCBI): domain Eukaryota; kingdom Viridiplantae; phylum Streptophyta; class Magnoliopsida; order Fabales; family Fabaceae; genus Arachis; species Arachis hypogaea. Next base: position 44,816,882 of record NC_092051.1, read on the forward strand.
CTGTCTCTGAGGTTTAGACTTACGTTATAACAGCGGCATGCCGTCTTTTGATCTGCTTTTATTGTAGCTATCCCTTCTGTAGATGGGAATTTCATGCATAGATGTGGAGTTGAGACTATTACGCCGAGTTAATTTAGTGTTGTCCGACCTATTAGGGCGTTATAGGCTGAACTCACGTCGACCACGATGTAGTCTATCTTGAATGTTCTGGATTAGTTCCCTTTTCCGAAGGTTGTATGTAGTGACACGTATCCCAGTGGTTGTACTGGGGTATCTCCCAGTCCGAACAGGCTGTTTGGGTATGCTCTGAGCTCCTTTTCTTCTAAGCCGAGCTTGTCGAAGGCAGTTTTGAATAAGATGTCGGCGGAGCTCCCTTGGTCTATTAATGTGCGGTGGAGATTGGCGTTTGCCAGTATGATGGTGATGACCATGGTGTTGTCGTGTCCTGAGATGATACCGGATGCATATTCTTTAGTGAATGTGATTGCAGGGATGTCGGGAGCTTCCTCCTTTCCTTCGACATGATATACTTCTTTGAGATATCTTTTGCGGGATGATTTGGAGATTCCTCCTCCTGCAAATCCTCCGTGTATCATATGGACATATCTTTCTGGCGTATGAGGTGATCGCTCGATTCGTCCGACATCTTCATCCCTTCTTCTCTTTCTTTGATCATCCTCTCGGGTGGCCAGAAACTGATCTAGTTTTCCTTCTCTTACTAATTTTTCTATGATGTTTTTTAAGTCGAAGCATTCGTTGGTGGAATGCCCTCGGACTCGGTGATATTCACAGTATTCATTCCGATTTTCTCCTCCTCTTTTGCCTTTGAGTGGTCGAGCTGGGGTTATCTTTTCTGTATGGCAGACTTCTTTGTAGACATCTACCAGGGATACCCTAAGAGGGGTGTAATTATGATATTTTTTAATTTTCTCCCCTTGTCGATCTTCCTTCTGTTTGGATTCTTTATCTTTGTCTCGGTAGGAAAATTCGAATTTTGAGGTTTCTCCCAACCGAGAGTTTTCTTCCATGTTGATATATTTTTCCGCTCACTCCTGCACCTCATCCAGAGATGTGGGATATTTCTTCGGTATAGATTGGCTGAAAGGTCCCTCTCGTAGGCCATTGATGAGGCCCATGATGGCGGCCTCTGTTGGCAAGCTTTGTATGTCTAGGCATGTTTTGTTGAATCTCTCCATGTAGTTGCGAAGACTTTCCCGATCTTCTTGCCTGATTCCTAGTAGACTGGGGGCATGCTTGGCCTTGTCTTTTTGGATGGAGAATCTGGCCAGGAATTTTTTGGCTAGGTCGTCAAAGCTTGAGATGGACTTAGGAGGTAAGTTGTCGAACCATCTAATTGCTATCTTCGTAAGGGTCGTTGGAAAAGCTTTGCAGCAAACAGTGTCCGAGGCATCGGTGAAGTACATTCTGCTTCTGAAGTTGCTGAGGTGATGGTTGGAATCTGTAGTGCCATCATACAGAGTCATATCCGGGAGTTTGAAGTCCTTAGAAATTTTAGTTTTCATGATGTCCCTAGTGAATGGATCTTGATCTTTGCGTGAATTGTCCGCAGGGGTGGTCCGGGTAGCCTTTGCTTTGAGATCGGCTTCGAGTTGTAGGATTTTATCTTCTAGCTCTCGACGTCGCCTTACCTCTCTTTGTAGATCCTTGCCAACTTCTCGTTGATTCTTGATTTATTTTTCAAGTTGCTTTAGGCGATCTTGAAGTGCTTCTATTACTCCCGGATGTGATGAGTTTTTGTCTCTGTTAGATTCTGGAGTATCTTTTAGTGTAGCGTCCGCGTTTTTGTGTGGCGTTCTGTCCTCTAGATCTGAATCATGGTCGTTGTCATGGTCGTCCGCCATGATGATGGGATGACTTCCAGGTCCCCGGCAACGGCGCCAATGTTCCGAGGATTACCTGAAACTGGAGGTCGATCTCGGTCGAGATCTTCAGTACGGGTCGGTGCCGACGTGTACGACTGGTGAGTGGCAACTGGAACGGTTGATCCAACTCGTTGATCTAGCTGCACTGCTGATTCTTCATCACCGGAGGGTAGGGGGTACCTGCAAGAGACTCCGATGCTTAAGTTAGCATGGGTATTAAACAGGTTTTTAGTAGAATCAGAGTATGAGTTATACCTGGGTGCTCCAGTGTATTTATAGTGGTTGTAGAGTGACCTTTCTAGATAAGATAAGTTAGTTATCTTATCTTATCTTTATCTTTGAGTTGAGGTCAGCTTATCTTCAAGGGAACCGCCCTTATCTCTATAGGCTTGGACGGCCTGTGGATTTGGGTCGTATTCCTTGGGTTGGGCCCTTTTTTGGGCTTTCCCATCGATTTAGCCGAGATCTTTTAGGAAGAGGTTGAATAGTCTGACCTGAAGAGGTCGGTCGCTTTGTCACCAAACATCCCAGGTCAGGTAGCTCGACCCCGAATGGCTTCAAGATATAATCAAAAGGTAGTGCCAAGAGGTTTCGCGGAGAATGATCTCATCCTAATCCGAAATAATATTGGAACAACTCGACCCAGAGAAGGAAAGTTGGTAGTAAACTGGAAAGGACCCTACCGAGTCATAGAAGTACTTGGAAAGGGCTACTACAGACTGTCCGAACTTGATGGACGAGAGCTTCCGAGATCGTGGCACGCCTGCAACCTAAGAAGGTACTATAGCTAGAGAAGGTAAAAGATCTCATCATATGATGCACTCTTTTTCCTGAAAAGAATTTTTAATGAGGCACCAAGTTGAGATCCAGAAATTATCCGACTTAAAAGCATGAAAAACTCCAACATGTATATACTTGCACTTTCTTTTGAATAAAATATATTTTAGATATTCTACAAATTCTCAAGATACATTAATCTGAAGTATTCATCATCCGATTATAAAGCAATAGATCGGTAGAAAGTGAAAAATAGATTCACTGCACGATCACGATAAAAGACCAATAAAGATGAAAACGCGATTCATCTAAAGGTCGAGCAAAGAAAGATTGAAACCACCTTCTACAAATCGGCAAAGATGAACACAGAATAATGCAAGAAGTTATCGAAAGTGATCCAAAAAAAGAAACTAACGAGGTTTTATGGATTGCTAAATAATAACTTAAAAACTGGCCGACGTTGAGAAGTCGGACCAAGTCAACCCAAGTTATCAGCAAATCCCTGGAAAGAGGTCTGGCCAACCCTATAAAAGAGGAATTGCTATAACTTAGAAGAGGCCGACGTGACGAAGTTGGTCTCCTACAAAAAACTAGTTATAAAAGTAATCCCTGAAAGAGACCTGACAAAGGTCCAAGAAAGAGGATTACAAAAAATAACTTAGAAGAGGACGACGTAAAGAAGTCGACCTCCTATAAACAAGTTATAAAAGTAATCCCTGAAAGAGACCTGACAAAGGTCCAAGAAAGAGGATTACAAAAAATAACTTAGAAGAGGACGACGTAAAGAAGTCGACCTCCTACAAACAAGTTATAAAAGTAATCCCTGAAAGAGACCTGACAAAGGTCCAAGAAAGAGGATTACAAAAAATAACTTAGAAGAGGACGACGTAAAGAAGTTGACCTCCTACAAACAAGTTGTAAAAGTAATCCCTGAAAGAGACCTGACAAAGGTCCAAGAAAGAGGATTACAAAAAATAATTTAGAGGAGGACGACGTAAAGAAGTCGATCTCCCACAAATAAGTTATAAAAGTAGGCCCTGAAAGAGACCTGACAAGGGTCCAAGAACGAGGATTACAAAAATAACTGGAAAGCAGACCAACGTGAAGAAATCGGTTACAGAGTGCTAGAAATAAATACAAGTAAAAGCGAGAAAACCGAAATACAAGTTGGACCCACATATCCACAACCTCAAAGGATCCAAGCTACAAGCAATATTTACAAAAAGAAAGCTTCTTGGGTTTCTTTCAGGTCAGCCCGGGGGCATAAAGTTTTTGCGATGTATGATGAGTCTTTTAAAGATTTTAAGAACTATTTCTTCCGAGTCCGTGCTGTTGAGGGGGCTTGATAAACCACTATTTTATAGTTTATATTATGTTTAATTGTGTGGTTTTGTCATGATCCTTCCCCAATTATTCATCAATTTAGCATGCATTTAGATTTCCTTCCTAAATTCAGTACATGTTTGAAAATTGCTTCCTAGAGACTTTAATTATTTAATTTTAATTCTCCTTTATTCCATTTGATGCCGTGATCTGTGTGTCAAGTGTTTCAGGCTTTATGGGGCATGAATGAGATGGAGATTGGAGAGGAAGCTAGCAAAAAAATGGAAGGAACACAAGAATTTGAGGAGATAACCAGCGAGAAGTGACGCGGTCGCATGGCTCACGCGACCGCGCGAAGGAGCGCAAATCGCAGTGACGCGGCCGCATGGCTTGCGCCGCCGTGCGGATTGCAAAGCGCAAGCGACGCGGTAGCGTGGACGACGCAAACGCGTGGAGAGGAAAAAGCGCAAGCGACGCGTCCGCATGGACGACGCGATCGCGTGACATGTGCGATCTGCATAATCTGCAGAATTCACTGGGGGTGATTTTTGGACCTTATTTCGGCCCAGTGTTCGGCCCGGAACAGCAGACTAGAGTCAGAGAATATGCAGAAACAACACACACATTCATTCAGTAGTTTTAGATCTAGAGTTTCACTCTCTTAGGTTTTTTCTCTCTAGTTTTTTAGAATTTTAATTTTCAATTGGTCTTAGCATTGGAACATTGAGAAGAGTTATTTCCTCATCAAGACTTCATCATTCTAGTTTGTTCTCTTAACTTGGTTTTATTCTTCCATGTTCTTTGTTATGTTCAATTTTATTATTCAGATACTTTTATGATTATTTAATGCAAGGATTATTTCTTTTTAATTCAATTTCAATTCCAATAATCATGTCTTCTTTTAATTCCCTTTTATGTGTTATGGATTTATTATTCACAATGCGTGAGTAGTTTCATTACTTGATGGGAAATTGATTGAAAAGGAACTCTTGAGTTGGAAGGATTGAAAGAAAATTTGTAATTGGGTTAATTGTTGAATTGCTATCCTGTCACCAACGTCAATCCCTTTGAGCTAAGTGGGTTGTAACTCGTGAACGGATCTAGTAATCTAACTTGTTTGACTTTCCCTTACCTAGTAAAGGATAACTGAACAGAGTAACCATTAATTATAAATCCATCTAAAAATCATTCCATCAATGATAGAGATTCTAACTAATCAATTCCCAGTCAAGGCTTTTATTCATATCATTTAATTTACCTCAGTTTACATTCCAATTTACTTACCTCAATTTCTTCGAACCTCTGATTAATAAGATAGCACCCTTCTCTGCAACTCGTTGGGAGACGACCTGGGATTTAAAACTCCCAGTAATTTTGATTTAAACTCTTTGTGACACATTTCTAAATTGATAGGCAGATTTTCGGTGAATTAAGAACTATACTTGCAACGTATCAATTTTAATAATTTTTTAATTCATCAGCTTCTGCTTCCTATCAATTTTTGGCACCGTTGCCGGGGAGTTGTAATAGAGTGCTTATTTTATTAATTAGAATTTATTTATTTGAATTTTTTTTAATTTTGCTACTATGAGCTGCATGTTTCTTCCGTCAAATGACACGTTCACTTCCTGATCCACGCTTGCTAATATTCGATCCTGAAATTAAAAAAACAATTTCACGAATAAGGCGAGAACAACGTAGGTTAGCCCGCTCTGAGGGCGGATCTGAAAGTGAATCTGAGGAAGAAACCAGCCCCCATTCTACTGATTCAGTTGTTTTACGTGCAGAAAACATGGCAGCTAGAAGAGTTACCATTCAGGAGGAAGGAGCTCCTGATTTTACAATGCAACCGTTTCAAGCGCATCATCCAGCGGTAGCTACAGATTTTGAAATAAAGACCGCACTGTTAAATTTGATGCCCAAGTTTCATGGCCTACCTGCTCAAGAGCCTATCAAGCACTTGAGAGATTTCCAGGCAGCCTGTTCTACTGTCAGGCGTGACGGCACTGATGAAACTTCAATTCTGCTGAAAGCTTTTCCATTTTCTCTTGAGGGAGAAGCAAGAGAGTGGTACTACACTCAACCTATAGCAAATGTATCCAACTGGGATACACTCAGAAAGGAGTTTCTGGAGAAATTCTTTCCATCTGAAGTTACTGATAAACTAAGGAAGGATATCTCTACGATTGTTCAGGATGACAATGAGACTCTCTTCGAATAATGGGAGCGCTTCAATAATCTTCTGGAAGTATGCCCCCACCACATGATTGACAAGATCGTGCTACTCAGCTATATCACACAAGGTATGAGGCCCCAAGATAAGACCACATTGGAAAGTGCCAGCAATGGGTCTATGAAGAAGTACAAGACCACTGATGAAGCTTGGCAATTGATCAGTGATTTAGCTGAATCTACTCGGAACCACAGACAGAAGCAAGGCCATTCAAAAGCCGTTGCAGAAGTATCTTTTGGCAGAGAGACTGCTGCTCTAACTCAAAGCATCTGTGAGATGACCAACCTGCTGAAGCAAATGCAGTTGAATCAACAAGCTCAGCAAACTCAACCGCAGCAAAACCAATAACTAGTCCCACAAAGAATTTGCGGAATTTGTGCTGATTACAGCCATTACACTGATGAATGCCCGCAGCTCCAACAAGAAGACAACATGGTGGCATCCACTCACAACTTCTATGACTGCCCCAACCAAGGGTACAATCAAAGTGGAAATAATAACCATGGATGGCAGGACAATTCAAACCAGAATTGGAGGGACAACAATAACAGGGGAGGTAGAGATAATCAGGGAAATTAGAGGTGGAATAATAACAACAACAGGCAGCAAAATCAACCTTACCGAGTACCTCACCTGAGGCAAAACCAAGGACCACCGAACAATCAGCAGCAAACCTCTCAATTTACTCATTCTTCTGTATCTTCTAATGAAGATTTTTTACAAGCTTTTGAGAAAAGACAACTGGCCATGGAAAGTACCATCGTGAACAGTATTAATGCCAGTCTGAATGGTCTCACCTCTACTCTGCAAGCTTTTATGACACAGCTTGGTTCAGCACAAAATTCCAGTAACCAACCTTCAAGCATCACTGGAATCCCCTCTCAACCATTACCCAATCCAAAGGGAGGCATTAATGCCGTCACCCTGAGGTCTGGAACTACACTACCGGAGAGGAATCAGGAGGAACCAAGCTCACCAGAATACGCCTCAGCTGAAGAGGTGGTGGGAATCGAAGATGTTGAAGAGGAAGAGGATATACAGCACATAGCTGAAGAAGAGATAGCTCAACCACAAGAAGAAGCACCAAAAGGCGCATGCATTCCCCGTTCTATTTCCACAGCTTGCAAGGAAGCCCAGGAAGCAGCTGGAACCTGATCCTAAAATGGTAGAGATATTCAAGAAGGTCGAGGTAACTGTCCCGCTTTTTGATGTTATTCAGCAGGTACCTAAATATGCAAAGTTTCTAAAAGACTTATGTATCCATAAAGACAAGATTAATGAATTAGAAACTATTCCTTTAGGTAGTTCTATATCTGCTTTAATGGGAGGATTACCTGAAAAATGTAGTGATCCAGGTCCTTGCATAGTTAGTTGTACTATTGGTGGTGTAGTAATTTATGATTGCATGTGTGATTTAGGAGCATGTGTCAGTATAATGCCTTTGTCCATATATGATGTTTTGAGGCTCCCTCCCTTAAAAAGGTCGGCAGCTCGTTTTGTATTAGCAGATAAAAGCATTATTACAGTAGCTGGAGTTGCTGAAGATGTTTTGGTGAACATTAAAGGGCTCGTATTTCCCACTGATTTTTATATCTTGGAGATACCCCATAATGATTCAGATAAGCCATCATCGATCCTACTTGGAAGACCATTCCTGAAGACATCAAAATTCAAATTGGATGCTTTTTCAGGAACATACTCCTTTGAAATAGCTGGCCGCATAGTGATCTTCAATCTGAATGGAGTCATTAACAACCCCCCAGAAGATCGTTCTATCTTTCAGCGTGATGTCATAGATGAAAGTGTGGCTGAAGTTCAAAAAGAAGAGTTTGAAGAGAGGCACACTGGACAAGGTCCAAGTGTGGGGACCCTCTTAACTGACAGTGAGGGCACTTCGCCATTTTCATAAGCCCCAGATAATCTAGAGCCTGCCCATGACCAAAAGTTAGAATTGAAACCTCTCCCTCCACACCTCAAATATGCTTATCTCGAGGATGAGCAGAAGCTTCCAGTTATTATTGCAAGAGAACTGACTCCTCAACAAGAAGAGCAGCTACTTGATGTGCTGAGGAAGCATAAGAAGGCAATTTGGTAGAGCTTGGCAGACATAGTGGGAATCAACCCTCAAGTATGTGAGCACAGAATATTTTTAGAAGAGGGAGCAAGACTTGTTCGTCAACCCCAGAGAAGATTGAATCCCACCATCTTGGAAGTTGTCAAGAAGGAGGTGACCAGACTATTGGAGGCCGGTATCATATATCCCATTTTAGACAGTGAATGGGTAAGCCCAGTACAAGTGGTGCCCAAGAAGTCTGGAGTCACTACAGTGAAGAATGAGCATGGAGAGCTCATAGCAACTAGAGTTCAGAATGCTTGGAGAGTCTGCATTGATTACAGGCGTCTCAACCAAGCTACCCGTAAGGATCACTACCCACTTCTATTCATTGATCAAATGCTGGATCACCTGTCAGGTAAATTACATTATTGCTTTCTAGATGGTTACACAGGTTATTTCCAGATTCATATAGCTCCTGAGGATCAGGAAAAGACTACTTTTACATGTCCTTTTGGGACTTACACTTATAAGAGAATGCCCTTTGGCTTGTGTAATGCACCAGCTACTTTCCAAAGGTGCATGATGAGTCTTTTCTTTGATCTTACTGAGGACTGTATGGAAGTTTTTATGGACGATTTTAGCGTTTATGGTGATTCTTTTACCCTTTGCTTAGATGGATTATCTAGAGTATTAGATAGATGTATTAATACAAACCTTGTACTGAATTTCGAAAAATGCCACTTTATGGTAAAACAAGGGATTGTATTAGGACATGTGGTATCTAATAATGGTATTTTTGTGGACCCAGCAAAGGTGAATGTTATTTTTAGTTTACCTTACCCCTCGTCTGTGAGGGAAGTCCGTTCGTTCCTTGGCCATGCAGGTTTCTACAGGAGATTTATTAAGGAATTTTGTAAGGTGGCACTTCCCTTATCCAGATTACTGCAGAAGGACATTGAGTTCGAGTTCAGTGAGGATTGTAAACAAGCATTTGATAAGCTGAAGACTGCTCTAACTCAAGCTCCAATTGTGCGAGGACCCGACTGGAGCCAGCCGTTTGAAATCATGTGCGATGCTTCCAACCATGCAGTAGGAGCAGCGCTGGCTCAGCGTGAAGGTAAGGATCCTTTTGTTATTGCCTATTCGTCTAAGACTTTAGACACTGCCTAGTCCAACTATACTACTACTGAGAAAGAACTTCTTGCTATTGTTTTTGCTCTGGATAAATTCCGGGCCTATTTACTTGGTACCAAAGTAGTAGTGTATTCGGACCACGCAGCTCTAAAGTATCTATTAGCCAAAAAGGAGTCCAAACCAAGACTTATACGTTGGATACTGCTGCTACAAGAATTTAATTTAGAAATAAAGGATAGGAGTGGTAATCAGAATTTAGTAGCAGACCACTTGAGTCGCCTTGAACATATTAAGGATGATTCTACTCCTATAGATGATAATTTTCCTTTTGATAACCTACAAGCAGTATCTGAGGTAGCCCCTTGGTATGCACCTGTTGCTAATTATTTAGTTAGCCGCACATTTCCTCCACATTTTTCTAAACATCAAAGAGACAAGCTGAAAAGTGAGTCTAAATATTATATATGGGATGACCCATATTTATGGAGATGTGGCGCTGACCAGATAATTAGACGTTGTGTGCCTCAATCAGAATTCTAGTCCATTTTAGAGGCCTGTCACTCATCTGAGAGTGGAGGACATTTTGGCCCTCAACGAACAGCTAGAAAGATCTTAGACTGTGGATTCTGGTGGCCTACTCTTTTTAGAGACGCTGCTGAGTTTTGCAAATCTTGTATCCCATGCCAGAAATTTGGTAATATATCCAGGAGGGATGAGATACCTCAACACTATATGCTTTTCTGTGAAATTTTTGATGTATGGGGCATTGACTTCATGGATCCATTTCCAAATTCTAGTGGATATTTTTATATATTGTTAGCTGTGGATTATGTTTCCAAATGGGTGGAAGAATCCCTACCCGCACTGACGATGCTAACACTGTTGTTTCCTTTGTGAGAAACCACATTATATGCCGTTTTGGATCACCATGAGCGATCGTGAGCGATCAAGGCACCCATTTTTGTAACAAGAGACTAACAGGATTGATGAAGAAGCATGGGATAATCCATAAAGTTGCAACAGCTTACGATCCCCAAACTAATGGGCAAGCCGAGGTGTCGAACAGAGAAATTAAGCGTAACTTGCAAAAGATAGTGAAGCCTCATAGAAAAGACTGGAGCACCAGGCTACAAGATGCACTATGGGCATATAGAACAGCATACAAGACTCCCATTGGGATGAGTCCCTTTCGCTTAGTTTATGGGAAAGCTTGCCATCTCCCAGTTGAAATCGAACACAGAGCTTTCTGGGCAGTTAAAGAGTGCAACATGGAAATTGAGAAGGCCGGAGCTGAAAGGAAGTTGCAATTGCAGGAACTGGAGAACCTTCGCCTAGAAGCTTATGAGAATTCCAGAATTTGCAAGGAAAGGATGAAAGCTGTACATGATCAAAATATCAAGAAGAAAGAATTTCAACCTGGAGATTTCGTCCAAATCTCGACTAAGGCTAATGCCCGGTAAGTTAAGATCAAAATGGGAAGGTCCATACAGAGTAGAGAAGGCTAAACCGTACGGAGTTTATCACCTAAGCCATCCTTCAAGCTCTGAACTTATTAAGGTTAATGGACACCGCCTGAAGCTGTACCATAGTGAGAAGGTGCAGAAAAGCAAGGAGCTTGAGATCCTCCACTTGGAAGATCCCGACATAGCAGTAGATTGAGCTAGTGGAGCGTCCAACTTACGGACGTTAAAGCAAAGTGCTTGGTGGGAGACAACCCACGGTGGTATGATCGTTCTTTTCCTCACTTTTAGTTATGCTTTTACAACTACATGCCCTTATATTTTTAAAAAAAAAAAATTTTTTTTCACCGCGTGACGCGATTGCGTCAGCGACGCGTCCGCGTAGCAGGGGGAGTAAAGAAAAATAAAAATGAACAGAAAATTATGCAGGAGCAGCGCTGGAGTCGTGCCAAAAGCACAAATTACCCTACGCGACCGCGTCGCATGGAAATCATGGCCTCCCACGCGGCCGCGTGCCCTGAGTTTTCGACGTAAAAGGGTGCACAGTCGCATTCTGTGCGAGAGTGATGCTGGATTGGTGCTGGAAGCACAATTCTTGTCACGCGACCGCGTCGATGACGTGGCCGCGTCACCCATTTTATAACGCACACTCATGCGATCGCGTGACCCACGCGATCGCGTCACCCAATTTTGGCAATTAAAATGAATCGAACAGAGAGTTGTGCTGGAGCGAGGCTGCACTCACGCCAGCAGCACAACATAGGTCACGCGACCGCGTGACCGACGCGATCGCGTCCCCTTCCCTGGAGCGCAACCACGCGAACGCGTGCCTTCCGCGGTCGCGTCGCATGCGCCGCACAGCTCAACCTTAGTTGCCAAATTATCTTATCTTTCTTTCCTCCAAATCCTTATTTTTCTTTTCCCTCCTTCTTTCTTCCTTCTCCCTTCCCCTTTCTATCTCACCTTTCATTCTCTATCTTTCTCACCCCATTAACAAGGTTTTCCTTTTCTTCTTTCTCACTTTTCTACTATTCTTCTTCTTTTCATATGTTATCTTCTTATGTTTTCTTCATTGTTCTTGTTCATACCCTGGGTCGAGCTGTCCGAACCGGGATGTTCAGTAATAAAGCGACCGACCTCCTTAGGTCAAGCGGACCGACTTCTTTACGAAGAACTCAGCCAAATCGACAGGAAAGCCCAAAACGGGCCCTATTCAAGGAATATGACCCAAATCCAAAAGGTCGTTCAGGCCTACAGAGAAGGGCGGTTCCGTTGAAGATGCGCTGACCTCAACCCAAAAGATAAAGATAAGATAAGATAACTAACTTATCTTATCCAAAGGTCACATCTCACCATTATAAATACACTGGAGCACACAAGTATAACTCATACTCTGATTCTACATAAAAATCTGCCTAATACCCATGCTAACTTAAGCATCGGAGTTTCTTGCAGGTACGCCGCACCCTCCGGTGGCCAAGGATCAGCAGTGCAGCAAATCCAACAAGTCGGACACAACAGCTCCGGCCGCCACCAGCCAGCCGGACACGTCATCTCCGACCAGTACCAAAGATCTCATCCGAGATCGACCTCCAGTTTCAGGTAACCCTCGGAACAGTTCTTATTTTCTTTTCTTTTCTTTCCCTTTTTACTTGGTGTTATCTATTTATGTGAGTCATTATTTATCTTTATATGCTTATGGTTTGTTATAAATTTGTTTGACAATCATATATATTACTTTTTAAGGGATTGCTTGCATGTTCAAATTCATACTTTCAAGAGCTTATTCTACATGCATGCTATGTGTTTGTGAAAAAGCCCATATGGCATTATGCACTTCTTCACATTATTTTACTCTAATATGCAATGCTTGCTTTTCACAAATTCCCTTTCATATTTTATTAATTAAATTTAATTGTCAATACAAACGTGATGGCTAGTTTGTTACAAAAGGTAATCTAAATTGGACATTGAATGTTTGATATATGCTAATCATGCCTTTGCCTGCATGCCAATAAACCTCTTGCATTCCATTGTCCTACATGCACTTGCTATATTTCCATTGATGAGCTTTTCACATGTAATCCGGAACATGTGTTAATGCCATTTATCTTTATTGTGCATTGACTATCACTTACAATACCCTCTTCCTTGCTCTATCTCTTTGAATTTAATTTCCTTTCTCTTCTCTTCTTTCAGGATGGCCACCAAGAACGGAAAAGAGAAAGCTACTGCTAAACCACCAGCAAGAAGAGGAACTAAAAGAGTATTAGTGGCAGAGCCTTCTTCAACCACAGTCAAGCCCTCAACAAAAAGAGTTAAGAGGATAATAAAGGTTGACGTCAAGGAGAAAGCCTTTCCAGCAAAGGACACTGCGCGATTTCCCAATCGCTACTGTGAGCAGATGTTCCCTATCCTAGCAAAAAGGAACTATAACAATGAATACCTTCTTATCCTCCCATCCAATATTGCCTCCTTTGATGAGCCACAAATTGAACGAAGACAATGGGGTTTCTTACGGAGACAGCCGAGGCAGGTCAATCTCTCTTGGGTAGTTGAGTTCTACTCCAACTTCTACATACCGACCCTGCAGTCTGTTTATGTCCGGCAGAAGCAAGTGCCCATTACAGAAGAGGCCATCCAGCAAGCTCTGAGTCTTCCCCCTTTTCCAGCAGGAATGGACGCTTTTCAAGAAGCCACCCTTCAGCGCCAGAGATACCAATTTGACTGGGACTCTGTTCTCAGAGTCATCACATTACCTGGCAGCCGTTGGATCTACGGATACCACCGTACCCGCCCTAAGGGAATCCTGGCTTCCGCACTTACCTTGGAGGCTCACGTATGGGCACAGATCATGTCCCATTACGTCTTTCCGAGCACTCATGAGTCCTCTTTCACTGCAGACATGGCTGTTCTACTATGGTGCATCCTTACAGACTAACCTCTGAATCTCTCAAGACACATCCGGAATGCCATGGAGCACGTACAAATCACAGGCAACCTACCTTTTCCCGCCTGGTCTCAGATCTTGTCTCAGCAGCCGGAGTCTCCTACAGAGCTGGGGACACCAAAGGCATGCTTCCACGGGATGATCAATATGTCCCTAACGGGAAATACCTCAGACTTTCCACAGCCACTACAAGCCAGCCTACTGAGCCAGTTGAAGATATTCCTTCTTCAACACCACAAGCATCTACAACTGAGAAATTGCTCCAGCAGATACTTGAAAAATTGGATCGGCATGAACTGAAAGCTAAGATGAGAGAGCGCCGTAATAAGCGCCGTAACAAGCGCCGATTCACATACCTCAAGGAGCTGATCATGGGCAAATTCAAGGACTCAGACACTCCGGACTCCACTTCTTTTACCAGCACCGGGAGCCATGATAGTCCCGACTGTGGAGATACTGCTACCAGCCCACCCCTGTTCCTGACAGATGGCACCGAGGACGGTGCAAAGCCTTAAGTGTGGGGAGGTCGGTCAGTACCTGACATCCGGAGGTAATTTCTCTTCTCTGTACACCAATAATTAGGATATTTTAGTTAGATTTTCTCCCCTTTATAGAATAGAATAAATTGCATAGGTTAGAATAGTTGCATGCATGTTCTACTTGATTGAAAAGACAATAAGTTTCTTTTAAAAATCTATCTTTGGAATAAAATTTCACTAATTTTTCAAAATTTTTATGATAAATCTGCTTGAGTTGTATTTGGAACATGATGTTTGAGCTAAAGAACACACAACCTGTGAAAGATTTGAGCCTTTATGTATGGTTACATTATTTAACCATAATTATTTTATTCTTGTGTGTTTACTTCTCTATGATTGTAATCTATATTTTGTTTTATCTTATATGTCCAATATTTATTATATTTACATGCTTGCACATGATTGAGGCCATTATTTGTTTAAACTCACTTATCCAAATCAAGCCTACCCTTTTCAATTACCCTTGTGAACCACTTTGAGCCTTTAAAACCCCATTTGTTCTATATTTTACCACATTACTAACCTTAAGCTGAAAAACAATTGCATATCCCAAATTGAATCTTTGGTTAGCTTAAGATAGAATTGTGTGTGCTAGTTAAGTATGGGAAATTGTGGGAACAAAAGTTGTTAAGGGAATGTGTCATGAAAATTTAAAAGAAATTTGGATACCTATTCATGTGAAACTATAAGAATCAAAAGTCTATGTGTGTTGATAAGCTTTATTTATTTCAGTTTAAAAAAAAAAAAGACGATAAACAAATAAATAAGGGGACAAAATTACCCCAATGTTAAATTTAGAATTCAAAGATCGATGCACATATGATAGAATTAAAATACAAAGTTGAAACATGAGTATGGGTTGAAAAAGGGAATTATGGGTAGCTAGGCATAAATTTAAAAGTATATAGAATATATGTATATTAGGTGAGAGCTTAGGTTAATTAAAGATTCAATTTATAAAGCTCACTTAGCGATATATATATATACCCTTACCTGCACCTTGGCCCCATTACAACCCTGAAAAGACCTCATGATGTTTGCATTGGTATATTAACTGTTGTTGATTGGTTAGGAGAAAAACAAAAGTTAGAAAACATGACTAGAGAAGAATAGAGTGATTACCCTATACACTAGAGATTAGAGCGTACATACATTATCAGTGAGGGTTCAATGCTTGAATTTTCATGTTTCCTGCTTTCATAAGCTATCTTCTTGCACTTTTATCGGTTTTATTGTATAATGATAGAATTAGTGGAATTTGATTTGTAATTGTTTTGAAGGGCTTATTTACTTTTGATCAAGTGGACAATAATCATATAGTTGCATTTATTTATATATGTAGGATTGCATTGCATTTCATGAGTTTCTACATGTTCATACTTATTTCCTTATCTCCTTCAATTTAGCATGAGGACATGCTAATGTTTAAGTGTGGGGAGGTTGATAAACCACTATTTTATAGTTTATATTATGTTTAATTATGTGGTTTTGTCATGATCCTTACCCACTTATTCATCAATTTAGCATGCATTTAGATTTCCTTCCTAAATTCAGTACATGTTTGAAAATTGCTTCCTAGAGACTTTAATTATTTAATTTTAATTCTCCTTTATTCCATTCGATGCCGTGATCTGTGTGTCAAGTGTTTCAGGCTTTATAGGGCATGAATGAGATGGAGATTGGAGAGGAAGCTAGCAAAAAAATGGAAGGAACACAAGAATTTGAGGAGATAACCAGCGAGAAGTGACGCGGTCGCCTGGCTCACGCGACCGCGCGAAGGAGTGCAAATCGCAGTGACGCTGCCGCATGGCTTGCGCGGCCACGCGGATTGGAAAGCGCAAGCGACACGGTAACGTGGACAACACGAACGCGTGGAGAGGAAAAAGCGCAAGCGACGCGTCCGCATGGACGACGTGATCGCGTGACATGTGCGATCTGCATAATCTGCAGAATTCGCTGGGGTGATTTTTGGACCTTATTTCGGCCCAGTTTTCGGCCCGGAACAGCAGACTAGAGTCAGAGAATATGCAGAAACAACACACACATTCATTCAGTAGTTTTAGATCTAGTTTTTCACTCTCTTAGGTTTTTTCTCTCTAGTTTTTTAGAATTTTAATTTTCAATTGGTCTTAGCATTGGAACATTGAGAAGAGTTATTTCCTCATCAAAACTTCATCATTCTAGTTTGTTCTCTTAACTTGGTTTTATTCTTCCATGTTCTTTGTTATGTTCAATTTTATTATTCAGATACTTTTATGATTATTTAATGCAAGGATTATTTCTTTTTAATTCAATTTCAATTCCAATAATCATGTCTTCTTTTAATTCCCTTTTATGTGTTATGGATTTATTATTCACAATGCGTGAGTAGTTTCATTACTTGATGGGGAATTGATTGAAAAGGAACTCTTGAGTTGGAAGGATTGAAAGAAAATTTGTAATTGGGTTAATTGTTGAATTGCTATCCTGTCACCAACGTCAATCCCTTTGAGCTAAGTGGGTTGTAACTCGTGAACGGATCTAGTAATCCAACTTGTTTGACTTTCCCTTACCTAGTAAAGGATAACTGAACAGAGTAACCATTAATTATAAATCCATCTAAAAATCATTCCATCAATGATAGAGATTCTAACTAATCAATTCCCAGTCAAGGCTTTTATTCATATCATTTAATTTACCTCAGTTTACATTCCAATTTACTTACCTCAATTTCTTCGAACCTCTGATTAATAAGATAGCACCCTTCTCTACAACTCGTTGGGAGACGACCTGGGATTTAAAACTCCCAGTAATTTTGATTTAAACTCTTTGTGACACATTTCTAAATTGATAGGCAGATTTTCGGTGAATTAAGAACTATACTTGCAACGTATCAATTTTAATAATTTTTTAATTCATCAGCTTCTGCTTCCCATCAGGGCCCGCCCCTTCTTTCTTGATGAAAATGATGAGCCTGCCTTTCCTCTAGAATGGCAAAAGAATGTGAGAGTGTCTCGCTATACATGGGAGATGCTTGACGAGGTTGAACGAGCTTTTGTAGTTGTTCTTGAAGATTTATGGGAAAAACCACCCCATCTTGATACAAAAAAGTTTTTGAGTGACCCGTCTTTGGTTCGAATTGCTTTGGGTACTGTCCGACTTGTTTCTATACTTGTTTCTTAGTTTTGCTTCTTCTGGATTGTAACTCATCACTATGGTTGATTATGTATTTTCAGAGATGTCAAAAACAATGATCCCATGAAGGCCTACAAAAAGGCAAAGAAGGCTGCTGCTGCTCAAAATATCTCGGCCAAGGTGGCGAGAGAGGGATCTTCTCAAGTTCCAATGAAGCCGCCCATGCCGAGTTCTCCTGGGCCGAAGAAGGTGATCCCCACTCCTCGAGTTCGTCTGGCTGACCCTCCACAGACTTCTGTCGCTACTTCTGGTGCTCCTCCCAACAAAAAACAAAAAACAATTGAGCCTTTCAACCTTGACGCTCCTGACTTTGATGCGGTGGAGTTTGTTGACCAGCAGATCGGTCCTTATGGTGTCGTCCCTACTAACGACGCCTCTCTCCTTCGCCATTTGGACTTCATAACTTGGAGTAGCATCAAGATGGCCTATATGGGGGCTACCCTGTATCGGACTGCTCAAAATCTTCCTCTTCATGCCACCAAAGCCTTCATGGAGAAGGCCAAACAAGAGTTTGATCGGATGAAGGGCTTGAAGGAGGAACTTGATGTGAAAGTAGCCAAACTGGAGAAGGATCTGGAGAACGAGAAGGCTAGCTCTCTTGCCTTGGCGGCCTCTGTGAGGTTGGCCGAGGACACTGCTTTGAGGCATAAGGACAGTTATATCACATCTTATCGGGAGGTAATACGTCTGAGGGAGGAGTTGGAGTCTGCCCGAGTTGACTACTCCGAGCTCTAAGGTCATCTTGTCGGCAGCATAAATGCTGCTTATGATAATTTAAAGGAGCAGGTTCAAGTTCTAGCTCCTGAGGTTGACCTTACTCTCTTCAGCTTGGACAACGTTGTAAGGGGTAAGATTGTCCCGGACGACCAGGATGACGATGACGTCGGGTCTCCCCCTGTGCCTGCTGCTAAAGTGTCGACTTCTATAGCTCCTCGCATTGGGATCGTTCGTTGATAGCATGGAAACTTGTCTCTCAACAATTTTCCTTCAGCAAGTGTACCGAATTATCGTCAAGTAAAAACTCACAATAGAGTGAGGTCGAATCCCACAGGGATTGATTGGTCAAGCAACTTTAATTAGAGGGCTGTTCTAGTTGAGCGAAGCAGAATTTAATTTGATAGTTAAAAAAAATTAAATGGCGGAAAAGTAAATAGCAGAAATGGAAATGCTGGAAATAAAGAACTGAATGTAAATACGGAAAGTAAATTGCAGAATCTTAAATGGGAATGGAGAAGATGATCATAAAAGTAGATTGCAGAAATTAAAGAGAATGGGTAAGATCAGAAATGGGGATTCATTGGGCTTAGGAGATGTTGCATTCTCCGGATCAAGTTCATTCTCATCTCTTCCTCAATCAATGCATTCATTGATCTCCTTGGCAATCTTAAGTGATCGAATTCTAATTCCTTGGTAATTCAATATCTCAATTCTTGATCAATAGCCAATTCCTTAGTCAATTGCTCATGAGAAGAGATGAAGTATGGTTACTGATTATACCACATGCATTCCCAAATCGAGTGTTGGTAGGGTTATAGTCACCATACCCTTCCAACTCCCAATTTGGTCCAACATGAGAAAGCATTTCTAGCATGATCTCTTCATTCCTCTTCCAAGGTCCAGAAGAGATCCAAGTATGAATAGCTTCTTTTCCAAGATAACTACCCAATTGGATGAAGATTGAAAGCTTTCTAGTAAAATCAAGAGAAAAGATAGAGAAAGAAGAATGAAAACTAATATTGATCAATCAAATTACAACCGAGCTCCCTAACCCAATGAAAGGGGTTTAGTTGTTCATAGCTCTGGGAATAGAAAACAAAGATGGAAGATACATTCTGAAAAGTAAAACTAGAAGTGCAGAGAAAGTAAAATATTACAGAGAATAGTTCTCCAAATTTCTCACTCTCCAAAGCCCTCTTCTAATTCAAAACTACCCCTATATATATTACTCTTCTAATCTTCTAGTTGATTCTTCAAGTCTTGGATATGGGCCTTTGGATCTTGAGTTAGAAGCAGTTATCTTCTGCAGTGGGCTTAGCTTTACTTGCAGAGAGAAAGTGTGAAGCAGGCAGGGTCTTTAGCTCAGGACGTTAGTGGTGTTAACGTTAAGTGAGAGTGTGGGGTTCGAGAATGTTAGTGACAATCACCTTTTTCACTAACGTTCCTCACCCAGGGATGATCCACGTTAACTTCAACGTTAGTGGCATCAACGTGACCACTAACGTTGCCTCTTGATCCTTCGTACACATTATTGGGACTCACCTTTTCCAATAACGTTGAGAGTCCTCCCTCCCCCTACGTTAGAGTTCACGTTAACTTAGTTAACGTGGCTCTTAACGTAGGCTTGCCAATTCTTCGAGAAAGTTAGTGACACTTACCTTTGTCACTAATGTTCCAAGGTGCCCCTACTTCCCACGTTAGAGTCCACGTTAACTAAGTTAACGTGGCTTCTAACGTGGTAATGATAGCCATCTCCAACGTTAGTGACAAAGGTGAGTATCATTAACGTTGGCTCATCATTCTATCCTCAACGTTAGCTTCCACGTTAACTAAGTTAACGTGGGAGTTAACGTGGCTCATAGTGGCTCATTGTGGCTCATTCCAACGTTAGTGACAAAGGTGAGTGTTACTAACGTTGGCGATTGTTTGCTTTCTCTACGTTAACTTCCACATTAACTAAGTTAACGTGGGAGTTAACGTAGCTCAAGGTGGCTTAGTCCAACGTTAGAGTCCATGTTAACTAAGTTAACGTGGAAGCTAACGTGGCCAATATGAGCTTGGTCCAACGTTAGTGACAAAGTTGAGTGTCACTAACGTTGGCTCCACTTTCTTTCTTCCACGTTAGAGTTCACATTAACTTAGTTAACGTGACTCTTAACGTGGGCTATGATGGCTTCGAGGATGTTATTGGCGATTACTTTTCTCATTAACGTTGCAAGCTAGCTCCCATTCCACGTTAGTGGTCACGTTAGTTAGACTAACGTGGCTGCTAATGTGGTTCTTTCTTGCTTCCTTTGTCCTGAAATCAAGCAATAAAGTGCATCAAAGTTCTAATCCACATCATGAGACATGCATCATTCAATTTTTCATCTAATTCATGCAAAATTTCCATGAAATCATGTAAAGTGCACAATGTATGCTTAAATCAAGATGTAAGTGAAATTCCACCCAAAACTTGCTTCTTTCTTAAGAAAATGCATGAAACTACCCTAAAACAGTAAAGAAAAGGTCAGTGAAACTAGCCAAAATGCCCTGGCATCACAGCACCAAACTTAAAGCTTGCTTGTCCTTAAGCAAGTTCTGGAACAAGAGAATGATGAATGAAATGCCAAGAGAAGTGAGTCATTATTGTGGAAGTTATGTCCTTGGTTTTATGGTGGTTTCATGCATAGCAACTTAGGTTCATTCCTTCAATGGCTTTCAGACCTTTATCATGTCCTGGAATGCTCACTTGACTGCACCCTATGAGACTCTTATTCTCTGATCCTTTTTGTCATTTCAGGGCTTATTTGAGTTCTTAGACTAGATGCTCTGTAAGGGGGCGACTCTTTAAGATAAGCTTTCAGCCAGCACTCCCGAACCAGTTGGTTCAAGGTGCTAGGTGTTAAGACACCCCTAAGGACTTACTCCTTCAAGTCTCTTTCCCCCATACATACACACCACAGGCACATGGTTTGTTTAATTTCTTTCTTGAGACCTTGGTGTCTAGCACCTCTTTGGGTTACTAAGTGTTCTGTAGCAAGGGTTACTCTTGATAGTGGACTTTCAGCTGATAATCCCGAGTTAGTTAATTCCAAGTTACCAAGTGATAAGGCACCCCTAAGAGCTTATTCATTCAAGTAGATCCCTTACACAGGAGCACCACAGACACTTCCCTCAGGATTCAAACCCTTGGTGCCTAGCCTTATTTCTTACCCTTTTTCTTTTATTCTTAACTTTCATTTTTCTTTCCCTTTTCTTTTATTTGGATCTTGTTATTTGGCTAGTCTCATGGGGTGTGTTTCAAGCATATGATTCAGGACAGATAGTTGCCTTCCCACCTTGTTGGTGAACCAACTTAGCTAATCTATTATCACACTATAAAATTAGGAACTTACTCCACAACTTG
Source organism: Arachis hypogaea (assembly GCF_003086295.3). Lineage (NCBI taxonomy): Eukaryota > Viridiplantae > Streptophyta > Magnoliopsida > Fabales > Fabaceae > Arachis > Arachis hypogaea. The sequence continues at coordinate 44,838,516 of NC_092051.1, forward strand.
AATTCTACCCTAGTCTTTGATAACACACATTCTCTTTTTATTTGATTAAAAAGGAGGCAAGCAACACAATAAGCAAGATGGACTTGAAAACAGGCAGTTTGACTAGCAATCACAGACCTAAGCAATGAGAATACTGAAAACAGAATTGAAAATCCTAAACTACCATGGAAGCATGTTCTATTTTATACATGATTTTTCTTATTTAAAACTTGAAAAAGATGAGACAATGAGGGAACTCCACCACCTTTTACTCATGGGGTTGCCCCTGCTCTCCTCCTTGTTTGTCCTCTTTGTGTCTACTTGTGCTTCCTTGCATCTGTGCTAGTCTGGCTCTTTTTCAGTCTTCAAGTGCCTTCTTTACTGATTCATGACTCTTCTCAACCCTTACTCTTTCTTCTCGTGCTAACTCATCCTTCACTTCGTCATATTTTGTGATTCCCGGATGTACATTAGGTAGCTGTCCAACTAAGTATCCAAGCCTTGCTAGCATGTTTACATGATTTCCACTTTCACTCATGTAAACCCCTTCAGAGAATGCCCTGTGCTCGTCAAAGAGTTCTGCTTGTTCTATTTGTTTTCGATGCATCTCATGTATGTGTGCACCTTGATGTGCTTGGATGTTGATTAGCTTCTGGACAGATTCTTGTACTTTATTTTGCCTTTGTTCTATCTTGTGGAAAGATTCACCCCATTGTTTTCCTTGTTCCAATTGCTGCTCCATCATTTGCTTCTGCCACTCCCTTTGTTGATTCGTCCATCTAGAAAATGATTCTTCTTGGTGGTTCATCATTTGTAGCTGGAGCTCCTTCTGTGCCTCTTGATTTTCCCAATATTGCCTAGATAAGCCATCAATAGCTTCTTGTAATTGGTGCATGTTCAAAGTGGTTGGGGCTTGCTCTTCTAGGTCTTGTCCTTCTACTACTTGATGGGCTGGCCTCTTCCTAGGCTTCTGTTGAGGTAGGGGAGATGCAACAGCATTCATCCATCGGACAGTAATTGGAATGCCCTCTTTTATCCACTCAGGGTCTTCGTCTTCAAACACCACCCCAACCCTGTCGCATAGTCGGAAAATAGTGCTGGGGTAGCCTAACTTTTCTCTAGAATCGCTATTCTCGCCCTCTTCCTGATGCCTTGGGCTATGAGTTCATGAACCTTGATCTCTTCTCCTTTGAGTATACAGTGCACCATTGTGGCTCTCTTGAGATTCACCTCTGAGTTGTTCCCGGCAGGGAGGATGGATCTCCTTACAATTTCGAACCACCCCTTTGCTTCGGGAGTGAGGTTCCCTCTCTTAATGAACTTAGGTTTCCTTTCAGAATCTCTCACCCAGTCAACTCCTGATACACATATATCTTGCACAATCTGGTCATAATTGGGGCTGTTATCAATTCTTGAATGATAGCTCTCTTCCTCAAACGGTATAGACCGTAACTTTAATGCCCTCATGACGCTCATGGGACTGAAATCCACGGTCTTTCCTCTTACAAAACTTGTGTAAGACTCATCTGCCTTATCATATCGGACAGCATTTGCATAAAACTCTCTTACAAGATTTGCATTTACCCTAGTGACTGGATCAGTGAGGAGCTCCCATCTTCTCTTTTCCACCTTCTTTGTGATTTCGGGGCACTCAGTCTTTCTGACTTGAAATCCTAGCTCATATATGATCTCTTTATCAACCATCTACCCATACTGCAACGCATGGTGAGGGGTTCTAAATTTCTTTTCATCAAAAGGGCATTGCTCCACAGGCTCTATTCCCTTTCTTCTTTTAGAGCTTGACGATGCCATGAGTGGGAGTTAATTTGTGAAAGTGGTAAGGGTGTGGAGAATGGGCTTCGGTTGGTTAGGATTTGGTGCAATGAAGGGAGTTAGTGAGAGTGTTTTTAATTGGGTAGGAAGTGCTTGGTTCCGAAAAGGAGAGGTGTGAAGAGTGGGAATGGAATGTGAAGGTGGGATACGGAATAAGGATTACTTATATAGAAAGGTGGTGAGTGAATGGAAGGTGTGGATTGATGGAGTTATTGTGTGATAGACGGATGGGGTTTATCATGGGAAGAGGACAAGGATCATCAACTTTATGAAGGAAATTGGTTCGGTCTCCAAGAGTATCCCCCTTCCAATGTTGCATGGCCACATTTTCCAATGTATGCCCTTTGAAGACAAGTGTGTATTCTCCCTTCATGAAGTGGCCGAACCCACCTCATTCAATTGTCCACTCAATCCACTTCAATACCTCTTTCTTCTTTCCTACAAAATAAAAGAATTGTGATTAAAAGAACATGTTTGGAAAGTGGCGGCAAAATTAAAAGAATAACTACTTTTTAAAGTTTTTTTTTTGTTTTTTTTTTTGTTTCTAACTACTAAGTGCTGTTCATGAGTGCACACCAAATGACTAACTCATCATCCATGTATGCAACATTGGCAACACCATACTTAGTTTGGTGCCGTGTGGTGTAAAAAATTTGTTCAAGGCTCCTTAGAGTGACATGATATGAGTTACATTGATGTTCTCTTAGTTTGCCTTGAACACCAAACTTGTTCTTCACTATATGTTGCACACAAGGATTCATTCAAGTCCATGTCAAGTTGCTTTGAAATCCCTGAACCTTGCATTATTAACTACTCTTAAAAACATGTAAAACATGGGTTGCCTCCCATGAAGCGCTTCTTTAGCGTCACTAGCTTGACGTTTTGCCTTTGTCATGGTGGTTGGTAATGCTTCAGATCTTCCCCTGTTGCAGTAGACCTATATCCATTGGCTTCATCAAGAATCTCCACATGTTCTAAGGAAAGAACTCTGTTGATGGTGAAGACCTTAGGTAACTGAGATGGGATAGTGGGGAGATGAGGTGGAATATCTGGGAAGTAGGCTGAGATCACTTTATCCCCTGGAGAAAAGTCCTCTATAGGGATCTTCTTGTTCCTCCACCTTCTTGGTGCCTTATTCTTTGTCCCTTTTGATATTGCCTTGCTCTTTGTGACTTCCTTTTCTAAGGAAATTTTGTTTCTGGTCTCATATGACTCTGGTGGTTTTGGTCCCTCCTTATTTTCCTTGAGCTGTGATAGCTACTGATTGTCTTGTTCTTCAACCAAGGGGATTCCCAGATGGGCTGGTTGTGCTTCAGTGCTTGCTTCTTCCTTTAGTATCTCACTGTGATCTTTGCTTGGTTCTTTGTTCTCTTGATCTGTTTCTTGTGAAAGGTTGAAAACATTGAAGGTGAGTTGTTCATAATGGATCCTCAAAATTAGCTCCCCTCGCTCCACATCTATAAGTGCTCGGGCTGTAGCTAGGAATGGTCTTCCGAATATGATTGGGTGGAGGTGACTCTCTTCCATGTCCAAGATGACAAAGTCTGTGGGCAGGAAGTATTTTCCAACCTTCACCAGCACATTTTCAACTACTCCCACTGCTTATTTTTGAGTTTTGTCAGCCAACCTGATGACTACATCTGTGGGCATCATCTCATTGATCTGCAGCCTCTTCATAAGGGATAAAGGCATTAAGTTGATGCTTGCTCCCAGATCACAGAGTCCTTTATCAAACATTGTTTTTCCTATGGCACAGGGGATGTAAAAACTCCCTGGGTCCTTTCTTTTTTTAGGCAACTCTGGTTGAATGAGAGCACTGCACTCCTTGTTCATCACTATGGTTTGTCCTCCCTTGAGTGAGCTTTTCCTGGTCAGCAGCTCCTTCATATACTTGATGTATGAGGGCATTTGTTGGAGGACCTTGATGAATAGTATGTTTACCTGGAGAGATGCAAATATGTCAAGGAACCTTGAGTATATTCTCTTCTCCACACAGCCATTTAGTAATTGGGGAAAGGATGCATAGAGTCTCAGCAGCTCCTTCTGTATCAGCTCTTTTTGTGTAATTGTGGTTTCTTGATGATTCTCCCCCTGCTTTCCTGCTGAAGTGTCTTTAGGTTGTTCTGATGGGTTGTTCAGCTCTTCCTCAGTCTCCTTATCACTTATAGTCACCATCTTGCAATCTTCCCATCTGACTTTCTTTGCTTCACCTCTTGGATTTTTCTCTGTGTCACTTGGGAACCCATCAGTAGGTTTGGGAATCTTCTCAGATAAGTATCCCACTTGAAATTTCAGCCTCTTGATGGTGTCTCCCTGGTTCTTGATACTGGCTCGCACGTCCTCTTTGAACACCTTGTTATCTTGAATCTCTTTGCTTATGCCTTCAAGTAGAGTCTCGATTCTGGATAATCTATCTTCAGATGATGGTGAGTTGAGAGTGGAGGGATGAGAAGGGCCATTTTGGCCTTAGTATGGATGTGAAGAGGTGTTGTTAGGGTGGTGTTGATATGATCTCTGTGTGGAATGTTGGTGAGCTGCATGGTTGTTGGGGTTGTGACATCTCTGATCTTGGCCTTGATCTTGTTGATTTCCCCACCCAAAATTTGGGTGATTCCTCCATCCAGGGTTGTAGGTCTTGGAGTATGGGTCATGGTTCTACCTGGGTGAGTTTCCAATGTAGTTGGCTTGTTCGTGCTCACTTTCTGCTTCTGCATTCACTCCCTCTTGAGTTGTTGATGAGGTGGTGATTGCTGCTACTTGGTTCCTCTCCATCTTCTTGGTGAGGTCAGCTAATTGCTTGGTAATGAGCTTGTTTTGGGCCAGCAGTTCATCTACATTGTTTAGCTCCATCACTCCTCTAGTGTTGCCTCTTTTGGAAGCATAGAAGTAGTCATTCTCTGCTACAGTTTCAATGACATCTATGGCCTCCTCAATGATCTTCTTCTTGTTCAGAGATCCCCCTGATGAGTGGTCTACTGCCTTCTTTGATTCATAAGAAAGACCTTCATAGAAAATGTGCACCTGCACCCATTCATTGAACATATCCGGTGGACACCTTCTTGTCAGGTCCTTAAACCTCTCCCATGCTTCATATAGAGTCTCACCATCTTGCTGCCTGAAGGTTTGCACCTCAGCTCTCAGCCTGTTGATCCATTGAGGAGGATAGAATCTTGCCAGGAATTTGTTCACGACATCTTCCCAGGTTGCTAAACTCTCCTTTGGGAAGGACTCTAGCCGTTTAGATGCCTTGTCCTTGAGTGAGAAGGGAAACAGAAGTAGTCTATAGGTGTCAGGATGAACACCATTGGACTTCACAACATCGCATATCCTCAGGAAGGTGGTTAGATGTTGATTGGGGTCTTCTTGGACGCCTCTTCCGAATGAACAATTGTTCTGAATAAGGGTGATGAGCTGTGGTTTTAGTTCAAAGTTGTTGGCATGTATGGTTGGCCTTTGGATGCTACTCCCACAGTTTCATAGGTTTGGGTTGATGTAAGAGCCTAGAACTCTTCTCTCTTGTCCAACATGATTTGCTAGACCTTCTCTGCCATGGTTGTGAGCCTCTTCTTCATGATGGTTCTCCATATTCTCCTCCATGTCTGGTTCAAAGTACTCTTCCTCTTCCTCAGCACCCACTACTCTCTTTCCTCTTGCTTCCCTCCTTAATCTAAGGAAGGTCCTCTTTGGTTTAGAATCAAAGGAAGTTGAAGCCCCGCTTCTTCTCCCTGTCATACACCCAACAAAGCACAAGCAAGAAAATAGATGCAGAAAGTAATTTCTACAGAAATGCTGTTAGTGTGAGTGATGCAATTTATCAAACAGTTAGTGGGTTAGTGGACTGAATTGTAAACAACTTAAGAAAATGGGTAGGGGGAAGGGAAGATAATAACTGAACAGAAAGTAAATTACTCAAATGAACTTAAATCAATCAAAAGAAAAAAAATGCTCAATCTAGTTATCCTCCAATTTAATCATTGTTGATACAAAATCAATCCTCGGCAACGGCGCCATAAACTTGATAGCACGGAAACTTGTCTCTCAAAAATTTTCCTTCGGCAAGTGTACCGAATTGTCGTCAAGTAAAAACTCACAATAGAGTGAGGTCGAATCCCACAGGGATTGATTGGTCAAGCAACTTTAATTAGAGGGCTGTTCTAGTTGAGCGAAGCAGAATTTGATTTGATAGTTGAAGAAAATTAAATGGCGGGAAAGTAAATAGCAGAAATGGAAATGCTGGAAATAAAGAACTGAATGTAAATGCGGAAAGTAAATTGTAGAATCTTAAATGGGAATGGGGAAGATGATCATAAAAGTAGATTGCAGAAATTAAAGAGAATGGGTAAGATCAGAAATGGGGGATTCATTGGGCTTAGGAGATGTTGCATTCTCCAGATCAAGTTCATTCTCATCTCTTCCTCAATCAATGCATTCATTGATCTCCTTGACAATCTTAAGTGATCGAATTCCAATTCCTTGGTAATTCAATCTCTCAATTCTTGATCAATAGCCAATTCCTTGGTCAATTGCTCATGAGAAGAGATGAAGTATGGTCACTGATTATACCACATGCATTCCCAAATCGAGTGTTGGTAGGGTTATAGTCACCATACCCTTCCAACTCCCAATTTGGTCCAACATGAGAAAGCATTTCTAGCATGATCTCTTCATTCCTCTTCCAAGGTTCAGAAGAGATCCAAGCATGAATAGCTTCTTTTCCAAGATAACTACCCAATTGGATGAAGATTGAAAGCTTTCTAGTAAAATTAAGAGAAAAGATAGAGAAAGAAGAATGAAAACTAATATTGATCCATCAAATTACAACAGAGCTCCCTAACCCAATGAAAGGGGTTTAGTTGTTCATAGCTCTGGGAATAGAAAACAAGGATGGAAGATACATTCTGAAAAGTAAAACTAGAAGTGCAGAGAAAGTAAAATATTACAGAGAATAGTTCTCCAAATTCCTCACTCTCCAAAGCCCTCTTCTAATTCAAAACTACCCCTATATATATTACTCTTCTGATCTTCTAGTTGATTCTTCAAGTCTTGGATATGGGCCTTTGGATCTTGAGTTTGAAACAGTTATCTTCCGCAGTGGGCTTAGCTTTACTTGCAGAGAGAAAGTGTGAAGTAGGCAGGGTCTTTAGCTCAGGACGTTAGTGGTGTTAACGTTAAGTGAAAGTGTGGGGTTCGAGAACGTTAGTGACAATCTCCTTTTTCACTAACGTTCCTCACCCAGGGATGATCCACGTTAACTTCAACGTTAGTGGCATCAACGTGACCACTAACGTTGCCTCTTGATCCTTCGCACACGTTATTGGGACTCACCTTTTCCAATAACATTGAGAGTCCTCCCTCCCCCTACGTTAGAGTTCACGTTAACTTAGTTAACGTGGCTCTTAACGTAGGCTTGCCAAGTCTTCAAGAACGTTAGTGACACTTACCTTTGTCACTAACGTTCCAAGGTGCCCCTGCTTCCCATGTTAGAGTCCATGTTAACTAAGTTAACGTGGCTTCTAACGTGGTAATGATAGCCATCTCCAACGTTAGTGACAAATGTGAGTGTCACTAACGTTGGCTCATCATTCTATCCTCAACGTTAGCTTCCACGTTAACTAAGTTAACGTGGGAGTTAACGTGGCTCATAGTGGCTCATTGTGGCTCATTCCAACGTTAGTGACAAAGGTGAGTGTCACTAACATTGGCGATTGTTTGCTTTCTCTACGTTAACTTCCACGTTAACTAAGTTAACGTGGGAGTTAACGTAACTCAAGGTGGCTTAGTCCAACGTTAGCGACAATGGTGAGTGTCACTAACGTTGGCCATTGTCGCTAACGTTGGCCATTCTTTTGCTTCCCAACGTTAGAGTCCACGTTAACTAAGTTAACATGGAAGCTAACGTGGCCAATATGAGCTTGGTCCAACGTTAGTGACAAAGTTGAGTGTCACTAACGTTGGCTCCACTTTCTTTCTTCCACGTTAGAGTTCACGTTAACTTAGTTAACGTGACTCTTAACGTGGGCTATGATGGCTTCGAGGACGTTATTGGCGATTACTTTTCTCATTAACGTTGCAAGCTAGCTCCCATTCCACGTTAGTGGTTATGTTAGTTAGACTAACGTGGCTGCTAGCGTGGTTCTTTCTTGCTTCCTTTGTACTGAAATCAAGCAATAAAGTACATCAAAGTTCTAATCCACATCATGAGACATGCATCATCCAATTTGTCATCTAATTCATGCAAAATTCCCATGAAATCATGTAAAATGCACAATGTATGCTTAAATCAAGATGTAAGTGAAATTCCACCCAAAACTTGCTTATTTCCTAAGAAAATGCATGAAACTACCCTAAAACAGTAAAGAAAAGGTCACTGAAACTAGCCAAAATGCCCTGGCATCATTCGTCCAGAGTTAGATCCCGATTGTCAAATTCTGAATAGGGACGACGGTACAGTGGATGCAGTGCCTCTCCAGGCTCGTCCTCCTTCACCTCAGACTGATGCTGCCGAGAAGTCTTCTAATCTTAACTGAATTTTCTTGGATATTTGTGTGGATAGCCTGACTTGTGGGATTTTAAACTCTTTATTTTGTAGTCTTGAATATTATGCTGATTGTTGATACTCCTTTTGGTTGCTTGTTTAGCAACTTTTGATTTTGAAAAAACAACAAGTAGCTTTCAAACTTTTTGGGGCTGACCCTGAAGCTTGTTATAATATTGTATTTTATATTATGCTTGTTTGCACTTGTCTTGACACCTTTCTGGGTTTTGAGAGTGTTAGAGCCTTGCTGCTCGGCCTCTTTGGATTGCTTTTGTACTTATTGCTTGTAGCTTGGATCCTTTGAGGTTGTGGATATGTGGGTCCAACTTGTATTTCGGTTTTCTCGCTTTTACTTGTATTTATTTCTAGCACTCCGTAACCGATTTCTTCACGTTGGTCTGCTTTCCAGTTATTTTTGTAATCCTCTTTCTTGGACCCTTGTCAGGTCTCTTTCAAGGACTACTTTTATAACTTATTTTTGGGAGACCGACTTCTTTGCGTCGTTCTTTTCCGAGTTATTTTGTAATCCTCTTTCTTGGACCTTTATCAGGTCTCTTTCAGGGATTACTTTCATAACTTGTTGTTTGTAGGAGGTCGACTTCTTTACGTCGTCCTCTTCCAAGTTATTTTTTGTAATCCTCTTTCTTGGACCTTTGTCAGGTTTCTTTCAGGGATTACTTTTATAACTTGTTTGTAGGAGGTCGACTTCTTTACATCGTCCTCTTCTATGTTATTTTTTGTAATACTCATTCTTGGACCTTTGTCAGGTCTCTTTTAGGTATTACTTTTATAACTTGTTTGTAGGAGGTCGACTACTAATGTTCCGAGGGATACCTGAAACTAGAGGTCGATCTCGGTCGAGATCTTCGGTACGGGTCGGTGCCGACGTGTACGGCTGGTGAGTGGCGGCCGGAACGGTTGCGTCCAACTCGTTGATCTAGCTGCACTGCTGATTTTTTGTCACCGGAGGGTGGGGGGTACCTGCAAGAGACTCCGATGCTTAAGTTAGCATGGGTATTAAACAGGTTTTTAGAAGAATCAGAGTATGAGTTATACCTGGGTGCTTCAGTGTATTTATAGTGGTTGTAGAGTGACCTTTCTAGATAAGATAAGTTAGTTATCTTATCTTATCTTTATCTTTGAGTTGAGGTCAGCTTATCTTTAAGGGAACCGCCCTTGTCTCTATAGGCTTGGACGGCCTATGGATTTTGGGTCGTATTCCTTGGGTTGTGATACGCACAAAACTTGTCTCTCAACAAATTTTCTTCGGCAAGTGTACCGAATTTGTCGTCAAGTAAAAACTCACAATAGAGTGAGGTCGAATCCCACAGAGATTGATTGATCAAGCAACTTTAATTAGAGAAATGTTCTAGTTGAGCGAACCAGAATTTGATTTGAGATTTACAGAAAATTAAATGGCGGGAAAGTAAATAGCAGAAACAGTAAATGCTAGAAATAAAGAGCTGAATGTAAATGGTGGAAAGTAAATTGCAGAATCTTAAACGGGAATGGGGTAATTGCTCATAAAAGTAAATGGCAGAAATTAAAGAGAATGGGTAAGATCAGAAATGGGGAGTTCATTGGGCTCAGGAGATGTTGCATTTTCCGGATCAAGTTCATTTTCATCTCTTCCTCAATCAGTGCATTCATTGATCTCCTTGGCAATCTTAAGTGATCGAATTCCAATTTCTTGGTAATTCAATCTCTCAAATCTTGATCAATAGCCAATTCCTTGGTCAATTGCTCATGAGAAGAGATGAAGTATGGTCACTGATTATACCACATGTATTTCCCAAATCAAGTGTTGGTAGGATTATAGTCACATATCCATCCATACCCAATTTGGTCCAGCATGAGAAAGCATTTCTAGCATGATCTCTTCATTCCTCTTTCAAAGTTCAGAAGAGATCCAAGTATGAATAGCTTCTTTTCCAAGATAACTACCCAATTGGATGAAGATCGAAAGCTTTCTAGTAAAATCAAGAGAAAAAATAGAAGAAGGAAAATGAAAACTAATATTGATCCATCAAATTACAACAGAGCTCCCTAACCCAATGAAAGGGGTTTAGTTGTTCATAGCTCTGGAAAATGAAAACAAAGATGGAGAATACATGATAAAAAGAAAAACTAAAACTGCAGAAAAAGTAAAATACAGAGAGTAGTTCTATGACAAAGGCTCCTTAAAGTTTCTCACCTCCTAAACTAATTCAAAGCTACTCCTATATATACTACTCTTCTGATCTTCTAGTTGGCTCTTCAAGTCTTGGGTATGGGCCTCTGGATCTTGAGTTTGAAGCAGTTATCCTCTTCATTGGGCTTAGCTTTGCTTGCAGAGAGAAAAGGTGAAGTAGGCAGGGACTTTGGCTTTGGACGTTAGTGGTGTCAACGTTAAGTGAGAGTGTGGGTTCGAGAACGTTAGTGACAATCACCTTTTTCACTAACGTTCCTAACTCAAATATGATCACGTTGACTTCAACGTTAGTGGCACTAACGTGACCACCAACTTTGCCTCTTGGTCCTTCGCACACATTATTGGGACTTACCTTTCCCAATAACGTGGAGAGTCCTCCTTTGTCCCTACGTTAGAGTCCACGTTAAGTAGGTTAACGTGACTTCTAACGTAGCAGTGCCAATCCTTCGAGAACGTTAGTGACACTTGCCTTTGTCACTAACATTCCAATGTGCCCTTATTTCCCACGTTAGAGTCCATGTTAACTAAGTTAACGTGGCTTTTAACGTAGTCATGCTAGCCATCTCCAACGTTAGTGACAAAGGTGAGTGTCACTAACGTTCGCTCATCATCTCTTTGTCCACGTTAGCTTCCACGTTAACTAAGTTAACGTGGGAGTTAACGTTGCTCATGGTGGCTCTTGGTGGTTCACCCCAACGTTAGTGACAAAGGTAAGTGTCACTAACGTTGGCGATCAATTGCTTCTTAACGTTAGAGTCCACGTTAACTAAGTTAATGTGGCATCTAACGTGGCTAATTATGAGCTTGGTCCAACGTTAGTGACAAAGGAGAGTGTCACTAACGTTGGCCTTGTTGTCTTCTTCCACGTTAGAGTTCACGTTAACTTAGTTAACGTGACTCTTAACGTGGGCTTATGATGGCTTCGAGGGCGTTATTGGCGATTACCTTTCTTATTAACTTTTCAAGTTAGCACCCATTCCACGTTAGAGGTCACGTTAGTGGGACTAACGTGACTGCTAACGTGGTTCTTCTTTGCTTCCTTTGTCCTGAAATCAAGCAACAAAGTGCATCAAAGTTCTAGTCCAAGTCATGAGTCATGCATCATCCAATTTGTCATATAATTCATGCAAAATTCTCATGAAATCATGTAAAGTGCACAATGTATGCTTGAATCAAGATGAAAGTGAATATCTACCCAAAACTAGCTTATTTTCTAAGAAAATGCATGAAACTACCTTAAAAACAGTAAAGAAAAGGTCAGTGAAACTGGCCAAAATGCCCTAGCATCACAACACCAAACTTAAAGCTTGCTTGTCCCTAAGCAAGTACTGGAACAAGAGAATGATGAATGGAATGCCAAGAGAAAATGAGTCATTCTTGTGGAAGTCATGTCCCTGGTTTTATGGTGGTTTCATGCATAGCAACTTAGGTTCATTCCTTCACTGGCTTTTAGACCTTTATCATGTCCTAGAATACTCACTTTGCTTGCATCCCATGAGACTTTTATTCATTGATCCTTTTTGTAATTTCAGTGTTTATTTGTGTTATTAGGCTAAGTGCTCTGTAAGGGGGCAACTCTTTAAAATAAGCTTTCAGCCAACACTCCCGAACCAGTTGGTTCAAGGTGCTAGGTGTTGAAACACCCCTAAGGACTTACTTCCTCAAGTCTCTCCCCCATACATACACACAACAGGCACATGGTTTGTTTATTTTCTTTCCTTGAGGTCTTGGTGTCCAGCACCTCTTTGGGCTATTAAATGTTCTGTAGCAAAGATTGCTCTTGATAGTGGACTTTCAGCTGATAATCCTGGGTTAGTTAACCCAAGTTACCAGGTGATAAAGCACCCCTGAGAGCTTAGTAATCTAAGCAGATCCTTGGTACAAGAACACCACAGACACATCCCTCAAAACTCAAACCCTTGGTGCCCAGCCTCTTTTCTTGCTATTTTTCTTTTATTCTTCACTTTGATTATTCTTTCCCTTTTTCTTATTAGGATCTTGTTATTTAGCTAGTCTCATGGGGTGTGTTCAAAGCACATGATTCAGGATAGATAGTTGTCTTCCCACCTTGTGGTTGAACTAACTTAGCTAACTTATGACCACACCACAAACTCAGGCACTTACTCCATAGTATGAACTCCACTCTGGTCTTTTATAAAATACTCATTCTCTTTTCATTTGATTTAAAAGGACAAGCATACAAGTAAGCAAGGAAATGATGCAGTAATGACATTCAGACTAGCAATCCTAGACCTAAGCAATGAAAAACTTAAAAGACAGAATTTAAAAAGGTTCCAACTAACGAGTAACTATTAATCAAAAGTGCATTCGAACTTCCAACTTTCAACATTCTAAGTACATGGAATTAAGTAACAATACAACCTTCGGGTGATGGTTTCTAGTTGCCCTCTTTTTGTCATCATCCTAGTCTTTGCTACCTCACTTCCTTGGGTGAAGGTGCACCATTTCCTCATAAGATTCCTGCAAAGTTATTGGAAGTTGCTTGTTCCCAAAGCACTTGAGAAATAGTTAGCTTGCATGTATGCTTGTGACTTCTGAACTTAATTTGGTGTGTGAACACCAAACTTAGTTCCTTGCCCAGTAGAAAACCTTGCATATATGCAGAGAACCTCATATCTTGTTATTAACAAAACAATTATTAACTAAAGTCTAACTACATCTAAGTGGTTTCCCTTGATTGGTTGGAGCTAGCAATGTGCTTTGGGAGTGGAGTGTGATTCTAACTAATATCCTTTGGTGGAACACCAAACTTAGAATTACACTTTCACTCTTGGATTGTTTTGGTGTGGAACACCAAACTTAGCTCCTCGCAATAAGGGGAAACAACTTGTGACCTTTATTGAAATAAAGATGAAAAGAAAACTACCTGAGGTTGGGTTTCCTCCCAACAGAGCGCTCTTTTATCGTCGCTAGCTCGACGATTCCTCAATTACTTGAGATGATACTTTACTCTGGGGTATTCCCCCATGTTGCCTATATAATGTTTGAGTCTTTGTCCGTTCACAGTGAACGTCCTCTTTGAACCTTCATCCATGATTTCGATGTGTCCATATGGTGAGACTTTTGTGACAAGAAAAGGCTCGGACTACCTTGATTTGAGTTTTCCTGGGAACAGTCTCAACTTGGAATTGTAGAGGAGTACTTGCTGCCCCTTTTCGAAACTCCTGGGTGCAAGATGCAGGTCATGTCTTCTCTTTGCCTTTTCTTTATAAATCTTGGTATTTTCATAGGCTTGTGACCTGAATTCCTCCATCTCTTGCAGCTGCAAGATCCTCTTTGCACCAGCAGCAATGCTGTCAAAATTTAGTATCTTGATAGCCTAGAGAGCTTTGTGTTCCAACTCTAGTGGTAAATGACAAGCTTTCCCATACACCAGTTGATATGGGGACATTCCAAGTGGTGTTTTGAATGCTGTTCTGTATGCCCAAAGAGCATCATCCAGCTTCTTCGACCAATCCTTTCTTGATGCACCCACAGTCTTTTCCAAAATCCTTTTTAGCTCTCTGTTTGATATCTCAGTTTTCCCACTTGTTTGGGGATGGTAAGGTGTGGCAACCTTGTGCTTTACCCCGTATCGTAGGAGGAGAGCTTCTAGTGGTCTGTTACAGAAATGGCTCCCTCCATCACTGATGAGTGCTCGTGGGACTCCGAAATGGCTAAAGATATTCTTCCTGAGGAAGTTCATAACTACCTTGTTGTCATTCGTTGGAGTTGCAATAGCCTCTACCCACTTGGAAACATAATCCACTGCTACCAAGATGTACTTATTTGAATATGAGGTTGGGAATGGTCCCATGAAATCTATTCTCCATACATCAAATAGTTCCAGTTCCAAGATGAAATTTTGTGGCATCTCATTCCTTTTGGGCAAGTTTCCAGATCTTTGGCATTCATTGCAGCTCTTCACTAGTTTTTTGGCATCCTTGAAAAGGGTAGGCCAAAAGAATCCGCTTTGTAACACCTTTGCTGCAGTTCTGTCCCCTCCAAAATGTCCTCCATAGCAAGAGCCGTGGCAATTCCATAGGACCTCTCGTCCTTCCTCTTCCGAAACACTTCTTCTAAGGATTCCATCTGAACACTTTTTGAAGAGATATGGCTCATCCCAGACAAAGTACTTTGCATCATTTATGAGCTTGCTTTTTTGATGTTTATTGATCCCTGGAGGTAGAGCCCCAGTTGCCTTGAAATTGGCAATGTCCGCAAACCATGGTGCTTTGTGAACTATCATCAACTGCTCATCAGGAAAAAGCTCGTTCACACTTGTATCATGTGTTCCACCTTCCTCATGAGGGATTCTAGATAGGTGATCTGCTACCTTATTCTCTACTCCTTTCTTGTCTCTGATTTCAATATTGAATTCCTGCAACAATAAGATCCATCTTATTAATCTTGGTTTTGATTCTTGTTTGGCAAACAAATATTTAAGTGCTGTGTGATCTGTGAAAATAATCACTTTAGCACCAATGAGGTATGATTTGAACTTGTCAAATGCAAAAACTATTGCTAGCAACTCCTTTTCAGTAGTGGTATAATTTCTTTGAGCATCATTGAGGACTTTGCTAGCATAGTATATCACATGGACTAAGTTATCTTTCCTCTGCTCTAACACTGCCTCAACTGCAAAATCAGATGCATCACACATCAATTCAAACGGTAAGTTCCAATCAGGGGGGAAATGATAGGGGCAGAGGACAATCTTTCTTTTAAATGCTCGAATGCTAACATGCATGTTTCATCGAAGATAAATGGTGTATCTGATATAAGGAGATTGCTTAAGGGCTTAGCTATTTTTGAAAAATCTTTAATAAACCTTCTGTAAAAGCCAACATGCCCTAAAAAACTTCTAATTGCCTTGACATCACTGGGTGGAGGAAGTTTTTCAATAAGTTCCACTTTAGCCCTGTCCATTTCAATGCCTTGGTTAGAAACCTTATGGCCAAGGACTATTCCTCCTGTCACCATAAAGTGACATTTCTCCCAGTTCAAGACCAGATTGGTCTCTTGGCACCTTTTCAATACCAAGGCAAGGTGATTCAGGCATCTAGTAAAGGAATCTCCGAATACCGAGAAATCATCCATAAAAACTTCAATGAATTTCTCTATTATATCTGAAAAATGTAAAGCATGCAGCGTTGGAAAGTCGCAGGTGCATTACACAGCTCAAATGGCATGCGCCTGTAGGCAAACACTCCATATGGACAAGTAAATGAAGTATTCTCTTGGTCTCTGGGATCAACTACTATTTGGTTATATCCTGAATAACCATCAAGAAAATAGTAATATGCGTGTCCTGCGAGTCTTTCCAACATCTGATCCATGAATGGGAGGAGGAAATGATCCTTTCGTGTAGGCTCATTGAGTTTTCGATAGTCTATGCACATCCGCCATCCTTTGACGGGCCTTGTAGGAATTAGTTTGTTCTTCTCATTAGGAACTACAGTGATTCCTCCCTTTTTGGGCACGACATGCACGGGGCTGACCCAGGGGCTGTCTGAGATCGGGTAGATTACTCCTCCCTGCCATAGCTTCATAACCTCTTTCTGTATCACTTCCTTCATGATTGGGCTTAGCCTTCTTTGGGATTGAATGGATGGTTTGGCATCATCTTCCAACAGTATCTTATGCATGCATATGGCTAAACTGATTCCCTTCAAGTCAGCAAGTGTCCATCCAATGGCATCTTTAGGCTTCCACAATACTTGGAGTAGTTCATCCTCTTGATCTTGGCTGAGGGATGAGTTTATGATTACCGGGTAACTTTCATTCTTTCCTAAGTATGCATATTTGAGCGTGGGTGGTAGTGCTTTGAGCTCAAGTTTGGGTGCCTCTGTCTTTTTATTCTCTTCCCTTGGTGCACCTTGTATGCCAATCTCTGTTGTTGCAACCTCTTCACTCGATGTAGACTCCTCCTCTATTAACCTTTCGGGCTCTTCTTCTTCAAAACTCTCCTGCACTTCCTCTTCAAGTGAGTCCAACCTCATACATTCCCCCAATTGTTCTTGTGGGTAACTCATGGCCTTGAACACATTGAATGTCATCTTTTCATTGTGTAATCTCAGGGTGACATCACCCTTTTGGACATCAATGACAGCTCCAGCAGTGGCCAAGAACGGCCTTCCCAGGATAATGGAGGTCTTGGCTTCCACCTGCATGTCCAGCACTACAAAATCTGCCGGGAATATGAAGTCTCCCATTTTCACCAGCAAATCCTCTACTACGCCATGAGGGAACTTGAACGATCGGTCTGCCAGTTGTAAGGCCATTTTTGTTGGTTTATCCTCCTCGATCTTCATCTTCCTCATCATGGCTGCTGTTCATACCCTGGGTCGAGCTATCTGACCTGGGATGATTAACGACAAAGCGAACGACCTCTTCAGGTCAAGCGGACCGACTTCTTCTTAAAGAACTCGGCCAAATTGACAGGAAAGCCCATAAAGGGCCCAAGTAGAGGAACACGACCCAAATCCAAAGGCCGTCCAAGCCTATAGAGATAAGGGTGGTTCCCTTGAAGATAAGCTGACCTCAACTCAAAGATAAAGATAAGATAAGATAACTAACTTATCTTATCTAGAAAGGTCACTCTACAACTACTATAAATACACTAGAGCACCCAGGTATAACTCATACTCTGATTCTACATAAAAACCTGCTTTATACCCATGCTAACTTAAGCATCAGAGTCTCTTGCAGGTACCCCCCACCCTCCGGTGACGAAGGATCAGCAGTGTAGTCAATCCAAAAAGTCGGACGCACCTGCTCCGGCTGTGATACACCGACCGGACACGTCGGCTCCGACCAGTGCAGAAGATCTGGTCCGAGATCGACCTCCAGTTTCAAGTAACCCTCAAAACATTGGCGCCATTGCCGGGGACCTGGAAGTCATCCTAACACCATGGCGGACGACCATAACAACGATCACGATTTAGATCTAGAAAATAGAACGCCGCACAAAACGCGGATACCCCGCTAAAAGACACCCCGGAATCCAACGGAGACAAAAATCCAGCAAACCCGGGAGCAATAGAAGCACTTCAAGATCGCTTGAAGCAACTTGAAAAAGAAACCCAACAACAACGAGAGATCGGGAAGGATCTACAAAGAGAGATACGGCGACATCGAGAATTGGAAGAAAAATTACAGCAATTAGAAGCCGATCTCAAATCAAAGGGCCCTCGGATCACTCCTGAGGAAAGCTCACGTAAAGAACAGGATCCATTCACCAGGGAGATCATGAAAATCAAAATCACAAAGGACTTCAAACTCCCAGATATGATTTTATATGACGGTACCACAGATCCTAACCACCATCTCAGCAATTTCTGGAGCAGAATGTACCTTACCGACGCCTCAGACGCCGTTCACTGCAAAGCTTTCCCAACAATTCTCACGAAGACAGTAATCCGATGGTTCGACAACTTACCTCCAAAGTCCATCTCAAACTTCGATGACCTGGCCAAAAAGTTCCTGGCCAGATTCTCCATCCAGAAAGATAAAGCCAAGCACGCCCCGAGTCTACTGGGGATCAAGCAAGGAGATCGGGAGAGCCTCCACAACTACATGGAAAGATTCAACAAAACATGCATGGACATACAAAGCTTACCAACAGAGGCCGCCATCATGGGACTCATCAATGGCCTACGAGAGGGACCATTTAGCCAATCTATATCAAAGAAGTACCCTACCTCATTAGACGAAGTACAGGAGCGAGCAGAAAAATACATCAACATGGAAGAAAACACTCGGTTGGGAGAAACCTCAAAATCTGGGAACCCCTACCGAGATAAAGACAAGGAATCCAAAAAGAAAGAAGATCGACAGGGGGAGAAAATAAAAAAGTACCATAATTACACTCCTCTCAGGGCATCCCTGGTCGACGTGTACAAAGAAGTCTGCCATACAGAGAAAATCCCCCCGGTGCGACCACTCAAAGGCAAAAGGGGAGGGGGAAACCGGAAGGAATATTGTGAATAACATCGAGTTCGAGGGCACTCCACCAACGAGTGCTTCGACTTAAAGAATATCATAGAAAAATTGGTGAGAGAAGGAAGATTAGATCGATTTCTGGCTACCCGAGATGATGACCAAAGAAAAAGACGAAGGGACGAGGATGACGGACGAACTGAACGATCACCTCGGACACCAGAAAGACACGTCCACATGATACACGGCGGATTTGCAGGAGGAGGGATCTCCAAATCATCTCGAAAAAGATATCTCAAAGAAGTATATCAGGTCGAGGGAAAGGAGGAAGCACCCGACATCCCTGCGATAACATTCACTAAAGAGGACGCATCTAGCATCATCTCGGGACACGATGATCCCATGGTCATTACTGTCATACTGGCAAACGCCAATCTGCATCGCACATTAGTGGACCAAGGGAGTTCTGCCGACATCTTATTCAAAACAGCCTTCGACAAACTCGGCCTAGACGAAAAGGAGCTTAGAGCATACCCGAACAGTCTGTTCGGATTAGGAGATACCCCAGTACAACTACTGGGATAAATATCGCTACACACAACCTTCGGAAAAAGAAGCCAATCTCGGACCCTCAAGATAGACTACATCGTGGTCGACGTAAGTTCAGCCTACAATGCTCTAATAGGTCGGACAACACTTAATCAACTCGGCGCAATAGTCTCAAATCCACATCTATGCATGAAATTCCCAACCACAGAGGGGATAGCCACGATAAAAGTAGATCAAAAGATGGCACGCCGCTGTTATAATGAAAGTCTAAACCTTAGAGGCAGGGGAGAAGAGTTTCATATAATCCAACTGGGCGGAGTCCAGCGACGAGAAGAACTCCGTCTGCAACCAGAAGGCGAGATAGAGAAGATTCAAATCGGAGACACCTCGGACAAAACGACCAATATTGGCACGATCCTCAGAGGAGACTCAAAAGAATTACTGATACAATTCTTACGAGATAATGTCGATCTCTTCGCATGGAAAGCCGCGGACATGCCAGGCATAGACCCTAAGCTAATGTGCCATAAGTTGGCAGTCTACCCAGGATCTCGGCTGATGCAGCAGAGACGAAGGAAACTCGGGCCAGAACGATCCAAAGCTGTGGAAGAACAAGTACAAGCACTACTGGAGGCAGGATTTATAAGAGAAGTCAAGTACCCACTATGGCTAGCCAACGTCGTCTTGGTGAAAAAATCAAACGGGAGGTGGCGAATGTGCACCGATTACACCGATCTCAACAAAGCCTGCCCAAAAGATCCATACCCACTCTCAAACATCGACGCTCTGGTAGATGCTTCCTCCGGATACAGATACCTCTCGTTTATGGACGCATACTCGGGATACAACCAAATCCCCATGTATCCACCAGATCAGGAAAAAACCTCGTTCTTAACACCAAAGGCAAACTACTGCTACATCGTGAAGCCTTTCGGTCTCAAGAACGCAGGAGCTACTTATCAAAGGCCAATGAATAAAGTCTTCTCAGATCACATCGGAAAAATCATGGAAGTTTATGTGGACGACATGTTGATAAAGACACAAAGCGAAGACACATTATTATTCGACTTGGCTCGAGTATTCGACACCATAAGGAAGCACGACATGCGACTCAATCCCGCAAAATGCACCTTCGCAGTAGAAGCAAGCAAATTCTTAGGTTCATGCTCACACAAAGGGAAATTGAAGCAAATCCAGACAAATGTCAAGCCATACTCAAAATGAAGAGCCCAACCTGTGTCAAAGAAGTACAACAACTCAACGGGAGATTGGCCGCCCTATCCCGATTCTTAGCAGGAGCTGCGATAAAATCCCTCCCCTTCTATGCTACGTTAAGAAAGGGAAAACAGTTCGAATGGACGAAAGAATGTGAGCAAGCCTTCCAAGACTTCAAGGAGTTCTTAGGACGGCCACCTATCCTATCCCGACCACGAGAAGGAGAACCGCTCATATTGTATCTCGCAGTAGGGAACCGGGCAATAGCCTCAGCACTAGTCAGAGAAGACGAAAATGGGCAACAACCTGTCTACTTCATTAGCAAGGCACTACAGGGATCCGAGCTGAACTACCAGAAAATTGAAAAATTTCCCGATACTCTTATCCTAACATCTCGACGACTCCGCCCGTACTTCCAGGCTCACACCATTAAGGTTCGAACTAACCAGCCCATAAAAGGAATATTGCAGAAAACAGATCTAGCAGGCAGAATTCTACAATGGGCAGTCGAGTTGTTAGAGTTCGATCTCCAATATGAAGCTCGGACGGCAATCAAATCACAATATCTGGCCAACTTTATCGTAGAATTCACAGATGCCCTAGAAACCCCAAAGAATGGAACCTTTACGTGGATGGTTCTTAAAATAAAACTGGAAGCAGCGCAAGCGTGATAATAGAAAGCAACCAAGGAACCCCAGTTGAGCTCTCCCTCAAGTTCGGGTTCCCGGCCTCAAACAACCAGGCATAATATGAAGCATTATTAGCTGGTTTGAAGCTGGCTAAAGAGGTCGGAGCTCAAAAACTCAACATTTACAGCGATTCACAAGTGGTTACATCACAAATAACAGGGAGCTACCAAGCCAAAGATCCCACCATGAAAAAGTATTTGGATAAAACCAAAGAACAGCTCGGACAAATCAGGGAGTATAAGATCTGCTACATACCCTGCGAACAAAATGCCCGAGCTGATGCACTCTCAAAACTAGCCAGCACCAAACCAGGGGGTAACAATAGAAGCCTCATCCAGGAAATGTTGCAGAACCCGTCAATCTCGGAAGAGGAAAAAGTCCTGACTATAACAAGTCGGGACCAAGGATGGATGACCCCTATAACCAACTACCACAAAACAGGAACGCTCCCCACAGAAGAAAAGGAGGCAAAGAGGTTAAAAAGGGAGGCACAATACTACACCATCATAAACAACATCCTGTACAAAAGAGGAATCTCAACACCTTTACTAAAATGCGTGCCGACCTCCAACACAAGGGAAGTGCTAGAAGAAATACACGGCGGTATTTGTGGCAATCATCTCGGAGCACGAGCTCTCGCCAAAAAAGTACTCCGGGCGGGATTTTATTGGCCAACTCTACAGAAAGAAGCCACAGAATTTGTAAAGACATGCCCACCATGTCAGAAACATGCCAACTTTCACATTGCCCCGCCAGAAGAGCTCATCAGCGTGACCTCGCCTTGGCCGTTTGCAAAATGGGGACTCGATCTTCCCGGCCCCTTCCCACAGGGATCAGGACAAGTTAAATTCCTCATAGTAGGGGTAGATTACTTTACAAAGTGGATCGAGGCAGAGCCCCTAGCCAATGCCACCGCTCAAAGAAGCCAGAAATTCTTATATAGAAACATTGTCACGAGGTTTGAGGTTCCATATTCAATAACCACAGACAATGGCACACAATTCACAGATGCAGGCTTCAGAAGACTAGTAGCCGACTTGAATATAAAGCACCAGTACACCTCCGTTGAACATCCACAAGCCAACGGACAGGCCGAAGCTGCTAACAAATTCATACTGGCCAGATTAAAATGGAGATTACAAGATGCAAAGGGAGCCTGGGTAGAAGAGCTTCCACAGGTCCTATGGGCATATCGAACAACGCCACATTCCACCACGAAGGAATCCCCCTTTCGATTAGCATACGGAATAGAGGCGATGATTCCAGTAGAGATTGAGGAAGGGTCGCCCAGAGTAGTTCACTACAATGAGGGAGTAAACTCCCAACTTCAGAGAGAAGAGCTCGACTTGTTACCCGAACTCCAAGAAAGAGCTCGGATCAGGGAAGAAGCTCTAAAGCGCCGAATGGCTTCCAGATATAATAAAAAGGTAGTGCCAAGAAGTTTTGCAGAGAATGATCTCATCCTAATCCAAAATGATATCGGAACAACCCGACCAGGAGAAGGAAAGCTGGCAGCAAACTGGAAAGGACCTTACCGAGTTGTAGAAGTACTTGGAAAGGGCTACTACAGACTGTCTGAACTCGATGGACGAGAGCTTCCCAGGTCGTGGCACGCTTGCAACCTAAGAAGGTACTACAGTTAAGAAGAGATAAAAGATCTCATCATTGGATGCACTCTTTTTCCTGAAAAGGTTTTTTAATGAGGCACCAAGTTGAGACTCAGACAATCCCATATGTATCTATTTGCACTTTTCCTTTAAATAAAATATATTCTAGATAGTCTACAATGATTTCAAGACGCCTTAATCTGAAGCATTCATCGTCCGATTATAAAGCAACAGATCGGCATAAAGTGAAAAAGAATTTCACTGCACGATCACGATAAAGACAACCGTCTGATAAAGGTGAAAACTCGATTCACCCAAAGGACGATCTAGAGATGACAACCACTTTCTACAAATCGGCAAAGATGAACACAGAATAATGTAAGAAGTTATCGAAAGTGATCTAAAAAAGAACTTGACGAGGTCTTACGGATCGCTAAAATAATAACTTAGAGACTGGTCGAACATTAAGAAGTCGAACCAAGTCAAACGAAGTTATAAGTAAACCCTGGAAAGAGGTCTGGCCAACCCTATTAAAGAGGATTACTTTAACTTAGAAGGGCCCGACATAACAAAGTCAGCACAAAACGAAAAGTTATTAAAGTAGTCCCTAAAAGAGATCTGACGAAGATCTAAGAAAGAGGACTACAAAAAATAACTTAAGGGAGACCGATATAACCAAGTCGGACTCCTACTACCAAAAAGTTATCAAAGTAGTCCCTGAAAGAGATCTGACAAAGATCCAAGAAAGAGGACTACAAAAAATAACTTAAAGGAGACCGATACAACCAAGTTGGACTCCTACTACTAAAAAGTTATCAAAGTAGTCCCTGAAAGAGATCTGACAAAGATCCAAGAAAGAGGACTACAAAAAATAACTTAAGAGAGACCGACATAACCAAGTCGGACTCCTACTACCAAAAAGTTATCAAAGTAGTCCCTGAAAGAGATCTGACAAAGATCCAAGAAAAAGGACTACAAAAAATAACTTAAAGGAGACCGATACAACCAAGTCGGACTCCTACTACTAAAAAGTTATCAAAATAGTCCCTGAAAGAGATCTGACAAAGATCCAAAAAAGGGGACTACGAAAATAACTTAGAAGTGGACCAACGCAAAGGAATCGGTCACAAATACAGAAAATCGAGTAACAAGTTGGATCTATACAATCACAGCCTCAAAAGATCCAAGATACAAGCAAATAAAGCAAAGTAATCCAAGGAGGTCGAGCAGCATAACAAAAAAGATGTCAAGTCAAACAACTGCTTCTACTCTATAAAGTTATAAGGCCTCGAAGGCCACCAAGACCTACCACAAAGAGATAACAAGTTACCTTTTGTTTTTCAAAATAAAAAGTTGCTAGACAAGCAACTAGGAAGCGTCAGCAAATAAATAAAAAAGTTCTAAAAGAGCCCACAAGCCGGGCCAACTACACAAATTTTCAAGAAGAGATCAACAAGCATCGGGAGCCTTCTCGGCAGCATCAGGACAAGGAGAAGGAGGGCGAGTCTGAATCGGCACAGCATCCACAGTTCCATCCTCCCGATTCAGGATCTGACAATCCGAGTCGGGCACAGCAGGAGGAACCGAAGAGGTCGGCACTTTGGTAGAAGACACATGGGGAGGAACAACATCATCATCATCGCCCTCATCATCAGGGACAATCTTGCCATCCCTGACTATATTATCCAGGCTAAAAAGGGTGAGGTCGGCTTCGGGAGCAATGACCTGAACTTGCTCCCTCAAGTTCTCATAAGCAGCAGTCATGCTGCCAACGAGATGACTTTGGAGCTCAGCATAATCTTCCTGAACACTGTCAAGCTCCCCCCTCAGGCGCATCACCTCCCGATAAGATGAAAGGTAACTCTCCTTGTGCATCAGGACTGCGTCCTCAGCCAACCTCAAAGAAGCCGCCAATGACTGAGAACTCACCTTCTCATTCTTCAAGTCCTTCTCCAACTTGGTTACCTTCGTCTCAAGCTCCTCCTTTAACTCCTTCATCCGATCAAACTCTTGTTTCGCCTCCTCCATAAACGCTTTAGTAGCGTGGAGAGGGAGATTCTGAGTAGTCCGATATATGGTAGCCGACATATACGCCATCTTCACATGATTTCGGGCCATAAATTCCAAGTGATGGAGGATGGACACATCGTCCATGGAGAGAGCGCCGTAGGGACCGATTTGTTGATCCACGAATTCAATAGCATTAAAATCAGGAGCATCGAGGTCAAAGGGTTCAGCAGTCTTTTGTTTTTTATTGAGAGGAGCAGCAGAGGTAACGTGAGGATCTACCAAACGAACTCGGGGTGTAGGGATCACTTTCTTCACCCCGGCGGAACTCTGCACTGATGGCTGGTATGCGAAATTGTTACTCAGGTTGTGAATTGTTGTTCGAAATTGATTCCCTGGTGATGGCACCAAAAACGGATGCACAGCACCATGTTCTAAACATATCTTCACAACTTTGCATAACTAACCAGCAAGTGCACTGGGTCGTCCAAGTAATACCTTACGTGAGTAAGGGTCGATCCCACGGAGATTGTTGGTATGAAGCAAGCTATGGTCACCTTGTAAATCTCAGTCAGGCGGATATAAAATAGTTATGGAGTTTTCGAAATTAATACTAAAATAAGGATAGAAATACTTATGTAAATTATTGGTGAGAATTTCAGATAAGCGTATGGAGATGCATTCATTCCTCTGAACCTCTGCTTTCCTGCTGTCTTCATCCAATCCGTCTCACTCCTTTCTATGGCTGGCTTTATGCAAGGGCATCACTGTTGTCAGTAGCTACATCCCCTCCTCTTGTGAAAATGGTCCAAAATGCCCTGTCACGGCACGGCTAATCATCTGAGGTTCCCGATCATGCTGGAATAGGATTCACCCTCCTTTTGCGTATGTCACTACGCCCAGCACTCGCGAGTTTGAAGCTCGTCACAGTCATTCAATTATTGAATCCTACTCGGAATACCACAGACAAGGTTTAGACTTTCCGGATTCTCTTGAATGCCGCCATCATTCTAGCTTACACCACGAAGATTCTGATTAAGAGATCTAAGAGATACTCATTCAATCTAATGTAGAACGGAAGTGGTTGTCAGGCACGCGTTCATAAGGAATGGTGATGATTGTCACGTTCATCACATTCAGGTTGGAGTGCGGATGAATATCTTAGAAGCGAAATAAGATGAATTGAATAGAAAACCGTAGTACTTTGCATTAATCTTTGAGGAACAGCAGAGCTCCACACCTTAATCTATGGAGTGTAGAAACTCTACCGTTGAAAATACATAAGTGATAATGGAGTTCGTTGGTCTCAGCCCAAGAGGGGAACCGGAATAACCAAGACTTCTATGATCCAAAGATAAAACTCAGGATGTCTAATACAATAGTAAAAAGTCCTATTTATACTAAACTAGTTACTAGGGTTTACAGGAGTAAGTAATTGATGCATAAATCCACTTCTGGGGCCCACTTGGTGTGTGCTTGGGCTGAGCTTGAATGTTACACGTGCAAAGGTCATTCTTGGAGTTGAACGCCAGTTTATAATGTATTTCTGGCGTTCAACTTTGGCTTGTGACGTGTTTCTGGCGTTTAACTCCAGACAGCAGCGTAGAACTGGGGTTCAACGCCCTTTTACATCGTCTAAACTCGTTCAAAGTATGAACTATTATACATTGATGGAAAGCACTGGATGTCTACTTTCCAACGCAATTGGAAGCGCGCCATTTTGAGGTCTGTAGCTCCAGAAAATCCACTTTGAGTGCAGGGAGGTCAGAATCCAACAACATCAGCAGTCCTTCTTCAACCTCTGAATCTGGTTTTTGCTCAAGTCCCTCAATTTCAGCCAGAAAATACCTGAAATCACAGAAAAACACACAAACTCATAGTAATGTCCAGAAATGTGAATTTAACATAAAAACTAATGAAAACATCCTTAAAAATAACTAGATTCTACTAAAAACATACTAAAAAAAATGCCAAAAAGCGTATAAATTATCCGCTCATCACAACACCAAACTTAAATTGTTGCTTGTCCCCAAGCAACTGAAAATCAAATAGGATAAAAAGAAGAGAATATACTATAAATTCCAAACTATCAATGAAACATAGCTTCAATCATATGAGCGGGACTTATAGCTTTTTGCCTCTTGAATAGTTCTGGCATCTCACTTTATCCATTGAGGTTCAGAATGATTGGCATCTAGAGGAACTCAGAGTTCAGATAGTGTTATTGATTCTCCTAGTTCAGTATGATGATTCTTGAACACAGCTATTTTATGAGTCTTGGCCGTGGCCCTAAGCACTTTGTTTTCCAGTATTACCACCGGATACA
Organism: Arachis hypogaea; assembly: GCF_003086295.3. Taxonomy (NCBI): domain Eukaryota; kingdom Viridiplantae; phylum Streptophyta; class Magnoliopsida; order Fabales; family Fabaceae; genus Arachis; species Arachis hypogaea. Next base: position 44,865,388 of record NC_092051.1, read on the forward strand.
TAAATGCCACAGACACATAATTGGGTGAACCTTTTCAGATTGTGACTCAGCTTTGCTAAAGTCCCCAATTAGAGGTGTCTAGGGTTCTTAAGCACACTCTTTTTTTGCTTTGGACCTTGACTTTAACCGCTCAGTCTCAAGTTTTCACTTGACACCTTCACGCCATAAGCACATGGTTAGGGACAGCTTGGTTTAGCTGCTTAGACCAGGATTTTATTCCTTTAGGCCCTCCTATCCACTGATGCTCAAAGCCTTGGGATCCTTTTTATTTGCCCTTGCCTTTTGGTTTTAAGGGTTATTGGCTTTTTGCTCATGCCTCTTGGTTTTAAGAGCTTTGGCTTTTTCTATTTGCTTTTTCTTTTGCTTTCTATTTTTTTTTTCGCCTATTTTTTTTATTTATTTTTTTCTGCAAGCTTTGTTCTTTGCTGCTTTTTCTTGCTTCAAGAATCATTTTTATGATTTTTCAGATTATCAATTAACAAGTCTCCTTGTCATCATTCTTTCAAGAGCCAACATATTTAACATTCTTAAACAACAACTTCAAAAGACATATGCACTATTCAAGCATTCATTCAGAAAACAAGAAGCATTGTCACCACATCAATATAATTAAGCTAAGTTCAAGGATAAATTCAAAACTCATGTACTTCTTGTTCTTTTGAATTAAAACATTTTTCATTTAAGAGAGGTGATAGATTCATAGGACATTCATAACTTAAAGACATAGTTACTAACTACTAATGATCATGTAATGAAGACACAAACATAGATAAGCACATAACATAGAAAACGAAAAACAGAAGAAGTAAGAACAAGGAATGAATCCACCTTAGTGATGGTAGCGTTTCCTTCTTGAGGAACCAATGATGTCCTTGAGCTCTTCTATGTCTCTTCCTTGTCTTTGTTGCTCCTCCCTCATTGCTTTTTGATCTTCTCTTATTTCATGAAGGATGATGGAGTGCTCTTGATGTTCCACCCTTAGTTGTCCCATGTTGGAGCTTAATTCTCCTAGGGAGGTGTTGATTTGCTCCCAATAGTTTTGTGGAGGAAAATGCATTTGAGGCATCTCCGGGATCTCATGGTGATGAGCTTCATGCGCCTCTTGAGCTCCATGAATGGGCTCTCTTGCTTGCTCCATCTTTTTCTTAGTGATGGGCTTCTCTTCCTCAATGGGAATGTCTCCTTCTACGAAGGCTCCAGCTGAGAAACATAGATGGCAAATAAGATGAGGAAAAGCTAGCCTTGCCATGGGGGATGACTTTTCGGCTATTTTGTAGAGTTCAAGGGATATGACTTCATGAACTTCTACTTCCTCCCCAATCATGATGCTATGGATCATGATGGCCCGATCCACAGTAACTTCAGATCGGTTGCTAGTGGGGATGATGGAGCATTGGATGAACTCCAACCATCCTTTAGCCACAGGCTTGAGGTCCAATCTTCTTAGTTGAACCGGCTTGCCTTTGGAGTCAATCTTCCATTGAGCTCCTTCCACACATATGTCCATAAGGACTTGGTCCAACCTTTGATCAAAGTTGACTCTCCCTGGGCGTGCGTTCTCTTCCATATTTGGCAAGTTGAACGCCAACCTCACATTCTCCGGACTAAAATCTAAGTATTTCCCCCGAACCATTGTAACATAGTTCTTTGGATCCGGGTTCTTACTTTGATCATGGTTCTTGGTGATCCATGCATTGTCATAGAACTCTTGAACCATTAGGATGCCGGCTTGTTGGATGGGATTTGTTAGAACTTCCCAACCTCTTCTTTGAATTTCATGTCGGATCTCTGGATACTCATTTCTTTTGAGTTTGAAAGGGACCTCGGGGATCACCTTCTTCTTGGCCACAACATCATAGAAGTGGTCTTGATAGGCTTTGGAGATGAACCTTTCCATCTCCCATGACTCGGAGGTGGAAGCTTTTGTCTTCCATTTTCCTTTTCTAGAGGATTCTCCGGTCTTAGGTGCCATCAATGGTAATGGAAAAACAAAAAGCTTATGCTTTTACCACACCAAACTTAGAATTTTGCTCGCCCTCGAGCAAGAGAAGAAAGAATAGATGAAGAAGAAGAAGAAATGGAGGAGAGGGAGAAGGGGTTGTGTTTCGGCCAAGAAGAGAAGAGAGGGTTGTGTTGTGTGAAAATGAGGAAGAATGGAGGGCTATATATAGGGAAGGGAGGGGGGTGAAGGTTCGGCCATTTAGGGTGGGTTTGGGTGGGAAATTGATTTTGAATTTTGAAGGTAGGTGGAGTTGATGAGGTAGGTTTATGGGGAAGAGTGGACGGATGTGAGTGGTGAAGAGGGGTGAGAAGAAGTGAGTGGAGGTAGGTGGGAATCCTGTGGGGTCCACAGATCCTGAGGTGTTCAAGGATTTACAACCTTGCACCAAATTAGGCATGCAAAATGCATTTGCATACAACTCTGGGCGTTCAGCGCCAGATTGGTGCTTGTTCTGGGCGTTGAACGCCCATTTGTAGCCTATTTCTGGCGTTGAACGCCAGAACCATGCTTGTTCTGGGCGTTCAGCGCCAGCTCTCCTCCAGGGTGCATTTCTGGCGTTCAAACGCCCAGATGCTGCCTATTTCTGGCGTTCAGTGCTAGAACCATGCTTTGTTCTGGCGTTGAACGCCCAAAACATGCTTCTTACTGGCGTTTAAATGCCAGTAAGGTCTTCCTCCAGGGTGTGATTTTTCTTCTGCTGATTTTGATTCCGTTTTCAATTTTTATATTTATTTTATGACTCCACATGATCATGATCCTATAAAGACATGTAACTAAGAAAAATATAGTTAGATAAATAAAAATTAGGTTGCCTCCCAACAAGCGCTTCTTTAATGTCAATAGCTTGACAGTGGGCTCTCATGGAGCCTCACAGATGTGCAGAGTTTTGTTGAGACCTTCCAACACCAAACTTAGAGTTTGGATATGGGGGTTTGACACCAAACTTAGAGTTTGGTTGTGGTCTCCCAACACCAAACTTAGAGTTTGAATGTGGGGGCTTTGTGTGACTCTGCTTTGAGAGAAGCTTTTTATGCTTCCTCTCCATGGATGCAGAGAGAGATCCTTGAGTTGTAAACACAAGGTTGTCCTCATTTATCTGAAGGATCAATTCTCCTCTGTCCACATCAATCATAGCTCTTGCTGTGGCTAGGAAAGGTCTTCCTAGGATGATGGATTCATCCTCTTCCTTTCCAGTGTCTAGGACTATGAAATCAGCAGGGATGTAAAGGCCTTCCACCTTTACTAACACGTCCTCTACTTGTTCATAAGCCTGTTTTCTTGAATTGTCTGCCATCTCTAATGAGATTTTAGCAGCTTGCACCCCATAGATTCCCAGTTTTTCTATTACAGAGAGAGGCATGAGGTTTATTCCTGAACCAAGGTCACACAGAGCCTTAAAGATCATGGTGCCAATGGTACAAGGTATTATGAACTTTCCAGGATCCTGTTTCTTCTGAGGCAATGTCAGTTGATCCAGATCACTTAGTTCATTGGTGAACAAGGGAGGTTCATCTTCCCAAGTTTCAATGCCAAATAATTTGGCATTTAGTTTCATGATTGCACCAAGGAACTGGGCAGCTTGCTCTTCAGTGACATCTTCATTCTCTTCAGAAGAAGAATACTCATCAGAGCTCATGAAGGGCATAAGGAGGTTCAATGGAATCTCTATGGTCTCTAGATGAGCCTTAGAGTCCTTTGGTTCCTCAGAGGGAAGCTCCTTATTGATCACTGGACGTCCCAGGAGGTCTTCCTTCTTGGGATTCACGTCCTCTCCTTCCCTTACAGGTTCGGCCATGGTGCTTAATTCAATGGCCTTGCACTCTCCTTTTGGATTCTCTTGTGTATTGGTTGGGAGAATACTAGGAGGGATTTCAGTGATCCTTTTACTCAGCTGACCCACTTGTGCTTCTAAATTTCTAATGGAAGACCTTGTTTCATTCATGAAACTTACAGTGGCCTTAGATAGATCAGAGACTAAGTTTGCTAAATTAGAGGTACTTTGTTCAGAGTTCTCTGTCTGTTGCTGAGTGGATGATGGAGAAGGTTTATTATTGTTAAACCTGTTTCTTCCACCATTATTAAAGCCTTGTTAAGGCCTTTGATCCTTCCATGAGAGATTTGGATGATTTCTCCATGATGGATTATAGGTGTTTCCATATGGTTCACCCATGTAATTTACCTCTGCTATTGCAGGGTTCTCAGGATCATAAGCTTCTTCTTCATAAGAAGCCTCTTGAGTACTGTTGGATGCAGCTTGCATTCCATTCAGACTCTGAGAAATCATATTGACTTGCTGAGTCAATATTTTATTCTGAGCCAGTATGGCATTCAGAGTATCAATTTCAAGAACTCCCTTCTTCATAAGCGTCCCATTACTCACAGGATTCCTCTCAGAAGTGTACATGAACTGGTTATTAGCAACCATGTCAATGAGTTCTTGAGCTTCTGCAGGCGTTTTCTTTAGGTGAATGGATCCACCTGCAGAAGTATCCAATGACATCTTTGATAGCTCAGATAAACCATCATAGAATATATCCAGGATGGTCCATTCCGAAAGCATGTCAGAAGGACACTTTTTGGTCAGCTGCTTGTATCTTTCCCAAGCTTCATAGAGGGATTCACCTTCCTTCTGTCTGAAGGTCTGAACATCCGCTCTAAGCTTGCTCATCTTTTGAGGAGGAAAGAACTTGGCTAAGAAAGCCGTGACCAGCTTATCCCAAGAGTTCAGGCTATCTTTAGGTTGAGAGTCCAACCATATTCTAGCTCTGTCTCTTACAGCAAAAGGGAAGAGCATGAGCCTGTAGACTTCAGGATTTACTCCATTAGTCTTAACAGTATCACAGATCTGCAAGAATTCAGTTAAGAACTGAAAAGGATCTTCAGATGGAAGTCCATGAAATTTGCAGTTTTATTGCATCAGAGAAACTAGCTGAGGTTTTAGCTCAAAATTGTTTGCTCCAATGGTAGGAATGGAGATGCTTCTTCCATGTAAATTGGAATTAGGTGCAGTAAAGTCACCAAGCATTCTCCTTGCATTATTATTATTTTTGGCTGCCATCTCCTCTTCCTGTTCGAAAATTTCTGAAAGGTTCTCTCTGGATTGTTGTAATTTAGCTTCTCTTAGTTTCCTCTTCAGAGTCCTTTCAGGTTCTGGATCTGCTTCAACAAGAATATTCTTGTCCTTGCTCCTGCTCATATGACAAAGAAGAGGGCACAGAAAAAATAATAATAATAATAATAGGGATCCTTTATACCACAGTATAGAGGTCCTTATGTAAGTGGAAGAAAGGAAGGGGACAAAGAATGTAATGTAAAGAAAGAAACACAAAGGTTAGGAGAGCAGAGATGTGAGATGAGGAGATGTTAGTAGATGAATAAATAATTAGAATGAGAGAGGGAGAATTTCGAAAAGAATTTTTGAAAAAGGGTTAGTGATTTTCGAAAATAATTTTTGAAAAAAAGTTAGTAGTTTTCGAAAATTAAGATCAAACATTAAAATAATTAGTTAATTAAAAAGAAATTTTGAAAAAGGGGGGAGATATTTTCGAAAATTAGAGAGAGAGAGAGTTAGTTAGGTAGTTTTGAAAAAGATAAGAAACAAACAAAAAGTTAGTTAGTTAGTTGAAACAAATTTTGAAAAGATAAGAAGTTAGGAAGTTAGAAAAGATATTTTGAAATCAAAATTTTTTTGAAAAAGATAAGATAAGAAGATATTTTTGAAAAGATATGATTGAAATTAGTTTTGAAAAAGATTTTATTTTTTTAAAAATCACAATTAAATGACTTGATTCACAAGAAATCACAAGATATGATTCTAGAACTCAAAGTTTGAATCTTTCTTAACAAGTAAGTAACAAACTTGAAATTTTTTAATCAAAACATTAATTGTTATTGTTATTTTCGAAAATTTGATATAAAAATAAGAAAAAGATTTTTGAAAAATATTTTTGGAATTTTCGAAAATAACTAAGAAAAATGAAAAAGATTTGATTTTTGAAAAAGATTTTGAAAAAGATAAGATTTTTAAATTGAAAATTTGATTTGACTCATAAGAAACAACTTGATTTTAAAAATTTTTGAAAAAGTCAACTCAAATTTTCGAATTTGTGAGAGAAAAGAGGGAAAGATATTTTTTTGATTTTTTTGAATTTTTAATGATGAGAGAGAAAAACATGAAAATTATGCAATGCATGAAAATTTTTGGATCAAAACAATGAATGCATGCAAGAATGCTATGAATGTCAAGATGAACACCAAGAACACTATGAAGATCATGATGAACATCAAGAACACATTTTTTGAAAAATTTTTAATGCAAGAAAAACAAGCAAGACACCAAACTTAGAAATCTTTAATGCTTAGGCACTAAGAATTCAAGAATGCATATGAAAAACACCATACAACACAAAACAAGAAAACATCAAGATCAAACAAGAAGACTTACCAAGAACAACTTGAAGATCATGAAGAACACTATGAATGCATGAATTTTCAAAAAATGCAAGATGAATATGCAATTGACACCAAACTTATAACATGACTCAAGACTCAAACAAGAACACAAAAAATATTTTTGATTTTTATGATTTTATAAATTTTTTTGTATTTTCTTTTAATTTTTTCAAAAATCATTTTGAAAAAGAAAAATAAGGATTTCAAAATCTTTAATATGAATTCCAGGAATCTTGTACTCTTTAGTCTAAAGCTCCAATCTGAGGGTTAGACATGGCTTAATAGCCAGTCAAGCTTTAGAATGGATTTACATCCATTGAGGTGATTAGTTGAAGACCAATCCCAAAGGAGTTTGGGTATGGCTTTTCAGCCAAATAGGATTCAACATGTTACCATGAAACTCTAGAATTCATTCTTGAAAGTTTTGAAGCCATAGAATAATTTATTTTTGAAAACATTATTTTTATTATTTTATTTTTTTTTTGAAAACAAAAGAAAAATTTTTGAAAGATTTTTGAAAAATTTTTGAAAAATAAAACAAAAAGAAAATTACCTAATCTGAGCAACAAGGTGAACCGTCAGTTGTCCAAACTCGAACAATCCCCGGCAACGGCGCCAAAAACTTGGTATGCGAAATTGTTACTCAGGTTGTGAATTGTTGTTCGAAATTGATTCCCTGGCGATGGCACCAAAAATGGATGCACAGCACCATGGTCTAAACATATCTTCAAAACTTCGCATAACTAACCAGCAAGTACACTGGGTCATCCAAGTAATACCTTACGTGAGTAAGGGTCGATCCCACAGAGATTGTTGGTATGAAGCAAGCTATGGTCACCTTGTAAATCTCAGTCAGGTGGATATAAAATAGTTATGGAGTTTTCGAAATTAATACTAAAATAAGGATAGAAATACTTATGTAAATCATTGGTGAGAATTTCAGATAAGCGTATGGAGATGCATTCATTCCTCTGAACCTCTGCTTTCCTGCTGTCTTCATCCAATCCGTCTCACTCCTTTCTATGACTGGCTTTATGCAAGGGCATCACCGTTGTCAGTGGCTACATCCCCTCCTCTTGTGAAAATGGTCCAAAATGCCCTGTCACGGCACGGCTAATCATCTGAGGTTCCCGATCATGCTGGAATAGGATTCACCCTCCTTTTGCGTCTGTCACTACGCCCAGCACTCGCGAGTTTGAAGCTCGTCACAGTCATTCAATCATTGAATCCTACTCGGAATACCACAGACAAGGTTTAGACTTTCCGGATTCTCTTGAATGCCGCCATCATTCTAGCTTACACCACTAAGATTCTGATTAAGAGATCTAAGAGATACTCATTCAATCTAATGTAGAACGGAAGTGGTTGTCAGGCACGCGTTCATAAGGAATGGTGATGATTGTCACGTTCATCACATTCAGGTTGGAGTGCGGATGAATATCTTAGAAGCGAAATAAGATGAATTGAATAGAAAACAGTAGTACTTTGCATTAATCTTTGAGGAACAGCAGAGCTCCACACCTTAATCTATGGAGTGTAGAAACTCTACCGTTGAAAATACATAAGTGATAATGGAGTTCGTTGGTCTCGGCCCCAGAGGGGAACCAGAGTAACCAAGACTTCTATGATCCGAAGATAAAACTCAGGATGTCTAATACAATAGTAAAAAGTCTTATTTATACTAAAGTAGTTACTAGGGTTTACAGGAGTAAGTAATTGATGCATAAATCCACTTCTGGGGCCCACTTGGTGTGTGCTTGGGCTGAGCTTGAATGTTACACATGCAGAGGTCATTCTTGGAGTTGAACGCCAGTTTATAACGTATTTCTGGCGTTCAACTCTGGCTTGTGACGTGTTTCTGGCGTTTAACTCCAGACAACAGCGTAGAACTGGCGTTCAACGCCCTTTTAAGTCGTTTAAACTCGTTCAAAGTATGGACTATTATATATTGCTGGAAAGCCTTGGATGTCTACTTTCCAACGCAATTGGAAGCACGCCATTTCGAGTTCTGTAGCTCCAGAAAATCCACTTTGAGTGCAAGGAGGTCAGAATCCAACAGCATCAGCAGTCCTTCTTCAACCTCTGAATCTGGTTTTTGCTCAAGTCCCTCAATTTCAGCCAGAAAATACCTGAAATCACAGAAAAACACACAAACTCATAGTAAAGTCCAGAAATGTGAATTTAACATAAAAACTAATAAAAACATCCCTAAAAATAACTAGATTCTACTAAAAAATACTAAAACCAATGCCAAAAAGCGTATAAATTATCCGCTCATCAGTGGCTTCTCGCGCACTTGGGAGGATCCCTCCCCAGCCACCTTGGCAGCAACATTTCTGGCAGCAGTCGCCCTCTGTGCCCTCTTAAAAGCTTTCATGTATTCACTATTCTTCATTGCCTCTGCAAATAAAACAGAAAATCAGTTACAAGTCAGACAAGTCGGAAAGACAGCTACAAACAACATACACGGATAATAAAGAATACGCAAAGATACCCAGTTCAGTTTGAAGAAGAGAAGGATTGGTTAGAAATTTCTTTGTGTCGAGATGGGGAGCTTGACCCCAGCGTTCTTCCAGGATAGTCACAAAGGCTCGCTCAGCATCATCCAACATCTCCCACGAATACCTGGAGACCCTCAGGTCTTTTTGCCATTCCAAGGGAAAAGCAGGTTCGTCATTTTCATCCAGAAAAAAGGGCCGAGCTCCTTCAACAGCTCGGACCTTGAAAAAGTAGTTTTTAAAATCACGGAACGACTCGTCAAACATGGAGAAAACCTTCTTTCCCTGGGTAGAACGAAAGGAGACCCAAGCTGACTTCTTTTTTACCACACCGGGCTTAGTCAAGACAAACAGATAGAAAAAGAGAGACTGGGAAGCAGGAATACCAAAGCCATTGCACAGCAATTGGAAAATTTTAATGAAACCCAGGAATTGGGGTGAAGTTGAGAAGGGGCAACATTACAAGACCATAACAGGTCGGTTTCAAATTTGGTAAGAGGAAGGGTGATACCCAGCTGACCAAAGAAAAAATCATAAGCATAAAAGAAAGGGCGACCATCAACAACCCGAGTTGAAAAGCAGACTCTCTCGTCAGAAGAGGGAGGGACAAGTTCATAGTTCTTCTCATCACCAGAATTACTACAGACACTGTGAAACTGCCTAAGCTGAGCACAAAATTCAGAATCAACCAGCGAGATACACATGAGAACCATGGAGTCCACCCAATCGGCCATACCCGCGGGAACCTGGGAAGGCATCTCTACAACGTTATTTCGGGAAGACATGAGGTCAACTAAATGCTACAAAAGAAAAGAAGAATGGATTACTCAAAAACATCTCGGACAGAGGGCAAAACATCTCGACAGACGAATAAACAAAAAGGGAAAACCCCAAGACTTAAGACAAAGGTCTTGGGGCATCCCTTGGAGGCAGTAAACAAAGCAAGGTCCTTAAGTTATTTCTACAACCGACATTCCGGCACTCATCAAAGTAAAATCCAGAAAACAAGGAAGCAAAAAATGCAAAAGGTCCACCCTCCTACAGTTTATCGGCGGAAAAATAGCAAAGGCGCAAACTTCTTCGAAATCGAGCAAAAAATCATCAGCAAGGAGCAAGCACTAACACCGAACACGCCAAATAGAAATCATCAAAAGGTGCAAAACTTTGTCAGAATCAGAAAGAAATCTCCAAACAAAGCGAGGAACAGATGCAGATTCTCTATCGATATCAGACAGGAAAAACAACCAAAAGCAACAACAAAACCCTAGAAAGCCTCGACGGAAATGCCAAGAGAATGCGTAAAAGAAAAGTCAGGAAAAACACATTACAGTGACAAGCGAATACAAGACCACGAAAAAGATTCAAACTTTCCAACATGCAAAATCAAAGCTTCAATAAAAAACAAAAGACGAAGCTATGAAAGAAGCAAGAAAGCTAGTACCAACCTGGAAAAAGTAGCAAGCTTCAGGGAAATTGAGGATGGAAGACGAAATCGGGAATTGCCCTCTCACGAGCAAAGAAGCACGAACAAAAGCAATACCACAGAAGGAAATGTGAAACTACAAAAACGCCGGGAGAAAACAGAAGCTTCAGAAAAATCACCAAGCGACGTCGCAAGAAAAGTTGAAATGTGGGTGAAAGGCAGAAAATGAATAAAGTGTGAAGAAGTTACGAAAAGGGCGAAGGAGAGAAACCGTTTCTTGAATGCAAAATTCAAAAATAGAAAAGTTAGGGGAAACGGGGCAATTAAATGCCAATTAAATGCGGATATTAAAACCGCTTGCATTCCCAAAAAAGCGCTAATACAAAAGCGCGCGCTTATATAGGAAAAACGTTCTACATTCAAAAGCTGCTACAAAAAGGAGTCGACAAAATACTTGAGTTCGGCTTCGCTACAAGAAGGACCGAAGTTAAGGACTCGACCTCGACAAAGAAGACCGAGCTCAAGCAGGGCACTGTTCATACCCTGGGTCGAGCTATCCGACCTGGGATGATTAACGACAAAGCGACCGACCTCTTCAGGTCAAGCGAACCGACTTCTTCTTAAAGAACTCGGCCAAATCAACAGGAAAGCCCATAAAGGGCCCAAGTAGAGGAACACGACCCAAATCCAAAGGCCGTCCAATCCTATAGAGATAAGGGCGGTTCCCTTGAAGATAAGCTGACCTCAACTCAAAGATAAAGATAAGATAAGATAACTAACTTATCTTATCTAGAAAGGTCACTCTACAACTACTATAAATACACTGGAGCACCCAGATATAACTCATGCTCTGATTCTACATAAAAACCTGCTTTATACCCATGCTAACTTAAGCATCGGAGTCTCTTGCAGGTACCCCCCACCCTCCGGTGACGAAGGATCAGCAGTGTAGTCAATCCAACAAGTCGGACGCACCCGCTACGACCGTCATCCACCGACCGGACACGTCGGCTCCGACCAGTGCAGAAGATCTCGTCCGAGATCAACCTCTAGTTTCAGGTAACCCTCGGAACAGCTACTGACATCAAATTGATGTTGGCTCCTAAGTCACAAAGAGCCTTCTCCACTGTGATTTCCCCTATAATACAAGGGATCTGAAAACTCTCGGGATCCTTCAATTTCTGGGACAGTTTGTGCTGAATGATAGCACTACATTCTTCGGTTAGTATCACAGTCTCGTTGTTCTTCCAGCTTCTCTTCTTAGTCATTAGCTCCTTTAAAAACTTGGCGTAGAGTGGCATTTGTTCTATTGCTTCAGCAAAGGGTATGTTGATTTGTAGTTTCTTGAAGATTTCCAAAAATCTCAAAAACTGGTTGTCATCCCCCTTTTTCTTCAATTGCTGAGGGTATGGAACTCTTGGGACGTCCAGCTTCGGCATCCCTTCTTCTTTTTGCAAACTTGAAGTGGAAGCGTGAGTTCCATCTTGCTTTTCTCCCTTTTCATTTGAGCCCTCTTCTTGTGGTATCTGGGAGAATTCCTTCAGTTCTTTCTCACTCCTAAGGGTGATAGCTTGACACTCTTCCCTTTTGTTTGAGTCAGTATCACTGCGAAGGTTGTGGCTGGAAATCTGCTTGAATAGGTAGCCAATTTGTGTCTCAAGTTTCTTGATGGCAGCATCTTGATTCTGCATATTGGACTGTACTTCCTCTCGGAATGCTTTACTGTCTTGGATCTCTTGGCATATTCTGTCAAGTAGGGCCTCAATCTTTGAGAGTCTGTCTTCAGAAGGTGATGGTGAGTTGAGATTGGATGGATGAGGAAGGTTATTTTGGCCTTGGTAGAGGTGTTGAGAGGGGTTGTTATGTGGGTGCTGATACGGTCTAGGTGTGGCATGTTGGTGAGCTGAGTTGTTGGGATGTGGACGTCTTTGATCTAGGCCTTGGTCTTGTTGATTTCCCCACCCAAAGTTTGGGTGGTTCCTCCAACCAGGATTGTAGGTTTTGGAGTATGGATCATATGCTTGCCTAGGTGAGGTTCCAATGTAGTTGGCTCGCTCCTGCTCACTTTCTTCCTCCACATTCACTCCCTCTTGGGTTGCTGATGAGGTGGTAATTGTTGCTACTTGATTCCTCTCCATCTTCTTGGTGAGGTCAGCCAGCTGCTTGGTAATGAGCTTGTTTTGAGCCAGCAGTGTATCCACATTGTTTAGCTCCATCACTCCTCTATTGTTGCCTCTTTCAGACTTATAGAAATAGTCATTCTCTGCTACAGTTTCAATGACATCTATGGCTTCTTCAATGGTCTTCTTCTTGTTCAAAGATCCTTTGGATGAATGGTCTACTGCCTTCTTGGATTCATATGACAGGCCTTCATAGAAAATGTGCAGCTGCACCCATTCGTTGAACATATCTGGTGGACACCTCCTTGTCAGATCTTTGAACCTCTCCCATGCTTCATAAAGAGTCTCACCATCTTGTTGCCTGAAAGTTTGGACCTCAGCTCTCAACCTATTGATTCGTTGAGGAGGGTAAAATCTTGCCATGAATTTGTTCACCACATCTTCCCATGTTGTCAAACTCTCCTTCGGAAAAGACTCCAGCCACTTGGCTGCTTTGTCCTTGAGTGAGAATGGAAATAGGAGCATTCTACAGGTGTCAGGATGAACACCATTAGACTTCACAGTATCACATATCCTCAGAAATGTGGTTAGGTGATGATTGGGGTCTTCTTGGACACCTCCTCTGAATGAACAATTGTTCTGAACAAGAGTGATGAGTTGTGGCTTTAGTTCAAAGTTGTTGGCATGTATGGTTGGATTTTGGATGCTACTTCCACAGTTTCCTGGGTTTGGATTGATGTAAGAGCCCAGAACTCTTCTCTCTTGCCCAGCATGATTTGCTGGACCTTCTCTGCCATGGTTGTGAGCTTCTTCTTCATGATGGTTCTCCATATTCTCCTCCATGTTTGGTTCAAAGTATTCCTCCTCTTTCTCAGCACCTACTACTCTTTTTTCCTCTTGCTTCCCTCCTTAATCTAAGGAAGGTCCTCTCCGGTTCAGAATCAAAGGAAGTTGAAGCCCAGCTTCTCCTCCCTGTCATACAACCAACAAAGTACAAGCAAGGAAAAAGATGTAGAAACTATTTTAAAAAATGCTGTTAATGTGAGTGATGCAATACATCAAACAGTTAGTGGGTGAGTGAAACAGAGTGTAAACAACTGGAATAAAGGGGTTAAAGGGATGGGAATAAAAATAACTGCAACCGAAAGTAAATTGCTCAAACAGAAATTTAAATCAACAGAAAAAAAAAACAAAATGCTCAATCTAGTGATCCTCCAACTTAATCATTGTTGATATAAAATCAATCCCCGGCAACGGCGCCATAAACTTGATACGCACAAAACTTGTCTCTCAACAAATTTTCTTCGGCAAGTGTACCGAATTTGTCGTCAAGTAAAACTCACAATAGAGTGAGGTCGAATCCCACAGAGATTGATTGATCAAGCAACTTTAATTAGAGGAATGTTCTAGTTGAGCGAACCAGAATTTGATTTGAGATTTGTAGAAAATTAAATGGCGGGAAAGTAAATAGCAGAAATAGTAAATGCTAGAAATAAAGAGCTGAATGTAAATGGTGGAAAGTAAATTGCAGAATCTTAAACGGGAATGGGGTAATTGCTCATAAAAGTAAATGGCAGAAATTAAAGAGAATGGGTAAGATCAAAAATGGGGAGTTCATTGGGCTCAGGAGATGTTGCATTCTCCGGATCAAGTTCATATTCATCTCTTCCTTAATCAATGCATTCATTGATCTCCTTGGCAATCTTAAGTGATCGAATTCCAATTTCTTGGTAATTCAATCTCTCAAATCTTGATCAATAGCCAATTCCTTGGTCAATTGTTCATGAGAAGAGATGAAGTATGGTCACTGATTATACCACATGCATTTCCCAAATCAAGTGTTGGTAGAATTATAGTCACATATCCATCCATACCCAATTTGGTCCAGCATGAGAAAGCATTTCTAGCATGATCTCTTCATTCCTCTTTCAAGGTTCAGAAGAGATCCAAGTATGAATAGCTTCTTTTCTAAGATAACTACCCAATTGGATGAAGATCAAAAGCTTTCTAGTAACATCAAGAGAAAAGATAGAAGAAGGAAAATGAAAACTAATATTGATCCATCAAATTACAACAGAGCTCCCTAACCTAATGAAAGGGGTTTAGTTGTTCATAGCTCTGGAAAATAAAAACAAAGATGGAGAATACATGATAAAAAGTAAAACTAGAAGTGCAGAGAAAGTAAAATACAGAGAGTAGTTCTATGCTAAAGGCTCCCTAAAGTTTCTCACCTCCTAAACTAATTCAAAGCTACTCCTATATATACTACTCTTCTGATCTTCTAGTTGGCTCTTCAAGTCTTGGGTATGGGCCTCTGGATCTTGAGTTTGAAGCAGTTATCCTCTTCATTGGGCTTAGCTTTGCTTGTAGAGAGAAAAGGTGAAGTAGGCAGGGACTTTGGCTTAGGACATTAGTGGTGTCAACGTTAAGTGAGAGTGTGGGTTCGAGAACGTTAGTGACAATCACCTTTTTCACTAACGTTCCTAACCCAAATATGATCACGTTGATTTCAACGTTAGTGGCACTAGCGTGACCACCAACTTTGCCTCTTGGTCCTTCGCACACATTATTGGGACTTACCTTTCCCAATAACGTGGAGAGTCCTCCCTTGTCCCTACGTTAGAGTCCACGTTAAGTAGGTTAACGTGGCTTCTAACGTAGCAGTGCCAATCCTTCGAGAATGTTAGTGACACTTACCTTTGTCATTAACGTTCCAATGTGCCCCTATTTCCCACGTTAGAGTCCATGTTAACTAAGTTAACGTGGCTTTTAACGTAGTCATGCTAGCCATCTCCAACATTAGTGACAAAGGTGAGTGTCACTAACGTTGGCTCATCTTCTCTTTGTCCACGTTAGCTTCCACGTTAACTAAGTTAACGTGGGAGTTAACGTTGCTCATGGTGGCTCTTGGTGGTTCACCCCAACGTTAGTGACAAAGGTAAGTGTCACTAACGTTGGCGATCAATTGCTTCTTAACGTTAGAGTCCATGTTAACTAAGTTAACGTGGCATCTAACGTGGCCAATTATGAGCTTGGTCCAACGTTAGTGACAAAGGAGAGTGTCACTAATGTTGGCCTTGTTGTCTTCTTCCACGTTAGAGTTCACGTTAACTTAGTTAACGTGACTCTTAACGTGGGCTTATGATGGCTTCGAGGGCGTTATTGGTGATTACCTTTCTCATTAACTTTGCAAGTTAGCACCCATTCCACGTTAGAGGTCACATTAGTGGGACTAACGTGACTGCTAACATGGTTCTTCTTTGCTTCCTTTGTCCTGAAATCAAGCAACAAAGTGCATCAAAGTTCTAGTCCAAGTCATGAGTCATGCATCATCCAATTTGTCATATAATTCATGCAAAATTCTCATGAAATCATGTAAAGTGCACAATGTATGCTTGAATTAAGACGAAAGTGAATATCTACCGAAAACTAGCTTATTTTCTAAGAAAATGCATGAAACTACCTTAAAAACAGTAAAGAAAAGGTCAGTGAAACTGGCCAAAATGCCCTGGTATCAGGTTGGACCCTTTTTTGGGCTTTCCCGTCGATTTGGCCGAGCTCTTTTAGAAAGAGGTCAGATAGTCTGACCTGAAGAGGTCGGTCGCTTTGTCGCCAATCATCCCAGGTCGGGTAGCTCGACCCAGGGTATGAACAGTGCCCCTGCTTGAGCTCGGTCTTCTTTTTTGAGGTCGAGTCCTTGACTTCGGTCCTTCTCTAGTGAAGCCGAACTTAAGCATTTAGTCGATTTCTTCCTTTGTAGAACCTTTTTAAATGTGGAACGTTTTTCTTCTAAAAGCGCGCGCTCGTGTATTAGCGCTTTGTTCTTGGGAACGTGCGAGGGTTTAATACCTTCATTAATTGGTATTAATTGCCCCGTTTCCTTTGGCTTTATTTTGAATTTCTGCATTCAGAAAATGGTTTCTCTCCTTCATCTTTCTTTTGTAACTTCTCCCTTCGTTCTCTCACCTTCTGCTTTTCGCCTACATTTTGCCTTTGCAGAGTCATTCAGCGATCCGGCGATTCCATCTTTCCATCTTCAACCCTTCTGAGGCTCTGCTTTTTCCCAGGTTTGTTCCATTTGCAATTTCTTCTCGTCTTTGTTGCTTTGTCTTTAGTTTTGTGGTGAAGTTTTGATTTTGCTTAGAGAAAGTTTGGGTCTTTCTTTTTTTGTCGCGCCTGCTTGCTGTTGTAATGTGTGTTCTGAGAGTTTCTTCGTCCTTTGCATGAACCTTTTTTCCTTTCCTGTTGTTTGATGCTTCTAGGGCTTTTCATGTTCTACTGTCGCTTCTGTCCGATACCCAGAAAAACATCATCTTTACTCACTTAATCGAAGATTGCTCCTTGGTTTTTTGCCCTGTTGATAGCTTTCCCTATTTGCTGCGATATTTGTTTTGGTTTTTGTTTGATTCTGAGAAAAGGTTGCGCCTTTGACGATTTCCGCCTTGCATGTTTGATGTTTGGCGATGCTTTTTGCTGATAGACTGTAAAAAGATAGTGACTTTTTGTGTTCTGACTTTCTTTTCCGAAATGTCTATTATTTGAAATCTTTTCTTATTTGAGAGATGCCGGGACGTAAGCTGTGGATTTTTCCTGAAACCTTGCTTTGTTACTACAAAGGATGCCCCAGGACTTTGGTTTGAGTCTTGGGGTTTTCCTTTTCTGTTTGTTCTTCTGTATATTAGTCGAGTTATTTTGCCCCTCGTCCGAGATGTTTTTTAGTAATCCCATCTTCTTTTCTTATTGTAGGATTAGTTGGCCTCATGTCTTCTCACAATAACATTGTAGAGATGTCTTCTAAAGTTCCCGAGAAGATGTCTGATTGGCTGGACTCCCTTGTCTTGATGTGTGTGTCTGTGGTGGACGCTGATTTTTGTGTAGAGCTGAGGAAACGTCATAGGATTTGTGGTAGCAGCGCCCGGGAGAGGGATTATGAGCTTGTAGCGCCCGACTCTGACGAGAGGGTTTGTTTTCCTACTTCGGTCGAGGGGGAGCGTCCCTTTTTCTACGCCTATGAATATTTCTTCAGCCAGTTAGACATTACCTTTTCTTTTACTGCTTTTGAGACCGATTTGTTGTGGTCTTGTAATATTGCCCCATCCCAGCTTCATCCGAATTCCTGGGGTTTTATCAAGATTTTTTAGCTGCTTTGCCAAGAGTTAGGCATAACACCTTCTCAGACTCTTTTCCTCTATCTTTTTGTTTTTGCCAAGCCCGGAGGGTCTTCCAAAAAGAAAGCTTCCTGGGTTTCTTTCAGGTCGGCCCAGGGGCATAAAGTTTTTGCCATGTATGATGAGTCTTTTAAAGATTTTAAGAACTATTTCTTCCGAGTCCGTGCTGTTGAGGGGGCCCGCCCTTTTTTTCTTGATGAAAATGATGAGCCTGCCTTTCCTCTAGAATGGAAAAAGAATGTGAGAGTGTCTCGCTATACATGGGAGATGCTTGACGAGGTTGAACGAGCTTTTGTAGTTGTTCTTGAAGATTTATGGGGGAAACCACCCCATCTTGATACAAAAAAGTTTTTGAGTGACCCGTCTTTGGTTCGAACTACTTTGGGTACTGTCCGACTTGTTTCTATACTTGTTTCTTAGTTTTGCTTCTTCTGGATTGTAACTCATCACTATGGTTGATTCTGTATTTTTAGAGATGTCGAAAAACAATGATTCCATGAAGGCCTACAAAAAGGCAAAGAAGGCTGCTGCTGCTGCTCAAAATATCTCGGCCAAGGTGGCGGGAGAGGGATCTTCTCAAGTTCCAATGAAGCCGCCCGTGCCGAGTTCTCCTGGGCCGAAGAAGGTGATCTCCACTACTCGAGTTTGTCTGGCTAACCCTCAACAGACTTCTGTCGCTACTTTTGGTGCTCCTCCCAACAAAAAATAAAAAACAATTGAGCCTTTCAACTTTGACGCTCCTGACTTTGATGCGGTGAAGTTTGTTGACCAGCAGATTGGTCCTTATGGTGTCGTCCCTACTGACGACACCTCTCTCCTTCGCCATTTGGACTTTATAACTCGGAGTAGCATCAAGATGGCTTATATGGGGGCTGCCCTGTATCGGACTGCTCAAAATCTTCCTCTTCATGCCACCAAAGCCTTCATGGAGGAGGCCAAACAAGAGTTTGATCGGATGAAGGGCTTGAAGGAGGAACTTGAGGTGAAAGTAGCCAAACTGGAGAAGGATCTGGAGAACGAGAAGGCTAGCTCTCTTGCCCTGGCAGCCTCTGTGAGGTTGGCCGAGGACACTGCTTTGAAGCATAAGGACAGTTATGTCACATCTTATCGGGAGGTAATACGTCTGAGGGAGGAGTTGGAGTCTGCCCGAGTTGACTACTACGAGCTCCAAGGTCATCTTGTCGGCAGCGTAATTGCTGCTTATGATAATTTAAAGGAGCAGGTTCAAGTTCTTGCTCCTGAGGTTGACCTTACTCTCTTCAGCTTGGACAACGTTGTAAGGGATGGTAAGATTGTCCCGGACGACTAGGATGATGATGACGTCGGGTCTCCCCCTGTGTCTGCTGCTAAAGTGTCGACTTCTATAGCTCCTCCCACTTGGATCGTTCGTCCGGAGTTAGATCCCGATTGTCAAATTCTGAATAGGGACGATGGTACAGTGGATGCAGTGCCTCTCCAGGCTCGTCCTCCTTCACCTCAGACTGATGCTGCCGAGAAGTCTTCTAATCTTAGCTGAATTTTCTTGGATATTTGTGTGGATAGCCCGACTTGTGGGCTTTTAAACTCTTTATTTTGTAGTCTTGAATATTATGCTGACTGTTGATACTCCGTTTGGTTGCTTGTTTATCAACTTTTGATTTTGAAAAAATAACAAGTAGCTTTCAAGCTTTTTGGGGCTGACCCTGAAGCTTGTTATAATATTGTATTTTATATTATGCTTGTTTGCACTTGTCTTGACACCTTTCTAGGTTTTGAGAGTGTTAGAGCCTTGCTACTCGGCCTCTTTGGATTGCTTTTGTACTTATTGCTTGTAGCTTGGATCCTTTGAGGTTGTGGATATGTGGGTCCAACTTGTATTTCGGTTTTCTCGCTTTTACTTGTATTTATTTCTAGCACTCCATAACCGATTTCTTCACGTTGGTCTGCTTTCCAGTTATTTTTGTAATCCTCTTTCTTGAACCCTTGTCAGGTCTCTTTCAGGGACTAATTTTATAACTTATTTGTGGGAGACCGACTTCTTTGCGTCGTTCTTTTCCGAGTTATTTTGTAATTCTCTTTCTTGGACCTTTGTCAGGTCTCTGATGGGATATTTTTGTGGAGAAACGAATTTCTCCAAAACACCCAAACTTAACCGGCAAGTGCACCGGGTCGCATCAAGTAATAATAACTCACGGGAGTGAGGTCGATCCCACAGGGATTGAAGGATTGAGCAATTTTAGTTTAGTGGTTGATTTAGTCAAGCGAATCAAGTTTTGGTTGAGAGATTTGTGATTTGCAGAATTTAAATTGCATAGAAAGTAAAGGGAATGGGTAAAATTGCATGAAATTAAAGAGCAGAGAAAGTAAATGTGCTGAATCTTAAAGAACAAGAAATTAAATGGCAGAAACTTAGAACGCAAGAAATGTAAGTTGCAAAATCTTAAAGTGCAAGAAATGTAAATGGCTTGAATTGTAAAGGGAATGGGGAGTTGGATTTGCAGAAATTAAACAAGGAAATGTAAAATTGTAACAAGCAGAGAAATAGAAGAAGACTTGGATTGAATCGGATCTGAAACAGAAAAATAAAATGAGCATGAAAAGCAGTAAACAGAGGATGTAAAATTGGAATTCAGATCTCAGGACCCAAGAGACTAGAAAACCAAGTCTAGATCTCAATGCCTTCCTAGATCCAACAAGAACAATTGCAAAGGAGATTGTAAATTGCAAAGAAAGTAGATGAAGAAGCAAGTAACCAAAACTGAAATTCAATTAAGCAGAAAATTAAACAAGATCCCAAAGTGAGATTGAAACAGAATTTCTTTAATTCTCCACCCAAAATCCAAGACAAGAAAAGTAAAGAGTGCTGGGCAAGAACAAGGAAGAAGAGAGATCAATTCTCCTCCCAAATTCTCTTCAATTAAACAACAATGCTAAGAAAAATAAAAGTGAGCTCTAAGAAAAACTCAAAAGAAAGCTATTCTGAAAAACTAAAAAGGGAAGCTCCCTGCTGCAAGTATTGAAAAATTCTAAAAGGAAGCTCCCTAGAAACTCAAATCCTATGCTATTTATACACTTTCTTCAAATGGTCTTCAAGCCTTCAATTGGGCCTTTGCTCTTGATGGAATTGGGTTGATAGAGGCCTTGGTTGATTGCTCTTGGAGTTTGGAGAAGAACCGAATTGAACCGGGTTGGAATCATGAAAGCTTGAGTAAAAGTTGGAGTAAAAGTTAGGGGCTAACTTTTGCTCCAACTTTTCACATCAGCACCCTTCCTTGCTGATACCAACGTTGGGGCAAAAGTTAGGGGTCTAACTTTTGCTCCAACGTTGGCCTCCCCTTGGTTATTCATGGCGCCAACGTTAGCCAAAATGTTAGGGGCTAACGTTGGCGCAAACTTTTGCTAGTCCTGGGAGTGTTTTTCATGCGCCAACGTTAGCCAAAAAGTTAGGGGCTAACGTTGGCGCAAACTTTTTGTGCATCCAGAGAGTGTTTTTCATGCCAAAAGTTAGCCAAAAAGTTAGGGGCTAACTTTTGCTCCAGCTTTTGCCCAAAAGTTAGCCAAAAAGTTTGAGGCTAACTTTTGGTCCAGCTTTTTGCTTCCTGGTTCATTTTCAATTAATCCAAAAGTTTGAGCTAAAGTTTGAGGTAAACTTTTGCTCAAACTTTTTGTCCTCTCTTCCTCCTAACCATTCCTTCTTGCTTCAACCTTTCTCCAAGCTTTCTTCACCTATCATTAATCAACCAAACACATCAAAGCTATGCTCAAAATCATGAGATATTCATTCTTTCATAATATGTGACAATTGTAGCATAAAACCTCATGAAATAGCATGAATTCATACATGGTTGATTAAATCAAAGGAAACATGAAAATCTACCCAATTGGCTTGCTTTTGTCTCAAGAAAGTGCATAATTCTATTGAAAACAAAAGAAAAAGGCTAGTGAAACTAGGCTAAGATGACTTGTCATCACAACACCAAACTTAAAGCTTGCTTGTCCCCAAGCAAGAAATGATTTATTGAGAAAAAAGAATGAAATGGAAGAGGATGTTCATGCTAGTAGAGTGTTACTGGTAGTTCATGGGGTTTTATGTGGATATGCACACACTCACCTCTTATTGATTCTTAAGCCTAGAAAGCCTCCTTCAAGCTTCAAGTAACATACTGCTATGACCTCTCATTATTCCTTTATCCTTGGCTATTATCTTGTTCATAAGCTTTATTTGAGTGTTATGTGTAGCAAGTTCATTTCCTTTTCTTTATACTTGACACATTATTCACTATAGACACTTGGCTCACATTCCTTCTTAGAACATTGATGCCCAGCACCTCTTTGGGCTGCTAAATGCCTTGTAGTTAGGTTGCTCTTGATAGTGGACTTTCAGCTGATGATCCCGGGTTAGTTAACCCAAGTCATCAAGTGTTGATGCACTCCAAAGAGTTTAATAATCCAAGCAGATCCTAATACAAAGACACCACAAGCATATATTCTAAGGTTCAAGCTATTGGTGTCCAGCTTTGTTTCTTTTTGTTTTTCTTTTGTTCTGCCACTTTTTGGCTATTTCTTTTTTTTCCTTTTTTCTTTCTTTTTGTTTTTCTTTCTGACCAAGGATTTTTATTTGATTGAGATTCATAGACAGTAGCTACTTTCTACTTAAGAGGAGACATCCTAGTGTTCTTATTCATTAAAGGTGAGCTACTATACAATCACACACATACCACCACTTACTTTTATTTTACTTCTATCTAATAGAGAACTATCTCACTTCACATTCAAACATTTCTTTTATTGAATTGAAAATGCAGGGGACAAAGCATGCTTTTTGTTAAGTGAAAGTAAATACACAAGCACACACATAGACTAGCTTACTTATTCTAAGAGTGATTCTACTTGTATTAGATGAACACTTTAACAAAACACAAGTCAAAACATTTTTCAACAGTAAGAGTTAAGTGTAAATACAACCTATTGGTTTGCAGTTCCTTTGTCCTTCCTTCTGTTGTGCCCTTTTGAGTTATGATGCATAATGTCTTCAAATGGTGGTGAATTTCTTGCATAATTCTCAAAAGATGCTTGCTTCTCAAGCCCTTAGATGACCAGTTAGTATGCATGAATTGAGTGTGGCTTGTGGATTTAATTTGGTGTGGGGACACCAAACTTAAGTTCTTGCCACTTCTCTGGATACAGCAGGTTAACTCTAGGCAAAATCTTGTGTCCTTGCTAAAGGTTATGAAGTTAAGACTAAAAAGCAGTTAAGTGGTTGAATAATCTGTTCGATTGCTTGGAGCTAACAATGTGCAGGAGGTTAGAATGTGCTTTTGAATGAGGTTTTGGTGGAACACCAAACTTAGAATCCTCCATTCTCCTTTAAGTTGTTTTTGGTGTGCAACACCAAACTTAGCTCCTTGCAATACATATCAATTATTCAACATTTTTATTGAAAAAGCTATGAAAAGAAAACTACCTCAGGTTGGGTTGCCTCCCAACAAGCGCTCTTTTATTGTCACTAGCTTGACATCCTTCAATTCCTTTCAAGAAGGCTGTAGGTTCTGGACCTCTTTTTCCTTATCCCATTGTCCTTCCAAGTACAGCTTTGCTCTGTGATCATTTGCTGTGAATTGATTCTTTGTTGCTTCATCTAGCAGTTCAATGCTCCCATAAGGAAAAACCTTTGTCACCAAGTATGGACCAGTCCACTTTGACTTCAGTTTGCCAGGGAAAATCTTAAGCCTTGAATTATACAGGAGCACTTGCTGTCCTGGCTTGAATTCCTTCTTTGTGATTTTTTTGTCATGCCACCTCTTAGCTCTTTCTTTGTATATCTTAGCACTCTCATAAGCTTCTATCCTGAATTCATCTAACTCATTTAGTTGCAACAACCTTTTTTCTCCTGCAGCTTGGGAATCAAGGTTAAGGAGTTTAGTGGCCCAAAAAGCTCTGTGTTCAAGCTCTACAGGGAGGTGGCAGGATTTGCCATACAATAGCTGAAAGGGTGACTTGCCAATAGGAGTTTTGAAAGCTATCCTATATGCCCATAATGCATCTTCTAGCTTCCTAGCCCAATCTTTTCTTGTGCTTCCCACTGTTTTCTCTAGGATCTTCTTTAATTCTCTATTTGCTAGTTCAGCCTGGCCATTAGTCTGAGGGTGGTAAGATGTAGCCACTTTATGGATTACTCCATATTTGTGGAGGAGCTTCTCCATCTGTTTGTTGCAAAAGTGACTTCCACCATCACTGACAAGACTCTTGGGCACTCCATATCTTGTGAAAATGTGCTTTTTAAGGAATTGGAGGACAATCTGTGCATCAAAGTTTGGTGAACACCAAACTTGTATCTTGTTTAAGGGGTAAATGTGAGATGCTAGTAGTAAATCACAATTGATGCCTTCATCACAGAGTATGATTTCTTTTTAATTGAAAAGTCTCAGTAAGAGATAATGTATGATCATTGATGCATGATTTTTTTAATTTTCATGAGAAGAGAAACACCAAACTTAGTGTTTGGTCATATTCTAGGCATATAGTATGAAAATGTTTGTAACACTGGTTTGGTGTGCTTGAAGGCACACCAAACTTTAGAAGTCTTAGCATATGAAAAAAAAAATTTGCATGCATTCATTGAGTACGTTTATGAAAATAAATTTCATGCTCAGATGATCATAGCTTATTGAATTTAAAATGACATAAATCTTAAATCATGGGTTGCCTCCCATGGAGCGCTCTTTTATTATCACTAGCTTGACATTGGAGCTTTCTTTTATGGTGGTTGAGGGTTGTAGTGCCTCTTGTCTCCCCTGACTGTGATCCTCCTCTTTGTTCTCTGGTGTTCAATTTCAGCATGTTCCAACGAGAGTATGTTGCTGACATTGTAATAGTCATCACTCTGTCGGCTTGCTCCCAGTTGTTGATATATCAATTGCACTTTGTCACCTTTGGAAAGCCCCTCTGTTGGATTCTTCCTGTTCTTCCAACCCCTTTTTGTTTTGTTTCTGCGTTTCATCCTTTCTTTCATTGACCTTTCTTTTCTGGCCGTAGGCTTACCTTGGGGATCTTTCATCCTTTCAGTGGCTAATACTCCCATATTCTCTTGGACTTCTTCATCAGTTTGCACAATCTTTTGCCTTGGGATGTTGTTGTGAATCGCCTTGTTGCTTTCTTCCTTTAACTGAGATTCTTCTTTGTCAAGTTCCATATAGTTTTTCTTCTCATTACCAAACTGTGCTTCTGGTAACACCTTCAGAGTGACACTCTTATCATGCATTCTGAGAGTTAATTCTCCTTCCTCTATGTCTATGATAGCTCTAGCAGTGGCCAAGAATGGCCTTCCCAGAATAACAGAGTCACCATCATCCCCTTCTGAATCTAGAACCACAAAATCTGCAGGGTATATGAAATTGTCCACCTTGACCAGCAGGTTTTCAATCATACCCCTGGGGTATACTGTTGACTTATCTACTAGCTCTAGAGATATCTGTACTGGTTTAACTTCCTCTATATGCAGCTTTTTTACCAAGGCGGATGGTATTAAGTTGATACTTGCTCCTAGATCGCACATTGCTTTAGTGATGGTTAATTCCCCAATGGTGCAAGGCAGCAAAAAGCTCCCTGGGTCCTCAAGCTTAGGAGGAAGTCCTTTTTGAATCAGGGCTCTGCATTCCTCTGTAAGCAGTATGGTTTCTTTCTCATCCCAACTTCTTTTCTTGTTGATAAGCTCCTTCAAAAACTTGGCATACAGAGGCATTTTCTCAAGTGCTTCAGCCAAGGGAATATTGATTTCCAGCTTTTTGAAAGTCTCAAGGAACTTATGAAATTGTTGGTCCTTAGTCTCTTTGTTGAACCTCTGGGGATATGGCAGTGGAGGTGTGATGCTCTTTCCGATTTGCTGCTGTCCCTGAGTTACTTCTTTTGAACCGTGTGACTGGTTATCCTTCTCTTTGAGTTTCTCAGTGCTCTTGTTTGGCATTACAACTTGATTCTTGGCTTCATCTTCCTTTGTTTGCTCCTCATCTTCTATTGCACTTTTGCTGCTCTCTGCTTGCTTCTTTGTAGTGTCATTATTGCTCATCAATGTTCTCCCACTCCTTAATTGTATCGCCTTGCATTCTTCCTTAGGATTTGGAATTGTGTCACTCGGCAGAGAGCTTGAGGGTCTCTCAAGAGAAATCTGCTTGGAGATTTGCCCCATCTGTCTCTCTAGGCTCTTCAGGGATGCTTCATGATTCTTGGTTGTCATTTCCTGGTGTTTCAACATTTTGTCTATCACGACCTCCAAGTTGGTGATTCTTTGGGCTTCAGGTGATACTTGAGGTGGGTTATGAGATGTGGGTGGTGGATGGTAGGCATTTTGGTTGGGGTTGGGGTAGTTGTTTTGCGGTTTTCTATAGGGGTTTTGGTTAGTTTGCTGCTGGTTGTGGTTTTGGTTGCTTCTTGGGTTGTTTTGGTTTGAGTTCCTCTGCCATGGTTGTTGGTTTTGGGTATGATTATCTCCCCATCTGATGTTTGGGTGGTTCTTCCAGGATGGATTGTATGTATCACCATACACTTCATTTGGTCCTTGGTTGTGCATATACTGTACTTGCTCTTGTTGTTGTTCTTCTTGAGTTTCTTCATTCTGTCCCCATGTGGTTGATGGTTGGCTAGTGTTAACTGCTGCAACTTGGAGACTATCAATCCTCTTGGCCATTTGCTCAAATTGTTGTTGAATTTGCTGCTGTATCATCTTGTTTTGAGCCAAGATTGAGTCCACTCCTTCTAGCTCCATTACTCCTCTCCTTTGTGATGGTTGGCGGTTTCTTTGATGAGCAAAGAAATATTGGTTGTTAGCCACCATATCAATGAGATTTTGAGCTTCCTCTGCAGTTTTCATGAGTTGCAAGGAACCTCCAGCTGAATGATCCAAAGCTTCTTGAGATTTCAATGTTAAGCCCTCATAGAAATTCTGCAGCTTATCCCACTCAGTGAACATTTCAGGAGGACATTTCCTGATTAGAGCCTTGTATCTCTCCCATGCCTCATGGATGGGTTCAGCCTCCATTTGTGTAAATGTTTGTATCTCAGTCTTCAACCTTATGATCCTTTGAGGTGGGTAAAATTTGGCAAGGAACTTGGTTACCAAATCATCCCAATTGTTGATGCTGTCTCTTGGAAAGGATTCCAACCATTGAGTGGCTTTGTCTCTGAGAGAAAATGGGAATAGCAATAGCTTGTAGCTGTCAGGAGGCACACCATTAGTTTTAACAGTGTTACAAATCCTCAAGAAGGTGGATAGGTGTTGGTTGGGATCTTCAAGTGGTCCTCCACCAAAAGAGCAATTGTTTTGAACCAAAGTGATGAGTTGTGGCTTTAGTTCAAAATTATTTGCATTGACATTTGGAGTTAAGATGCTACTTCCACAATGTCTAGGATTTGCAAAAGTATAGGAAGCTAAAACTCTCCTCTGGGGTGGATTGTTATTGTTGTTGTCTGCTCCACCTGGTGGATTGGTTGAATGTTCCTCCATATCTTGAAATTCTTCTTCTGATTCCTCTCCTCCAACAATATTTTTCCCTCTTTCAGCTCTTCTTAACCTTCTAAGAGTTCTTTCGTCTTGTTCATGAAAGATGGGTGTATTTCTTCTTGTACCTGACATACAAGCAGAACATAAGAAACTCACAAACTAGTGACACTTCAATCTATTGCTAGAATGAAGTTTTAGTTAGCTTAAGCAAAAATTCAAACAGTTAGTGGGTTAATTGAAAATTAAAGGAACATAAAATAAAAATGCTAGATCTAGATCACCACCTCACTTAATCATTGTCAATCTAATCAATCCCCGGCAACGGCGCCAAAAACTTGATGGGATATTTTTGTGGAGAAACGAATTTCTCCAAAACACCCAAACTTAACCGGCAAGTGCACCGGGTCGCATCAAGTAATAATAACTCACGGGAGTGAGGTCGATCCCACAGGGATTGAAGGATTGAGCAATTTTAGTTTAGTGGTTGATTTAGTCAAGCGAATCAAGTTTTGGTTGAGAGATTTGTGATTTGCAGAATTTAAATTGAATAGAAAGTAAAGGGAATGGGTAAAATTGCATGAAATTAAAGAGCAGAGAAAGTAAATGTGCTGAATCTTAAAGAACAAGAAATTAAATGGCAGAAACTTAGAACGCAAGAAATGTAAATTGTAAAATCTTAAAGTGCAAGAAATGTAAATGGCTTGAATTGTAAAGGGAATGGGGAGTTGGATTTGCAGAAATTAAACAAGAAAATGTAAAATTGCAACAAGCAGAGAAATAGAAGAAGACTTGGATTGAATCGGATCTAAAACAGAAAAATAAAATGAGCATAAAAAGCAGTAAACAGAGGATGTAAAATTGGAATTCAGATCTCAGGACCCAAGAGACTAGAAAACCAAGTCTAGATCTCAATGCATTCCTAGATCCAACAAGAACAATTGCAAAGGAGATTGTAAATTGCAAAGAAAGTAGATGAAGAAGCAAGTAACCAAAACTGAAATTCAATTAAGCAGAAAATTAAACAAGATCCCAAGGTGAGATTGAAACAGAATTTCTTCAATTCTCCACCCAAAATCCAAGACAAGAAAAGTAAAGAGTGCTGGGCAAGAACAAGGAAGAAGAGAGATCAATTCTCCTCCCAAATTCTCTTCAATTAAACAACAATGCTAAGAAAAATAAAAGTGAGCTCTAAGCAAAACTCAAAAGAAAGCTATTCTGAAAAACTAAAAAGGGAAGCTCCCTGCTGCAAGTATTGAAAAATTCTAAAAGGAAGCTCCCTAGAAACTCAAATCCTATGCTATTTATACACTTTCTTCAAATGGTCTTCAAGCCTTCAATTGGGCCTTTGCTCTTGATGGAATTGGGTTGATAGAGGCCTTGGTTGATTGCTCTTGGAGTTTGGAGAAGAACCGAATTGAACCGGGTTGGAATCATGAAAGCTTGAGTAAAAGTTGGAGTAAAAGTTAGGGGCTAACTTTTGCTCCAACTTTTCACATCAGCACCCTTCCTTGCTGATACCAACGTTGGGGCAAAAGTTAGGGGTCTAACTTTTGCTCCAACGTTGGCCTCCCCTTGGTTATTCATGGCGCCAACGTTAGCCAAAAAGTTAGGGGCTAACGTTGGCGCAAACTTTTGCTAGTCCTGGGAGTGTTTTTCATGCGCCAACGTTAGCCAAAAAGTTAGGGGCTAACGTTGGCGCAAACTTTTTGTGCATCCAGGGAGTGTTTTTCATGCCAAAAGTTAGCCAAAAAGTTAGGGGCTAACTTTTGCTCCAGCTTTTGCCCAAAAGTTAGCCAAAAAGTTAGGGGCTAACTTTTGCTCCAGCTTTTGCCCAAAAGTTAGCCAAAAAGTTTGAGGCTAACTTTTGGTCCAGCTTTTTGCTTCCTGGTTCATTTTCAATTAATCCAAAAGTTTGAGCTAAAGTTTGAGGTAAACTTTTGCTCAAACATTTTGTCCTCTCTTCCTCCTAACCATTCCTTCTTGCTTCAACCTTTCTCCAAGCTTTCTTCACCTATCATTAATCAACCAAACACATCAAAGCTATGCTCAAAATCATGAGATATTTATTCTTTCATAATATGTGACAATTGTAGCATAAAACCTCATGAAATAGCATGAATTCATACATGGTTGATTAAATCAAAGGAAACATGAAAATCTACCCAATTGGCTTGCTTTTGGCTCAAGAAAGTGCATAATTCTATTGAAAACAAAAGAAAAAGGCTAGTGAAACTAGGCTAAGATGACTTGTCATCAGTCTCTTTCAGGGATTACTTTTATAACTTGTTGTTTGTAGGAGGTAGACTTCTTTACGTCGTTTTCTTCCAAGTTATTTTTTGTAATCCTCTTTCTTGGACCTTTGCCAGGTCTCTTTCAGGGATTACTTTTATAACTTGTTTGTAGGAGGTCGACTTCTTTACGTCATCCTCTTCTAAGTTATTTTTTGTAATCCTCTTTCTTGGACCTTTGTCAGGTCTCTTTCAGGGATTACTTTTATAACTTGTTTGTAGGAGGTCGACTTCTTTACGTCGTCCTCTTCTAAGTTATTTTTTGTAATCCTCTTTCTTGGACCTTTGTCATGTCTCTTTCAGGGATTACTTTTACAACTTGTTTGTAGGAGGTCGACTTCTTTACATCGTCGTCTTCTAAGTTATTTTTTGTAATCCTCTTTCTTGGACCTTTATCAGGTCTCTTTCAAGGATTACTTTTATAACTTGTTTTTTGTAGGAGACCAACTTCGTCACGTCGGTCTCTTCTAAGTTATAGCAATTCCTCTTTTATAGAGTTGGCCCGACCTCTTTCCAGTGATTTGCTGATA
The DNA here is from genome assembly GCF_003086295.3 of Arachis hypogaea. Classification (NCBI taxonomy): domain Eukaryota; kingdom Viridiplantae; phylum Streptophyta; class Magnoliopsida; order Fabales; family Fabaceae; genus Arachis; species Arachis hypogaea. Next base: position 44,895,344 of record NC_092051.1, read on the forward strand.
ACTTGGGTTGACTTGGTCCGACTTCTCAACGTCGGCCAGTCTTTAAGGTATTATTTAGCAATCCATAAGACCTCGTCAGGTTCTTTTTTTGGATCAATTTCGATAACTTCTTGCATTATTCTGTGTTCATCTTTGCCGATTTGTAGAAGGTGGTTTCTATCTTTCTTTGGTCGACCTTTAGATGAATCGCGTTTTCATCTTTATTGGTCTTTTATCGTGATCGTGCAGTGAATCTATTTTTCACTTTCTGCCGATCTGTTGCTTTATAATCGGACAATGAATACTTCAGATTAATGCGTCTTGAGAATTTGTAGAATATATAAAATATATTTTATTCAAAAGAAAGTGCAAATATATACATGTTGTAGTTTTTCATCCTTTTAAGTCGGATAATTTCTGGATCTCAACTTGGTGCCTCATTAAAAAACCTTTTCAGGAAAAAGAGTGCATCCTATGATGAGATCTTTTACCTTCTCTAGCTATAGTACCTTCTTAGGTTGCAGGCATGCCACGATCTGGGAAGCTCTCGTCCATCGAGTTTGGACAGTCTGTAGTAGCCCTTTCCAAGTACTTCTATGACTCGGTAGGGTCCTTTCCAGTTTACTGCCAACTTTCCTTCTCCGGGTCGAGTTGTTCCAATATCATTTCGGATTAGGATGAGATCATTCTCCGCAAAACCTCTTGGCACTACCTTTTGATTATATCTTGAAGCCATTCAGCGCTTTAGCGCTTCTTCCCTGATTCGAGCTCTTTCTTGGATTTCCGAAAGTAGGTCGAGCTCTTCTCTTTGAAGTTGAGAGTTGGCTTCTTCATTGTATTGGACTACTCTAGGCAACCCTTCCTCGACCTCTACTAGGATCATTGCCTCCACTCCGTATGCTAATCGAAACGGTGATTCGTTTGTGGTGGAATGTGGCGTAGTTCGATATGCCCATAGGACCTGTGGAAGTTCTTCAGCCCAAGCTCCCTTCGCATCTTGCAGTCTCCATTTCAACCCAGCCCATATGACTTTGTTGGCAGCTTCGGCTTGCCCATTGGCTTGGGGATGTTCAACGGAAGTGAACTGGTGCTTTATGTTCAAGTCGGCTACTAACTTTCTGAAGCCCGCGTCTGTGAATTGGGTGCCATTGTCTGTAGTGATAGAGTATGGAACCCCAAACCCTGTGACAATATTCCTATATAGGAATTTCCAGCTCCTTTGAGCAGTGGCGTTGGCTAGGGGCTCTGCCTCGATCCACTTTGTGAAATAGTCTACCCCGACTATGAGGAATTTAACTTGTCCCGATCCTTGGGGAAAGGGTCCGAGAAGATCGAATCCCCATTTTGCAAATGGCCAAGGCGATGTTACGCTGATGAGCTCTTCTGGCGGGGTGATGTGAAAGTTGGCATGTTTCTGGCATGGTGGGCATGTCCTTACAAACTGTTCATACCCTGGGTCGAGCTGTCTGACCCGGGATGTTCAGCGAAATAGCGACCGACCTCTTCAGGTCCGACTATCCGATCTCTTCTTAAAGAGATTGGCCAAATCGACAGGAAAGCCCAATAAAGGGCCCAAATAGAGGAACACGACCCAAATCCAAAGGCAGTCCAAGCCTATAGAGATAAGGACGGTTCCCTTGAAGATAAGCTGACCTCAACTCAAAGATAAAGATAGGATAAGATAACTAACTTATCTTATCTAGAAAGGTCACTCCACACCATTATAAATACACTGGAGCACCCAGGTATAACTCATACTCTGATTCTACTAAAAACATGCTTAATACCCGTGCTAACTTAAGCATCGGAGTCTCTTGCAGGTATCCCCCACCCTCCGGTGACGAAGGAATCAACAGTGCAGCCAGTCAACAAGTCGGACACCATCGCTCCGGCCGCCCCCCACCGGCCGGACACATCAGCACCGAGTAGCACGGAAGATCTCGTCCGAGATCGACCTCCAGTTTCAGGTAACCCTCGGAACATTGGCGCCGTTGCCGGGGAACCTGGAAGTCATCCCACCACCATGGCGGACGGCCATGACAACGACCACGATTCAAATCTAAAAAAATAGAACGCCACACAAAAACGCAGACACCACACTGAAAGATACCCCAGAATCCAACGGGGACAAAAATTCATCAAATCCGGGAGCAATAGAGGCGCTTCAAGATCGCTTGAAACAACTTGAGAAAGAAACCCAACAACAACGAGAAATCAGAAAGGATCTACAAAGAGAGGTACGGCGACGTCGAGAATTGCAAGAAAAACTACAGCAATTAGAAGCCGATCTCAAATCGAAAACTCCTCGGACTACTCCTGAGGAAAATTCACACAAAGAACAAGATCCATTCACCAGAGAAATCATGAAAACCAAAATTCCAAAAGACTTCAAACTCCCGGATATGATTTTGTACGACGGCACCACAGATCCCAACCATCATCTCAGCAATTTCAGAAGCAGAATGTACCTTACCGACGCCTCAGATGCCGTTCGCTGCAATGCTTTCCCAACAACCCTCACGAAGACCGCGATTAGATGGTTCGACAACTTACCTCAAAAGTCCATCTCAAACTTTGACGACCTGGCCAAAAAGTTCCTGGCCAGATTCTCCATCCAGAAGGATAAGGCCAAGCATGCACCCAGTTTACTAGGGATCAAGCAAGGAGATCGGGAAAGTCTCTGCAACTACATGGAAAGATTCAACAAAACATGCATGGACATACAAAGTTTACCAACAGAGGCCGCTATCATGGGACTCATCAATGGCCTACGAGAGGGATATTTTAGCCAATCTATATCAAAGAAGTACCCCACCTCCTTAGACGAAGTACAGGAGCGAGCAGAAAAATACATCAACATGGAAGAGAATGCTCAGCTGGGAGAAACCTCAAAATCCAGGGCCTCCTACCGAAACAAAGACAAGGAATCCAAAAGGAAAGAAGATCGACAAAAGGAGAAAATCAAAAAATACCATAATTACACTCCTCTCAGAGTATCCCTGGTCGATGTATACAAAGAAGTCTGCCATACGGAGAAAATTCCCCCAGCACGGCTACTCAAAGGCAAAAGAGGAGGAGGAAACCGGAAGGAATATTGTGAATACCATCGAGTTCGAGGGCACTCCACCAACGAGTGCTTCGACTTAAAGAATATCATAGAAAAATTGGTGAGAGAAGGAAGATTAGATCGCTTTCTGGCTACCCGAGATGATGACCAAAGAAAGAGACGAAGAGACGAAGATGACGGACGAGCTGAGCGATCACCTCGGACACCAGAAAGACACGTCCACATGATACACGGGGGATTCGCAGGAGGCGAGATCTCCAAATCATCCCGAAAAAGATATCTCAAAGAAGTATATCATGTCGGGGGAAAGGAGGAAGCACCCGACATCCCTGCGATAACATTCACTAAAGATGACGCATCTGGCATCATCTCGGGACACGACGACCCCATGGTCATCACTATCATACTGGCAAACGCCAATCTACACCGCACATTAGTAGACCAAGGGAGTTCTGCCGACATCTTATTCAAAACAGCCTTCGACAAACTCGGCTTAGACGAAAAGGAGCTTAGAGCATACCCGAATAGTCTGTTCGGACTAGGAGATACCCCGGTACAACCACTGGGATACGTATCGCTACACACAACCTTCAGAAAAGGGAACTAATCCAGGACCCTCAAGATAGACTACATCGTGGTCGACGTAAGTTCAGCCTACAATGCCCTAATAGGTCGGACAACACTCAATCAACTCGGCACAATAGTCTCAACTCTACATCTATGCATGAAATTCCCAACTACAGAGAGGATAGCCACGGTAAAAGCAGATCAAAAGATGGCACGCCACTGTTATAACGAAAGTCTAAACCTCAGAAGTAGAGGAGAAGAGTTTCATACAATTGAGCTTGGCGGAGTTCAGCGACGAGAAGAACTCCATCCGCAGCCGGAAGGCGAGATAGAGAAGGTTCAGATCGGAGACACCTCGGACAAAACAACTAATATCGGAACGATCCTAAGAGGAGACTCAAAAGAATTACTGATACAATTCTTACGCGATAATGTCGATCTCTTCGCATGAAAAGCCGTAGATATGCCAGGTATAGACCCTAAGCTAATGTGCCACAAGTTGGCAGTCTATCTGGGATCTCGGCCAATGCAGCAGAAACGGAGAAAACTTGGGCCAGAGCGATCCCAAGCGATGGAAGAGCAAGTACAGGCACTACTGCAGGCAGGATTCATAAGAGAAGTCAAGTATCCATTATGGCTAGCCAACGTCGTCTTGGTGAAAAAATCAAATGGGAAGTGGCGAATGTGTACCGATTACACCGATCTCAACAAAGCCTGCCCTAAAGATCCTTACCCGCTCCCAAGTATCGACGCTCTGGTAGATGCTTCCTCCGGATATAGATACCTCTCGTTTATGGACGCATACTCGGGATACAACCAAATCCCGATGTATCCACCAGATCAAGAAAAGACTTCATTTTTAACGCCAAAAGCAAATTACTGCTACATCGTAATGCCCTTCGGTCTCAAGAACGCGGGAGCTACTTATCAAAGGCTAATGAATAAAGTCTTCTCAGACCACATTGGAAAGATCATGGAAGTCTATATGGACGACATGTTGATAAAGATACAAAGCGAAGATACATTATTGTCCGACCTGGCTCAAGTGTTCGACACTATAAGGAGGCACGACATGCGACTTAATCCGGCAAAATGCACCTTTACGATAGAAGCAGGCAAATTCCTAGGTTTCATGCTCACACAAAGAGGAATTGAAGCAAACCCGGATAAATGCCAAGCCATACTCGACATGAAGAGCCCGACCTGTGTCAAAGAAGTGCAGCAACTCAACGGGAGATTGGCCGCCCTATCCAGATTCTTAGCAGGGGCAGCGATAAGATCTCTCCCCTTCTATGCTACTTTAAGGAAGGGAAAACAGTTCGAATGGACGACAGAATGTGAACAAGCCTTCCAAGACTTCAAGGAGTTCTTAGGACGACCGCCTATATTATCTCGACCATGAGAAGGAGAACCGCTCGTATTATATCTCGCAGTAGGAAGTCGGGCAATAGCCTCAGCACTAGTCAGAGAAGACAAAAGTGGGCAACAACCCGTCTGCTTCATTAGCAAAGCACTACAGGGATCCGAGCTGAACTACCAGAAAATAGAAAAGTTTGCCTATACTCTCATTCTAACCTCTCGACGACTTCGCCCATACTTCCAGGCTCACACCATTAAGGTTCGAACCAACCAGCCCATAAAAGGAATATTGCAGAAGACAGATTTAGCCCGCAGAATTTTACAATGGGCAGTCGAGTTATCAGAATTCGACCTCCAATATGAAGCTCGGACGGCCATTAAATCACAGTACCTAGCCGATTTTATCGCAGAATTCACAGATGCCCTGGAGACCCCCACAGAATGGAATCTCTACGTGGATGATTCTTCAAATAAGACTGGAAGCGGCACAGGCATGATAATAGAAAGCAACCAAGGAACCCAAGTTGAGCTCTCCCTCAAGTTCGGGTTCCCGGCCTCAAACAACCAGGCAGAATACGAAGCGTTATTAGCCGGTTTGAAGCTGGCTACAGAGGTTGGAGCTAAAAAACTCAACATTTACAACAATTCACAAGTAGTCACCTCGCAGATAACAGGGAGCTATCAAGCCAAAGATCCCACCTTGAAAAAGTATTTGGATAAAACTAAGGAACAGCTCGGACAACTCGGGGAATATAAAATCTACCACATACCCTGCGAGCAAAATGCCCGAGCTGACGCACTCTCAAAACTAGCCAGCACCAAACCAGGGGGCAACAATAGAAGCCTTATCCAGGAAATGCTACAGAACCCGTCAATATCGGAAGCAAAAAAAATCCTAGCCATCACAAGTCAGGACCAAGAATGGATGACCCCCATAATTAACTACCTCAAAGCTGAGACGCTACCCACAGAGGAAAAGGAGGCAAAAAGATTAAAAAGGGAGGCACAGTACTACACTATTATAAACAACATCCTGTACAAAAGAGGGATCTCAATACCACTACTTAAATGCGTGCCGACCAACAACACAAAGGAAGTGTTAGAAGAAGTACACGGTGGCATGTGCGGCAATCATCTCGGAGCACGAGTGGTATGTGAAATTGTTACTCTGAGGTTGTAAAATTTGTTGTTCGTTCTCTCTCTGACAATGGCACCAATAACTGGTGCACAATACCATGGTCCAAACATAACTTCATAACTTCGCACAACTAACCAGCAAGTACACTGGGTCGTCCAAGTAATAAAACCTTACGTGAGTAAGGGTCGATCCCACGGAGATTGTTGGTATGAAGCAAGTTATGGTCATCTTGTATATCTCAGTCAGGCGGATATCAAATGGTTATGGAGTTTTCGAATAATAATAATAAAAAAATAGAAAATAAAGATAGAAATACTTATGTAATTCATTGGTGAGAATTTCAGATAAGCGTATAGAGATTCTTTCGTTCCTCTGAATCTCTGCTTTCCCGCTGTCTTCATCCAATCAGTCTTACTCCTCTTCATGGCAAGCTTTCTGTAAGGGCATCACCGTTGTCAATGGCTACATCCCATCCTCTCTTGTGAAAAAGATCCAAATGCTCTGTCACGGCATGGCTAATCATCTGGAGGTTCTCGATCATACTGGAACAGGATTCACCCTCCTTTTGCGTCTGTCACTACGCCCAGCACTCGCGAGTTTGAAGTTCGTCACAGCCATCCCTTCCCAGATCCTACTCAGAATACCATAGGCAAGGTTTAGACTTTCTGGATCTCAGGAATGGCCATCCATGGGTTCTAACTTATACCACGAAGATACTAATAACTCGGACTCGGTCCCCTGTATTAGATATCTAAGAGATATTCATTCTAGCCTGTTTGCATGTAGAACGGAAGTGTTTGTCAGGCACGCGTTCATGAGTGAGAATGATGATGACCGTCACATAATCATCACATTCATCATGTTCTTGGGAACAAATGGATATCTTAGAAGCGGAATAAGTTGAATTGAATAGAAAAACAGTAGTACTTTGCATTAAATCATGAGGAACAGCAGAGCTCCACACCTTAATCTATGGAGTGCAGAAACTCTACCGTTTGAAAATACATAAGTGATAATGGTCCAGGCATGACTGAATGGCCAGCCTCGATGAAAGTCTAAGATAGCATAAAACTGATCAAAAGATTTCCAATACAATAGTAAAAAGTCCTATTTATACTAAACTAGTCACTAGGGTTTACAGAAGTAAGTAAATAATGTAGAAATTCACTTTCGTGGCTCACTTGGTGTGTGCTTGGGCTGAGCTTGAAGTTTACACGTGGAGAGGTCATTCTTGGAGTTGAACGCCAGTTTGTAACGTGTTTCTGGCGTTCAACTCTGGTTCGTGACGTGTTTCTGGCGTTTAACTCCAGACTGCAGCGTAGAACTGGCGTTCAACGCCCTTTTGCGTCATCTAAACCCGGCCAAACTATGAACTATTATATATTGCCGAAAATCCCTGGATGTCTACTTTCCAACGCAATTGGAAGCACGCCATTTTGAGTTTTGTAGCTCCAGAAACTTTGCTTTGAGTGCAGGGAGGTCAGAATTCAACAGCATCAGCAGTCCTTCTTCTACCTCTAATCTGATTTTTGCTCAAGTCCCTCAATTTCAGCCAGAAAATACCTGAAATCACAGAAAAACACACAAACTCATAGTAAAGTCCAGAAATGTGAATTTAACATAAAAACTAATAAAAACATCCCTAAAAGTAACTAGATCCTACTAAAAACATACTAAAAATAATGCCAAAAAGCGTATAAATTATCCGCTCATCACAACACCAAACTTAAATTGTTGCTTGTCTCCAAGCAACTGAAAATCAAATAGGATAAAAAGAAGAGAATATACTATAAATTCCAAACTATCAATGAAACATAGCTCCAATCAGATGAGCGGGACTTGTAGCTTTTTGCCTCTTGAATAGTTTTGGCATCTCACTTTATCCATTGAGGTTCAGAATGATTGGCATCTATCGGAACTCAGAGTTCAGATAGTGTTATTGATTCTCCTAGTTCAGTATGTTGATTCTTGAACACAGCTACTTTATGAGTCTTGGCCGTGGCCCTAAGCACTTTGTTTTCCAGTATTACCACCGGATACTTAAATGCCACAGACACATAATTGGGTGAACCTTTTCAGATTGTGACTCAACTTTGCTAAAGTCCCCAATTAGAGGTGTCCAGGGTTCTTAAGCACACTCTTTTTTTTTTTGCTTTGGACCTTGACTTTAACCGCTCAGTCTCAAGTTTTCACTTGACACCTTCACGCCACAAGCACATGGTTAGTGACAGCTTGGTTTAGCCGCTTAGGCCAGGATTTTATTCCTTTAGGCCCTCCTATCCAGTGATGCTCAAAGCCTTGGGATCCTTTTTATTTATCCTTGCCTTTTGGTTTTAAGGGTTATTGGCTTTTTGCTCTTGCCTTTTGGTTTTAAGAGCTTTTGGCTTTTTCTGCTTGCTTTTTCTTTTTCTATTTTTTTTCGCCATTTTTTTCTTTCTTTTTTTCTGCAAGCTTTTGTATTCACTGCTTTTTCTTGCTTCAAGAATCATTTTTATGATTTTTCAGATTATCAAATAACATGTCTCCTGTTCATCATTCTTTCAAGAGCCAACATATTTAACATTCTTAAACAACAACTTCAAAAAGACATATGCACTGTTCAAGCATTCATTCAGAAAACAAAAAGTGTTGTTACCACATCAAAATAATTAAACTAAGTTCAAGGATAAATTCGAGACTCATGTACTTCTTGTTCTTTTGAATTAAAACATTTTTCATTTAAGAGAGGTGATGGATTCATATTCACTATTTTAAGGCATAGACACTTAAATACTAATGATGATATAGTGAAGACACAGACATAGATAAACATTTAACATAAAAAAATGAAAAACAGAGAATTTAAGAACAAGGAATGAGTCCACCTTAGTGATGATGGCATTTTCTTCTTGAAGAACCAATGATGTCCTTGAGCTCTTCTATGTCTCTTCCTTATCTCTGTTGTTTGATCCCTAGTGATTTTGGTGCTCCTATCCTTAGTTTCTCCCAATAATTGTGTGGGGGAAAATGTATCCCCTGAGGTATCTCAGGGATCTCTTGATTTGCAGTCAAATGTTCTACCACTGAGCTATAGACCCTTGAGCTGAATCTCTCCATCTCCTATGACTCGGAGATGGAAGCTTTTGTCTTCCCTTTCCTCTTTATAGAGGTTTCTCTGGCCTTAGGTGCCATCAATGGTTATGGAAAAACAAAAAAAACTATGCTTTTACCATACCAAACTTAGAATGTTGCTCGCCCTCGAGCAAAAGAAGAAAGAATAGATGAAGAAGAAGATGTGGAAGAATCTAGGATTATGAGGAGGGAAGGTGGGGATCCTGTGGGGTCCACAGATCTTGAGGTATCAAGGATTTACATCCCTGCACCAATTAGGCATGTAAAATGCTTTTGCATGCAATTCTGGCGTTTAAACGCCGAACTGATGCTTGTTCTGGGCGTTCAACGCCCAGATGCAGCATGTTTCTGGCGTTGAACGCCAGTTCTATGCTTGTTTCTGGCATTCAGCGCCAGCTCTATGCTCTGTTCTGGCGTTGAACGCCAGCTAGATGCTCCTTGCTGGCGTTTAAACGCTAGTAAGTCCTTCCTCCAGGGTGTGATATTTCTTCTGCTGTTTTTGATTCTGTTTTTAATTTTTTGATTTATTTTGTGACTCCACATGTTCATGAACCTAATAAAACATGAAAGAACAATAAAAATAAAAATAAAATTAGATAAATAAAAATTGGGTTGCCTCCCAACAAGCGCTTCTTTAATGTCATTAGCTTGACAGTGGGCTCTCATGGCTCCACACAGGTGATCAGGTCAATTTTATAGACTCCCAACACCAAACTTAGAGCTCGGATATGGGAGTTCAACACCAAACTTAGAGTTTAGCTGAGGCCTCCCAACACCAAACTTAGAGTTTGACTGTGGGGGCTTTAGTTGACTCTGTACTGAGAGAAGCTTACTGTGCCTCTTTTCCATGTTTACAGAAGGATGTCCTTGAGTTTTAAACACAAGGGGGTCCTCATTCAATTGAAGGACTAATTCACCTCTGTCTACATCAATCACAGCTCTTGCTGTGGCTAGGAATGGTCTTCCAAGAATGATGGATTCATCATCATCCTTTCCAATATCCAAGATTATGAAATCAGTAGGGATGTAAAGGCCTTCAACCTTTACTAACACGTCCTCTACTTGTCCATAAGCCTCTTTTCTTGAGTTGTCTGCCATCTCTAATGAGATTTTAGCAGCTTGCACCTCAAAAATTCACAGTTTCTCCATTACAGAGAGTGGCATGAGGTTTATTCCTGACCCAAGGTCACATAGAGCCTTCTCAAAGGTTCTGGTGCTTATGGTACAAGGTATTAGGAACTTTCCAGGATTCTGTTTCTTCTGAGGTAATCTCAGTTGATCCAATGTATTTAGTTCATTGGTGAACAGGGGAGGTTCATCTTCCCAAGTCTCTTTACCAAATAAATTGGCATTCAGCTTCATGATTGCACTAAGGAACTTGGCAACTTGCTCTTCAGTAACATCTTCATTCTCTTCAGAAGAAGAGTACTCTTCAGAGCTCATGAATGGCATAAGGAGGTTCAATGGAATCTCTATGGTCTCTAGATGAGTCTCAGATTCCTTTGGTTCCTCAGAGGGAAACTCCTTATTGATCACTGGACGTCCCAGGAGGTCTTCCTCCTTGGGATTCACGTCCTCCCCTTCCTCCTTGGGCTCGGCTATGATGGTTATATCAATGGCCTTGCACTTTCCTTTTGGATTTTCTTCTATATTGCTTGGAAGAGCACTAGGAGGGGTTTCAGTGATCTTCTTACTCAGCTGGCCCACTTGTGCCTCCAAATTTCTAATGGAGGACCTTGTTTCATTCATGAAACTCAGAGTGGACTTAGATAGATCAGAGACTAAGTTTGCTAAATTAGAGGTATTTTGTTCAGAGTTCTCTATCTGTTGCTGAGTGGATGATGGAAAAGGCTTGCTATTGCTAAACCTATTTCTTCCACCATTATTAAAGCCTTGTTGAGGCTTTTGTTGATCCTTTCATGAGAAATTTGGGTGATTTCTCCATGAGGGGTTATAGGTATTCCCATAAGGTTCAACCATATAATTTACCTCTGCTATTGCAGGGTTCTCAGGATCATAAGCTTCTTCTTCAAAAGATGCCTCTTGAGTACTGTTGGATGCAGCATCAATTCCATTCAGACTCTGAGAAATCATATTGACTTGCTGAGTCAATATTTTGTTCTGAGCCAATATGGCATTCAGAGTATCAATTTCAGGAACTCCCTTCTTCTGAGGCGTCCCATTACTCACAGGATTCCTCTCAGAAGTGTACATGAACTGGTTATTAGCAACCATGTCAATGAGTTCTTGAACTTCTGCAGGCGTTTTCTTTAGGTGAATGGATCCACCTGTAGAAGTATCCAATGACATCTTAGCTAAGTCAGACAGACCATCGTAGAATATATCCAAGATGGTCCATTCTGAAAGCATGTTAGAAGGACACTTTTTGGTCAGTTGCTTGTATCTCTCCCAAGCTTCATAGAGGGATTCATCTTCTTTCTGTCTGAAGGTTTGAACATCCACTCTAAGCTTACTCAGCTTTTGAGGAGGAAAGAACTTGGCTAAGAAAGCCTTGACCAGCTTATCCCAAGAGTTCAGGCTATCCTTAAGTTAATAGTCCAACCATATTCTAGCTCTGTCTCTCACAGCAAAAGGGAAAAGCATGAGCCTATAGACTTCAGGATCTACTCCATTAGTCTTAACAGTATCACAGATCTGCAAGAATTCAGTTAAGAACTGAAAGGGATCTTCAGATGGAAGTCCATGAAACTTGCAATTTTGTTGCATCAGAGAAAATAATTGAGGTTAAACCTTAAAATTGTTTGCTCCAATGGTAGGGATGGAGATGCTTCTTCCATGTAAATTGGAATTTGGTGCAGTGAAGTCACCAAGCGTCCTCCTTGCATTATTATTATTTTCGGCTGCCATCTCCTCTTCCTTTTCAAAAATTTCTGTAATGTTGTCTCTAGATTGTTGTATTTTAGCTTCTCTTTGTTTCCTCTTCAGAGTCCTTTCAGGTTTAGGGTCTGCTTCAACAAGAATGTTCTTGTCCTTGCTCCTGCTCATATGAAAGAGAAGGGCACAGAAAAATAATAATAGGGATCTTTTTTACCAGAGTATAGAGGTTCCCTTGTATGAGTAGAAGAAAAGAAGGATAAGAATGTAGAAGAGAAGAATTCGAACTCAGAGGAGAATAAGGGGTTCGAATTTTGGGTGAAGAGAAGTGTTAGTAGATGAATAAATAAATAGAAGGAGATGGGAGAGGGAATTTCGAAAATTAAAAATTAAAATTTAAAGTTAGATTTCGAAAATAGTTTTTTTGAAAAAGGTTTGTAATTTTCGAAAATTAGGAATGAAATAAAATTAAAATTAAAAATTGAAAACAATTAATTAATTAAAAAGAATTTTTGAAAAAGAGGGAGGTATTTTCGAAAATTAGAGAGGGGAAGTTAGTTAGGTAGTTTTGAAAGAGATAAGAAACAAACAAAAAGTTAATTAGTTAGTTGAAACAAATTTTGAAAATCAAATTTTTAAAAGATAAGAAAATAAGAAGTTAGAAAAGATATTTGAAAAAGATAAGATAAAAAGATATTTTTGAAAAGATATGATTGAAATTAGTTTTGAAAAAGATTTGATTTTTAAAATCACAATTAATGACTTGATTCACAAGAAATCACAAGATATGATTCTAGAACTTAAAGTTTGAATCTTTCTTAACAAGTAAGTAACAAACTTGAAATTTTTGAATCAAAACATTAATTTTTGATGATATTTTCGAAAATATGATGTAAAATTAAGAAAAAGATTTTTGAAAAATATTTTTAAAATTTTCGAAAATGAAAAAGATTTGATTTTTGAAAAAGATTTTGAAAAAGATAAGATTTTGAAATTGAAAATTTGATTTGACTCATAAGAAACAACTAAATTTTAAAAACTTTTGAAAAAGTCAATCCAAATTTTCGAAATTTTAAGAGAGAAAAAGGGAAAGATATTTTTTTGATTTTTTGAATTTTTAATGATGAAAGAGAAAAACCTGAAAAAGACTCAATGCATGAAAATTTTGGATCAAAACATGTGATGCATGCAAGAACACTATGAATGTCAAGATGAACACCAAGAACACTATGAATGTCAAGATGAACATCAAGAACTTATTTTTGAAAAATTTTCAAGAAAAGAAAACATGCAAGACACCAAACTTAGAAATTTTTCATGTATAGACACTATGAATGCAAGAATGCATATGAAAAACAAGAAAAGACACAAAACAAGAAAATATGAAGATCAAACAAGAAGACTGGCCAAGAACAACTTGAAGATCATGAAGAACACTATGAATGCATGAATTTTCGAAAAGTGCATAGAATTTTTTTTTTTAGAAAAAAATGCACTTGACACCAAGCTTGAAATTGACTCAAGACTCAAACAAGAAACACAAAATATTTTTTATTTTTATGATTTTGTGATTTTTTTTATTTTTCGAAAATTAATGTGAAAAAGAAAATAAAAATTCCAAAATCTTTAAGAAGAATTCCAGGAATCCTTCAATATTAGCCCAAAGCTCCAATCAAAGGGTTGGACATGGCTTAATAGCCAGTCAGCTTTAGGATGGAATTACATGCATTGTGGTGATTAGTTGAAGACTGGTATGCGAAATTGTTACTCTGAGGTTGTACAATTTGTTGTTCGTTCTCTCCCTGGTAATGGCGCCAATAACTGGTGCACAATACCATGGTCCAAACATAACTTCACAACTTCGCACAACTAACCAGCAAGTGCACTGGGTCGTCCAAGTAATAAAACCTTACGTGAGTAAGGGTCGATCCCACGGAGATTGTTGGTATGAAGCAAGATATGGTCACCTTGTAAATCTCAGTTAGGCGGATATCAAATGGTTATAGAGTTTTCGAATAATAATAATGAATAAACAGAAAGTAAAGATAGAAATACTTATGTAATTCATTGGTGAGAATTTCAGACAAGTGTATAGAGATGCTTTCGTTCATTTGAATCTCTGCTTTCCTGCTGTCTTCATCCAATCAGTCTTACTCCTTTCCATGGCAAGCTTTCTGTAAGGGCATCACCGTTGTCAATGGCTACATCCCATCCTCTCTGTGAAAATGGTCCAAATGCTCTGTCACGGCATGGCTAATCATCTGGAGGTTCTCGATCGTACTAGAATAGGATTTACTATCCTTTTGCGTCTGTCACTACGCCCAGCACTCGCGAGTTTAAAGTTCGTCACAGCCATCCCTTCCTAGATCCTACTCGGAATACCACAGACAAGGTTTAGACTTTCCGAATCTCAGGAATGGCCATCCATGGGTTCTAACTTATACCACGAAGATTCTTTTTAAGGAATCCCAGAAATACTCATTCAATCTAAGGTAGAACGGAAGTGGTTGTCAGGCACGTGTTCATGGGGAATGATGATGACTGTCACGATCATCACATTCATGTTGAAGCGCGAATGGATATCTTAGAAGCGGAATAAGTTGAATTGAATAGAAAAACAGTAGTACTTTGCATTAAATCATGAGGAACAGCAGAGCTCCACACCTTAATCTATGGAGTGCAGAAACTCTACCGTTGAAAATACATAAGTGATGAAGGTTCAGGCATGGCCGAATGGCCAGCCCCCAAATATGATCAATATGATCCAAAGATGGTTCAAAAGATCATAAGATCATAGATGTCTAATACAATAGTAAAAAGTCCTATTTATACTAAACTAGTTATTAGGGTTTACAGAAGTAAGTAATTGATGCATAAATCCACTTCCGGGACCCGCTTGGTGTGTGCTTGGGCTGAGCTTGAAGTTTACACGTGGAGAGGTCATTCTTGGAGTTGGACGCCAGTTTGTAACGTGTTTCTGGCGTTCAACTCTGGCTTGTGACGTGTTTCTGGCGTTTAACTCCAGACTGCAGCGTAGAACTGGCGTTCAACGCCCTTTTACGTCATCTAAACTCAGCGAAAGTATAAACTATTATATATCGTTGGAAAGCCCTGGATGTCTACTTTGAAACGCAATTGGAAGCGCACCATTTTAAGTTCTTCAGCTCTAGAAAATCCACTTTGAGTGCAGGGAGGTCAAAATCCAACAGCATCAGCAGTCCTTCTTCAACCTCTGAATCTGATTTTTGCTCAAGTCCCTCAATTTCAGCCAGAAAATACCTGAAATCACAGAAAAACACACAAACTCATAGTAAAGTCCAGAAATGTGAATTTAACATAAAAACTAATAAAAAACATCCCTAAAAGTAACTAGATCCTACTAAAAACATACTAAAAACACTGCCAAAAAGCATATAAATTATCCGCTGATCACAACACCAAACTTAAATTGTTCCTTGTCCCCAAGCAACTGAAAATCAAATAGGATAAAAAGAAGAGAATATACTATAAATTCCAAAATATCAATGAAACATAGCTCCAATCAAATGAGCGGGACTTGTAGCTTTTTGCCTCTTGAATAGTTTTAGCATCTCACTTTATCCATTGAAGTTCAGAATGATTGGTATCTATAGGAACTCAGAGTTCAGATAGTGTTATTGATTCTCCTAGTTCAGTATGTTGATTCTTGAACACAGCTACTTTATGAGTCTTGGCCGTGGCCCTAAGCACTTTGTTTTCCAGTATTACCACCGGATACATAAATGCCACAGACACATAATTGGGTGAACCTTTTCAGATTGTGACTCAGCTTTGCCAAAGTCCCCAATTAGAGGTGTCCAGGGTTCTTAAGCACACTCTTCTTTTGCTTTGGACCTTGACTTTAACCGCTCAGTCTCAAGTTTTCACTTGACACCTTCACGCCACAAATACATGGTTAGGGACAGCTTGGTTTAGCTGCTTAGGCCAGGATTTTATTCCTTTAGGCTCTCTTATCCACTGATGCTCAAAGCCTTTGGATCCTTTTTATTTACCCTTGCCTTTTGGTTTTAAGGGTTATTGGCTTTTTGCTCTTGCCTTTTGGTTTTAAGAGCTTTTGGCTTTTTCTGCTTTTGTATTCACTGCTTTTTCTTGCTTCAAGAATCAATTTTATGATTTTTCAGATTATCAAATAACATGTCTCCTTGTCATCATTCTTTCAAGAGCCAACATATTTAACATTCTTAAACAACAACTTCAAAAGACATATGCACTGTTCAAGCATTCATTCAGAAAACAAAAAATATTGTCACCACATCAATATAATTAAACTAAGTTCAAGGATAAATTCAAAACTCATGTACTTCTTGTTCTTTTGAATTAAAATATTTTTCATTTAAGAGAGGTGATGGATTCATATTCACTACTTTAAGGCATAGACACTTAATACTAATGATCATGTAATAAAGACACAAACATAGATAAACATTTAACATAAGAAAACGAAAAACAGAAAATTTAAGAACAAGGAATGAGTCCACCTTAGTGATGGTGGCGTTTCCTTCTTGAGGAACCAATGATGTCCTTGAGCTCTTCTATGTCTCTTCCTTGTCTTGTTGCTCCTCCCTCATTGCTCTTTGATCTTCTCTAATTTCATGAAGGATGATGGAGTGCTCTTGATGTTTCACCATTAGTTGCTCCTAATAATTGTGTGGGGGAAAATGTATCCCCTGAGGTATCTCAGGGATCTCTTGATTTATAGTCAAATGTTCTACCACTGAGCTATAGACCCTTGAGATGAATCTCTCCATCTCCTATGACTTGGAGGTGGAAGCTTTTGTCTTCCCTTTCCTCTTTCTAGAGGTTTCTTTGGCCTTAGGTGCCATCAATGGTTATGGAAAAAACAAAAAAGCTATGATTTTACCACACCAAACTTAGAATGTTGCTCGCCCTCGAGCAAAAGAAGAAAGAATAGTAGAAGAAAAAGAAGATATGGAGGAGATGGAGGGATATGTGTATTTGGCTATATGGGTGGGCTTGGGTGGGAAAGAAATTTTGAATTTTGAAGGTAGGTGGGATGTATGGATGTGAGTGGTGACTGGAAAACAGAAGGGATGACCATGAATGGAGAGAGAGGGTGATATAGGATTGTGAGGAGGTAAGGTGAGTGGAGGTATGTGGGGATCCTGTGGGGTCCATAGATCCTGAGATGTCAAGGATTTGCAACCCTGCACCAATTAGGCATGTAAAATGCCTTTGCATGCAATTCTGGCGTTTAAACGCCGAATTGGTGCATGTTCTGGGCGTTCAGCGCCCAGATGCAGCATGTTTCTGGCGTTGAACGCCAGTTCTATGCTTGTTTCTGGCGTTCAGTGCCAGCTTTCCTCAGTGTCCATTCCTGGCGTCTGAACGCCAGGATGCTGCTTGTTTTGGGTGTTCAACGCCAGATCCATGCTCTGTTCTGGCGTCGCCAGCCAGATGCTCCTTACTGGCGTTTAAATGCCAGTGAACTCTTCCTCCAGGGTGTGCTGTTTTTAATGCTGTTTTTGATTTTTTTTTTTTAATTTTTTCAGTTGTTTTTGTGACTCCACATGATCATGAACCTATGAAGACATATAACTAATAAAAAATATAATTAAATAAAAATTAGGTTGCCTCCCAACAAGTGCTTCTTTAATGTCAATAGCTTGACAGTGGGCTCTCATGGAGCCTCACAGATGTTCAGAGCATTGTTGAGACTCCCCAACACCAAACTTAGAGTTTGACTGTGGGGGCTCTGGTTGACTCTGCAGTGAGAGAGGCTTACTGTGCCTCTTTTCCATGTTTACAGAAGGATGTCCTTAAGTTTTAAACTCAAGGGAGTCCTCATTCAATTGAAGGACTAGTTCACCTCTGTTAACATCAATCACAGCTCTTGCTGTGGCTAGGAAGGGTCTTCCAAGGATGATGGATTCATCCTCATCCTTCCCAGTATCTAGGATTATGAAATCAGCAGGGATGTAAAGGCCTGCAACCTTTACTAACATGTCCTCTACTTGTCCATAAGCCTGTTTTCTGGAATTGTCTGCCATCTCTAATGAGGTTTTAGCAGCTTGTACCTCAAAGATTCCCAGTTTCTCCATTACAGAAAGTGGCATGAGGTTTATTCCTGATCCAAGGTCACATAGAACCTTCTCAAAGGTTATGGTGCCTATGGTACAAGGTATTAGGAACTTTTCAGGATCCTGTTTCTTTTGAGGCAATCTCAGTTGATCCAATGCATTTAGTTCATTGGTGAACAGGGGACTAGGGGAGGTTCATCTCCCCAAGTCTTATTACCAAATAAATTGGCATTCAGTTTTATGATTGCACCAATGAACTTGGAAACTTGCTCTTCAGTAACATCGTCATTCTCTTCAGAAGAGGAATACTCATCAGAGCTCATGAATGGCATAAGGTGGTTTAATGGAATCTCTATGGTCTCTAGATGAGTCTCAGAGTCCTTTGGTTCCTCAGAGGGAAACTCCTTATTGATCACTGGACGTCCCAGGAGGTCTTCCTCCTTTTGATTCACGTCCTTCTCCTCTCTTGTGAGTTCGGCCATGATGGTCAATTCAATGGCCTTGCACTCTCCTTTTGGATTTTCTTCTGTATTGCTTGGGAGAGCACTAGGAGGAGTTTCAGTGATCTTCTTACTCAGCTGGCCTACTTGTGCCTCCAAATTTCTAATTGAGGAGCTCGTTTCATTCATGAAACTTACAGTGGCCTTGGACAGATCAGAGACTAAGTTTGTTAAATTAGAGGTATTTTGTTCAGAGTTCTCTGTCTGTTGCTGAGTGGATGATGGAAAAGGCTTGCTATTGCTAAACCTATTTCTTCCACCATTATTAAAGCCTTGTTGAGGCTTTTGTTGATCCTTCCATGAGAGATTTGGGTGATTTCTCCATGAGGGATTATAGGTGTTTCCATATGGTTCACCCATATAATTTACCTCTTCTATTGCAGGGTTCTCAAGATCATAAGCCTCTTCTTCAGCAGATGCCTCTTGAGTACTGTTGGATGCAGCTTGCATTCTATTCAGACTCTGAGAAATCATATTGACTTGCTGAGTCAATATTTTATTCTGAGCCAATATGGCATTCAGAGTATCAATTTCAAGAACTCCCTTCCTCATAAGCGTCCCATTATTCACAGGATTCCTTTCAGAAGTGTACATAAACTGGTTATTAGTAACCATGTCATTGAGTTCTTGAGCTTCTGCAGGCATTTTCTTTAGGTGAATGGATCCACCTGCAGAAGTATCCAATGACATCTTAGCTAATTTAGACAGACCATCATAGAATATATCCAGGATGGTCCATTCTGAAAGCATGTCAGAAGGACACTTTTTGGTCAGTTCCTTGTATCTCTCCCAAGCTTCATAGAGGGATTCACCTTCTTTCTGTCTGAAGGTTTGAACATCCACTCTAAGCTTACTTAGCTTTTGGGGAGGAAAGAACTTGGCTAAGAAAGCCTTGACCAGCTTATCCCAAGAGTTCAGGCTATCCTTAGGTTGAGAGTCCAACCATATTCTAGCTTTGTCTCTCACAGCAAAGGGGAAAAGTATGAGCCTGTAGACTTCAGGATCTACTCCATTAGTCTTAACAGTATCACAAATCTGCAAGAATTCAGTTAAGAACTGAAAAGGATCTTCAGATGGAAGTCCATGAAACTTGCAGTTTTGCTGCATCAGAGAAACTAATTGAGGTTTCAGCTCAAAATTGTTTGCTCCAATGGCAGGAATTGAGATGCTTCTTCCATGTAAATTGGAATTAGGTGCAGTGAAGTCACCAAGCATTCTCCTTGCATTATTATTATTTTCGGCTGCCATCTCCTCTTCTTGTTCGAAAATTCCTGTAAGGTTGTCTCTGGATTGTTGTATTTTAGCTTCTCTTAGTTTTCTCTTCAGAGTCCTTTCAGGTTCAGGGTCTGCTTCAACAAGAATGTTCTTGTCCTTGCTCCTGCTCATATGAAAAAGAAGGAACAGAAAAATAATAATAATAGGGATCCTTTTTACCCAGGTATAGAGGTTCCCCTGTGTGAGTAGAAGAAGAAAAGAATGTAATGTAAAGAAGAGAAGAGGAAAAACTCGAACACAGAGAGGGAGGTAGTGTTCGAATTTTTGGATGGGAGAGAAGTGTTAGTGGATGAATAAATAAATAGAAGGAGATGAGAGAGGAGGATTTTCGAAAATTATTTTTGAAAAATGGTTAGTGATTTTCGAAAATTAAAAGAAGAAATAAATTAAAATTAAAAATTCAAACAATTAGTTAATTAAAAAGAATTTTTTGAAAAAGAGGGAGGGATTTTCGAAAATTAGAGAGGGATAGTTAGTTAGGTGGTTTTGAAAGAGATAAGAAACAAACAAAAAGTTAGTTAGTTAGTTGAAACAAATTTGAAAATAAATTTTGAAAAGATAAGAAGATAAGAAGTTAGAGAAGATATTTTAAAATCAAATTTTTGACAATGATATGTTTTAAAAAGATATGATTAAAAAGATATGATTTTTAAAAAGATAAGATAAAAATATATTTTTGAAAAGATATGATTGAAATTAGTTTTGAAAAAGATTTGATTTTTTTAAAATCACAATTAATGACTTGATTCACAAGAAATCACAAGATATGATTCTAGAACTTAAAGTTTGAATCTTTCTTAACAAGTAAGTAACAAACTTGAAATTTTTGAATCAAAATATTAATTGTTGAAGATATTTTCGAAAATTATGAGATAAAATTAAGAAAAAAATTTTTGAAAAATATTTTTAGAAATTTTCGAAAATAAATAAGAAAAATGAAAAAGATATGATTTTTGAAATAGATAAGATTTTTAAATTGAAAATTTGATTTGACTCATAAGAAATAACTAAATTTTAAAAAGTTTTGAAAAAGTCAACTCAAATTTTTGAAAATTTATGAGTGAAAAAGGGAAAGATATTTTTTTGATTTTTGAATTTTTAATGAAGAAAGAGAAAAACATGAAAAAGACTCAACACATGAGAATTTTTAGATCAAAACAATGACTGCATGCAAGAACACTATGAATGTCAAGATGAACACCAAGAACACTTTGAATGTCAAGATGAACACCAAGAACTTATTTTTGAAAAATTTTTTATGCAAAGAAAACATGCAAGACACCAAACTTAGAAATCTTTAGTGCTTAGACACTAAGAATTCAAGAATGCATATGAAAAACACCATACAACACAAAACAATATAATATGAAGATCAAACAAGAAGACTGGCCAAGAACAACTTGAAGATCATGAAGAACACTATGAATTCATGAATTTTCGAAAAATGCAAAGAATTTTTAGAAAAAATACAATTGACACCAAACTTGAAATTGACTCAAGACTCAAACAAGAAACACAAAATATTTTTTATTTTTATGATTTTATGATTTTTTTGGATTTTTCGAAATTTAATGTGAAAAAGAGAAATAAGGATTTCAAAATTTTTAATATGAATTCCAGGAATCTTTCAATATTAGCCCAAAGCTCCAATCTGAGGGTTAGGCATGGCTTAATAGCCAGCCAGCTTTAGGACATACATCAGGCATGCAACAGCTGATATTCCAATTAACTTGCCTCTATGCTGATGGTTGGAAGCCCCTATCCAAAAGAATTAGACCTGGCTTTACAGCCAGCCAGGCTTCAACATGCTTCATGAAACACTAGAATTCATTCTTAAAAATTTAGAATAATTTTCGAAAACAGATGAGAAATTTTTGAAATTTTTTTTTTTGAAAATAAAACAAAAAGAAAATTACCTAATCTGAGCAACAAGATGAACCGTCAGTTGTCCAAACTCGAACAATCCCCGGCAACGGCGCCAAAAATTTGGTATGCGAAATTGTTACTCTGAGGTTGTACAATTTGTTGTTCGTTCTCTCCCTGGTAATGGCGCCAATAACTGGTGCACAATACCATGGTCCAAACATAACTTCACAACTTCGCACAACTAACCAGCAAGTGCACTGGGTCGTCCAAGTAATAAAACCTTACGTGAGTAAGGGTCGATCCCACAGAGATTGTTGGTATGAAGCAAGCTATGGTCACCTTGTAAATCTCAGTCAGGCGGATATCAAATGGTTATAGAGTTTTCGAATAATAATAATGAATAAACAGAAAGTAAAGATAGAAATACTTATGTAATTCATTGGTGAGAATTTCAGACAAGCATATAGAGATGCTTTCGTTCCTCTGAATCTCTGCTTTCCTGTTGTCTTCATCCAATCAGTATTACTCCTTTCCATGGCAAGCTTTTTGTAAGGGCATTACCGTTGTCGATGGCTACATCCCATCCTCTCTGTGAAAATGGTCCAAATGCTCTGTCATGGCATGGCTAATCATCTGGAGGTTCTCGATCGTATTGGAGTAGGATTTACTATCCTTTTGCGTCTGTCACTACGCCCAGCACTCGCGAGTTTGAAGTTCGTCACAGCCATCCCTTCCCAGATCCTACTCGGAATACCACAGACAAGGTTTAGACTTTCCGGATCTCAGGAATGGCCATCCATGGGTTCTAACTTATACCACAAAGATTCTGATTAAGGAATCCAAGAGATACTCATTCAATCTAAGGTAGAACGGAAGTGGTTGTCAGGCACGTGTTCATGGGGAATGATGATGACTGTCACGATCATCACATTCATGTTAAAGCGCGAATGGATATCTTAGAAGTGGAATAAGTTGAATTGAATAGAAAAACAGTAGTACTTTGCATTAAATCATGAGTAACAGCAGAGCTCCACACCTTAATCTATGGAGTGCAGAAACTCTACCGTTGAAAATACATAAGTGATGAAGGTTTAGGCATGGCCGAATGGCCAGCCCCCAAACGTGATCAATATGATCCAAAGATGGTTCAAAAGATCATAAGATCATAGATGTCTAATACAATAGCAAAAAGTCCTATTTATACTAAACTAGTTACTAGGGTTTACAAAAGTAAGTACTTGATGTATAAATCCACTTTCGGGGCCCACTTGGTGTGTGCTTGGGCTGAGCTTGAAGTTTACACATGGAGAGGTCATTCTTGGAGTTGAACGCCAGTTTGTAACGTGTTTCTGGCGTTCAACTCTGGCTTGTGACGTGTTTTTGGCGTTTAACTCCAGACTTCAGCGTAGAACTGGCGTTCAACGCCCTTTTGCGTCATCTAAACTCGGCCAAAGTATGAACTATTATATATTTCTGGAAAGCCCTGGATGTCTACTTTCCAAGGCAATTGGAAGCACGCCATTTTGAGTTCTGTAGCTCCAGAAAATCCACTTTGAGTGCAGGGAGGTCAGAATCCAACAGCATCAGCAGTCCTTCTTCTACCTCTGAATCTGATTTTTGCTCAAGTCCCTCAATTTCTACCAGAAAATACCTGAAATCACAGAAAAACACAAAAACTCATAGTAAAGTCCAGAAATGTGAATTTAACATAAAAACTAATAAAAACATACCTAAAAGTAACTAGATCCTACTAAAAACATACTAAAAACAATGCCAAAAAGCGTATAAATTATCCGCTCATCAAAGACCAATCCCAAAGCAGTTTGAATATGGCTTTACAGCCATATAGGATTCAACATGTTACCATGAAACTCTTGAATTCATTCTTGAAAGTTTTGAAGCCATAGAATAATTTAAAAAAAATTTTTTTTTCGAAAATAATTTTTTTGAAAAATGAAAATAAAGAAAAATTTTTGAAAGAATTTTGAAAACTTTTTTGAAAAGAAAAAAAAAGATAGTTACCTAATCTGAGCAACAAGATGAACCGTCAGTTGTCCAAACTCGAACAATCCCCGGAAACGGCGCCAAAAATTTGGTATGCGAAATTGTTACTCTGAGGTTGTAAAATTTGTTGTTCGTTTTCTCCCTGGCAATGGCGCAAATAACTGGTGCACAATACCATGGTCCAAACATAACTTCACAACTTCGCACAACTAACCAGCAAGTGCACTGGGTCGTCCAAGTAATAAAACCTTACATGAGTAAGGGTCGATCCCACGGAGATTGTTGGTATGAAGCAAGCTATGGTCATCTTGTATATCTCAGTCAGGCGGATATCAAATGGTTATGGAGTTTTCGAATAATAATAATAAATAAATAGAAAATAAAGATAGAAATACTTATGTAATTCATTGGTGAGAATTTCAGATAAGCGTATAGAGATGCTTTCGTTCCTCTGAATCTCTGCTTTTCCGCTGTCTTCATCCAATCAGTCTTACTCCTCTCCATGGCAAGCTTTCTGTAAGGGCATCACCGTTGTCAATGGCTACATCCCATCCTCTCTTGTGAAAAAGGTCCAAATGCTCTGTCACGACATGGCTAATCATCTGGAGGTTCTCGGTCATACTGGAATAGGATTCACCCTCCTTTTGCGTCTGTCACTACGCCCAGCACTCGTGAATTTGAAGTTCGTCACAGCCATCCCTTCCCAGATCCTACTCGGAATACCACAGACAAGGTTTAGACTTTCCGGATCTCAAGAATGGCCATCCATGGGTTCTAACTTATACCATGAAGATACTAATAACTCGAACTCGGTCCCCTGTATTAGATATCTAAGAGATATTCATTCTAGCTTGTTTGCATGTAGAACAAAAGTGTTTGTCAGGCACGCGTTCATGAGTGAGAATGATGATGAGCGTCACATAATCATCACATTCATCATGTTCTTGGGAACGAATGGGAGATAAGCCTCAATGTAGTCCCTGAAGTTGCACTCGAGCCTCAAAGTAGTCCCTGAACTTAAAAGTTCCTCAGAGTCATCCCCGAACTTGCACTCCGGGACTCAAAGTGGTCCTTCCGGCCATTTCAGCACTCGTGGCGCAACCGGAAAGCTTAGCTGGCAGCGTGGTTGACACCTGGGACTCACAGAAACGACGTCGTTTTGGCTGTGGCGCCAAAATGACATGAAACGACGTCGTTTCACGCTCACTACGTCCCTCCCTCAACGTTTCCATAACGTTTTGTCTCCCTCCTCTCTACACACAAAACAAACACAACACAGAGTGTGGTTTCTTCTTCTCCCTCCGTCAATCTCCAATGACGCATGTGCTCCTCCATTAACCGGACCGATTTCAGTGGAAGACGTTGGCTCTGGAGCATCGTTGCTTTCCTCTCCTTCATACACAAAGTTGGGCAGCCTTGTTTCTCTGAAAGAGGTAAGCCAAAAATGAAAAAAAAATGTGGTTCCTCTGTTTTTTGATGTTGTTATTCATCTAATATTCACAAAGTTCAAGCTTTTTTTTCGATTGTAATTGGTGGGTATGAACGCCTCTGTTCTTTTCTCTGTGTTAGGGTTTGATCATTATTGGCTTTCGTAGTGGTTTGGCCAAGCAAAATTGTAGAGTAGGAGTGTTTCTTGTGTTTTGATGATATAAAAACGTGTTCTATATGTGTTAGGGTTTACTGTTCTTAGTGGAGGAGTTTCCAAACTGTTAATGTGTTTGAGGAGAATGACTCTGATCAATGTATTTGTTTAACAGAGTTTGCATGATCACAGTAGAAGTAAAGATTTTTAGGGAGTTGAATTTTTTTGTAACTCTGATAATGGATTCTGAACTTGACTGATTAGTGAGAGTGATGATGAAAATTGTAGAAGAGAAAATTCATGAATGGTTTTAAACGATGATAAGCCATTATCTGAAGTTTAGCTGAAATGTGCTTCTGTTCTTTATGTGCTTCATTTAACTATTTTTCTCTTAGAATACACAATTATGATACTGGTTAGCTTTTTTTTTGCCAAAAAGTTTCCAATGACTACACTTTTTCGAATCGAAAAAAAAGGTCCTAATGTATATTATTACTATTCTTGAATGTCTTGAAGGCGTGAGGAAGCATTGCCTATATTCAAGAGGAGACTCTTAGGTGCCTTGCTGGAGTTTTCTGCTCAAGAATTGTAGGTTCAGGTACATTAGTTTTTGTCAATGATCTTCTTTTCAAATATTTTATTTATGGCATGTAGGCACAATTGTATCCTTTTGTCTTCTGATTCTATTTTCCTCATCAATCATTTTGGTTTCGAATGTCCATGCTTATCCAAAAATAAATAGCTTCACTCATAGTTAAGCACACCTAGTTAGTGTTTGAAAATGGTTCTTGTGATACAAATATAGTCAGCACTTATATAATATCAGCTCCATTATCAAATATCTCTAGAGTTCTATTAAAAATGTCAAAAATACTCTGCTAAATTGATAATAAGCTATGAGTCAGCCTCATATGATCGCATGACTTAAAGCTAGCACCTCCATTAGGAAAGAACATGGTGAAAGCATGAGAGTCAATTTTAACTATGTAAAACTAAGTAAACATTTATCAATAACACTAGAATCTGTGGCGATTGGCACTTTCAATACTTATAATTTTCACCTTACAATTTTCAGTCTGATTTTTTAAACCAAAAAATTTATTCCATAATAATTACAAATTATGTCAATAATAGTAGTCGATTGTCTTTAATGACCAAGGTTAACTTTTTGAACTTTGATGTAGCAGGGTTTGAATTGCCTTGTTAATTTATATCAATTCTACACTTGTACCTATTTGGTTTAGAATTTTGCAACCTCCATATCAGGTTGGGCATTGCATCATTCCTAAGTCATCCTTCTTATTGTGGTTTTTTAGCTAAAAATGGTGAGTTTAAGTATATAGTTACAACATAGAAACCACTAAAAATATGCAAAAGTAATCATAAAATTAGTGTATGAATTTTTCTTTTCAATTTCCATTTCTGGAAGCATGCCACTTTATACACCAATATATGCAAAAGTAATCATAAAATTAGTGTATGCCGCTTTATAATAGTATACATTATTCTGTTCTATGAGTAGTGTTAGGAGTGGTTGGTTTATCTTGTGTGTGTGTGCTCTTTTGTGTGTCATAGTTGTTGTGGTTTAAAGTGTAATTATTGTGATTTGATAAAATCATGTGATTCATAGTTGGTGTGTGCTCTTTTTTGGTTTTTGGTTGAGTTTGTACAGACTATCTAAAAAAAATTAATTTTGTAAATATTGACTGCTAAGTCTTTGGAATATTTTTCTGAAATTCCACGGGTTTGTTCAGATAGATTCTACAAGTAATTTCTTATCAAAATAATTATTCTACTTTGGCAACTGCCTAGGTTTTGGCAACCATTTTCTTAATAAAGTAATGCTACAATTGTGCATCCATTCTAATGGTTATGGCATCTAAAATATTATTTTGCTGCCCCCGTTATTTTTGGTTTTGGGTTTATATATTTTTTCAGTGTAGTTAGCCAAGCGTGAGCCTAAATGACAAGGCTAACTGAACTGAGATTTGAAAAACTTTTTTCTTTTTATATATATTTTTAATACATCTTGTTTAAGGCATATCTATTAGTATTTTAAATTTAAACATTAAAATATAAATTGTAAATTTTATGTCTTTTAGAAATAAAAAACATGAAAAGCAAAACATAATAATAGGTGTTGGAACAAAGACAAAAAATGTATTATTCATTATCCATTCATTATCCATTCTTTGGGTGTGATCAATTAATTTTTTTTTTAAATATTGGCAGATGGGTGATCCGTTAATTACGATTATATTTCACCATGGAGGGTCGTTTATCACAGAGGCCGATGGGAGTATGTCTTACAACGGTGGAGAGACTTGTGAGTTGCCGGATATTGATACAGACATGCTGGATGTATTCTTCGTCCGAGACTATCACAAGAAAATTGGGTATGACAAGGTTAGCCAAAGTTGGTGGCTGGTGCCTAATCGGCCTATGCAAACTGGTTTAAGAGCAATAGCAGATGATAATGAACTGATGGAGATGTGTTATCTGGCTCAGCAGAACAAGGGGGTTATTCATGTGTACTACGAACATGGAGTATCTGAGCCTGTGTATATTGAGGAAGCAGAACCAGTGGTTTCTGGCAAGGAGGTGATGCTGATACCAACCATTATCCCCACCCCAAAATTCACCACCAATGCCACAGCTGAACCAATTCCCAGCACAACACCATGTAATCCAACTTCTGAACCAAAGAATACTACTGAATCCACAAAACCAAAGGAGCCACATACCTCATTGGCTGCTGGTAACCAAAACAAAGCAGGAAAAGTTTTCCCCCAACCCACTGCAAGTCTTGGACCTAAGCCCAATCCACCACCAAAGAGAATGGCCCAACCCAGTAAAAGCAAGCCCAAAATTCCACCAACAAAAATGCCCCAACCCACAGCAATTCCGAAACCTTGGTCCAAAGAAAAAGAAACCAAGAAGACTAAAACAAAGAGAGGCTGTAAGAATGTAAAAATAGCAGCAGCAGCATGTGGAAGGAGGCCACTGACAAGAGCTGCTACTACTGGAAATATTGCAAGAACAACTGGTAAAGGAAAACAGCCCAAGACAGCCTTTGTTGCTTTGTCTAGTTCAGAGGGATCCTCAGACAGCCATGACAGTGACGATAGTGCAGAGGATGAAGCATATAGGCCTGGTGGTGATGGAGTGTCCAGTGAAGAAGACTTGCCTCCGGATAGATCAGCAGGAAAGAGTAATGTGAAATTGAGAAGTAAGCCAGGGAAGAAACTTATAAAAGGAAAGAAGTCTGTTATGGTTGAAGATGATGGTCCTGTTTGTGCAGACTCAGATTCTGAGGATGATGAAATCATTTTTGGACCGATTCCTAAGTTTGGATCATCATTTACTCCTTATCATGATATGCAGGATGATCCTTATAATGACTCTGATGGTGGAGACTCATGGCACTCGGAAGAAATGAAGACTCCTCCAAACTCTGAGGATGAGTTGAAAGAATTTGATTCAGATGATGTATTCCCTGCATTTAGAGAAGGAGGGAGGTTTGGAGAGCTTAGGCTAGAGGTTGGAATGACTTTCACTACAAAAATGGAGTTCAAAGAGGCTGTGCGTGAATATTGCATACAAGAGGGTAGAAGGATTTGGTTTAAGAAGAACGATAACGTGAGGATGAGAGCTGTGTGTAAGGATGCGAGTTGTGGTTGGCTTGTGTATGTCTCTAACAATACTGAGAACAACTGCTGGCAGATCAAGACATTCATGGATGACCACACCTGTGCAAGAGAGACCAAAAATAGACTAGCTAATAGGAAGTGGCTAGCCTGCAAATTGGTGAAGAAACTAAGAAAATATCCGAACCTGAGACACTCCGAGGCTGCACAATATTTTAAGACTAAATGTGATCTGGAACTAAACAAGTCTTCACTGACCAGGGCCTTAGGAGATGCTAGATCTGTTGTGTATGGTGATGCAGCTGCCCAATATGGCATGGTGAGAGATTATGGGCTGACACTACTGAAGAGCAATCCAGGATCCACTGTCACAGTTGGGGTTATACCTCAGCCCAACCCTGATGATGATCCAATTTTCGAGAAGATGTATGTCTGTTTGGAGGGATGTAAAAAAGGATTTCTGGCTGGTTGCAGACCCCTCATAGGCTTGGATGGGGCTTTTCTGAAGACCCGGCATGGTGGTCAGATATTGTCTGCAATTGGCCAAGACACAAACAATCATATATATGTTATTGCCTATGCAATTGTCCCTGTTGAGAACACTGAAAACTGGAGATGGTTCTTGGAATTACTCCATCAAGACCTGGGGGATTATAAGAAGAACAACCTCTGTTTTATCTCAGATATGCAAAAGGTATGCAATATTTATAGGTTGTCATTTAAAATGATGTTTACACACTGGGCTGCTGATTATATATGTTGAATTAATCTATTGTGACTTAAAATGATGTTTATACACTGGTTGTGACTTAATACTTCTTAGTTATAACAAGTCACTTATTGTTACTTATTAGTTACCTATTAGGTGTGTTTCAACATGATGATAATAACACATGGCTGCTGTCTATAGTTGCTAAATTAATCTATTGTGACTTATTTATACAGTGGTTGTGACTTAAGAATTCTAAGTTATTTAGTGTCAACCTATCTATTGTAGTTATCTATCTGATGTTAATACACTGGGCTGCTGTTTATATATGCAGAATTAATCCTAGACTGATTATATGCTGCATAATGTTCTGTCAATCTGTTGTTACTCATTTATCCTGTTCTGCATAATGTTCTGTAATAGTGCTGTGTAGGGACTAGTTTGATGTCACTTACATAAGTGTAGGGACTACTTTGATGTCACTTGAACAAGTCTAGGGACTATTTTGATGTCACTTATATAACTGTAGGGACAGATTTTCTGCCCGATAACAACTATCTGACCCCTTCTTTGGTATCTGAAACAGGGCCTTATAAATGCAGTTAAGGAGGTTTTTCCAGATGTGCATCACAGATTCTGTGTTTGGCATCTGTGGAAGAACTTCAACAAGCAATGGAAGGATCTCCAGCTTAGAGGGCTACTCTGGGATTGTGCAAGGTGTACTAGCCAAGATGGCTTCCTTGATATCATCAAAAAGATTGAAAGGGTTAATAAGGAAGCCTGGGAGTATTTGAACAAGTGGCCTAGAGACTCTTGGAGCCGGGCATTCTTCAGTAATGCACCTAAAATAGATAACATCTGCAACAATGCCTGTGAAGTCTTCAACTCCAGGATCAAAGATGCTAGAGCTAAGCCTATTATCACACTCTTGGAAGAAGTCAGAATGTATGCAATGAGATCGATAGCTAGGAACAAGGTGAAGCTGAATTCGAACACTGGAGTTCTACCTCCTATACAACGCAGCAGGTTAGAAAAGATACGGAAAGAATCAAAAAATTGGGTCCCGATGTGGTCTGGTGACGCAGATTATGAGAAGTTCGAAGTACATGGCTGGCCGACCAACATGGTTGTGGACTTGGGAAAGAGGCTCTGCACATGTGGTTTCTGGCAATTGAGTGGTACTGTTTTTTAAATTCATTGTCTTAGTCTTATTATCATTATCAACCTTTGTTGTAGGCTTACTATTGTTGTCTTCGTTGTTGTGTGAATGTTGTTTAGGGATGCCATGTGTGCATGCGTGTGCTGCACTGGCAAGGGCTGGTAAGAGACCGGAGGACTACTGTCACCAGTGGTTGACCATGGAAGCATATAACAACACATATGCCTTCCATATCAATCCAATTCCAGGTCAAGCACTATGGGAAAAGTCACCATATAACAGACCACAAGCACCAAAATTTAGAAACAAGCCCGGACCACTCAAGAAAAAAAGAAGAAAAGATGCTGATGAGGAGCCAAGTGGGAGTAAGAAGTTAAAGACGAAGATGAAAAGAATATATAAAAAAGGTCGATGTCGTTGTTGTGGCGAAGCAGAACACACGAGAAGGAACTGTCCAAAGAGGGCTGCTGCCGAAGAGGCTGCTGCAGCTGCAGAAGCTGCTGCTGCAGAGGCTGCCGCTGCACAACCCACTGCTGCTAATGGTGGTGAAGGTCAGGCCAACTCTGCTGCCCCTGTCCCAGAAGCCCCAACCGAAATCAATCTTGACCAAAGTCAACCACCCTCGGAAGCAACTGATGACTCTCAACAGGTTCACGAGCTTATATGATTTTAAATTTATCATACTCACATCCTTATATAGTTTACTAACTATATTACATTTCTTGGCTGATAGGTTCTACCCTCACCTGTTAGGCCGCCAAAGCTCCCTTTAAAAAGAAAGTTAGCCAAGGGTTGTGAAAAACCAGCTTCAAGAAGTAGCAATCCACCAGTAACCACCCCATCTGCTGCTACCCCACCAGGAAGTAGTCATACATCAAGGAATCCCCCACCTAACCCTATGCAAGGTGCAACACAGGGAACTGCTACAAGGCTTGCAAATTTCATGAAGTTTGTGCCCAATCCTGGATTCAAGGCACCCAGACACAAAAAATGAAGATTAAGATGATTATGTTTAGGGAAAGCAGGCTGTTTTTTTGTATCTATTTTGCTGAAGTTGTTTACAATGCCTAAAACATTGTCCCAGTGTTGGGGATTTTAGGAAAAGCAGGCTGTTTTTTTGTATCTATTTTGCTGATGTTGTTTACAATGTCTAAAAGATTGTCCCAGTGTTGGGGATTTTAGGGAAAGCAGGCTGTTTTTTTGTATCTATTTTGCTGGTGTTTTGGCTCTATAATGCCTTTTTTGAATCAAACATTACCAATATGAATATGAATTATGAATTATGATTTTATTCAATTGAGTTTTCTCAGCCTTTTCTTTATATATTATCCTCTGTTACAAATCTAAGACTAGTTCAAGTGCTGTCCATTTCTATTTCATTGAAAAGAAGTCCAGGAATAGAAGTATGCATATAATCAAACACCTTAATTTTCATTTCTTTCAAACAAAAGGATAGGAACAACTACATGAACAAGGAATGCATATAACATGCATGTCATTTGTTTTTTGCTAGATACAGTTGACCCTGCTGTCTATCTAGCTTTAATACAAGAACACCAATTACAATCAGCAGCATGAACACAAACATCAAAATTCCCCCCATTTTTAGAACCCTAAATTCAGCTTCTAATTTACCAAATTTCCAAGCCATCTTCATCTTCCATTCTTCATCATCAACTGAATATCTTGTTCTATCATCACATGGCATGGCATCTTCCAAAACTTTATCAACCCACAAAAATAATCCACACCATTTCTTCCCAATGGTCTGCACATAAAAAAAAATCAATCAGAAAAATTTATATCCTCCAATACAGCATTCAACAACAACAACACTTACATTGTAGTTTGGGCAACCCAGGAATGGTCTCCCTGGATTAGAATCCGTCCCTGACCACCGGAGCACCGGTCTCGACCCGCAGGCACACCATTCTGGCAAACGAGCTTCTCTATTTCTGTTCATTCTCCTCATGATGCTTCCAAATGATCGTGGGTTGTTCGAGCTCCCAGCTGCATTGCTCGTGGTAGCCATAACCGGCGGGTTTCAGAGAGGGAGAAGAGAAGAACACAGCACCAACGAGAAGAGAGCAGAGTGAACAATGTGGCCTTCAAATTTGGAGATTAGGGTTTTAACTAACCCTGAGGGACCAAATTGAGTCGGAAGAGTTTACTCTGCCACATCAGCTAGCCGTTGTGAGTCCCACGTGTCACCAACGCTGCCAGCTAAGCTTTCCGGTTGCGCCACGTGTGCTGAAATGGCCGGAAGGACCACTTTGAGTCCCGGAGTGCAAGTTCAGGGATGACTCTGAGGAACTTTTAAGTTCAGGGACTACTTTGAGGCTCGAGTGCAACTTCAGGGACTACATTGAGGCTTATCTCGAACGAATGGATATCTTAGAAGCGGAATAAGTTGAATTGAATAGAAAAACAGTAGTACTTTGCATTAAATCATGAGGAACAACAGATCTCCACACCTTAATCTATGGAGTGCAGAAACTCTACCGTTTGAAAATACATAAGTGATAATGGTCCAGGCATGGCCGAATGGCCAGCCCCCATGAAAGTCTAAGATAGCATAAAACTGATCAAAAGATTTCCAATACAATAGTAAAAAATCCTATTTATATTAAACTAGTCACTAGGGTTTACAGAAGTAAGTAAATGATGTAGAAATCCACTTCCGGGGCCCACTTGGTGTGTGCTTGGGCTGAGCTTGAAGTTTACATGTGGAGAGGTCATTCTTGGAGTTGAACGCCAGTTTGTAATGTGTTTCTGGCGTTCAACTCTGGTTCGTGACGTGTTTCTGGCGTTTAACTCCAGGCTTCAGCGTAGAACTGGCGTTCAACGCCCTTTTGCGTCATCTAAACTCGGCCAAAGTATGAACTATTATATATTTATGGAAAGCCCTGGATGTCTACTTTCCAAGGCAATTGGAAGCATGCCATTTTGAGTTCTGTAGCTCCAGAAAATCCACTTTGAGTGCAGGGAGGTCAGAATCCAACAACATCAGCAGTCCTTCTTCTACCTCTGAATCTGATTTTTGCTCAAGTCCCTCAATTTCAGCCAGAAAATACCTGAAATCACAGAAAAACACACAAACTCATAGTAAAGTCCAGAAATGTGAATTTAACATAAAAACTAATAAAAACATCCCTAAAAGTAACTAGATCCTACTAAAAACATACTAAAAACAATGCCAAAAAGCGTATAAATTATCCGCTCATCAACGAGCTCTTGCCAAAAAAGTACTTCGAGCGGGATTTTATTGGCCAATCCTACAGAAGGAAGCTATAGAATTTGTAAAGACATGTCCACCATGTCAAAAACATGCCAACTTCCACATTGCCCCGCCAGAAGAGCTCATCAGTGTAACCTCGCCCTGGCCATTTGCAAAATAGGGACTTGATCTTCTCGGACCCTTTCCCCAGGGATCAGGACAAGTAAAATTCCTCATAGTCGGAGTAGACTATTTTACAAAATGGATTGAGGCAGAGCCCCTAGCCAGTGCCACCGCTCAAAGAAGTCGGAAATTCCTATACAGGAACATTGTCACGAGGTTCGGGGTCCCATACTCTATAACCATAGATAATGGCACTCAATTCACAGACACAGGCTTCAGGAGACTAGTAGCCGAATTGAATATAAAGCACCAGTTCACCTCCATCGAACACCCTCAAGCCAATGGACAGGTCGAAGCTGCCAACAAAGTCATATTGGCAGGGTTAAAACGGAGACTACAAGATGCAAAGGGAGCTTGGGCCGAAGAACTTCTGCAGGTCCTATGGGCATATCGAATAACGCCACATTCCACGACAAATGAATCACCCTTTCGACTAGCATACGGAGTGGATGCAATGATCCCAGTAGAGATCGAGGAAGGGTCACCCAGAGTAGTCCACTACAATGAAAAGGCCAACTCTCAACTTCAGAAGGAAGAACTCGACCTACTAGCTGAAATTCAGGAAAGAGCTCGGATCAGGGAAGAAGCACTAAAACGTCGAATGGCTTCCAGATATAATCAAAAGGTAGTGCCAAGAAGTTTCATGGAGAATGACCTCATCCTAATCCGAAATGATATTGGAACAACTCGACCAGGAGAAGGAAAGTTGGCAGCAAAATGGAAAGACCCTACCGAGTTGTAAAAGTACTCGGGAAGGGCTACTACAGACTGTCCGAACTCGATGGACGAGAGCTTCCCAGATCATGGCATGCCTGCAACCTAAGAAGGTACTACAGCTAGAAAAGTAAAAGATCTCACCATTAGATGCACTCTTTTTCCTGAAAAGGTTTTTTAATGAGGCACCAAATTGAGACTCAAACACTATTCGACATAAAGGGATGAAAAATTCCCACATGTATATATTTGCACTTTCCTTTGAATAAATATATATTTTAGATATTATACAAGAGTTCAAGACGCATTAATCTGAAGTATTCATCATCCGATTATAAAGCAACAGATCGGCAGAAAGTGAAAAAATAATTTCACTGCACGATCACGATAAAGATAACCGTCCGATAAAGGTGAAAATGCGATTCACCCAAAGGATGATCTAGAGATGACAACCACTTTCTACAAATCAGCAAAGATGAACACAGAATAATGTAAGAAGTTATCAAAAGTTATCTAAAAAAGAACCTGACGAGGTCTTACGGATTGCCAAAATAATAACTTAAAGACTGGCTGACATTAAGAAGTCAGACCAAGTCAACCCAAGTTATAAGTAAACCCTGGAAAGAGGTCTGGCCAACCCTATTAAAGAGGATTACTTTAACTTAGAAGGGCCCGACATAACAAAGTCAGCCCAAAACTAAAAAGTTATACAAGTAGTCCCTAAAAGAGACCTGACAAAGGTCCAAAAAAGAGGACTACAAAAATAACTTAAAGGAGACCGATATAACGAAGTCGGACTCCTACTACTAAAAAGTTATTTACAAAAATAACTTAAAGGAGACCGACATAACGAAGTCGGACTCCTACTACTAAAAAGTTATTTGCAAAAATAACTTAAAGGAGACCGATATAACGAAGTCGGACTCCTATTACTAAAAAGTTATTTGCAAAAATATCTCAAAAGGAGACCGATATAACGAAGTTGGACCCCTACTACTAAAAAGTTATTTGCAAAAATAACTTAAAGGAGACCGACATAACGAAGTCGGACTTCTACTACTAAAAAGTTATAAAAGCAATCCCTGAAAGAGATCTGACAAAGATCCAAGAAAGAGGATTACAAAAATAACTTAGAAAAGGATGACATAAAGAAGTCGCCCTACTACAAAGCAAGTTACAAAGGTAACCCCTGAGAAAGACGGAACAGGACTACCAAAATAACTTGGAAGACCAACTTGAAGAAATCGGTTATAGATCGTCAGAAATACAAGCAAGAGCGAGAAAACCGAAAAACAAGCTGGACCCATATAACCATAACCTCAAAGGATCCAAGCTACAAACAATAAAGCAAAGCCGAAGAGGACAAACGGCTGGGTCCTAACATCCTCAAAAAACAAAAAGATACCAAGTTAAGTGCAAAAGCATGATATAAGCTACAGAGTTATAAAGCTTCAGAGGCCACCAAAATTTATCTCAAAAAGCTGGAAAGTTACTTTGTTTGTCAAAACAAAAAGTTGCTAGGCAAGCAACAAGAAAGTATCAGCGGTTAACAAAATATAAAGAGTTCAAAAAGCCCACAAGCCGGGCCAACTACATAAATATCCAGAATAAATGGGCTAAGGGTCAGAAGACTATTTAGCAGCATCAGTCCAAGGAGACGGAGGGTGAGTTTGGAGAGGAACAGCATCCAGAGTACCATCATCCCGGTTTAAAATCTGACAATCAGGATCAGAAGCGGGAGGGCCGACCTCGGCAGGAACAGCAGGAGTTGACACCTTGGCAGAGGACACAGGGGGAGGTTCAACATCATCATCATCCTCGTCATCAGGGACAACCTTGCTATCCCTAACAACATTATATAGGCTAAAGAGGGTTAGGTCGGCCTCGGGAGCAATAACCCGAACTTGTTCCCTCAGGTTCTCATAGGCAGCAGTTACACTACCAACAAGATGACCTTGGAGTTTGGAGTAATTAGCTCAGGCATTCTCCAACTCCTCCCTCAGGCGCAACACTTCACGATAAGATGTCACATAACTATCCTTATATCTCATAGCTGTGTCCTCGGCTAGCCTAACAGAAGCCGCCAGAGAGATGGAACTCGCCTTCTCATTCTCCAAATCTTTCTCCAACTTGGCCACCCTCACTTCAAGCTCCTCTTTCAAGCCTTTCATCCGATCAAACTCCTGTTTAGCCTCCTCCATAAAAGCTTTAGTGGCATGGAGAGGAAGACTTTGAGCAGTTCGATATAGGGCCGCTCCCATGTGTGCCATCTTGATACCACTCCGAGTTATATAATCAAAATGATGAAGAAGTAACACGTCGTCCATAGGGAGAACACCATAAGGGCTGATTTGTTGATCTACAAACTCGACCGCATCAAAGTTAGGAGCATCAAGGTTGAAAGGCTCAATTGTTTTTTGCTTCTTACTAGGAGGGGCACCAGAAGCTACAACAGAAGATTGTGGAGGATCGACCAGACGAACCCGAGGAACAGGAATTGCTTTCCTCGGTCCGGGAGAACTCGGGACAGGAGGTATCACTGGAACCTGAGAAGATCCCTCTCTGGCCGCCTTGGCCGAGATGTTTAGAGCAGCAGTTGCCTTCTTCGCCTTCTTGTAGGCCTTCATAGAATCATTATTTTTCAACATCTCTGAAAATATAGAATCAACCATAAAAGACAAGTTACAACATAAGGAGAAGAAAAGCTCAGAAGCAAGTATAAAAACAAATCAGACAAGTACCCAAAGCAGTTCGAACCAAAGATAGATCACTCAAGAATCTCTTCGTATCCAGATGGGGAGGTTTCCCCCACAAATCCTCAAGAACAACTACAAAGGCCCGCTCAATCTCACTAAGCATCTCCCAGGTATAACATGGCACTCTCACATTCTTTTGCTACTCTAGAGGAAAAGTAGGCTCGTCATTTTCATCAAGGAAAAAGGGGCGGACCCCCTCAACAGCACGGACTCAGAAGAAATAGTTCTTAAAATCTTTAAACGACTCATCATACATGGCAAAAACTTTATGCCCCTGGGCCGATCTGAAAGAAACCCAGGAAGCTTTCTTTTTGGAGGAACCGCCGGGCTTGGACGAGACGAAAAGATAAAGGAAAAGAGTTTCAGAAGGTGTTATGCCTAACTCTTGGCAAAGCAGTTGAAATAATTTGATAAAACCCCAGGAATTCGGATGAAGCTGGGATGGAGCAATGTTACATGACCACAACAGGTCGGTTTCAAAAGCAGTAAAAGGAAAAGTAACGTTTAATTGGCTGAAGAAGTATTCATAAGCATAGAAGAAGGGACGCTCCCCCTCAATGGAAGTTGGAAAACAAACTCTCTCATCAGAATCAGGGACAACAAGCTCATAATCCCCCTCACGGGTACTGTTACCACAAATCCTATGGCGCTTCCTCAGCTCTGTGCAAAATTCAGCATCCACAACAGAAACACACAACAAGACAAGGGAGTCCAGCCAATCGGACATCCCTTCGGAAACTCTGGAAGACATCTCTACAATGTTATTGCGAGAAGACATGAGGCCAACTAATCCTACAAGTAAGAAAAGAAGATGGGATTACTAAAAACATCTCAGATAAGGGAGAAAACAACTCAATACGATACAGGCGTACACACAGAAAAGGAAAACCCCAAGACTCAAACCAAAGCCCTGGGGCATCCTTTGGAGGTAATAATAAAGCAAGGTTTCTAGTAAAAATCTACTTCTCGCACCCCAGCATCTCTCAAAACAAGAAAAGAAGGCTTCAAACAGCAAGCATTTTCCATCAGAATAAAACACAAAAGTCTTCAAAAACATTGCCTTACAGTCTAAACCAGCAAAAACCATCCCTAAACATCAAGTA
This sequence comes from Arachis hypogaea, assembly GCF_003086295.3. Taxonomy (NCBI): domain Eukaryota; kingdom Viridiplantae; phylum Streptophyta; class Magnoliopsida; order Fabales; family Fabaceae; genus Arachis; species Arachis hypogaea. Next base: position 44,934,192 of record NC_092051.1, read on the forward strand.
CACCAAGAAGAAACCATCAAAGATGCAAACTTTTTCAGAATCAGGCAAAGCAGCCGTCAAATAAAGCAAGAAACAGATACGGATTCTTCTGGATAAACGGTATCAGAACAGAAACAACAAAGAACATGCAAAGCAGTAAAGCAAAAGCAAAAAAAGGATCACGCAGAAGATGAAGAAAACTCCCAGAAACGCACATCTCAACAACAACCGAACACAATGAAAACAGAAAGATCCAAACTTTTCTCTAAAGGAGGATCAACATCAAAAACCTCATCACAAAGACAAAAGCAAAAAGAAAGCACGAAATGGGACTAACCTGGAGGCGAAAGAAGCTTCGAGGAGAAAAATGGAGGTGCAGAAACGGAAGCTGCCCAGAAAACCGCCGAGTGACGCCACAACATAGGGAAAGCAGAAATATGGGCGAAAGGCAGAGAGCGAGAGAACAAATGAAGAAAATGCGAAGAAGCTACAAAAAGAGCAAAGGAGAGAAACCGTTTCTGGGTTTTAAAAAATCAAAATAAAGAGCCAAAGGGAAACGGGGCAATTAATGCCAAAATTAATGAAAACATTAAACCCTCGCACGTTCCCAAAGCACCGATATAAAAGCGCGCGCTTTTAGAGGAAAAACATTCTACATTCAAAAAGCCCTACAAAGAAAGGAATCGACAAAAGTGCTCGAGTTCGGCTTCGCTACAAAAAAGTTCGAAGTCAAAAAACTCGACCTCAAAGCAGAAGACAGAGCTCAAGCAGGGGCATTGTTCATACCCTGGGTCGAGCTGTTCGACTCGGGATGTTCAGCGACATAGCGACCGACCTCTTCAGGTCCGACTATCCGATCTCTTCTTAAAGAGATCGGCCAAATCGATAGGAAAGCCCAATAAAGGGCCCAAATAGAGGAACACGACCCAAATCCAAAGGCAGTCCAAGCCTATAGAGATAAGGGCGGTTCCCTTGAAGATAAGCTGACCTCAACTCAAAGATAAAGATAGGATAAGATAACTAACTTATCTTATCTAGAAAGGTCACTCCACACCATTATAAATACACTGGAGCACCCAGGTATAACTCATACTCTGATTCTACTAAAAACCTGCTTAATACCCGTGCTAACTTAAGTATCGGAGTCTCTTGCAGGTACCCCCACCCTCCGATGACGAAGGAATCAGCAGTGCAGCCAGTCAACAAGTCGGACACCATCGCTCCGGCCGCCCCCCACCGGCCGGACACATCGGCACCGACTAGCACGGATGATCTCGTCCGAGATCGACCTCCAGTTTTCGGTAACCCTTGGAACACAAACTCTGTAGCTTCCTTTTGTAGAGTTGGCCAATAAAATCCCGCCCGGAGTATTTTTTTTGTGAGAGCTTGTGCTCCGAGATGATTACCACAAATGCTACTGTGTACTTCCTCTAAAACTTCCCTTGTGTTGGAGGTCGGCACCCATTTTAGTAGTGGTATTGAAATCCCTCTTCTATATAGGGTGTTGTTTATGATGGTGTAGTACTGAGCCTCCCGTTTTAACCTCTTTGCCTCCTTCTCATTTGTAGGGAGTGTTTCTGTTTTGAGGTAATTAATTATGGGGGTCATCCATCCTTGATCCTGACTTGTTATGGCTAGGACTTTTTCCTCTTCCGAGATTGATGGATTCTGCAGCATTTCCTGGATGAGGCTTCTATTGTTGCCCCCTGGTTTGGTGCTGGCAAGTTTTGAGAGTGCATCAGCTCGGGCATTTTGTTCGCGGGGTATGTGGCAGATCTTATATTCGCCGAGTTGTCCGAGCTGTTCCTTGGTTTTATCCAAATACTTTTTCATGGTGGGATCTTTGGCTTGGTAGCTCCCTGTTATTTGTGAGGTGACTACTTGTGAATCGCTGAAGATGTTGAGTTTTTGAGCTCCAACCTCCTTAGCCAGCTTCAAACCAGCTAGTAACGCTTCGTATTCCGCCTGGTTGTTTGAGGCCAGAAACCCAAATTTGAGGGAAAGCTCAACTTGGGTTCCTTGGTTGCTTTCTATTATCACACCTGCGCCACTTCCAGTCTTATTTGAAGACCCGTCTACGTAGAGATTCCATTCTGTGGCGGTTTCTAGGGTATCTGTGAATTCTGCAATGAAGTCGGCCAAGTATTGTGATTTGATGGCTGTCCGAGCTTCATATTGGAAGTCAAACTCGGATAACTCGACTGCCCACTGTAAAATTCTGTCTGCTAGATCTGTTTTCTGCAGTATCCCTTTTATTGGCTGGTCGGTCTGAACCTTAATGGTGTGAGCCTGGAAGTACAAGCGAAGTCGTCGAGATGTCAGTATGGGAGTGTAGGCGAACTTTTCTATTTTTTGGTAGTTTAGCTCGGATCCCTGCAGCGCTTTACTAATGAAGTATACAGGTTGTTGCTCTTTGTCATCCTCTCGAACCAGCGCTGAGGCTACTGCCTGACTTCCTACCGCAAGGTATAATACGAGTGGTTCTTACTCTCATGGTCGAGTTAGGATAGGTGGTCGTCCCAGAAAATTTTTGAAATCCTGGAAGGCTTGCTCGTATTCCATTGTCCATTTGAACTTCTTCCCTTTCCTTAAAGTGGCATAGAAGGGGAGAGATCTTATCGCTGATTCTGCTAAGAATCCGGACAACTCGGACAACTCGGCGAATATAAGATCTGCCATATACCCCGCGAACAAAATGCCCGAGATGATGCACTTTCAAAACTAGCCAGCACCAAACCAGGGGGCAACAATAGAAGCCTCATCCAGGAAATGCTGCAGAATCCATCAATCTCGGAAGAGGAAAAAGTCCTAGCCATAACAAGTCAGGATCAAGGATGGATGACCCCCATAATTAATTACCTCAAAATAGAAACACTCCCCACAAATGAGAAGGAGGAAAAGAGGTTAAAACGGGAGGCTTAGTACTACACCATCATAAACAACACCCTATATAAAAGACGGATTTCAATACCACTACTAAAATGTGTGCCGACCTCCAACACAATGGAAGTTTTAGAGGAAGTACACAGTGGCATTTGTGGTAATCATTTCGGAGCACAAGCTCTCACCAAAAAATTACTCTGGGCGGGATTTTATTGGCCAACTCTATAAAAGGAAGCTACAGAGTTTGTAAGGACATGCCCACCATGCCAGAAACATGCCAACTTTCACATCGCCCCGCCAGAAGAGCTCATCAGCGTAACATCGCCTTGGCCATTTGTAAAATAGGGACTCGATCTTCTCGGACCCTTTCCTCAGGGATCGGGACAAGTTAAATTCCTCATAGTCGGAGTAGACTATTTCACAAAGTGGATCGAGGCAGAGCCCCTACCCAATGCCACTGCTCAAAGGAGCCGGAAATTCCTATATAGGAATTCTGTCACAAGGTTTGGGGTTCCATACTCCATCACTACAGACAATGGCATCCAATTCACAGACGCGGGCTTCAGAAAGTTAGTAGCCGACTTGAACATAAAGCACCAATTCACTTCCGTTGAACATCCCCAAGCCAATGGGCAAGCCGAAGCTGCCAACAAAGTCATATTGGCTGGGTTAAAACGAAGACTACAAGATGCGAAGGGAGCTTGGGCTGAAGAACTTCCACAGGTCCTATGGGCATATCAAACTACGTCACATTCCACCACAAACGAATCACCATTTCGATTAGCGTACGGAGTGGAGGCAATGATCCCAGTAGAGGTCGAGGAAGGGTAGCCTAGAGTAGTCCACTACAATGAAGAAGCCAACTCTCAACTTCAAAGAGAAGGGCTCGATCTACTTCCAGAAATCCAAGAAAGAGCTCGGATCAGGGAAGAAGCGCTAAAGCGCCGAATGGCTTCAAGATATAATCAAAAGGTAGTGCCAAGAGGTTTCGCAGAGAATGGTCTCATCCTAATCCGAAATGATATTGGAATGGTACGCGGAATCGTGATTACACTTTAATTATGTAAAATTCATCGCTCTTTCTTTCCCTGGTAATGGCGCCAAAAACATGATGCCAAGACCACGGTTCACAACTCCGTGTAACTGACCAGCAAATGCACTGGGTCGTCCAAGTAATACCTTACGTGAGTAAGGGTCGAATCCCACGGAGATTGTTGGTATGAAGCAAGCTATGGTCACCTTGTAAATCTCAGTCAGGCAGATATAAAGTGATAATGGTGTTTTCGAATATTATATAATAAAATAGGGATAGAGATACTTATGTAAATCATTGGTAGGAATTTCAGATAAGTGAATGGAGATGCTTTTTCGTTCCTCTGAACCTCTGCTTTCCTGCTATCTTCATCCAATCAGTCTTACTCCTTTCCATGGCTGGCTTTATGTGATACATCACCACTGTCAATGGCTACTTTCGGTCATCTCTCGGGAAAATGATCCAATGCCCTGTCACGGCACGGCTAATCGTCTGGAGGCATCACCCTTGTCAATGGCTTCATCTTATCCTCTCAGTGAATAATATGCTCACGCACCCTGTCACGGCACGGCTATTCATCTGTCGGTTCTCGATCATGCTGGAATAGGATTTACTATCCTTTTGCGTTTGTCACTAACGCCCTGCAATCGCGAGTTCGGAGCTCGTCACAGTCATTCAATCATTGAATCCTACTCGGAATACCACAGACAAGGTTTAGACTTTCCGGATTCTCTTGAATGCCGCCATCATTCTAGCTTACGCCACGAAGATTCTGGTTAGGAGATCTAAGAGATATTCATTCTAGCTTAATTCATGTAGAACAGAAGTGTTTGTCAGGCACACGTTCATAACGGAGAAGAATGATGAGCGTCACACATAATCATCACCTTCATCACGTTCTTGGGTGCGAATGGATATCTTAGAAGCGAAATAAGATGAATTGAATAGAAAACAGTAGTACTTTGCATTAATCTTTGAGGAACAGCAGAGCTCCATACCTTAATCTATGGAGTGTAGAAACTCTACCGTATGAAAATACATAAGTGAAGGTCCAGGCATGGCCGAGATGGCCAGCCCCCTAAACGTGATCTAAGATAGCATACAACTGATCAAAGATGCCTAATACAATAGTAAAAGGTCCTATTTATAATAAACTAGCTACTAGGGTTTACATGAGTAAGTAGTTGATGCATAAATCCACTTCTTGGGCCCACTTGGTGTGTGTTTGGGCTGAGCCTCTGTGTTGCACGTGTAGAGGTCCTTCTTGGAGTTGAACCCCAGTTTTTGTGCCAGTTTGGGCGTTCAACTCTGGTTTTGGCTCCTTTTCTGGCGCTGGACGCCAGGTTTGGGTAGAAGGCTGGTGTTGAACGCCAGTTTACGTCGTCTATTCTTGGTCAAAGTTTGGACTATTATATATTGCTGGAAAGCCCTGGATGTCTACTTTCCAACGCAATTGGAAGCACACCATTTCGAGTTCTGTAGCTCCAGAAAATCCACTTTGAGTGCAGGGAGGTCAGAATCCAACAGCATCAGCAGTCCTTCTTCAACCTCTGAATCTGATTTCTGCTCAAGTCCCTCAATTTCAGCCAGAAAATACCTGAAATCACAGAAATACATACAAACTCATAGTAAAGTCCAGAAATGTGAATTTAACATAAAAACTAATGAAAACATCCCTAAAAGTAACTAGATCCTACTAAAAACATACTAAAAACAATGTCAAAAAGCGTATAAATTATCCGCTCATCACAACACCAAACTTAAATTGTTGCTTGTCCCCAAGCAACTGAAAATCAAATAGGATAAAAAGAAGAGAATATACTATAAATTCCAAACTATCAATGAAACAGAGCTTCAATCATATGAGCGGGACTTATAGCTTTTTGCCTCTTGAATAGTTTTGGCATCTCACTTTATCCATTGAGGTTCAGAATGATTGGCATCTATAGGAACTTCAGATTTCGAATAGTGTTATTGACTCTCGTAGTTCAGTATGATGATTCTTGAACACAGCTTCTTTATGAGTCTTGGCCGTGGCCCTAAGCACTTTGTTTTCCAGTATTACCACCGGATACATAAATGCCACAGACACACAATTGGGTGAACCTTTTCAGATTGTGACTCAGCTTTGCTAAAGTCCCCAATTGGAGGTGTCCAGGGTTCTTAAGCACACTCTTTTTTTTTTTTTTGCTCTGGACCTTGACTTTAACCGCTCAGTCTCAAGTTTTCACTTGACACCTACACGCCACAAGCACATGGTTAGGGACAGCTTGGTTTAGCCGCTTAGACCAGGATTTTATTCCTTTAGGCCCTTCTATCCACTGATGCTCAAAGCCTTGGGATCCTTTTTATTTGCCCTTGCCTTTTGGTTTTAAGGGTTATTGGCTTTTTGCTCTTGCCTCTTGGTTTTAAGAGCTTTTGGCTTTTTCTGCTTGCTTTTTCTTTTTCTTTCTATTTTTTTTCTCCTATTTTTTTTTCTTTTTTTTTTCTGCAAGCTTTGTTCTTTGCTGCTTTTTCTTGCTTCAAGAATCATTTTTATGATTTTTCAGATTATCAAATAACATGTTTCCTAGTCATCATTCTTTCAAGAGCCAACATATTTAACATTCTTAAACAATAACTTCAAAAGACATATGCACTGTTCAAGCATTCATTCAGAAAACAAGAAGCATTGTCACCACATCAATATAATTAAACTAAGTTCAAAGATAAATTCGAAACTCATGTACTTCTTGTTCTTTTGAATTAAAACAGTTTTTATTTAAGAGAGGTGATGGATTCATAGGACATTTATAACTTTAAGACACAGTTACTACTACTAGTGATCATGTAATGAAGACATAAACATAGATAAGCACATAACATAGAAAACGAAAAAAACAGAAGAAATAAGAACAAGGAATGAATCCACCTTAGTGATGGTGGCGTTTCCTTCTTGAGGAACCAATGATGTCCTTGAGCTCTTCTATGTCTCTTCCTTGTCTTTGTTGCTCCTCCCTCATTGCTTTCTGATCTTCTCTTATTTCATGAAGCATGATGGAGTGCTCTTGATGTTCCACCCTTAGTTGTCCCATATTGGAACTCAATTCTCCTAGGGAGGTGTTGATTTGCTCCCAATAATTTTGTGGAGGAAAGTGCATTTGAGGCATCTCCGGGATCTCATGGAAATGAGCTTCTTGCGCCTCTTGAGCTCCATGAATGGGCTTTCTTGTTTGCTCCATCTTTTTCTTAGTGATGGGCTTCTCTTCCTTAATAGGAATGTCTCCTTCTATGAAAGCTCCAGCTGAGTAACATAGATGGCAAATGAGGTGAGGGAAGGCTAACCTTGCCATAGTGGAGGACTTGTCAGCCACCTTGTAGAGTTCTTGAGGTATAATCTCATGAACTTCCACCTCTTCTCCAATCATGATGCTATGGATCATGATGGCCCGGTCTATAGTAACTTCAGACCGGTTTCTAGTGGGAATGATTGAGCATTGAATGAACTCCAACCATCCTCTAGCTATAGGCTTGAGGTCCAATCTTCTTAGTTGAACCGGCTTGCCTTTGGAGTCAACCTTCTATTGAGCTCCTTCTACACATATGTCCAAAAGGACTTGGTCCAACCTTTGATCAAAGTTGACTCTTGTGTAGGGGCGTGCGTTCTCTTCCATGTTTGGCAAGTTGAACGCCAACCTCACATTTTCCGGACTAAAATCTAAGTATTTCCCCGAACCATTGTAACATAGTTCTTTGGATTCGGGTTCCTACTTTGATCATGGTTCTTGGTGATCCATGCATTGGCATAGAACTCTTGAACCATTAGGATGCCGACTTGTTGGATGGGATTTGTTAGAACTTCCCAACCTCTTCTTTGAATTTCATATCGGATCTCCGGATACTCATTTCTTTTGAGTTTGAAAGGGACCTCGGGGATCACCTTCTTCTTGGCCACAAAATCATAGAAGTGGTCTTGATGGGCTTTGGAGATGAACCTTTCCATCTCCCATGACTCGGATGTGGAATCTTTTGTCTTCCCTTTCCCTCTTCTAGAGGATTCTCTGGTCTTAGATGCCATCAATGGTAATGAAAAAACAAAAAAGCTATGCTTTTATCACACCAAACTTAGAATATTGCTCGCCCTCGAGCAATAAACAAAAGAATAGAAGAAGAAGAAGAAATATGGAGAGGGAGAGGGAGATGTGGTTTCGGCCAAGAGGAGTGTAGAGGGGTGTGTTGTGTGAAGTTGATGAAGAATGGAGGGCTTTATATAGGGTAGGGAGGGGGGGTATTGGTTCGGCCATATGGGTGGGTTTGGGTGGGAAAGGTTTAGTGGGGAAGAGAGATTGAGGTGATTGGTGAGGGGTTTTTAGGGAAGAGTGTTTATGGGGTTGTGTGAAAGAGAGTGGTGAGAAGAAGTGAGTGGAGGTAGGTGGGGATCCTGTGGGGTCCACAGATCCTGAGGTGTTCAAGGATTTACATCCCTGCACCCATTAGGCATGTAAAAATGCCTTTGTACCCAACTCTGGGCGTTCAGTGCCAGGTTGGTGGCCATTTTGGGCGTTCAACGCCCATTTGTGTGCCATTTCTGGCGTTGAGCGCCAGAACCATGCCTGTTCTGGCGTTCAGCGCCTAGAAGCTGCCCATTTTGGGCGTTCAGCGCCAGAACCATGCTCTGTTCTGGCGCTGAACGCCAGACAGATGCTCCTCCAGGGTGTGATTTTTCTTCTGCTGTTTTTGATTCCGTTTTCAATTTTTATATTCATTTTGTGACTCCACATGATCATGAACCTACAAAGACATGAAAAACAATAAAAATAAGAATTAGATAAATATTGGGTTGCCTCCCAACAAGCACTTCTTTAATGTCAATAGCTTGACAGTGGGCTCTCATGGAGCCTCACAGATGTGCAGAGCTTTGTTGAGACTTTCCAACACCAAACTTAGAGTTTGGATATGGGAGTTCAACACCAAACTTAGAGTTTAGTTGTGGCCTCCCAACACCAAACTTAGAGTTTGACTGTGGGGGCTCTGGTTGACTCTGCTTTGAGAGAAGCTTTTTCTGCTTCCTCTCCATGGTTGCAGAGGGAGATCCTTGAGTTTTAAACACAAGGGAGTCCTCATTCCATTGAAGGGCTATTTCACCTCTGTCAACATCAATCACAGCTCTTGCTGTGGCAAGGAAAGGTCTTCCTAGGATGATGGAGTCATCCTCTTCCTTTCCAGTATCCAGGACTATGAAATCAGTAGGTATGTAGAGGCCCTCAACCTTTACTAATACATCTTCTACTTGTCCATAAGCCTGTTTTCTTGAGCTGTCTGCCATCTCTAGTGAGATTTTAGCAGCTTGCACCCCATAGATTCCCAGTTTCTCTATTACAGAGAGGGGCATGAGGTTTATTCCTGAACCAAGGTCACACAGAGCCTTAAAGATCATGGTGTCTATGGTACAGGGTATTATGAACTTTCCAGGATCCTGTCTCTTCTGAGGCAATGTCAGTTGATCCAGATCACTCAGTTCATTGATGAACAAGGAAGGTTCAACTTTCCAAGTATCAATGCTAAATAATTTGGCATTCAGCTTCATGATTGCACCAAGAAACTTGGCAGTTTGCTCTTTAGTAACCTCCTCATTCTCTTCAGAAGAGGAATACTCATCAGAGCTCATGAAGGGCATAAGGAGGTTCAATAGAATCTCTATGGTCTCTAGATGAGTCTCAGATTCCTTTGGTTCCTCAGAGGGAAGCTCCTTATTGGTCACTGGACGTCCCAGGAGGTCTTCCTCCTTGGGATTCACGTCCTCCTCTCCCTCATTGTGTTCGGCCATTGTACTTATGTCAATGGCCTTGCACTCTCCTTTTGGATTCTCTTCTGTATTGCTTGGGAGAGTACTGGGAGGGATTTCAATGATCTTTTTACTCAGCTGGCCCACTTGTGCTTCCAAATTTCTAATGGAAGACCTTGTTTCATTCATGAAACTTACAGTGGCCTTGGACAGATCAGAGACTAAGTTTGCCAAATTAGAAGTATTTTGTTCAGAGTTCTCTGTCTGTTGCTGAGTTGATGATGGAAAAGGCTTGCTATTGCTAAACCTGTTTCTTCCACCATTATTAAAGCCTTGTTGAGGCTTTTGATCCTTCCATGAGAAATTTGGATGATTTCTCCATGTTGAGTTATAGGTGTTTCCATAAGGTTCACCTAAGTAATTCACCTCTGCTATTGCAGGGTTCTCAGGATCATAAGCTTCTTCTTTAGAAGAAGCCTCTTGAGTACTGTTGGATGCAGCTTGCATTCCATGCAGACTCTGAGAGATCATATTGACTTGCTGAGTCAATATTTTATTCTGAGCCAATATGGCATTCAGAGTATCAACTTCAAGAACTCCCTTCTTCATAGGCGTCCCATTACTCACAGGATTCCTTTCAGAAGTGTACATGAACTGGTTATTAGCAACCATGTCAATGAGTTCTTGAGCTTCTGCAGGCGTTTTCTTTAGGTGAATGGATCCACCTGCAGAAGTGTCCAGTGACATTTTTGATAGCTCAGATAAACCATCATAGAATATGTCCAGGATGGTCCATTCTGAAAGCATGTCAGAAGGACACTTTTTGGTCAACTGTTTGTATCTTTCCCAAGCTTCATAGAGGGATTCACCTTCTTTCTGTCTGAAGGTTTGAACATCAGCTCTAAGCTTGCTCAGCTTTTGAGGAGGAAAGTACTTGTCTAAGAAAGTCGTGACCAGCTTATCCCAAGAGTTCAGGCTGTCTTTGGGTTGAGAATCCAACCATAATCTAGCTCTGTCTCTTACAGCAAAGGGGAAAAGCATGAGCCTGTAGACTTCAGGATCTACTCCATTAGTCTTAACAGTATCACATATCTGCAAGAATTCAGTTAAGAACTGAAAAGGATCTTCAGATGGAAGTCCATGAAACTTGCAGTTCTGCTGCATCAGAGAAACTAATTGAGGTTTCAGCTCAAAGTTGTTTGCTCCAATGGCAGGAATGGAGATGCTTCTTCCATGTAAATTGGAATTAGGTGCAGTAAAGTCACCAAGCATCTTCCTTACATTATTATTATTTTCGGCTGCCATCTCCTGTTCCTGTTCGAAAATTTCTGAAAGGTTATCTCTGGATTGTTGTAATTTAGCTTCTCTTAATTTTCTCTTCAGAGTCCTTTCAGGTTCTGGATCTACTTCAACAAGAATGTTCTTGTCCTTGCTCCTGCTCATATGACAAAGAAGAGGGCACAGAAAAAATAATAATAATAATATGGATCCTTTACACCACAGTATAGGGATCCCTGTGTGAGTAGAAGAAGAGGGGGAGACAAAGAATGTAATATAATGGAAGAAACACAACTGTGAGGAGGGTTGAGATGTGAGATGAGATGTTAGTAGATGAATAAATAAATAGAATAAGATGAGAGAGAAGAAATTTTCGAAAATAATTTTTGAAAAAGAGTTAGTGATTTTTGAAAATAATTTTTTTTAAATCAAAAATAAAAATAAGAATAATTAGTTAATAAAAAGAAATTTTTGAAAAAGGGAGAAGATATTTTCGAAAATTGAGAGAGAGAGAGTTAGTTAGGTAGTTTTGAAAAAGTTAAGAAACAAACAAAAAGTTAGTTAGTTAGTTGAAACAAATTTTGAAAAGATAAGAAGGTAGGAGGTTAGAAAGGATATTTTGAAATTAGATTTTTGAAAAAGATAAGATGAGAAGATATTTTTGAAAAGATATGATAGGAATTAGTTTTGAAAAAGATTTGATTTTTAAAATCTCAATTAATGACTTGATTCATAAGAAATCACAAGATATGATTCTAGAACTTAAAGTTTGAATTTTTCTTAACAAGCAAGTAACAAACTTCAAATTTTTGAATCAAAACATTAATTGATTATGTTATTTTCGAAAATTTGATATAAAAATAAGAAAAAGATTTTTGAAAAATATTTTTGGAATTTTCGAAAATAACTAAGAAATTTGAAAAAGATTTTGAAAAAGATAAGATTTTCAAATTGAAAATTTGATTTGACTCATAAGAAACAATTTGATTTTAAAAATTTTTGAAAAAGTCAATCCAAATTTTCGAATTTGATGAGAGAAAAAGGGAAAGATATTTTTTTTATTTTTGAATTTTTATGATGAGAGAGAAAAACAAAAAAAAATGATGCAATGCATGAGAATTTTAGATCAAAACATGTGATGCATGCAAGAATGCTATGAATGTCAAGATGAACACCAAGAACACTTTGAAGATCATGATGAACATCAAGAACATCTTTTTGAAAAATTTTTAATGCAAAGAAAACATGCAAGACACCAAACTTAGAATTCTTCAATGCTTAGACACTAAGAATTCAAGAATGCATATGAAAAACAAGAAAAGACACAAAACATGCAAATGCAAAGATCAAACAAGAAGACTTACCAAGAACAACTTGAAGATCATAAAGAACACTATGAATGCATGAATTTTCGAAAAATGCAAGATGCACATGCAATTGACACCAAACTTATAACATGACTCAAGACTCAAACAAGAAACAAAAAAATATTTTTGATTTTCTTGATTTTCTAATTTTTTTGGATTTTTATTTTATATTTTTCGAAAATTATTTAGAAAGAAAGAAAAATAAGGATTCCAAAATTTTTAATATGAATTCCAGGAATCTTGCATTCTTAATTTAAAGCTTCAGTCCAGGAATTAGACATGGCTCACTAGCTAGCCAAGCTTTCAATGAAAGCTCCGGTCCAAAACACTAGACATGGCCAATGGCTAGCCAAGCTTCAGCATGTAATTCAGACATGACATGCCTGACATACCCTACAGTCGTATAACAGCTGATGGTTGGAAGCCTCAGTCCAAAAGAATTTAGACATGGCTTTACAGCCAGCCATGCTTCACATGCTTCATGAAACACTAGAATTCATTCTTAAAAATTTTGAATCTAAAATTTTTTTCGAAAACAGGTGAGAAAATTTTGAAATATTTTTGAAAAATTTTTGAAAAGAAAACAAAAAGAAAATTACCTAATCTGAGCAACATGATGAACCGTTAGTTGTCCAAACTCAAACAATCCCCGGCAACGGTGCCAAAAACTTGGTACGCGGAATCGTGATTACACTTTAATTATGTAAAATTCATCGCTCTTTCTTTCTCTGGTAATGGCGCCAAAAACATGATGCCAAGACCACGGTTCACAACTCTGTGTAACTGACCAGCAAGTGCACTGGGTCGTCCAAGTAATACCTTACGTGAGTAAGGGTCGAATCCCACGGAGATTGTTGGTATGAAGCAATCTATGGTCACCTTGTAAATCTCAGTCAGGCAGATATAAAGTGATAATGGTGTTTTTGAATATTATATAATAAAATAGGGATAGAGATACTTATGTAAATCATTGGTAGGAATTTCAGATAAGCGAATGGAGATGCTTTTCGTTCCTCTGAACCTCTGCTTTCCTGTTATCTTCATCCAATCAGTCTTACTCCTTTCCATGGCTGGCTTTATGTGATACATCACCACTGTCAATGGCTACTTTCGGTCATCTCTCGGGAAAATGATCCAATGCCCTGTCACGGCACGGCTAATCATCTGGAGGCACCACCCTTGTCAATGGCTTCATCTTATCCTCTCAGTGAATAATATGCTCACGCACCCTGTCACGGCACGGCTATTCATCTGTCGGTTCTCGATCATGCTGGAATAGGATTTACTATCCTTTTGCGTTTGTCACTAACGCCCTGCAATCGCGAGTTCGGAGCTCGTCACAGTCATTCAATCATTGAATCCTACTCGGAATACCACAGACAAGGTTTAGACTTTCCGGATTCTCTTGAATGCCGCCATCATTCTAGCTTACGCCACGAAGATTCTGGTTAGGAGATCTAAGAGATATTCATTCTAGCTTAATTCATGTAGAACAGAAGTGTTTGTCAGGCACACGTTCATAACGGAGAAGAATGATGAGCGTCACACATAATCATCACCTTCATCACGTTCTTGGGTGCGAATGGATATCTTAGAAGCGAAATAAGATGAATTGAATAGAAAACAGTAGTACTTTGCATTAATCTTTGAGGAACAGCAGAGCTCCATACCTTAATCTATGGAGTGTAGAAACTCTACCGTATGAAAATACATAAGTGAAGGTCCAGGCATGGCCGAGATGGCCAGCCCCCTAAACGTGATCTAAGATAGCATACAACTGATCAAAGATGCCTAATACAATAGTAAAAGGTCCTATTTATAATAAACTAGCTACTAGGGTTTACATGAGTAAGTAGTTGATGCATAAATCCACTTCTTGGGCCCACTTGGTGTGTGTTTGGGCTGAGCCTGAGTGTTGCACGTGTAGAGGTCCTTCTTGGAGTTGAACGCCAGTTTTTGTGCCAGTTTGGGCGTTCAACTCTGGTTTTGGCTCCTTTTCTGGCGCTGGACGCCAGGTTTGGGTAGAAGGCTGGCGTTGAATGCCAGTTTACATCGTCTATTTTTGGCCAAAGTATGGACTATTATCTATTGCTGGAAAGCCCTGGATGTCTACTTTCCAACGCAATTGGAAGCGCGCCATTTCGAGTTCTGTAGCTCCAGAAAATCCACTTTGAGTGCAGGGAGGTCAGAATCCAACAGCATCAGCAGTCCTTCTTCAACCTCTGAATCTGATTTCTGCTCAAGTCCCTCAATTTCAGCCAGAAAATACCTGAAATCACAGAAAAACACACAAAAACTAATGAAAACATCCCTAAAAGTAACTAGATCCTACTAAAAACATACTAAAAACAATGTCAAAAAGCGTATAAATTATCCGCTCATCATGGAACAACTCGACCCGGAGAAGGAAAATTGGCAGCAAACTGGAAAGGACCCTACCGAGTCATAGAAGTACTTGGAAAGGGCTACTACAAACTGTCCGAACTCGATGGACGAGAGCTTCCCAGATCGTGGCATGCCTGCAACCTAAGAAGGTACTATAGCTAGAGAAGGTAAAAGATCGCATCATAGGATGCACTCTTTTTCCTGAAAAGGTTTTTTAATGAGGCACCAAGTTGAGATCCAGAAATTATTCGACTTAAAAGGATGAAAAACTCCAACATGTATATATTTGCACTTTCTTTTGAATAAAATATATTTTAGATATTCTACAAATTCTCAAGACGCATTAATCTGAAGCATTCATCGGCCAATTATAAAGCAACAGATCGGCAGAAAGTGAAAAACAGATTCACTGCACGATCACGATAAAGACCAATAAAGGTGAAAACACGATTCATCTAAAGGTCGACAAAAGAAAGATAGAAACCACCTTCTACAAATCGGCAAAGATGAACACAGAATAATGCAAGAAGTTATCGAAAGTGATCCGAAAAAAGAACCTGACGAGGTCTTATGGATTGCTAAATAATAACTTAGAGACTGGCCGACGTTGAGAAGTCGGACAAAGTCAACCCAAGTTATCAGCAAATCCCTGGAAAGAGGTCTGGCCAACCCTATAAAAGAGGAATTGCTATAACTTAGAAGAGACTGACGTGACGAAGTCGGTCTCCTACAAAAAACAAGTTATAAAAGTAATCCCTGAAAGAGACCTGACAAAGGTCCAAGAAAGAGGATTACAAAAAATAACTTAGAAGAGGACGACGTAAAGAAGTCGACCTCCTACAAACAAGTTATAAAAGTAATCCCTGAAAGAGACCTGACAAAGGTCCAAGAAAGAGGATTACAAAAAATAACTTAGAAGAGGACGACGTAAAGAAGTCGACCTCCTACAAACAAGTTATAAAAGTAATCCCTGAAAGAGACCTGACAAAGGTCCAAGAAAGAGGATTACAAAAAAAAAACTTGGAAGATGACGACGTAAAGAAGTCGACCTCCTACAAACAACAAGTTATAAAAGTAATCCCTGAAAGAGACCTGACAAAGGTCCAAGAAAGAGGATTACAAAATAACTCGGAAAAGAACGACGCAAAGAAGTCGGTCTCCCACAAATAAGTTATAAAAGTAGTCCCTGAAAGAGACCTGACAAGGGTCCAAGAAAGAGGATTACAAAAATAACTGGAAAGCAGACCAACGTGAAGAAATTGGTTACGGAGTGCTAGAAATAAATACAAGTAAAAGCGAGAAAACTGAAATACAAGTTAGACCCACATATCCATAACCTCAAAGGATCCAAGTTACAAGCAATAAGTACAAAAGCAATCCAAAGAGGCCGAGCAGCAAGGCTCTAACACTCTCAAAACCCAGAAAGATGTAAAGACAAGTGCAAACAAGCATAATATAAAATACAATATTATAACAAGCTTCAGGGTCAGCCCCAAAAAGCTTGAAAGCTACTTGTTGTTTTTTCAAAATCAAAAGTTGCTAAACAAGCAACCAAAAGGAGTATCAACAGTCAGCATAATATTCAAGACTACAAAATAAAGAGTTTAAAAGCCCACAAGTCGGGCTATCCACATAAATATCCAAGAAAATTCAGCTAAGATTAGAAGACTTCTCGGCAGCATCAGTCTGAGGTGAAGGAGGACGAGCCTGGAGAGGCACTGCATCCACTGTACCGTCGTCCCTATTCAGAATTTGACAATCGGGATCTAACTCCGGACGAATGATCTCAGCGGGAGGAGCTATAGAAGTCGACACTTTAGCAGCAGGCACAGGGGGAGACCCGACGTCATCATCATCCTGGTCGTCCGGGACAATCTTACCATCCCTTACAACGTTGTCCAAGCTGAAGAGAGTAAGGTCAATCTCAGGAGCAAGAACTTGAACCTTCTCCTTTAAATTATCATAAGCAGCATTTACACTGCCGACAAGATGACCATGGAGCTCGGAATAGTCAACTCGGGCAGACTCCAACTCCTCCCTCAGATGTATTACCTCCCGATAAGATGTGACATAACTGTCCTTATGCCTCAAAGCAGTGTCCTCGGCCAACTTTACAGAGGCTGCCAGGGCAAGAGAGCTAGCCTTCTCGTTCTCCAGATCCTTCTTCAGTTTGGCTACTTCCACCTCAAGTTCCTCCTTCAAGCCCTTCATCCGATCAAACTCTTGTTTGGCATGAAGGCTTTGGTGGCATGAAGAGGAAGATTTTGAGCAGTCCGATACAGGGCAGCCCCCATATAGGCCATCTTGATGCTACTCCGAGTTATGAAGTCCAAATGGCGAAGGAGAGAGGCGTCGTCAGTAGGGACGGCACCATAAGGACCGATCTGCTGGTCAACAAACTCCACCGCATCAAAGTCAGGAGCGTCAAGGTTGAGAGGCTCGATTATTTTTTGTTTTTTGTTAGGAGGAGCACTAGAAGTAGCGACAGAAGTCTGTGGAGGGTTAGCCAGACAAAATCGAGGAGTGGGGATCACCTTCTTCGGCCCAGGAGAACTCGGCACGGGCGGCTTCATTGGAACTTGAGAAGATCCCTCTCTCGCCACCTTGGCCGAGATATTTTGAGCAGCAGCAGCCTTCTTTGCCTTTTTGTAGGCCTTCATGGAATTATTGTTTTTCGACATCTCTGAAAATACAGAATCAACCATAGTGATAAGTTACAATCCAGAAGAAGCAAAACTAAGAAACAAGTATAGAAACAAGTCGGACAGTACCCAAAGCAGTTCAAACCAAAGACGGGTCACTCAAAAACTTTTTTGTATCAAGATGGGGTGGTTTTCCCCATAAATCTTCAAGAACAACTACAAAAGCTCGTTCAACCTCGTCAAGCATCTCCCATGTATAGCAAGACACTCTCACATTCTTTTGCCATTCTAGAGGAAAGGCAGGCTCATCATTTTCATCAAAAAAGAAGGGGCGGGCCCCCTCAACAGCACGGACTCGGAAGAAATAGTTCTTAAAATCTTTAAAAGACTCATCATACATGGCAAAAACTTTATGCCCCTGGGCCGACCTGAAAGAAACCCAGGAAGCTTTCCTTTTGGAAGACCCTCCGGGCTTGGCAGAAACAAAAAGATAGAGGAAAAGAGTCTGAGAAGGTGTTATGCCTAACTCTTGGCAAAGCAGCTGAAAAATCTTGATAATACCCCAGGAATTCGGATGAAGCTGGGATGGGGCAATATTACAAGAAATATTCATATGCGTAGAAAAAGGGACGCTCCCCCTCGACCGAAGTAGGAAAACAAACCCTCTCGTCAGAGTCGGGCGCTACAAGCTCATAATCCCTCTCCCGGGCGCTGCTACCACAAATCCTATGACGTTTTCTCAACTCTACACAAAAATCAGCATCCACCACAGAGACACACATCAAGACAAGGGAGTCCAGCCAATCAGATCCCCTCGGGAACTTTAGAAGACATCTCTACAATGTTATTGCGAGAAGACATGAGGCCAACTAATCCTATAATAAGAAAAGAAGATGGGATTACTAAAAAACATCTCGGACGAGGGGCAAAATAACTCGACTAATATACAGAAGAACAAACAGAAAAGGAAAACCCCAAGACTCAAACCAAAGTCCTGGGGCATCCTTTGGAGGCAGTAACAAAGCAAGGTTTCAGGAAAAATCCACAGCTTACGTCCCGGCATCTCTCAAACAAGAAAAGATTTCAAATAACAGACATTTCGGAAAAGAAAGTCAGAACACAAAAAGTCACTATCTTTTTACAGTCTATCAGCAAAAAGCATCGCCAAACATCAAACATGCCAGGCGGAAATCGTCAAAGGCACAACCTTTTCTCAGAATCAAACAAAAACCAAAACAAATATCGCAGCAAATAGGGAAAGCTATCAACAGGGCAAAAAACCAAGGAGCAATCTTCGATTAAGTGAGTAAAGATGCAGTTTCTCTGGGTATCGGACAGAAGCGATAGTAGAACATGAAAAGCCCTAGAAGCATCAAACAACAGGAAAGGCGAAAAGGTTCATGCAAAGGACGAAAAAACTCTCAGAACACACATTACAACAGCAAGCAGGCGCGACAAAAAATAAAAGACCCAAACTTTCTCTAAGCAAAATCAAAACTTCACCACAAAACTAAAGACAAAGCAACAAAGACGAGAAGAAATTGCAAATGGAACCAACCTGGAAAAAAGGAAAGCCTCAGAAGGGTTGAAGATGGAAAGACGGAATTGTCGGATCGCTGAATGACGCCGCAAAGGCAAAATGTAGGCGAAAAGCAGAAGGTGAGAGAACGAAGGGAGAAGTTACAAAAGAAAGATGAAGGAGAGAAACCGTTTTTTGAATGCAGAAATTCAAAATAAAGCCAAAGGAAACAGGGCAATTAATACCAATTAAAGAAGGTATTAAACCCTCGCACGTTCCCAAGAACAAAGCGCTAATACATGAGCGCGCGCTTTTAGAAGAAAAATGTTCCACATTCAAAAAAGTTCTACAAAGGAAGGAATCGACTAAATGCTTGAGTTCTGCTTCACTAGAGAAGGACTGAAGTCAAGGACTCGACCTCAAAAAAGAAGACCGAGCTCAAGCAGGGGCACTGTTCATACCCTGGGTCGAGCTACCCGACCTGGGATGATTGGCGACAAAATGACTGACCTCTTCAGGTCAGACTATCCGATCTCTTCCTAAAAGAGCTCGGCCAAATCGATGGGAAAGCCCAAAAAAGGGCCCAACCTAAGGAATACGACCCAAATCCACAGGCCGTCCAAGACGATAGAGATAAGGGCGGTTCCCTTGAAGATAAGCTGACCTCAACTCAAAGATAAAGATAAGATAAGATAACTAACTTATCTTATCTAGAAAGGTCACTCTACAACCACCATAAATATACTGGAGCACCCAGGTATAACTCATACTCTGATTCTACTAAAAACCTGTTTAATACCCATGCTAACTTAAGCATTAGAGTCTCTTGCAGGTACCCCCCACCCTCCGGTGACGAAGAATCAGCAGTGCAGCTAGATCAACGAGTCGAACGCAACCGTTCCGGCCGCCACTCACCAGCCGTACACGTCGGCACCGACCCGTACCGAAGATCTCGACAGAGATCGACCTCCAGTTTCAGGTAACCCTCGGAACATTAGGTGATGGTTGCCGGGGACCTGGAAGTCATCCCATCATCATGGCGGACGACTGATAAACCCATATTTTATGATATATTTTGTGCTTAATCTGAGTGATTTATTCAATCCTTCACCCACTTATTCATATTAATTGCATGGTTTTACTTTCCCTTCTTTATTATGTGATGTATGTGAAAAACATGTTTCCTATGCTTAAAAATAATTATTTTGATTATCCTTTATTTTCATTCGATGCCGTGATTCGTGTGTTGAGTAGTTTCAGATCTTCTAAGGCATGAATGACTTAAAGGATGGAAAGGAAACATACAAAAATGGAAGGAAAGCACAAAACAGAGTTTTTGACGAAACTAGCAGCCACGCGATCGCATGGGCGACGCGTCCACATGCCAGCGCGAAAAGGCATTGACGCAGCCGCATGACTGACGCGACCACGCGCCTCGAGCGAAACACATATGACGCGGTCGCATGATTGACGCGACCGCTGACAAGGAAAACTCCGAATGACGCGACCGCGTGACCCACGCGGACGCGTGACAGAGGCCACGCACCAGAAATTGCAGAAAATGCTCATAGCGAATTCTGAAGCCCTTTTTGGCCCAAATCCAAGTCCAGAAGGCATAGACCAGAGGTTATGAAGTGGGAGAATGCATCCATTCAGGGAGAGTCTCCAATTAGTTAGTTTTCCATGATTTAGATTTAGTTTTGAGAGGGAGATTCTCTCCTCTCTCTTTAGGATTAGGATTTAGATTTAGGATTTTATTCGCTTTCAGGATTATCTCTTTATCAGGTTCAATATTCCCGTTTATTTACTTTTGCAATTTAATTTATGAATTCTTCTATGTTACAGATTACTCTTTGAATTAATGTTATTTGAGGTATTTCAGTTTATTATTGATCTCTTTTATTTACATTATTGTTATTCCCATCTGAAGACATTTTTATTCCAGTAGATTTACTTTTCTCCTTTTGGTCTTGGTTAAGAAATCAGTAACTCAGGAGTTATCAAACTCAAACATGATTGATAATTGTTATCTTTGTTAATTAAATTGAACTTCAATAATCCCAATCTTTTCCCTAGGAAATAAATAGGATCTGAAGATCAAACCAATTAATCGCTTGACCTTCCTTTGCTTTAGTAAAGGTTAACAAAGTGGAATTAAGATTCAATTCTCATCATCATTGATAAGGATAACTAGGATAGGACCTCCAATTTCTCATACCTTGCCAAAAGTTATTTACAGTCATTTATTTATTTATTCTACTTGCCATTTAAATTGTTTGTTCTTCATTTACTTTATTTGCTAATTAGACTATTCGCTCCTCATTCTTAAAACCCCAATTTACAATCTCCATAACCAATAATAAGAACATACTTCCCTGCAGTTCCTTGAGAAGACGACCCGAGGTTTAAATACTCGGTTATCAATTTTAAAGGGGTTTGTTACTTGTGACAACCAAAACGTTTGTAAGAAAGGTTGATTGCTTGGTTTAGTAACTATACTTGCAACGAGAGTTTACTATAACCTCTAAACCATCAATCTTCAGTTTCTTTCAAAATGGCGCCGTTGCCGGGGAACTGCAATTGTGTGCCTTATTATTGGTTATTGTAAATATTTTTCTTTTACTTGTTTATTTGTCCTTGTTTTCCGCTTTTTATTTCTATTAGCTACTATGAATTCTCACCCCTTTCGCTTTGAGTTTGGTTCTAATATTGTTGAATGGAATGAAAGTTATAACAGGAACATGCATCAAGGTCAGAGCAATCAAAGATGGATGGAGCCAAGAGGATCTGATCAACCCTTTAGGCAGCAACACCCTCCAAGATATCATGGACAAAGACCATTCTACAATGCATACCAAGGCAATAGACATGGTGGACAACATCGTAGTTACCAACAAGTCCCACCCTGTGCTTATAGGCCATCCTCTCAACATAACTTCAAACCACCACACTCACAAGCTTCTTTTCACCATTCACCACCATATGATCCTCATTTACCCCGATTCCAATCCAATTACTCCCAAACACCACCACCTCCCAATGTACCACGTCCAAATCCAGCACCCCGAGAATCAGAGGTTTGCCTCAAGGAAACAGTAGATCAACTTCAAACAACCCTTCTTCAACTGGAGCAAGCAATAAGTCAATTCTCTTCTAGACGTTCGAACATTCAAGGACCTCCCACAACTCCGTGTGGGCAATCTAATGAAAGGCGTAGCATGAAGGAGATACTAGAAACTCCAGTGGACAGAACAGAGCATGACTTTATACTAGAACAAGTAGAGGAAGTTGTCATTATACAAGAAGAAGAGTTGGTTGAAGACTTAGGAGATGCTGAACTTCCATGGGAACCCAGAGTTGTGGAGAATTCTGTCAAGGACGTTACAACTGATGCTAAGGAGGATAGTACACAACCCCCAGAGCAAGTCTCTTATGAAGAACTAGACAGAATAATCCAAGAAGCAAGTTTCCTTGATGATGATAGTCACAAGTCAAGTTCTCCTAGTAATGAACTTGCATCCGCAAGTGAATTCTCTGAGATCGAAGAATCTTCCCCAAGTGAATACGAAGATGACACGGAGGTAGATTTCTCTCAACCTCCAGTCTATGACTTAAGTGATGAGGAAGACATAGATGGCTTTGATCAGGACATGGATACATTTGAAGAATCTTGCAAAGAAGTGGAGAAATTCACAGAAGAGCACAAGGGAGTAGAACTCACAGAACCACTGGAACCACCTATCCCAAGGCCATTACCACCCAATACAAGTTTCAAGTGGGTACAATCCTTAACCTTTAATTGTGTTTTTCCACTTGAATATGGTTTTCTTGAAACATATGGCCATCTTAGAGCTCTCTGCGGCTTTATGAGTAAAAGGAAAATGGCTTGTACTCAAAGCTGGTGCACAAGGTTCAATAAGGTTCCACGCTTCAACTTGAAGTGCACGGATTGGCATCATGATCTATCAAATAGATCTCAAAAAATGTTTGGTTATTCTGGTGAGAATCTAATTTCTAAACTGCCCAGATGGAAAAATATAGATCAAGACGAACACGGATTTAAAAGCCAAGTTTGGGATCCTGGAATCTATTCTGACATTCGTCACCCCGGGAGCCTGAGAATCTATTTGAAGCTGCTCAGAAGCTTCACATGCCTAGTTTAGGACCCCGGAGGCTATTGGCATTCCAAGCGTTGGTGGAGATTTCTGGATGAATTTAAGCACAAGCCACCATAACAGGAAGCTCATCCAATGTCCAACTTAAGGACTTTAACTAAAAGTGCTAGGTGGGAGACAACCCACCATGGTATAATCATTCCTTTTTCAATTTAGTTTTATTTGTTTTCAAGTTTTATTTCATTTTATTATATTGAACCTGGAGTTTTGCATCGCATTCATTTTAATCATTGCATTCTGCATACTGCATAATTGCATACCTGCATAAAAAAAAGGGTGTACGACGCGACCGCATCATTCATGTGATCGCGTCAAGTTGCGAAAAATACTTCCCAGGCGACCGCGTCATTCACGCGGCCGCGTGATCTGGAGATCAGCGTAAAGATCCAACGTCCAGAAAGTTAGGCTGGAATCGTGCGGCCATTGTGCGTTTCACACAAACTTGCACAGCATCAATCCCACGCGACAGCGTGAGCGACGCAATCGCGTCGCATGGATTACACAACATCCCAAAAGGAGACAGATAGTTGCACTGAAACGACACTGGATTCGTGCGTTTAGCACAATTTCCAGCGACGCGATCGCATGCCTCAGGCGATCGCATCATTCACTCTTTAGCTATTCCATGCGATCGTGCCACTCACGCGATCGCGTCGACCTCCATTTCACTCCAGCCACGCGACCGTGTGCCCCACGCGATCGCGTGGATTCAAATCTATAACCCCCCCAGTCACGCGAACCCTACCATTCGCGCCCCCCCAAACCCCTCTCCTCCCTGTCTTCTTCTCCGATCACACCACCACCACCCAGCCACCATCACCAAACGACCGCCACCCCGCCGACCACCCAGACTCCGCTGCCACCCACCCCCTTCCTTCCCCCCCTCTTTCTCCTTCTTCCTTCTTCTTCCTCCCTCCCCGCCCCTGCCCTCCTCCGCGATCACCACCACCACGCCGCTTTCACCGCCCAGCGCCACCCAAGCCCCCCTTCCCTTCCTTCCCTCTCTCCCCTACCCCCATTACCCTTCCCGAAGCCCCTGCCTCCAAACAGCAACCATCACCGCCTCCGCCACCCTCCTCCGCCACGCCCGACGCCACTGCCACCATCCCCCAGCCACCTCTCTGTCCCACTCTCCTTAATTCACCTACCAGGTTCCGATAAACGCCACCCTTCTCTCTATTCGTAGTTAATTCATATTTTTCTGTTTATATTCATATTTAGGCTAGTTAGCTATGCATGTTGTAGTGGATTTTAGGTTGTTAGGTAGCCTAGGATGTGGTTAATGGATTTAGGCCTATTTAATTGCGCTGTTCGTGTTTCTTGTTTTATCAATTTGCAATTCTGTTGTTGCTATGAAGTTTTGTAATGTTCATATGCTGTTTTTCAAGTTCATGCTGCTATGCTCTTTCTTATTCATACTATTTAATTGCAGCTTTATTTTTAATTCATATGAACTATTCTGCTTGCTGTTTATTTTCCGGGACAATCCAATTTTAGCCAGAATGCTGCCCAAATTTTTAGAAACTGTTTTTGACTTTTATTCATGTTTTGGTTTTGGCTATTTAAACTCTACTTTACTTTGTTTTTACCAAACCAATTCATGAATGCCAGGGCAAGCTTTCTCATTCTCTTTGATTTCCTGGTTCATAATCTGCATTTTTGATGTTTAGATTCCAATTTTGCTATTTCTATATCTATCTGAATCATCATCAACTTAATTTCCTTGTTTGGATATGAGTTACATATAGCTTCTATTTGTGAATGCCTGTTACTTGGAATATGATCATTATGCCACTTACTTTACCCTCTTTTTACTAACTCACTAATTTTAACTTCCTTAACTATTTTTCGTTTCTAACCAAACCTAACCTTTCAAAAACAATTTCTTCTGGTTTTTCACTTTCTTTTAACATTCTAACCAAGGCATGATGATACTTTTTCTAATTAACATGCCCTCTATTACATTTTGGATTGTGATTTCTTCTTTTCAGACTTTTAACTCCTAGACAATCCTTAATGCACATTTATTTAACTCATTTTCCTTATCCTATTGCTCCTTTGCCACTCTGTGTTTCTTTTGACTATTTGCCTATTTGTTTTCCTGTTTTTATATATCCTAGTTTTCTGTCTTTCAGGATGTTTGCTAGCCAAAGAAAAGGAAAAGCAAAGGCTACTACTGGCAAACGTAAAAGAGGAGAATCCGCTATGTCCATCATGGATATCATGCACGATGACTCCTGGCGGGAGAAAAATTTTACCCCGTAGGAGAAGGCCGACCAACTACTCCTGCTACTGATCCAGTAAAGTTTGCAAACCGATAATGTGAGCTGAAGTATCCAGTGTTTGCAACCTCCAGGAACCTGTACCTGGAGAGGACTCTGAAGATCCCAGAAGAACTCCAGCAATACACCTCTGATCAGATCAAACAAAGAGGCTGGTTCTTCCTGGAAAGAAACCTGACTGAGGTCAATGCATCTTGGGTAAGGGTATTCTACTGCAATTACTTCAAGACTTCCCTAGATGCAGTGAACCTAAGAGGGAAGCAGATTCTGGTCACTGAAGAGGCCATTGAAGATGTTCTGAAGCTTCTACCTAAATCTGATCAGCTGGATGGTTATCAAAAAGCTGAGGAAGATATGCGCTTCATAAAGTTTGATTGGGATGCAGTCAAGGCCAGGATAACCCTTGACCCGACCGTTCCTTGGATTATGGGTCAGAACACTACCATGCCAAATGGGAATCAAGCAGATTTACTTGAATGATGAGGCTCGGTTATGGCATCAGATACTTAGCAACTTTATTATGCCGAGTACTCATGAGACTGAGATACCAGCCGCTATGATCACCCTCCTATGGTGTGTGATGGAGGATAAGGACCTGTACCTGCCACGCTTTATCCGGTACTATATGGCCAGGGTCCACGTCCGAGGCACTCTTCCCTTTCCTTATCTGATTACACAGCTAGGCCGTCGAGCTGACGTGTCTTGGGAGGATGCTGATGAAAAGTCACCTGCTGTAGAATGCAAGAAGATTATCCCTCACAGTAGGAACTTTCTGGCTTTGGGCTACAGACCTCTATTCCTCACTGCTACTGATGAGACAGCCACACCATCTGCCGGCCCCTCTTCTTCCACAGCTACCCCTGCCACCACCACTGCACCTCCACCTGCCCCAGAGCCTGTCTATCATCTAGTGCACCGCCTGTTTTGACGGCTTGACCAGATGGAGCATCACAACAAGCGACACTATGAGCACCTGAAGCTGATGTACAATCTGGCGACATTCCTTCCGAGCCTGACACACCATCCGACGCATCTGAGGAGGAGGCGGATGATCACGAGGCAGAGACCCATCCACAGAGCGAGGCTGCGCAGGTAGGCACAAAGCAGGCCACATCACATCAGGAGGCTCCGCCTCAGATTCAGGCTGTAGACCCCGAGATCCCTATCCAGTCAGCACCTCCTCTGCAGCAGGCAGATCTTCAGACCGCCACCACAGAGACTCCAGCTACCTGTCCTTCCAGTGGTGACACCCCTTCACACCCTGCTTGAGTGAGCATCAGAGACGATGCTTCATTTTAAGTGTGGGGAGGTCGCCATCTCTGGCGTATTTTTTTGGTGAACCACTATAGACTCTTTCATTTTATTTTGCTATTTTTTTGTATTTTTCTCTTTATTTTTATTTTTATTCTCCCAGTACTTATACATTTCTATTTTATGTATTTTTACTCTATTTCTACATTTTGCATTTTTAGTTCATATTTTAGCCATTTAGTTTAGTTGCAATTCTAACTTATTAGTTATAGAAATTGTGGATTAATTAGTATAGTTTACCCTTTTTAGCATAAGATAGCTTAGTTTGTATTGAAAATATAAAAAGGAAGTAAACTAGGAACTTGAACATAATAGAAACAATCCACACACCTTGTGTATATAGCATTACATGTTAGTTAGTTAACAACATTTCATCAAGGAGGAACACTAGAACTTTAAAGCCATTTAAAATAAATTTACATTGAGAATAATGGGAACTTTTAATTTTACTTGCATGACATACATAACTGATATATGATTTTTGAGTTAGAAAACACACAGCCTGTGAGTTTTGAGCTTAATTGTATGGTTACATTCAAACCATAAAATTTTATTCCTGTGTGTTCCACCCTTCTTATTTATTCTGGTGTTCTTTATTTTGTTTTAATCTATATGTCCGATTATAGAATAGAAATACATACCAAGAGAGTTATTGAGGCCATTGTTTAATTTTAGCTCACTTATCCCAAATTAGCCTACCCTTTACATCACCCTTGTTAGCCCCCTTGAGCCTTTAAATCCCCTTTTATTCTATAAATTACATTACTAGCCTTAAGCAGAAAAACAAAATAAAAAAATCCAAGTTGAATCTTTGGTTAGCTTAAGATAGGAAGTATGTATGGTTTAAGTTTGGGAAACCTATTGGGAACATGGATGATAAAAGCAAAAGGTAGAAAAGTTGAAAAGAATAAAATTGTCCAAATAAAAATTTTGGGAAGCATGCTCATGTAAAATCAAATAATTGAATTACCATGTGCATTAAAAAAATATCATTTTTCAGTGTTGGAATAAAAGGGACACAAAAGAATTCCCCAAATGTGAAATAAAGCAATGCACATGGGGTAAAAATAATAAATATTGAAACATGAGCATGTAACATCAAAAGTGGGAAAATATGGGAAATTAGGTAAAGAAGCTTTGCTTTACAAAGTATGTATGTTAGGTGAGATCTTAGACTAATTAAGGATTCACTTATTAGCTCACTTAGCCTTATACATATACCCTTACCTTTACCTTGGCCCCATTACAACCTTAACTAAAGACCTCATGATTTTGGTATGTCTATATTCTATAATTGTTGATTGGTTAGATGAAGAACAAAGTTATAGAAAGTAAGAATAAAAAGAAGAATAGAGTGATTAACCCAATAAACACTGAGTGACTAGAGAGTAAACACAAAATCCAGTGAGGGTTCAATAGCTCATTAACATATATCTCTGCTTAATTTATAAATTGTCTTGCAAGTTTATAAAATGTTTTTCCCCCATCTCAATTGTAAAGGCACTTTATCATTATCTAAGGTTTGGCTATATATATATATATATATATATATATGATTCCTTGAGAATGTGAATTAATTCAACTACATGCAAGCTTTATATACAAGTGAATAAAAATTAAGAATTACATGATTCATTTAGGTAGTTGCATTTAGATTAGATTACATTGCATGACATTCCACCACTTTAATCTAACATTACTCTTGGACTTAGCATGAGGACATGCTATTGTTTAAGTGTGGGGAGGTTGATAAACCTATATTTTATGATATATTTTGTGTTTAATCTGAGTGATTTATTCAATCCTTCACCCACTTATTCATATTAATTGTATGGTTTTACTTTCCCTTCCTTATTATGTGATGTATGTGAAAAATATGTTTCCTATGCTTAAAAATAATTATTTTGATTACCCTTTATTTCCATTCGATGCCGTGATTCGTGTGTTGAGTAGTTTCAGATCTTCTAAGGCAGGAATGACTTAAAGGATGGAAAGGAAACATACAAAAATGGAAGAAAAGCA
Organism: Arachis hypogaea; assembly: GCF_003086295.3. NCBI lineage: Eukaryota > Viridiplantae > Streptophyta > Magnoliopsida > Fabales > Fabaceae > Arachis > Arachis hypogaea. Next base: position 44,962,832 of record NC_092051.1, read on the forward strand.
CAAAACAGAGTTTTTGAAGAAACTGGCAGCCACGCGATCGCATGGGCGACGCGGCCGCATGCCAGCGCAAAAAGGCATTGACGCTGCCGCATGACTGACGCGACCGTGCGTCTCGAGCGAAACACATATGACGCGGTCGCATGACTAACGCGACCGCGTGACAAGGAAAACTCCGAATGACGTGACCGCGTTACCCATGCGGACGCGTGACAGAGGCCACACACCAGAAATTGCAGAAAATGCTCATAGCAAATTCTGAAGCCCTTTTTGGCCCAAATTCAAGTCCAGAAGGCATAGGCCAGAGGTTATGAAGTGGGAGAATGCATCCATTCAGGGAGAGTCTCCAATTAATTAGTTTTCCATGATTTAGATTTAGTTTTGAGAGGGAGATTCTCTCCTCTCATTTTAGGATTAGGATTTAGATTTAGGATTTTATTCGCTTTCAGGATTATCTCTTTATCAGGTTCAATATTCCCCTTTATTTACTTTTGCAATTTACTTTATGAATTCTTCTATGTTACAGATTACTCTATGAATTAATGTTATTTGAGGTATTTCAGTTTATTATTGATCTCTTTTATTTACATTATTGTTATTCCCATCTGAAGATATTTTTATTCCAGTACATTTACTTTTCTCCTTTTGGTCTTGGTTAAGAAATCAGTAACTCAGGAGTTATCAAACTCAAACATGATTGATAATTGTTATCTTTGTTAATTAAATTTAACTTCAATTATCCCAATCTTTTCCCTAGGAAATAAATAGGATTCGAAGATCAAACCAATTAATCCCTTGACCTTCCTTTGCTTTAGTAAAGGTTAACAAAGTGGAATTAAGATTCAATTCTCATCATCATTGATAAGGATAACTAGGATAGGACCTCTAATTTCTCATACCTTGCCAAAAGTTATTTACAATCATTTATTTATTCTACTTGCCATTTAAATTGTTTGTTCTTCATTTACTTTATTTGCTAATTAGACTATTCGCTCCTCATTCTCAAAACCCCAATTTACAATCTCCATAACCAATAATAAGAACATACTTCCCTGCAGTTCCTTGAGAAGATGACCCGAGGTTTAAATACTCGGTTATCAATTTTAAAGGGGTTTGTTACTTGTGACAACCAAAACGTTTGTAAGAAAGGTTGATTGCTTGGTTTAGTAATTATACTTGCAACAAGAGTTTACTATAACCTCTAAACCATCAATCTTCAGTTTCTTTCAACGACCATGACAACGACCATGATTCAGATATAGAGGACAGAACGCCGCACAAAAATGCGGACGCTACACCAAAAAGATACTCCAGAATCTAACAGAGACAAAAACTCATCACATCCGAGAGTAATAGAAGCGCTTCAAGATCGCCTAAAGTAACTTGAAAAAGAAAGCCAGAATCAACGAGAAGTTGGCAAGGATCTACAAAGAGAGGTAAGGCGACGTCGAGAGCTAGAAGATAAAATCCTACAACTCGAAATCGATCTCAAAGCAAAGGCTACCCGGACCACCCCTGAGGACAATTCACGCAAAGAACAAGATCCATTCACTAGGGACATCATGAAAACTAAAATTCCTAAGGACTTCAAACTCTCGGATATGACTCTGTATGATGGCACTACTGATCCCAACCATCACCTCAGCAACTTCAGAAGCAGAATGTACCTCACCGACGCCTCGGACGCTGTTCGCTGCAAAGCTTTTCCAACGATCCTCACGAAGACAGCAATTAGATGGTTCGACAACTTACCTCCTAAGTCCATCTCAAGCTTTGACGACCTAGCCAAAAAATTTCTGGCCAGATTCTCCATCCAAAAAGACAAGGCCAAGCACGCCCCCAGTCTACTAGGAATCAGGCAAGGAGATCGGGAAAGTCTTCGCAACTACATGGAGAGATTCAATAAATCATGCTTAGACATACAAAGCTTGCCAACAGAGGCCGCCATCATGGGCCTCATCAATGGCCTATGAGAGGGACTTTTTAGCCAATCTATATCGAAGAAATATCCCACATGTTTGGATGAGGTGCAGGAGCGAGCGGAAAAATATATCAACATGGAAGAAAACTCTCGGTTGGGAGAAACCTCAAAATCCGGATTCTCCTACCGAGACAAAGATAAAGAATCCAAAAAGAAGGAATATCGACAAGGGGAGAAAATTAAAAAATATCATAATTACACCCCTCTTAGGGTATCCCTGGTAGATGTCTACAAAGAAGTCTGCCATACGAAAAAGATACCCCCAGCTCGACCACTCAAAGGCAAAAGAGGAGGAGGAAATCGGAATGAATACTGTGAATATCACCGAGTCCGAGGGCATTCCACTAATGAATTCTTTGACTTAAAAAACATCATAGAAAAATTAGTAAGAGAAGGAAAACAAGATCGGTTTCTGGCCACCCGAGATGATGATCAAAGAAAGAGAAGAAGGGATGAAGATGTCGGACGAATCGAGCGATCACCTCGTACGCCAGAAAGACATGTCCATATGATACACGGAGGATTTGCAGGAGGAGGAATCTCCAAATCATCCCGCAAAAGATATCTCAAAGAAGTATATCATGTCGAAGGAAAGGAGGAAGCTCCCGACATCCCTGCAATCACATTCACCAAAGAAGATGCATCCGGTATCATCTCAGGACACGACGACCCCATGGTTATCACTATCATACTGGCAAACGCCAATCTCCACCGCACATTAATAGACCAAGGGAGCTCCGCCGACATCTTATTCAAAACTGCCTTCGACAAGCTCGGCTTAGAAGAAAAGGAGCTCAGAGCATACCCGAACAACCTGTTCGGACTGGGAGATACCCCAGTACAACCACTGGGATACGTGTCACTACATACAACCTTCAGAAAAGGGAACCAATCCAGAACACTCAAGATAGACTACATCGTGGTCGACGTGAGTTCAGCCTACAACGCCCTAATAGGTCGGACAACACTAAATCAAAAGACGGCACGCCGCTGTTATAACGAAGGTCTAAACCTCAGAGGCAGAGGAGAAGAGTTCCATACAATTGAGCTTGGTGGAATTCAAAAACATGAAGAACTCCGTCCGCAGCCCGAGGGTGAAGTAGAGAAAGTTCAGATCGGAGACACCTCGGACAAAATAACTAATATTGGCACGATCTTGACGGGAGATGTAAAAGAATTACTAGTACAGTTTTTACGAGATAATGTCGATCTCTTCGCATGGAAAGCTGCAGACATGCCAGGCATAGACCCCAAGCTAATGTGTCACAAGTTGGCGGTCTATCCAGGATTTCAGCCGGTACAGCAAAGACGAAGAAAACTTGGGCCAGAACGATCCCAAGCTGTGGAAGAACAGATACAAGCACTACTAGAGGCAGGATTCATAAGAGAAGTCAAGTACCCGCTATGGCTAGCTAACGTCGTCTTGGTGAAAAAATTAAATGGGAAATGGCGAATATTCACCGACTACACCGATCTCAACAAAGCCTGCCCAAAAGATCCTTACCCATTCCCAAGTATCTACGCTCTGGTAGATGCTTCATCCAGATATAGATGCCTCTCATTTATGGATGGATACTCAGGATACAACCAAATCCCCATGTATCCACCAGATCAAGAAAAGACCTCATTTTTTACGCCAAAAGCAAATTACTGCTACATTGTAATGCCTTTCTGTGTCAAGAATGCGGGAGCTACGTATCAAAGACTAATGAATAAAGTCTTTTCAGACCATATCAAAAAAATCATGGAAGTCTCGTGGACGACATGTTAATAAAGACACAAAGCGAAGAGACATTACTGTCCGACCTGGCTCAAGTATTCGACACTATAAGGAAGTATGACATGCGACTCAATCCCGCAAAATGCACCTTTGCAGTAGAAGCGGGCAAATTCTTAGGTTTCATGCTCACACAAAGAGGAATTGAAGCAAACCCGGACAAATGCCGGGCCATACTCGATATGAAGAGCCCAACTTGTGTCAGAGAGGTACAACAACTCAACGGGAGATTAGCAGCCTTATCCAGATTCTTAGCGGGATTAGCGATAAGATCTCTCCCCTTCTATGCCACTTTAAGGAAAGGGAAGAAGTTCGAATGGACAATGGAATGCGAGCAAGCCTTCCAGGATTTCAAAAATTTCCTGGGACGACCACCTATCCTAACTTGACCACGAGAGGAAGAACCACTCGTATTATACCTTGCGGTAGGAAGTCAGGCAGTAGCCTTAGCGCTGATTCGAGAGGATGACAAAGAGCAACAATCTGTATACTTCATTAGTAAAGCGCTGCAGGGATCCGAGCTGAACTACCAAAAAATAGAAAACTTCGCCTACACTCTCATACTGACATCTCGACGACTTTGCCCGTACTTCTAGGCTCACACCATTAAGGTTCGGACCGACTAGCCCATAAAATGAATACTGCAGAAAACAGATCTAGCAAGCAAAATTTTACAATGGGCAGTCGAGTTATCCGAGTTCGACCTCCAATATGAAGCTCGGATAGCCATCAAATCACAATACTTGGCCGACTTTATTACAGAATTCACAGATACCCTGAAAATCCCCACAGAATGGAATCTCTACGTGGACGGGTCTTCAAATAAGACTGGAAGCGGCGCAGGTGTGATAATAGAAAGCAACCAAGGAACCCAAGTTGAGCTTTCCCTCAAATTTGGGTTCCCGGCCTCAAACAACCAGGTGGAATACGAAGCGTTACTAGCTGGTTTGAAGCTGGCTAAGGAGGTTGGAGCTAAAAAACTCAACATCTTCAGCGATTCACAAGTAGTCACCTCACAAATAACAGGGAGTTAGCAAGCCAAAGATCCCACCATGAAAAATTATTTGGATAAAACCAAGGAACAGCTCGGACAACTCGGCGAATATAAGATCTGCCACATACCCCGCGAACAAAATGCCCGACCTGATGCACTCTCAAAACTAGCCAGCACCAAACTAGGGGGCAACAATAGAAGCCTCATCCAGGATATGTTGCAGAATCCATCAATCTCGGAAGAGGAAAAAGTCCTAGCCATAACAAGTCAGGATCAAGGATGGATGACCCCCATAATTAATTACCTCAAAAACAGAAACACTCCCCACAAATGAGAAGGAGGCAAAGAGGTTAAAACGGGAGGCTCAGTACTACACCATCATAAACAACACCCTATATAAAAGAGGGATTTCAATACCACTACTAAAATGTGTGCCGACCTCCAACACAAGGGAAGTTTTAGAGGAAGTACACAGTGGCATTTGTGGTAATCATCTCGGAGCACAAGCTCTCACAAAAAATTACTCCCGGGCGAGATTTTATTGGCCGACTCTACAAAAGGAAGCTACATAGTTTGTAAGGACACGCCCACCATGCCAGAAACATGCCAACTTTCACATCGCCCTGCCAGAAGAGCTCATCAGCGTAACATCGCCTTGGCCATTTGCAAAATGGGGACTCGATCTTCTCGGACCCTTTCCCCAGTGATCGGGACAAGTTAAATTCCTCATAGTCGGGGTAGACTATTTCACAAAGTGGATCGAGGCAGAGCCCCTAGCCAACGCCACTGCTCAAAGGAGCTGGAAATTCCTATATAGGAATATTGTCACAAGGTTTGGGGTTTCATACTCCATCACTACAGATAATGGCACCCAATTCACAGACGCGGGCTTCAGAAAGTTAGTAGCCAACTTGAACATAAAGCACTAGTTCATTTCCGTTGAACATCCCCAAGCCAATGGGCAAGCCAAAGTTGCCAACAAAGTGATATTGGCTGGGTTGAAACGGAGACTGCAAGATGCGAAGGGAGCTTGGGCTGAAGACTTCCACAGGTCCTATGGGCATATCGAACTACGCCACATTCTACCACAAACGAATCACCGTTTCGATTAGCGTACGGAGTGGAGGCAATGATCCCAGTAGAGGTCGAGGAAGGGTCGCCTAGAGTAGTCCACTACAATGAAGAAGCCAACTCTCAACTTCAAAGAGAAGAGCTCGACCTACTTCTGGAAATCCAAGAAAGAGCTTTGATCAGGAAAGAAGCGCTAAAGCGCCGAATGGCTTCAAGATATAATCAAAAGGTAGTGCCAAGAGGTTTCGCGGAGAATGATCTCATGCTAATCCGAAATGATATTAGAACAACTCGACCCGGAGAAGGAAAGTTGGCAGCAAACTGGAAAGGACCCTACCGAGTCATAGAAGTACTTGGAAAGGGCTACTACAGACTGTCCGAACTCGATGGACGAGAGCTTCCCAGATCGTGGCACGCCTGCAACCTAAGAAGGTACTATAGCTAGAGAAGGTAAATCTCATCATAGGATGCACTCTTTTTCCTGAAAAGGTTTTTTAATGAGGCACCAAGTTGAGATCCAGAAATTATCCGACTTAAAAGGATGAAAAACAGATAGTCTACAAATTCTCCAGACGCATTAATCTGAAGCATTCATCGTCCGATTATAAAGCAACAGATCGGCAGAAAGTGAAAAACAGATTCACTGCACGATCACGATAAAAGACCAATAAAGATGAAAACGCAATTCATCTAAAGGTCGACCAAAGAAAGATAGAAACCACCTTCTACAAATCGGCAAAGATGAACACAGAATAATGCAAGAAGTTATCGAAAGTAATCCGAAAAAAGAACCTGATGAGGTCTTATGGATTGCTAAATAATAACTTAAAGACTGGCCGACATTGAGAAGTCGGACCAAGTCAACCCAAGTTATCAGCAAATCCCTGGAAAGAGGTCTGGCCAACCCTATAAAAGAGAAATTGCTATAACTTAGAAGAGACCGACGTGACGAAGTCGGTCTCCTACAAAAAATAAGTTATAAAAGTAATCTCTGAAAGAGACCTGACAAAGGTCCAAGAAAGAGGATTACAAAAAATAACTTAGAAGAGGACGATGATAAACCACTATTTTATGGTTTATATTTTGTTTAATTGTGTGGTTTAATCATGATCCTTACCCACTTATTCATTAAATTAGCATGCAATTATAATTCCTTCTTGAATCTATTACATGTTTGAAAACTGCTTCCTAGAGACTTTAATTATGTATTTTTAATTCTCCTTTATTCCATTCGATGCCGTGATCTGTGTGTTGAGTGTTTCGGACTTTACAGGGCATGAATGAATTGGAGATTGGTAAGGAAGCTGGCAGAAATGGAAGGAACACAAGAATTTGAGGAGATAACCAGCGAGAAGTGACGTGGGTCGCATGGCTCACGCGACCGTGCGAAGGAGAGCAAATCGCAGTGACACGGCCGTATGGCTCACGTGGCCGCGCGGATTGGAAAAAATAAAGCGACGCGGTAGCATGGACGACGCGAACGCGTGGCAAGGAAAAGCGCGAATGACGCGTCCGCATGGGTGACGCGATCGCGTGACATGTGCGATCTGCATAATCTGCAGAACTCGCTGGGGGCGATTTTGGACCTTATTTCGACCTAGTTTTCGGCCCGGAACAGCAGACTAGAGCCAGAGAACATGCAGAAACAAACACAACATTCATTCTACACAGTTTTTTAGTTTTAGATCTAGTTTTACTCCTCCTCTAGGTTTTTTTTCTCTTTAGTTTTTAGGATTTAATTTTCAATTGGTCTTAGCATTGGAACATTGAGAAGAGTTATTACCTCATCAAGACTTCGTCATTCTAGTTCGTTCTCTTAACTTGGTTTTATTCTTCCATGTTCTTTGCTTTGTTCAATTTTTTCATTTGAATACTTTTATGATTATTTAATACAAAGGTTATTTCTTTTATTTTAATTCATTTTAATTTCCAATAATCATGTCTTCTTTTAATTCCCTTTCATGTGTTATGAATTTATTATTTACAATGAGCGAGTAGTTCCCTCACTTGATGGGGAGTTGATTGAAAGGAACTCTTGAGTTGGAAGGATTGAAAGAAAATTTATAATTGGGTTAACTGTTGGATTGCTATCTAGCCACTAACACCAATCCCTTTGAACTAAGTGGGTTGCAACTCGTGAACAGATCTAGCATTCCAACTCGTTTGACTTTCCTTTACCTAGCAAAGGATAACTAAACAGAACAACCATTAATTATCAATTAATCTTGAAATCATTCCATCAATAATAGAGATTCCAACTAATCAACTCCCAGTCAAGGCTTTTACTCATGTTATTCAATTTTCTCAATTTAATTTTCCATCTACTTAACTCAATTTCTTTGGAAATATCTGATTAATAAAATAGCACACTTTTCTGCAACTCGTTGGGAGACGACCTGGGACTCAAACTCCCAGTAATTTTTAATTTAAATTCTCTGTGACATATTTCTAAATTGATAGACAGATTTTCAGTGAGTTAAGAACTATGCTTACAACGTAACTATTTTAATAATTTTTAGTTCACCAACTTCTGTGCTCCGTCAATTTTTGGCGCCATTGCCGGGGAGTTGCAATAGAGTGCTAACGTTATTAATTAGAATTTATTTATTTGCATTTTATTTTATTGCTTTTACTATGAGCTGCATGTTTCTTTCGTCAAATGACGCGTTCACTACCTGACCCCAACTTGCCAATATTCGATCCTTAAATTGAAAGGACTATTTCACGAATAAGGCGAGCTAAGCGTCGGTTAGTCCTCTCTGAGGATGAATCTGAAACGTCAGTTGAGGAAGAAACCAGCCCCCGTTCTACTAATTCGGTTGTTTTACGTTCAGGAAACATGGCAGCTATGAGAGTTACCATCCAGGAGGAAGGAGCTCCTGATTTTACGATGCAACCGTTTCAAGCGCATCATCCAGCGGTAGCTACAGATTTTGAAATAAAGACTGCACTGCTAAATTATTTGATGCCCAAGTTTCATGGCTTACCTGCTCAAGAGCCCATCAAGCACTTGAGAGATTTCCAAGCAGCCTGTTCTACTGTCAGGCGTGATGGTACTGATGAAACTTCAATTTTGCTGAAAGCTTTCCCGTTTTCTCTTGAGGGAAAGGCAAGAGAGTGGTACTACACTCAACCTCTAGCAAATGTATCCAACTGGGATACACTCAGAAAGGAGTTTTTGGAGAAATTCTTTCCATCTGAAGTTACTGATAAACTGAGGAAGGATATTTCCACAATTGTTCAGGATGACAGTGAGTCTCTCTTTGAATACTGGGAGCGCTTCAATAATCTTCTAGAAGCATGCCCCCACATTAGGATTGATAAGATGGTGTTACTCAGCTATATCACACAGGATATGAGGCCCCAAGATAAGACCACATTGGAAAGTGCCAGCAATGGGTCTATGAAGAAGTACAAGACCACTGATGAAGCATGGCAATTGATCAGTGATTTAGCTGAATCTACTAGGAACCACAGGCAAAAGCAAGGCCGTTCAAAAACCGTTGCAGAAGTATCCTCTAACAGAGAGACTGCGGCTCTAGCTCAGAGTATATGTGAGATGACCAACTTGCTGAAGCAAATGCAATTGAATCAACAACAAGCTCAGCAAGGTCAACCTCCTCCACCACAGCAAAACCAACAACTAGTCCCACAGAGAGTTTGCGGAATCTGTGCTAATTATAGCCATTATACTGATGAATGCCCGCAGCTCCAACAAGAAGACAACATGGTGGCATCCACTTATAACTTCTATGACCGCCCCAACCAAGGGTACAATCAAAGTGGAAACAATAACCATGGATGGCAGGACAATTCTAACCAGAATTGGAGGGACAACAATAACAGAGGAAGCAGAGATAATCAGGGAAATCAGAGGTGGAATAATAACAACAACAGGCAGCAGAATCAACCTTACAAAGCACCTCACCTGAGGCAAAACCAAGGATCACAGCACAATCAACAGCAGACCTCTCAATTCACTCATTCTTCTTCATCTCCTAATGAAGAGTTACTACAATCTTTTGAGTGAAGACAGCAGACCATGGAAAATAACATCATGAATAGTATTAATGCCAGTCTGACCTCTACTTTGCAAGCTCTTGTCTCACAGATTGGAGCAACGCAAAATTCCAGTAACCAACCTTCAAGCTCCACTGGAATCCCCTCTCAACCATTACCCAATCCAAAGGGAGGCATTAAAGCCATCACCCTAAGGTCCGGAACCACACTGCAGGAGAGGAACCAGGAGGAACCAAGCCCACCAGAACACGCCTCAGCTGAAGAGGTGGTAGAAATAGAAGATGTTGAGGAGGAAGAGGACATACAGGACATAGCTGAAGAAGAAATAGCTCAACCGCAAAAGGAAGCACCAAAAGGCGCAGACACTACAGAAAACACTACTCCTATTCCATTTCCATAACTTGCAAGGAAGCCCAGGAAGCAGCTGGAACCCGATCCTAAAATGGTAGAAATATTCAAAAAGGTCGAGGTAACTGTTCCTCTTTTTGATGTTATTCAGCAAGTACCAAAATATGCAAAGTTTCTAAAAGATTTGTGTATTCATAAAGACAAAATTAATGAATTAGAAACTATTCCCTTAGGTAGTTCCATATCTGCTTTAATGGGAGGATTACCTGAAAAATGTAGTGATCCAGGTCCTTGTATAGTTAGCTGTACTATTGGTGGTGTAGTAATTTATGATTGCATGTGTGATTTAGGAGTATGTGTTAGTATAATGCCTTTGTCTATATATGATATTTTGAGGCTCCCTCCCTTAAAAAGGTCGGCAGCTCGTTTTGTGTTAGCAGATAAAAGCATTATTACAGTGGCTGGAGTTGCTGAAGATGTTTTGGTGAACATTAAAGGGCTTACATTTCCCACTGATTTTTATATCTTGGAGATGCCCCATAATGATTCAGATAAGCCATCATCAATCCTACTTGGAAGACCATTCCTGAAGACATCAAAATTCAAATTGGATGCTTTTTCAGGAACATACTCCTTTGAAATAGATGGCCGCATAGTAATCTGCAATCTGAATGGAGTCATTGACAACCCTCCAGAAGATCGCTCTATCTTCCAATGTGATGTCATAGATGAAAGTGTAGCTGAAGTTCACAAGGAAGAGTTAGAAGAGAGGCACACTGGACAAGGTCCAAGTGTGGGGACCCTCTTAACTGACAATGAGGGCACTTCGTCATTTTCACAAGCTCCAGATAATCCAGAGCCTGCCCATGATCAGAAGTTAGAATTGAAACCCCTCCCTCCACATCTCAAATATGCTTATCTTGAAGATGAGCAGAAGTTTCCAGTTATCATTGCAAGGGAACTTACTTCTCAACAAGAAGAGCAGTTACTTGATGTGCTGAGAAAGCATAAGAAGGCAATTGGGTGGAGTTTGGCAGACATAGTAGGAATCAACCCTCAAGTATGTGAGCACAGAATATTTTTAGAAGAGGGAGCAAGATCTGTCCGTCAACCCCAAAGAAGATTGAATCCCACCATCTTGGAAGTTGTCAAAAAGGAAGTGACCAGACTATTGGAAGCAGGTATCATATATCCCATTTCAGACAGTGAATGGGTAAGCCCAGTACAAGTGGTGCCCAAGAAGTCTGGAGTCACTACAGTGAAGAATGAGCATGGAGAGCTCATAGCAACTAGAGTTCAGAATGCTTGGAGAGTCTGCATTGATTACAGGCGTCTTAACCAAGCAACCCGTAAGGATCACTATCCACTTCCATTCATTGATCAAATGCTGGCTCGCCTGTCAGGTAAATCACATTATTGCTTTTTAGATGGTTACACAGGTTATTTCCAGATTCATATAGCTCCTGAGGATCAGGAAAAGACCACTTTTACATGTCCTTTTGGGACGTATGCTTACAAGAGAATGCCCTTTGGCTTGTGCAATGCACCAGCTACTTTCCAAAGGTGCATGATGAGTCTTTTCTCTGACCTTATTGAGGATTGTATGGAAGTTTTTATGGACGATTTTAGCGTTTATGGTGATTCTTTTAGCCTTTGCTTAGATGGATTATCTAGAGTGTTAGATAGATGTGTTAATATAAACCTTGTATTGAATTTTGAAAAATGTCACTTTATGGTAAAACAAGGGATTGTATTGAGACATGTGGTATCTAATAATGGCATTTCTGTAGACCCAGCAAAGGTGAATGTTATTTCTAATTTACCTTACCCCTCTTCTGTGAGGGAAGTTCGTTCGTTCCTTGGCCATGCAGGTTTTTACAGGAGATTTTATTAAGGACTTTAGTAAGGTAGCACTTCCCTTATCCAGATTACTGCAGAAGGATATTGAGTTCGAGTTCAGTAAGGATTGCAAACAAGCGTTTGATAAGCTGAAGACTGCTCTGACTCAAGCTCCGATTGTGAGAGGACCAGACTGGAGCCAGCCGTTTGAAATCATGTGCGATGCTTCCAACCATGCAGTAGGAGCAGCGCTGGCTCAGCGTGAAGGTAAGGATCCTTTTGTTATTGCTTATGCGTCTAAGACTTTAGACACTGCCCAGTCCAATTATACTACTACTAAGAAAGAGCTTCTTGCTATTGTTTTTGCTCTGGATAAATTCCGAGCTTATTTACTTGGTACTAGAGTAGTAGTGTATTCGTACCATACAGCTTTAAAGTACCTACTAGCTAAAAAGGAGTCCAAACCAAGACTTATACGTTGGATACTGCTGTTACAAGAATTTGATTTAGAAATAAAGGATAGGAGTGGTAATCAGAATTTAGTGGCAGACCACCTGAGTCGCCTTGAGCATATTAAGGATGATTCTATTCCTATAGATGATAATTTTCCTTTTGATAACCTGCAAGAAGTATCTGAGGTAGTCCTTTGGTATGCACCTGTAGCTAATTATTTAGTTAGCCGCACATTTCCTCCAAATTTTTCTAAGCATCAAAGAGACAAGCTGAAAAGTGATTTTAAATATTATATATGGGATGACCCGTATTTATGGAGATGTGACGGTGACCAAGTAATTAGACGTTGTGTGCCTCAATCAGAATTCCAGTCCATTTTAGAGGCCTGTCACTCATCTGAGAGTGGAGGACATTTTGATCCTCAAAGAACAGCTAGAAAGATCTTAGACTGTGGATTCTGGTGGCCTACTCTTTTTAGAGACGCTGCAGAGTTTTGTAAATCTTGTCTCCTATGCCAGAAATTTGGTAATATATCCAGGAGGGATGAGATGCCTCAACAAATTATGCTTTTCTGTGAAATTTTTGATGTTTGGGGCATTGACTTCATGAGTCCATTTCCAAATTCTAATGGATATTTTTATATATTGTTAGTTGTGGATTATGTTTCCAAATGGGTGGAAGCAATTCCTACCTATACTGATGATGCTAACACTGTTGTTTTCTTTGTGAGAAACCATATTATATGTCGCTTCGGATTACCACGAGCAATCGTGAGCGATCAAGGCACCCATTTTTGTAACAGGAGACTAATAGGATTAATGAAGAAACATGGGATAATTCATAAAGTTGCAACAGCTTACCATCCCCAAACTAATGGGCAAGTTGAGGTGTCAAACAGAGAAATTAAGCGTATCTTACAAAAGATAGTAAAGCCTCATAGAAAAGACTGGAGCACCAGGCTATAAGATGCACTCTGGACATATAGAACAGCATACAAGACACCCATTGGGATGAGTCCTTTCCGCTTAGTTTATGAAAAAGCTTGTCATCTCCCAGTTGAAGTAGAGCACAGAGCCTTTTGGGCAGTTAAGGAGTGCAACATGGGAATTGAGAAAGCCGGAGCTGAAAGGAAGTTGCAACTGCAGGAACTGGAGAGCCTTCGCCTAGAAGCTTATGAGAACTCAAGAATATACAAGGAGAAGATGAAGGCTGTACATGATCAGCACATCAAGAAGAAAGAGTTCCAACCTGGGGATTTCGTCCTCCTTTACAAATCTCGACTAAGGCTCATGCCAGGTAAGTTGAGATCACGATGGGAAGGTCCATACAGAGTAGAGAAGGTCAAACCGTACGGAGTTTATCACCTAAGCCATCCTTCAAGCTCTGAACTTATTAAAGTTAATGGACAATGCCTGAAGCTATACCATGGCGAGAAGATGCAGAGAAACAAGGAGCTTGAGATCTTCCTCTTGGAAGATCCCCACATAGCAGAAGATTGAGCTAGTGAAGCGTCCAACTTACGGACGTTAAAGCAAAATGCTAGGTGGGAGACAACCCACCATGGTATGATCGTTCTTTTCTTTATTTTTAGTTTTTCCTATTCAATAACTCTTCTCTTTATTAGTACTTTTGTGCATCTGCATTTACATGTTTCTATTTTTCATAAAAAAAAAAATTTCGCTACGCGACGCGTCCGCGTCGCAAGGAGAGTAAAGAAAAATAAAAATAAACAGAGAATCACGCTGGAGCGTGGCTGGAGGCATGCCAATGGCACCAATCGACCCACGCGACCGAGTCCGCGTCTCATGGGGATAATGGCCTCCCACACGACCGCGTTCCCCACGCGGCCGCGTGCTCTGAGTTTTCGACGTAAAAAGGGTGCACAATGAAATATTGTGCGAGAGTGGTGCTGGAAGCACAATCCTTATCACGCGACCGCGTCGCCGACGCGGCCACGTCATCCATTTTCTGAAGCACACTCACGCGATCGCGTGACCCACGCGATCGCGCCACTCCAATTTTGGCAAATAAATTAATTTGAACAGAGAGTTGTGCTGGCGCGAGGCTGCACTCGCGCCAGAAGCATAACATGGGTCACGCGACCGTGTGACCGACGCGATCGCGTCACCATACTTGAAGCGCATCCACGCGAACGCGTGCCCCACGCGGCCACGTCACATGTGCGGCACAGCTCAACCTAAAGTTGCCACATATCTTATCTTTCTCTCCTCCAAATCCTAATTTTTCTTTTCCCTCCTTATTTCTTCCTTTTCCCTTCTTCCTTCTATCTCACCTATCACTCTTTCTCTCTCACCTCCATTCCCAAGGTTCTATTTTCTTCTTCCTTCTTTTCTTTTCTATCATTATTTGTATTTTATACGTTATTTTCTTTTTTTCTTTTCTTCTTCTTTTCATTATTCGTATTTTCTTTCTTCTTCTTTTCCTTTTTACATGCTGTTAGAAATTTATTTGAGTCATTTTTCCTCATTATATGCTTTTGGATATTTGCAAATTATTTGGCAATTATATATTATTTTCTTTAAAGAGTTGCTTGCATGTTAACTTTAATACTTTCTTTACCTTATTCACCATGTATGCTATGTGTTTGTGAAAAAGCCCCTATGGCATTAGGCACTTCTCTCTTATACTCTCTACTATTTAATGCTTGCTTTTTCATAAATTCTCTTTACTATTGTATTAATTGAATTTAATTGTCAATACAAACATGGTAATTTATTACAAGTAATGCTTGGTCTATGCTACACATGCCCTTTTCCGGCATGCCAATAAACACCTTGCATCCACTTATCTTTCGATGCACTGGCTATTTTTCATTGCTGGCTTTTCACATGTACTCGAGAGCATGTGTTAATATCAATTACATCCTAATATGCATCCATCACCACTCTTCCGTTCTCTTCCTTGCTATATATCTATTTGAATTTAATTTACTTTCTCCTCCCTTTTTCAGGATGGCCACCAAGAAAGGAAGGGAGAAAGCAACTCCTAAACCCCCAGCAAGAAGAGGAACTAAAAGAGCATTAGTGGCAGAGCCGTCTTCAACCGCAGTCAAGCCCTCAACAAAAAGAGCTAAGAGGATAATAAAGGTTGATGAAAAGGAGAAAGTCTTTCCAGCAAAGGACACTGCGCGATTTTCCAATCGCTACTGTGAGCAGATGTTCCCTATCCTGGCAGAAAGGAACTATAACAATGAATACCTTCTTATCCTCCCGTCCAATATTGCTACCTTTGTTGAGTCGCAAATTGAACGAAGACAATGGGATTTCCTACGGAGACAGCCAAGGCAGGTCAATCTTTCTTGGGTAGTTGAGTTCTACTCTAACTTCTACATGCCAACCCTGCAATCTGTTTATGTCCGGCAGAAGCAAGTCCCCATTACAGAAGAGGCCATTTAGCAAGCTCTGAGTCTTCCCCCTATTCTAGAAGGAATGGACGCCTTCCAAGAAGCCGCACTTAAGCGCCAGAGGTACCAATTTGACTGGGACTCCGTTCTCGGAGTTATCGCCTTACCTGGCAGCCATTGGATCTACGGATACCACCGTACCCGCCCTAAGGAAATCTTGGCTTCGGCACTTACCTTAGAGGCTCGCGTATGGGCATAGATCATGTCCCATTACGTCTTCCCGAGCACTCATGAGTCCTCCTTCACTGCGGACATGGTGTTCTACTCTGGTGCATCCTTACAGACCAACCTCTGAATCTCTCAAGACATATCCGGAATGCTATGGGACACGTACAAATTGCGGGCAACTTACCTTTCCCCGCCTTGGTCTCAGATCTTGTCTCAACAGCCGGAGTCTCCTACAGGGCTGGGGACACCAAAGTCGTGCTTCCACGGGATGATCAGTATGTCCCTAACAGGAAATACCTTAGACTTCCAGCAGCCACTACAAGTCTTCCTACTGCTCTAGTTGACAATAATCCTTCTTCAATACCACAAGAACCTACAACTGATGAATTGCTCCAGCAGATAATCAAAAAGTTGGATCGACAAAAACACAAAGCTAAGTTGAGAGAGCGCCGTAACAACCGAAGATTCAAACACCTCAGGGAGCTACTTAGAGGAGATTGCAGAGACTCAGACACCCCGGAATCCACTTCTTTTACCAGCACAGGGAGCCATGATGGTCTCGATTATGGAGATACTGCTACCAGCCCACCCCTGTTCCTGACAGATGGCACCGCGAACGGTGCAAAGACTTAAGTGTGGGGAGGTCGGTCAGTACTTGACTTCCGAAGGTAATTTCTCTTCTCTAGCACCAATAATTAGGATATTTTAGTTAGATTTTCTTTCCTTTATAGAATAGAATAAATTGCATAGGTTAGGATAGTTGCATGCATGTTCTACTTGATTGAAAAGACAATAAGTTTCTTCTAAGACTCTATCTTTGGAACAAAATTTCACTAATTTTTCAAAATTTGTATGATAAATTTGCTTGAGTTGTATTTGGAACATGATGTTTGAGCTAAAGAACACACAACCTGTGAAAGATTTGAGCCTTTATATATGGTTACATTATTTAACCATAATTATTTCATTCTTGTGTGTTTACTTCTCTATGATTGTAATCTATATTTTGTTTTATCTTATATGTCCAATATTTATTATATTTGCATGCTTGCACATGATTGAGGCCATTATTTGTTTAAACTCACTTATCCAGATTAAGCCTACCCTTTTCAATTACCTTTGTTAACCACTTTGAGCCTTTAAATCCCATTTGTTCTATATTTTACCACATTACTAACCTTAAGCTGAAAAATAATTGTATATCCCAAATTGAATCTTTGGTTAGATTAAGATAGAATTGTGTGTGCTAGTTAAGTATGGGAAATTGTGGGAACAAAAGTTGTTAAGGGAATGTGTCATGAGAATTTAATGGGAATTTGGATACCTACTTGTTCATACCCTGGGTCGAGACATCCGACCTGGGATGATTGACGACAAAGCGACCGACCTCTTCAGGTCAAGCAGACCAACTTCTTCTTAAAGAACTCGGCCAAATTGACAGGAAAGCCCATAAAGGGCCCAAGTAGAGGAACACGATCCAAATCCAAAGGCCGTCCAAGCCTATAGAGATAAGGGCAGTTCCCTTGAAGATAAGCTGACCTCAACTCAAAGATAAGATAAGATAACTAACTTATCTTATCTAGAAAGGTTACTCTACAACTACTATAAATACACTGGAGCACCCAGGTATAACTCATACTCTGATTCTACATAAAACTTGCTTAATACCCGTGCTAACTTAAGCATCAGAATCTTTTGCAGGTACCCCCCACCCTCCGGTGACGAAGGATCAGCAGTGCAGCAAGTCCAGCAAGTCGGACACCACAGCTCCGGCTGCCACCGACCAGCTGGACACGACATCTCCGACCAGTACGGAAGATCTCGTCCGAGATCGACCTCCAGTTTCAGGTAACCCTCGGAACACTACTCATGTAAAACTATAAGAATTAAAAATCTATGTGCATTGATAAGCTATATTTATTTTTAATGTCAAAAAAAATTTATATATATAATAAGGGGATAAAATTACCCCAATGATGAATTAAGAATTCAAAAGATCAATGCACATATGATAAAATCAAAATAAAAAGTTGATACATGAGTATGGATTGGAAAAGGGAATTCTGGGTAGCTAGGTATGAATTATGAGATTAAAAATATACAAGTTGGGTTGGAGTTTGGGTTAATTGAAGATTCAATTTATCAGCTCACTTAACCAAATGTATATCCAAATCCTCACCTTGGCCCCATTACAACCTTGAAAAGACCTCATGATGTTTGCATTGGTATATTAACTGTTGTTGATTGGTTTGGAGAAGAACAAAAGTTAGAGAGCATGATTAGAGAAGGATAGAGTGATTACCCTTTACACTAGAGATTAGAGCGTACATACATTATCAGTGAGGGTTCAATGCTTGAATTTCCATGTTCCCTGCTTTCATAGGCTATCCTCTTGCATTTTTATCTGTTTTACTGTATAATGATAGAATTAGTGGAATTCAATTTGTAATTGTTTTGAAGAGCTTATTTACTTTTGATCAAGTGGACAAGAATCATATAGTTACATTTATTTATATATATATATAGGATTGCATTGCATTTCATGAGTTTCTACATGATTCATACTTATCTACTTCATCTCCTTCAATTAAGCATGAGGACATGCTAATGTTTAAGTGTGGGGAGATTGATAAACCACTATTTTATGGTTTATATTGTGTTTAATTGTGTGGTTTTATCATGATCCTTACCCACTTATTCATTAAATTAGCATGCAATTATAATTCCTTCCTGAATCTATTACATGTTTGAAAACTGCTTCCTAGAGACTTTAATTATGTATTTTTAATTCTTCTTTATTCCATTCGATGCCGTGATCTGTGTGTTGAGTGTTTCGGACTTTACAGGGCATGAATGAATTGGAGATTGGAAAGGAAGCTGGCAGAAATGGAAGGAACACAAGAATTTGAGGAGATAACCAGCGAGAAGTGACGCGGTCGCATGGCTCACGCGACCGCGTGAAGGAGAGCAAATCGCAATGACGCGGCCTCATGGCTCACGCGGCCGCGCGTATTGGAAAAACTGAAGCGACGCGGTAGCATGGACGACGCGAATGCGTGGCAAGGAAAAGTGCGAATGATGCGTCCGCATGGGTGACGCGATCACGTGACATGTGCGATCTGCATAATCTGCAGAACTCGCTGGGGGCGATTTTGGACCTTATTTCGACCCAATTTTCGGCCCGGAACAGCAGACTAGAGCCAGAGAACATGCAGAAACAAAACACAACATTAATTCTATACAGTTTTTCAATTTTAGATCTAGTTTTACTCCTCCTCTAGGTTTTTTTCTCTTTAGTTTTTAGGATTTAATTTTCAATTGGTCTTAGCATTGGAACATTGAGAAGAGTTATTACCTTATCAAGACTTCGTCATTCTAGTTCGTTCTCTTAACTTGGTTATATTCTTCCATATTCTTTGCTTTGTTCAATTTTGTCATTTGAATACTTTTATGATTATTTAATACAAAGGTTATTTCTTTTATTTTAATTCATTTTAATTTCCAATAATCATGTCTTCTTTTAATTCTCTTTCATGTGTTATGAATTTATTATTTACAATGAGCGAGTAGTTCTCTCACTTGATGGGGAGTTGATTGAAAGGAACTCTTGAGTTGGAAGGATTGAAAGAAAATTTATAATTGGGTTAACTGTTGGATTGCTATCTAGTCACTAACACCAATCCCTTTGACCTAAGTGGGTTGTAACTCGTGAACAGATCTAGCATTCCAACTCGTTTGACTTTCCTTTACCTAGCAAAGGATAACTAAACAGAACAACCATTAATTATCAATTAATCTTGAAATCATTCCATCAATAATAGAGATTCCAACTAATCAACTCCCAGTCAAGGCTTTTACTCATATTATTCAATTTTCTCAATTTAATTTTCCATCTACTTAACTCAATTTCTTTGGAAATATCTGATTAATAAAATAGCACACTTTTCTGCAACTCGTTGGGAGACGACCTGGGACTCAAATTCCCAGTAATTTTTAATTTAAATTCTCTGTGACATATTTCTAAATTGATAGGCAGATTTTCGGTGAGTTAAGAACTATGCTTACAACGTAACTATTTTAATAATTTTTAATTCACCAACTTCTGTGCTCCGTCAGACGACGTAAAGAAGTCGACTTCCTACAAACAAGTTATAAAAGTAATCCCTGAAAGAGAACTGACAAAGGTCCAAGAAAGAGGATTATAAAAAATAACTCAGAAGAGGACAACGTAAAGAAGTTGACCTCCTACAAACAAGTTATAAAAGTAATCCCTGAAAGAGACCTGACAAAGGTCCAAAAAAGAGGATTACAAAAAATAACTTAGAAGAGGATGACGTAAAGAAGTCGACCTCCTACAAACGAGTTATAAAAGTAATCCCTGAAAGATACCTGACAAAGGTCCAAGAAAGAGGATTACAAAAAATAACTTAGAAGAGGACGACGTAAAGAAGTCGACCTCCTACAAACAAGTTATAAAAGTAATTCTTGAAAGAGACCTGACAAAGGTCCAAGAAAGAGGATTACAAAAAATAACATGGAAGAGGACGACGTAAAGAAGTCGACCTCCTACAAACGACAAGTTATAAAAGTAATCCCTGAAAGAGACCTGACAAAGGTCCAAGAAAGAGGATTACAAAATAACTCAGAAAAGAACGACACAAAGAAGTCGGTCTCCCACAAATAAGTTATAAAAGTAGTCCCTGAAAGAGACCTGACAATGGTCCAAGAAAGAGGATTACAAAAATAACTGGAAAGCGGACCAACGTGAAGAAGCCGAGAAAGGTGTCAAGACAAGTGCAAACAAGCATAATATAAAATACAATATTATAACAAGCTTCAGGGTCAGCCCCAAAAAGCTTGAAAGCTACTTGTTTTTTTTTCAAAATCAAAAGTTGCTAAACAAACAACCAAAAGGAGTATCAACAATCAGCATAATATTCAAGACTACAAAATAAAGAGTTTAAAAGCCCACAAGTCAGGCTATCCACACAAATATCCAAGAAAATTCAGCTAAGATTAGAAGACTTCTCGGCAGCATCAGTCTGAGGTGAAGGAGGACGAGCCTGGAGAGGCACTGCATCCACTGTACCGTCGTCCCTATTCAGAATTTGACAATCGGGATCTAACTCCGGACGAACGATCCCAGCGGGAGGAGCTATAGAAGTCGACACTTTAGCAGCAGGCACAGGGGGAGACCCGACGTCATCATCATCCTGGTCGTCCGGGACAATCTTACCATCCCTTACAACGTTGTCCAAGCTGAAGAGAGTAAGGTCAACCTCAGGAGCAAGAACTTGAACCTGCTCCTTTAAATTATCATAAGCAGCATTTACGCTGTCGACAAGATGACCTTGGAGCTCGGAGTAGTCAACTCGGGCAGACTCCAACTCCTCCCTCTGATGTATTACCTCCCGATAAGATGTGACATAACTGTCCTTTTGCCTCAAAGCAGTGTCCTCGGCCAACCTCACAGAGGCCGCCAGGGCAAGAGAGCTAGCCTTCTCATTCTCCAGATCCTTCTCCAGTTTGGCTACTTTCACCTCAAGTTCCTCCTTCAAGCCCTTCATCCGATCAAACTCTTGTTTGGCCTCCTCCATGAAGGCTTTGGTGGCATGAAGAGGAAGATCTTGAGCAGTCCGATACAGGGCAGCCCCCATATACGCCATCTTGATGCTACTCCGAGTTATGAAGTCCAAATGGCGAAGGAGAGAGGCATCGTCAGTAGGGACGACACCATAAGGACCGATCTGCTGGTCAACAAACTCTACCGCATCAAAGTCAGGAGCATCAAGGTTGAAAGGCTCAATTATTTTTGTTTTTTGTTGGGAGGAGCACCAGAAGTAGCGACAGAAGTGTGTGGAGGGTCAGCCAGACGAACTCGAGGAGTGGGGATCACCTTCTTCGGCCCAGGAGAACTTGGCACGGGCGGCTTCATTGGAACTTGAGAAAATCCCTCTCCTGCCACCTTGGCCGAGATATTTTGAGCAGCAGCAGACTTCTTTGCCTTTTTGTAGGCCTTCATGGAATCATTATTTTTCGACATGTCTGAAAATACAGAATCAACCATAGTGATGAGTTACAATCCAGAAGAAGCAAAACTAAGAAACAAGTATAGAAACAAGTCGGACAGTACCCAAAGCAGTTCGAACCAAAGACGGGTCAATCAAAAACTTTTTTGTATCAAGATGGGGTGGTTTCCCCCATAAATCTTCAAGAACAACTACAAAAGCTCGTTCAACCTCGTCAAGCATCTCCCATGTATAGCGAGACACTCTCACATTCTTTTGCCATTCTAGAGGAAAGGTAGGCTCATCATTTTCATCAAGAAAAAAGGGGCGGGCCCCCTCAACAGCACGGACTCGGAAGAAATAGTTCTTAAAATCTTTAAAAGACTCATCATACATGGCAAAAACTTTATGCCCCTGGGCCGACCTGAAAGAAACCCAGGAAGCTTTCTTTTTAGAAGACCCTCCGGGCTTGGCAGAAACAAAAAGATAGAGAAAAAGAGTCTGAGAAGGTGTTATGCCTAACTCTTGGCAAAGCAGCTGAAAAATCTTGATAAAACCCCAGGAATTCGGATGAAGCTAGGATGGGGCAATATTACAAGACCACAACAAATTGGTCTCGAAAGCAGTAAAAGGAAAGGTAATGTCCAACTGGCTGAAGAAATATTCATAGGCGTAGAAAAAGGGACGCTCCCCCTCGATCGAAGTAGGAAAACAAACCCTCTCGTCAGAGTCGGGCGCTACAAGCTCATAATCTTTCTCCCGGGCGCTGCTACCATAAATCCTATAACGTTTCCTCAGCTCTACACAAAAATCAGCGTCCATCACAGAGACACACATCAAGACAAGGGAGTCCAGCCAATCAGACATCCCCTCGGGAACTTTAGAAGACATCTCTACAATGTTATTGCGAGAAGACATGAGGCCAACTAATCCTACAATAAGAAAAGAAGATGGGATTACTAAAAAACATTTCGGACGAGGGGCAAAATAACTCGACTAATATACAGAAGAACAAACAGAAAAGGAAAACCTCAATACTCAAACCAAAGTATTGGGGCATCCTTTGGAGGAAGTAACAAAGCAAGGTTTCAGGAAAAATCCATAGCTTACGTCCCAACATCTCTCAAACAAGAAAAGATTTCAAATAACAGACATTTCGGAAAATAAAGTCAGAACACAAAAAGTCACTATCTTTTTACAGTCTATCAGTAAAAAGCATCGCCAAACATCAAACATGCCAGGCGGAAATCGTCAAAGGCGCAACCTTTTCTCAGAATCAAACAAAAACCAAAACAAATATCGCAGCAAATAGGGAAAGCTATCAATAGGGCAAAAAACCAAGGAGCAATCTTCGATTAAGTGAGTAAAGATGCAGTTTTTCTGGGTATCGGACAGAAGCGACAGTAGAACATGAAAAGCCCTAGAAGCATCAAACAACAGGAAAGGCGAAAAAATTCATGCAAAGGACAAAGAAACTCTCAGAACACACATTACAATAGCAAGCAGGCGCGATAAAAAAAGAAAGACCCAAACTTTCTCTAAGCAAAATCAAAACTTCACCACAAAACTAAAGACAAAGCAACAAAGACGAGAAAAAATTGCAAATGGAACCAACCTGGAAAAAAGCAGAGCCTCAGAAGGGTTGAAGATGGAAAGACAGAATCGCCGGATCGCTGAATGACGCCGCAAAGGCAAAATGTAGGCGAAAAGCAGAAGGTGAGAGAACGAAGGGAGAAGTTACAAAAGAAAGATGAAGGAGAGAAACCGTTTTCTGAATGCTGAAATTCAAAATAAAGCCAAAGGAAACGGGGCAATTAATACCAATTAATGAAGGTATTAAACCCTCGCACGTTCCCAAGAACAAAGCGCTAATACACGAGCGCGCGCTTTTAGAAGAAAAACGTTCCACATTCAAAAAGGTTCTACAAAGGAAGGAATCGACTAAATGCTTGAGTTCGGCTTCACTAGAGAAGGACCGAAGTCAAGGACTCGACCTCAAAAAAGAAGACCGAGCTCAAGCAGGGGCACTGTTCATACCCTGGGTCGAGCTACCCGACCTGGGATGATTGGCGACAAAGCGACCGACCTCTTTAGGTCAGACTATCCGACCTCTTCCTAAAAGAGCTCGGCCAAATCGATGGAAAAGCACAAAAAAGGGCCCAACCCAAGGAATACGACCCAAATCCACAGGCCGTCCAAGCCTATAGAGATAACGGCGGTTCCCTTGAAGATAAGCTGACCTCAACTCAAAGATAAAGATAAGATAAGATAACTAACTTATCTTATCTAGAAAGGTCACTCTACAACCACTATAAATACACTGGAGCACCTAGGTATAACTCATACTCTGATTCTACTAAAACCCTATTTAATACCCATGCTAACTTAAGCATCGGAGTCTCTTGCAGGTACCCCCCACCCTCCGGTGATGAAGAATCAGCAGTGCAGCTAGATCAACGAGTCGGACGCAACCGTTCTGGCTGCCACTCACCAGCCGTACACGTCGGCACCGACCCGTACCGAAGATCTCGACCGAGATCGACCTCCAGTTTCAGGTAACCCTCAGAACAAAGCACTAATACACGAGCACGCGCTTTTAGAAGAAAAACATTCCACATTTAAAAAGGTTCTACAAAGGAAGGAATTGACTAAATTCTTGAGTTCGGCTTCACTAGAGAAGGACCGAAGTCAATGACTCGACCTCAAAAAAGAAGACCGAGCTCAAGCAGGGGCACTGTTCATAACCTGGGTCGAGCTACCCGACCTGGGATGATTGGCGACAAAGCGACCGACCTCTTCAGGTCAGACTATCCGACCTATTCCTAAAAGAGCTCGGCCAAATCGACGGAAAAGCCCAAAAAAGGGCCCAACCCAAGGAATACGACCCAAATCCACAGGCCGTCCAAGCCTATAGAGATAAGGGCGGTTCCCTTGAAGATAAGCTGACCTCAACTCAAAAATAAAGATAAGATAAGATAACTAACCTATCTTATCTAGAAAGGTCACTCTACCACCACTATAAATACACTGGAGCACCTAGGTATAACTCATACTCTGATTCTACTAAAACCCTATTTAATACCCATGCTAACTTAAGCATCGGAGTCTCTTACAGGTACCCCCACCCTCCGGTGACGAAGAATCAACAGTGCAGCTAGATCAACAAGTCGGACGCAACCATTCCGGCCGCCACTCACCAGCCGTACACGTCGGCCCCGACCCGTACTGAAGATCTCGACCGAGATCGACCTCCAGTTTCAGGTAATCCTCGAAACATTGGTGCCGTTGCCGGGGACCTGGAAGTCATCCCATCATCATGGCGGACAACGATGACAACGACCACGATTCAGATCTAGAGGACAGAACGTCGCACAAAAACGCAGACACTACACCAAAAGATACTCCAGAATCTAACGCAGACAAAAACTCATCACATCCGAGAGTAATAGAAGCGCTTCAAGATCGCCTAGAGCAACTTGAAAAAGAAAGCCAGAATCAACGAGAAGTTGGCAAGGATCTACAAAGAGAGGTAAGGCGACGTCGAGAGCTAGAAGATAAAATCCTGCAACTCGAAGCCAATCTCAAAGCAAAGGCTACCCGGACCACCCCTGAGGACAATTCACGCAAAGATCAAGATCCATTCACTAGGGACATCATGAAAACTAAAATTCCTAAGGACTTCAAACTCCCGGATATGACTCTGTATGATGGCACTACAGATCCCAACCATCACCTCAGCAACTTCAGAAGCAGAATGTACCTCACCGACACCTCGGACGCTGTTCGCTGCAAAGCTTTTCCAACGACCCTCACTAAGACAGCAATTAGATGGTTCGACAACTTACCTCCTAAGTCCATCTCAAGCTTTAACGACCTAGCCAAAAAATTCCTGGCCAGATTCTCCATCCAAAAAGACAAGGCCAAGCACGCCCCCAGTCTACTAGGAATCAGGCAAGGAGATCGGGAAAGTCTTCGCAACTACATGGAGAGATTCAACAAAACATGCCTAGACATACAAAGCTTGCCAACAGAGGCCGCCATCATGGGCCTCATCAATGGCCTACGAGAGGGACCTTTCAGCCAATCTATATCAAAGAAATATCCCACATCTCTAGATGAGGTACAGGAGCGAGCAAAAAAATATATCAACATGGAAGAAAACTCTCGGTTGGGAGAAACCTCAAAATCCGGATTCTCCTACCGAGACAAAGATAAAGAATCCAAAAAGAAGGAAGATTGACAAGGGGAGAAAATTAAAAACTATCATAGTTACACCCCTTTTAGGGTATCCCTGGTAGATGTCTACAAAGAAGTTTTCCATACGGAAAAGATATCCCCAGCTCAACTACTCAAAGGCAAAAGAGGAGGAGGAAATCGGAATAAATACTGTGAATATCACCGAGTCCGAGGGCATTCCACCAACAAATGCTTCGACTTAAAAAACATCATAGAAAAATTAGTAAGAGAAGGAAAATTAGATCGGTTTCTGGCCACCCAAGATGATGATCAAAGAAAGAGAAGAAGGGATGAAGATGTCGGACGAATCGAGCGATCACCTCGTACGCCAGAAAGACATGTCCATATGATACACGGAGGATTTGCAGGAGGAGGAATCTCCAAATCATCCCGCAAAAGATATCTCAAAGAAGTATATCATGTCGAAGGAAAGGAGGAAGCTCCCGACATCCCTGCAATCACATTCACCAAAGAAGATGCATCCGGTATCATCTCAGGACACGATGACCCCATGGTCATCACCATCATACTGGCAAACGCCAATCTCCACCGCACATTAATAGACCAAGGGAGCTCCGTCAACATCTTATTCAAAACTGCCTTCGATAAGCTCGACTTAGAAGAAAAGGAGCTCAGAACATACCCGAACAGCCTGTTCGGACTGGGAGATACCCCAGTACAACCACTAGGATACGTGTCACTACATACAACCTTCGGAAAAGGAAACCAATCCAGAACACTCAAGATAGACTACATCGTGGTTGACGTGAGTTCAGCCTATAACGCCCTAATAGGTCGGACAACACTAAATTAACTCGGCGCAACAGTCTCAACTCCACATCTATGAATGAAATTCCCAACTACAGAAGGGATAGCTACAATAAAAGCAGATTAAAAGACGGCACGCCGCTGTTATAACAAAAGTCTAAACCTCAGAGGCAGAGGAGAAGAGTTCCATACAATTGAGCTTGGTGGAATTCAGAAACATGAAGAACTCCGTCCGCAGCCCGAGGGTGAAGTAGAGAAAGTTCAGATCGGAGACACCTCGGACAAAACAACTAATATTGGCACGATCCTGACGGGAGATGTAAAAGAATTACTAGTACAGTTTTTACGAGATAATGTCGATCTCTTCGCATGGAAAGCTGCAGACATGCCAGGCATAGACCCCAAGCTAATGTGTCACAAGTTGGCGGTCTATCCAGGATCTCGGCCGGTACAGCAGAGACGAAGAAAACTTGGGCCAGAACGATCCCAAGCTGTGGAAGAACAGATACAAGCACTACTAGAGGCAGGATTCATAAGAGAAGTCAAGTACCCGCTATGGCTAGCTAACGTCGTCTTGGTGAAAAAATCAAATGGGAAATGGTGAATGTGCACCGACTACACCGATCTCAACAAAGCCTGCCCAAAAGATCCTTACCCACTCCCAAGTATCGACGCTCTGGTAGATGCTTCATCCGGATATAGATACCTCTCATTTATGGATGCATATTCAGGATACAACCAAATCCCTATGTAACCACCAGATCAAGAAAATACCTCGTTTTTGATGCCAAAAGTAAATTACTGCTACATTGTAATGCCTTTCGGTCTCAAGAATACGGGAGCTACGTATCAAAGACTAATGAATAAAGTCTTTTTAGATCATATCGGAAAAATCATGGAAGTCTACGTGGACGAGATGTTAATAAAGACGCAAAGCAAAAAGACATTATTGTCCGACCTGGCTCAAGTATTCGACACTATAAGGAAGCATGACATGCGACTCAATCCCGCAAAATGCACCTTTGCAGTAGAAGCGGGCAAATTCTTAGGTTTCATGCTCACACAAAGAGGAATTGAAGCAAGTCCGGACAAATGCCAAGCCTAAATGAAAGTTGACCTCCTACAAAAAATAACTTAGGAACGTTAGTGAGAAAGTTGATTGTCACTAACATTCTCGAACTCATATTTTCACTAAACGTTAACACCCCTAACGTCCTTAGCTAAAGTCTCTGCCCACTTTACACTTTCTCTCTGCAAGTAAAGCCAAGCCCAAATGAAGAAGAGAACTGCTTCAAACTCAAGATCCAAAGGCCCAAGACTTGAAGAGCCAACTAGAAGATGAGAAGAGTAGTATATATAGGAGTAGCTTTGAATTATTTTAGGGTTTTTTTCGGGGAGTTGGAAAATAGCATAGAACTACTTCCTGTATTTTACTTTCTTGCTCTTCTAGTTTTCATCATGTATTCTCCATCTTTGTTTTCATTTTTCAGAGCTATGAACAACTAAACCCCTTTCATTGGGTTAGGGAACTCTGTTGTAATTTGATGGATCAATACTAGTTTTCATTATTCTTCTTCTATCTTTTCTCTTGATTTTACATGAAAGCTTTCGATCTTCATCCAATTGGGTAGTTATCTTGGAAAAGAAACTATTCATACTTGGATCTCTTCTGAACCTTGGAAGAGGAATAAAGAGATCAAGCTAGAAATGCTTTCTCATGCTGAACCAAATTGGGTTTGGATGGATATGTGACTATAATCCTCTCAATGCTTGATTTGGGAAATGCATGTGGTATAATCAGTGACCATACTTCATCTCTTCTCATGAGCAATTGACCAAGGAATTGGCTATTGATCAAGATTTGAGAGATTGAACTACAAGAAATTGTAATTCAATCACTTAAGATTGCCAAGGAGATCAATGAGTGCATTGATTGAAGAAGAGATGTAAATGAGATTGATCCGGAGAATGCAACATCTCCTAAGCCCAATGAACTTCCCATTTCTGATCTTACCCATTCTCTTTAATTTCTGTCATTTACATTTATGAGCAATTCCCCCATTCCCATTTAAGATTCTGTAATTTATTTTCTGCCATTTACTTTCCTGCCATTTAATTTTCTGCAATTCTTAACTTAATTCCTGATTCGCTCAACTAGAACATTCCTCTAATTAAAGTTGCTTGATCAATCAATCCTTGTGGGATTTGACCTCACTCTATTGTGAGTTTTTACTTGACGAAAAATTCGGTACACTTGCCGAAGGAAATTTGTTATGAGACAAGTTTTCTGTGCATCAAGTTTATGGCGCCGTTGCCGGGGATTGATTGTGCATCAACAATGATTAGATTGGAGGATAACTAGATTGAGCATTTTATTTTTGTTTGATTTAAATTTCTGTTTGAGTTATTTACTTCCTATTTTAGTTAATTTCTTCCCTTCCCCCTACTTTTTCTTTGTTATTTACTATTCATCTCACTAACCCACTAACTGTTTGATATATTGCATCACTCACACTAACAGTAATTCTGACAGATATACTTTCTGCACCTATTCTCTTTGCTTGTACTTGTTGGTTGTATGACAGGGAGAAGAAGCGGGGCTTCAACTTCCTTTGATTCTGAACCTGAGAGAACCTTCCTTAGACTAAGGAGTGAGGCAAGAGAAAAACGTGTAGTAGGTGGTGAAGAAGAGGAGGAACACTTTGAGGAATACTTTGAACTAAACATGGAAGAAAACATGGAAAACCATAATGAAGAAGAGGCTCACAACCATGGCGGAAGAGGTCGAGCAAATCATGCTGGGGAGGATAGAAGAGTTTTAGGCTCTTACATCAATCCAAACCCAGGAAACTGTGGAAGTAGCATTCAAAAGCCAACCATCCATGCCAACAATTTTGAACTGAAGCCACAGCTCATCACCCTTGTGCAGAACAACTGTTCATTCAGAGGAAGTGTCCAAGAGGACCCAAATCAACATTTAACCACCTTCCTGAGAATATGTGACACAGTGAAGTCTAATGGTGTTCATCCTGACGCCTATAGACTGCTCTTATTTCCATTCTCACTCAGGGATAAGGCAGCCAAGTGGCTGGAATCTTTCCCAAGGGAAAGCTTGACAACTTGGGAAGACGTGGTGAATAAATTCTTAGCAAGATTTTACCCTCCTCAACGAATCAATAGGCTGAGAGCTGAGGTCCAAACTTTCAGGCAACAAGATGGTGAGACTCTATATGAAGCATGGGAGAGGTTTAAAGACTTAACAAGGAGGTGCCCACCAGATATGTTCAATGAATGGGTGCAGCTGCACATTTTCTATGAAGGGCTGTCTTATGAGTCAAAGAAGGCCGTAGACCATTCATCCGGAGGAGCTTTGAACAAGAAGAAGACTATTGAGGAAGCCATCGATGTCATTGAAATAGTAGCCGAGAACGAATACTTCTATGCTTCCGAAAGAGGGAACACAAGAGGAGTGATGGAGCTAAACAATGTAGATGCTCTGCTGGCCCAAAACAAGCTCATTACCCAGCAGCTGGCTGACCTCACCAAGAAGATAGAGAGGAACCAAGTAGCAGCAATCTCCACTTCATCAACAACCCAAGAAAAAGTGAATGAAGAAGCAGAGGGTAGCCAGGAGCAAGCCAACTACATTGGGAATTCACCAAGGCAAAATCATGATCCATACTCCAAGAACTACAACCCTAGATGGAGGAATCACCCAAACTTTAGGTGGGGAAATCAACAAGACCAAAGCCTTGATCAAAGACGCCCAAATCCAAACAATTTCACATCTAGACCATATCAACATCCCAATAACAACACCTCTTCACATTCATATCAAGGCCAGAACAACCCTCCTCAATCTGACCTGTCATCATTTGATGAAAGAATCTCAAGGATTGAAAATCTACTTGAAGGCATATGCAAGGATATCCAGGACAGTAAAGCATTCAGAGAGGAAGTGCAGTCAAATATGCAAAATCAGGATGCTGCCATCAAGAAGCTTGAGACACAAATTGGCTATTTATTCAAGCAAATTCCCAGCCATAACCTTCGCAGTAAAACTAACTCAACCAAAAGGGAAGAGTGTCAGGCTATCACCCTTCGGAGTGGGAAGGAACTGAAGGAAACCCCCCAGAAACCACAAGAAGAGCAGGATGAAGCTCAAGTTCCGACTTTGAGTTCACACAAAAAGGAAGGAGTGCTGAAACCAGACATCCCAAAAGTTCCATACCCTCAGCAACTAAAAAAGAAGGGAGATGACAATCAGTTTTCGAGATTTTTGGAAATCTTCAAGAAGCTGCAAATCAACATACCCTTTGCTGAAGCAATAGAACAAATGCCACTCTACGCCAAGTTCTTGAAGGAGCTCATGACTAAGAAAAGAAGTTGGAAGAACAACGAGACTGTGATACTAACAGAAGAGTGTAGTGCTATCATTCAGCACAAACTGCCCCAGAAATTGAAGGATCCTGGGAGTTTTCATATCCCTTGCATTATAGGGGAAATCACAGTGGAGAAAGCCCATTGTGACTTAGGAGCCAGCATCAACTTGATGTCAGTAGCTATGATGAGGAAGATGAAGATAGAGGAGGCTAAACCAACAAAAATGGCCCTACAGTTGGCAGACAGGTCGTTCAAATTCCCGCATGGCGTCGTAGAAGATTTGCTGGTGAAAGTTGGAGATTTTATCTTCCCAGCAGACTTTGTAGTGCTGGACATGCAGGAGGAAGTCAAGGCTTCTATCATCCTGGGAAGACCGTTCTTGGCCACTGCTGGAGCTGTCATTGATGTCCAAAAAGGTGATCTTACCTTAAGACTACACAATGAAAAGATGACATTCAATGTGTTTAAGGCCATGAGTTACCCACCAGAACAATTGGGGGAATGCATGAGGTTAGATGTACTTGAGGAGGAAGTGCAAGAGAATTTTGAAGAAGAAGAACCTGAAGAACCTGAGAGATTGGTAGATGAGGAATCTGAATCAAGTGAAGAGGTTGCAACAGCAGAGATTCATATACAAGGTGCACCAAAGGAAGAAAACGAAAAGTCAGAAGCACCAAAACTTGAACTTAAAGCACTACCACCCACTCTCAAATATGCATACTTAGGAGAACATGAAAGTTACCCAGTGATCATAAGTTCATGCCTCAGCCAAGATCAAGAGGAAGAATTGCTCAAAGTACTGCGACAACACAAAGACGCCATTGGTTGGACTTTTGCTGACTTGAAGGGGATAAGTTCGGCCATATGTATGCACAAGATACTGCTGGAAGAAGATGCCAAACCATCCATTCAATCCCAAAGGAGGTTGAACCCAATCATGAAGGAAGTGGTACAGAAGGAAGTTATGAAGTTGTGGCAAGGGGGGTAATTTACCTAATCTCAGACAGCCCCTGGGTTAGCCCCGTGCATGTCGTCCCAAAAAAGGGAGGAATTACCGTGGTTCCCAATGAGAAGAACGAACTAATTCCTACAAGGACAATCACAGGATGGCGGATGTGCATAGACTACAGGAAGCTCAACGAGGCTACACGAAAAGATCATTTCCCCCTTCCATTCATGGATCAGATGTTGGAAAGACTCGCAGGACACGCTTATTATTGTTTTCTCGACGGTTATTCAGGATATAACCAAATAGTGGTTGATCCCAGAGATCAAGAGAAAACCTCATTCACTTGCCCATATGGAGTGTTTGCCTACAGGCGCATGCCATTTGGGCTATGTAATGCACCTGCGACTTTCCAACGCTGCATGCTTTCTATCTTTTCAAATATGATAGAAAAATTCATTGAAATTTTTATGGATGATTTCTCGGTATTCAGAGATTCCTTTCCTAGCTGCCTACATCACCTTGCCTTGGTATTGAAAAGATGCCAAGAGACCAATCTGGTTTTGAACTAGGAGAAATGTCACTTTATGGTGACAGGAGGAATAGTCCTTGGTCACAAAGTTTCTAACCAAGGCATTGAGGTTGACAGAGCCAAAGTAGAACTTATTGAAAAACTGCCTCCACCCAGTGATGTCAGGGCAATTAGGAGCTTTTTAGGGCATGCTGGTTTTTACAGAAGGTTTATTAAAGATTTTTCAAAGATAGCCAAGTCCTTAAGCAATCTCCTTGTATCAGATACACCATTTATCTTTGATGAAACATGCATGTTAGCCTTTGAAAATTTGAAAATGAGGTTGTCCTCTGCTCCTATCATTTCCCCACCTGATTGGAATTCACCATTTGAATTGATGTGTGACGCATCTGATTTTGCAGTTGGGGCAGTGTTGGGACAGAGGAAAGATAACTTAGTCCACGTGATATACTATGCTAGCAAAGTCCTTAATGATACTCAAACAAATTATACCACTACTGAAAAGGAGTTGCTAGCAATAGTTTTTGCATTTGACAAGTTTAGATCATACCTCATTGGTGCGAAAGTGATTGTTTTTACAGACCACACAGCACTTAAATATTTGTTTGCCAAGCAAGAATCAAAACCCAGACTAATAAGATGGATCTTATTGTTGCAGGAATTCAATATTGAGATCAGAGACAAGAAAGGAGTGGAGAAGAAGGTAACAGATCACCTATCCAGGATTCCTCATAATGAAGGTGGAGCACATGATACAAGTGTAAACGAGCTCTTCCCTGATGAGCAGTTGATGACAGTTCACAAAGCACTATGGTTCGCAGACATCGCCAACTTCAAGGCATCTGGAGCATTACCTCCAGAGATCAATAAACATCAAAAAAGGAAGCTCATGAATGATGCAAAGTACTTTGTCTGGGACGAGCCGTATCTCTTCAAGAAGTGTTCAGATGGGATCCTTAGACGATGTGTTTCGGAAGAAGAAGGACGAGAGGTCCTATGGGACTGCCACAGCTCATGTTATGGAGGCCACTTTGGAGGAGACAGAACTACAGCAAAGGTGTTACAAAGCAGATTCTTTTGGCCCACCCTTTTCAAGAATGCAAAAGAACTAGTAAGGAGCTGCAATGAATGCCAAAGATCTGGAAACTTACCCAAAAGAAATGAGATGCCACAGAATTTCATCTTGAAACTAGAACTGTTTGATGTGTGGGGAATTGATTTCATGGGACCATTCCCAACCTCATATGCAAACAATTACATTTTGGTGGCAGTAGATTACGTCTCCAAGTGGGTAGAGGCTATTGCAACCCCAACAAATGATAACAAGGTTGTCATGAACTTCCTCAGGAAGAATATCTTTAGCCGGTTTGGAGTCCCACGAGCACTCATCAGTGATGGAGGGAGCCATTTTTGTAACAAACCACTAGAAGCTCTTTTCCTACGATATGGGGTAAAACATAAGGTAGCTACACCATATCATCCCCAAACAAGTGGACAAACTGAGATATCCAACAGAGAGCTAAAGAGGATTCTGGAAAAGACTGTGGGTGCATCAAGAAAGGATTTGTCGAAGAAGCTGGATGATGCTCTTTGGGCATACAGAACAGCATTCAAAACACCACTTGGGATGTCCCCTTATCAAGTGGTTTATGGGAAAGCTTGTCACTTACCACTGGAGCTGGAACACAAGGCTCTCTGGGCTATCAAGATACTAAACTTTGACAGCATTGCTGCTGGTGCAAAGAGGACCTTGCAGCTGTAAGAAATGGAGGAATTCAGGTCACAGGCCTATGAAAACACCAAGATGTATAAAGAGAAGGCAAAGAGAAGACATGACCTGCATGTTGCACCTAGGAGTTTCGAAAAGGGGCAACGAGTACTCCTCTACAATTCCAAATTGAGACTATTCCCAGGAAAACTCAAATCAAGGTGGTCCGGACCCTTTCTTGTCACAAAAGTTTCGCCTTATGGACATATCAAAATCATGGATGAAGGCTCTGAAAGGACTTTTACAGTGAATGGACAAAGACTCAAGCATTATCTGGGCAACATGGGGGAAAACCCCAGAGTAAATTACCACCTCAAGTAAAGGAGGAACCGTCGAGCTAGCGACGATAAAAGAGCGCTCTGTTGGGAGGCAACCCAACCTCAGGTAGTTTCCTTTTCATCTATTTTTCAATAAGGATCACAAGTTGTTTCCTTTTGTATTGCGAGGAGCTAAGTTTGGTGTTCCACACCAAAACAAGTCAAGAGTGAAAGTGTGATTCTAAGTTTGGTGTTCCACCAAAGACCTTAGAATTACACCCCACTCCCAAAACACATTGCTAGCTCCAACCAATCAAGGGAAACCACTTAGATGTAGTTAGACCTTAGTAATAATTGTCATATTAACAACAAGATATGAGGTTCTCTGCATATATGCAATGTTCTGTACTGGGCAAGGAACTAAGTTTGGTGTTCGCACACCAAAGTAAGTTCAACAGCCACAAGCACACATACAAGCTAATTATGTCTCAAGTGCTTTGGGAACAAGCAACTTCCAATAACTTTACAGGAATCTTATGAGGAAATAGTGCATCTTCACCCAAGGAAGTGAAGTAGCAATGACTAGGATGATGACAAAGAAAAAGAGCAACTAGAAATCATCACCCAAAGGTTGTATTGTCACTTAATTCCATTATACTAAGAATTGTTGAAAATTGGAAGTCCGAATGCACTTTTGATTAATAGATACTCATAGTTGGAACCTTTTTTAATTCTGTCTTTTAAGTTTTTGGTGTTGAAGAAGGTCTCTGTGTGCTGGTCTTTATGTTACTGCATCATTTCTGTGAGTTTTTACTTGACGACAAATTCGGTACACTTGCCGAAGGAAATTTGTTATGAGACAAGTTTTCCGTGCATCACATCTCACTATCCTTTGAAGCTGAGAAGTGTTGGTCTCTTTAGGAATTCAGATTCCAGATGATATTATTGACTCTCTTAGTTTAGTTCTTTTTTATTATTGAACAGAGCTTCTTTTTTAGCCTGGTCGTGACCCTAAGCGTTTTGTTTTCTCGTATTACCACCGGATACATAAAAGCCACAGGCACTTAACTGGGTGAATCCAATTAGATTGTGATTCAGCTTTTCTAGAAACCCCAGATAGTGGTACCCAGAGTTCTTAGGCACACTCTTTTGCTTTTAGGATCACGACTTTAACTGCTCAGTCTCAAGCTTTTCACTTGACACCTTCACACCACAAGCATTTAGTTAGGGGAAGGAGCTCATTTGGACTTTTTAGGCCAAGATTTTGTTTCCTTAGACCCTCCTAACCATTGATGCTCAAAATCTTGGATCTTTACTCTTGCCTTTTGGTTTTAAGAGCTATTGGATTTTTCTCTCTTTTTTTGCTGCTTTTTCTTACTTCAAGAATCTTTTTTTTTTTTTGGATTTTTCAGATTACTAATAATACTTCACCTTTTCCATCATTCTTTCAAGAGCCAACACACTTAACTTCAACATCACATATACATTGTTGATTCATACATTCAGAAGGTAAAAGTAACACCACCACATCAAATAATTAGACTATCCTTAATTTATAACTCGAAATTATGTACCTTACTTCTATAAACAATTCAAAATTTTATTCAAGTTCAATGGAATGATAAGAGGAATACTTTATATTTAATTGAAGGGAAATAACTAAAAATAAAATCCTAATAGTGATCATGCAATTCTCAAATTAAAAGATAGAAAGCTAAAACACTGGAGTAAGACTTAGATAGGATGAAACTCAGCCACCTTAGTCATGGTGGTCCTTATTCTCTTCAGGAGATAATTTCTGACACTTCAGCTCTTCTAGTTCACACCCCTGCTTCTCTTGTTTCTTAACCAGTTTGCAAAGCATGCAGGATTGGTCCTTTTGCTCCCCTCTCAATTGATCCAGAGTGGATTGCAATTGTGCAACAGATGTTGCCAACTGAGTCCAGTATTCAATTGGAGGGTTGTTCTGTTCTTGCTGAGGCTCAGGTGTCTTTCTCTTGGGATGATCGTCTGGTATTCTGGAGCTTTCCATCACTTTCTTGGTAATTGGGTTGTCTATTGGGATACATAAGTCTCTATTAATCAGAACTCCAGCCTCATTACACAAGCAAGAGATAAGATTTGGAAAGGCCAATCTGGCTTAAGTTGACATCCTGTTTGCAAATTTGTACAGTTTAATGGGAATTAATTGGTGAACTTCCACCTCATTTTCCATCATGATGCAGTGAATCATCATTGCTCTTTTAGTAGTGACTTCAGACCGATTGCTAGTGGGGAGTATGGAACGCCCAATGAAGTCCAGCCAATCCCTAGCAACTGGTTTGAGGTCCACTCTTCTCAGTTGGTTTGGTTTACCTTTTGTGTCATTGATCCATTGAGTTCCAGGAAGACATATATTTTCTAAGACCTGATCCAGCTTTGGATCGGCTTGTTCCCTCCTATTAAAGGATTCTGGATCATCCCTTTGTGGCGATAATTTAAAGATCTCCCTCACTTTGTCAAGATGAAAGTAGAGAGTCTTTCCTCGGACCATGGTATAAAATGTATGGAATCCTTGTCCATCTTTCTTTTGCTTTTCTGTCATCCACAGATTTGCATAGAATTCATGGATCATTACTATTCCAACGTTGGTTATAGGGTTGGCCAGAGTCTCCCAGCCTCTCATTCAGATTTGCTTTTAGATCTCCGAGTACTCATCTTCTTTTAATTCGAATATGGCTTCCGGGATCACGGTCCTCTTACACATTATTTTATAATAATGTTCTTCACGCTGCTTGGTGTAAAATCTGTAAGGTTTGAAGACAATTGTTGGTGTTGGTAGGTCGTATTCTTTCTTGCTTCTTGAAGTGGGTTTTCCATTCTTTGGAGCTATGGAGTTCGACTGAAGGAGAAATCAAGGTTCTTTCCACACCAAACTTAAAAGTTTTTTTCATCCTCGAGCAAAGAGAAAAAGGAGAGGAAGACGAAGAAGAGGAGAAGAATTCGAATGGAAGGTGGATGAGGGAGTCAGTGGTACAAATGCTATATATATAGGGAGGGTGGGGGTTTCAAAAATTAATTAGATAAAAGATAGTAAAGATATGATTCAAAATCTTTTAAAAAGATAAGAAAGATACGATTTAAAATTGTTAAAGCATTAAAGATATGAAAAAGATTTAAAAGTTTAACAAAAGATTTGAAAAAGAATTGAAAAAGATTTAAAATTTTGAATAAGATTTGAAAAGGAATTGAGAAAGATTTGAAAAGATTGTAGAATTGAAAAGATTTGAAAATAATTTGAATTTAAAAGGTGATTGGTGCACAAATCCCCACACTCCATACAGCTGTACCAGCAAGTGCACTGAGTCGTCCAAGTAATACCTGAGCGAGTCAGGGTCAATCCCACGAGGATTATTGGCTTGAAGCAAGCTATGGTTATCTTGCAGGTCTTAGTCAGGCAAAATCAGAAGGTTGTGTTTTTATGATAAGGGAAAACTATTCATAAGTTGTATTTAGATAAAAATCAGTAATAGGAATAAGGTAAAGGATTGGAGTTGCTTTGCCTTTCTAAATTAACTCTGGTATCACTGTCTTCTCTGCTTGTGAATGATTTCTTCTATGGCAGGCAATATGTGATCAACGGCATGGGCCGTGGTCATTGATCTCCTCTGCTACAGATTGAATGCCATTGGCCATGGTAATGCAATCTAATGAAGGGTAAAGCTCTAGCAATTCATTCTCTTGGCAATCCTACTCAAAATGCCACAGACAAGGTCAAATCTTCTGGATCAGAGGATGCTGCTTCTTTGGATTCTAGCCTATACCACAGAGACCCTAAGCTCCCCGGAAATTGGCTGAACTGGTGTCTCAAAAAGTCTCCAACGAATTCGTGGATTAGCCGTCTGAGAGATGTATAAACACAACTGTTGGTTTGCGCTTTCCAGTCACGTATTCACACAAACCCAAGTAGACACGGGTGTTTGTCAGGCACGTTCATCTTAGTATGACGAACAGAGCTGATTGTCTGATCATCCTATTCTCCATTTTGAAGAGCGAGTATACATCTTAGAAATAAATCAAACACGGATCGGAGAAAGCTCCTTTTAAACCTCTATAGCTCCAGAAAAGCTCTCCCGAGTGCAAGGAGGTCAGATCCGGACAGCATCTGTAATGCTTTCTCTATCTCTAAATCAGACTTCTACTTCAACTCTTCAATTTCAGCCAGAAATTACCTAAAATTGTCCAAAAACACAAAAACTTATAGTAGAATCCAAAAATGTGAATTTAACACTAAAACCTATAAAAACTTAATAAAAACTAAACAAAACATACTAAAAACTATATGAACACTATGCAAAAAAGCGTATAAAATATCCGCTCATCACAACACCAAACTTAAACTGTTGCTTGTCCTCAAGCAACTAAAAACATAGTAGGATAAAAAAGAAAATTAAGATAATAAATTTCAAAGTTTTCAATGAAGCTCAGTTACAATCACATGAGCGGGACTTAGTAACTCTTTGCTTCTGAATAGTTTTGGCATCACACTATCCATTGAAACTCAGAATGGTTGGCATCTTTAGGAACTTAGAATCCAGATGATATTATTGAATCTCCTAGTTCAGTTCTTTTTTATTCTTGGACACAGCTTTTCGAGTCTTGGGCGTGACCCTAAGCACCTTGTTTTCCAGTATTACCACCGAATACAATAATGCCACAGACACTTTAACTGGGTGAACTTTTTCAAATTGTGACTAAGATTTACTATAGTCCCTAAATAGAGGTGTCAAGAGTTCTTAAGCACACTCTTTTTGCTTTGGATCATGACTTTAACCGCTTAGTCTAAAGCTTTTTACTTGACACCTTCACGCCACAAGCACATGGTTAGGGACAGCTTGGTTGAGCCACTTAGGCCAGGATTTTATTCCTTTAGGCCCTTCTATCCATCAATGCTCAAAGCCTTGGATCCTTTTACCCTAGCCTTTTGGTTTAAAGGGTTACTGGCTTCTTGCTCTTGCCTTTTGGTTTAAAGATCTATGATGAGCGGATATTTTATACGCTTTTTGACATCACTTTCATATAATTTTTAGTGTATTTTATTTAGTTTTTTATTAAGTTTTTATAGGTTTTAGTGTTAAATTCATATTTTTGGATTCTACTATGAGTTTTTGTGTTTTTGGGCAATTTCAGGTATTTTCTGGCTAAAATTAAGGAGTTAGAGTAGAAGTCTGATTCAGAGACAAAAAAAAGCATT
Source organism: Arachis hypogaea (assembly GCF_003086295.3). NCBI lineage: Eukaryota > Viridiplantae > Streptophyta > Magnoliopsida > Fabales > Fabaceae > Arachis > Arachis hypogaea. The sequence continues at coordinate 45,003,035 of NC_092051.1, forward strand.
GCAGATGCTGTCCAAATCTGACCTGCCTGCATTCGGAAGAGCTTTTCTGGAGCTACAGAAGTCCAAATGGAGTGCTCTCAAAGGATATGGAAATCTGACTTCCAGAGCTTTCCAGAAATATATAATAGTTTATACTTTGCTTCGGATTGGAAGGCCCAAAACTGGCATTCAACGCCAGTTTCCTGCTCCCTTCCAGGTGTCCAGCGCCCAAAGAGCAGAGCCCAGTGTCCAAAGGCTTAGAGAGGACCCCCTAGCTGGCATTCCACGCCCAAGGAGCCTCATAGCACGTGGATCTCATTGAAGCTCAGCCCAAACACTCACCAAGTGGGCCTCAGAACTGGGTTTTAGCATTAAATAGACTGTTATACACTTACTAGTCATCTGTTTAGTATTTAAAGTGTATTTTACATACTCATTCGAATACATTGATGACAAGTCATCTTATGCTATCTTTTCAAGCAATTTTCACTTGTTTCATTAGGTTTTATGTACTTTCTTGTATTGTAAGAAAGTAATTTAGAGTGGATTTGCATGAATTGGTGAAATCAATCAACCACCCTTTAATTGACACAAAATCATGAAGTTTAAGCTAGAATTAATTGAATTGTGAATAAATTTTAAACCTTGTGAATTTGGTGATACTTTGATTGGTTGTTTTGATTACTTGTAGGTGAAGAAAAGAAAAAAATAAGAAAAGCGTGGCCTAAGGAGCGTGCCCAAAGGAAACAAGAAGCGTAGCCAAAGGAGAAGAAAAAGCGTGGCATTATTGAGAAAGGAGGGAAGCTAGGTTGGGTGAGTGAACCGAGCTTCACAAAGAACGAAAAAAGGGGAGCAACGCATAAAGCTAAGTTAACTTAGTTAACTGAGCATCAAAGAAAGCAAGGCAAGAGCATAAAGCTCAGTTCACTAAGTGAGCTTTATCGGGCTTCTTCAAAAATAAATTCAAAGCAAAATTCCAAGGAATGAAGCCACCAAGTTTCGAACTCATGACCCAAGGGAAGCAAGGAACGCTCCTTGCAATGGAAATAAGCCAAAATTGGCTAAAATGCATTCAAGGGGGTTCGAACTAGGGAGCCTCATGAAAGCCAAGGAAGGAGCGCTCCACTCTTCCAAGGAAATCAGCACCAAATTGCTTCCACCAAGGATCGAACTTGGAAGCATGAAGCCCACAACCAGGCGCTACAATGGGGAGCTCAGTTTGCTTTCCCAACTGAGTGCTACTCTCCCCCCACTCCCCACACATTGGCACGCTAGGAAGCACACCAAGGAGGAAACCATGCACACAAGCGACACAGCCAAGGGTGCTGGGACGCGCACAATTAGGTACACCAAGGACAAAATAGAAAGCTCAGTTCAATTTTCCAACTGAGCTCTATTGATGTGCAACATGAACAAGGCTAGGACACGCACAAATTGGGCAAGCCAGAGACAAGTTTGGGCGCTCAGGTTGGTATTTCAACTGAGCCGTGCCCTGGGAGGGCACCATGACTCAATTTTGAGTTCAAAAATAAAATAAAATCCAATTCTTCACAAAATTAAAAAGCCCACTCCAACTTCTAAAATCTAAAAATAGTAAGTGTATAAATAAAAGCTAGTTTGAGTTAGAGAGGACCTTTTTACTTACTTTTAAATTTTTAATTTTATTTTCTAGCTTTGGGAGTTTTGGAATTGGGAAGGAGAATTGATCTCTCTTCTTCTTTTTTCTGGCTTCTGCACTTTCTATTCTTTGTTCTGGATCTTGGGTGGAGAATTGAAGAAATTCTATTTCAATCTCACCTTGAGATCTCTTTCTGTTTATTTTTCTGCATAATTGAAGGCATTGTGATTTGGATCTAATTTTCTCTACTGTTTTCATCTCTACTTCTTCTACCATCTTTACTTCTTCTATAATTATTCTTAGTTGGATCAAGGAAGGAATTGAGATCTAGACTTGTTTTTTAGTCTCTTGACCCCTGAGATCTTTATTCTCTTAGTGAGAATCTGCAAATTTAAGTTTGATTCATTTGCTGTTTGATTTTTCAAGCAATTTTACTCTTCTGTTTGAGATCTGTTTCAATTCAAGTCATCTTTTATTCCTCTGTTGATTGATGTTTACTGCCTTTTATTTAAATTCTGCATTCCCAATTCCTGGATCCTTTTATGATTCAAGCCATTTACATTTCTTGCATTTTAAGTTTCAGTTATTTACGTTTCTTGCAATCTAAGTTTCTGCAATTTACATTACTTGCACCTTAAGAATTAGCTCTTTTAATTCTTATGCACTTTAAATTCTTGTTAATTACCCCTTTCCCTTTAAATTTCATGCAATTTAGCTTCTGTTGGATACAAATCACTCAAATCAACACTTATTTGCTTGACTAAATCAACCACCTAACTAAAATTGCTCAATCCTTCAATCCCTGTGGGATCGACCTCACTCACGTGAGTTATTATTACTTGATGCGACCCGGTACACTTGCCGGTGAGTTTTGTGTTGGATCATTTTTCACACATCAAGTTTTTGGTGCCGTTGCCGGGGATTGATTAGATTGACAATGATTAAGGAAAGTGAATGTCTAGATCAAGCACTTTTTCTTTTCTTTTTTTTTTTTTTTTTACTTTTTGACTAACACACTAACTGTTTGAATTTTCACTTAAGCTAACTAAAACCTCACTTTAGCAATAGAGTGAAGTTTTCCTGGTTTTTCTGGTTTTATGTGATTCTTATGTTAGGTTTGTATGTCAGGGACAAGGGGAGCTATACCCACCTTTTGTGAACAAGACGAAAGAACCCTCAGGAGATTAAGAAGAGAGGCAAGAGGGAAAAATATTATTAGAGAGGAAGAATCAGAGGAAGAGTTCCAGGAAATGGAGGAACACTCAACAAATCCACCAAATCCACTAGCAGGAGTAGCCAACAACAACAACAATCCACCACAGAGGAGAGTTTTGCCTTCTGATGACAAGTCATCTTAGCCTAGTTTCACTAGCCTTTTTCTTTTCTTTTCAATTGAATTATGCACTTTCTTGAGCCATAAGCAATCCAATTGGGTAGATTTTCATGTTTCCTTTGATTTAATCAACCATGTGTGAATTCATGCTATTTCATGAGGTTTTATGCTATAATTATCACATATTATGAAAGAATGAATATCTCATGATTTTAAGCATAGCGTTGATGTGTTTGGTTGATTAATGATAGGTGAAGAAAGCTTGGAGAAAGGTTGAAGCAAGAAGGAATAGCTAGGAGTAAAGAGAGGACAATGGAATACGTGAAATTGAACCAGGAAGCAAAAAGCTGGACCTAAAGTTAGCCTCAAACTTTTGCACAAACTTTTGGGTGAAAAGTTAGCCCCAACGTTAGCTCCTAACTTTTGGGCTAATGTTGGAGCTTGAAAATCACTCCCTGGGCACCAAAAGTTTGTGCCAACGTTAGCCCCTAACTTTTGGGCTAACGTTGGCACATGAAAATCACCCCTGGGCACCAAAAGTTTGCGCCAACGTTAGCCCCTAACTTGGTGGCTAACGTTGGCATGAGAAAAACCTCCCTGGCCACCAAAAGTTTGCGCCAACGTTAGCCCCTAACTTTTGGGCTAACGTTGGCACATGAAAAATACAAGGGGAGGAGCAAAAGTTTGCGCCAACGTTAGCCTCTAACTTTTGGGCTAACGTTGGCGCCACACACTACAACAGCTTGAAGGGGTATACTTCCAACAAGAATAACTTGAGCTACAGAGCTCCAAATGAGGTGATTCAAAAAGCAATGGAAAGTAGGAATCAAGAGCTTTCCAAGCATATATGGCACTGCATGGTGGACACTAAAATTAAGGGAGAAAACTGCCCCGCAATGTGCATAAACGAACATGGTGGCAACCTGCAGTGAGGCCAACTGACCTCTGCACCTTCAACGGAGTATAACTCGGGCTGTAGAGCTCCAATTGATGCGCTTCCAACGGCAATGGAAAGTAGACATTCAGGGCTTTCCAAAAATGTATAATAGTATGGGGTGGACAATACGTTTAGGCCTCCAAAACTGGCGTTTTCGCCAACATTTGAGGCAAACGTTACCTCAAACGCTGCACACCAAAGCCAGCGACCATTCCCTCTTCAAATGATCATAACATGAGTTGTAGATGTCCAATTGAAGTGATTCCAAGTGGGTTAGAAAGCGGACATTCAGAGCTTTCCAACCATATATGATAGTCTATATTGGGCATAAAATTGGCAACATGACAAGAGGACAAAGTTGGCGCCATAAATGTGCATAAGGGAGGCCAACGTTGGAGCAAAAGTTAGACCCCTAACTTTTGCCCCAACGTGGATAGCAGCAAAATATGGGGGCTGATATGAAAAGTTGGACCAAAAGTTAGACCCTAACTTTTGCTCCAACTTTTACTCCAACTTTTGCAAAACTCCAACCCGGTTCATTTGGTTCACTTCGGTTCCTCCTCAAACTCCAAGAGCAATCAACCAAGGCCTCTATCAACCCAATTCCATCAAGAGCAAGGGCCCATGATCATTACTCAAAGGCACAAGAAATAGATACAATAGGAATTTCATTTAATTGTAATTTGTTTTTAATTTCATTTTCATTTCCATTTTGTAAAGCCTATATAAGGCATCATTTTCATATTTGTGAGGAGGCTGGCTCCACGAGGGAGCACGAGGATTTGAGAGCTCTCTTTAATTTTCTTTTCTTTGTTTTTGAGTCTTGGGTGGAGAATTGAAGGTGTTCTGTTTCATTCTCCCTCTGAGAGTTCTCTCTGCTTTCTTTACTGCTTAATTGAATCGAATTTTCTGTTAATTACTCTTCATCTACTTTCTCTGCAAATTTACATTTCCTTTGCAATTGTTCTTGTTGGATCTAGGAAGGCATTGAGATCTAGACTTGGTTATCTAGTCTCTTGGGTCCTGAGATCTTAATTCCAATTTTACATTCTCTGTTTATTGCTTTTCATGTTTATTTACATTTCTGTTTTGGTTCCGAATCAATCAAATCCATCTTTTACTTCTCTGCTTGTTGAAATTTAACTTTTCCTTGTTTAATTTCTGCAAATCCAATTCCCAATTCCCTTTGCATTTAATGCAATTTATATTTCTTGTCATTTAAGATTCTTGCAATTTACATTTCTTGTTCTTTAAGTTACTTGCCAATTTACATTATGCAACTTTAAATTCATTGTCATTTACTTTCTGTTGGCTACAATTTCACACAATTCACATCAATGTTAGCTTGACTAAACTAATCACCCACTAAAGTTGCTTGATCCATCAATCCCTGTGGGATCGACCTCACTCCCGTGAGTTTTATTACTTGATGCGACCCGGTGCACTTGCCGGTTAGTTTTGGGTGTTTTAGAGAAATTCGTTTTTCCACAAAAATACTCATCAAGTTTTTGGCGCCGTTGCCGGGGATTGATTAGATCAACAATGATTATGTGGGTGAGAAGTCTAGATCAAGCATTTTCTTTATTTTTGTTTTATGTTTCAAAGTGAAACCAAGGTGTTTGAGTTTTTGCCTCACTAAGAAATTCTCATCTCTGATATGAGTAATTTCAATTTTCCTTGGTTGTGTGTTTTACAAAACTCAAATGGAGTTCAACTCATCTTATGATCAACCAAATTCTATGGGATATCACCCACCATCACCAATCTCTAATGGTGGTTGGGAATATCACCAAGAAACTTCAAATTCTGGGCACTCCAATTCATGGAGCTATGCTTCAGAACCACAAGATGAGAAAGAAAATCATATGGGATATTTCCCTCCACCACAAAATGATGCAAGTCATGATTCTAATGGTGGCTGGGAAGGGAATTCTAATGCTCCATATGATATTCATCCGAAGATATCATCACTTGACCACGCTTCAACAGAAAGCCTCTGTCAAAACTCACCACCCACACAAACTTCCATGAACCAAAGCCTCTCAAAGATTGAGTCCATGCTCAAAAGATTTGCGGAGGAGGAAGAGAAATACCATAAAGAACTATAAAACTCCCTCAAAAACATGGAAGTGATGGTAGGCCAATTGTTGAATGCAAGGAAGGAGAAAATGGAAAAACAAGAATGCAAGGTCTCTGTGTCAAGTGAAATTACAAAAAAAGAAGAGGTGGTGAAAGTAGTGGAACCTGAAACTGCTCTTGAGGTGATAAAGGAACATGAACATTCACAACCCTCACAAACTTCCCTTGAATCTGTGATCGAAAAATATGAAGAGGAGATAAAGAAATGTTGGGAAGATCAACAAACCTCCTCAATGAAAAAGCTATTAAAACAAATGTTGAGTGTAAAAGAGGAAGTGGAGGAGCAAAAAAGTGAGGAAGTCATTCCAAACTCAAGTGAGGCAGAGAAGTACATGAAGGAGGAGTTCATGGAACCATCAGTTCAAAAGGCTCTGGATGAATACAAAACTCCAATAATCACACAGCAACCAAGACTTGGATTCAAAGAAGTGAAGGCAACTAACAAGAGCACCAATCCTGTCCCTGATCCAGCAAGCAAGATCAATCAAGCCATTTGCAAAAGGAAGCTTGCTGAGGAAAGGCCAAGGCAAGGGACAGTAGCTGAAACTTCTCCTCCTTTGAAGTCATTTCTCTTAACAAATTGGAAGAAAAGGAAGAAAGTAAAGAACAGGTAGACAGTAGGTACATTTCTTCTCCTTGCTTTGTTTAAATTTCAATAAATTGGCATATGATCACATTCTAAGTTTGGTGTTGCCTTGCAACAAATTGTTTTCAATCCCGTTTGGATGATTGCATCAATTCTACATGAAGTGTCACGCTAAGATTCTAAGTTTGGTGTGCCACTTAATTTTCTATGCAATGAATCCAGCAACATCACTTGTCTGCATAATCATATTGCCTTTTACAGTGTTATTTTTCTTCTTAGTTGGATAATTTTTGTTTTCTCTTTGTTTCATTTATTTACTTGTTTTTAATGCTTTTCTTCATTAACTGTTTTTGTTCATACATCACCAAGACATCCTTATTCATAACAGATTCTTCATTTGGTGATTGTATTTAACATATAACAGTTTCTTTTGTTTAGTTTTAGTTCAAATAAATTGACATAGGATTGCATTCTAAGTTTGGTGTTGCTATGCAACATAATTTGCTTCAAATCTTTACTGGATACTTGCATTGATTCCAAGTGAAAGTGTCACACTAAGTTTGGTGTGCCACTTATTCTTTATGCAAAGTATTATGCTCACCTTCTTAAGCTTGCAATCACAATGTCTCTGTCTCTTGTGACTTGATTATTATCTTTAATTTTGCTTGCTTGAAACACATGTACTACTAACATTTCTTGTGTAAGACATTCATGATCCATCTTAGCCCCATAGCCACGGTTCTAATAGTTGCTTGAGGATGAGCAAGCATTCTGAGTTTGGTATGGGAAGGAGGAGAATGAGAGGAAAATGACAACAATAGAGAAGATGAACTACAAGGTTGTAAAGTTCCTTTTCCTCTCATTTGTTTCAAGCACTATAAACTGCATGATTGTCTTTACCTTCTCTGTATGCATGTGTGTATGAAAAGGCCTAGTTTGATTTCTAAATTGCAACATGGTGCTGTGCCATTGTGATTACCAACTTGAGTTTTGTGAATTCAAAAGCAGTAAAGCATCATGATCATAAACAAACAAGGAACTAAAGAAGAGTTTAGCATGTGCATACAAGTATTGGAAAGCTAGTATGATTAATTGTTGCTCAATTGCATTGGATTTTATTTAATTGAAGTTTTCATCTAGTACAGTTTGTGAAATCTTTTGAAAATCATGAAAACCTTGAAGAAGCAAATACAATTAAAGCAAGAAAAGTAAAAGGGAAAGAATGAGAAAGCTGAAGGCTCTAAGTACCAATGGCAATTTATTTGTTAAGTACTTGTGGTGTTTATGTATCAAGCCAAATGCTTGAAAACAAAACAATTAGAAGTCAAGGTTAGGCTCAAAGTGCAAAAGCACTCCCTCAAAGCTCAAGGCTCTGAGCATCAATGATTAGAGAGTCAAGAAAAGAAAAGGAAAATGAGCTTAATGAAGTCCTCTAATCAAATGCTTGTGGTGCTTATGTATCAAGTGGTAATACTTGAAAACAAAGCATTTAGAAGTCGTAGCTTTGTTATCAACTCATGGGGCAAAGCACCCAAAAGGAGAAGCTAATAAGAAAATCAAAAGCTTGTTTCAAGGAAGAAATATAAGAAAAAGATTTCATAAATTGAGCTAGATGGAAGCATCAATCATTTACATTTCTTTTGTGATTGTAGTATGCTTAGAAAACTAGCTTACCATGAACATTGAGTTGCTATTCTTCTTGCCTTGGATTGTCAATCTTTACTGCATGATTCTTTTCTTGCTTGGGGACAAGCAAGGTTTAAGTTTGGTGTTGTGATGACAAGTCATCTTAGCCTAGTTTCACTAGCCTTTTTCTTTTGTTTCAATTGAATTATGCACTTTCTTGAGCCATAAGCAAGCCAATTGGGTAGATTTTCATGTTTCCTTTGATTTAATCAACCATGTGTGAATTCATGCTATTTCATGAGGTTTTATGCTATAATTATCACATATTATGAAAGAATGAATATCTCATGATTTTAAGCATAGCGTTGATGTGTTTGGTTGATTAATGATAGGTGAAGAAAGCTTGGAGAAAGGTTGAAGCAAGAAGGAATAGCTAGGAGTAAAGAGAGGACAATGGAATAAGTGAAATTGAACCAGGAAGCAAAAAGCTGGACCTAAAGTTAGCCTCAAACTTTTGCACAAACTTTTGGGTGAAAAGTTAGCCCCAACGTTAGCCCCTAACTTTTGGGCTAACGTTGGAGCTTGAAAATCACTCCCTGGGCACCAAAAGTTTGCGCCAACGTTAGCCCCTAACTTTTGGGCTAACGTTGGCACATGAAAATCACCCCTGGGCACCAAAAGTTTGCGCCAACGTTAGCCCCTAACTTGGTGGCTAACGTTGGCATGAGAAAAACCTCCCTGGCCACCAAAAGTTTGCGCCAACGTTAGCCCCTAACTTTTGGGCTAACGTTGGCACATGAAAAATACAAGGGGAGGAGCAAAAGTTTGTGCCAACGTTAGCCTCTAACTTTTGGGCTAACGTTGGCGCCACACACCACAACAGCTTGAAGGGGTATACTTCCAACAAGAATAACTTGAGCTACAGAGCTCCAAATGAGGTGATTCAAAAAGCAATGGAAAGTAGGAATCAAGAGCTTTCCAAGCATATATGGCACTGCATGGTGGACACTAAAATTAAAGGAGAAAACTGCCCCGCAATGTGCATAAACGAACATGGTGGCAACCTGCAGTGAGGCCAACTGACCTCTGCACCTTCAACGGAGTATAACTCGAGCAGTAGAGCTCCAATTGATGCGCTTCCAATGGCAATGGAAAGTAGACATTCAGGGATTTCCAACAATGTATAATAGTTTGGGGTGGACAATACGTTTGAGCCTCCAGAACTGGCGTTTTCGCCAACGTTTGAGGCAAACGTTACCTCAAACGCTGCACACCAAAGCCAGCGACCATGCCCTCTTAAAATGATCATAACGTGAGTTGTAGATGTCCAATTGAAGTGATTCCAAGTGGGTTAGAAAGCTGACATTCAGAGCTTTCCAACCATATATGATAGTCTATATTGGGCATAAAATTGGCAACATGACAAGAGGACAAAGTTGGCGCCATAAATGTGCATAAGGGAGGCCAACGTTGGAGCAAAAGTTAGACCCCTAACTTTTGCCCCAACGTGGATAGCAGCAAAATATGGGGGCTGATATGAAAAGTTGGACCAAAAGTTAGACCCTAACTTTTGCTCCAACTTTTACTCCAACTTTTGCAAAACTCCAACCCGGTTCATTTGGTTCACTTCGGTTCCTCCTCAAACTCCAAGAGCAATCAACCAAGGCCTCTATCAACCCAATTCCATCAAGAGCAAGGGCCCATGATCATTACTCAAAGGCACAAGAAATAGATACAATAGGAATTTCATTTAATTGTAATTTATTTTTAATTTCATTTTCATTTCCATTTTATAAAGCCTATATAAGGCATCATTTTCATATTTGTGAGGAGGCTGGCTCCACGAGGGAGCACGAGGATTTGAGAGCTCTCTTTAATTTTCTTTTCTTTGTTTTTGAGTCTTGGGTGGAGAATTGAAGGTGTTCTATTTCATTCTCCCTCTGAGAGTTCTCTCTGCTTTCTTTACTGCTTAATTGAATCGAATTTTCTGTTAATTACTCTTCATCTACTTTCTCTGCAAATTTACATTTCCTTTGCAATTGTTCTTGTTGGATCTAGGAAGGCATTGAGATCTAGACTTAGTTATCTAGTCTCTTGGGTCCTGAGATCTTAATTCCAATTTTACATTCTCTGTTTATTGCTTTTCATGTTTATTTACATTTCTGTTTTGGTTCCGAATCAATCAAATCCATCTTTTACTTCTCTGCTTGTTGAAATTTAACTTTTCCTTGTTTAATTTCTGCAAATCCAATTTCCAATTCCCTTTGCATTTAATGCAATTTATATTTCTTGTCATTTAAGATTCTTGCAATTTACATTTCTTGTTCTTTAAGTTACTTGCCAATTTACATTCTGCAACTTTAAATTCATTGTCATTTACTTTCTGTTGGCTACAATTTCACACAATTCACATCAATGTTAGCTTGACTAAACTAATCACCCACTAAAGTTGCTTGATCCATCAATCCCTGTGGGATCGACCTCACTCCCGTGAGTTTTATTACTTGATGCGACCCGGTGCACTTGCCGGTTAGTTTTGGGTGTTTTGGAGAAATTCGTTTTTCCACAAAAATACTCATCACCTTCATATACATTTGCAAATCCTAGACATTGTGGGAGTAGCATCCTTACCCCAAATGTTAATGCAAATAATTTTGAACTGAAGCCACAACTCATCACCTTGGTTCAAAACAACTGCTCCTATGGAGGAGGACCACTTGAAGATCCAAACCAACACTTATCCACTTTTATGAGGATTTGTGATACTGTCAAAACCAATGGTGTGCATCCTGACATCTATAAGCTACTGTTATTCCCTTTCTCCCTCAGAGACAAAGCCACTCAATGGTTGGAGTCATTTCCAAGAGATAGCATCAATAATTGGGAAGATCTAGTGAGCAAGTTCCTTGCCAAATTTTACCCACCTCAGAGGATTATTAGATTGAAAACTAAAGTACAAACATTCACACAGATGGATGCTGAACCTCTCTATGAGGCATGGGAACGATACAAGGCTCTAATCAGAAAGTGTCCTCCTGAAATGTTCAATGAATAGGACATATTGCAGAATTTTTATGAAGGCTTGACATTGAAAGCTCAGGAGGCTCTAGATCACTCAGTCGGGGGCTCTTTACAATTGATGAAAACTGCAGAGGAGGCCCAAAATCTCATTGATATGGTGGCTAACAACCAATATTTCTTTGCTCACCAAAGACAACGCCAACCATCACAAAGGAAAGGAGTGATGGAGTTGGAAGGAGTGGACTCAATCCTAGCTCAAAACAAAATGATGCAGCAGCAAATTCAACAATAATTTGAGCAAATGGCCAAAAGAATTGATAACCTCCAAGTTACAACAGTAAATACAAGCCAGCCATCAACCACATGGGGGCAAGGTGAAGAAGCTTGTGAAGATCAACAGCAAGAATAAGTGAATTACATGCACAATCAAGGCTCTGGACACAATGAGGTTTATGGTGACACTTACAACCCCTCCTGGAAGAACCACCCCAACCTCAAATGGGGAGACAATCACACTCAGACTCAACAGCCATGGCAAAGGAATTCAAACCAAAACAGTTGGAAAAACACAAACCACAACAACCAGCAGAATAATAATCAAAATACATACAAAAAAACCTAAAACACTTACCCCAACTCTAACCATTATCCATCCAATAACCAAGCCACCAATCAAAACACTTACCATCAATCCTCAACATCTCACAACCAACCAATCCCACAAGATTCTCATAGGATCACCAATTTATAATTCTTGATGGAAAAAATGATGAAGAACCAAGAACTTACAACTAAAAATCAAGAAGCTTCCATGAAAAATATGGAAAGACAGATTGGACAACTTTTCAAGAAAATTACTATTGAGAGACCATCAAGCTCACTCCCAAGTGATACAATTCCAAATCCGAAGGAAGAGTGCAAAGCTATACAGCTAAGGAGTAGAAAAATCTTGGTGAAAAATGAAGGAGCAACCAAGAAGCCAAAGGAAAATGACAAGAAACAAGATGAAAAAGAGGAAGCCAATGACAAGGATGTAACAGCAAGGAACCAAACTTCAAAGCAGGCTCAAGGAAAGGAAGAATAGCCACACAATTCAAAGGAAGCAATGAAAGAACCAACCAAGGATCACAGATAGGGAGTGAACTTCACACCTCCGTTGCCATATCCCCAAAGGTTCAACAAGGAGACTAAGGACCAACACTTCCCTAAATTTCTTGAAGTTTTCAAGAAATTGGAGATTAACATCCCCCTGGCTGAAGCATTAGAGCAGATGCCTCTATATGCAAAGTTCTTGAAAGAGCTTATCAACAAAAAGAGGAGTTGGCAAGAGAAGGAAACAATGCTTCTCACTGAAGAATGTAGTGCTGTGATTCAAGGGGTATCCCACCAAAGCTCAAAGATCTAGGGAGTTTTGTAGTTTCATGTACCATAGGCAATATAACCTTAGACAAAGCTCTCTGTGACCTTGGTGCTAGTATTAATCTGATGCCGTTATCAATGATGAGAAAGCTTGCCATAGAAGAACTCAAACCTACCAGGTTGTTCTTGGTGATGGCTGACAGATCAATCAAGACACCCAATGGCATTGTGGAAAACCTATTAGTGAAGGTTAGGGAGTTTATCTTCCCTGCAGACTTTGTAATTCTGGATACAGAAGAAGAAGGAAACAATTCAATCATCTTGGGAAGGCCATTTTTGGCCACAGCCAGAGCCATTATTGATGTAGATAAGGGAGAGATGATCTTCAGGGTGCACAATGAGCAAATGGTCATCAATGTCTTCAAATCAATGCAACATCCCCATGAACAAGAGAACTACATGAAGGTGGATATGATAGAAAGTCTGGTAGAGGAAATGTTAGAAGCTACTTGTCAGGAGCAATAGGACGAAGAAGTGGAGGAGGAACAAGAAGAGGAAGTGGTGGAAATCTCCAGTGAAGATAAGGAGAAGGAGAAGCCAAAATAGGAGTTGAAGCCTCTTCCCCCTCACCTCAAATACGTGTTCCTGGGAGAAGAAGAGACCCTGCCAGTGATCATTAACTCCTCCTTGAATATGGAAGAAGAAACAAGGTTAATTGAAGTATTGAAAGCTCACAAAGCAGCCTTGGGTTGGACAATTGAGGATATCAAAGGCATTAGCCCAGCCATCTGTATGCATAAAATTTTGCTGGAAAAAGAATCAAAGCCTGTGGTTCAACCCCAAAGAAGGCTCAACCCAGCCATGAAGGAGGTAGTTCAAAAAGAAGTAATGAAGCTATGGAATGCTGGAATAATTTTTCCAATCTCTGACAGCTCATGGGTGAGCCCGGTTTAAGTTGTACCAAAAAAGGGAGGAATGACAGTCATCACCAATGAGAAGAATGAGTTGATCCCCACCAGAACAGTGACTGGGTGGAGGATGTGCATAGATTATAGAAGATTGAATGATGCTACAAGGAAGGATCACTTTCCCCTCCCAGTCATTGATCAGATGCTGGAAAGATTGGCCGGCCATGCCTATTATTGCTTCTTGGATGGGTATTCTGGGTACAATCAAATCATGGTAGACCCCAAGGACCAAGAAAAGACTGCCTTCACATGTCCATTTGGAGTTTTCGCATACAGGAGGATGCCCTTTGGGCTATGCAACGCCCCAGCCACTTTTCAAAGGTATATGCTTTCTATTTTTTCTGATATGGTGGAAATATTTCTAGAAGTCTTCATGGATGATTTTTCTGTCTTTGGCAATTCATTTAACACTTGCTTGCACCATTTAACTCTTGTTTTGAAAAGATGCCAAGAAACTGACCTGGTATTGAATTAGGAGAAATTCCATTTCATGGTTCCTGAAGGGATAGTTCTTGGGCATAAAGTGTCATGCAAAGGTATAGAAGTTGATAAAGCTAAAGTAGAAATTATTGAAAAACTTCCTATACCTGTTAATGTGAAAGCAGTAAGGAGTTTTCTTGGGCATGCTAGCTTTTACAGAAGGTTCATCAAAGATTTTTCAAAAATAGCAAAGCCATTGAGCAATTTGTTAGTGATTGATAACCCTTTCATCTTTGATGACAACTACAAGCATGCCTTTGAAACCTTAAAGAGAAAACTCATCACAGCACCAATCATCACACCCCCTGATTGGAACTTACCTTTTGAACTTATGTGTGATGCAAGTGACCTTGCTATTGGTGCTGTGCTGGGACAAAAGAAAGACAAGTTGCACCATGTCATATATTATGCCAGCAAAGTGTTAAATGAAACACAGAAAAATGATACCACCACTGAAAAAGAGCTTTTGGCAATTGTATATTCATTTGATAAGTTTAGGCAATACTTGATTGGTTCAAAGGTTATAGTATACACTGACCATGCTGCTCTCAAGTATTTAATGTCTAAACAGGATTCAAAACCAAGGCTTATTAGGTGGGTGCTGCTGCTACAAGAATTTGATATTGAGGTGAGAGATAGAAAAGGGAGTGAAAATCAAGTAGCAGATCATCTATCAAGAGTGCCACAAGAAGCCAATCAAGATAGACCACAGCAAGTAAATGAGAATTTCCCTGATGAGCACCTTTTCCAAGTTCAACAAGCACCTTGGTTTGCTGACATAGCAAATTATAAAGTGGGAAGGAAGATACCTCAAGAATTCTCCAAGCAACAAGTGAAGAAGCTACTCAATGAAGCAAGGAAGTTCTTGTGGGACGAACCTTTTTTATTCAAGAGATGCTCTGATGGAATGATTAGGAGGTGTGTCCCTAAAAACGAAATGAAAGATATATTGTGGCATTGCCATGGTTCAGCATATGGTGGACACTTTGGACTAGAGAGAACAGCTGCTAAAATACTGCAGAGTGGATTTTACTGGCCAACCATCTTCAAAGATGCCAGGGAGTTTATTCACCAGTGTAATGAATGCCAAAGGGCTGGAGGATTGACAAGAAGGAATGAAATGCCTCAAAATTTCATTCTCGAAGTAGAGCTATTCGATCTTTGGGGCATAGATTTCATGGGGCCCTTCTCTCCTTCTTACTCCTTCAAATACATTTTGGTAGCAGTGGATTATATCTTAAAGTGGGTGGAAGCAATAGCCACAACCACATGTGATACGCAAATTGTTCTTCAATTCCTAAAGAAGAACATTTTCACCAGATATGGAGTACCTAAGGGACTTATAAGTGATGGTGGTGGTCATTTTTGTAACAAGCAGATGGAGAAACTCCTTCATAAATATGGGGTAATGCATAAAGTAGCCACACCATATCACCCACAAACCAATGGCCAAGTAGAGCTTGCAAATAGGGAATTGAAGAGGATTTTGGAGAAGACTATGGGAGCAACTAGAAAAGATTGGGCCAGGAAGCTTGAGGATGCACTCTGGGCATACAGGACAGCATTCAAAACTCCTATTGAGAAGTCCCCATTTTAGCTGTTATATGGAAAATCTTGTCACCTCCCTGTGGAGCTTGAACATAAAATTTTTTGGGCAACTAAGCTCCTCAACCTTGATTCTCAAGTAGCAGGGGAGAAGAGGCTGCTACAACTAAATGAGTTGGATGAGTTTAGGCTAGAAGCTTATGAGAGTGCTAAGATATACAAGGAAAGAGCTAAGAGGTGGCACGACAAGAAGATCTCAAAGAAGGAGTTCAAACCAGGACAGGAAGTACTGCTATATAATTCAAGACTCAAGATCTTCCCTGGCAAGCTCAAATCAAAGTGGACTGGTCCATATTTGGTGACAAAGGTTTTTCCTTATGAAAGCCTGGAATTATTAGATGAAGTAACAAAGAGTCATTTCACAGCTAATGGTCACAGGACAAAGCACTATTTGGGAGGCCAATGGGACAAAAAAAAAGAGGTTCAGAACCTGAATTGATTAAAGAATGGAAGATGTCAAGCTAGTGACAATAAAAGAGAGCTTGTTAGGAGGCAACCCAACCTGAGGTAGTTTTTTTTTCATAGCTTTTTTAATAAAAAGGCTAAGTAGCTTTATCTATATTGCAAGGAGCTAAGTTTGGTGTTGCACACCAAAACAATTTAAGGGAGATTGAAGGATTCTAAGTTTGGTGTTCCACCAAAAACCTCATCATAAAATGCATTCTCACCCTCTGTATAATGCTAGCTTCAAGCAATCAGATAAACTAGTTAACCAATCTGCTGTTTCATAGTTTTTAGTTTTATTACCTTTAGCAAGAAAAAAAAAGATTTCACATATGATTAATTTGCTGCATGAGAAACATTGGCAAGGAACTAAGTTTGGTATTCACACACTAAAGTAAGTTCAAAAGCCCACAAATAAGCTTTGAATACTAACCGGATACCTAAAGGGCTTGAAAAGCAAGCAACTTTTGAGGAGTATGCAGGAAAACAGCCAACAAATTAAAGAACGTCTGCATTCTGACTCAGAAGGGGCACAACAGAAGGAAGAATGAAAAGCTGCAACCCAACAGGTTGTATTTACACTTGATCCTTGTTGTTGTGAAATGTTTTAATTTAGGGATTCCTTTATGTCTGGCTAGAATGTTCATTTAGTTGCAAGTGGAAGTATTTGCTAAAGAAAGCTAATTGCATAATCTTGTTATCCTTCATTTGCTTGAATTTTGTTTTGTTTCCCTTCTGCTTGAATAAAAGAAAAAATGGTTGATTTAGAAAAGTAATTGTTCAATGTTGCAAAAGTTAGAATGAAAGTTAGTGGTGGTATGTGTTTGATTAAATTGTTAGCTCACAAAATAAATGCTACATCATGACATGTTCCTTGAAGCCTAAGCTAGTTTGTTGCTATAATCTGTCAATTAATGAAAGTCCCTTGAACAATGAATCAAAACAGAAAGAAAAAGAAAAAGAAAAGCCAAGAATTGGAAAAGAAACAAATAATAAGGCTAGACACCAATAGCTTGGATCCTAGGACACATACCTGTGGTGTTTTTGTACTAGGATATGCTTGGACAAGTAGGTTCTGAGGAGTGTTTCAAAACTTGGCCACTTAGATCAACTGATTTGGGATTGCCAACTGAAAGTCCACAATAAAGAGAGCAACCTAGCTACAAAACATTTAGTAATCCAAAGAGATGCTGGGCATCAATGATCCTAGGAAGAAAATATGAGCCATGTGTCTGTGGTGAAGAAATGTTGAGCAAAACTAAGCCAAAGGCTGCTGCAACACTTGCCACCATGCCTTCAATGAACAATAAGCTCTAAGCAAAAATAAAGAAGGAAAAGCTAGCAAGGGATTAAGCAAAAAGTAAAGCATTATAGCAGCAACCTTAGTGAATCTTTGAGGAAACATATCTTATGTAACGGCAAATAATAAATGAGCTACCATTGTCTGCATAAAACCCCATGAACCAAGTTCAACTATCTGCTAAATAAGAACATGCATACTTCTCTGTTTCATTTCATTTTCTCTTATGATCAGTGCTTGCTTGGGTACAAGCAAGTTTTAAGTTTGGTGTTGTGATGACAAGTCATCTTATGCTAGCTTTTCAAGCAATTTTCACTTGTTTCATTAGGTTTTATGCACTTTCTTGCATTGTAAGAAAGTAATTTGGAGTGGATTTGCATGAATTGGTGAAATCAATCAACCACCCTTTAATTGACACAAAATCATGAAGTTTAAGCTAGAATTAATTGAATTGTGAATGAATTTTAAACCTTGTGAATTTGGTGATACTTTGATTGGTTATTTTGATTACTTGTAGGTGAAGAAAAGAAAAAAAATAAGAAAAGCGTGGCCTAAGGAGCATGCCCAAAGGAAACAAAAAGCGTAGCCAAAGGAGAAGAAAAAGCGTGGCATCATTGAGAAAGGAGGGAAGCTAGGTTGGGTGAGTGAACCGAGCTTCACAAAGAACAAAAAAGGGGAGCAAGGCTTAAAGCTAAGTTAACTTAGTTAACTGAGCATCAAAGAAAGCAAGGCAAGAGCATAAAGCTCAGTTCACTAAGTGAGCTTTATCGGGCTTCTTCAAAAATAAATTCAAAGCAAAATTCCAAGGAATGAAGCCACCAAGTTTTGAATATGACCCAAGGGAAGCAAGGAACGCTCCTTGCAATGGAAATAAGCCAAAATTGGCTAAAATGCATTCAAGGGGGTTCGAACTAGGGAGCCTCATGAAAGGCAAGGAAGGAGCGCTCCACTCTTCCAAGAAAATCAGCACCAAATTGCTTCCACCAAGGATCGAACTTGGAAGCATGAAGCCTACAACCAGGCACTACAATGGGGAGCTCAGTTTGCTTTCCAAACTGAGCGCTACTCTCCCCCAACTCCCCACACATTGGCACGCTAGGAAGCACATCAAGGAGGAAACCATGCGCACAAGCGACACAGCCAAGGGTGCTGGGATACGCACAATTAGGCACACCAAGGACAAAATAGAAAGCTCAGTTCAATTTTCTAACTAAGCTCTATTGAAGTGCAACATGAACAAGGCTAGGACGTGCACAAATTGGGCAAGCCAAAGACAAGTTTGGGCGCTCAGTTTGGTATTTCAACTGAGCCGTGCCCTGGGAGGGCACCATGACTCAATTTTGAGTCCAAAAATAAAATAAAATCCAATTCTTCACAAAATTAAAAAGCCCACTCCAACTTCTAAAATCTAAAAATAGTAAGTGTATAAATAAAAGCTAGTTTGAGTTAGAGAGGACCTTTTTACTTACTTTTAAATTTTTAATTTTATTTTCTAGCTTTGGGAGTTTTGGAATTGGGAAGGAGAATTGATCTCTCTTCTTCTTTTTTCTGGCTTCTGCACTTTCTATTCTTTGTTCTGGATCTTGGGTGGAGAATTGAAGAAATTCTATTTCAATCTCACCTTGAGATCTCTTTCTGTTTATTTTTCTGCATAATTGAAGGCATTGTGATTTGGATCTAATTTTCTCTACTGTTTTCATCTCTACTTCTTCTACCATCTTTACTTCTTCTATAATTATTCTTAGTTGGATCAAGGAAGGAATTGAGATCTAGACTTGTTTTTTAGTCTCTTGACCCCTGAGATCTTTATTCTCTTAGTGAGAATCTGCAAATTTAAGTTTGATTCATTTGCTGTTTGATTTTTCAAGCAATTTTACTCTTCTGTTTGAGATCTGTTTCAATTCAAGTCATCTTTTATTCCTCTGTTGATTGATGTTTACTGCCTTTTGTTTAAATTCTGCATTCCCAACTCCCGGATCCTTTTATGATTCAAGCCATTTACATTTCTTGCATTTTAAGTTTCAGTTATTTACGCTTCTTGCAATCTAAGTTTCTACAATTTACATTACTTGCACCTTAAGAATCAGCTCTTTTAATTCTTATGCACTTTAAATTCTTGTCAATTACCACTTTCCCTTTAAATTTCATGCAATTTAGCTTCTGTTGGATACAAATCACTCAAATCAACACTTATTTGCTTGACTAAATCAACCACCTAACTAAAATTGCTCAATCCTTCAATCCCTGTGGGATCGACCTCACTCACGTGAGTTATTATTACTTGATGCGACCCGGTACACTTGCCGGTGAGTTTTGTGTTGGATCGTTTTCCACACATCATACATCACACACACCATTCTGCCATATTTTCGTTTTTCCATTGTTTTTACTTTCAGTATGAGTTTCTAAACCTCCTAAGTTGAGGGGAGGAGCCCTGCTAAGTCCTATGAATTAATAAAAGTATTACTATTTCTTCTTTGATTCGTGTTTGCTCCATCTCAAAGATGTATATTCATTCTTCATCAATATGAATGCATTGAACTGGCATACAGTTATCACACTCTACATGGGTTCAGAGTGCGTCTTTTATCGGACAATGATGAACCACCAGCTTGAATATACGTCTCTCAGACGGCTAATCCACGACTTCGTTGGGGACTTCTAGAGACATCAGTTCAGCCAATTTTCGGGGAGATTAGGAAGATGCCAAATCATTTTTGACAAAGCCCTGTATCCTAATTCAGCCTGAGCTTCCAGATCCTATGGATTACTGGAAAGATCATTTTTGACAAAGCCCTGTATGATCTTGGATTAAGTTTAAATCTGATACCTTCCACTGAGGCAGAGGCCGAGTCTGGAGAGACTGGAAAGGCATTGAATGCCAGTGAGGAAGCCCTCACTGGGCGTTTAATGCCCATGATGGCAGCAAGCCTGGCGCTGGACACCAGTGAGGAAGCTCTCACTGGGCATTCACGGCCCATACACCCAGGGAAGCTGGCGTTTAACGCCAGCAAGGACACCCCTGCTAGGCGTCCAACGCCCAGAATGCTAGAGGGACTGGCATTGAATGCCAGTCAAGGTAGACAACAAGGGTGTTCAATGCCCAATAAGCTGACAGAACTAGAGTTGAATGCCAGTGAGAGCACACCCATTGAGAGCTTAAATCCCACTCAAGAACCCTCTATCTCAGAACCAAAGGAAACCATAAAGACCATTGAGATTCCTTTGAATGTACTTCTGTAGTGTATGAGTACTGATGACTACTCATCCTCAAGTGAGGATGAAGACACTAGGAAAGAGCAAGTTGCTCGACACCTAGGAGCACTCATGAAACTGAATGCCAAACTGTTTGGTACAAAGCCTTTGGAGGAAGAACTTCCATTACTTTCCAAAGACCTCAATGCTTTGGTTCAGCAAGAGCTACCTCAGAAGCTTCCAGACCCTAGACATTTTTTGATTCCTTGCACCATAGGCACCATGACCTTTGAGAAGGCTCTGTGTGACCTAAGGTCAAGTATAGTAATGGAGAAGCTGGGAATCCAAAAGGGAACAAGGATTACCTTGCATAAAGACTGGATGGTATTCAAGGTCCTTGACCCTCCATTACTCCTTGACAAGGGAGGCACTTGCATAAAGGATTCAACATCCAAGCCTCCTCCCTTGGATGGAACTAACTCAATCCCTCCTAAGACCAAGCGTAAGTTTGATGTTGGATGTACACTATCCACAAAGGAGGAATGCCCCAAAAGGAAGATACCTAGGGGCTGGAAAAACAAGAATATCCCTACTGAGGGCTTTTCACCATGGAAGATGATGGTATTCACTTATCCTATCATGGTATTCACCATGGAAGAGGAAAGTGACAAAAAGGGACACCAGCATACTGCTGTAAGCCCAACCCTGCCTTAGACAGTGAACAAAATCCTATCTCTTGAGCATATTACGCTATTCCATGAGAGCACAGGAAGGAAGCTCCCATTAAAGAGTGAGGATTTATTCCTCTATGACTATCTTCCTCCTTGAAAGGAGTTGTCTGTCAAGCTAATGACATTAAAGAAGCGCTTGTTGGGAGGCAACCGAACCTTACTCAACCATGTTTATTTTCTTTCATTTTGTTTTTTCTTTCAGTTGTTAGAGTCATGATCATATGAACCAGTCAAGAGACGGAATTCATAGTAGTGAAAAAAGAACACTCCAGAAAGAGTGTTAAAGTTGAACGCCAGCCAGGGTATCCCTGCTGGGTGTTCAACACCCCAAGAGGGGAGCATTGCTAGCGTTGAACGCCAGTCAGGGAGCAGCCCCTGGGCACTCAAATGCCAGTGCAGAGAAACAAAAAATCTGGATTCCCTAGCCTCTCAGGACCAAGAGGTCCCAAAAAAGCTCCACCTACCCCACCTTCTTCTTCCCTATTGATCATATTTGCTCGAGGACGAGCAAAACTCTTAAGTTTGGTGTTGCAAAAGCTTTGCTTTGTAACTTCTACCACTCTTAAGTATAGAAGAAGAGGATGGAGCAAACCAGAAAGCATGCACATGAACCTGTGTAGCTACCTCAAAAAAGATAAATGAGTGACATTGAAGAGATCAAGCACTACATGGGATCCTCAAGGAGGAGCACTAGCCACCATCATTTAGGTGGATTCGTTCTCTTTTACTCCTTTTAAGTTACTTTTCTATTTTTTGTCTGTTTGTTTATTTGTTCTCTTGTTCTAGTTGCATGATCATTTGCATTTGATGTCTTTAAGTTGTAAAATGTTCCATATATCTCTCACCTTGCTTAAATGAATTTTTTTGAAAAGAACTGAAAGATGCATAAATTTCAAGTTTAAAATAAGATTAGTTTAATTAGTTTGATGTGGTGTCATTTGCTTTTGTTTTCTGAATGTATGAAATAAACAATGTATATTTGAAGTTGAAATTTATGAATGTTGGCTCTTGAAAGAATAAGGAAAAAGGAAAAATATTATTAATAATCTGAAAAATCTAAAAATTGATTCTTGAAGCAAGAAAAAGTAGCAAAAAGCAAAAGAAAAAGCATATTGCAAAAGAAGAAAAATTATGCATGCGAAAAAAAAAGAAAATGGCAAAAAATAAAAAGAAAAAAATATAAAGCAGAAAAAGCCAGTAACCCTTTAAACCAAAAGGCAAGGGTAAAAGGATCCAAGGCTTTGAGCATCAGTAGATAGGAGGGCCCAAAGGAATAAAATCCTGGCCTAAGCGGCTAAACCAAGCTGTCCCTAACCATGTGCTTGTGGCGTGAAGGTGTCAAGTGAAAAGCTTGAGACTGAGCGGTTAAAGTCGTGGTCCAAAGCAAAAGAGTATGCTTAAGAACTCTGGACACCTCTATCTAGGGACTCTAGCAAAGCTGAGCCATAATCTGAAAAGGTTCACCCAGGTAAAGTGTTTGTGGCATGAATGTATCAGGTGGTAATACTGGAAAACAGAGTGCTTAGGGTCACAGCCATAACTCTGAAAGCTGTATTCAAGAATCAAAATAATCTTAACTAGGAAAGTCAATAATATCATTTGGACTCTAAGTTCCTAAATATGCCAACATCTCTGAGTTTCAATGGATAGTGAGATGCCAAAACTATTCAGAAGCAAAAAGCTACTAAGTCCTGCTCATCTGATTTTTAACTAAGCTTCATTTGAAACTCCGAAATTTATTGTATCTTAATTTTCTTTTTATCCTAATATGTTTTTAGTTGCTTGGGGACAAGCAGCAGTTTAAGTTTGGTGTTGTGATGAGCGGATATTTTATATGCTTTTTGACATCACTTTCATATAGTTTTTAGAGTGTTTTATTTAGTTTTTATTAAGTTTTTATAGGATTTAGTGTTAAATTCTCATTTTTGGATTCTACTATGAGTTTTTGTATTTTTTACAATTTCAGGTATTTTCTGGCTGAAATTGAGGAGCTGGAGCAGAAGTCTGATTCAGAGACGGAGAAAGCACTAGAGATGCTGTCCAGATCTGACCTGCCTGCATTCGGAAGAGCTTTTCTAGAGCTGCAAAAGTCCAAATGGAGCACTCTCAATGGCTTTGGAAAGCTGACTTCTAGGGCTTTCCAGCAATATGTAATAGTTTATACTTTGCTTCGGATTAGAAGGCCCGAAATGGGCGTCCAACGCCAGCTTCCTGCCCTCTTCCAGGAGTCCAACGCCCAAAGTGCAGAGCCCAGTGTCCAAAGGCCCAGAGAGTAGTCCCTAGCTGGCATTCCACGCCCAAGGAGCCTTATAGCACGTGGATCTCATTAAATCTTATCCCAAACACTCACCAAGTGGGCCTCAGAAGTGGATGTTAGCACTAAATAGATTGTTATACCCTTACTAGTCATCTGTTTAGTATTTAAAGTGTATTTTACATACTCATTCGAACAGATCACACATATCATTCTGCCATATTTTGTTTTTCCATTGTTTTTACTTTTAGTATGAGTTTCTAAACCTCCTAAGTTGAAGGGAGGAGCCCTGCTGAGTCCTATGAATTAATAAAAGTATTACTATTTCTTCTTCGATCCGTGTTTGCTCTATCTCAAAGATGTATATTCGTTCTTCATCAATATGAATGCGTTGAACTGGCATAAGGTTATCACATTCTATATGGGTTCAGAGTGCGTCTTTCATCGGACAATAATGAACCACCAGCTTGAATATCCGTCTCTCAGACGGCTAATCCACGACTTCGTTGGGAACTTCTCGAGACATCAGTTCAGCCGATTTTCGGGGAGATTAGGGTCTCTGTGGTAGAGGCTAGAACCCAAAGATGCAGCATTCTCTGATCCATAAGATCCGACCTTGTCTGTGGCGTTCTGAGTAGGATCATTAAGGAGAATGGCCTGCAGGAACTTCACCCTCAAGTAGAGATGGATCCACACTAAACCTGGGATTCAGATCCGGAGGAGTATTGACAGCTGCTCAAACCAGTTTCAATCACATACAGCCTGCCATTGAAGAAAATCATTCACAAGCAAAGAAGACTGTAGTACCAGAGTTACTTCAGAAAGACAAAGCAACTCCGACTCTCAACTCTAATCCTATCATTTATTCCTTTCACAGTTTCATGATACTTCATCCAACTCCATATACTTGATCCAAAAACCTTCTGATCTGTCTGACTAAGACCTGCAAGATAACCATAGCTTGCTTTAAACCACAATTCTCGTGGGATCGACCTTGACTCACTCAGGTATTACTTGGACGACCTAGTGCACTTGCTAGTATAGTTGTACGAAACTGTGGGGATTCGTGCACCAAGCTACTGGCTTTTTTTGCTTGTTTTTTCTTTTTTTCTTTTCTCATTTTTTTCGCCACTTTTTTTTTTCGCATGCAAGCTTTTTTCTTTTTTTTTTGCTGCTTTTTCTTGCTTCAAGAATCAATTTATTTAGATTTTTCAGATTACCAATAATACTTTTCCTTTTTCCTTATTCTTTCAAGAGCCAACATTCTAAACTTCCAACTTCAAATATGTACTGTTCATTCATACATTCAAAAAACAAAAGCAATGCCACCACATCCACATAATTAAACTATTCTTATTTTAAACTTGAAATTCATGCATCTCTTAATTCTTTTCAATTAAAATTTTCTTTTAAGTAAGGTGAGAGATATATGGAACATTTTACAACTTTAAGAGATCAATACAAATGATCATGCAACTAGAACAAGTGAATAGACAAAACATAACAGAAAACAGAAAACAATAAAAGGAAAGGAAGTAAAAGAGAACGAGTCCACCTTTAATGGTGGCGGCTAGTGCTCCTCCTTGAGGATCCAATGTGATGCTTGATCTCTTCAATCTCATTCCTTTGCCTTTGTTGTTCTTCCCTTATAGCCCTTTGGTATTCCCTTATAGCTCTTTGATCTTCTCTTATTGCATTGAGGATGGTAGAATGCTCTTGATGCTCCACCCTCAATTGCACCATGTTAGTGCTAAGTTCTCCAAGAGAAGTTTACCATTGATCCCAATAGTTTTGGGGAGGAAAATACATCGCTTGAGGCATCTCAGGGATCTCATAATAAGGCGGTTGCATTTGCTTTTGTGCATGCTCTTTGGTTTGCTCCATCCTCTTCTTAGTGATGTGCTTATCCACCCCAATGGAGATATCTCCTTCTATGACAATTCCAGCTGAATTGCATAGATGACAGATGAGGTATGGGAATACTAACCTTGCATTGGTGTGAGGCTTCTCAGCTACCTTGTACAATTCTTAAGGAATCACCTCATGTACTTCCACCTCACTTCCAATCATGAGGGCTTTATCAACAGTCACTTCTGACCGGTTGCTAGCGGGGATGATAGATCTTTGGATAATTCCAACCATCCTCTAGCTATGGGCTTTAGGTTAACCCTTCTTAGTTGAATGGGCTTGGGAATCCCTTTTCCACTGTGCTCCTTCCACACAGATGTCTGAGAGCACTTGATCCAATCTTTGATCAAAGTTGACTCTTTTAGTGTAAGGATGATGATCTCCTTGCATTAGAGGCAAGTTGAATGCTAACCTCACACTTTCTGGGCTGAAATCTAAGATTCTCCCTCGGACCATGGTGATCCAATTCCTTGGATTTGTGTTCACACTAGTGTCATGGTTTTTAGTAACCCATGCATTAGCATAGAATTCTTGCACCATGAGAATTCCAACATCCTGAATGGGATTGGTTAGGACTGCCCAACCTCCTCTCCGGATCTCTCTTCAGATTTCTGGATACTCATTCTTCTTGAGTCTTAAAGGGACCTTAGGGATCACTTTCTTCTCTGCCACTACTTCATAGAAGTGGTCTTGATGAGCTTTGATGATGAATCTCTCCATCTCTCAAGATTCAGAGGAGGCTACTGCCTTTCCTTTCCTCTTTCTAGAGGAGTCTCCAACCTTGGGTGCCATGAATGGTAATGGAAAAAAAGCTATACTTTTCCAACACCAAACTTAAAACTTTGCTCATCCTCGAGTAAAAATAGAGAAAAGAGAAGAATGGAGTAGAAAAAGAAAAAAAATAGAGGAAGAAAGAGGGAGAGAGAGGGCTCGGCCTTGTGGGGTGTATAAGGGTAAGAGAGGTGTGTGTATGAAGAGTTATGAAGAGGGGTATTTATGGGAGTGGAGAGTGGAATGGTTCGGCCATAGGATGGGTTTGGGTGGGAAATTTGATTTTTGAAGTGGGTAGGGGTAGGTGGGAGTTATGATGGTGTGGGAAAGTGAAACGGATGTGATTGGGCTAGGGTTTATAGGGAAGTGTTTATGGGGAAGTGTGAAAGTAGGACCCATGGATCCTGAGAGGCTAAGGAATCCAGATTCCCTGCTTTTCTACATTGGTGTTTGAACGCCCAGGGGCTGCTCCCTGGCTGGCATTCAACTTCAACACTCCATCTAGAGTGTTCTGTTTTCACTGCTATGAAATTCTGCCTCTGTTCTGACTACTGCATATGATCATGACTCTAAAAATAATTGAAAGAAAATAAAAATGAAAGAAAATAAAAATAATTAATTAAGGTTGGGTTGCTTCCCAACAAGCGCTCCTTTAACGTCACTAGCTTGACGGTTAGCTCCTTACGGAGGTGAGTATCGGCTCATATTTTTTCCCCTTACAGTGAAATTTCTTCCTTTCTTCTCATGAATGAGCTCCACATGCTCTAGAGATAGGATATGACTCACTGTATGTGGTAAGCCTAGCTTCTTAGTGAAGACAACTCTCATGCCAGGTGAGAGGCCTTCAGTTGGGACTTTCTTGTCCTTCCAGCCTTTATGTACTTTCTTCTTAGTACCTTTGTGCTTAGAGCTTGTTGGTGGCTGCCCAACACCAAACTTAGAATTGATGTCTGAGGGCTCTGTAAAGCTCTGCATAGAAAGAGAGGGTTAGAACACTAGGTATTGCATAGTTATCTCTCTTTTAGAGGGAGATTTGGGATGAGGCATCTTGAACAAGATGTGATCCTCCCCTAATTGTAGGGTTAGTTCTCCCTTAGCCACATCAATGATAGCATTGGTGGTGGCTAGAAAAGGTCTTCCAAGGTTGACAGAGTCATCCTCATCCTCTCCTATGTCCAAGACTTTGAAGTTTTCAGGGATGTAATAGTTTTCAACTTTAACCAAGACATTCTCTACTAAGCCATATGGCTTCTTTATTGTCTTGTCTGCCATCTCTAATGAGATGTTTGTAGCTTGTACCTCAAGGATTCCCAACTTCTCCATTACAGAGAGTGGCATGAGGTTTATACTTGACCTTAGGTCACACAGAGCCTTTTCAAAGGTCATAGTGCCTATGGTGCAAGGAATCAGAAAGCGTACAGGATCTGGAAGTTTCTGAGGTAGCCTCTGCTGAACCAAAGCATGTAGTTCTTTGGTAAGCAGTGGAGGTTCTTCCTCCAGAGGATTTATACCAAATAACTTGGCATTCAGCTTCATAAGAGCTCCTAGGTACCGAGAAACTTGCTCTTCCTTAGTGTCTTCATCCTTATCCGAGGATGAGTAGTCATCATAACTCATACACTGCTGAAGTTCATGTAAAGGAACCTCAATGGTCTTTATGGTTTCCTTTAGTTCTAGGATAGAGGGTTCTTGAGTGGGACTTAAGCATTCAGAGGGTGTGCTTTCACTGGCGTTTAACGCCAGCTTTGTTAGCTCTTTGGGCGTTAAACGCCCTTGCTGTCCATCGTTATTGGCGTTAAATGCCAGTCCCTCTCTACTGCCAGGATGGGCATTGAATGCCCAGTGAGGGGTTCTTCACTGGCGTTCAATGCCACCCCATTCCCCTCTAATTCGGCCTTCACCTCCATGGTTATGGCCTTGCACTCTTCTCTAAGATTTACCTCAGTATTACTGGGAAGAGTTTCAGGAGGAATCTCAGGGATCTTCTTGCTCAGTTGACCAACTTGCACCTCTAAATTTCTAATGCAGGACCTTGTTTCATTAATGAAACTATGAGTGGTCTTAGAGAGGCTGGAAACTAGAGTTACTAAGTTAGAGAGGCTCTGCTTAGAGGTTTTCATGTTCCCTTGAGAAGATGGTAATGGTGGTCTATTATTGAACCTATAGAGTTCCTACCACCTTGATTGTTGTTAAAACCTTGCTAAGGTTTCTGCTGATCCTTCCATGAGGGGTTAGGATGGTTCCTTCATGAAGGATTGTAGGTATTTCCATAGGATTCTCTCATGTAATTCACCTCTTCCATGGTGGGATGTTCAGGATCATAAGCTTCTATGTCAGAAGAAGCTTCCTGATTACTGCAAGCTACAGTTTACATTCCAATTAAATGCTGGGAGATCATGTTGACCTGTTTGGTCAAGATCCTGTTCTGAGCCAATATGGCATTCAGAGCATCAACTTCATGAACTCCTTTCTTCTGAGAGATCCCATGGTTTACAGGATTCCTTTTAGAAGTATACATGAATTGGTTGTTTGCAACCATCTCAATGAGTTCTCTTGCTTCTACAGGTATTTTCTTCAAGTAGAGTGATCCACCTGCAGAGCTGTCCAATGAGATTTTGGACATCTTAGACAGACCATCATAGAACACGCCTATAATAGACCACTCTGAGAGCATGTCAGGAGGACATCTCCTGATCAATTGCTTGTATCTTTCCCAAGCTTCATAGAGGGATTCACCTTCTCTTTGTCTGAAGGTTTGAGCTTCCACTCTAATTTTGCTCATCCTTTGAGGGGGAAAGAATTTAGCTAGAAAAGCATTAACTAGCTTTTCCCAAGAGTCAAGACTCTCTCTAGGTTGGAAATCCAACCATATCATAGCTTTGTCTCTTACAGCAAAGGAAAAGAGAATAAGCTTGTAGACTTCAGGATCTACTCTATTAGTCTTTACAATATCACAGATCTGTAAGAATTCAGCTAAGAACTTATATAGATCTTCCAATGGAAGTCCATGGAATTTGTAGTTCTGCTGCAGAAGAGAGATTAACTGAGGCTTAAGCTCAAAATTGTTAGCTCCAATGGCAGGTATAGAGATGCTTCTGCCATAGAAGTCAGAAGTAGGTATGATGAAGTCACCAAGAACCTTTCTGGCATCATCCTGAGGTTCGGCCATGTCTTCTCTTTCTTGCTCAAAATTTTCTGAAAGGTCCCTTCGGGAGTGTTGTGCTTTAGCTTGTTTTAAACGCCTCCTTAGAGTCTTCTCAGGTTCAGGATCAGGAGTCAAGAGGGGTTCTTTATCCCTATTCTTGGTCATAAACAAGAAAGGAAAAGAAAGAAAAAAAGAAAGCTTTTTGTACCACTTGGACAAAAGAGCTTCCAGTGAGATGTGAAGAAAGAAGAAGAGGATAGAAAAGTGAAGATGGAAGAAGAAAGAGGAGTATAGTTCGAATAATAGAAGTGAATAGAAGAGGAAGTATAAATAGAAAAGATAAATAAGAATTAAAATATTTTTATTTTTATTTTATTTATTAATTAATTTTTCAAAAATTAAGTTAATAATTTAAAAAGGAGTTGAAAATTAGTTAGTGATTTTCAAAAATAGAAGAGAGAGAAGAGGAGTAGAATTTTCAAAAATTAAGAGAGGAGTTAGGAAGTTTTGAAAAAGAAGAGAGAGAAGAGAAGTGGTTAAGAAAATATTTGAATTTAAAATAAGATAGAACATAAGATAAGAAAAGATATTAATTAAGAAAAAATTTTAAAATAAAAATGAGATAAGAGATAAGATAAGAAAAAGATTTGAAATTGAAATTTGAAATTAGAAAAAGATAAGACAAGAAACTAAAAAGGTTTGAAAAGGATTTGATTTTGAAATTTGAAGATAGAAAAGATAAGATAAGAAACAAAAAAGATTTGAAAAGATTTTAAAAAGATGAGATTTTGAAATTTGATTTTTGAAAAAGATATGATTTTAAAGTTTGAAATTTGAAAAAGATAAGATTTTGAAAAAGATAAGATTTTTAATTTTGAAAACATTTGATTTTTGAAATTTTGAAAACTAAGATAAGATAAGATAAAAATTTTGAAATCAAAATCTGAATTTTTATTTAAAAATTTTGAAAATATAGTTAAAATAAAGATAGAAAAGATATTTTTTTATTTTTGAATTTAACGATGAAAGAGAAAAACAAGAAAAAGACACAAGACTTAAAATTTTTAGATCTAGCACCCCTAATTTTCGAAAATTTTAGAGGGAAACACCAAGGAACACCAAACTTAAAAATTTTAAGATCAAAACACAAATAAAACTCAAAAACACTTTGAAGACTAACAAGAACACAAAGAACAAAACTCAAAGACTAAAAAAACACAAGAACATAAAAAGGACACCAAACTTAAAATTTTTAGAAAACCAAAAAGAAATTTTCGAAAATTAAAAGAAAATAAACAAGAAGACACCAAACTTAAAGAATTAAAACAAAACTCAAACAAAAAGACACTAAATTTAAAAGTTTTTAGAAAAAGGACTTAAGATTTTCGAAAATTGACTCAACAAGAACACAAACAAAGACTCAAACAAAGAAACTATTTTTGAAAAATTTTTAAAGAAGAACTTATAGGGGACAAAAATTTTAACCAAGAACAAACACAAAAGACTCAAACCAAGAACAAAAATTGAACAAAGAAAAGAAAATATTTTAAAAAGGGTTTTAGTTTTTTCGAAAAAGAAGAGGAAGAAAACAAAAACACAAGACTTAAACTAAGAACACAGATTAAAAAAAGAAAAGAAAAATATTTTTTTTGAAAAAGTTTTAATAATTTTCAAAAATTGAAGAAGAAGAAAATAAAAATAAAAGACTCAACAAAATATAAATTACCTGATTTAGGGAGCAAGACAATCCGTCAGTTTCTCCAAACTCGAACAATCCCCGGGAACGGCGCCAAAAACTTGGTGCACGACTCCCCCACACTCCGTACAGCTGTACCAGCAAGTGCATTGGGTCGTCCAAGTAATACCTGAGCGAGTCAGGGTTGATCCCACGAGGATTGTTGGCTTGAAGCAAGCTATGGTTATCTTGCAGGTCTTAGTCAGGCAAAATTAGAAGGTTGTGTTTTTATGATAAGGGGAAACTATTCATAAGTTATATTTGGATAAAAATCAGTAATAGGAATAAGGTAAAGGATTGGAGTTGCTTTGCCTTTCTGAATTAACTCTGGTATCACTGTCTTCTCTGGTTGTGAATGATTTCTTCTATGGCAGGCTGTATGTGATCAATGCCATGGGCTGTGGTCATTGATCCCCTCTACTACGGATTGAATGCCATTGGCCGTGGTCATCCAATTTGAAGAAGGGTGAAGCTCTAGTAGTTCATTCTCTTGGCGATCCTACTCAAAATGCCACAGACAAGCTCAAATCTTCCGAATCAGAGGATGTTGCTTCTTTGGATTCTAGCCTATACCACGGAGACCCTAATCTCCCTAAAAATTGGCTGAACTGTTGTCTCGAGAAGTCCCCAATGAAGTCATGAATTAGCCGTCTGAGAGATGTATAAACATAGCTATTAGTTCGCGCTTTCCAGTCACGTATTCACACAAACCCAAGTAGAAGCGAGTGTTTGTTAGGCACATTCATCTTAGTATGACGAACAGAGCTGATTGTCTGATCATCCTATTCACCATGTTGAAGAGCGAGTATACATCTTAGAAATAAATCAAACACACATCGAAGAAGAAGCAGTAATACTTTTATTAATTCATAGGACTCAGCAGGGCTCCTCCCCTCAACCTAGGAGGTTTAGAAATTCATGTTGAAAGGAAATACAAAGTGTAAAACGTGTAAAGTGGTAAAAGAGGGTGTAGAAGGTCTGAATTACATAAATCTAATCCCTTAAATACTAAACAAATGACTAGTAAGGGTAAAACAATCTATCTAGTGCAAAAATTCACTTCTGGGGCCCACTTGGTGAGTGTTTTGGTTGAGCTTATGAGGCTCCTAAGGTGTTGAACGGTGGCTAGGGGGTCCTCTCTGGGTGTTTGGACGCTGGTCTCTGCTCTGTGGGCGCTGGACGCTTGGAAGGGGGCAGGTAGCTGGCGTTGAATGCCAGTTTTGGGCCTTCTAATCTGAAGTAAAGTATGAACTATTATATATAAATGGAAAGCTCTGAAAGTAATCTTTCCATAGCCATTGAGAACACTCCATTTTGGACTTCATTAGCTCCAGAAATGCTCTTCTGAGTGCAAGGAGGTCAGATCCAGACAGCATCTGTAGTGCTTTCTCTGTCTCTGAATCAGACTTCTGCTCCAGCTCCTCAATTTCAGTAGAAATGACCTAAAAGTATCCAAAAATACAAAAACTCATAGTAGAATCCAAAAATGTGAATTTAATACTAAAACCTATAAAAACTTAATAAAACTAAACAAAACATACTAGAAACTATATGAAAACTATGCTAAAAAGTGTATAAAATATCCGCTCATCAGTAATGTTCAGAAAGAATTGATTCAAAATTAGTTGACGTTGGAAAAGATAATTTGAAAATATAAGATTTGGAAAATATATGACTTGGAAAAGTCAAACCTCCCTATCCTTATTGGGGCGTTGAACGCCTAAAATACTCCTATTCTGGCGTTCAACGCCAGGCACACGCTCCTCATGGGCGTTGAATGCCCAGCCAATGCTCCCTGGCTGGCGTTCAACGCCAGTTTTGCATCCCCTTGAGGGTGTTGAACGCCCAGTCATTGCTCCCTGGCTGGCGTTCAACGCCTAGCTTTCCTTCCCTCTCAGGGCATTGAACGCCCAGCCACTGCTTCCTGGCTGGCGTTCAACGCCAGCTACTTGCTCCAAGTAAGGCGTTGAACACCCTAAGGGGGTCCTTCCCTACCGTTCAACACCAATAATGCTCCCCCATCCTGGGCGTTAAACGCCCATCCTTCCCCTTGTCTGATGTTCAACACTAGCAAGGGGCTTCCCCTAGGGTTGTCTATTTTCTGTTCTAAATATCTCTTAGACGGCTAATCCACGACTTCGTTGAGACTTCTTGAGACACCAGTTCAGCCGAGGTATGGGGA
This sequence comes from Arachis hypogaea, assembly GCF_003086295.3. NCBI lineage: Eukaryota > Viridiplantae > Streptophyta > Magnoliopsida > Fabales > Fabaceae > Arachis > Arachis hypogaea. The sequence goes on from NC_092051.1 coordinate 45,036,351, forward strand.
GATTAGAGTCTCTGTGGTAGAGGCTAGAACCCAAAGGCACAGCATTCTCTGATCTGAAAGATCTGACCTTGTCTGTGGCATTTTGAGTAGGATCATTAAGGAGAATGGACTATAGGAGATTCACCCTCGTTCAAATTAGATAACCGCTGACCTGGCGTTTAATCTGAAGCAGAGGAGATTAATGACCGTGGCCGTACAACGTTGATCTCATATAGCCTACCATAGAAGAAATCATTCAAAATTGAAGAACACAGTAACACCAGAGTTAATCCAAAAGGACAAAGCATCTCCAAGCCTTAACCACCTTCTTATCATAGTTTACACAACTTCTGAGTTCTGATTATCCTTTTTCCTTCCTTTTATGTGTTTAACCAAATTCAAACCAACAACTTCTGGATTCGCCTGACTAAGACTTGCAAGATAACCATAGATTGCTTTAAACCACAATCCTCGTGGGATCGACCCTGACTCGCTCAGGTATTCTTGGACGACTCAGTGCACTTGCTGGTTCAGCTGTACGAAGCGTGGGGATTCGTGGACCATCTTCCACCACTCCTGATGGTAATTTGACAGAGCCATCAGGAAGCTAAAGGCATATGCGGGTTGGTTTGACTTCTCGAGTCAAGTAGAACTTCTTTATTAATGATGAAGGCATTAAGTTAATGCTTGCTCCAAGATCACATAGGGTTGTGCTTGTGCAGGCATCCCCTAGGGTGCATGGTATCGTAAAGCTCCCAGGATCCTGAAGCTTCTCTAGTAAGCTCTTCTGGATTACTGCACTGTATTCTTTAGTGAGGAAGACTATTTCTACCTCTCTCCAATCCTTTTTATGACTTAAGATGTCCTTTATAAACTTAGCATAGGAGGGTATCTGTTTAAGAGCCTCTGCAAAGAGGGTCTTGATCTCTAATGTCTTAAGATAGTCTGCAAAACGGGCAAACTGTTTATCTTTTTTCTACTTGACGGAGTTTCTGGAGAAATAGCATTTTAGTCCTATACTCATCAACCTTAGTTGATTTAGGTTGAGTTCCTACAGTACTGGAAGAGGGGTTATTGACTTGCTTAGGAGGGGTGTTATCACTACTAGAAATACGGCTTTTTCGGACGAATTTTGAGATGAAATTGAAATAAATTTCGAACAAATTAAAGACAAATTTTTCTTCAAAGAAAATTGGGACGAATTTTTTTTGTCCCAAAAAGCCTTGTTTCTAATTTACATTTTGTCTGAAATTTCGTCCGAAATTTTTTTCAGACGATTTTATGACAGATTTCGAATAGGCATTTATCTGCTAGATTTCTAACTATCATGATGTATTTTAGATAGATTATCCAACATAAAGACAACGTATTTCAGAAAAATTTCAAACATAAAAATATTTCTTTTAAGACAAATTTCAAACAAAAAAATACTTTATTTCAGACAAATTTCTAACGAATTTAGTCAAGTATAACAAATTTTTTTCGAACAAATTTTAGACAAATCAAATATTTCTTTTCAATTAAATTTCAGACAAATTTAATTTAAAAGAATTTACGTATTTGAAACAAATTTCATACAAAACAAAATTATTTTTGCACAAATTTTCTACAAATTTAATATAATATTTCAAACAATTTTCATACAAAATAATTTGCTATTTAATATATAAATATTTTAGAAAATAAATTGTATTCGATTTGCTTTCTATATTAAGACCTTTGACGTGGCGGAAATTGGCGGATTAAGAAATTAATATAAGAGATACGTTGCAAGTACAGTTCTTAACCAACAAAAATCCACTTATTAATTTAGAAGGGTTGTCACAAAATTAGAATTAAAATATTGGGAGTATGAATCCCAGGTCGTCTCCCAACAAGCTGCAGAAAGATGTGCTATTTTATTAATTAGATGTTTTCAAAAATGGTTTTGAGTTTGATAAACAGGAAATTAAATCAGAAAATTAATGTAATTTAATAAAAATCTTGACCGGGAGTAAATTAGTCAGAAATTCTATCCTTGTTGGAGTTCTCCCAAGATTAATTGATAATTGAAGGTTGTTCTGCTTAGTTATCATTTATCAGGTAGAGGAAAGTCAAACAAGTTGGAAGTCTATTTCTATTCACAAGTTCTAATCCTCTCCCTTGGGAAGGATTAGTGTCAGTGACTAGAGGGCGACCCAACAATAAACCCAATTACAATTTTACTCTTGAGCATTCCAACTCAAGGTTCTCCTTTCAATCAACTCCCAATCAAGTTATAGAACTACTCGCTCATTATGAATGTAAACTTCACAAAATAAGAAAGGGAAATAAAGGAGGACATGATAAATAATAATCAAAAAGACCAATTAAAATAAAAATAGTTCTTGTATTAATAAATTCTAAAAATAATCCAATAGTAATTCTGAACAAATTAAGGATATGAAAGAGTAAGTGACAAGTAAGGAAAACAAACTAGAATGATGAAGTCTTGGCAGAGGTAATAACTCTTCTAAATATCCCAATCCAAAAAGCGATAAAAACAAAATCCTAAAAACTATGAATGTGTAGAGAAAAAACCTAGAGGAGGAGTAAAGTCAGATCTAAAAACTAAAAATCATGCGGAATGAATGTCTCCTCTCGTCTCTGCATGTTTTCTGGCTCTAATCTGCTTTTCTGGGCCGAAAACTAGGTCAAAACATGGCCCAAAATCGCCCCCAGCGAATTCTGCAAATTCTGCAGATCGCACACGTCACGCGATCGCGTCATCCACGCGTTCGCGTCATCCAGCATTTTGCCTTGCCACGCGTGCGCGTCATCCACGCATTCGCGTCATCCGTGCAGTTTCCAATCCATGCGTTCGCGTCAGGCATGCGAGCACGTCACTATAATTTCTCCGTTTCACGCGGTCGCGTGAGCCATGCGTCCGCGTCGCTTCTCGCTGGTCATCTCCTTAATTTCTTGTGTTCCTTCCATTTTTTCAAGCCTCCTCTCCAATTTCTAAGTCATTCATGCCCTATAAAGCCTGGAACACTTAACACAAGGATCACGGCATCGAATAAAATAAAGGAGAATTAAAATACATAATTAAAAGTCTCTAGGAAGCAAGTTTTCAACCATGGAGTAATTTTGGGAAGGAATTGTAAATACATGCTAATCATATGAATAAGTGGGTAAAGATTTGATAAAACCACACAATTAAACACAATATAAACCATAAAATAATGGTTTATCAACCTCCCCACACTTAAACATTAGCATGTCCTTATGCTTAGTTGAAGGAGATAAAATAAATGAGTAGGAACATGTAAAGCTCATGCAATGCAATGCACCCAATACATATGAATGCAAATATATGATTCTTTTCCACTTTGTTAAAAGTAAATAATCTCTTTAAGACAATCACAAATCAAATTCCACTAATTCAATTCTTATACAGTAAGAACAGATAAAAATGCAAGAAGGTAGCTCATGAAAGCAGGGAACATAGAATTTAAGCATTGAACCATCACTGATGATGTATGTGCACTCTAGTCTCTCAAGTGTATAGGGTGATCACTCTATTCCTCTCTAATCATGCTTTCTAAAATTTGTTCTACACCTAACAAATCAACAACATTTAACGTGCCAATGCAAACATCATGAGGTCTTTTCAAGGTTGTAATGGGGCCAAGGTAAGGGTAAGGGTACATATATGGCTAAGTAAGCTTATAAATTGAATCTTTAATTAACCTAAGCTTTCACCTAACACATATATATATTCTATATAACTTTAAATTTCATACCTAGCTACCCAAAATTTTCCTTTCACATTCCCTACTCATGTATCACCCTTTATTTTAATTTTATCATATATGCATTGATCTTTGAATTTTAACTTGGCATTGGGGTAATTTTGTCCCCTTGTTTATTTACTGAATATTTTTGGATTTTCTTTTTAACATGAAAATAAACATAGCTTATCAATGAACATGGATTTTTAATTTCTATGGTTTCACATGAGTAGGTACCCAAATTCCCATTATGTTATCATGACACATTCCCTTATTATCTTTTGTTCCCACAATCTTCCCATACTTAATTAACACACAATTCTATCTCAAGCTAACCAAAGATTCAATTCGGATATATAATTGTTTTTTCACTTAAGGCTAGTGATGTGGTAAAATACAGAACAAATGGGATTTAAAGGCTCAAAGTGGCTAACAAAGGTAACTTAAGGGGTAGGCTTAATTGGGATAAGTGAGCTAAACAAATAATGACCTCAATCATATGCAAGCATATAAATATATTAAACATTGGACATATAGGGTGAAACAAAATATAGATTACAATCATAGAGAAGTAAACACACAAGAATAAAATATTTATGGTTAAATAAGGTAACCATGTAACTAAGCTCAAAGTCTCACAGGTTGTGTGTTCTTTAGCTCAAAAACCATGTTCCAATTACAACTTCAAACAAATTAACATAAAGGTTTTATTTATTTAAATTAGTGAAATTTTTTTCAAAAAATTAGGGTCTTAAAAAGAACTTATTATCTTTTCAATCAAGTAGAAAATGCATGCAACTAATCTATTACTATGAAATTTATCCTATTCTACAAAAGAAAAACTAACTAAAGATCATATTTTATTGGTGTTAGGGAAGAGAAATTACCTTCGGAAGTCAGGTACTGACCGACCTCCCCATACTTAAGGCTTTGCACCGTCCTTGGTGCCATCTGTCAGGAATAAAGGTGGGCTGGTAGCAGTATCTTCACAGTCAGGACCGTCACGGCTCCCTGTGCTGGTAAAGGAAGTGGAGTCCGGGGTGTCTGGGTCTTTGTAGTTTCCCATAAGTAGCTCCTTGAGGTATGTGAATCGGTGCTTGTTACGGCGCTCTCTTAGCTTTGCTTTGTGTTCCTGCCGATCCAACCTTTCAAGTATCTGATGGAGCAGTTGGTTTGTTGTGGGTGCTTGTGGTGTTGAAGGAGGAATGTCTTCAGCCGGTTCAGTAGGTTGGCTTGTAGTGGCAGCTGGAGGTCTGATATATTTCCCGTTAGGGACGTATTGATCTCTCGTGGAAGCATGGTTTTGGTGTCCCCAGCTCTGTAGGAGACTCCGGCTGCTGAGACGAGATTGGAAACCAAGGTAGGAAAAGGTAAGGTGCTCACAATTTGTACGTGTTCCATTGCATTCCGAATGTGTCTTGGTAGGTTTAGAGGCTGGTCTGTAAGGATGCACCATAGTAAAACAGCCATGTCTGCAGTGAAGGAAGACTCGTGAGTGCTCGGAAAGATATAATGGGACATGATCCGTGCCCATACGCGAGCCTCCAAGGTAAGTGCAGAAGCTGATATTCCCTTAGGTTGAGAACGATGGTATCCGTAGATCCATCTGCTGCCACGTTGTGCGATAACTCTGAGAACAACGTCCCAGTCAAATTGGTACGTCTGGCGCTTGAGTACGGCCTCTTGAAATGCGTCCAGTCCTTCTAGAGTAGGGGGAAGATCTAAAGCTCGCTGAATGGCCTCTTCTGTAATGGGAACTTGCTTCTGACGGACATAGATAGACTGCAGGATTGGCAGGTAAAAATTAGAGTAGAACTCGACTACCCAGGAAAGATTAACCTGCCGTGGCTGTCTCTGTAGGAATCCCCATTGTCGTCGCTCAATTTGCGGCTCAACAAATTCAGCAATACGGGTCGGGAGGATAAGAAGGTATTCGTTGTTGTAACTCCTTTCTGCCAGTATGGGGAACATCTACTCACAGTAGCGGTTGGTAAATCGCGTAGTGTCCTTTACTGGGAAGGCTTTCTCTTTTTCATCAACCTGTATAATCCTCTTAATTCTTTTTGTTGAGGGCTTAACAGCAGTTGAAGATGGCTCTGCCACTAATGCTCTTTTTGTTCCTCTTCTTGCTGTTGATTTGGGAGTAGCTTTCTCTTTTCCTTTCTTGGTGGCTATCCTGAAAGGGGAAGAGTAAGGATGTTAAAACTTCAAGGGACAGAGCAAGGAAGAGAACGGGAAAGGTGGTAATCAATGCACATTAAAGATGAATGATGTTAACATAGCAAGTGCATATGATGACAATTAAATCCAAGGTGTTTATTGGCATGCCGGCAAAAGGCATGAGTAGCATAGATCAAGCATTCAATGTCCAAGTTAGATTACCAAGCCTTTCAAACTAATAACCTGTTTGTAATAACAATTATATTTAAATAATATAATAAAAAAGGGTTTTGTGAAAAACAAGCATTTAGAGTACAAGAATAAAAGAAATCTTAAAAATAGAGCATAATGCCATACGGGCGTTTTCACAAATACATAGCATGCATGGTAAATAAGCTATTAAAAGTATTAAATTGAACATACAAGCAACCCTTAAAAATTAATATATAATTGTCAAACAATTTCCGTAACAATCCACAAGCAAATCATAAGAAATAATAATGACCCAAATAAATTTCCAACACCAATTAAAAGAAAAAGAAAGAAAAAGAAAACATGGATAATGAAAGTAAAAAGAAAAAAAGAAAAGAAAAAGAAAACATAAAAACAAGAAGAAGAATAGAAAAGTAAGGAGGGAAGAAGAAAAGAAAAACCTTGATAATGGTGGTGAGAGAGAGAAAGTAGAAAGTGAGAAAGAAGGAAGAAGGAAGAAAGGGGAAGAAAGAAATAAGAGGGGAAAAGAAAAAGTAGGATTTGGGGAAGAGGAAGATAAGATATTTTGGCAGATATGGATATGTTGTGCGGTGCAAGCGACGCGGACGCGTTGGGTACGCGTTCGCGCGAACGGCGCTTATAGGAATCGACGCAGACGCGTCGGTCACGCGGATGCGTGACTCGTTCGGTGCTACTGGCGCGAGGGCAGCCTCGCGCTCGCACAGCTCTCTGTTCGAAACTCATTGTTGCCAAATTCCAGGGTGACGCGTTCGCGTGGTGGACGCGATCGCGTGAATGGCCAAGATTGGAAGATGACGCGGACGCGTGGGGAACGCATTCGCGTGGTAGGGCTTGTGCGTCTAGCGCCATTCCAGCCGCAGTCCAGCGTAACATTCTGCCATACACCCTTTCAGACGTCGATTTTCAGGGCACGCATTCGCGTGCTTGACGCGGACACGTGGGAGGCATTTTTCCCACATGACGCGGATGCGTCAACGATGCGGTCGCATGGGTCAAATTGTGCCAAAAGCACACCTCCAGCCACGCTCTCACGTGACTTTTTGTTCTATTTCTTTTTCTTCCTTATGCATCTGTGACGCGGGCGCGTCAGTGACGCTATCGTGTCGCATGTTTTTTTTTTCTTATTATGCAATTATGCAAATGAAAATGCAAACTATATGTGCTAATAATGAAAAGAGTTATTGAAAGAGAAAACTAAGAAGAAAGAAAGGAACGATCATACCATGGTGGGTTGTCTCCCACCTAGCACTTTGCTTTAATGTCCTTAAGTTGGACGCTCAACTAGCTCAGTCTTATGCTGTTGGTGGATCTTTGACGTTAGGATTTTTGCCAGTAAAGAATTTCATAAAAACAGTCGCGTTGTAGATATAGTCTTTAAACCGACAGAAATCCCTTCGTACAAACGTTTTGGTTGTCACAAGTAACAAACCCCTAAATAAATTGATAACCGAAGTATTCAAACCTCGGGTCGTCTTCTCAAGGAACTGCAGGTAGGTATGTTCTTATTATTGGTTATGGAGATTGTAAATTGGGGTTTTGAGAATGAGGAGAGAATTGTTTAATCAGTAATTAAAGTAAATGAAGAACATGTAATTTAAATGGCAAGTAAAATAAATAAATAACTGTAAATAAACTTTTGGCAAGGTATGAGAAATTAGAGGTCCTATCCTAGTTATCCTTATCAATGATGATGAGAATTGAATCTTACTTCCACTTTGTTAACCTTTACTAAGGCAAAGGAAGGTCAAGGGATTAATTGATTTGATCTTTGGATCCTATTTATTTCCTAAGAAAAGATTGGGATTATTGAAGTTCAAATTAATTAACAAAGATAACAATTATCAATCATGTTTGAGTTTGATAACTCCTAAGTTACTGATTTCTTAACCAAGACCAAAAGGAAGAAAAGTAAATCTACTGGAATAAAAATGTCTTCTGATGGGAATAACAATAATGCAAATAAAAGAAAGCAATATTAAACTGAAATACCTCAATTAACATTAATTCAAAAGAATAATCTGTAACATGAATGTAGCATAAGTCAAATAGGCAACATAACTAATATAAGCATTAAAGTATCTGAAAGTAAGGGATAAATATAAAGTAAAAGAATATTGAACCTGGGATTGAGAGTCACTCCTAAAACTAAGGAAAATCCTAAATCCTAATCCTAAGAGAGAGGAGAGAATCTCCCTCTCAAAACTAAATCTAAATCATGAAAACTAACTAAATGTGGAGACTCTCTTTTTGAATGGATGCATTCTCCCATTTCATAACTTCTGGTCTATGCCTTCTAGACTTGGATTTGGGCCAAAAAGGGCATCAGAATTCGCTATTGGCGTTTTCTGAAATTTCTGGTGCGTGGCCTCTGTCACGCGTCCGCGTGGGTCTTGCAGTCGTGTCATTCGGAGTTTTTCTTGTCACGCGGTCGCGTCAGTCATGCGACCGCATCATATGTGTTTCGCTCGAGGCGCGCGGTCACGTCAGTCATGCGACCGCGTCATATGTGTTTTCGCGCTGGCATGCGGCCGCGTCACCCATGCGATCGCGTGGCTGGCAGTTTCTTCACAAACTCCGTTTTATGCTTTCCTTCCAATTTTGTATGTTTCCTTTCCATCCTTTAAGTCATTCCTACCTTAGAAAATCTGAAACTACTCAACACACTAATCACGGCATCGAATGGAAATAAAGGTGATTAAAATAATTAATTTTAAAGCATAAGAAACATGTTTTTCACATACATCACATAATAAGGAAGGGAAAGTAAAACCATGCAATTAATATGAATAAGTGGGTGAAGGATTGAATAAATCACTCAGATTAAGCACAAAATATATCATAAAATATGGGTTTATCGACCTCCCCACACTTAAACAATAGCATGTCCTCATGCTAAATCCAAGAGTAATGTTAGGTTAAAGTGGTGGAATGTCATGCAATGCAATCTAATCTAAATGCAACTACCTAGATGCATCATGCAATTCTTAAATTTTTATTCACTTGTATATAAAGCTTGCATGTAGTTGAATTAATTCACATTCTCAAGGAGTCATAAATATATATATAGCCAAACCTTAGATAGTTGATAAAGTGCCTTTACAATTGAAATGGGAGAGAAAAACATTTTATCAACTTGCAAGACAATCAATAATTTAAGCAGAGATATATGTTAATGAGCTATTGAACCCTCACTGGATTTTGTGTTTACTCTCTAGTCACTCAGTGTTTATTGGGTTAATCACTCTATTCTTCTTTCTATTCTTACTTTCTATAACTTTGTTCTTCATCTAACCAATCAACAATTATAGAATATAGACATACCAAAAATCATGAGGTCTTTAGTTAAGGTTGTAATGGGGCCAAGGTAAAGGTAAAGGCATATGTATAAGGCTAAGTGAGCTAATAAGTGAATCCTTAATTAGTCTAAGATCTCACCTAACATACATACTTTGTAAAGCAAAGCTTCTTTACCCAATTTTCCCATATTTTCTCACTTTTGATGTTACATGCTCATGTTTCAATGTTTATCATTTTTATCCCATGTGCATTGCTTTATTTCACATTTGGGGAGTTCTTTTGTGTGTCCCCTTTATTCAACTACTAAAAAATAACACTTTTTTTAATGCACATGGTAATTCAATTATTTTGATTTCACATGAGCATGCTTCCCAAATTTTTTTTATTTGAATTATTTTATTCTTTTCAACTTTTCTACCTTTTGTTTTTATCATCCATGTTCCCAATAGGTTTCCCACATGTAAACCATACACAATTTCTATCTTAAGCTAACCAAGGATTCATCTTGGGATTTTTATTTTGTTTTTCTGCTTAAGGCTAGTAATGTGGTTTATAGAATAAAAGGGGGATTTAAAGGGTCAAGGGGCTAACAAGGGTGATGTAAAAGGTAAGCTATTTTGGGATAAGTGAGCTAAAATCAAATAATGGCCTCAATCACTCTCTTGGTATGTATTTCTATTCTATAATTGGACATATAGATTAAAACAAAGTAAAGAACATTAGAATAAAAAAGAAAGGCGGAACACACAGGAATAAAATATTATGGTTTGAATGTAACCATACAATTAAGCTCAAAACTCACAGGCTGTGTGTTCTCTAGCTCAAGAATCATATATCAGTTATGTATGTCATGCAGATTTACTTAAAAATTCCCATTATTCTCAATGTAAAATTTATATTGAATGGCTTTAAAGTTCTAGTGTTTCTCCTTGATGAAATGTTGTTAACTAACTAACATGTAATGCTATATACATAAGGTGTGTGGATTGTTTCTATTATGTTCAAGTTCCTAGTTTACTTCCTTTTTATTTTTTCAATATAAACTAAGCTATCTTATGCTAATTAATCCACAATTTCTATAACTAATAAGTTAGAATTGCAACTAAACTAAATGGCTAAAATATGAACTAAAGTGCAACATAGAATAAATACATAAAAATAGCAATATATATAAGTACTGAGAAAATAAAAATAAAAATAAAAATAAAAATACAGAAAAGTAGCAAAATAAATAAAAAGAGTATGTAGTGGTTCACCAAAAAAAAGAACGCCAGAGATGGCGACCTCCCCACACTTAAAATGTAGCATCGTCCCTGATGCTCACTCAAGCAGGGTGTGAAGGGGTGTCATCACTGGAAGGACGGGTAGCCGGAGTCTCTGTGGTGGTGGTCTGAGAAGCTGCCTGTGGCAGAGGAGGTGCTGACTAGATAGGGATCTCGGGGTCTACAGCCTGAATCTGAGGCGGAGTCTCCTGCTGGTGTGCTGCCTGCTGGGTGCCTGCCTACTCTGCCTCCTGCTGTGGATGAGTCGCAGCCTCAGACGCATCCGCCTCCTCCTTATATGCCTCGGATGGTGTGTCAGGCTCGAAGGGGATGTCGCCAGATCGTATCATCAGCTTCAGGTGCTCATAGCGTCGCTTGTTGCGACGCTCCACCTGGTCAAGCCATTAAAACAGGCGATGCACTAGATGATAGACGGGCTCTGGGGCAGGTGGAGGTGCAGTGGTGGTGGCAGGGGTAGCTGGGACAGCTGTGGAAGAAGAGGGGCCGGCAGATAGTGTGGATATCTCAGCAGCAGCAGTGGGGAAAGGAGGTCTGTAGCCCAAAGCCAGAAAGTTCCTGCTGTGAGGGATAATCTTCTTGCATTCTGCAACAGGTGGCTTCTCATCAGCATCCTCCCAAGGCACGTCAGCTCGACGGCTTAGCTGTGTAATCAGATAAGGAAAGGGAAGAGTGCCTCGGACGTGGACCCTGGCCATATAGTACCGGATAAAGCGTGGCAAGTACAGGTCCTTACCCTCCATCACACACCATAGGAGGGTGATTATAGCGGCTGGTATCTCAGTCTCATGAGTACTCGGCATAATGAAGTTGCTAAGTATCTAATGCCATAGCCGAGCCTCATCATTTAAGTAAATCCGCTTGATTCCCTTTGGCATGGTGGTGTTCTGACCCATAATCCAAGGAACGGTTGGGTCAAGGGCTATCCTGGCTTTGACTGCATCCCAATCAAACTTCATGAAGCGCATGTCTTCCTCAGCTTTTTGATAACCATCCAGCTGATCAGATTTAGGCAGAAGCTTCAGAACATCCTCTATGGCCTCTTCAGTGACCAGAATCTGCTTTCCTCTAAGGTTCACTGCATCTAGGGAGGTTTTGATGTAATTGCAGTAGTATTCCCGGACCCAAGATGCATTGACCTCAGTCAAGTTTCTCTCCAGGAAGAACCAGCCTCTTTGTTTGATCTGATCAGAGGTGTATTGCTGGAGTTCTTCTGGGATCTTCAGAGTCCTTTCTAGGTATAGGTTCCTGGAGGCTGCAAACACCAGATACTTCAGCTCACAGTATCGGTTTGCAAACTTTACTGGATCAGTAGCAGGGAGCAGCTGGTCGGCCTTCTCCTACGGGGTAAAGTTTTTCTCCCGCCAGGAGTCATCGTGCATGATATCCGTGATGCACATAGCGGATTCTCCTCTTTTACGTTTGCCAGTAGTAGCCTTTGCTTTTCCTTTTCTTTGGCTGGCAGACATCCTGAAGGACAGAAAACCAGGATATAATAAAAACAGGAAAACAAATAGGCAAATAGTCAAAAGAAACACAAAGTGGCAAAGTAGCAATAGAAGAGGGAAAATGAGTTAAGTAAATGTGCATTAAGGAATGTATAAGAGTTAAAAGTCCGAAAATAAAAATTCACAATCCAAAATGTAATTAAATTCATGTTAAATAGAAAGATTAACATCATGCCATGGTTAGAATGTTAAAAGAAAGTGAAAGAAAATCATAAGAGAAGTTTTGAAAGGTTACGTTGGTTAGAATTGAAAAAGAGTTTAGGAAGTTAACATTAGTAAGTTAGTAAAAAAATGAGTTAAAGTAAGTGGCATAATGAAAATATTCCAAGTAACAAGTATTCACAGGTAGAAACTATAAGTAACTCATATCCAAAGAAGGAAAATAGGTTGATGATGATTCAAATAGATATAGAAATAGCAAAAATTGGAATCAAACATCAAAAATGCAAATTATGAACCAGAAAATCAAAAAGAATAAGAAAGCTTGCCCTGGCATTCATGAATTAGTTTGGTTAAATCTAAGGAATGCACAGTTGAAAATGCCAAAACCAAGACATGAATGGAAACATTTTACAGAAATTTGGGCAGCATTCCGGCTAAAATTGGATTGTCCCAGAAAATAAACAACAACAGAATAGTTCATATGAATCAAAAATATAGCTGCAATTATATATAAGGAATAGGAACATGAAAAATCAGAGTAAAGAGCAGCATGAAACAAGAAATTACAGCATATGAACAAAACTAACATCACAGCAGCAGTAGAATTGCAAAAATAATGAAACAAGAAACACGAACAGCGCAATTAAACAGACCTAAATCCACTAACCACATCCTAGGCTACCTAACAACCTAAAATCCACTACAACATGCATATCTAACTAGCCTAATGACGAACACAAACAGAAAAATATGAATTAACTACGAAGGATAGAAGGGTGGCGTTCGTCGGAACCTGGTAGGCGTAAGATAGAGAGTGGGGCAGAGAGGTGGCTGGAGATGACGGCGGTGGCGTCGCGGAAGAGGGTGGCGCGGCGGCGGTGGTTGCTGTTCGGAGGAAGGGAGTGAAAGGTAGGGGTAATGGGGGTAGGGGGTAATAGGAGAAGGAAGGGGGATGGGTGGTTGGGGCTGGGCAGTGGTGACGGGGCGGCGGCGATGGGTGGTGCTTGCGGAGGGGGGGCAGTGGCGTTGGAGGGGAAAGAAGAGGGAAGAAGAAGAAAGAAGGGGGAAAGAGGAAGAGGGGTGGGTGGCGGCGGCGTCTGGGTGGTCGGCGGCGTGATGGTGGTTCGGTGGTTCGGTGGTGGGGCACGCGATCACGTGGCAGGGGTGAAATGGTGTTTGACGCGATCGCGTGAGGCACGTGATCGCATGGAATGGGAAAAATGAGAAAAAAAAATAATATGGAAAAGAAAAGAAAAAAAATAGAAAAAGAAAGAAATAAAAGGGGACAAAATGTCCCAAAGCAAAGCTCAATAAGGGTCAATGCATAAGTGTTGTGAAATGAAAAGGAATACATGAATATGTGAAAAAGTGAGAAAAATGGTAGTTAGGTTAGCTTTGAAATTGTATAGGATGTCATAGGTTAGGTGGAAAGTTTAAGCTTATGAAAGATTCAAATTTCAAGCTCACTTGACCAAATATGCATCCTTACCTTGACCCTAGCCCCATTACAACCTAAAGAAAAGACCTACTTGATGAGTGTTTGGACTGAGCCAAGGGTGTCTCCACGTGCTAGGACTCCTTAGGGGCATTGAACGTTGGCTTGAGACTCTCTTTTGGGCGTTGAACGCCAGCTGCTCCCCTGTGGGCACTGGATGCCAGTAATGGGGAGGTTGATAAACCCCATATTTAGGGTTTATCTTGTGTTGAATTTAGAGGGTTTTGTCAAACTTTCTCCCATTTATCCAATGAAATAGCATAGTTTTGTAAATTCTCCTTTAATTGTGCTTAAGAGTGAAAATATGCTTTTTAGGTCCTTAATTGTTTAATCTTGATTTACCTTTGATTACATTAGATACCTTGATATGTTTGTTAAGTGATTTCAGATTTAGGAGGCAAAGATTGGATCAAGGGAATGAACGAAAAGCATGTAAAAAAGGAGAACTCATGAAGAAATGAAGGAATCGCAAAAGCTGTCAATCCGACCTCTTCGCACTTAATCGATCATAACTTGAGCTACAGAGGTCCAAATGATGCGGTTCTAGTTGCGTTGGAAAGCTAACATCTAGAGCTTCAAAATGATATAAGATTTGCCATAGTTACATCGTGGATAATTTATACGCTTTTTGGCATTGTTTTTACTTAGTTTTTAGTATGATTTAGTTGGTTTTTAGTATATTTTTATTATTTTTTAATTAAAAATCACATTTCTGGACTTTACTATGAGTTTGTGTGTTTTTCTGTGATTTCAGGTATTTTCTGGCTGAAATTGAGAGAGCTGAGCAAAAATCTGATTCAGGCTGAAAAAAGACTGCTGATGCTGTTGGATTCTGACCTTCCTGCACTCAAAGTGGATTTTCTGGAGCTACAGAACTCCAAATGGCGCGCTCTTAATTGCGTTGGAAAGTAGACATCCATGGATTTCCAGCAATATATAATAGTCCATACTTTGCTCAAGGATAGACAACGTAAACTGGCGTTCAATGCCTGTTTCATGTTGCAGTCTGGCGTCCAGCGCCAGAAATAAGTTACAAGTTGGAGTTCAACGCCAGAAACAGGTTACAACCTGGCGTTGAATGCCCAAAACAGCCCAAGCACGTGAGAAGCTTAAGTCTCAGCCCCAGCACACACCAAGTGGGCCCCAGAAGTCGATTTCTGCGCTATCTATCATAGTTTACTCATTTTCTGTAAACCTAGGTTACTAGTTTAGTATTTAAACAACTTTTAGAGATTTATTTTGTATCTCATGACATTTTTAGATCTGAACTTTGTACTCTTTGACGGCATGAGTCTCTAAACTCCATTGTTGGGGGTGAGGAGCTCTGCAGCGTCTTGATGAATTAATGCAATTATCTCTGTTTTCCATTCAAACACGCTTGTTCCTATCTAAGATGTTCATTCGCGCTTCACTATGAAGATGGTGATGATCCGTGACACTCATCACCTTCCTCAATCCATGAACGTGTGCCTGACAACCACCTCCGTTCTACATCAGATTGAATGAGTATCTCTTAGATTTCTTAATCAGAATCTTCGTGGTATAAGCTAGAATTGATGGCGGCATTCATGAGAATCCGGAAAGTCTAAACCTTGTCTGTGGTATTCCGAGTAGGATTCAAGGATTGAATGGCTGTGACGAGCTTCAAACTCGCGATTGTTGGGCATAGTGACAGACGCAAAAGAATCAAGGGATTCTATTCCGACATGATCGAGAACCAACAGATGATTAGCCGTGCTGTGACAGAGCATTGGGACCATTTTCACTGAGAGGACGGGAAGTAGCCATTGACAACGGTGACACCTTACATACAGCTTGCCATGGAAGGAGCCTTGCGTGTGTGAAGAGGAGTACAAGAGAAAAACTGAAATAAAGAAGACAAAGCATCTCCAAAACCCCAACATATTCTCCATTATTGAGTAACAAGTATTTGTTTTATGCCCTTTGACTTTTTACAATTAAAACTAAGAATTATTATTGATATTATATCCTTACTAAGAGTTACAAGATAACCATAGCCTACTTCAAACCAAAAATCTCTGTGGGATTCGACCCTTACTCACGTAAGGTATTACTTGGACGACCCAGTGCACTTGCTGGTTAGTGGTACGAGTTGTGAAACGTGTGATTCACAATTTGTGCACCAGCTTGCTCCCGTTGGGGCATTGAACGCCAGTCTTGGGCATTCAACGCTGGGCTTTGGTCCTTCTTGGGCGTTGAACTCCTGATGTGGGCGTTCAATGCCAGTTATGGGCAATAATCTAGAATAGAAGTATAGACTATTTTATATTGCTGGAAATCTCTAGAAGTTAGCTTTCCAACGCCTTTGAAAATGCGTCAATTGGATCTTTGTAGCTCAATATATGCTTGTTGGAATACATGGAGGTTAGGATCTGACAACATCTACTATCCTTTCTTCAGCTCTAAACAGGACTTTGCCTATCTTGCCAATTTTGCCCGAAAATCCCATAAAATTATATGAAAAAAACAAAAACTCAAAGTAGCATCCAAATATGAATTTTTGCACTAAAATATACTAAAGTTAATAAAATATAAACAAAATATAAAGAAAACACTAAGAAAATGCAATGAAAAAGCGTATAAGATATCCACTTATCACAACACCAAACTTAAATTGTTCCTTGTCCTCAAGCAACCAAAAACAAGATAGGACTAAATAGAAGAGAAAAATACATAAGATCTTAGAGTTCTCAATGGAGCTTAATTCCATTTACTGAATGGGGCTAGTAGCTCTTTATTCCTGAACAGCTTTGGCATCTCACCTTCCTTTGAAGCTCAGAAATATTGACATCCCTCTGAGCTAGAATCCGGATGATATTATTGATTTGCTTCTTTTAGTTTTTCTTGATTCTTGAACACAGCTTTTTCTTTTGGTGCTTTGAACCTTTGAGCCTAGCCATGACTTTAAGCGTTTTGTTTTCAAGTATTATCACCAGATACATAAACGCCACAAGCACTTAACTGGGGAACCCTTTGGTTTCGAATTTAGCTTTGCCTAAATTCCTAGGCAGTGGTGCTCAAAGTTATTAAGCGTACTCTTTTGCTTTGGATCACAACTTTAACTGCTCAGTCTCAAGCTTTTTACTTGACACCTTCAGACCACAAGCATTTAGTTAGGGATAGCAACTCATTTGAGCTTTTTAGGCCAGTTTTGACCCTCCTAACCATTGATGTTCAAAGGGTTGGACCCTTTTCTTTTGATTTTTCTTTTATTTTTCTTTTTATTTTCTTTTTTTTTTTTTTTTTTGCTATTTCTTTTGCTTCAAGAATCAATATTTTTTATTTTTCAGAGGACCAATAATACTTTTCTAAATTCACTGTTCTTTCAAGAGTCAACATGCTTAACTTCAATATCAAGTATGCACAGTTAATTCATACATTTAAAAAATAATGATAAGGCCACCACATCTTAAGTAATTGAATAACTCATGATATACTCGGAACCTTGTGCATTCTACTCTTTCTTTTTCAATAAATTTTCTTTTAAGCATTAATGAGGGATACATAGGATATCTTATAACAAAACAAAAATGACACTAGAAAGAAAGAAATACTGAATGTGATCATGCACTAGAATAGAAAATAAATAAAGTAAAGTACAAGAAAAACAGAAATAACGTAGATAAAGGGAGAATGAAACGTGACCACCTCAGTGACGGCGGCTACTGCTCCCTCCAGAGAATCCTCTGGAGCACTTGAGCTCCTCAATGTCTCGCCCCTGTCTCAGCTGCTCCTCCCTTATGCTCCTCTTATCCTCCATCATTTGATGAAGGATGGTGGACCGCTCTTGGTGCTCTATCCTTAGCTGATCCACATATGTACTCAGCTCCCCTACGGATGTGTTTAGTTGGTCCCAATAGTCACGGGGAGGGAAGTACATTCCCTGAGGCATCTCTGGGAACTCTGGTTGAAGCCGCTGAATAGGTTCTTATTGCGGTCCGTTCGCAGACTCTCTAACGTGCTCCATCCACCTTTTTGTGATGGGCTTGTCTTCCTCAATGAGGGTGTCTCTTGCTATGCGAATTCCAACTGAATTGCATAGGCGACATATGAGGTGAGGGAACGCTAGCCTCACTTGGGTGGAGGGCTTTTCAGCCACTTTATATAACTCTTGAGGTATCACCTCATGCACCTCCACCTCATTCCCAAGCATGATGCAATGAATCATTATTGCTCGGTCAATGGTAACTTCAGATCGGTTACTTGTGGGGATGATGGAGTGTTGGATAAGCTCCAACCACCTTCTAGCTACAAGCTTGAGGTCAAGCCTACGTAGTTGGTAGGGCTTGCTTTGTGCGTCCCTCCTCCACTGAGCTCCTTCCACACATATATTCGCAAGCACTTGATCCAACCTTTGGTCGGAGTTAACCCTTTGAGTGTAAGAGTGTGGGTCTCCTAGCATCTGTGGCAGTTGTAGCGCCAATCTCACACTTTTTGAGCTAAAATCCAAGAGTTGCTCTCTGACCATGGTACGCCTGTTCTTGGGCTTTGGGTTCACACTAGTGTCGTGCTTTTTGGTGACCCAAGCATTGGCATAAAATTCCTGCACCATTAATCTTCCAACTCCATGGTGCGGAATTTATAACCCACAAACTAACCGGCAAGTGCACCGGGTCGTACGAAGTAGTACCTCAAGTGAATGAGGGTCGATCCCACGAGGATTGATAGACCAAGCAACAATGATTGCATGATTTACTTAGTTAGAAAAATAGAAAATGGTGTTTTAAGAGTTCAATTGCATCACACAGTTATTCAAAGAAACAGAAAACAAGTAGTAAATTGAGGTAAAATATATATATGGAGAAAATAGTTAAGGTTTCAGAGATATCTATCTTCCGGATTGACTTTTCTTACTAACTATTTTAATCATGCAAGATTCAATTCATGGCAAACTATATGTGACTAAACCCTAATTCCTTAGACCTTTTTAGTCTCCTCTAACTTTCATCAACCGCCAATTCCTTGGTCACTTGATTCCAATTGGAGGGTGAAGCTCAAATCTAGGTTATGTGCCACAGAAACCCTAATTTCCCAAATATAAGAGGATTATATGTCACGTATCCTGTGAAGTCCAGATAATTAGAAGTTTAGGAGAATATGTTTTCAAGCTGTTGTTCAAGCAAAGAGCTTTTCCAAATTTTACAAGAACTCAATTAGAACAAGGGTCATACTTCCGTTCCACTAAGATTCATAAGATAAAGAACAAAAAAAATTCTTGAAATTGAAATCAATACATGAATTAAAATAGAACAGTAATAGTATTAATCCATAGAATAAACAGAGCTCCTAACCTTAACAGTGAAGGTTTAGTTGCTCATGGTTCAGAGAGAAAACTAGGGTTCCGCAAAATTGTAAAGTGCTGAATGAGGTAAGAGAGAAGAGAAGAGCCCGAAGGGCTGATTCTTTTCCCTTTTATATCTAATCCTAATTAATATAAAATATATTTTCTAAAAACAAAATAATATCTTTTCCTATTTTTTAGTGAATTAAAGTTTAAATCAGAATTAAAATATGATCTTCGTGCATCTTCAATTGATGGATGGGGACCACTTTGATTCTTATGGATGGCGCCTAACTTGGAGGGGAGTGGTGCCTAACTTGGACCTGGCCGAATTGAATTGTGTGTTGTTGGTGGAGTTGGCGCCTAACTTGGCATTCCTAGCGCCTAACTTGGACGTGGCCGAATGGAATGAGTGTTGTTGTTGTGTCTGGCACATAACTTGAGAAACCTTAAGTTAGGCACCACCTTGGCCGTGTCATGCATAAGGCTTTCCTTGTCCTGGCGCCTAACTTGGTAAAACCCAAGTTAGGCACCACTTGTGCAGCCTTGGATTCATCGGTTATGTTCATCTTGGCACCTAACTTGAGAAACCTCAAGTTAGGCGCCACCCTTGCCGAGTTGTTGGAGAAGAATTATGGACTATTAGACATCGTTGGAAAGATCTGGAAGTTAGCTTTCCAACGCCACTAAAATCACATTAATTAGACCTCTGTAGCTCGAGTTATTCAGGTTAGAGTGCAGAGAGGTCAGGGTTGACAGCATCATTCGCTTTCTTCTATTTTTCTACAGAAACTCCATCAAATACATCAAAATGCTACCTGAAATAAAAAAAATTGTACACGACTCAAACTAGTGCCCATAGTGGCTAAAGGATAATTAATTCTTGATTAAACTCAACAATTTGACTGCAAATTCACTAGGAAAAGATAGGAAAGATGCTCATGCATCACTTCAGAAATGGGATTGGCCAGAATTTTCTAATCTCTTCTCCAAATTTCTTGTTGAATCTCCAGATACTCATCGTCTTTGAGCTTAAAGGGGACCTCGGGGATCACCCTTTTGTGCCTCACCACATCATAGAAGTGGTCTTGATGAGTTTTAGTGAGGAATCTCCATGTTTCCCAAGGTTCAGAGGCGGAAGCGGAGGCTTTTTCCTTTCTCTTCCTTGAGAATTCTCTAGTTTTTGGTGCCATAGAGGTAGAGTAAAAACCAAAAAGCAGAGCTTTCCAATGCTAAAATTAAGAACTTTGCGCATCCTCGAGAAAAGAGTAACGAAAGAAAAAGAAATTAGTAGAAGAAAGAAGAAAAGGATGAAGGGGAAGAAGGCTTCGACCAAGTGGGGAGGGATAGGGAAGAAGGGGAGTGTAGAAAGAATGATATGTGGGAAGAGAAGAGTATAGGGAAGGAGTGAGTATGAAGGAAGAAATGAAGGGGTATTTATAGGGGTGGGAGGGGTAGGGTTTTGGCTATATGGGAGGGAAAAATGGGGGGAAGGTTTGAATTTAAAGTGGGTAGGGTTGGTGGGAAAAGGAATTGATGGGATACATGAAGGGTGTTGGGAAGAGGGAAAGGTGATGGGGATATGATAGGTGAATGTGTATTAGGAAAAAGGAAAGTAAGGTGTGAAAATTAAGGTAGAAAAAGTAGGAGAGAGAAGGAAAGGTGGGGTAGGTGGGGTTTGTGTGGGACCCACTGGCTGAAAAAGCTTCAAAACTCGAGTGCCCCTACTCCTGCCTGTGCGTTCAATGCCAGTTCTGGGCGTTGAACGCCGGATAGGGATACTTTTTTTTCCAGATTGATGGGGCATTCTATGCCAAGAATGGGCGTTAAACGCCCATTTGGGGCCAAGGAATTGGCCTGGTTGCTCCTGTATGGGCATTGGACGCCCAACTTCCTCCATTACTGGCGTTCAACGCCAGTGAATGCTCCTTAATGGGCGTTGAACGCCTAGCTTCCTCCCTTTCTAGCGATGGGCGCCAGTTCTGGCGTACAACGACAATAAAGGGCTCCCTCCCTGTTCATACATGAATCCCCACACTTCGTACAACTGAACCAGCAAGTGCACTGGGTCGTCCAGGTAATACCTGAGCGAGTCAGGGTCGATCCCACGAGGATTCTGGTTTGAAGTAAGCTATGGTTATCTTGCAGGTCTTAGTCAGGCAGATAGAAGAGTTGTTGGATTTATGAGATCTAAACTAGGTTGACATGTTTGATTGCATAAAACAAAATAAAGAAAAAGGGTAATCAGAACTCAGAAGTCGTGTAAACTATGATAAGAAGATAGTTAAAGCTTGGAGGTGCTTTGTCCTTCTGGATTAACTCTAGTTTTACTGTCTTCTTCAATTGTGAATGATTTCTTCTATGGTAGGCTGTATGTGATTGACGCTGGTTTGAGCAGTGGCCAATACTCCTCTAGATCTGAACCCTAGGTTTAGTGCGGATCTATTCTGATTGAGGGTGAAGTTCCTACAGTTCATTATCTTTGGTGATCCTACTCAAAACGCCACAGACAAGGTCGAATCTTCTGGATCAGAGGATGTTGCGCCGTGGTTCTAGACTCTACCACAGACACCCTAATCTCCCCATACCTCGGCTGAACTGGTGTCTCGAGAAGTCTCCAACGAAGTCGTAGATTAGCCGTTTAAGAGATGTATAGTCAAGCTGGCAGTTCAATGCTTTCCACTTAAGTATTCGCACGAACCCAAGAAGAACACGGGTGGTTGTCAGGCACGCGGTCTTAGTTTGAAGAACGAAGATGATTGTCACAAGTCAGCCTGTTCATGATGTTGAAGAACGAATATACATCTTAGAATTAAATCAAACACAGATTGAAGGGAAACAGTAATACTTTTATTAATCCATAAAACTCAGCAGGGCTCCTCCTCTCAACCTAGGAGGTTTAGAAACTCATACTGATGGGAAACAC
The DNA here is from genome assembly GCF_003086295.3 of Arachis hypogaea. Classification (NCBI taxonomy): domain Eukaryota; kingdom Viridiplantae; phylum Streptophyta; class Magnoliopsida; order Fabales; family Fabaceae; genus Arachis; species Arachis hypogaea. Next base: position 45,058,446 of record NC_092051.1, read on the forward strand.
AATGATAAACAAAAATATGGAATAAAGTGTGCGTCCTCCCCCTAATGAGAGGTGTAAAAGTTCTTTAAATACTAAACTAATAACTAAGGGTTACATAGGAAAAGGTAAAACAGTCTTTTAGTGCTAAAATCAACTTCTATGGCCCACTTGGTGAGTGTTTGGGCTGAGCTTTGATGAGATCCACGTGCTAGAAAGCCTCTAGGGTGTTGAACGCTAGCTAGGGGGTCCACTTTACCTGAAATTGCACAAAAATACAAAACCTCATAGTAGAATCCAAAACTGTGAATTTAACACTAAAACGTATGAAAACTTAGTAAAAACTAAACAAAACATGCTAAAAACTATATGAAAATGATGCCAAAAAGCGTATAAAGTATCCGCTCATCACAACACCAAACTTAAACTGTTGCTTGTCCCCAAGCAACTAAAAACACAGTAGGATAAAAAGAAGAGTAAGATACAATAAATCTCAGAGTTTCCAATGAAGCTTAGTTTCAATTAGATGAGTGGGAGTTAATAGCTTTTTTGCTTCTGAATAGTTTTGGCATCTCACTATCCATTGAAACTTAGAAATTTTGGTCTCTTTAGGAACTTAGAATCCAGATGATATTATTGACTCTCCTAGTTCAGTTCTTTTTTATTCTTGAGCACAGCTTTCAGAGTCTTGGCCATGACCCTAAGCACTTTATTTTCCAGTATTACCACCGGATACATAAATGCCACAGACACTTTAACTGGGTGAACCCTTTCGGATTGTGATTCAGCTTTGCTAGAATCCCTAGATAGAGATGTCCAGAGTTCTTAAGCACATTCTTTTTGCCTTAGACCACGACTTTAACTGCTCAGTCTCAAGTTTTTCACTTGACACCTTCACACCACAAGCATATGGTTAGGGACAGCTTGGTTGAGCCGCGTAGGCTAGGATTTTATTCCTTGTAGGCCCTCCTAATCATTGATTCTCAAAGCCTTGGATCCTTTTACCCTTGCCTTTTGGTTTAAAGGGTTACTGGCTTTTTGCTCTTTCCTTTTGGTTTAAAGAGCTATTGGCTTTCTTCAGCTTTTTATTTATTTTTTTGCCATTTTTTTCCGCATTCATATATTATTTTTTTTTTCTTTGCAACATGCTATTTTTTTATTTTTGCTACTTTTCTTGCTTCAAGAATTAATTTTTGGATTTTTTCAAATTACCAATAATACTTCACTTTCATCATCATTCTTTCAAGAGCCAACATTCTAAAATTTCAACTTCAAATATGCACTGTTTATTCATACATTCAGAAAACAAAAGCAATGCCACCACATCAAAATAATTGAACTATTCTTTTTATAAACTTGAAATTCATGTATCTCTCAATTCTTTTCAAATAAAATTTTCTTTTAAGTAAGGTGAGAGATATATGGAGCATTTTATAACTTTAAGACATAAATGGAAATGATTATGCAATAAGAACAAGAGAACAGATAATACAACATAACAAAAAAATAGAAAAATAACAAAAGAAAAGGAGATAAAGAGAATGAATCCACCTTTAATGGTGGCGGCTAGTGCTCCTCCTTGAGGATCCAATATAATGCTTGATCTCTTCAATGTCACTCATTTGCCTTTGTTGTTCTTCCCTCATAGCCATTTGATATTCTCTAATTTCATTGAGGATGGTTGAATGCTCTTGATGCTCCATCCTCAACTGATTCATGTTAGAGCTTAATTCTCCCATGAAAGCATGCCATTGATTTCAATAGCTTTGAGGAGGAAAATACATCCCTTGAGGCATCTCAGGGATCTCATGCTGAGGCGGCTGCACAGGCTCTTGTCCATGCTCTCTTGTTTGCTCCATCCTCTTCTTAGTGATGGGCTTGTCTTCCCCAATGGAGATATCTCCCTCTATAACAATTCCAGCTGAATTACATAGATGACAGATGAGGTGAGGGAATGCCAACCTTGCGTTGGTGGAAGGCTTCTCAGCTATCTTGTACAGTTCTTGAGGAATTACCTCATGTACTTCCACCTCACTTCCAATCATGATACAATGGATCATGATGGCCCTTTCAATGGTCACTTATAACAGATTGCTAATAGGGATGATGGAGCGTTGGATGAAATCCAACTATCCTCTAGCTATGGGCCTTAGGTCAAGCCTTCTTAGTTGAATGGGCTTGGCTTGGAAATCATTTTTCCACTGTGCTCCTTCCACACAGATGTCAGAGAGCACTTGATCCAGTCTTTGATCAAAGTTGAATCTGCTAGTGTAAGGATGTGGATCTCCTTGCATCAAAGGCAAGTTAAACGCCAACCTCACACTTTCCAGGCTAAAATCTAAGATTCTCCCTCGGACCATGGTGCTCCAATTCTTTGTAGGGAAGTGTGTATGGAGAAGTGTAAAAGAGAGAAGAAAAAAGTGGGGTAGGTAAAGATGCTGTGGGACCCACTGGTCCTGAGAGGCTAGGAAATTTAAATTCCCTGCCCTATGCACTAGCGTTTGAACGGCAGGCTCTGTTCCCTGGATGGCGTTCAACGCCAGCAACACTCCATCCAGAGTGTTCTGTTTTCACTGCTGAACATTTCTGTCTCTGTTCTGACTGCTGCACATGATCATGAACCTAAAAAAAACTTTAAAGAAAAATAAAATTAAGAATTAAAAGAAATAAAAATAATTAATTAAGGTTGGGTTGCCTCCCAACAAGCGCTTCTTTAACGTCATTAGCTTGACGGTTGGTTCCTTACGGAAGTGAGTATGGGCTCAGAATTTTGGCCGTTACATTTAACTTTCTTCCTGTCTTCTCATGAATGAGCTCCACATGCTCTAGAGACAGGACACGACTCACTGTATGTGGTATGACTGGTTTCTTGGTGAAGACAACTCTCATGCCAGGTAAGAGGCCTTCAGTGGGGACTTTCTTGTCCCTCCAGCCTTTAGGTACTTTCTTCCAAGTGCCTGTGGTTTCAGTGCTTGTTATTGGTTGCCCAACACCAAACTTAGAATTGATGTTTGGGGGTTTAGTACAACTCTGCATTGTAAGAGATGGTTGGAACACTAGGTGTTGCACCATTGTCTCTTTCTTATCAGAGGGAGAATTAGGATTGGACATCTTGAACAAGATGTAGTCATCTCCTAATTGGAAAACCATTTCTCCCTTTGCCACATTAATCATAGCTTTTGTAGTGGCTAGGATAGGTCTTCCAAGGACGATGGATTCATCCTCATACTCTCCAATATCCAAGACTATGAAGTTTGCAGGGATGTAGTGGTCTTCAACTTTTACCAAGACATCCTCTACTAAGTCATATGGCTTCTTCATTGACTTGTCTGCCATCTCTAGTGAGATGTTAGCAGCTTGTACCTTAAAGATTTTCAGCTTCTCCATTACAGAGAGTGGCATGAGGTTTATACTTGACCTTAGGTCACACAGAGCCTTCTTAAAGGTCATGGTGCCTATGGTTCAAGGAATTAGGAAGCGTCCAGGATCTGGAAGCTTCTGAGGTAGCTTCAGCTGAACCAAAGCATTAAGTTCTTTGGAAAGCACTGGAGGTTCTTCCTCCAAAGGCTATTTACCAAATAACTTCATTCAGCTTCATGAGAGCTCCTAGGTATCGAGCAATTTGCTCTTCTCTAGTGTCTTCATCCTCATCAGAGGATGAGTGTTCATCAGAACTCACGCATTGCAGAAGTGCATGCAAAGGAACCTCTATGGTCTTTATATGAGCCTTAGCTTCCTTTAGTTCTTGGATAGGGATTTCTTGAGTGGGTATTGAACAAGTGGTGCATGAAATTGTGATTACACTTTTCACAACTTCGCACAACTAACCAGCAAGTGCACTGGGTCGTCCAAGTAATACCTTACGTGAGTAAGGGTCGATCCCACGGAGAGTGTCGGCTTGAAGCAAGCTATGGTCATCCTTGTAAATCTCAGTCAGGCAGATTCAATTGATTATGAGGTTTTGATAATTAGAATATAAATAAAACATAAAATAAGATAAAGTTACTTATGTAATTCATTGGTGGGAATTTTAGATAAGCGTATGGAGATGCTTTGTTGCTTTTGAATCTCTGCTTTCCTATTGCCTTCTTCCAACCATGCGTTACCTCCTTCCATGGCAAGTTGTAAGATCCTCTCAGTGAAAATGGTCCTCTACGGTTTCTGCACGGCTAATCAACTGTCGGATTTCTCGTCTCGAATGAAAAATACTAGGTACAGCTACCGCATGGCTAATCATCTGTCGGTTCCCACTAGCGTCGGAATAGAATCCATTGATCCTTTTGCACACTGTCACTTACGCCCAACATTCACAGGTTTGAAGCTCCCAACAATCATTCTTTCCCGGATCCTACTCAGAACACCACAGACAAGGTTTAGACTTTCCGGATCCCAGGAATGGCTGCCAATAATTCTAGCCTATACCACGAAGATACTAATCTCACGGACTCAGTCCGTGTATTAGATATCCAAGAGAATATACTCCAGCTGTCGTCCAATGACTACGTTGAACATCATGTAGACCACTTTGTGGTTGTCAGGCACGCAATCTTGGCTAAGCGAGTAACGAAGATTGGGTGATTGTCACGGGTCGCCCATTCATTCTGACTTAACTGAATTAAGTACAAGAGTATATCTTGGAGAAGAAGTATGCGTGAATTGAATAGAAAATAGTAGTAATTGTATTAATTCATGAAGAACAGCAGAGCTCCACACCTTAATCTATGGGATGTAGAAACTCCACCATTGAAAATACATAAGTGAAAAAGGTCTAGGCATGGCCGTGAGGCCAGCCTCCAAACGTGTACAATAGCATAAGATTCACCAAAGACTTATAAACCTTGGTTCAAGTATAAACCTCATGCCACTCTCTGTAATGGAGAAACTAGGGATCTTTGAGGTACAAGCTGCAAGAATCTCACTAGAGATGGCAGACAATTCAAGAAAACAGGCTTATGGACTTGTAAAGGATGTCTTAGTAAAGGTTGAAGGCTATTACATCCCTGCTGACTTCATAATCCTAGACACTGGGAAGGATGAAGATAAATCCATCATCCTTGGAAGACCCTTCCTAGCCACAGCAAGAGCTGTGATTGATGTGGACAGAGGAGAGTTAGTCCATCAATTGAATGAGGACTACCTTGTGTTTAAGGCTCAAGGATCTTCTTCTGTAACCATGGAGAGGAAGCATGAAAAGCTTCTCTCAATACAAGGTCAAATAGAGCCCCCACACTCAACTTCTAAGTTTGGTGTTGGGAGGCCAACATCAAGCTCTGAGTCTCTGTGAAGCTCTCTAAGAGCTCACTGTCAAGCTATTGACATTAAAGAAGTGCTTGTTGGGAGGCAACCCAATGTTATTTAATTTTATTTATTTATTTTCCATTGTTATTTTGTGTTTTCTTTAGGTTGATGATCATGTGAAGTCACAAAAATAAATGAAAAATCAAAAACAGAATGAAAAACAGTATCAAAAATAGCACACCCTGGAGGACAGGCTTACTGGCGTTTAAACGCCAGTAAGGATAGCAGAATGGGCATTTAACACCCAGCCTGGCAGCATTCTGGGCGTTAAACGCCAGAATGGGTAGCACTCTGGGCGTTTAATGCCAGAAAGGGCTGTCTGGCATCTGGCTGGCGTTAAACACTAGAAATGGGCATCTGGCTGCCGTTTAACGCCAGAAATGGGCAGCAGGCTGGCGTTTAACGCCAGGAAAGGTAGCAGAGCTGGCGTTAAATGCCAGCATTGGCACAGAATGGGAGTTTAAATGCCAAATTGGGGCAGGGAACAGAATTTCTTGACACCTCAGGATCTGTGGACCCCACAGGATCCCCACCTACCCCACCTCTTCTTCTCTTCTCTTCACACCTTTCCATAACACTCTTTCCCAAATACCCTTCACCTATCAAATCCTACCCTCTTCTCTATATTCTCTTCACCACTCACATCCATCCATCATAAAACCCCACCTACCTCACCATTCAAATTCAAACTATTTCCCTCCCAAACCCAACCCTTCATGACCGAATCCCCTCTCTCTCCTACCCTATAAATACCCCTTCTCACTACCTTCATTTTCACACATCATAAACACTTCTTCCCCCTGACGTTAGAATTTTTGCCGGTATAAAATTTTATAAAAACACTCGCGTTGTAGATATAGTCTCTAAACCAACAGAAATCTCTTCGTACAAACGTTTTGGTTGTCACAAGTAACAAACCCCTAAATAAATTGATAATCGAAGTATTCAAACCTCGGGTCGTCTTCTCAAGGCACTGCAGGGAAGTATGTTCTTATTATTGGTTATGGAGATTGTAAATTGGGGTTTTGAGAATGAGGAGTGAATAGTTTAATTAGCAATTAAAGTAAATGAAGAACAAGTAATTTAAATGGCAAGTAAAATAAATAAATGACTATAAATAACTTTTGGCAAGGTATGAGAAATTAGAGGTCCTATCCTAGCTATCCTTATCAATGATGATGAGAATTGAATCTTAATTCTACTTTGTTAACCTTTGATTGGTTGATCTTCGAATCCTATTTATTTCCTAAGAAAAGATTGGGATTATTGAAGTTCAATTCAATTAACAAAGATAACAATTATCAATCATGTTTGAGTTTGATAACTCCTGAGTTACTAATTTCTTAACCAAGACCAAAAGGGAGAAAAGTAAATCTACTGGAATAAAAATGTCTTCAGATGGGAATAACAATAATGTAAATAAAAGAAAGTAATAATAAACTGAAATACCTCAAATAACATTAATTCAGAAAATCATAACATGAATGTAACATAAGCCAAATAGGCAACATAACTAATATAAGCATTAAAGTATCTGAAAGTAAGAGATAAATATAAAGTAAAAGAACATTGAACCTGGGATTGAGAGTCACTCCTAAAACTAAGAGAAATTCTAAATCCTAATCCTAAGAGAGAGGAGAGAATCTCCCTCTCAAAACTAAATCTAAATCATGAAAACTAACTAAAGTGGAGTCTCCCTTTGAATGGATGCATCCTTCCACTTCATAACCTGTGGTCTATGCCTTTTGGACTTGGATTTGGGCCAAAAAGGGCTTCAGAATTTGCTATGGGCATTTTCTGCAACTTCTGGTGCGTGGCCTCTGTCACGCGTCCGCGTGGGTCACGCGGTCGCGTCATTCGGAGTTTTTCTTGTCACACGGTCGCGTCAGTCATGCAACCGCGTCAAATGTGCTCTGCTTAAGGCGCGCAGTCGCGTCAGTCACGCGGCCGCGTCAATGCCTTTTTGCGCTGGCATGCGGCTGCATCGCCCATGCGATCGCGTGGCTGCCAGTTTCTACAAAAACTCTGTTTTGTGCTTTTCTTCCATTTTTGTATGTTTCCTTTCCATCCCTTAAGTCATTCCTACCTTAGAAGATCTGAAACTACTCAACACACTAATCACGGCATCGAATGGAAATAAAGGTAATTAAAATAATTAATTTTAAAGCATAGGAAACATGTTTTTCACATACATCACATAATAAGGAAGGGAAAGTAAAACCATGCAATTAATATGAATAAGTGGGTGAAGGATTGAATAAATCACTCAGATTAAGCACAAAATATATCATAAAATATGGGTTTATCAACCTCCCCACACTTAAACAATAGCATGTCCTCATGCTAAATCCAAGAATAATGTTAGGTTAAAGTGGTGGAATGTCATGCAATGCAATCTAATCTAAATGCAACTACCTAGATGCATCATGCAATTCTTAATTTTTATTCACTTGTATATAAAGCTTGCATGTAGTTGAATTAATTCACATTCTCAAGGAGTCATAAATATATATATATAATATATATATATATATAGCCAAACCTTAGATAGTTGATAAAGTGCCTTTACAATTGAAATAGGAGAGAAAAACATTTTATAAACTTGCAAGACAATTAATAATTTCAGCAGAGATATATGTTAATGAGCTATTGAACCCTCACTGGATTTTGTGTTTACTCTCTAGTCACTCAGTGTTTATTGGGTTAATCACTCTATTCTTCTTTTTATTCTTACTTTCTATAACTTTGTTCTTCATCTAACCAATCAACAATTATAGAATATAGACATACCAAAAATCATAAGGTCTTCAGTTAAGGTTGTAATGGGGCCAAGGTAAAGGTAAGGGTATATGTATAAGGCTAAGTGAGCTAATGAGTGAATCCTTAATTAGTCTAAGATCTCACCTAACATACATACTTTGTAAAGCAAAGCTTCTTTACCCAATTTTCCCATATTTTCCCACTTTTGATGTTACATGCTCATGTTTCAATATTTATTATTTTTATCCCATGTGCATTGCTTTATTTCACATTTGGGGAATTCTTTTGTGTCCCCTTTATTCAACTACTGAAAAATAACACCTTTTTTTTTAATGCACATGGTAATTCAATTATTTTGATTTCACATGAGCATGCTTCCCAAAATTTTTTTTTTGAATTATTTTATTCTTTTTAACTTTTCTACCGTTTTGTTTTTATCATCCATGTTCCCAATAGGTTTCCCACATGTAAACCATACACAATTTCTATCTTAAGCTAACCAAGGATTCAACTTGGAATTTTTATTTTGTTTTTCTGCTTAAGGCTAGTAATGTGGTTTATAGAATAAAAGGGGAATTAAAGGCTCAAGGGGGCTAACAAGGGTGCTGTAAAAGGTAAGCTATTTTGGGATAAGTGAGCTAAAATCAAATAATGGCCTCAATCACTCTCTTGGTATGTATTTCTATTCTATAATCGGACATATAGATTAAAACAAAATAAAGAACATCAGAATAAAAAAGAAGGGCGGAATACACAAGAATAAAATATTATGGTTTGAATGTAACCATACAATTAAACTCAAAACTCACAGGCTGTGTGTTCTCTAGCTCAAAAATCATTTATTAGTTATGTATGTCATGCAGGTTTAGTTAAAAATTCCCATTATTCTCAATGTAAAATTTATATTGAATGGCATTAAAGTTTTTGTTTCTCCTTGATGAAATGTTGTTAACTAACTAACATGTAATGCTATATACACAAGGTGTGTGGATTGTTTCTATTATGTTCAAGTTCCTAGTTTACTTCTGGTGCACGAAATTACAATTACACTTTTGCAACTCCGCACAACTAACCAGCAAGTGCACTGGGTCGTCCAAGTAATACCTTACGTGAGAAAGGGTCGATCCCACGAAGATTGTCGGCTTGAAGCAAGCTATGGTTATCTTGTAACTCTTAGTCAGGATATCAATAATTCTCATATTTGATTGTAAAAAGTAAAAGAATATGAAATAAATACTTGTTATGCAGTAATGAAGAACAGTTTGAGGCTTTGGAGATGCTTTGTCCTCTGAATCTCTACTTTCCTACTATTTTCTTCTTCATGCACGCAAGGCTCCTTCCATGGCAAGCTTTATGTTGGGCATCACCGTTGTCAATGGCTACTTCCCGTCTTCTCAGTGAAAATGTTCCAAATGCGCTGTCACTGCACGGCTAATCATCTATCAGTTCTCGATAATTGCATTAATTCATGAAGAACAGCAGAGCTGCTCACCCCCCAACAATGGGGTTTAGAGACACATGCAGTAGGGAATACAATAAGAAACATGTAAAAGTGTCATGAGGTACAAGATGAATCACTAAAAGTAGTTTTTATTGTGAACTGGTGACCTAGGGTTACAGAAAATGAGTAAGCTAGGGTGTTTAGTGTAAAAATCCACTTCCGGGGCCCACTTGGTGTGTGCTTGGGCTGAGCATTGAAGCTTTCATGTGTAGAGACTTTTCTTGGAGTTAAACGCCAGTTTTTGTGCCAGTTTGGGCGTTTAACTCCAGTTTTTATGCCAGTTCTGGCGTTAAACGCCAGAATTCTTGAGCTGACATGGAACGCCTGTTTGGGCCATCAAATCTCGGGAAAAGTATGGACTATTATATATTGCTGGAAATCCCAGGATGTCTACTTTCCAACGCAATTGAGAGCGTGCCAATTGGACTTCTGTAGCTCCAGAAAATCCACTTTGAGTGCAGGGAGTTCAGAATCCAACAGCATCTGCAGTCCTTTTTCAGCCTCTGAATCAGATTTTTGCTCAGGTCCCTCAATTTCAGCCAGAAAATACCCGAAATCACAGAAAAACACACAAACTCATAGTAAAGTACAGAAAAGTGAATTTTAAATAAAAACTAATAAAAATATAATAAAAACTAATTAAAATATACTAAAAATATACTAAAAATAATGCCAAAAAGCGTATAAATTATCCGCTCATCACAACACCAAACTTAAATTGTTGCTTGTCCCCAAGCAACTGAAAATCAAATAGGATAAAAAGAAGAGAATATACAATGAATTCCAAAAACATCTATGAATATCAGTATTAATTAGATGAGCGGGGCTTTTAGCTTTTTGCTTCTGAACAGTTTTGGCATCTCACTTTATTCCTTAAAGTCCAGAATGATTGGCATCTATAGGAACTCAGAATCTAGATAGTGTTATTGATTCTCCTAGTTAAGTATGTTGATTCTTGAACACAGCTACTTTATGAGTCTTGGCCGTGGCCCTAAGCACTTTGTTTTCCAGTATTACCACCGGATACATAAATGCCACAGACACATAACTGGGTGAACCTTTTCAGATTATGACTCAGCTTTGCTAGATTCCCCAATTAGAGGTGTCCAGGATTCTTAAACACACTCTTCTTTTTGCTTTGGACGTCGACTTTAACCGCTCAGTCTCAAGTTTTCACTTGACACCTTCACACCACAAGCACATGGTTAGGGACAGCTTGGTTCAGCCGCTTAGGCCAGGATTTTATTCCTGTGGGCCCTCCTATCCACTGATGCTCAAAGTCTTGGATCCTTTTTTATTTCACCCTTGCCTTTTGGTTTAAAGGGCTATTGGCTTTTTCTGCTTGCTTTTTCTTTTTCTCTCTTTTTTTTTTCGCCTCTTCTCTTTTTTTTTCCTGCAAGCTTTTCAATGCTTTTTCTTGCTTCAAGAATCAATTTTATGATTTTTCAGATCATCAGATAACATTTCTCCTTTTCCCATCATTCTTTCAAGAGCCAACATTTTTAACATTCATAAACAATCAACTTCAAAAATATGCACTGTTCAAGCATTCATTCAAAAAACAATAGTATTGCCACCACATCAAAATAATTAAACTATTTTAAAATTCAAAATTCATGTACTTCTTTTTCTTTTTCAATTAAAAATACTTTTTATTTAAGAAAGGTGATGGATTCATAGGACATTTATGGCTTTAAGACATAAACTTTAAATTTTTTATTGATTATGGAATAAAAATAAGACTCAAAAATAAATATAAGTGCAGACCCATAATAATAGAAGACAAAAAATTAAAAGCAGAAGAATAAATGACTCTTAAAATAGACTCTTAATAATAAAGGTTATCACAGAGTTAGGACTCAACAACCTTGATTTTGAGGAGTGGATGCTCCCTCAATTTGTGGGGTGCTTGGTCCTTCAAGGGAGAGCTTTTGGCGCTTCAGCTCCTGTAGCTCACGCCCCTGCTTCTCCTGTTCCTTCAACAGTTTGCAAAGCATGCAGTTTTGATTCTGCTGTTCTTCCTTAAGTTGTTCCATAGCTTCTTGCAACTTGGTAACAGATGCTTCTAGGCGGGTCCAGCAGTCAATTTCAGGAATTTCTGGGAGGAACTCATGCGCCCTCCTTTTGATGGAGTTGTCTTGCACTTGTCCTTCCATTGACTTCTTGGTGATTGGGTGTTCGATTGGGATGAATTCATCTACTCCCATCCTCACCCCAGCATCTTTACATAGCAGAGAAATTAAGCTTGGGTAGGCCAGTTTGGCTTCAGTGGAGTTCTTGTTTGCAATTGTGTAAATCTCACAAGAAATCAGATGATGAATCTCCACTTCTTTTCCAAGCATAATACAATGAATCATCACTGCTCTTTTGACAGTGACCTCAGAGCGGTTGCTAGTGGGCAATACAGAACACCCAATGAAGTCCAACCAGCCTCTTGCAACTGGTTTGAGATCTCCCCTCTTGAGTTGGTTTGGGACACCTTTTGAATTGGTTATCCACTTAGTTCCAGGGAGGCATATGTCCTCTAGAACTTGATCCAACCCCTTATCTACTCTCACCATTCTCCTATTAAAGGATTCTGGATCATCTTGTAGTTGAGGAAATTTGAAGATCTCTCTTATTTTGTCCATATGGAAGTAAATAAGCCTCCCTCTGACCATGGTTTGGTAGGTATGAAAGGCGGTTCCAGTTATTCTCTGCTTATCTGTAAGCCACAGATTTGAGTAGAATTCCTGAACCATGTTTCTTCCAACCTTTGTCTCAGGATTGGCTAGAATTTCCCATCCTCTGTTTCGAATTTGCTCTTGGATCTCCGGATGTTCATCCTCTTTCAGATTGAATTTAACTTCTGGGATTACTGACCTCAGACCCATTATTTTGTGGTAATGGTCTGCATGTTCTTTGGTTAAGAACCTCTCTTGATTCCAAAGACTCTTTGGAGTATTCCCTTTCTTGCCTCTTGATTTGGTTTGTTTTCCCTTAGGTGCCATGATCTTGATGAGTCTTAGCTCAGTGATCACGGAAAAACACACCAAACTTAGAGGTTTGCTTACCCTCAAGCAAAACAAAGGAAAGGGGATAGAGAGGAGAAGAGGCAAATTCGAATGGTGTAGAGGAGGGGATGGCCGAATGTATATTTATAGGAGGAGGGGAGGGATTTCGAAAAATTTGAAAGAGATATGACATAGAGATATGATTGATGGAAGAAAATAAAATTATGATATGAAAAAGATGAGATTTGTAATTGAGAAAGATATAAAGATGTTAAATCTGAAAATTTGGTTATGCATCTAAGAATTAAAAGATGATATGATGAGTTGAAAAAGATTTGGAAAGAAATTAAGAAGATAATTGAGTTTTTGAAGAAGATTTGGGAAGGATTTGAAAGAAAATTGAAAAGAGATTTAGAAAATGTTTGAATTTTTGAAAATTGAGGGTGAATGATGAAAGTTTGAAACATGTTTATGTAGAAAAGTATGAATCAAAACATGAAAATTTGAAAAAATTTGAAGTTGGAAACAAAATCTCCTCCCCCTGCCTTTCTGGCGTTAAACGCCCAGAATGGTATCCATTCTGGCGTTTAACACCCAATTGTTGGCCATTATGGGCGTTTAACGCCCAGCCAGGTACCCTGGCTGGCGTTAAATGCTAGAAACCCCTTTTTCCTGTGATCCATGGCAATGCCACAGGATCTTCTGTGCCTCCTCTCTAGGGACGCATCTGTGGATCATTCCGTTTGCGCATCTCTTAAAGAGATATGGTTCATCCCATAAGTAGTACTTTGCGTCAGAAATTAGTTTTTTCTTTTGCAACCTGCTGTACTCCTGGGGTATGAACCTCACTGCTTTATAATTTGCAATGTCTGCAAACCATGGTGCTTCCTGAATGGCAAAAAGTTGCTCATCCAGAAAGGTCTCAGAGATCTCAGTAGAAGGGAGGGACGCCCCTGCTACTGGTTATATTCGGGACAGGTGATCAGCTACCTGGTTCTCTGTCCCTTTTTTGCCTCTTATTTCTATATCAAACTCTTGCAGAAGCAACACCCATCTTATGAGCCTGGGTTTTGAATCCTGCTTTGTGAGTAGATATTTAAGAGCAGCATGGTCAGTATACACAATCACTTTTGAACATACTAAAAAGGATCTAAACTTGTCAATGGCATAAACCACTGTAAGTAACTCCTTTTCCTTGGTTGTGTAGTTCTTCTGTGCATCATTTAGAACACGACTGGCATAGTAAATGACGTGCAGAAGCTTGTTATGCCTTTGTCCCAACACTGCACCAATGGCATGGTCACTGGCATCACACATTAATTCAAATGGTAATGTCCAGTCAGGTGCAGAGATGACTGGTGCCGTGACCAGCTTGGCTTTCAGGGTCTCAAACGCCTGCAGACATTCTGTGTCAAACACAAATGGCGTGTCAGCAGCTAGCAGGTTGCTTAGAGGTTTTGCAATTTTTGAAAAATCCTTTATGAACCTCCTATAGAATCCTGCATGCCCCAGAAAGCTTCTGATTGCCTTAACATTGGCAGGTGGTGGTAATTTCTCAAATACCTCTACCTTGGCTTGATCCACCTCTATTCCCTTGCTTGAAATTTTGTGCCCAAGGACAATTCCTTCATTCACCATGAAGTGACATTTTTCCCAGTTTAAGACTAGGTTAGTCTCTTGGCACCTTTTCAAGACAAGTGCTAGATAATCAAGACAGGAGCTGAATGAGTCTCCAAATACTGAGAAGTCATCCATGAAGACTTCCAGGAACTTCTCTACCATATCAGAGAAGATAGAGAGCATGCACCTCTGAAAGGTTGCAGGTGCATTGCATAGACCAAAAGGCATTCTTCTGTAAGCAAATACTCCAGATGGACATGTGAATGCTATTTTCTCTTGGTCTTGAGGATCCACTGCAATTTGGTTGTAGCCTGAATAGCCATCCAAAAAGTAGTAGTATTCATGGCCTGCTAGTCTCTCTAGCATCTAGTCTATGAATGGTAAAAGAAAATGATCCTTTCTGGTGGCTGTATTGAGCCTTCTGTAGTCAATACACATACACCACTCTGTAACTGTTCTTGTGGGAACCAGTTTATTCTTTTCATTATGAACCACTGTCATGCCTCCCTTCTTGGGGACAACTTGGACAGGGCTTACCCAGGGGCTATCAGAAATAGGATAAATAATCCCAGCCTCTAGTAACTTAGTGACCTCTTTCTGCTCCACTTCCTTCATGGCTGGATTTAGCCGCCTCTGTGGTTGAACCACTGGCTTAACATCATCCTCAAATAGGATTTTGTGCATGCATCTTGCTGGGCTAATGCCCTTAAGGTCACTTATGGACCACCCAAGAGTTGTCTTGTGTGTCCTTAGCACTTGAATTAGTGCTTTCTCTTCCTGTGGATTTAAAGCAGAGCTTATGATCACTGGAAAAGTGTCACCTTCTCCCAGAAATGCATATTTCAGGGATGGTGGTAGTGGTTTGAGCTCTGGTTTAGGAGGTTTTTCCTCTTCCTGAGGAATTTTTAGAGGTTCTTTTATTTCCTCTGGTTCCTCCAAATCAGGCTGAACATCTTTAAAGATGTCCTCTAGCTCTGACTCAAGACTCTCATTCATATTGATCTCTTCCACCAAAGAGTCAATAATATCAGTGCTCATGCAGTCATTTGATGTGTCTGGATGCTGCATAGCTTTGACAGCATTTAACTTGAACTCATCCTCATTGACTCTCAGGGTCACTTCCCCTTTTTGTACATCAATAAGAGTTCGTCCAGTTGCTAGGAAAGGTCTTCCTAGAATGAGAGTTGCACTCTTGTGCTCCTCTATTTCCAGCACTACAAAGTCAGTGGGAAAGGCAAATGGCTCAACCTTGACAATCATGTCCTCAATGATGCCTGATGGATATTTAATGGAGCCATCAGCAAGTTGAAGACATATCCGGGTTGGTTTGACTTTATTCAGTCAACCCAAGCTTTCTGATAGTAGATGCAGGTATTAGGTTGATACTTGCTCCAAGGTCACATAGAGCTGTCTTGGTGCAAGCACCCTCTAATGTGCATGGTATCATAAAGCTTCCTGGATCTTGAAGCTTTTCTGGTAAGCTTTTTAGAATGACTGCACTGCATTCTTCAGTGAGAAACACTCTTTCAGTTTCTCTCCAATCCTTCTTATGACTTAAGATCTCTTTCATGAACTTAGCATAAGAGGGTATTTGCTCAAGTGCCTCTGCAAACGGGATCTTTATTTCAAGAGTCATGAGAGAGTCTGCAAAGCGGGCAAATTGTTTATCCTGTTCCGCCTGGCAGAGCTTCTGAGGATAAGGCATCTTGGCTTTATATTCTTCAACCTTAGTTGCTGCAGGTTTATTCCCTACAGAAGTGGTTGGAGAAGCCTTCTTAGAAGGGTTACTATCAACACTTGCAGGTGTCTGATTCCTTATAGGCGTTTGAACGCCAGAATTGGGTGCTGGATGGGCGTTTAACGCCAGCTTCCCACCCTTTTCTGGCGTTTGAACGCCGGAACTGGGCAAGGAATGGGCGTTTAACGCCAACTTTTCCCCCTTTTCTGGCGTTTGAACGCCAGAGTTATTCCTCTCTGGGCTCTTGATGTCCTCAGAGGGATCTTGGATAGTGGTTTGGTCATCCTCTGTCATTTGTTCCTTTCTTGACTTTTTGCTATTTTGAGCTGAGTTATTCAATGTCTTCCCGCTCCTTAGTTGGACAGCTTGGCATTCTTCTGTTATCTGTTTAGATAGCTGCTGTCTTGTCTTATTCAATTGTGCTTCCATATTCTTGTTAGCATTTTTAGTGTCTTGGAGAATCTCTTTGAATTCTGCTAATTGTTTTGTCATAAGGAGTAATTGCTGATTAAGTTCAACAATCTGTTCTTGAGGATTAGGATCAGTAGTTACTGCCATAGCCTCTTCTTTTATGGAGGGCTCACTGTTTGAGTACAGATGTTGATTTCTAGCAACTGTATCTATGAGTTCTTGAGCCTCTTCAATTGTTTTTCTCATGTGTATAGATCCACCAGCTGAGTGGTCTAGAGACATCTGAGCTTTTTCTGTAAGTCCATAGTAGAAGATATATAACTGTACCCACTCTGAAAATATTTCAAAGGGGCATTTTCTTAGCATCCCTCTGTACCTTTCCCAGGCATTATAAAGAGATTCATGATCCTCTTGTTTAAAGTTTTGGATGTCCAGCCTTAACTGTGTCATCCTTTTTGGAGGGTAAAATTGATTCAGGAATTTGTCTGTTAATTGGCTCCATGTTTTTATGCTTGCCGTGGGTTGGTTATTTAACCACCTCTTAGCTTAATCTTTTACAGCAAGTGGAAACAATAATAATCTGTAGACATCCTGATCCACTTTTTTATCACGTACTGTGTCAGCAATTTGTAAGAACTGTGCCAGAAACTCAGTAAGTTCTTCCTGTGGAAGACCGGAATACTGGCAATTTTGCTGTACCATGATAATGAGCTGAGGATTTAGCTCAAAGCTGCTTGCTTTGATGGGAGGTATACAGATGCTACTCCCATATGCAGCTGTAATGGGGTTAGCATATGACCCCAGAGTCCTTCTGGACTGTTCGTTTCCACTTATGTCCATGATAGAGAAAAGGGAATTGATATGAATTGCAATTAAATTACATTTTATTTTTTTATTTTATTTAATTAAAAGTGATCAAAAATAATAAAATAAAATAAATGGAAAATAAAATAAAATTTTGAAAACTAAAAGAAAATAAAATCAAAGCAAATTGAAAACTAAATTAATTAATTAATTAAAAAGATTTTGAAAAAAAATGCTTAGTTAATTTCGAAATGTGAAAGAGGAAAGTAGTTAAGTGAATTTTTTTTGAAAAAGATTTTGAAATTAGCAATCAAAAAGATATGATTGAAAATTATTTTGAAAAAGATTTGATTGAGAAGATATGATTGCAATTTATTAAAAAAAAAAGATATGATTGAAAATTATTTTGAAAAAGATATGATTGAGAAGATATGATTGCAATTAAAAAAAAGATGTGATTGAAAAGATATGATTAAAGAAATTAAAAAGATTTGATTTTTGAAAAAGATTTGAAAAGATCAATTTTTTGAAATTAAAATTTTGACTTGACTAAAAAGAAAAGATATGATTTTGAAAATCTTTGACTACTTTAATGCCAAATTTCAAAAATTATGAGTAAAATAAGGAAAATATATTTTTTTTATTTTTGATTTTAATGCGGAAAGAGAAAAACAACAAAATGACACTAAACTTAGAAATTTTAGATCAAAACACAGAGAACAAACAAGAAAACTTTGAATGTCAAGATGAACACCAAGAACAAATTTTTGAAAAATTTTTAAGTAAATAAAAGCACAAAAACACCAAACTTAAACTTTTTAGAAAATAAAGCACAAATTTTCGAAAAATTAAAAGAAAACACAAAGAAGACACCAAACTTAGAATTTTTAAAAATCAAGAAAGAACTAAAGACATGCAGTTTCGAAAAATTAAAAGAAAATAAAAGCATGCAATTGACACCAAACTTAAAATATGAAACTAAACTCAAATAAAAGACTCTAAACCAACAAAAATAAAATATTCCTAATCTATGCAACAAGATAAACCGTCAGTTGTCCAAACTCGAACAATCCCTGGCAAAGGCGCCAAAAACTTGGTGCACGAAATTACAATCACACTTTTGCAACTCCGCACAACTAACCAGCAAGTGCACTGGGTCGTCCAAGTAATACCTTACGTGAGTAAGGGTCGATCCCACGGAGATTGTCGGCTTGAAGCAAGCTATGGTTACTTGTAACTCTTAGTCAGGATATCAATAATTCTCATATTTGATTGTAAAAAGTAAAAGAACATGAAATAAATACTTGTTATGCAGTAATGAAGAACAGGTTGAGGCTTTGGAGATGCTTTGTCCTCTGAATCTCTGCTTTCCTACTATCTTCTTCTTCATGCACGCAAGGCTCCTTCCATGGCAAGCTTTATGTTGGGCATCACCGTTGTCATTGGCTACTTCCCGTCCTCTCAATGAAAACATTCCAAATGCGCTGTCACCGCACGGCTAATCATCTGTTGGTTCTCGATCATGCTGGAATAGGATCTATTGATCCTTTTGCGTCTGTCACACGCCCAACAATCGCGAGTTTGAAGGTCGTCACAGCCATCCCTTCCCAAATCCTACTCAGAATACCACAGATAAGGTTTAGACGTTCTGGATCTCAGGAATGGCCGCCAATAATTCTAGCCTATACCACGAAGGTTCCAATCTTAGATTAGAAACCCAAGAGATACACATTCAAGCTTGATTGCATGTAGAACGGAGGTGGTTGTCAGGCACGCGTTCATAGGTGAGAATGATGATGATTATCATGGATCATCACATTCATCAGGTTGAAGTGCGAATGAATATCTTAGAATAGAAGCAAGCGTCATAGAATGGAAAACAGTAGTAATTGCATTAATTCATGAAGAACAGCAGAGCTCCTCATCCCCAACAATGGGGTTTAGAGACTCGTGCCGTAGGGAATACAATAAAAAATGTGTAAAAGTGTCATAAGGTACAAGATGAATCACTAAAAGTAGTTTTTATAGTGAACTGGTGACCTAGGGTTACAGAAAATGAGTAAGCTAGGGTGTTTAGTGTAAAAATCCACTTCTGGGGCCCACTTGGTGTGTGCTTGGATTGAGCATTGAAGCTTTCATGTGTAGATACTTTTCTTGGAGTTAAACGCCAGCTTTTGTGCCAGTTTGGGCGCTTAACTCCAGTTTTTATGCCAATTCCGGCGTTAAACGCCAGAATTCTTGAGCTGACTTGGAACGCCTGTTTGGGCCTTCAAATCTCGGGCAAAGTATGGACTATTATATATTGCTGGAAAGACCAGGATGTCTACTTTCTAACGCAATTAAGAGCACGCCAATTGGGCTTTTGTAGCTCCATAAAATTCACTTTGAGTGCAGGGAGTTCAGAATCCAACAGCATATGCAGTCCTTTTTCAGCCTCTGAATCAGATTTTTGCTCAGGTCCCGCAATTTCAGCCAGAAAATACCTGAAATCACAGAAAAACACACAAACTCGTAGTAAAGTCCAGAAAAGTGAATTTTAAATAAAAACTAATAAAAATATAATAAAAACTAATTAAAATATACTAAAAACACACTAAAAACACTGCCAAAAAGCGTATAAATTATCCGCTCATCAACTTCCTTTTTATATTTTCCAATATAAACTAAGCTATTTTTTTTTGCTAAAAGAGTAAACTATACTAATTAATCCACAATTTCTATAACTAATAAGTTAGAATTGCAACTAAAACTAAATGGCTAAAATATGAACTAAAATGCACCATAGAATAAATACATAAAAATAGCAATATATATAAGTACTGAGAAAATAAAAATAAAAATACAGAAAAGTAGCAAAATAAATAAAAAGAGTATGTAGTGGTTCACCAAGAAAAAGAACGCCAGAAATGGCGACCTCCCCACACTTAAAATGTAGCATCGTCCCTGATGCTCACTCAAGCAGGGTGTGAAGGGGCGTCATCACTAGAAGGGCGGGTAGCTGGAGTCTCTGTGGTGGTGGTCTGAAGATCTGCCTGCTGCAGAGGAGGTGCTGACTGGATAGGGATCTCGGGGTCTATAGCCTGAATCTGAGGCGGAGCCTCCTGATGTGATGCGGCCTGCTCTGTGCCTGCCTGTGTAGCCTCGCTCTGTGGATGGGTCTCTGCCTCGTGATCATCCGCCTCCTCCTCAGATGGTGTGTCAGGCTCTGAGGGAATGTCATCTCCAGATCTGATCATCAGCTTTAGGTGCTCATAGCGTCGCTTGTTGTGACGTTCCATCTGGTCAAGCCGTCGAAATAGGCGGTGTACTAGATGATAGACGGGCTCTGGGGCAGGTAGAGGTGCAGTGGTGGTGGCAGGGGTAGCTGGGGCAGCTATGGAAGAAGAGGGGCCGGCAGATGGTGTGGCTGTGGCACCAGGAGCAGTGAGGAAATGAGGTCTGTAGCCCAAAGACAGAAAGTTCCTGCTGTGAGGGATAATCTTCTTATATTCTGCAGCAGGTGGCTTCTCATCAGCATCCTCCCAAGGCACGTCAGCTCGACGGCCTAGCTGTGTAACCAGATAAGGAAAGGGAAGAGTGCCTCGGACATGGACCCTGGCCATGTGGTACTGGATAAAGCGTGGCAGGTACAGGTCCTTACCCTCCATCACACACCATAGGAGGGTGATCATAGCGGCTGGTATCTCAGTCTCGTGAGTACTCGGCATAATGAAGTTGCAAAGTATCTGATGCCATAGCCGAGCCTCATCATTCAAATAAATCCGCTTGATTCCCTTTGGCATGGTAGTGTTCTGGCCCATAATCCAAGGAACGGTTGGGTCAAGGGTTATCCGGGCCTTGACTGCATCCCAATCAAACTTCATGAAGCGCATATCCTCCTCAGCTTTCTGATAACCATCCAGCTGATCAGTTTTTGGCAGAAGCTTCAGAACATCTTCAATGGCCTCTTCAATGACCAGAATCTGCTTTCCTCGAAGGTTCACTGTATCTAGGGAAGTTTTGAAGTAATTACAGTAGAATTCCCTTACCCAAGATGCATTCAACTCAGTCAGGTTTCTCTCCAGAAAGAACCAGCCTCTGTTTGATCTGATCAGAGGTGTATTCCTGGAGTTCTTCTGGGATCTTCAGAGTCCTCTCCAGGTATAGGTTCCTAGAGACTGCAAACACCAGATACTTCAGCTCACAGTATCGGTTTGCAAACTTTACTGGATCAGTAGCAGGGAGCAGCTGGTCGGCCTTCTCCTGCGGGGTAAAGTTTTTCTCCCTCCAGAAGTCATCGTGCATGATATCCATGATGGACATAGCGGATTCTTCTCTTTTACGTTTTCCAGTAGTTGCCTTTGCTTTTCCTTTTCTCTGGGTGGCAGACATCCTAAAAGATAGAAAACCAAGATATATATCTATAAAAACAGGAAAACAAATAGGCAAATAGTCAAAAGAAACACAAAGTGGCAAAGGAGCAAAAGTATAAGGAAAATGAGTTAAGTAAATGTGCATTAAGGATTGTATAGGAGTTAAAAGTCTGAAAGGAAGAATTCACAATCCAAAATGTAATTGAATTTATGTTAAATGGAAAAATTAACATCATGCCATGGTTAGAATGTTAAAAGAAAGTGAAAAACCAGAAGAGATGTTTTGAAAGGTTAGTTTGGTTAGAATGGAAAAAGAGTTTAGGAAGTTAACATTAGTGAGTTAGTAACAAATGGGATAAAGTAAGTGGCATAATGAAAATATTCCAAGTAACAAGTATTCACAGTTAGAAGCTATAAGTAACTCATATCCAAATAAGGAAAACAGGTTGATGATGATTCAAATAGATATAGAAATAGCAAAAATTGGAATCAAACATCAAAAATGCAAATTATGAACCAGGAAATCAAAAAGAATAAGAAAGCTTGCCCTGTCATTCATGAATTGGTTTGGTTAAAGCAGAGTAAAGTAGAGTTTAAATAGCCAAAACCAAAACATGAATGAAAGTCAAAAATAGTTTCTAAAAATTTGGGCAGCATTCCGGCTAAAATTGGATTGTCCCGGAAAATAAACAGCACAGAATAGTTCATATGAATCAAAAATACAGGTGCAATTACATATAAGGAATAGGAACATGAAAAATCAGAGTAAAGAGCAGCATGGAACAAGAAATTACAGCATATGAACAAAACTAACATCACAGCAACAGCAGAATTGCGAAAATAATGAAACAAGAAACACGAACAGCGCAATTAAACAGACCTAAATCCACTAACCACATCCTAGGCTACCTAACAGCCTAAAATCCACTACAACATGCATATCTAACTAGCCTAATGACGAACATAAACAGAAAAATATGAATTAACTACGAAGGATAGAAGGGTGGCGTTCGGCGGAACCTGGTAAGCGTAAGAAAAAGAGTGGGGCAGAGAGGTGGCTGGGGATGACGGCGGTGGCGTCCGGTGCGGCGGAGGAGGGTGGCGCGGCGGCGGTGGCTGTTGTTCGGAAGAAGAGGGGGAAAGGTAGGGGTAATGGGGGTAGGGGGTAATAGGGGAAGGGAGGGGGGGCGTGTGGGTGGCGCTGGGCAATGGTGACGGGGCGGCGGCGATGGGTGGTGCTCGCGGAGGGGGGGAGTAGCGTTGGAGGGGAAGGAAGAAGGAAGAAGAAGAAAGAAGGGGGAAGGAAGGGGGTGGGTGGCGGCGGCATCTGGATGGTCGGCGGCGTGATGGTGGTTCGGTGGTGGTGGCTGAGTGGTGGTGGTGTGATTGGAGGAGAAGAGAGGGAAGAGAGGGTTTGGGGGGGCGCAACTGGTAGGGTTCGCGTGACTGGGGGTTATAAATTTGAATCCACGCGATCTCATGGGGCACGCGGTCGCGTGGCTGGGCTGAAATGGTGGTTGACGCGATTGCGTGAGTGGCGCGATCGCGTGGAGGGCAAAAAGAGTGAATGACGTGATCTCGTGGGTCATTTGTGCGAAACGCACAATGGCCGCCCGATTCCAACCTAACTTTCTGGACGTTGGATCTTTATGCCGATCTCCAGGGCACGCGGCCGCGTGAATGACGCGGTCGCGTGGGAAGTGTTTTTCGCAACTTGACGCAATCGCATGAATGATGCGGTCGCGTCGCACACCCTTTTTTTATGCAGTATGCAGAATGCAATGATTAATATGAATGCGATGCAAAACTTCCAGGTTCAATATAATAAAATAAAATAAAATTTGAAAACAAATAAAACGATATAAAAAATTGAAAAAGGAACGGTCATACCATGGTGGGTTGTCTCCCACCTAGCACTTTTAGTTAAAGTCCTTAAGTTGGACATTGGATGAGCTTCCTGTTATGGTAGCTTGTGCTTAAATTCATCCAGAAATCTCCACCAATGCTTGGAATGCCAATAACCTCCGGGGTCCCAAACTAGGCATGTGAAGCTTCTGAGCAGCTTCAAACAGATTGTCAGGCTTCCGGGGTGATGATTGTCAGCATAGATTCCAGGATCCCAAACTTGGCTTTTAAATCCGCCTTCGTCTTGATCTATATTTTTCCATCCGGGCGGTTTAGAAATTAGATTCTCACCAGGATAACCAAACGTTTTTTGAGATCCATCTAATAGATCATGATGCCAATCCGTGCACTTCGAGTTGAAGTGTGGAACCTTATTGAACCTTGTGCACCAGCTCTGAGTACGAGCCATTTCCCTTTTACTCTTAAAGCCGCAGAGAGCTCTAAGCTGGCCATCTGTTTCAAGCAAACCATATTCAAGTGGAAAAACACAGTTAAAGGTTAAGGATTGTACCCACTTGAAGCTTGTATTGGGTGGTAATGGACTTGGGATAGGTGGTTCCAGTGGTTCTGTGAGTTCTACTCCCTTGTGCTCTTCTGTGAATTTCTCCACTTCTTTGCAAGATTCTTCAAATGTATCCATGTCCTGATCAAAGCCATCTATGTCTTCCTCATCACTTAAGTCATAGACTAGAGGTTGAGAGAAATCTACCTCCGTACATCTTCGTATCACTTGGGGAAGATTCTTCGATCTCAGAGAATTCGCTCGCAGATGTAAGTTCATTACTGGAAGAACTTGAATTGAGATTATCATTATCAAGGAAACTTGCTTCTTGGATTATTTCGTCCAGTTCTTCATAAGAGACTTGCCTTGGGGGTTGTGTACTATCCTCCTTAGCATTAATTGTAGCGTCCTTGACAAAATTCTCCACAACTCTGGATTCCCATGGAGGTTCAGCATCTCCTAAGTCTTCAACCAACTCTTCTTCTTGTATAATGACAGCTTCCTCTACTTGTTCTAGTATGAAGTCATGCTTTGTTCTGTCCATTGGAGTTTCTAGTATCTCCTTCATGCTACGCTCATCATTAGATTGTCCACACAGAGTTGTGGGAGGTCCTTGAATGTTCGAACGTCTAGAAGATAATTGACTTACTGCTTGCTCCAGTTGATGAAGGGTTGTTTGAAGTCGATTTACTGTTTCCTTGAGGCGAACCTCTGATTCTCGGGGTGCTAGATTTGGACGTGGTACATTGGGAGGTGGTGGTGTTTGGGAGTAATTGGATTGGAATCGGGGTAAATGAGGATCATACGGTGGTGAATGGTGAAAAGGAGTTTGTGAGTGTGGTGGTTCAGAGTTATGTTATGAGGATGGTCTATAAGCACACGGTGGGGCTTGTGGGTAATTACGGGGTTGTCCACCATGTCTATTGTCTTGGTATGCATTGTAGAATGGTCTTTGTCCATGATATCTTAGAGGGTGTTGTTGCCTAAAGGGTTTATCAGATCCTCTTGGCTCCATCCATCTTTGATTGTTCTGACCTTGATGCATGTTCCTGTTATAACTTCCATTCCTTTCAATAACATTAGAACCAAACTCAAAGCGAGAGGGGTGAGAATTCATAGTAGCCAATGGGAATAATAAAAAAAAAGGAAAATAAAGACAAATAAACAAGTAAAAGAAGAATATTTACAATAACCAATAATAAGGCACACGATTGCACTTCCCCGGCAACGGCGCCATTTTGACGTTAGGATTTTTTCCGGTAAAAAATTTTATAAAAACAGTCGCGTTGTAGATATAGTCTCTAAACCAACAGAAATCACTTCGTACAAACGTTTTGGTTGTCACAAGTAACAAACCCCTAAATAAATTGATAACCAAAGTATTCAAACCTCGGGTCGTCTTCTCAAGGAACTGCAGGAAAGTATGTTCTTATTATTGGTTATGGAGATTGTAAATTGGGGTTTTGAGAATGAGGAGTGAATAGTTTAATTAGCAATTAAAGCAAATGAAGAACAAGTAATTTAAATGGCAAGTAAAATAAATAAATGACTGTAAATAACTTTTGGCAAGGTATGAGAAATTAGAGGTCCTATCCTAGCTATCCTTATCAATGATGATGAGAATTGAATCTTAATTCCACTTTGTTAACCTTTACTAAGATAAAGGAAGGTCAAGGGATTAATTGGTTGATCCTCGAATCCTATTTATTTCCTAAGAAAAGATTGGGATTATTGAAGTTCAATTCAATTAACAAAGATAACAATTATCAATCATGTTTGAGTTTGATAACTCCTGAGTTACTGATTTCTTAACCAAGACCAAAAGGGAGAAAAGTAAATCTACTGGAATAAAAATGTCTTCAGATGGGAATAACAATAATGTAAATAAAAAAAAGCAATAATAAACTGAAATACCTCAAATAACATTAATTCAGAAAATCATACAAGAATGTAACATAAGCCAAATAGGCAACATGACTAATATAAGCATTAAAGTATCTGAAAGTAAGAGATAAATATAAAGTAAAAGAACATTGAACCTGGGATTGAGAGTCACTCCTAAAACTAAGAGAAATCCTAAATCCTAATCCTAAGAGAGAGGAGAGAATCTCCCTCTCAAAACTAAATCTAAATCATGAAAACTAACTAAAGTGGAGTCTCCCTTTGAATGGATGCATCCTTCCACTTTATAACCTCTGGTCTATGCCTTCTGGACTTGGATTTGGGCCAAAAAGGGCTTCAGAATTCGCTATGGGCATATTTTGCAATTTCTAGTGCGTGGCCTCTGTCACGGGTCCGCGTGGGTCACGCGGTCGCGTCATTCGGAGTTTTTCTTGTCACGCGGTCGCGTCAGTCATGCAACCGCGACATATGTGCTCTGCTTAAGGCGCGCGGTCGCGTCAGTCATGCGGCCGCGTCAATGCCTTTTTGCACTGGCATGCGGCCGCGTCGCCCATGCGATCGCGTGGCTGCCAGTTTCTACAAAAACTCTATTTTGTGCTTTTCTTCCATTTTTGTATGTTTCCTTTCCATCCTTTAAGTCATTCCTGCCTTAGAAGATCTGAAACTACTCAACACACTAATCACGGCATCGAATGGAAATAAAGGTAATTAAAATAATTAATTTTAAAGCATAGGAAACATGTTTTTCACATACATCACATAATATGGAAGGGAAAGTAAAACCATGCAATTAATATGAATAAGTGGGTGAAGGATTGAACAAATCACTCAGATTAAGCACAAAATATATCATAAAATATGGGTTTATCACCCCCTTGGTCGAACCACTCATCTCCCTCCATCTCCTCCATTTCTTCTTCTTCTACTCATTTCTTTCTTCTTTTGCTCGAGGACGAGCAACCATTCTAAGTTTGGTGTGGGAAAAGCTAAAGCTTTTTGTCTTTCCATAACCATTAATGGCACCTAAGGCTGGAGAAACCTCAAGATTTTTGTTGCATTAAATGGTAGATTCGGAGAATTTAAAGGCAAGCAGTAAAATTGGTATGAAGAATATGTGAGAAGACTGTTAAGGTTTCAGAGTTGTTTATCTTCCAAATTTTTATTTCTTACCAACTATTTTAACTATGCAAGATTCAATTCATGGCAAACTATATTTGACTAAACCCTAATTCCTTAGTCATTTAGTCTCCTCTAACCTAGTTAACCGCCAATTCCTTGGTCACTTAATTTTAATTAGAGGTTTAAGTCCAATTCTAGTTTATTAACCACAAAAACCCCAATTACCCAGATATAAAAGGATTATATGTAACGTATCCCGTTAAGTCCAGGTAATTAGTAATTTAGGAGGAATTAATTTCAAGCTGTTATTCAAGTAAATTGATTTTCCAAGATTTAACAAGAACACAATTAGAACAGCAGTTATTCTTCTGATCTACCCAAATCCTTTAGATGAAGAATGAAAACAAATCCTTGAAACTGAAATCAGTACATTAATTAAATTAGAAGCGTAATATTATTAATCCATAGAATAAACAGAGCTCCTAACATTAACAGTGGAGGTTTAGTTGCTCATGGAGAAAGTAAACCCTAGTAGAGAAGAGTGTGTAAATCTGACGAGTGCGGAAGAGGAGCAGGAAAAAAAACCTACGCCAAGATATCTTCTCCTTTTATATCTAATCCTAATAAATGTAAAATATATTTTCTAAAACCTAAAATATCTTTTCTTAATTTAAAAATAAAATCTAAACCTAATTAAATCAAATGAAATCCTCAAGATTATGCGAGAGTTTTCCTGGGCCAAGACTCTGGCGCCAAACCTGGAGCTTGGCGCCATTTTGACCGCATCCAATAAGGGCTTTATGAGTTTGTGGCACCAAACATGAGCTGGATCAAGTTTGGCACCACCAAGGCTGCATCAAATGTAGCGTATTATAAGTCCTGGCACCAAACTTGGGTTGGATGAATTTTGGCGCAACCTTGGTGGTGTTTGGCGCCGTGATTCCAGAAAGAAAGTATAAACTATTATATATCTTTGGAAGCTCTGGAAGTTGGCTTTTCAATGCAGATAGAACTGCAATAATTGGACCTCTGTAGCTCAAGTTATACTCGTTGGAATGCGAGGAGGTCAAGGTTGACAGCATCATGGAATTTCTTCCTTTTCTTCTACACGAACTCGGTCAAATTCGCCCGAATACCTCATGTACTAAATCAAATTCCAAAACAACTCAAAGTAGTATTCATGGTGATCTCACGCATCAAGTAAACATGTGACATGCCCAATTGCTTTTGTCCAGGGGGCTCGTGTACGGTGATAGGAGTTGTGTACGCGAGCAGGGCAAATTGCATCCCCGCATACGCGAGATCATGCATGCGTACGCGGGACCCCTGTTTTTCAGAAAAATGCAATTTTTGTGATTTTAACTCAATTTCTAACTTTGAAACCTCTATAGTTACTTTGTAAAGTCCCTAATTTAGTTTTTAATCTTAGGGAAAGGAAAAACCTAGAGAAGTAGTTAACTTGACGGTGAGGAAAGGTTTAGAAATAATGATTTGTGGTTAAGGCAGTGCTGAATGCCAAGATTATATGAATGAAGATAAAGAAATGGGGTATGAAGTAATGAAGATAATGACAACAAATGATTTTGGATGAAATAAAATACTATATGATGACGAAAATGAACTTGATTTGAACTTGTTTTGTGAAGATCGTGATTATTTACCGCACACTAGATTTCAAAGAAAATTATTTTGTGGGGATCGTGGTTATTTACCGCCCACGTGTGTGCTGTTTTCTAATTCAAAACGTCTATGGGGATTGAGGTGGTTTACCTTCCACAGATGGTAGGGATCGAGGTGGTTTACTGCTCACCAGATGAGGATCGTGGTACTGTACCACTCACCAATTTTTAAGAGGACAAAGTCCGGGTTAGCTACCGGACATGTCGGGTTGGCTATATAACTGACAGATGAGACTCATCAGTCATAGGACAGGCATACATCATATGCATATGTGTGTTTTGTTTCATTGTGTATTAATTGGGCTTACCTATGTGATTTCTATGCTTACCTGCTATATTTTCTACCTGTTGTATCTGTATCCTACTTGTGTTTGCTTTGTCTGTATTACTTGTACGTGCGCCGGAATTCTGGAGGATTGGAGGAAGGCGAGAAGCTGAGGGAATAAGTAGAATTGAGTTAGACATAGGAACCTTAGATAGCTCACCTTGTATTATGGCTTTAAACTTTAACTCTAAGCCTTATATCTGAGTGTCGGAGTTCTAGGATCGCCTCTGGCTTTCCTGGGACTTTATATATTATGTATGAGGGTACCATTACCATGCTGAGAACCACTAGTAACCAAAATTATTTTTCTCCTAAAACTAACCATGGTTAATTCTTAACCAAACTCTTCACTATTGATTTAGCATGACTGGTGCACGAAATCACAATCACACTTTTGCAATTTCGCACAACTAACCAGCAAGTGCACTGGGTCGTCCAAGTAATACCTTACGTGAGTAAGGGTCGATCCCATGGAGATTGTCGGCTTGAAGCAAGCTATGGTTATCTTGTAATTCTTAGTCAGGATATCAGTAATGATTCTTAGTTTTAATTGTAAAAAGTAAAAGAACATGAAATAAATACTTGTTATGCAGTAATGGAGAACAGGTTGAGGTTTTTGAGATGCTCTGTCTTCTGAATCTATGCTTTCCTACTGTCTTCTTCTTCACGCACGCAAGGTTCCTTCCATGGCAAGCTGTATGTTGGTGGATCACCGTTGTCAATGGCTACCATCCGTCCTCTCAGTGAAAATGGTCCAAATGCGTTGTCACCACACGGCTAATCATCTGTCAGTTCTCACTCATGTTGGAATAGGATCCATTGATCCTTTTGCGTCTGTCACTATGCCCAGCACTCGCGAGTTTGAAGTTTGTCACAGTCATCCCTTCCCAGATCCTACTCGAAATACCACAGACAAGGTTTAGACTTTTTGGATCTCAGGAATGGCCGCCAATCGATTCTAGCTTATACCACGAAGACTCCAATCTTTCGGAATGGAGGCTAAGAGATACACACTCAAACTATTGCAGATAGAACAGAAGTGGTTGTTAGGCACGCATTCATAGGTGAGAATGATGATGAGTGTCACGGATCATCACATTCATCAGGTTGAAGTGCGAGTGAATATCTTAGAATAGAAACAAGCGTGATTGAATGGAAAATAGTAGTAATTGCATTAATTCATCGAGAAACAGCAGAGCTCCTCACCCCAACCATGGAGTTTAGAGACTCATGCCGTCAAAGATACAATATGAAATGTGTAAAGTGTCATGAGGTATGAAAATACAATAGCAAAAGGTCCTATTTATAGAGAACTAGTAGCCTAGGGTTTACAGAAATGAGTAAATGATGCAAAAATCCACTTCCGGGCCCACTTAGTGTGTGCTTGGGCTGAGCATAGAAGCTTCCACGTGTAGAGACTTTTCTTGGAGTTAAACGCCAGCTTTTGTGCCAGTTTGGGCGTTTAACTCCAGCTTTTACGCCAGTTCTGGCGTTTTGACGCCAAAATTTTTATGTTGACTTGAGACGCCGGTTTGGGCCATCAAATCTTGGGCAAAGTATGGACTATTATATATTGATGGAAAGCCCAGAATGTCTACTTTCCAACTCACTTAAGAGTGCGCCAATTGGGCTTCTGTAGCTCCAGAAAATCCACTTCGACTGCAGGGAGGTCAGAATCCAACAGCATCTGCAGTCCTTTTTCAGCCTCTGAATCAGATTTTGCTCAGGTCCCTTAATTTCAGCCAGAAAATACCTGAAATCACAGAAAAACACAGAAACTCATAGTAAAGTCTAGAAATGTGATTTTTATTTAAAAACTAATAAAAATATAATAAAAACTAACTAAAACATACTAAAAACTACCTAAAAATAATGCCAAAAAGCGTATAAATTATCCGCTCATCACAACACCAAACTTAAATTGTTGCTTGTCCTCAAGAAACTGAAAATCAAATAGGATAAAAAGAAGAGAATATACTATAAATTCCAAATTATCAATGAAACTTAGCTCCAATTAGATGAGCGGGACTAGTAGTTTTTTGCCTCTGAACATTTTTGGCATCTCACCTTATCCTTTGAAGTTTAGAATGATTGGCATCTATAGGAACTCAGAATTTAGATAGTGTTATTGATTCTCCTAGTTCAGTATTGTTGATTCTAGAACACAGTTACTTTATGAGTCTTGGTCGTGGCCCTAAGCACTTTGTTTTCCCAATATTACCACCGGATACATAAATGCCACAGACACATAACTGGGTGAACCTTTTCAGATTGTGACTCAGCTTTGCTAGAGCCCCCAATTAGAGGTGTCCAGGGTTCTTAAGCACACTCTTTTCGCTCTGGACCACGACTTTAACCGTTCAGTCTCAAGTTTTCACTTGACACCTTCACGCCACAAGCACATGGTTAGGGACAGCTTGGTTTAGCCGCTTAGGCCAGGATTTTATTCCTTTAAGCCCTCCTATCCACTAATGCTCAAAGCCTTGGATCCTTTTTATTACCCTTGCCTTTTGGTTTAAAGGGCTATTGGCTTTTTTTTTTGACAAGCTTCTTCTTTTTCACTGCTTTTTCTTGCTTCAAGAATCAATTTTTATGATTTTTCAGATTATCAATAACATTTCTCTTTTTCATCATTCTTTCAAGAGCCAACAAATTTAACATTCATAAATAAAAAATTCGAAAGACATATGCACTGTTCAAGCATTCATTCAGAAAACAAAAAGTATTGTCACCACATCAAAATAATTAAACTAATTTCAATAATGAATTTGAAATCATGTACTTCTTGTTCTTTTGTGATTAAAAACATTTTTCCTTTAAGAAAGGTGATGGATTCATAGGATATTCATAACTTTAAGACATAAATTTTAATTTTTATTAATCATGGAATAAAAATAAGACTCAAAAATAAATATAAGAGCAAACCAATAATAATAGAAGACAGAAAATTAAAAACCAAAAAATAAATGACTCTTAAAATAGATCCCTAAAGGTTATCACAGAGTTAGGACTCAACAACCTTGATTTTGAGAAGTGGATGCTCCTTCAATCTGTGGGGTGTTTGGTCCTTCAAGGGAGAGCTTCTGGCGCTTCAGCTCCTGTAGCTCACGCCACTGCTTCTCCTGTTCCTTAAGCAGCTTGCAGAGCATGCAGTTTTGATTCTGCTGTTCTTCCTTAAGTTGATCCACAGCTTCTTGCAGCTTGGTGACAGATGCTTCTAGGCGGGTCCAGTAGTCAATTTCAGGGATTTCTGGGAGGAACTCCTGCGCCCTCCTTTTGATGAAGTTATCTTGCACTTGTTGTCCTTTCATTGACTTCTTGGTGATTGGGTGTTCGATTGGGATGAATTCACCTACTCCCATCTATACCCCAGCATCTTTACATAGTAGAGAAATTAAGCTTGGGTAAGCCAGTTTGGCTTCAGTGGAGTTCTTGTTTGCAATTATGTAAATCTCACAAGAAATCAGATGATGCATCTCCACTTCGTTTCCCAGTATAATACAATGAATCATCACTGCTCTTTTGACAGTGACCTCAGAGCGGTTGCTAGTGGGCATAGAACGCCCAATGAAGTCCAACCAGCCTCTTGCGACTGGTTTGAGATCTATTCTCTTGAGTTGGTTTGGGATACCTTTTGAATTGGTTATCCACTTAGTTCCAGGGAGGCATATGTCCTCTAGAACTTGGTCCAACCCCTTATCTACTCTCACCATTCTCCTATTAAAGGATTTTGGATCATCTTGTAGTTGAGGCAGTTTGAAGACCTCTCTTATTTTGTCCCGGTGGAAGTAAATAATCCTCCCTCTGACCATAGTTCGGTAGATATGAAAGGCGGTTCCAATTATTCTCTGCTTATCTGTCAGCCACAGATTTGAGTAGAATTCCTGAACCATGTTTCTTCCAACCTTAGTCTCAGGATTAGCTAGAATTTCCCATCCTTTGTTTCGAATTTGCTCTTGGATCTCCGGATATTCGTCTTCTTTTAGATCGAATTTAACTTCCAGGATCACTGACCTCAGACCTATTATTTTATGGTAATGGTCTGCATGTTCTTTGGTTAAGAACCTCTCTTGATTCCAAAGATTCTTTGGAGTATTCTCTTTCTTGCCTCTTGAATTGGTTTGTTTTCCCTTAGGAGCCATGATCTTAATGAGTCTTAGCTCAGTGATCATGGAAAAACACACCAAACTTAGAGGTTTGCTTGCCCTCAAGCAAAAGAAAGGAAATGAGAGAGATAGGAGGAGAGGCAAATTTGAATGGTGGGGAGGTGGGGGTGGCCGAATGTGTATATATAAGTGGGGGGGTTTCGAAATTTTGAAAAAGATATGACATAAAGATATGATTGGTGAAAAAAATAGAATCATGATATGAAAAGATGAGATTTTTATATGGAAAAGATCTAAAGGGGTTAAATCTGAAAATTTGTTGATGCATCTAAGAATTAAGAGATGATATGCTGAGTTGGAAAAGATTTGGAAAGAAATTGAGAAAATACTTGAGTATTTTTAAGAAGATTTGGGAAGGATTTGAAAGAAAATTGAAAATGGATTTAGAAAATTGTTGAATTTTCGAAAATTGAAGGCGAATGAAGAAAATTTGTAACATGTTTATGCAGAAAATTATGAATCAAAACATGAAAGTCTGAAAACTTTTGAAGTGGAAAACAAAATCCTCTCCCCCTGCCTTTCTGGCGTTAAACGCCCAGAATGGTATCCATTTTGGCGTTTAACGCCCAGCCAGGGTACCTAGCTGGCATTAAACGCCAGAAATCTTTTGTTACTGGGCATTTTTTTGAACGCCCAGGATGCTGCAATTCTGGCATTAAACGCCCAGAATGGTACCCATTCTGGTGTTTAACGCCCAAAATGGTATCTCTACTGGCGTTAAACGCCCAGAATGGTATCCATTCTGGCGTTTAACACCCAAAATACCCCTTACTGGCATTTTCTTGCCAGTGAGCTCCTTTTCTCTGCTTTTTGTGCTGAATCCTTTTATAACTTTGTGAATTCCTTCAATTTGATGATTAACCTTGAAGACAAATTATATCAAACTTCTATAAATATTAAGAAGTAAATAACTTGCTAATGGCTGGGTTACCTCCCAGCAAGCGCTTCTTTATTGTCTTTAGCTGGACCTTGACTGAGTTTTATTCTAGTCTCAGTTTTGAGCATTCTTGCTCAAAATTGCTTTCAAGATAGTGTTTGATTCTCTGTCCATTAACAATAAACTTTTTGTTAGAATCAATATCCTGAAGCTCAACATATCCATATGGTGACACACTTGTAATCACATATGGTCCTCTCCACCGGGATTTTAATTTCCCAGGGAAAAATCTAAGTCTAGAGTTAAATAGCAGAACCTTCTATCCTGGCTCAAAGACTCTAGATGACAGTTTCTTGTCATGCCACCTTTTTGCTTTTTCCTTATAAATTTTTGCATTTTCAAAAGCATTGAGTCTGAATTCTTCTAGCTCATCAGCTGGAGCAATCTTTTCTCTCCAGCTAACTTAGTATCCAGGTTTAGGAATCTGGTTGCCCAGTAGGCCTTATGTTCCAGTTCCATGGGCAGATGACAGGCCTTGCCATACACAAGCTGGTATGGAGAGGTTTCTATAGGAGTCTTGAATGCTGTTCTGTATGCCCACAGAGCATCATCCAAGCTTTTTGCCCAATCCTTTCTACGGGCAATTACAGTCCGTTCCAGGATTCTTTTTAGTTCTCTATTAGAGACTTCAGCCTGCCCATTTGTCTGTAGGTGATATGGAGTTGCTACTTTATGGCTAATTCCATATCGAACCATAGCAGAGTATAGCTGTATATTGCAAAAATGAGTGCCCCCGTCACTGATTAGTACTCTGGGGACGCCAAATCTGCTGAAGATATGTTTCTGGAGGAACTTCAGCACGGTCTTAGTATCATTAGTGGGTGTGACAATTGCATCTACCCATTTAAATACATAGTCTACTACCACTAGAATGTAAATGTTTGAGTATGATGGTGAGAAAGAACCCATGAAGTCAATACCCCATACATCAAACAACTCAATCTCTAAGATCCCTTGTTGAGGCATGGCATAACCATGAGGCAAGTTGCCAGCTCTTTGGCAACTGTCACAGTTACGCACAAACTCTCGGGCATCTCTGTAGAGGGTAGGCCAGTAGAACCCACATTGGAGGACCTTAGTGGCTGTTCGCTCACCTCTGAAATGTCCTCCATATTCTGATCCATGGCAATGCCATAGGATCTTCTGTGCCTCTCCTCTAGGCACGCATCTGCAGATCATCCCGTCTGCACATCTCTTAAAGAGATATGGTTCATCCCATAAGTAGTACTTTGCATCAGAAATTAGTTTTTTTGTTTGCACCCTGCTGTACTCCTTGGGTATGAACCTCACAGCTTTATAATTTGCAATGTCTGCAAACCATGGTGCATCCTGAATGGCGAAGAGTTGCTCATCCAGAAAGGTCTCAGAGATCTCAGTAGGAGGGAGGGACGCCCCTGCTACTGGTTCTATCCAGGACAGGTGATCGGCTACTTGGTTTTCTGTCCCTTTTCTGTCTCTTATTTCTATATCAAACTCCTGCAGAAGCAACACCCATCTTATGAGCCTGGTTTTTAAATCTTGCTTTGTGAGTAGATATTTAAGAGTAGCATGGTCAGTGTACACAATCACTTTTGAACCTACTAAATAGGATCTAAACTTGTCAATGGCATAAACCACTGCAAGCAACTCTTTTTCTGTGGTTGTGTAGTTTTTCTGTGCGTCATTTAGAACATGGCTGGCATAGTAAATGACGTGCAGAAGTTTGTTATGCCTCTGTCCTAATACTGCACCAATGGCATGGTCATTGGCATCACACATTAGTTCGAATGGTAATGTCCAGTCTGGTGCAGAAATCACTGGTGTTGTGACCAGCTTAGCTTTCAGAGTTTCAAATGCCTGCAGACACTCTGTGTCAAACACAAATGGTGTGTCAGCAGCCAGCAGATTGCTCAGAGGTTTTGCAATTTTTGAAAAATCATTTATAAACCTCCTATAGAATCATGCATGCCCCAGAAAGCTTCTGATTGCCTTAACGTTGGCAGGGTGTGGTAATTTTTCAATTACTTCCACTTTAGCTTGATCCACCTCTATTCCCTTGTTTGAAATTTTATGCCCAAGGACAATTCCTTCAGTCACCATAAAGTGACATTTTTTCCAGTTAAAAACTAGATTGATCTCCTGGCATCTTTTTAGAACAAGTGCCAAATAGTCAAGACAGGAGCTGAATGAGTCCCCAAATACTGAAAATTTATCTATGAAGACTTCCAGAAATTTATCTACCATATCAGAGAAGATAGAGAGCATGCACCTTTGAAAGGTTGCAGGTACATTGCATAGACCAAAGGGCATCCTTCTGTAGGCAAATACTCCAGAAGGACATGTGAACGTTATTTTCTCTTGGTCCTGAGGATCTACTACAATTTGGTTGTAACCTAAATAGCCATCCAAAAAGCAGTAGTATTCATGACCTGCTAGTCTCTCTAGCATCTGGTCTATGAATGGTAAAGGAAAATGATCCTTTCTGGTGGCTGTATTGAGCCTTTTGTAGTTAATACACATACGCCACCCTGTGACTGTTCTTGTAGGAACCAGTTCATTCTTTTCATTATGAACCACTGCCATTCCTCCCTTCTTGGGGACAACGTGGACAGGGCTCACCCAGGGGCTATCAGAAATAGCATAAATAATCCCAGCCTCTAGTAACTTAGTGACCTCTTTCTGCACCACCTCCTTCATGGCTGGATTTAGCCGCCTCTGTGGTTGGACCACTGGCTTAGCATCATCCTCCAATAGGATCTTGTGCATGCATCTTGTTGGGCTAATGCCCTTAAGATCACTTATGGACCACCCAAGAGCTGTCTTGTGTGTCCTCAACACCTGAATTAGTGCTTTCTCTTCCTGTGGATTTAAAGCAGAGCTTATGATCACCGAAAAAGTGTCACCTTCTCCCAGAAATGCATATTTCAGGGATGGTGGTAGTGGTTTGAATTGTGCCAGAAACTCAGTGGGTTCTTCCTGTGGAAGACTGAAATACTAGCAATTTTTCTGCCCCATGATAATGAGATGAGGATTTAGCTCAAAACTGCTTGCTTTGATGGGAGGTATACAGATGCTACTCCCATATGCAGCTGTAATGGGGTTAGCATATGACCCCAGAGTCCTTCTGGACTGTTCATTTCCACTTATGTCCATGATGGAGAAAAGGGAATTGATATGAATTGCAAATAAATTATATTTTTAAATTTTTTATTTTGATTTAATTAAAAGTAACCGAAAAAAATAAAACAAAATAAATGGAAGATAAAATAAAAGTTTCAAAAATTAGAAGAAAATGAAATAAAAGCAAATTGAAAACTAAATTAATTAATTAATTAAAAAGATTTTGGAATTAGCAATCAGAAAGATATGATTGAAAATTGTTTTGAAAAAGATATGATTGAGAAGATGTGATTGCAATTTATAAAAAAAGATATGATTGAAAAGATATGATTGAAAAAATTAAAAAGATTTGATTTTTTGAAAAAGATTTGAAAAGATAAAAAAAATTGAAATTAGAATTTTGACTTGACTAAAAAAGATATGATTTTGAAATTATTTGACTAATTTAATGCAAAATTTCGAAATTTATGAGTAAAATAAGGAAAAGATATCTTTTTAATTTTTGATATTTAATGAGGAAAGAGAAAAACAACAAAATGACACTAAACTTAGAAATGTTCGATCAAAACAAAGAGAACAAACAAGAAAACTTTGAATGTCAAGATGAACACCAAGAACACTTTGAAGATCAAGATGAACACCAAGAACAAATTTTTGAAAAAATTTTAAGTAAATAAAAGCACAAGGGACACCAAACTTAAAATTTTTAGAAAATCAAACATAAGTTTTTGAAATTTTAAAGGAAAACACAAAGAAGACACCAAACTTAGAATTTTTAAAGATCAGGAAAGAACTAAGAACATGCAAATTCGAAAAATTGAAAGAAAATAAAAGCATGCAATTGACACCAAACTTAAAATATGAAACTAAACTCAAATAAAAGACTCAAATTTAGTGACTATAAACCAACAAAAATAAATTATTCCTAATCTAAGCAACAAGATAAACCGTCAGTTGTCCAAACTCGAACAATCCCCGCCAACGGCGCTAAAAACTTGGTGCACAAAATCACAACCACACTTTTGCAATTCCGCACAACTAACCAGCAAGTGCACTGGGTCGTCCAAGTAATACCTTACGTGAGTAAGGGTCGATCCCACGGAGATTGTCGGCTTGAAGCAAGCTATGGTTATGTTGTAATTCTTAGTCAGGATATCAGTAATGATTCTTAGTTTTAATTGTAAAAAGTAAAAGAACATGAAATAAATACTTGTTATGTAGTAATGGAAAAAAGGTTGAGGTTTTGGAGATGCTCTGTCTTCTGAATCTCTGCTTTCCTACTGTCTTCTTCTTAACGCACGCAAGGTTCCTTCCATGGCAAGCTGTATGTTGGTGGATCACCGTTGTCAATGGCTACCATCCGTCCTCTCAGTGAAAATGGTCCAAATGCGCTGTCACCGCACGGCTAATCATCTGTCGGTTCTTACTCATGTTGGAATAGGATCCATTGATCCTTTTGCGTCTGTCACTACGCCCAACACTCGCGAGTTTGAAGCTCGTCACAGTCATCCTTTTCCAGATCCTACTCGGAATACCACAGACAAGGTTTAGACTTTTCGGATCTCAGGAATGGCCGCCAATCGATTCTAGCTTATACCACGAAGACTCCGATCTTTCGAAATGGAGGCTAAGAGATACACACTCAAGCTATTGCAGATAGAACGGAAGTGGTTGTCAGGCACGCGTTCATACGTGAGAATGATCATGAGTGTCACGGATCATCACATTCATCAGGTTGAAGTGTGAGTGAATATCTTAGAATAGAAACAAGCGTGATTAAATGAAAAACAGTAGTAATTGCATTAATTCATCGAGACACAGCAGAGCTCCTCACCCCAGCCATGGAGTTTAGAGACTCATTCCGTCAAAGATACAATATGAAACGTGTAAAGTGTCATGAGGTATGAAAATACAATAGCAAAACGTCCTATTTATAGAGAACTAGTAGCCTAGGGTTTACAGAAATGAGTAAATGATGCAGAAATCCACTTCCGGGCCCACTTAGTGTGTGCTTGGATTGAGCATAGAAGCTTCCACGTGTAGAGACTTTTTTTGGAGTTAAACGCTAGCTTTTGTGCCAGTTTGGGCGTTTAACTCCAGCTTTTATGCCAGTTCTAGCATTTTGACGTCAGAATTTTTATGCTGACATGGGACGCCGGTTTGGGCCATCAAATCTAAGGCAAAGTATGGACTATTATATATTGATGGAAAGCCCAGGATGTCTACTTTTTAACGCATTTGAGAGCGCACCAATTGGGCTTCTGAAGCTCCAGAAAATCTAGTTCGAGTGCAGGGAGGTCAGAATCCAACAGCATCTACAGTCCTTTTTCAGCCTCTAAATTAGATTTTGCTCAGTTCCCTTAATTTCAGCCAGAAAATACCTGAAATCACAGAAAAATACACAAACTCATAGTAAAGTCTAGAAATGTGATTTTTATTTAAAAACTAATAAAAATATAATAAAAACTAACTAAAACATACTAAAAACTACCTAAAAACAATGCCAAAAAGCGTATAAATTATCCGCTCATCAATGACCAAACCATAAATTCCAAGGATTAACTATGATTAAGCGTTGATCACATCTTTTTCTCTTTAAACCAAACCAGTTTCCTTGTTTCCAACCAAACCGGTTTTCTTGTAGCCAAACCACCCTCTCTAATTAACCATGATAAACCACACTCTTCCTTCCCTTATGTTCTGTCCGAACCCTCTCATGCATGTTCCATGAAAGCTGAAAATTTTGGTGACACATTACCAAGCAATTTAAGCAAGCTTGCATGCAAGTATCCAAGTGTTACTTTTCTTACCTTGTTGTCATCAAACCAGCCCGTTAAGTCACTACCCAGCTGCCTATACATATCCTTCATTGAATTCAGTTTCTAAACCTTAGAAAGAGAGAGAAAGATAAGCTAAGAATATAAGCAAGAAGAGAAAAAGAAGGGAGGAGTCTGAGAGAGAGTAAACCGATAGAGTGAGAAAATTCTTCTACTCTTCAACATCTTCACGCCATTCCTCAAGCTTCCAGCCACACACCTTCATGGAGATGATCAAGCCAATCATGGAGAACAAGAGGAAATGAAGAATGGGCTGGCCAAATCTTGGAGTGAAGCTGACTGAGAGAGGCAGAGAGAGCTTGAACCGAGTTGGTGATCAAAGAGTGAACTCCCATGAGGTAGGGGTTAAGCTAGTTTAATTGCATGTTTGTGACTATGTAATTGAATATGTTTGATGATTAAATGAATGGTTTCTTGATGTATTTGCTGCTGATTAAGTATAATAATTATGATTGTAGTGCTATTATGAGGAATTGTTGCACTATATTGCTCTTGGATGATTATTGATGGGTGATCATCTTTTCTATTTTTTCCTAGTGAATTTGCATCTAACTTGTTGAGTTTAATAAAGAATTAATTATCTTTTAACCAATATGGATGCTACTTTGAGTCGTTTGCAATTTTGTTTAGTTTAGGTAGCATTCGGCTGGATTTTGTTTAGTTTAGCGAGGAACAACGCATACGCGAGACTGACGCGTACGCGTGATTTAGAGCTTTCCATGGTGATGCGTGCGCGTGACTAACGCGTACGCGTGATTTGAAGATTTGCTCACCGACACGTACGCGTACGCATGACATGCAAAGAAGACCACCGACGCGTACGCGTGACATGCGCCACGTGCAGAAAACGCAAAAAACGCTAGGAGGATTTCTGGGCTGTTTTGACCCAGTTTTCAGCCCAGAAAACACATATTAGAAGCTGCAGAATGGATAAAATAAGTGGTCCCCACCCATCAACTGAAGACTTGCTGATTATTCTGATTTAAATTCAAATATTATTTTTAGGAAAAGATATTATTTTAAGTTTTAAAATAATAGATTTTAAATTAATTAGAATTTGATATAAAAGGGAATTCCAACAGGGTGATTCTAATAGAACAATATTCCAATTCACAATTTACAATTCTAGTTTTTCTCTCTGAACCATGAGCAACTAATCCTCCATTGTTAAGGTTAGGAGCTCTGTCTATTTGTATGGATTGATTTTATTGCTTTTTCTATTTTAATTCATGTATGGATTTACAATTTAAGAATTGTTTTCACTCTTTACCTTATGAATTTAGGTGGAACATAAGTATGACCCTCTTTCTATTTGAGTTCTTGCATAACTTTGGAAAAGCTCTTTACTTGAACAACAGCTTGAAAACATATTCTCCTAAATTTTAATTATCTGGACTTAACGGGATACGTGACATATAATCCTTTTATTTTTGGGTAATTAGAGTTTTTGTGGCATATAAACTAGAATTTGATCATCACCCTCTAATTGAAATTAATTGACTAAGGAATTGGCTGTTAATGAATTTTAGAGGAGACTAGAAAGGTCTAAGGAATTAGGGTCTACTCACATATAGTTTGCCATAAATTAAATCCTACATGATTAAAATAGTTAGTAAGAAAAGTTAATCCGGAAAAATAGATAACTCTGAAACCTTAACTTCTTTCTCCATATTTTATTCCCAATTTATCTACTTTACTATTTTAATTTCTGTACGATT
Organism: Arachis hypogaea; assembly: GCF_003086295.3. Classification (NCBI taxonomy): domain Eukaryota; kingdom Viridiplantae; phylum Streptophyta; class Magnoliopsida; order Fabales; family Fabaceae; genus Arachis; species Arachis hypogaea. The sequence continues at coordinate 45,100,088 of NC_092051.1, forward strand.
GTTTAATGCTCTTTGAATATTCAAACACTCTTTTCTGTTTGCCTGACTAAGCCAACCAATCAATCAGTGTTGCTTGATCCATCAATTCTCGTGGGATCGACCCTCGCTCACCTGAGGTATCACTTGGTACGACCCGGTATACTTGCCGGTTAGTTTGCGGTTAGAATTTTCGCACCAAGTTTTTGGCGCCGTTGCCGGGAAATGATTGTGATTGACAACTACTCGTTGTTTGATTTCTTAGATTAGATAATTTTTCTTTTAATTAGTTTCATTTTATTATTATTAATTTTTATTTTTTATTTTTATTTATTTTCATTCCTGTAAATTTTTTTTTTCTTTTCTTCGTTCTTTCGTTCGTCCCCCCGCCCCTATTTTCTTTTTACTTCCTTTTTGTTTTTGATTCTTTTTTTTAACTTTAGTCTGTTTTTAATTTTTTTTATTTTATTTTATTTTTATTTTCTTTTTTTATTTTCATTTTCTTTTATTTTCGTTTTTGTTTCCTTCCATTTTTTTCTATATTCTATTAGTTTCGTTTTATTTTTGTCTTTAATTTTTAAAAATAAATAAATAAATAGCATTAATATTTTTCCTTAATTTCTAAAATTAAGTTTAGTGTTACCTAGTTAATTTTATTTTAATTTTTCTGTTTATTTTTCCTATTAATTTTCAAAATTTTTTGGTCTAATTTCTGTTATCATTTTCAAAAATTTTCTATTTTATTTATTTAGTATTTCTATTTTATTATTTTACACAGGTTACCTCACTGGGAGTTCTCTACACTCTGACGTAGAGAATCCCATCTTTTCTTGTCTTTTGTCTGTTTATGCGCAGGAACAGAGACAAAGAACATCTCTTAGACTTTGATCCTGAACCTGAAAGAACTTTCAGGCGACGTTTACAACAAGCAAGACTTTACAAGGCTGCAGAGTCCACTATGGATAATAATAATGCTGTTAATGCCAATGTGGCAAATCCGAATGGGGATGAACAACAAAGGAGAGTGCTTGGCTCTTATTCTGCCCTTACTGTGGATCTTTATGGAAAAAGTATTGTGGTTCCCCCTATAGCTGCAAACAACTTTGAGTTGAAGCCACAATTGGTCACCCTGGTGCAACAAAACTACCAGTATCATGGACTTCCTTATGAAGATCCAAATCAATTTATCTCTGATTTTCTGCAGATATGTGATACTGTGAAGACGAATGGAGTGAACCCAGAGGTGTACAGAGTTTCTCACCAAATTTTTCCCACCAAAGAAGCTGACTAAGCTTAGGTTAGAGGTTCAGACCTTCAGGCAAAAGGAAGGTGAAACTCTTTATGAAGCTTGGGGGAGATAGAAGCTACTGACTAGGCAATGCCCTCCAGACATGTTCTCCAAATGGACTCAACTAGATATCTTTTATGAAGGCTTGGGTGAGATGTCCAAGATGAGCTTAGATACTTCTGCAGGTGGTTCATTGCACAAGAAGAAGACACTAGAGGAGACTATTGAGCTGATTGAATTGGTTGCAAGCAACCAATATCTCTCGTCTAACAGGAACCCTGTGAACTCTAAGACCTCTCAGAAGAGAGGCGTGTTAGAAATAGAAGCTGTTAATGCTCTTCTGGTACAGAACAAGCTTATCTCTCAGCAAATAAATCTACTTACTCAACAGATGAGTGGCATGCAAGTCTTAGCTACCAACACACAAAATCCACCTCAAGAGGCCTCATATGACATGGCAGGTAATTTTGTACAAAATGATAATTATGATTATGCTCAACCCTCTTCTGAACAGGTCAATTACATGGGGAGTGGTCCTAGGAATCCCAACAATGATCCATATTCCAAGATATACAATCAGGGGCGGAGGAATCACCCAAATTTTGGATGGAGGGACCAACCTCAGAGACATCAGAACTTCAACAATAATTCTCAGGGTGGCTTCCAACAGAACAATTACAATAACCGCCAATTTCAGTCTCAGCAGCAACAACCACCTCAGCAGGTAAACTCTAAGTCCCAAGAAGATTCTAATTGGAAGCTGATGAGTTTTATGCAGGAAACTAGAGCCTCCATTAGAAACTTAGAAGTGCAGATGGGCCAACTGAGCAAGCAAATACCTGAGAGGTCTGCAAGTACATTTCCAGGTGATACAGTAGTGAACACAAGAGAAGATTGCAAGGTTATTCAATTGAGAAGTGGTAAAGTAGCTGGCTCTGAGACCAAAGCCAATGAAGAGCTAGTTAAAAAGGAAGCTCCAGGGGAGAAGAAGGGAGATGTAGAGCACGCCCCTCCTAAACGTGCAGACAACCCGTTTCCTGACTCTCTTGACACTTATCCCACCTTGCCAAAGGCTCCTGAATACAAGCCAAAAATGCCATATCCTCAGAGGCTTCAGAAGGCGTCCAAAGAAAATTAATTCTCTAAATTTTTAGATTTCTTCAAGAAGTTGTAGATCAACATTCCTTTTGCAGAGGCTCTGGAGCAAATGCCTCTCTATGCTGAATTTATGAAAGAATTGTTGACCCACAAGAGGAATTAGAAGGAACAAGAGACAGTGGTGTTAACCAAGGAATGTAGTGTCATTATTCAACACACCCTTCCTGAGAATATGCCAGATCCAGGAAGCTTTGTCATTCCTTGCACCATTGGAGATGTCGGCATTCAGAGAGCTTTATGTGATCTAGGAGCTAGCATCAATCTAATGCCACTTTCAGTGATGAAAAAGCTTCAAATTGAGGATGTAAAACCCACTCATATTTCTCTTCAACTTGATGATCTTTCTATTAAATTACCTGTGGGTGTTGTTGAGTATTTACTTGTTAAAGTAGGACCATTTATATTCCCTGTTGACTTTGTTATACTAGACATGGAAGAGGAGGTAAAATCCTCTATTATACTTGGTAGACCCTTTTTAGCTACAGGTAGAGCTCTGATTGATGTGTAAAAGGGTGAATTAACCCTGAGGGTCAATGAAGAACAGGTGGTCCTAAATATTTTTGAAGCCCTCAAGCACCCTAATGATTCTGAGGGGTGTATGAAAATAGATGTTATTGAACCACTTGTTCAAGAAGTACTGAAAGCTGAGGTATTTGATGATATTCTGGATCCTATTTCTGAGTATGAATTAGTTGAAATTGATGATTCACCATCCCAAAAGGAGCTGATGAACACGCCAATAAAGGAGGAGGAAGTCCCCAAGCTTGAGCTCAAACCTTTACCTCCTTCTCTGAAATATGTGTTCTTGGGTGGAAATGATTCATATCCAGTGATTATTAGCTCTTCTCTGAAGCCTGAAGAGGAAGAGGCGCTTATTTCAGTGCTCAGGAGCCATAAAATAGCTCTTGGGTGGACCATTAGTGACTTGAAGGGGATTAGTCCAATCAAGTGTATGCACAAGATCCTCCTTGAAGATGATGCTAAACCAGTTGTGTAACCACAAAGGAGACACAATCCAACCATGAAAGAGGTGGTCCAAAAAGAGGTAATAAAATTATGGGAAGCAGGTATTATTTACCTTATTTCTGACAATCCTTGGGTAAGTCCTGTGCAGGTAGTTCCCAAGAAAGGAGGGATGACAGTGATCAAGAATGAAAAGAATGTGCTTATTCCTACAAGAACAGTCACAGGATGGAGAATGTGCATAAACTACAGGAGGCTCAACACTACTACAAGGAAGGGTCATTTCCCCCTGCCTTTCATTGACCAGATGCTTGAGAGGTTAGCTGGTCATGCTTTTTATTGTTTTCTAGATGGATATTCTGGATATAATCAAATTGCAGTGGACCCTCAAGATCAAGAGAAGACAGCATTCACATGCCCCTTTGGAGTATTTGCTTACAGGAGAATGCCATTTGGACTTTGTAATGCTCCAGCAACTTTTCAGAGGTGTATGCTTTCAATTTTTTCTGATATGGTTGAAAAGTTTATTGAGATAGTTATGGATGACTTTTCGGTTTTTGGTAATTCTTTTGAATCCTGCCTTAAACATTTATCTCTTGTATTGAAACGGTGTCAAGAATCAAACCTTGTTTTAAATTGGGAAAATGCCATTTTATGGTTACAGAAGGCATTGTTCTTGGACACTGGATTTCAAGTAAGGGGATTGAGGTAGACAGAGCAAAGGTGGAGGTAATTAAAAAATTACCACCACCAACTAATGTTAAGGCAGTTAGGAGTTTCTTGGGTCATGCAGAATTTTATAGAAGATTTATAAAGGATTTTTCTAAAATTGCTAAACCATTGAGCAACCTGTTGGTTGTTGATGTTCCTTTTGTCTTTGATTCTGATTGTCTGCATGCTTTTGAAACTCTGAAAGCAAACCTTACCTCTGCTCCCATTATAGCTTCCCCTGACTGGGATTTACCATTTGAATTAATGTGTGATGCTAGTGATTTTGCTATAGGAGTTGTTTTAGGACAGAGGCATGGTAAGCTTGTACATGTCATTTACTATGCCAGTCGTGTGTTAAATGATGCTCAAAAGAACTACACAACTACAGAAAAGGAATTACTAGCTGTTGTGTATGCTGTTGGTAAGTTTAGATCCTATTTACTTGGTTCTAAGGTTATTGTTTATACTGACCATGCTGCTTTGAAGTACCTTCTAACCAAGCAGGATTCTAAACCAAGATTAATCAGATTGGTGTTACTCCGTCAGGAGTTTGATATTAAGATAAAAGACAGAAAAGGGTCAAAAAATCAAGTAGCTGACCATCTCTCCAGGATTTAGCTTGAAGCCGGAGTACAACCACCCACAGCTGTGACTGAGACGTTTCCAGATGATCAATTATTCCTCATTCAGTAGGCTCCATGGTTTGCAGACATTGCAAATTATAAGACCATGAATTTTATTCCAAAGGAGTACACTAGGCAACAAGTGAAGAAGCTATTGACTGATGCCAAGTACTACGTTTGGGAGGAGCCATACCTTTTTAAAAAAGATGTTCAGATGGTATCATCCAAAGATGTGTCCCAGATGAAGAAACACATCAGATTCTTTGGCACTACCATGGTTCTGAATATGGAGGCCACTTTAGTGGTGAAAGGACAGCTACAAAGGTCCTTCAGAGCGGGTTCTACTGGCCTACTCTCTTCAGAGATTCAAGAGAATTTGTGAAGCACTATGACAGATGTGCAAAAGCCCCGAATCTCCCTGCCAACCATGAAATGCCACAGCAGGGGATTCTTGAGGTTGAGTTGTTTGATGTGTGGGGTATTGATTTCATGGGACCTTTCTCACCTTCACATTCAAACAACTATATTCTAGTGGCGGTTGACTAGGTGCCCAAGTGGGTGGAAGCTATGGCTCTAGTCACCAATGATTCCAAGGTGGTAATGAGCTTTCTTTAGAGATATATCTTTAGCCAGTTTGGTGTCCCAAGGACACTCATTAGTGATGGAGGAAGTCACTTCTGTAACAGACAGCTGGACTCTCTTCTGCATAGATATGGAGTCTGTCATAAAGTGGTAACGCTCTATCACCCTCAGACAAGTGGACAGGTTGAAGTTTCCAACAGGGAACTTAAGAGGATTCTAGAGAAGACCGTCAGTGTTTCAAGAAAGGACTGGTCTAGGAAGCTTGATGATGCTCTCTGGACATACCGGACAACGTACAAGACTCCCATTGGCATGTCCCCTTATCAGTTGGTCTATGGCAAAGCCTGTCACCTACCAGTTGAGCTGGAGCACAAAGCCTACTGGGCAATCAGATATCTGAATCTTGATTCAGAAGCTGCAGGAATTAAGCGAATGCTTCAGTTGAATGAGCTTGATGAATTCAGATATTCAGCCTATGAGAATGCCAAGCTTTATAAGGAGAGAACAAAGCTACTGCATGACAAGAAGATTGCCATCAGAGTCTTTGAGCCAGGACAGAGAGTGCTTCTGTATAATTCAAGGCTCAAATTCTTTCCCGGGAAGCTGAAATCTCGGTGGTTAAGACTGTTTGTGGTTACCAGAGCTTCACCATATGGTCATGTGGAAATACAGGAAGAGAATTCTGACAGAAAATTTACAGTGAATGGCCAGAGGCTAAAGCACTATCTTGGAGGCAAGATTGATCACCAGAGGTCCACTCATCTGCTGAACTAGCAGAACTAACCGTCAAGCTAGTGACGTTAAAGAAGCACTTGTCGGGACGCAATCCGATAATTTCGTATCCTTAGCTAATTTTCATAGTAGTAGTTTTCTTCCTTATTTGATTTTTACTAAGTTTTTACTATTTTTCAGATCATGCAGCTATCTTAGAGCAGGAGCCGGACAAAAAAAAAAGTACCCGACGCGCAAGTGTCGCTGACGCGTACGCGTCAGATGGGTGTGCGTGAAAAATAAAAATGAACAGAGAGTTGCGCGGGAGTGGCGCAGAAATGATGCCTTTCTCACAAACAAGCCCACGCGTATGCATACCCCACGCGTGCGCGTCATTCGTGATTTTGGCACTTCACGCGTACGCATCATCAACGCGTATGCGTGACCTTAAAATTTGACGTAAATAAGTGTTTGGGCAGAGAGCTATGCTGTCTTAGGGCTGGAAGTGTGCTAGAAGCGCAAAACTTGTTCACGCATACGCGTCCCTGACGCGTGCGCGTCATCTGCACAAATGGCCATCCACGCGTGCGCATGCATGACGCGCACGCGTCGCATGAAATTATTGGTTCCCAAGCCACGCGAACAGAAAGTTGTGCGTGCGCGCGGCTGGCTTTGCGCGAATCGCACAAATCATGGGCACGCGTACGCGTGCCTGACGCTCACGCATCATTAAAGAAAATTTGCGACCCCACGCGTACGCGTGCTGTACGCGTACGCGTCGCCATCACCGCACAACTACACTAGTTCGCCACCCAGTTTTAATTTTCTTTCTTTCTCTCCCAATCCTAATTCTCTCTTGTTCTTTTATCCTTTTATTCTTCTTTTATCATAATAGTTGTTTCTTTCTGTTTTTAGTTCTTCTTTGCTTGAGGCAAGCAAACCTTTAAGTTTGGTGTTGTCACTTCACTTAGAAGTTTTCTGTTTATTCTTATGGCACCAAAGGGAGGCGAATCATCTTCACAGGAGGAGCACAACCTGAAGAATAAAATGACCGCTAGGATAACTAAGGTGGTTGAGTTCCTTTCATTCTATATTCCTTCCCGCTTTTACTATATTGTGTTCTGGTTTTCTGCTATTTTACTTTATTTGTTGCATGATCCTTTAGTAGTTAGAATCCTAGGTCTAGTTTAGTTTTCTCTTAATTGCTTTAATTCCAAAAAGATGTCTCATGTATTACTCACTGAGCTTGAATTCAAATCAAAAATACAGAAGTGATGTATTGAATGAGAAAGTGAGTTTATATTAAAAAATAGTCTTATTTACTTAGATGTGGTAGTATTTTCTGTGATTCTGAATGCATGACATGAACAGTGCATATTTAAATCTGAATCAAAGAATGTTGATGTACAAGAAATGGGAATTTAGAGAATTATTATGATTTCTCTGAAATTAATGAAAGTTTAATCCTTGAAGCAAAAGAAACAGCAAATGAAAAACAAAAGCAAGGTCCAAGGTTCTGAGCATCAATGACTAGGGAGGTCAGACATGATTAAAAGCTCAAAGAGTTGTTTCCCTAGTCACATGCTTGTGGTGTTCTTGTGTCAAGTAATCCTTGAGACAAAACATTTAGAGTCGTGATCAGTTGCAGAGTACGCCAAATGCTTTGAGCACCACTGTCTGGGAGTAACTGAAAAAAAATAAAATAAAATAACTAAAATAAAATAATAATAAAAATAAAAATAATTAGAACTTAAAGAGAGTTCCCCAGTTAAGTGCTTGTAGTGTTTATGTGTCAAGTAAAGCTTGAGACAAAACATTTAAAGTCTCGGCTAGGCTCAAAGTGCAAAGCACCAAAGAAAATAATAGTTGTGTTCAAGGATTAAATTGAGTTACAAAAGATCAGAGAATTCATAATATTATCCGGATTCTAATTCCGAATGACAGTGACATCCTTCTGATTTAAAGGAGAGTGAGATGCCAAAACTATTCAGGATTGCAATTGTAAACCCCATTATAAGAAGAGACATGAGCTTAATCAAACTCTCGTTCTCATGCAAATTCACATCCTAAGCTTATATTAGTTTTGGTTGCTTGAGGACAAGCAACAATTTAAGTTTGGTGTTGTGATGCGTGAGCATCTTTCCTATCTTTTCTTGGCGAATTTGCATCTAATTTGTTGAGTTTAATAAAGAATTAATTATCTTTTAACCAATATGGATGCTACTTTGAGTCGTTTGCAATTTTGTTTAGTTTAGGTAGCATTCAGGTGGATTTGATGGAGTTTCTGCAGCACAAGAGTTAAAGAAGATGGCAGCGAGGAGCAACGCGTACGCGTGATTTGAAGATTTGCTCACCGACGCGTACGCGTGACACGCAAAGAAGACCACCGATGCGTACGCGTGACTGATGCGTACGCGTAACATGCGCCACGTGCAGAAAAAGCAGAAAAATACTAGGGGCAATTTCTGGGCTGTTTTGACCTAGTTTCCAGTCCAGAAAACACAGATTAGAAACTGCAGAATGGACAAAACAAGTGGTCCCCACCCATCAACTGAAGACTTGCTGATTATTCTGATTTAAATTCAAATATTATTTTTAGGAAAAGATATTATTTTAAGTTTTAAAATAATAGATTTAAAATTAATTAGAATTTGATATAAAAGGGAATTCCAACAAGGTGATTCTAACAGAACATTATTCCAATTCACAATTTACAATCCTAGTTTTTTTCTCTGAACCATGAGCAACTAATCCTCCATTGTTAATGTTAGGAGCTCTGTCTATTTGTATGGATTGATTTTATTGCTTTTTCTATTTTAATTCATGTATGGATTTACAATTTAAGAATTGTTTTCACTCTTTACCTTATGAATTTGGGTGGAACGGAAGTATGACTCTCTTTCTATTTGAGTTCTTGTATAACTTGGAAAAGCTCTTTACTTGAACAACAGCTTGAAAACATATTCTCCTAAATTTTAATTATCTGGATTTAACGGGATACGTGACATATAATCCTTTTATTTTTGGGTAATTAGAGTTTTTGTGGCATATAAACTAGAATTTGATCATCACCCTCTAATTGGAATTAATTGACCAAGGAATTGGCTGTTAATGAATTTTAGAGGAGACTAGAAAGGTCTAAGGAATTAGGGTCTAGTCACATATAGTTTGCTATAAATTAAATCCTACATGATTAAAATAGTTAGTAAGAAAAGTTAATCCGAAAAAATAGATAACTCTGAAACCTTAACTGCTTTCTCCATATTTTATTCCCAATTTATCTACTTTAGTATTTTAATTTCTGTACGATTGTTTAATGCTCTTTGAATATTCAAATACTCTTTCTGTTTGCCTGACTAAGCCAACCAATTAATCAGTGTTTCTTGATCCATCAATCCTCGTATGATCAACCCTCACTCACCTGAGGTATTACTTGGTACGACCCGGTGCACTTGCCGATTAATTTGTGGTTAGAATTTTCACACCAATTATATGATGAATTAATGATGAATTGAACAAGAGTTGAGCTCTTGGGGGTGTAAGACTAAGATGAACAAGTCTAAGAAAGTCTAGGAAGTATAGAATCATGATTAAAAGAGGATTAGAAGTTTAGGCAACCAAATTAGTTAGCTAAAACCTAAGCCAACAGTTACAAAATCTGTTACCTATTTAGGCAGCGATTTGCTCAAATTTTTGGACAAAATATAGCCATCCAAAATTAAGGGAAATAAATATTCTAGTAATCCTTGATGAATTTAGAACATTTCTTAAAAGGTTTAGAATTTTCTGATGAGTAGGTTGAACGATAAAAATTGTTGAAAGTAAATGGTTTCTGCTGAAAAACATGTTTTAAAGCTATTGCAGTAGCAACTTTCAACTTATGTAACTTTTAAATCTAATGAGTTTTAAGATGAAACTAAAGATAATTGATATTTCGATATGTCAAGAATAGTGTGACCAAATTTCATGACAAATTCATTTTTATAGAATTAATTATGCAATTTACAAAATAACAGGTTCACTGTTTTATTGACATGCAATCCTATAATTCATTTGATTATACCAATCAGTTGTGTGAGCTACTGGTATTGATCCAGACCTCAAATAGGTGTGAAACCACTTTGAGGTAAAATTTTAGGATGTCTAATTTGTTTTCTCAAGTGCTCATAATTTTTGGAGTTATACATTCGAAGTTATGGATTTTACAAAATTACTGCTCGCTGTTGGTTAAACAGTTTTTCCATATTTAGAGCAGTGACTTCTTAGATGTATAACTTATAATCCAAAAGGGATGTTGTGGTAAAAACTAAACCAAATTAAATCCTATGATGTCTAGTTCATTCGTTTCAAATTCAAAGCCATGGCAATACAAAAAAGTAGTTATGCACTTTGGAAGTTAACCAGTTCACTGGTTAACCAAATAGAAATCCTCAAAACAAAATATTTATAACTTTTGTTCTCAAAGTTCAAATGCTGTGAAACTTAAACCAAATGAAACTTAGGATTTTATAGTATAAGCATACCAAATTTGAGAGATTTTGGATTAAAAATAAATTTTTCATAACTTTCTAAATTTACTACCACCTGATGTTTTTTCAAAAGTTACAAAAAAAGGCAGCTGAAATTTGAAAATTTTAAAAATATTCAGTTATTAATACGAACACATGAAACCAAAACTAAACTCACCATTAGAGTCCCTAGAACACCACCATTAATGAGTTGAGTCGTTACGCTAGTATGCGTGACGTATAGCTATCTTGGAAGAAAACAAGGTATGGTATAGCTAAAGTACACTAGAAGCCTCGGTTGAACTTACGTAGTTAAAACTAAAATTGCCTATAACAATGTGAAACTTGATTCATTAGAAATTAGAGTCCAAGACGGTCGCGTGGATATAAAATTTGCATGATTCGGACGTTGTTTGATATTTTTATTATAGAAAAGAAATTGAAATGTCAAGGACATTTTAGAGTAAAAGATGAGGAAAAAATATAAAAAAGTTTAAATCTTTAAGAAAATATTAAAAGTTGTGATCCCATACAGAAGAAAAGATACAAAGTTAAAAGATTCACCAGAGATAAGAGCTAGCCCCAAAATGTCTTATGCCCCCAGTCAAAGAAACATATCGACTAGACAGACAAACCCCGTCCGAGAAAATGTACGAATCGGGTATAGACCCCATCTAGAAAAAACATACTAGCTAGGCAGAGTTGCTAGGTGAGAACGTCCACTTTAAAGCATGGTATCCGACTGATATGGGTTCGTCCATATGGTACCCCGTTTCTCACTGAATGACATTTGTTATAGCAATATTCTGATTATAATTTTAGCTTGACTGACATAGGTAAATCCATTTGGCTTTGGTATCTGTCTGACATAGGGACACTCATGTAGTACCTGTGCTGACTAATTCAGTAGAGAAATCATATTCGGAATTCGTCTCGGGTAATGTTGGGTTGCGGGTAGTCAACCGACGCATGATCTTATAGCTTGCACTAGGAATAGGCATGAATCATATTGTTTGCACATTTACTTGCATTTGTTTATTGTTCATTCTCTGTGTTTGCTATTTTTTATGTTCTTTGTGTGCTTATTTGTATTTATGATTTTTCGTGTTTATATGTAATCTGTAAATTATGATAAGGACTAGAGGAAAGATTATTAAAGAAACTTCGAAAGTTAGGAATATGGGAAGGAGAGAAAAGTTTGTAAAAGAACTAGGGTTAAGAAATTAAGTAAAAGAATAACTCATGATGTTAGAGACAAAACTCTAAGAACAACAAGGAAGATACGTTTTTGTGTTAGTACCTTACTGGGAACCATATAGATTTTTACCCCTTCATTTTTTTCTCCACAGATGGAAGATCCTTACTTAATCGCTGTCACTGGAGTTATATTCATAGAAGTACCAGAAGAGAATGTATTTTAGGACCCCTATAAGAGATGCTGCAAATGATGCTCGAGACTAGTCCTGAGATGATGACTGCAGACTTGTACCTCGATGGTATAAGAAATTAAGGATTGTAGGATAGATGATCTTGATCCTTAGACTTTATTTTTCCTTAATTTTGTAGCCTTTTGAGTATATTGAAATCAGGATGAGCACAAGATCATATAAGTGTTTAAAATTATAAACTCTTGAGCTTGGAAGGTATAAGTAATGCGTGTAATTTTTGGTACTAGCATGTGGAATATAGATTTAATCGATTAGACACCTATTACTTCATTAGAATTTTAAAATTTTCACTAAAAGAATGTTTAATCTTAGTGACACATTCTTTATGTATATACGTGTATGACATTCAAATTTTTAAATAGTGGGAGATTGAAGAGTATTTACAAATTTGTAATATTATTATTAATATTAAATATGTGTGTGTGTGTGTGCGTGTGCGTGTGCGTGTGCGTGTGTGTGTGTGCATGCGTGCGCATGTATGTGAAGTCACTCAAATCCATTCAAACTAACTCTAAATATCTATTGTTTGAAATAGATCATATTGATTTAAATTTAAAATTTCTAAAAATACTACTAAACAAATGAGAACTAAATCAAATCTTCAAACAAATCCTAACAACAAAACAAACTAAAATAGAGACTACATAAATTCAAAAATAATTGATAAATTTGTCTTCTACTGGATTTAAAAAATAATGTTAGGCTTTTTGCTGTCCTGACTCACCCTAATGGGTCTTATGAGTTGCCGTCATTTCAGCACCATTATTTCTTAGACGAACTCTTAGTTTTCTTAAGGGTTAAGTGCTTTTTTTGTCCCTAAGGTTTGAGGTGAAAATCAAAATCGTCCCTGACCTTTTTTTGTTATTAAAATCATCTCCAACGTTACAAAACGTTATAAAATCGTCCTTTTCTACTTCAATTATATTTTTTTGACCAAATTACCTTTAACTATTAATAAAAATAATATTAAAAAAACCCCACCCCACCCCACATCCCAGCATCTCTTCGTCTCTTCCCCCTCAATCCCACCCTTAATTCCCTTCCTTCTACTCTCTGACCCCCCACCCCAAATCCCATCCCACCATCATCATCAGTTCCCACCTTCATCTTCTTCTTCTTCATCTTCTTCTTCTCATAACAACCCTTCTTCTCATATCTTCTTTCTTGTTTTCTTCTTCTTCTTCTCATTCACAACAACAACCCTTCATCTTCTTTCTCATCTTCTTCTTCTTCATCTTCACTTCCATGCGATGCAGAGAAGATCAAGCCCGTCCACTATTAGAGCGGCTATGGCCTAAGAGATCGGCGGCGAAGACGGCGTAGCCCCAGGCGGCAAAGTTGATGCAGATCTTCTGGAAGAGCCAACCGGTGTCGGAGCCATATCTGTGGGTTATGAAGACGGTGGTAGTAGGTGGCGGTGGGTCCCTTCTCCTCTGCTTCCTCCTCATCCTCACATGGATCTCCTTCACCATCCACCATTCCTCTTCTTCCTCCTCCGTCCGCATCCAACGCTTTCCGTCGCCACTAATGGAATCAGCCCGCGACGCCGACAAAGATGGGAAAAAAGGAAAGCAAAATTGGGAGGAGATGAGAAAGGAGGGAACAACAAGGAGATGGTCTGGAATGAAAAATATAACTTCTGAGTTGTTGTTGTCATTGAGTTGTTGCTGCCAAGGTTTTTTTGCTCTTTTTTCACTTCAAAATTGAGTTGCTGTTGTTATTGTTGGTGTTGTTTGGATGAAGGGGTGGTGTTGTGATGGGTTTAAATTGATGGATGGATGAAGAATGGTGTGATGGTGGTAGTGGTGATGACTGATGATGCAGGGAAATAGTGGTGAGAATGGGGGGGATTTTTTTTGTTTAAGGACAAAATTGTCCAAAAGATGTTATTTATGGACAAAAGGACGATTTTATAACGTTTTATAACGTTGGGGATGATTTTAATAACAAAAAAAGGTCGGGGACGATTTTGATTTTCACCTTAGACCTTAGGGACGAAAAAAGTACTTAACCCTTTTCTTAATGTCCATGACCGATATGGTACAAATCTTCTAATATTCAGATCTTTGGATGTGACAAGATTATCATTCTGCCCCTTATTTCTAAAATGACGAGAATACGCTCTGAACACGTATAAATTTCTATACTAGACCTTACCACATTGAATTTAAACTTTGCCCTTAGCAATTTTAATTTTTGCATAATATCCCATGCAAAACATTTATATCATATCAAAACCCTTGCAGTATGTTATATGCATAACGGCTCTAGAAAACTCAAAATCATAAAACCAGCCCCAAATTCCCTTACTTTGTGTCACCTCCTTCAATGTTTCTGACTTAAACCTTCTTCGGGGGCCTAGTCTCCACCTTGATGTTTGATTACCCCTCGATTTGTTTATTTTGTTAGTGAATGCCAGCCGAAAAAAGGGGATAGTTTGTGGTATGCAAAATTAGAACTCGCACAATTTTATCGGCAGTGCACCGCGTTATCCAAGTAATACCTCAGGTGAGTGAAGGTCGATCCCACAAGGATTATCGGACTGAGCAAGCAATAGCTATCTTGTCGGACTTATTCAAGCAAACAGTAAAAGGTGGTTGTTGTGAAAGCACATAAAGCAAAATAATAAAGAAAGCAATTAAAGGTTGGTGTAAAATCAATATATGAAAACAGTTAAGGTCTCGGAGATGTTTATCTTTTCGGATTAACACTTCTTACTAACCATCTTAATAATGAATGGTTCATTCTATGGAAAACTATACGTGATTAAAGCCTAATTCCTTGGCAATTTAATCTCCTCTAATCCTCATCAAACGCCACTTCTGTGGTCATTCAATTCGAATTGGAGGGTGAAGTTCAGAAAACTAGTTTATACCACAAAGGCCCTAATCACTCCAAATTCCAGTTGAACAAATGTTCCTATGTCCCCAACAGGTTGTGGATTAGCCGTTTAGGAAGTGTGTTCTCAAGCTGTAGTTCCAGCTATCTCTTCTGAGACTCACAAGAACTCATGTAGAAAAATGGTCATACTTCCATTCCACCCAGTTTTATTAGATTAAGAACGAGACACACCTTAGAATTGAATCAAACATATATTAAAATAGAAAAGTAATAATATTAATCCATAGAAATAAACAGAGTTCCTAACCTTAACCAAGAGGTTAAGTTTCTCATAACTTACAGAGAAAATAAGATTCTGAAAAAGTACAGAAAGAAGAAGATTGATGCTCTAGAAAGGGAGCATCTTATTCCTTAATTACTAACCTAATAATAAATGCTAGCCCTAAAAAAAGATATTGTTTTTAAATAAAAATTACAAAAAGAAAATAAAATAGGCTAAGAAGTTCTATTTTCACTTGAGAAGCCCAAAGAGAAGTGATTTGGGCTGCTGCTAGCGTTTAACACCAATAATGGACGTTAAACGCTCAAAGGGGAGTGTAACGATGCTGATTCTGTCCCCCTTGCTGACGTTCAGCGCTAAAATGGGCGTGAGTGGGTAGTCCTGGCATTCTGGTGGACGTTCAGCGCCAGGAAGGAGAAGTTCTGGCGCTGGTTCTATCCCTCTTGGGTGCTAAACGCTAGACTCGGTGTTTAGCGCCTGATTTGGCAGTGATTTTAGAAGAAAAGTATAAACTATTAAATATCATTGGAAAGCTCTTGAAGTTATCTTTCTATCGTTGTTAAGACCACATCAATTGAATCTCTTTAGCTCAAGTTATGCTCGTTGGAATGCAAGGAGGTCAGGGTTGACAGCATCTACTATCCTTTCTTCGTTGTTGCACAAAACTCTTCCAAATTCGCCCGAAATTCACCTGAAATCATAAAAACACCACAACAACTCAAAGTATCATCCAAAGAGGATTTTTTCACTAAAATATAATGAAAATTAATATAATATAATCAAAAACAACTAGAAAATAAAGGGAAAAAAGGGGTATAAGATGCTCACGCATCACAACACCAAACTTAAACTGTTGCTTGTCCTCAAGCAACCAAAACAATATAGGACCAAGAAGAGAAAATGCTTAAGACTTTGAGTTGTCAATGAAGTTTAGGTCTAGTTACGGAATGGGGCTTATGACACTTTATTTCAGAATAGTTTCGGCATCTCACTATCCTTTGAGGCTCAGCAACATTAGTATCCTTCATAGCTAGAACTCAGATGATATTATTGATTCTCTTCTTTAGGTTTCTTGTTGATTCTTGAACACAGCTTTTTATTTCTTTGGTACTTTGCACCTTTGAGCCTAGCCGTGACTCTAAGTATTGTCTTCAAGCTTAACTTGATACATAAACCCCACAAGCACTTAACTGGGGGGAACCTTTTAGGTTCGAATTTTTCTTTGCTTTTATTCTCAAACAGTGGTGCTCAGAGCCTTAGGCATACTCATATAACAGCATTGGTCATGACTTTAAGTGTTCAGTCTCAAGGGTTACTTGACACTTTCACACCACAAGCATATGGTTAGGGAAAAACCACTCTTTTGAGCTTTAGATCAATTTTGACCCTCCTAACCATTGATGCTCAAAGCCTTAGACCTTTTTCTTTTGATTTTTCTTTTTATTTCTTTTTGTTGTTCGTTTTTCTTCAAGAATCAATTTTTTTTTCAGAGAATCAATAATACTTCTCTAAGTTCCTGTTCCTCAAAAATGAAAATTCTCAACTCCAATATCAAATATGCAATTTCCGTGGTCATTCAATTCGAATCGGAGGGTGAAGTTCAGAAAACTAATTTATTAGATCCTAGCTGAACAGATGTTCCTATATCCCCAATAAGTTGTGGATTAGTCGTCTAGGAGGTGTGTTCTCAAGCTGTAGTTCCAACTATCTCTTCCGAGACTCGCAAGAACTCATGTAGAAAAAGGGTCATACTTCCGTTCCACCTAGTTTTATTAGATTAAGAACGGGACACACCTTAGAATTGAATCAAACATATATTAACATAAAAAAATAATAATATTAATCCATAGAAATAAACAGAGCTCCTAACCTTAACCAGAAAGTTTAGTTACTCATAACTTACAAAGAAAATAGGGTTCCGAAAAAGTACGAAAGGTAGCATCTTATTCCTTAAATACTAGCCTAATAATAAATGCTAGCCCTAAAAAAAGATAGTTTTTAAATAAAAATTTCTAAAAGAAAACAAAATAGATTAAGAAGTGCTAAATCCACTTGAGAGGCCCAAAAAAGGGGTGATTCGGACTGCTGCTAGCGTTTAACGCCAATAATGAGCGTTAAACGCTCAAAGGGGAGTGTAACGATGCTAATTCTGGCTCTCTTGCTGGCGTTCAGCGCCAAAATGGGCGTTCAGCGCCGAGAGTGGGTAGTCCTAGCGTTTTGGTGGGCGTTCAGCACCGGGAAGGGAAAGTTCTGGCGCTGGTTCTGTCCCTCTTGGACGCTAAACGCCAGACTCGACGTTTAGCGCCTGATTTGTCAGTGATTCCAGAAAAAAAAAAGGTATAGACTATTACATATCGTTGAAAAGCTCTGGAAGTTAGCTTTCTAACGCCGTTAAGACCGCGTCAATTGAACCTCTGTAGCTCAAGTTATGCTCGTTAGAATGCAAGGAGATCAAAGTTGATAGCATCTACTATCCTTTCTTCGTTGTTGCACAAAACTCTACCAAATTCGTCCGAAATTCGCCTAAAATCATAAAAACACCACAACAATTTAAAATAGCATCCAAAGAGGATTTTTACACTAAAATATAATGAAACTTAATAAAATATAATAAAAAACAACTAAAAAATAAAAAAAATATTATAAGATACTCACGCATCAATTTGCAGAAAAAAAAATGCTGGTATAATCATTTTCAGAACTACTATAGCTTGGAACAACTTACAAGATCAAACGCTCCATATCTGATCCTTGGATCCATTGAATAGACAGAGACCTATGATGGTTTTCAGAAGCATCGGACTTGGAAGTAGCTCACGAGAAGAATAAGAGAAGCAAACGTAGCGGCAATGATTGAATGGAAGAAATGTCCTAGTGTATTACAAATTGTGCTTTACCAAAGATCTAATTAAGGCATTACTTGGAAGTTGGAACTATCGTACTCGGGCGTTTCGTAAAAAATTCCATTAAAAATAAAATTTTCTAACATTTTACTCCATACCACAAAAAATTTAGCTGTATATTTGAAAGATAGCCCCTTAGAAAAAATAAAATGAATTATCAAATAATCCGTTTATAAAAATCATTTGAATTGAGACCAAATATGAAAATAACATTATAGAAAATAAATGAGATAATATTTTTACTTATAAAAGGCACATTTTTTTAAAGCCAAAATAAATTTTCCTTTATTTCTAACATAATGAATCAAAAGATAGTTGAAGAATGACAAGATAGATAAACTTATTAAGAAAATGTGATGTAAATTCTATGATGTCTAAATTGCCAAACTTGTTTTTATAAATAAAAAATAAAATGTATAAAATAAAAATAAAATATGTAAAATTTATTAAATATTATTTATTTGTATTTTTTTAGTAAATTAGACACAATGTTATAGACCCCATAACATTCACCAACTGTGATGGCAGAAGATGAAATGAAAAGAGAGAGGTTGGGGGGAGCGAGGCGGGGTTCTTTGAGGTGCCACCACTGAGAGGTCGAACAAGTAGTAGAGCAATACTAACAACCGAAAACTACTGCCCTTCCATCCAAAATCGTCTCCCCTAACAAGAGACAAAAACCCTGATAGGGTGTGTGTACAGATTGTTCATTGCTGTGTTGAAGACTTGGAAGTTTTACAACTGACTCTCAGATACAATATTTGAAAGTCATATAAAAATAAAATAATTTGATTGGAAGCATGACAATCAACGCATCAAAATTTAATTCTAATATAAAACTAGATCAATACTTACAATTGGCGAGAAAATCTACTGTTAAAGTATGTAAACAACCGGTCATAGGAGCCCAGACACAGATAAAGTGACAAACCATGCAGCAATATATGCCTCTTCAATCTTGAGTCACCTCCAGCTAGGTTCTCGCCTGGAGTGACATCTTGGGAGGCAAATATCTTGGCATTAGTACACAGCCTCGGCCACAAATTCAACTATTTATTAATCATGGAGTTTTATCGCAGTCACATTGTTAGTAGGCTGCTAATTGCATCTTCAAAATAGCCCCAAAAAAATAGATCGTTTTGTACCAACAACAACAAATGCCATAACGGACCATCATTCATAAAGAAACGGGAACATAAAAATATGCACATAAAAGGCTGCAGCGAAAAAGATGAGGTGTAAATCTGTGAAACCGTCTTCATATAAGGTGTTTTGATAATTTAGAACAGAGCACAATAGTTTCAAAAGATACGGAGTTGCAGAATAAACTTCGTACTAATCCCTTCCAATTTTTAAGGGGGCTCCGCACAAAAAAAATGCCGGCCATATGAACCAATGCCTTTTTACCATGACATGACACAATAATCCAGATGAAGTCCACCATAAATGATAGCACTGGTATTCATTAGTAAATTGAAACAAACCAAATAAACCTAACTTAACTGTAAAGATCATCTTCATCAGCTCCCCCAGCAGATGCAAATGGATCGGATGCCGCTGCGGTACCACCAGAGGTAGTATCTGCGAACCGAAACTCGGTTCCAAAACCTCTTGACTGCTGCAATGTTTGGGCAAATGCCTGGTACTTGCGAATGTCGGCATCGCTAACACTCCTTCGTGCATACTTCATAGACTCCTCAAAATGAGCTGCCTTGATTTCTGCCACTTCGTCTTCAACATCCTCTTCCATTGCCTCTGGGTTGTCCCTTCTCCTCCTTTCTCTCTCAATGTCCTGTAGACAGAATTCAAAATAGAATAACGAAAATTGTTACAACAAATCCATTTCTAAGAAAAACTATAATTCTAAAAGACTCGGTAAATAATAGATTATAGAGAAGTGTCCAGAATTGTACCTTCTCAATATTTTCTCTTATGGCATACTTGCATGCACGCTGGCAAATCTCAGTGATATCAGCACCACTAAAACCTTGAGTGTACTTCGCAAGAGCTCTAAGGTCAACATCTTTTGAGATGGGGGATTTTCTCAAGCAAGCTTTAAATATCTGATGACGTGAATCCTCATCTGGGAGAGGGATATAAATCAACTGATCTAGACGGCCAGGACGTAGAAGAGCAGGGTCTATGATGTCTGGTCGATTGGTGGCACCAATTATGAAGACAGTTTTCTTTGCTGACATCCCATCCATTTCAGTAAGAAGTTGATTCAAAACCCTATCAGCAGCACCACCAGCATCCCCAACACTGCTACCTCTCTGCATAATAAAGCAAAGAGAAAGATTGGGAAAGTAAGCACAAAAGATTATAATCTGTCTGAACTCTAAAGCAACAGAATTTCTCTATTCCAATATATTGAATAGAGACCACAATGTTTTAGAAATCAAAACCTAGTTACCTCAATCCATACTAACCTGAGTTGCAATAGAGTCAAGTTCATCAAAGAATAGGACACATGGAGCAGAACCACGAGCCTTGTCAAAAATTTCCCTCACATTAGCCTCACTTTCTCCAAACCACATTGTGAGTAGCTCTGGACCCTTGACACTGATGAAGTTTGCCTGACATTCGTTGGCAATTGCCTTTGCCAAAAGCGTTTTACCACAACCAGGAGGACCATAGAAAAGGACACCCTTTGAAGGTGACATTCCAAACTTCTCAAACTTTTCAGGGTGTTCCACTGGATATTGAACAGTCTGCA
This sequence comes from Arachis hypogaea, assembly GCF_003086295.3. Lineage (NCBI taxonomy): Eukaryota > Viridiplantae > Streptophyta > Magnoliopsida > Fabales > Fabaceae > Arachis > Arachis hypogaea. The sequence continues at coordinate 45,120,796 of NC_092051.1, forward strand.
ATATATAAATATAAAAAATAAAAAATCCAGAGGCATACAAGAAGCAAGCAAAGGCAGCAATGCGATTAAACGGAATTGCCACAGTTACCTCTTGGAGTTCTCTCTTAACGTTTTCAAGACCACCAATATCTTCCCAGCTGACATTGGGCACTTCAACAACCTGATTCATCAGCAGAGTTTTAAGTTATAAATACATCAGGCAACCATAGGTGAGACCAACAAACGGTAGCCAAACAGGGAAGCTTAGCATTAAAAAAGGAACATTTAAAACTTCCAATTAAATACTTACTGTTTCACGGAGAGCAGAAGGATTGCTTGAGCCAAGAGCAGTTGAGAAGTGCTCATTTGTTACTGCCATTGAGTTCAATATCTCAGCATCAATTGATTCATCTTCCAAGTCAATCACATCCATTTTCTCTCTGATGCATTGAAGTGCAGCTTCAGTACACAAAGCAGCAAGATCAGCACCAACATATCCATGGGTGTCCTTAGCAATCTTCTCCAAATCAACCTGTGCAAATAACCAGACAGCATATTTCTTTCAGAATTCACCGCATTTAAATCAATCAAAAGTTAGATGAGGAAAGAATTTTGACATTACATCTTCGGAAAGCTTCATATTCTTTGTGTGAATACGAAGAACTTCAAGACGCCCAACTTCATCTGGAACACCAATATCTATCTCCCTATCAAATCTTCCAAACCTCCTAAGAGCAGGGTCAATGCTATTCGGGCGATTTGTAGCTCCAATAACAATTACATGTGCACGAGATTTAAGGCCATCCATGAGGGTCAAGAGTTGGGAAACAATCCTCCTCTCAACTTCTCCATGAGTCTTCTCCCTCTTTGGAGCTATTGAATCTATCTCATCAATGAATATGATTGAAGGTGCATTCTTCTCTGCTTCCTCAAATGCCTTTCTTAGATTGCTTTCACTCTCACCAGCCAGTTTTGACATGATCTCAGGGCCATTGATGCAGAAAAAGAAAGCACCAGTCTCATTCGCAACTGCTCGGGCAATTAAAGTCTTGCCAGACCCAGGAGGTCCATACAGCAGAATTCCTTTTGGTGGCTTAACACCAATAGACTTGAACAATTGTGGGTGCCTCAGTGGCAGCTCCACTAGTTCCCGAATCTGTGCCATCTGCTTTCTTACACCACCAACATCATCATAACCAACCTCATCTAATCTGTTCTCATCTTCCCTTTTAACGGGTTCCCCTTCACAGAAGATCTCTGTGTCTGGAGCAACAACACAGTACTCAGATGGGTCAGTTTCAATAACCTTGAACTCCACACTTCTCATCCCTCCTCTCACGAGAAAGAGGTCACCCTTCCTCACTGGACGATATGCCTCCAGGAAATAAGCTGCAACAGGAAAAAAAGGATCTTAGTAGCCAACCTAAATTAGAATGCAATAAAAGAGGGTGCGCTCAAGAAAATAACAATACAGTACAAACCAAACACAAGAAAGTAGTAACACACGTTTTAAGTATGCATCAAAGAGATTCCCTGTTACTCCTTCAACAGTGTCGTCAACGGGAAGAATGTGGACTCTCTTTCCATACTTGACATCAGCACATTGATGCACAGAGACGACATCTCCAAGCCTAACCCTAAGGTTGTTTCTCACAACCTTGTTCATCCTTATTTTTGGTTCCTCACATGTGTCATCAGCAAGTGCAATACAGATTGTGTCTTTCCTTTTCTTTCCCTAAAAATAAAGAAGAAAAGGAACACAATGATTAAATAGGGAACAAGTTAACCTTAGACAGCCAAGGAACAAAACAACTCATATGGTAATAAATAAAACACACAGAATGTATCCCCACTTTTATGGCAACTGCTACCTGAGCAAACTAGAACTAAATGTTTATGCAGAGAGTTAAAACATTTAGCACAGAATATTCTGTATTACAATCAATTAACCATAATCATTACTGTTCTCTTTTCACCCTACATCCTTCTCAGGAAACAAATACCACCACATATATCATATGCAAACAAAAATTGAATGTGAAAAGAAAACGAGTCAGTCATGCATACAAGCTTTCTACTTTGTCAAATGCCAAAACCCTAAAAACAACACTACAACGTCAACCGAAGCAAAAGGGACCTTAATATTACACACAAATAACGAACTCAGCTGCTCTTATGAACACATTCAAACATATATCAAACCCCCTCCCCCTCCCCCGCCCCAATACCTAACCCCTAAAAACCCTCGATAAACACATTTGGTCCTTAATCACAACAGAAAAAATAAAACCTAATTTTCCTGCAATCAGAAACAAAATTGCGCAAGAGAATAAAAAAAACAATTAAATAATTAAATAATAAATCGCAATTGAAGACGAAAAAGAAAAAAAAAAAACCAGAATCATCTCGTATACCTTGATCAAGATGGTGTCACCACGAAAGAGCTGGAGCTTCTCCATGGTGTCCGGGTGAAGCGCGACGACGGAGTTGTCATCGTTGACGGCCTCGTCAACAACAAGCCGATTCGGCGCCTTCTTCCGCTCAAGAATCGCAGTGCTGAAATCCCTCTTCGTTCCCTTCCTGCGAAAAGAGAAAAACAAAAGTTCAATCAGCCACCGGCGTAGAGATCGAGATCCAAAAGAAAAGCAATCATATGAATTTAAGTGAGATCTGAAAGGAAAACACATACGGATCAGATGATTCAGATTGGTTCGCCATGGATGAAGAAGAAGAGCGAGGATTTGTTGGTTTCTCCCTCTGCAGAAGAAAAAATGAATCTACAGAGACGTATGGATCTGAGTAATGCGGTGGGTGTGAGAGAGAATAGGGTGTTTGGTTTGGTATGCTGATATTTATAAGAGCATGGGTTAGCTTAGCTACATTTCTTGTTAGCAAAGAAATGAAATTCTCTCTTTTCTTTTCTTTTGTTTTTTCACTACTACACTTTTCGAATCCAAATTACTTCAACGATATATCCAAGAAAAATTCCGACTTATAAGATATGATATCATGATATGATCTCATCCCATGATAAGATAAGCTTCCCCATTCTAACTTTTATCATCGGAAAACTAATAGTAGAAATAACTTTCTCTTTACTTGAAATGAAAAAGTTATTTTTCATTTGATATGATTTTTTATTGAAAAAATATTGAGAGATAATGAGTTTAGTGAATAATATAATATTATATATGGTAATCTCTCTTCTCTATTTGTAATTTTCGTAGAGGTGAGTAATGTGTTTTAACTTTTAATCTTATTGAACTAATTTTAAAATTTATCATTCATATTATTTACGAAAGTCATTGTTTACCTTACAAAACTGTTTTCTATTTAAAATTAAAATTTTAATTGAAAATAAAAAACTTTTAGAAATTTTTTTTCAAAGATAATGCGATTTTATTGCACTAGAAATGAAGTTCACGGTCCATATTTGGATAAAAAAAACAAAGAGTAGTATTAAAAATGTTCCACCAGCAAAAACAAATTAAATTATAAGAAGAGTAAAAGTTTCAATAGAGAGAGATACATCTTCAATGTTGGATTTTATTGAAGACCCGGTGAGCTTCTTCCGCAATAAGGAAGGGGGACTTCCATTTTCCTTCAAAAATAAATGCATTCCTAGTCTTTCAATTCAATCAAGTTGTAATAGCTACCAAGTTCCTCTACTTCTTTCCGTTACTGTCATTGAACTATTCAAGCAATTTCAACCACCACTACCATGGGAGCTCTACGAGAGATAGAACAGGAAGGCCGTTTGCATGCCAAGCTTCAACCGCGTCAAGGCACGTCCAGAGATAATGGAAGACCGATTCTTCTTTACTGTAGCATCTTGGACAAATCAGTACCACTGATTGAATTTTTTGTCCCAATTTCTAATTCACAGGTAAACCTTCGTGCATTACTTTTCACATAAAATTTTTAATCTTCGATTGACAATATGGTTGTCCATAATTATTTCTTTCTACAGTGTTTTGGAAGAAAATCTGTTGAAAAGTGAAAGAATTGAAAGGCCACACCATAACTAGAAGCTACTGTATATGTCCCAGATTTTTTCTTCATCCAGGCAGGTAATTCTATCCTCCTCCTAGTAAATTGTTGAATTTAGAATAACATTTACAATTGCTGGATTAAATGCTTCTTAAATTAGTGATTGGTTCCATGTGCTGTCAGGTAGCATCAAATCTGAGACCCATTCTAGTCTTCGACCCTCTGTGGTATTAGAATTAGGAGTAATTGCTTGAAAGTCTCTTAACCATAGGTCTTTCCAAATCCTAATTGTACTATCTCGTCCTATTTGCCATAGGATTCTTTTTCCTTGCACTTTGCAACCCTCCAAAACACTTCGCCAGCCCCAATATGGGATGTTTCTGGCCTCCGCCATTAAAAAATTTGAAAACTTGAAATATTTACTCTTGTACACCTTATAAATCAGAGAGTGTGGTTTAGTTATCAGTCTCCACCCTTATTTTTCTAGCACTGCAAGGTTAAAAGGCTTTAAGATCTTTGCAGTTAAGACTAGGGGTGTTCGCGGTGCGGTTTGGTTCGGTTTTAAGGAAAAAAGTCATCCGATCAGAACGCTTAATTTATGTGCGGTGCGGTTTAGATTGGATGAAATTTTTTTGGAAATCCGATCCGATCCGATTACAAGCGGTTTGGATCAGTTTGGATTTGCGGTTTTTTAAATAAAAAAAATTAAATACATATAACAAGTCTTAACATCAAATTTTAAATAATCAACAATGATATAACAAGTCTTAACAATATCTTAAAAAACTAACGATAACATAACAATAGAAATAAAATTATAGGTTAGTTAAAATAAATAAATAAATAACATTTTCAACATAAATATTTATTAAATAACAATAATACATGAATAATAGAAAAATGTATAACAAATTGAACATGTTATAAGCATAATTGTAAATATAATAATAAAATAATAATATTATAGCACATTGTGCGGTTTGGATTGGATTGGATCGGTTATGAAAAGTAGATCCAAAATCCAATCCAATCCAGCGGTTTGCAAAAAATAGAGTCCAATCAAATCCGAATTAGTGCGGTTTTAATCGATTTTCGGTTTGAATCGGATTGGATGAGCGGTTTAATTTGGATCGGTTTAGATTTAAACACCCCTAGTTAAGACCCCCTTGAAATTTAGGTCTATAAGAAATTATCCATCCTATCCATTACATCCTTCTCTTTGAGTCTCGTTGTCTGATGCGTGTGCATCATGTTGTGTTTGTCTATACTTTTTCATATAAAAAATAATTCATAATGCTTAATTATGGGAGTGTTTTGGTGATTAAATTGAATATTACTTTGATTGCTTGAGTTAATAAATTTTGTAGAAAATGATAGGAAAAGAAGCACTAAAAGCACTAATAGAGGAAGCACACTCCCAAGGTGGCAAAAGAGTTGGAAACAAACTCAAAGAGAAGCAAAGAGGATTTGCAACCCTGACCTCTTCACACTCCAACAAGAATACCTCGAGCTATAAAGTTCCAAATGAAGTGATCTCAGTGTCATTGAAATGTAGACTTCCAGAGCTTTCCAACCATATAAAATACTCTATAGTGGACACTGGATTTTGGGGTACAAATTTCTATTCATTTAGCTTCACAATTTCAGCGTAAAACAAATCCCTGCACTTTGCCAGACTGACCTCTTCACCTTTAAAAGATCATAACTTGAGCTACAGAGATCCAAATAACGCACTTCTAGTGGCGTTAGAAAGCTGAGATCCAGAGCTTTCCAATGATATATAATAGTTTATAGTGGACATTCATTTTGACGATGCAACAGATCAATCTTTTAACATGCAAGGCTTCCCAAGCCTTCAAAAGCCCAAAGTGCCACTCCAATGACACTCCAAATTGGGCCACTTCCAAATACCCCAATTCTTTCATTTATTCTTCAATGTTTCAAGCCTTCATGAAGAGAATTAAAATTTCACAAGCGTAAGTCAAGCCACAATTAACAATCAATCAAGGCCACAAGAATCATCTAGAAGTAGTTAGGAAATTTGCATTTGATTGTAATTTCATTTGAATTTGAAATTTAGGTAGCTTATAAATAAGACCTTAGATTCATCATTTGACACACACCATAGAGGAGTGCAGGTGACTCCACTCCGCTTTCACTCTCATTCTCTTCTCTTCTTCCATTTTCTTTCATACACTTTTGTAAATATTTTGCTATGAGTTTCTAATTTCCAACATTTGGGAAAGAGAGCTCTATTGCAATTTAATGGGTTGATTTATTTTCATTCTTCATCTTCAATTCTTCTTTCATTGCTTCTCTAGAGAAGGTCTTTGTGCTTCAAAGATCTAATTACCATCGAGAGAGAGATTAGATCTATTTGAATTCTATGATGAACTTGAGAAAGGAGTCATAGAATTCAGTTTGAGGCTCTTCTCTCATAACTCTCTTGATAGATAATTCTTAGCTTGATATGTGAGATGTAATCACTTTGAATTGAAATCTTGAGGGTTGTGTGGCTCTAAATTAGAGATCATTCTTCATCTTTTCTCATAAGTAATTAGATCAAGAGATTGGCAATTGATCAAGTTAAGAGAAATCAAATCACCAAGAGATTGGGGTTTGATTACGTATGATTTGCCAAGAGATCAATGATTGCATGATTGAAGTGGAGATGAGAATTATTGATCTTGAGAATGCAATATCTCTTGATCCCAATGTTAATTTCATTCTTAATTTTTGTTATTTACTTCTTGTCTTTAATTCTTGTCATTTAATTGTTCTCTTTAAATTCTTGTCATTTACTTATGCACATTTATGACTTTATTTACTTTTGCACATTTATGTCTTCCAAATGTTTGTAGAAATGCTTCACTTGGTTTTACTTTCTAGTCATTTACATTCTTGCACTTTAATTTTCAGCACTTTAATTTCTTGTCATTTACTTTTTTGCACTTTATTGCTTTCATTTAATTTCATGTTATTTATATTTCTTGCTTAATTATCACCCAATTGTTCTTATTTAACTAGAATAATCAATTGACTATTAATTGCTCAATCCTTCAATTCTCGTAAGATCTACCTCACTCTTGTGAGTTTTATTACTTGATACGACCCGATATATTTGCCGGTAGTTAATACGTGAAATTAAATTTTTTTTTTACATATCAAATTTTTGGTGCCGTTGTGGGGATTAATTGTGATTAACAAACTACCGGTGGTTGATTACCTAGATTAGACATTTTTTTCTTTTGTTTTTTGTCATTTAAGTTCTTTTAATTTTCTATCTTCTCTTGCTACTAAGGTGTTTGTGTTATTTCCTTACTAAGAACTCCTTATCTCTGACATAAGGAATTTCAATTTTTCTTGGTAATTGTGTTTTACAAAATTCAAATGGAGTTTACTTTATATTTTGATCAATCATACCATATGGGATATTGTCCATCACCACAAAATGATTCAAGTCATTATCTTAATGGTGGCTGAAAATATCACCAAGGAATGATAGATTATGAGCAATCAACCCAATTGGGATATGCTCCAGGGCCACAAAATGATCAAGATAATTTCATGGGATATTTCCCACCACCACAAAATGATTCATGTCATTATGCGAATGGTGGATGGAAATATCAACAAGGAATGATGGAGTGTGAACAATCAAGTGAAATAGAATACCTCCCAGAACCACAAAATAACTCATATTGTTGTGACACTTACACAAATTGTGGCTGGGGAGAAGATTTTGATGCTCTATATTCTAGTCATCAAGAGCCATCATCACTTGATTGTCCCTCATATACATTCATGCAAGATTGTCCAACCTCACCTCATGATTTTTCCCCTCAAAACAACTTCATCACAACACCCCCAAGTTCACAAATTCCTCCCCAACTTTTTTCTCTCTTGCTAGAAGTGGAACAATGCCTTCAAAGGCACAGAGAATTCTTGAAAAGACAAGAACAATCGTGGAAAGAATGAGAAATCCTCAGCAAGAAGACCGACGATTATTTAAAGCAAGCCACGAAACACTTAAGTGTGCTAAGCAAGAAGGATGAAGACCACATGGTGGGTGCAAAGGAGGAATTAGAAGAACAAGATGAAGAGGCCCCTGTATCAAGTGAAACTTCAATGAAGAAGGAGGTTGTGGAGGTATATGAGCCTAGGATTCCATATCCACAAAGGCTATTTGAGGTGACAAAGCAACATGCAAACTCATTCCCAAAGGAAGTAATGCAAGATACTGCAAAAGGAAGGGAGGGAGACAACCAAGGGAGTCTACATTCCCATGAAGCAGAGAGTTGCATGAAAGATGGTTTCATTGAACCATCAATTCAAGAAACTCTTGACAAAGAGGACACTCCAACCATCACACAACACCCAACTCTTGAGATAAAAAAAAAGTGAAGGTAACCAACAAAAGCACCAAAAAGAGAATTGTGACTAAGACACAATTGATCATATCCATGAAAAAGAGAAGGTTAAAGAACAATCCAACCCCTACCCCAACAAGCAAAGAAAATCAAGACAATAACAAAAGAAAGCTTGCTGGGAAGAGGCCAAAACAGGGGACATTAACTTTCTCTCCTTCCTCTTGAGGTCATTTCTTTTAACAAACTGGAAGAAGAGGAAGAAAGTCATGCACAACATGTCAAGCTAATGACATTAAAAGAGCTCTTCTTGAGAGGCAATCCAACGGTAGATAATATTTCCTTTCTTTGCTTAGTTTACTTTCAAATAATGTGGCATATGATTGTATTCTAAGTTTGGTGTTGCTTTGCAATAAATTAATTTTCAATCTTCATTGGGTACTTGCACCATTCTAAAATGAAAGTGTCACACTAAGTTTGGTGTTTCCACTTATTTATCATGCAAAGTATCATGCACACACCACTTATTAATGCAATCACATTGCATTTGTTTCTTTTCTTTGTACCTTGATTGTTATTTTTAATTTTGCTTGCTTAAATACATGCATTACTCACATCTCTTCTTGAAGACATTCATGGTTAATCATAAATTCCATCACTACTATTTTATTTGTTTCTTAAGGACAAGCAATCATTCTAAGTTTGGTATTGGAAAAGGAAGGAATAGGAGGAAATGACAACAATGAAGATGAACTACAAGGTGATTAAGTTCTTTTTTCTCTTATTTATTTCCTATACTTTCAATTGCATGATTGTCTTCCATTTTTTTCTTGTGTGTTCTTTTTTGGGAGAAGCATAGTTTGATTTTGAATTGTAACATGTTACTTTTACATCATAATTACCATCTTGAAATTTACGAGTCAAAGCAATTAAGCATCATGATCATACACAAACAAGGTACTTAAAGAAGAATCTAGCATGAGCATATAAGTATTGGAAGGCTAGCATGACTATTTTTTGCTCAATTGTATTGGAATTTGTTTAATTGAAGTTTTCATCTAGGACATTTTATGAAATTTTTAAAATTTTAAAAATCTTGAAGAAGCAAATCAATTAAGTCAAGTAAAGAAAAAGGGAAAAGGAGAAAGTTAAAGGCTCTGAGTACCAATGACAATTCATTTGTCAAGTACTTATGGTGTTTATGTATCAAGCAAAAAGCTTGAAAACAAAACACTCAGAGTCAAGGCTAGGCTCAAGTGCAAAGCACTCCCTCAAAGCTTAAGGCTCTAAGCACCAATGATTAGAAGGAAAGTAAAGAAAAGAAACAAATGAGCTTAAAGAGTCCTCTAATTAAATGCTTGTAGTGCTTATGTATCAAGTGGTAATACTTGAAAACAAAGAATTTAGAGTCGAAGCTTTTAACTAATGGTGCAAAGCACCCAAAAAGCTAAGCTAAGAAAAAGATGAAAAGCTTAATTCAAAGAAGGAATATAAAGAAAAGATTTCATAAAGTGAGCTAGATAGAAACATCAATCATTTAAATTTCTTTTGAGATTGTTGCATGCATAGTAAACTAGCCAACTATAAACATTTAATTGCTACTCTTCTCACCTTGGATTGTCAAATTGTATTGCATGATTCTTTATTTGCTTGAGGACAAGCAAAGTTTAAGTTTGGTGTTGTGATGCGTGTGCATCATGCTGTATTTTTCTATGCTTTTTCATATAAAAAAATCAATTCATAATGCTTAATTATGGAGTATTTTGGTGATTAAATTGAATATTGCTTTGGTTACTTGAATTAATAAATTTTGTAGAAAATGATAGAAAAAGAAGCAATAAAAGCACTAATAGAGGAAGCACACTCCCAAGGTGGCAAAAGAGTTGGAAACAAACTCAAAGAGAAGTAAAGAGGATTTGCAACCCTGACCTTTTCACACTCCAACAAAAATACCTCGAGCTACAAAGCTCCAAATGAGGTGATCTCAGTGTCATTGAAATGGAGACTTCCAGAGCTTTCCAACCATATATAATACTCTATAGTGGACATTGGATTTGAGGGTACAAATTTCTATTCGTTTAGCTTTACAATTTCAGCATAAAACAAATCCCTGCACTTCACCAGACTGACATCTTCACCTTTAAAAGATCATAACTTGAGTTAGAGAGGTCCAAATAACGCGATTCTAGTAGTGTTAGAAAGCTGAGATCCAGGGCTTTCCAATGATATATAATAATTTTGAGGACGCAACAGATCAATCTTTCAACCTACAAGGCTTCCCAAGCCTTCAAAAGCCCAAAGTGCCACTCCAATGACACTCCACATTGGGCCACTTCCAAATATCCCAATTCTTTCATTTATTCTTCAATGTTTCAAGCCTCCATGAAGAGAATTAAAATTTCACAAGCCAAAGTCAAGCCACAATTAACAATCAATTAAGGCCACAAGAATCATCTAGAAGTAGTTAGGAAATTTGCATTTGATTATTGTAATTTCATTTGAATTTGTAATTAAGGTAGCTTATAAATAGGACCTTAGATTCATCATTTGACACACACCATGGAGGAGTGGAGGTGACTCCACTCTCCTTTCACTCTCATTCTCTACTATTCTTCCATTTTCTTTCATACACACTTTTGTAAATATTTTGCTATGAGTTTTTAATTTCCAACATTTGGGAAAGAGAGCTCTATTGCAATTTATTGGGTTGATTTATTTTCATTCTTCATCTTCAATTCTTCTTTCATTGCTTCTCTAGAAAAGGTCTTTGTGCTTCAAAGATCTAATTACTATTGAGAAAGGGAATAGATCTATTTGAATTCTATGATGAACTTGAGAAAGGGGTCATAGAATTCAGTTTGAGGCTCTTCTCTCATAACTCTCTTGATTGATAATTCTTAGCTTGATATGTGAGATGTAATCACTTTGAATTAAAATCTTGAGGGTTGTGTGGCTCTAAATTAGAGACCATTCTTCACATCTTCTCATGAGTAATTAGATCAAGAGATTGGCAATTGATCAAGTTAAGAGAAATTAAATCACCAAGAGATTGGGGTTTGATTACGTATGATTTACCAAGAGATCAATGATTGCATGATTGAAGTGGAGATAAGAATTATTGATCTTGAGAATGCAATATCTCTTGATCCCAATGTTAATTTCATTCTTAATTTTTGTTATTTACTTTTTGTCTTTAATTCTTGTCATTTAATTGTTCTCTTTAAATTCTTGTCATTTCCTTATGCACATTTATGACTTTATTTACTTTTGCACATTTATGCCTTCCAGGTGTTTGTAGAAATGCTTTACTTGGTTTTACTTTCTAGTCATTTACATTCTTGCACTTTAATTTTTAGCACTTTAATTTCTTGTCATTTACTTTCTTTGTACTTTATTGCTTTCATTTAATTTCATGTTATTTACATTTCTTGCTTGATTATCACCCAATTATGCTTGTCTAACTAGAATAATCAATTGACTATTGATTGCTCAATCCTTTAATCCTCGTGGGATCGACTTCACTCTTGTGAGTTTTATTACTTGATACAACCCGGTATACTTGCTGGTAGTTATGCATAATTAATTTTTTTTCGTATCATTGTCCCCACCAAAATTGGAGCATGAGCTTTTGAATTTCATCAACCAACGTCTCTGATAGTGTAAAATAACTCAGAGTATAGATTGAAACTGCAGTTGCAACTGCCTTTATTAATACTTCTCAGTCACTTAAGGATAGCAAAGCTCTCTTCTAGTGCTGCAGTTTTGTGATATTTTATCCTTGATATATGAAAATGTAGCTATCTTTTGTAAGAACCGTGAGCTAATTATCCGTCTAATTAAATAATTTAATTGCCCAAACTAGGTTCCAAAAATTTTGACTTCATTAGGGATTCGAATATTCTCTGAATTTGTGAGCAAGGCAAGAATTGTTGAAGATTATGCCAAGAAGACGGCCTTGGTGAGATATGAGCAGGGCGGTACTAGTAGCAGAGGTCATGGGAAGTATGTTCCATCAAGAGGCCAGAACTCCAAGAAGGGTAGGCATGCCCCTCAGCAATCCCAAGTTCAAGGACATATCAGAGGCATTGACCATGACCAGTATCACCGGGCGAGAGGAGTAGGTAAGCAAGCGTGGGATCAACAAGAGGAGTTAAGGTACCTGAGATGTGGAAGATACCATCTGGAAAAGTCGTGCATGGCTGGGTTCAGTGGATGTTACCGCTGCGGATTGTCAGGGCATATCTCTAGACGATGTCCTTACAAAAAGGACCACGGTGTAGACCGGTCACAGTGACGGGATTAAGGATCTCCAACTTGAGGTAACGATAAAATTGATAACCTAGTTTTAATCACGTTGTGGGGGACTGTAACTTGACTCTTCTTATTAGCTTATAATGGAGACAAAGATTTGGAACTAGGAATATTAGATTAAATGTCATGTTTAGGACCAGAGTTTAGCTTAGTTTTATTTTATGGGATGTTGCCGTTAAGGCTGGCCAAACTTAGCGTCAGAAGAACTAATGGGAGAAGATAATTTGATGGGTGCAGCCAAGCGATTTGGGTTCTTAGTGACAACCAATTAGAGTGACTCAGCGGAATGGCGTTGTGAAGCTTCGATTTTGCAAATGGCATTTCCGATGACTGAGTCGACACACAAAGATGCCCATTGGTGCGAATGTCATATTATAAGGGGAAGATTCTTCAAAACTTAAAAGAAAGATTAACCACAGCGTTAGTGTTGGCACTACTTGAACCCCATGGACCATTAAATATCTATTGGTACGTTTCATAGGAAAATCTTGGAGTGCGTTTTGATGTAACGTCAGGACGTAGTGGTTTATGCATCATGACAGTTGAGGGCACACGAAGTAAATTCTCTTACGCACAATCTGGAGCCTGTTGCATTTGTGCTTGTATTGAAGATGTGGAGCAAGGAGGAACTACCTCCATGAAGATGGATGTAATTATTAAAGGACTACAATTTTGAGCTAAGCTATCACCCAGGAATTTATGCGCTTGAGTTTAGTTTTTACGTGTAGATTATAGGATGGTTAATATAACATTTGGTACATGGTGAATCATAGAGTGCAGAGGTAAATAGATAAAGAAAAAAATAAGTGAGAATAAATTTAGGCTTGAATTTTTGGTTGAGTTTAACATTTGATTTTAGTTATGGTAAGTAGAAATTCATTAATTGTTTAGTATGTCTAAGGGAGGTTGAATTGTATACATTGGTGAAATTGTAAATGACTTAGATAATTAGATGCAGAATAAATGGTGTGGTGGTATTATGGACCTTGGAATTTTGTTAAATGAGTAAAGAAAATGGAGAATAGAATATTTTAGGTGTTAAAATGATTGAGTGTGGTTGAGTGGGTGGTATTGAAACTATGATTAATATAAGAACTGTTGCTAGGCTTTAAAAGTGTTGAATGGTTGGGAATTGATGGATATTGTAATTGGAGCTGTAGGAAATTATTTAGGACTAGAATTAGGCATAGAGACCCTATAAGGCACTAAGTTATTAATTAGTCTTAGGATAAGCGTAAATGCTATTGAGGTCAAGTTGAGAAAGTTTAGAAGTAAGCCTAGGTTTTGTAATCCGATGAGAGATGTATGACTTAATTGGATATTTGGATTAGTTAGTTAATTAGTGGCTAAAAATCAGAATGGCACAATGGAAGCTTGTGGAATGCAATAGCACATGATAATTGTGAATAGAGGTCATAGGACGCTAACTAAACGTATCTTATGCTTAAATACTTGAAGAGTTAGTGGGTTAATGTAAGTAAAGGTTTCTAAGAACTAAGTTTGATTGCATTTGTAAGGTTAGAATGATTTAGGATAGGTTGTGGACATGAGAGTAGGTGGCTAATTTGGATTTGGATGGCACGTGAGTGCAATTGTCGAGTTTAAAAAGTAAGGATTACGATATTTGATTATGATGACTTTGGGTTTAGCTTGAAATAGGAACTGATTTATTTGAAAGATAGATTTGGAGAGCATTGAATTGAAATGCTAATGTTGTATTGAGGTTGATTGAAGGGAGCTAAGAGTGAGAAGGGCAGGTACGATATAGGCCTAAATTCAGTTAAAATATAGAATTGTAAATAAGAATAAAAGATGTAGATAGGAATTGAGCTGACATGAAGGAACGAAACGATGAATGGTAAGAGGTAGGTTTAAGTTGAGGGAACATTTAAGGATGATGATGGGTAAGCCAAATTTTAAGGACAAAATTTTTTATTTGGTAGGGAGAATGTAAGAACCGCGAACTAATTAACCGTCTAATTAAATAATTTAATTGCCCAAACTAGGTTTCGAAAATTTAGAATGAGAATTAAGGGATTTAAATATGATTTTTGGACTCAGTAGATTTTTCTGAGTCAGAAAATGTAACTTTCTACGAAAAATCGCGAAGAAACCGTGAACCGGCAGATTAACCGATTTAAATCTGTCCGGTACTATATGAGAATAAATAGAAAAAAACAGTAGAAAACATTAGGAAAGTATTTAAAGTCAAAAACCAGGCATTAATTTTAAAGGTTTGGTCCAAAGTTGGGCCAAACGGGCCAAAAATACTAATGGGTTGGACCGGGCCCAAGTTGGGCCCAAGCCCAACATATATATATATATATATATATATATATATATATATATATATATATATATATATATATATACTTAAATGAAGGCCATTTCAGCCACTTCACCCTTTATAAGTCACAACAGCAGCTGCATGATAGGTGAGAGAATAGAGCTAAAAGAGAGTGTTACTATTCATCCTCCACTTCCGGCGGCCATATCTCGAGTTACGGTGCTCCGATTTGCATGCCATCAGCAGCTACACAAAACTCTTGCCGAGCCCGTTACTTTCATCTAACTTTTGTAGGTAAGATTTCAAAGATTCCTTTCTGTTCAGCAGCCCTAAGAAATTCAAAAATGTGAGTTTTGGTTTCGAGTGAATTTTGGTGTTTTGATTGTTTAGGTGCTAACCATTAGTGAGGAATTGTTGGGTTCACCTCCAATTTCTGTGGATAAGGTAAGCTCACTCTTATCCCTTGTGAAATTAAATATTTATGAACCCTAGGTGTTGATCCATGGTAAATTATGTATGTCTAGCTTGGAATATTGATTGTTGATTCTTGTTGGAGTTTATTGGTGGCTTTTGGTGAATTGTTGATGGTTAAAAGCTTGTTGGGCACAACTTTTGGTGTATAGCACATATTGAGAATCGATCAATGTATGGTTTCGGTTTCTTCTATGTAATGTATAATATTTTTAGACACGTAGGCTAGTGACCCATAGGATAGGATTGGATTAATTTGGTTATTGAATTGTTGAATGATGATGTATAATGATTTGATGATTTTAGGTTGTTTTGATGAATTGTGATGTTGAGGTTGATAAAATGGTGTTGAAGATTGAGGTTGAGATTGATCACGATTGATTGTTGGTGATATAATGAAGATGAGTGATTGTGTTGGGTGAAAAATGTTTTAGTATGAAATAATTGATAAATTGAGGTTGTAGAGTGTATAATGTGAATGAAAATTTTATGAATGGTAAATTATGGTGTAAAAAGGCAAGTTATGTTGTACATTGGAGTTTGGTGGGGTTTTGGTTTGGTTTTGGTTGAAAATCGTGGTAAGTTGAGAATTTAGTGAACTTTTGCCAAAATGAATATTTGATGAACTTCAACGGATCATATCTTGAGCTATTATTTTTGAAATTTAATGCATTTTATATCAAATGAAAGATAATTTAACAAGCTTTAAAATGGTTTAAATTTTGTGGAAATCTGAATTTTGTAGAAAAAGTTATGATCGTTGAAAGTTTGGTGTTGAAATCTGAATTCTGTGAATGTTTCATACTTTGTAATTTCTGGTTTGTGTGTGCATGCACAGCCTTGTGCACACGCACATCCTGTGTGTTTTTGAAAGTGTGCAGACGCACAGCCTTGTGCGCACGCATACACAGGGGAAGGCTTGCTGATGAGAGCATTAGCATGCCCTGTGGGCACACACAACCAACGAAGTTTTTCAAGCTGTGTGCACGCACACTTTGGAAGGTGCACTATGTTGAGGGCGTTCACACGCCTTGTGCGGATGAACAGAGTTGAAATTTTTACTCTCTGTGCATATGCACACCTCTATGCGTACGCACACATCTTGAAAATCCTCCTGGGCGTGCTCACGCACACCCTTGTGCGTACGCACACTGCCCTGCTTTTCAATAAAAATCTTGTTTTTAACTATTTCACCTTCCCGACAAGCTTGTAAACTTCTGTGACACCTATCTAAGACTTTTTGGCTTGTTTTTGAACGTTAAAACATAGAGAAGGTCTTGGGTGAAATTATTTCGGTATTTTCGGTGAAAGTTAGAAAACGGGGGCTTAGGTTTCTGGTGTACTGAGGATAGGTTTTGTTGAATGAGAAGCCGATGTATGGTATTGGTGATTATTGATAGGGAATTGTGAAAGTGGTGAACTGATGAGTTCTAAATGAGTTGTGAAAGCGGTGAACTAATGAGTTCGGAGTGGAAATTATGAATTAGCAGTAGTTGAAATGAGTTTGAGACTCGGAATGGAATGATAGATCCATGATATATTAAAAAATGATTTCTGAAAACCGCTGAATCACTGTTTTATACTGAGATTATTGAGATGCTATGCGCCTAGCAGGGACGGTTTGGTTGGATCCCGCCTGTCAAGGTAGCGACGGCGGCGTAAGGGCGGTGGTTCGTCCCGCTTACGTTGAGATGTGAGGTCCGTGGCAATAGTATCCCGCTCGCATTCCTTCGGATCACTAGAGTGTGCAGGCACAAAATCCTGGACGGTGTTCCGTGCACCATATCTTGGGGGTTCCCATTATGATTCCGAAGGGCGACATCTCCATGGAGATGTATCAGGTTGACAGTTGAACCGACAATGTGATATCACAGCCTATAGGACAAGCATTCATCATGTGCATCTTTTATCTGCTTGCTTGCTTTGCCGACTTGACTTGTATGCCTAATTGGATAACATGCCTAATTGCCTATTTGAATTACTTGACATATATGTCTATACTTGTGTTTTACTTGCATTGTATTAACTGTGTATTCTACTGTGATTGAGGAGGTTCGGAAGGCGGTGGCGATGGGATCGCATGGAGGATAGGTTGGTGAAGGTTGTGGGACAGCGGAGAACTGTTAGATTAGAAAATCCACTAAGTTAGATTATCCCTTTATTATGTTATGGTTTTAAGTTATATTTTAATGTTTTAGTTATGCTTTAAGATGAATCTTGTGATGGATATGAAGTTCTAGGATTGCCTCTGGCATCCCAGAGTCTTATATCTTACATCACTAGGCACTGTTACCATACTGATAACCTCCGGTTCTCATACCATATTCTGTTGTTGTTTTTCAGATGCAGGTCGCAACCCACCTCGGTGAGTTGCTGGATGGTGACAGAGCGGAGGACCTTTATCATATTTTGGAGTCTTTTGATTTATTTTTATTAGTACTCTCACTTTTGTATTTTATTTTGCCTTAGAGGCTTACTTTATGAGAGATATTCTGTATAAGCTGTTTTATTTTCAAAACTCTGCATGTCAGTGGTTAACTAGTCAACTTAAACTCCGCGGGCTGTGGGTAGTATCTTATGATCATTATACTCTTATATTTTGTTATCTTGTACCTTTATCTTGTGTCTTAAGTTTGTGGCTTCGTGTGAACGTTTTGTAAACTTTTGTAACTCTCGATTTTTGAGCTTATTTCTTCATCGGGCTTCTAGAATTATTATTTCTTTTTATATATATTTATGTATAAGTTTTAGGATTGTCGTAACCTCTGATTAACCTTTGCTTTACAACTAGAGGTAAGGTTTAGAGTAATTAGGGTGTTATATCTTAGATCTTTGAATTACCGCTAGTAGCCTAAGATACTTGTTCTAGTTGCCAATGTGATGAACTTGTAAGATGTGAGATAGAGGATCACAAATGTTCATAGGAGTATTTCTACTGAAAAATACTGAGGATTTATCCAAATTCACTGCTTGACCACTAATATTTTCATAAACTTGTAGGATTTGAAGCAAATTTTGGCACCCTTCTTCTATAGTTTTGCTGAATAGAATTGAGTCATCTACGAAAAATAGATGGCTGACTTTAATATACCGTGGGTTGAGTCTCAAACCTGTAATCTCTAGTTTCTGTTCTCCTCTGTGGAGCAGATAGGACAATCCTTCTGCACGAAATAAAAATATATAGGGGAAAGAGGGTCGCCTTGACGCAACCCTCTACATGGCTTAAAGAAACTATAAGGCTGACCATCCATAGTAACAAGATATGAAACTGTTGTCACCAGTTCCTGAATCCATTCCATCCATCTCCTACAAAAATCCAACCTCCTCATAACCTCCCAAACGAAACTCCACTCCACCCTATCTTATGCCTTACTTATGTTTAGTTTCAGAGCGAATTCATAATCATCGTATCTCTTATTCATAAAAAGGTATATAAATTCATGAGCAATTAAAATATTATCACTAATCAAGTGTCCTTTAATAAAAGCACTCTGTGTGTGTCACTTATGACTCTATTCATCACAAATTGAAGCATGTGCCCTGTGCACCATAATCTTTTATAAGACTTTATAAAAAATACTACTCAAACTTATAGGTCGAATATGTTTCATAGATTTTGCATTCGAAATCTTTGGAATAAGGCAAATATGAGTATGATTAAATGAGTTCAGAATTTTACCTCCCAAGAAAAAACTTTTAGCCATCTAAAGAACATCTCCTTTAATCGTTTATCATAAAAATTGAAAGAATTTAGCAGTGAATCCATCTTCTCCCAGGCCGAAAAGGCATTGATAGAAAAAACAGTAGTTTTCACTTCTTTTTCTATGATTAGTCCAGTTAAAGCACGGTTGGTAGCAGCATTGAGTTTTGTTAGAATACCCTCAATTTTCGTTGCCGGATCTCTTGGGTTATTAGATGTAAAGAGCTCTTCAAAGTACCCTTGTGCAGTGGATGCAATGCCTTCAGCACTTGTGGCTACATTTCCTTCTACATCTTCTAACTCTTGCACCTTATTTCTTCTACTTCTAGTTTAAAATTTGGAGTAAAAAAATTTTGTATTGTGATTTCTCCATTTCAGCTACTGGACTCGAGATTTTTCCTTCCAATGTCTTTCTTCTAGTTAAAGTGCATCTTCTAATTCAGACTCCCATACCTAGGGGTGTGCATGGTTCAGTTTTTCCATAAACTAAACTGAAACTGCACTAAACCATTTTAAATGGTTTAGAAACTGAACCAAACTGCTTTGTCATATAAGAAACTGGTTTTAAACTAGTTTATAATACAGTGCACCAGTTTAAACCAGTTCATAAAAATAAAACTGGTTTTAATTAAAAAAACCAGTTTAAACTGGTTTATGCCTAAAACTAGTTTTCACACCCTCTCTCTCCCTCTCTTCCCTTCCTCTCTTTCTCTCTCTCTCTCTCTCTCTCTCTCCTTCCTCTCTCTCTCTCCCCTTTTCTCTCCCTTCCCCTCTCTCTCTCCCCTTTTCTCTCCCTTCCTCTCTTCTCTCTCCTACCCCCCTCTCTCTCCCTCCTCTTTCTCTCCCCTTCCCCTCTCTCTCTCCCCCTTCCTCTCTCTCTCTCTTCCCCCTTTCCCATTCTCTCTCCCTCTCTCTCTCTCTCTCTCTCTCCCCTTTTCTCTCCCTTCCCCTCTCTCTCTCCTACCCTCCTCTCTCTCTCTCTACCCCTTCTCTCTCTCTCTCTCTCTCTCTCTCTCTCTCTCTCTCCTACCCCCTCTTTCTCTCCCTCTCTCTCTCTCCCCTTTCCCACTCTCTCTCCCTTCTCCTCTCTCTCTCCCCTTCCTTTCTCTCTCTCTCTCTCCTCCTTCCTCTCTCTATCCCTCTCTCCCTCTCTCTCTCCCCCTTTCTCTCTCTCTCTCTTCCGCTTTCTCTCTCTCTTTCCCTTCTACTTTCTCTTTCCCCTCTCTCTCTCTCTACCCACTCTCTCTTTCCCACTCTCTCTCCCTTCTCCTCTCTCTCTCTCCCCCCTTCTTTTCTCTCTCTCTCTCCCCCTTCCTCTCTCTATCCCTCTCTCTCCCTCTCTCTCTCTCTCTCCCCCTTTCACTCTCTCTCTCTTCCGCTTTCTCTCTCCTCCCTTTCTCTTTCTCTCTCTCTTTCCCTTCTACTTTCTCTCTCCGCTCTCTCTCTAAATCAAAAGTTGAAAGAATCATAAAATATTCACATACTAATAAACTAAAGCATGGTCTTACTTTTTGTTCAATGACAACATTCAAAATATGATATAATATGATACTAACCTAAATGAAGTTAAAATAAACTAATTCAAATCTAACAGACTAACACAATATTGGCCCATTACAATATTCTAATCATCTTCAAGAGAAACAAGCGTGCCAACATTTGTTGAAGAATTTCTCCCTACATAAAAAAAATATCTCATTAATTATAGAAAACTAACAATTAGTAACAAACAAGCAATAAGAAAAAAAATATATATTACCTTGTTCAGCTTTTTCAATCTCTTCAAAATTTTCAATTAGTCCAAATGGGTCATCTATTACCCAATCTTGAGTGCATACAAGAGCTTCCACCATATATGGTGTCAAGGAGCTCCGATAAGGGTCAATAATCCTTCCTCCTGTACTAAACGCACTCTCAGAAGCAACTGTAGAAACCGGTATGGCTAAAACTTCTCGAGCCATACGTGCAAGAATAGGAAATCGAGTTGAATTTCCCTTCCACCAACCCAAAATATCCAACTCTGCCGACTTGTTTCTAGGCTCACAATCTTCTTTCAAATATCTGTCAAGTTCAGATTTAGCATCTGAATCACGTCCAGTTGACTGCAAATAAATATTCAGGATATCATCTTCATCCTCTTCATTGATCATTGCATCTTGATTGCTTTGAGATTCATCTTCTTTGCCTTGGTAGTGATTATAAAGGGAATTCAAGCAAGTAGACAATTTTGACTTGAGTTCTCCTCCCTTTTCAACACCAAATGACTCATCCAAAATCCAATTTACAAAATCCAACTTGTGACATGGATCAAGCACAATTGCAATCAACAACAACATGTTAATGACATTTGGAGTTCCCCAATACTTGTCATATTTCCTTTGCATCTTGGACGCCATTAACCTTATGCTCAAATCAGTATTTTCACAATGCAACTTGATTTTTCTTCCGATGCTAAAGACTTCTTTCATGTATTTATTACTAGTGACATACAGACTCCCAGAAATGCGCAATGTAGCATCATAGAATATTTTCAAGAATGGTAAAATTGACTCTGCATAAGTCCAATTATCATCTGTAGGGACACCATAAGATTTGCTCAGCTCATTAATATATTTATCATCTTGCAACTCAAGCAAATCAAACGCTGCTCGAAGCTTCAATGCTGCCTCCAACATTAAATATGTCGAATTCCACCGAGTTTCGACATCCAAAGAAACAAGCCCTTTATAATTAATGCTCTCCCGCTCAATGCACGCTTTGAAGCTTTCACATCTCATAGGAGATGATTTGACATATTTTACTGCATTGCGAATTCTTGTAATTGAATCATCAATCTCTTTCAAACCATCTTTCACTATCAAATTTAGGATATGAGCACAACAACGCATATGAAGATAGTCCCCCTTTAAAACAAGACTATTCCATGCATTTAATCTCTTTTTCAAGTATAAAATTGCACCATCATTAGAAGTTGCATTATCAACCGTTACAGTAAAAACTTGATGCAATTTCCAAGCATCCAAACAACCTTCAATAGCTCTACCAAGTACTTCTCCTGAATGACCCTCAACCCGGCAAAAATTCAATATCCTCTTTTGCAACTTCCAATCATTGTCAATAAAGTGTGCCGTTAGAGACATATAAGTCAAATTTTGACTCGATGTCGTCCAAGTGTCAGTTGTAAGGCACACTTTTTGACAATGATGAGAGAGATAACTTTGTAACTTTATTTTCTCTGTTTCATAAAAAGAAAGTATATCACGGGCCAATGTAGTACGCGAAGGGATTTTAAACTTAGGTTGCAAGCTATGCAATAGCCTTCGAAACACATTTCTTTCTACAAATCGGAAAGCTAGCTCTTCAGTCATAAACATCTCAGTGAGGATACTTCGAGATACTGCTTGGTCAAACTTTGTAACACTTGGTGAGGATATAGGACCACTTGTTCCCCCTTCTATCCTTTGTCTCTTGTTCTGTTCATTATTCGAGTCAAAACATCGCTTCCAATGTTGCCGCATAGCACTTGTTCCCCCCGCATATTTTATTTGACCGTTGCAGTTTTTACATCTCGCATATTTCTCTATCCCTTCGATTGGAATGAAATGTTCCCATATCTCTGATCGATTCTTACGCCCAGAAGATCCACTAGGTTGAGGAGGTAATGAGGGATGAGCAGGAAGAACAGCAGGATTTGAATGCTCCTCTCTCTCAGACATTTTTAATATGAGCAGCAAACCTAATTGTAAAATATAAAATATATACCAAATTAATTACCAATGTACAATATACATTAAAATATAATGATCAACCTGCATAAAATAAACCCTTAATCAAGAACTTGCCACGCAGTCTTCATTACTTGGTTCAGGGAAATGATGCTAAAATTACGAAAGCGATAGAGAAGTTGAAATAACCTAAGATACAAAATATAAAATTACATTTAGACAAGATTGACCAGAAAGAGTATCGTTGACTATCGAAGAGCCACAGAAATCAGGAAATTGGAATGTGAAAGTGAGTTTGTGAGATGAATGACCTCAGTAAGAGGAGTGAAGAATCTGATAGTGAAACGGGAGTCAGAGATCTTATTTAAGAAACAAGTCTCGGAGATGTTGAACTCAGCAGCCACAGCTTGCTTCCATTGGCGATCTCTTTCTTCATCTAACAAACAAACTGCAGCAGGGTTTCCCTTGAATGCTGACTCAGTGAACGCGTCCACCTCAGTAATTTGGAGAGTAATTTAGTGTCTTGAAAAAGTAACAAACAAGATAAAGTGAGCAGGAGCAGTACCAAAGCTGTTAGCATTAACTTGAGTTAGTTAGAATTAGTTTTACCAGCTGTGATTAGTGTATGTTTAAGATAATCTCAGTTGACATCTCTTATATATTCGACCAACTCAGTGTAATCAATATACAGTAAATTCAATCACAATTCATACTACCATTCTGTTTTCTTGTAACACAAGTCTGCTATATTTTTTCTTTCTGTTTTATTCTTCACTTCTTCAAGACTCATTGAGTTATATTCATGCTTCTAATAAACGGGAGATAAGTACAGAACACAAAATAATAATTTTATGATGCTATTAATCAAAGACTCAATATGTGATTCTTCATCATCAATTATTTGAAGACCCTTTTGTCAATTTCACGTAAATCAGTTAAAATATACTCTTAGATCGATTGCCAACATCATATTTCATAGGAGAGCAAGATTTTGTTGCCCCGTCGGAACCAAACAGCATCCAAAAATGACACATGTGACCAATGCAAACAACTAAACAACACTTTAAAAAGGAAAATAAATAAATAAAATGACACAAACTATGAAGTAATAAATACATCATTACATGCTAACACTAACAGGGTTACTTAGACCAAGTTTGGAACTTACTTTTTCTTCAGCAATGCTCTCTTTAGAAATATGAGAAACGCCTCCAAAAAATGAAAGCCGCAGGAACCAGTTTGCAAGTCAACAATGCAAGGGCATTCTAGAGCTCTCTGAGCTTTCACCTCATCTAGTCTACAACAACATCAACAATAAGCAAACGTAAGAGTACTGGAAAACAAACGGAAGAAACTACAGACCAGAATTATAAAACAAAGTTTATAAGATCTGACAGAAAGCTTTTCTACAAATTGCATACCAACACATTAATTGGGTATTAGTTAGAATTATTGTATCAATTCCTAAGGCTATCCTGTACAAAATTAATCACAGAACAAGAATTTTTGGTCTAAAACCGCCAGATTCACTCTTAATGGTTCAGAACTGTTGGCCTGATTAATTAAAAACAAGATTAAATTGTAGGTTCAAAGTGGTGTCCAGGTCTAAATACCAAATCCATAGGCTAGCTCATTTCAGGCAGCATTTAGAATGAACATAAAATTGCACCATATGAAAATAGAATGCCAAATGAAGGCAAAATCCAAGCTCTTATGCTGATCAAACAAAGAAATTAGATCAAAAACCTCATTCAAGCATTTTAACAAGCATGAGATATGCAAATTATGTGCAGAATATAGTTCAGTATTCATGGCAGTATTAACAGACACAGTAGGTACAGGTTATACACAGCAACATTCCCAGTTTCAGAAAAATCTAAACAATCAGCCATCATTAATCAGCATTCAATCCTCAAAACAAAAGTCATCTAGCCTATAACCACCTAGTTACTAAAGCAAAATCAAAAGGCAGAATTAAAAAGCAGTAGTAAAAACGAAACAGAAAGTAAAGGAAGCAGGGCAGGGACAGGGATGAAAGGGAAACCTGCGTTGTTGAAGAGAGGAGAAGACGAAAGGAAGTGAGGGCGACGTGGGGAGGGCCGCAACGGCACAGGGGTCTGTCACTACTGGGTGCTGCTCGCCGGAACGGAAGGAGATGCGGCTAGGGCTGGCTCGGTGACTGGGAAGAGAAGAAGAAGGAAATGTAGAACAGAGAGAAGAGGGAAAAAGAAAGAGAGAAATGGAGGAGCGAGCGACGGCGGTGTGGTTGTCGCCGGCGGCGCCGGGGTGGATGGTTGGTGGGGAAGGTGGGTTGGTTGCGGCGGCAGAAGGGGAGAGATGAGAGGATGTTGCAACGCGATGAGGGTTTTTGCGTTTTCAGTTTTCACATTTTCAATTTTTGAGTTTGGAAGATTGAATTGAAGTTAGTGATGTGAATAAACCAGTTTTTATTTGGTTTAAAACTAAACTGAACCATAAAAACTGGTTTTTAATAAACTGGTTTTTATAAAAAACTATGGTTTCAGTTCAGTTTTTTATTTAAAAAAACTAGTTTATTTAAAACAGTTTCAATTTAGTTTCAGTTCAGTTCAGTCAAACCAGTTTTTTTGCACACCCCTACCCATACCCTTGTAGCTACTCCATTTGCTTAGTTGCCACTAACTACCTCCCGTGTTATTCTTTCTCTAATTTCCTAAATTTTTTTTTTTTTTGCAAATAGAAGAAGAATTCGGTTGTCACTCCACTACCAGTGTCTAGTTGTCTTAAGCTTCCCAGCTAGTCTAAACATAGGTAAACCCCTAATGCCTAGCCCAAGTATGCTTAATTAATTCTACCACATCTTCATTCTCACACCATCTTTCTTGAAATTGGAATCTTCTCTTCATTTTCCTCACCTCCCTATCAGAATCAATAAGGAGTGGTTTGTGATCCGAACCCATTTCTTCCAGGTGCATAACATAGCCATTTGAAAATTCTGCCCTCCATTGCATTGACACTAGCACTCTATCCAACTGTTCTTTGATAAAATTGTCACCAAATTGTCTATTCGACCATGCGAATTTATCACATTCGTAACCTAAATCCATCGGTCCTCCTTTATTAATAAAGTCATTAAAACTTCTTATAAATGATGCTGATTTAAGTCTACCCCTTTCCTTCTCATGGTGAGCTTTAATAGCATTAAAGTCTCCCATAATCATAATTTGGTCTCCACCATTCTCAATCAGTTGTAGTAGCTAGCTTTGAGTATTATTCCTCCCTAATAGCTTTATTCGTGCGCAAATAGACCGCTAAAACCTTCCACCTTAGGTTACTTTGCTGAATCTCTAATTCAAAGTGAATCAGAAAATTCTCCTGGTTTAAAATCTGAATACCCACTCTCTCCTTCCATGCCAATGCTAAACCTCCAGATTGATCAATACGATCTACCGTGTAGACTAATTTAAATACTACTCTCCTTAGAACTCTGTCCACATTCAAGGTGCTGTTGTTACTTTTGCACAAGAACAACACCTCAGGAAAATGGGATTTATTAATCCCTTGAATGTTGTGAACTGTCAGGAATTTTTTCAAACTCTGATAGTTCCACGACAGCATCTTCATACCTCCTTGGGTGCCCAATCTTGGGTGACACCCTCCCCCATTGTATCTGTCTTACCGTCCTTCAAACGCTACTTTTTGGTTGTTGAATTTTCTTCCACCTTTGTAGTAATTCATTTAGCACTTGTCACAGGTTTGTAATTTTGCCCTCTCCTAGTTAATATTCACTTTCACCTTCCATTCCCACCACTGAAGATGGTCTAGCTTAAGTGTTAAGAGCACTTTTTAATACCCGGTATATATAATTGATGTCATTGTAGAATTAATAGTTTAAGTAAGTAAATTTCTCTGCTTCTCTTCCTATGGCATTGTCTTATTGCACCTTGCTTATTGGTGTTAATTTAAGTGTTCTTTATAAAATTTGAGAGCTTTGTTGGAATTCCATTGTTTAAAAATAAGTTTGAACTTTAGAATTAATTTTGCATCAGTAGTTTTTTAGACATAACCGATAAAAAATGGTGGAATGCATTGGGTTCTTGTGCAATTTGGAGATATTGATTCATTAACTATGTTTCTTTCAGTACTTCTTTATTTGAACCACTAAGCTTTGATGCAACTTCATCGAAACTATTTTTAATCTTTTATATGTAACTTTGAAATCATGCAGTCTTATAATGAGCTATCATGAAGGCAGGCATGCTCAGATATAACATAACTTTCAAATTATAACTAATGAGTACCCAAATTATTAAACACAATATTTCTATGCTAATACTTTGGACTAAAGATTTTACCATCCATAATGACTTGCAAATAATAAAGTTAGATTTTGAATTAAATTAGGTTTAATTACTCTGTTGGTCCCTATAGTTTCGCGAAATTTTCAATTAGGTCCCTATACTTTTTTTTTCCTTTTAATTGAGTCCTTGCACCAAATTTTTTTTAATTGGGTCCCTACACTTTTTTTTCCTTTTATTTAGGTCCCTATATTAATTTCTTTTTTTTAGTTGGGTCCCTATAAAATTAAGCCAATTACTACTAAGAATGACTTAATTGAAAAAAAAATTAGTGTAGGAACTCAATTAAAAAGAAAAAAGTATAGAGACCTAATTGAAAATTTCACGAAACTATAGGAACGAACGGAATAATTAAACCATTAAATTACTCCAAATATGTTTACATTTATTAACAAAGGAAGCCTACTACTACTACTATACTACAGTACAATTCATTTAGGAATGATATACACAAGCATTCTTTTTTCTTTTCTTTTCTTTTTTTTTCCTACAGAAATACATACTTAAATATAACACCATCTCAAATCCTATGAATAGGGAACTTGAGATTTTAGCTCCAAAACACAATTTCCATTGATTGCATCATGCATACTGAAACTGTTGGGTCTTATTTTATATTTTCTTCTCGAGACATCCATCACAGTGCTCAACTTATCGGCTCCAGCTTGCTAACTAATATAACTGAATTTGGTTGAATTAAATGTTAGCTTATTGCTCCAGTTTGGTCAACTAGTGTTCTAACTTGTTCTTCACACAAAGCCTTTGATATGTTCTCAAGCTCCAATATATTGAAAACCACAACTGTGCAAGTAAATGGGGAAAAATATTATCAAATATATTTAATGAAATGAAAGGTCCACCTTATGTTACTTCAGTAACTATTACTCCCTTCATTCCATAAATCAATGTTATATGGAGAAAGTAACAATTAACATAATTAAGGCACAAACAAGTATATCGCAATAGCAATGTATTGACTCTTCACAATAATAAAATTCAGGCACTAAAGCCTACAAAGTAGACCAAAATATACTAATCAGGAATAGCATTTTCCTCACAAAATGTCAATGCTGTCATGTCCATAGGAGTGACTTCTCTTGATACCAGCTCCCTGAAGGATAAAAGGCATAAATAAGATAAAACAGCATATTTTGATATCTTGAACTGTAATAAAAGAACTAATTGTTCTACAAATTACATAATACAGATTTATTCATCACAAAATTGTAATATCCTGGCAAGTGACAACTCAACGAAGGTGAAGAATGGGTTTATGCAAATTGCCAATAGCAAATGGGACAAAACGTATACAAATAGTTGTTTGGTGCAGTTAACCTTACCCAATTTGGTATGTAGTACATCTTTCTAATCCTGTTGCAGCTACCCATGCATCCTCACAGAAGAAATTCCGACCTCCAACAACAATGGCGGCCTGAAAGATCACATGGAAAGAAGCAGGCCTCGGCAAAACTGAGAAAAGTAGCAGAATACTAGATTTCGAAGGACAATAATGATTTGCTCTAGTACCTCAACACCAAGGCGGGAGGCTATTGCAACTTCTCTTGAGATTGACATAGCTACCTGGAAATTAGCTTAAAAAACAAATGGTATGAGTTTCATCATAAAGCACAGATAGTTACTATAAAAAAATCATAAGGGTGGAGATAGTGATCAGACCTCTACATCAAATAATAACTTAACATTCCATAATATGTTTTACTTTTGAGACACATCAAACTGGTGATTCCAACTTTTCAAATTGTAATGTCAGATGATGCTACAACTACAATGATATTATGGCATATAGCCATATATGTTCTGCTTCTATTTGATGTTGACTGTTATTCCTTAATGTTCTTATACCTCAATAACTCCTGATCAAACACATCACCTGCTTCTATTACATTTGAACAAACATACAATCGAGTAAAGTAACAGGAAAAAATATTTATCAACCGTAAAAACTCATTTAGCATCATAGATGGGATGCTGACCCATCATATTCTACTACTAACCCTAGTTCTTTAAAATTTATTTTCAAGTTTCATGTTTCTTTCGGCTTAGAATTTTGTGTTTCAAGATTTGGGAGAATTTTTAGGTGGAGGATGTTCCTTACTTTAAAGATTTTACCAGCTTATATAATTTCTCTACTTTACATAATCTGCCCAAGAGAAACCTTTCATTCTATTCAAAAAAATTATTTGAGATGGAACTTTCACTTTATTAGAGACACGAGAATTAGAGAATGTGCCTTTTTAATTCATTTGTCAATGTTCTTGTTCATTTTCCATTAAAAATAAGGATTTAGCTAAAGAGAACCCTACGAGCATTGGCTAAGAGAGTTAAAATAAAAACTTTTGACACTTCCAATGTATTACCAATTCAATCAATGCATTGGGAACTTAAAAAATTTGTGTGTTCTATTAAAAATATACTTAATTAGTACTCTTAGGTCACTTGTTAGCAAGACTTAAAAAAAAAACAAAATCTTTCCATTAGGAAACCTCTAATTGAAGGAATAGACATCTTCCTATTGTTGCAGAGAACCAAAAGGGAGACAATGAGGATTACATCAAATTTGAAACAAGAGTATACAAAGTAAATCCCAAGCAAAATGTATAAATATTCAAGGATTAGCGATGAACATGAAATATTAATATTTTTCTAAAAAATAAAACAATTAAGTTTTAGAAAAATATCAGAGAGAAAGATAAATTAGTTTAAGTACAGGGAAGAATGTGAAAAATAGATAGAAGCATATCAATCTCGACTTGGAACCACATAGAAACCCCGATACCTGAAATCGGAAAGTATACTGTAAAAAGTCAAGCATGTCAGCATTCCTGATAGAAGAAGTGAAGGCTTCCCTAGGCAACTCTGGCAAGCAAGAAAAATATCTTAAGGCCAACACTGCTGCTTGAACCTAGTAAAAAAATTTCTTTAGGTAATAAACAGACATGAATTCACAAATAATGGCGATTTAGAACAAAGAAAATCAACCACCTCAGGGAAAGAAACAATAGCATTTGTTGAAGATGCAGCATCTAAGGGAATGATGTTATAAGCTATCAAATCCTCTGTTAACGCAGAATCTGATTCCATGACCCGCTTGAGCTGCAACAGAAAGAAAGCAATTGAAGGAAAGCTCAAAATCTAGGAAATATTTCATTCTGATTGAAATAGACAGTTTTGGAGTGCATAAAATGCTTCCAAAAGTCAAACCAAGATAGTCTCTGTGTTAACTGCAATACCTTGGTAGCCAACTCCATGTTAAACCAATTACGCACATTTATTTATTTAGTTATATAAAATATTTCATGAAGAAATAAGTGAAATGTGATCATGAAGGATCAACTATCAACCTAAAAAGAAACAGTGAAAACTGAAACCAAGGCTAAACCTAAACCTTTCTGTTATTCTTCACTTTTAAAGTATTGGATGCATCTTACTTAAAGCAAAAACCCGTTTCCTCTTCACAGTCTTGCGCTCCAACCTGTATAAGAAAAAAAAGCAAAATTGAGGAAAACAGCTACAATCAATACAAAATAATTCAAGTGATAAAATTAAAGCCACGATAGATAGCAAAGATGTTTTTGAAGTTTCAGTGACCAAGTATTATGTAGTGCCTAATCAATCATTTTGGATAAACAATAAAATATTCGTATTATGTAGTGCCTAATCAATCATTTTGGATAAACAATAAAATATTCTTAGAGGGAAGAAATAGATGTACGAAATAGGAAAATTTTAGCATCTATTTGGTGTAAAGCTCATGATCTTTGCAGAGGATTTTCCCTTTCAAACATGTTGAGAGATTAGAAAGCTACGCGTTATAGATAAATCTTTTGCTTTGTTTTGATTTTCTATAGTGTATGCAGTGTACTAGCTGCCCCATGTGATTCGATCCGGATTACAAGGATACCAGATTCACAGTCAAAATACTATTCTTCATGAACAATAATTATGACATATACCTCTAAGTTACATTTATTGTGCTATTCCGGTAATAGAAGATCACATAAAATAAAATATAAAACATATTTTCACAAATTTAATAGTGGCCAAAGTTGGATACAGTTTCCTTAAACAACCTTTTGAAACCAAAGCAACCTGTGTCATATATGTTCAACTTTCTTCTCATGTGTAAGATTAGAGACATGAATGACTTCCAAATTCAATTTTGAGAGGACTTGCAGGACTGTATATATCTTCATTAGTTTATTTTGAACAGTCCTGCACATCCTAAACTTTTCTCATCGATTTGGACATGTTAGATTAAAAGATTAAAATTAAAATTTTGAAATGAAGGATGGACTGATGCAACAAGAAACATTACTTTGAAGCTGCATTTTTCTTCAACATCAGCAACAGTTTCTAAAAGCTAGCATTTTATGAAGCTGTATTATCATCAATGGCTAAATCAAACAACATTTGAATCTAATATTGCCAAAATGAGCACAGAATAACGGAAGTTTTCCAAACTGAGCACAGAATAAGGAAGTTTTCCAAAATGCCTATATTCCTGATTCCTGAGTTTCCTGTGATCATCCTTACTCAGGTTAGATATGGAACTATGCATAAATTATATATATTCATTTATTCAATGATATGGTACCATTGAACTGATCACTTAAAAATGCAATAATACCTTAACTGAATCTTGTACTGCCCTTGGATATGGGGTTAAATCATCCTTGGCAGCAATGAGGAGGCATGAAATTCTATAGCTAGTGAGTTCTCCTTGTCTTGCAACCTACTCAAGCATATCTCTGGATTTCTTCCATGAATGTTCATTTGAGCTGGAAATCATAAAGAAAAGAGCAAAACATATGAAGAATAAATAAAGATGATATCCTCTGCATAATGCTGCATAGTGATGTCATAGTTACCATTTACTACACTGGTATGGCAGAAGAGATTGGTGGTAATGGCTCCCGGATGAAGAAAATTTGCAGTAATGTTAGCTCCATCTTCCTGACAACGAAGAAACAAGGAATATTATAGATTATTGCAGACAGTTAACATGGCAAAAGAATAGCACAATTGGAGTCACATTACAGAGAAAGAAAGGTTCTAAAATGAGAAGTAAAGAAAAAAATGAGAAAGAAAGCAAATAAAATGATTACAAAAATAGGCTCTAGAAAAGATGTAAAGTTTGAGGCATTTTAATAAAAAAAATTGAGCATGATTTTTGATAAACCATTATTTTATGATTTATATTGTGTTTAATTGAGTGATTTTATCAAGTCTTTACCTACTTATTCATATAGATTACATGAATTTTATAATTCCTTCCTAGTATTGTTTATGGTTAAAAACTTGCTTCCTAGAAATCTTTAATTAGTACATTTTAACTCTCCTTTATCCCATTCGATGTCGTGATCCGTGTGCTAAGTGTTTCAGGCTTCATAGGGCAGGAATGGCTCGAAGAATGGAGAGGAAGCTTGCAAAATTGGAAGGAACACAAGAAACCAAGGAGATGACTAGCGAACACTGACGCGACCGCATGGCTCACGCGATCGCGCGAAATGAAGAAATCGCAGCGACGCGAATGTGTGCCTGACGCAAATGCGTGGATTGGAGTCTGCATGAATGACGCGAACGCATGGACGATGAGAACGCGTGACAAGAAAAATCGCTGAATGACGCGAACGCGTAGACGACGCGTACGCGTGACCTGCGCGATCTGCAAAAATAACAGAATACGCTGGGGGCAATTTCGGGCCGCGTTTTGACCTAGTTTTTGGCCCAGAAACACAGACTAAAGCTAGAGAACATGCAGAGACTCAATACACATCCACATACATTCAGATAGATTAATATTAGGATTATTTTTTTAGTTTTAGATCTGAATCTAGATTAGCTTTACATTGATAGTTTATGCTTTCGCTTTGGATTTTGGATGCTGAGGAGTCATTACCTCCGTGAAGACATCACTTTAGTTTGTTTCCATATTCCTTTACTCTTATTAGTTGCTCATTGACCCTATTCAAATAAGTATGTTGCATTTTGGATTTATTAATATATGGAGTTACTTTTACTTTTAATTAATTTCAATTCTCTATTTTATTTTATTTAATTTATTATATCTTCTTATATTCTTATGAGCATTAAATCCATGTCAATAGAGTAAATTTCCTACTTGACATGGGGGGTTGATTAAGAGGAGACACTTGAGTTGGAATGCTCAAATGCTTAGTTAAATGGACGTTGTTGGCTAATTCTGTACCTACTAATGCTAGTTGGCTAATTCTGTACCTACTAACACTAGACCTTCCCAAGGGAGATGACTAGGATTTGCGGGTAAGAGTTAGCTCAATCACTTGACTTTCCTTTATTTAGTAAGGGTTAACTAAGTGAAAACAACAACCTCTTTACACTACACTTGAGAAGATTCCAACAAGGATAGAACTTCCAATTAATCATTCCCCCCAGTCAAGGCCTTTTAATATTAATAATAATTCTTAGTTTTATTGCTTTAATTTACAATAATTTTAATTACTCATTATCCAACTCAAATCTTCTGGAAAATTTCTGATTAATAAATTAGCACTCTTTCCTGAAACTCGTTGGGAGACGACCTGGGACTCATACTCCCAGTATTTTTAATTCTAAAATTTGTGACAACCCTTTTTAAATTGAGAAGGCGGATTTTAGCTGGTTGAGAACTGTACTTGCAATGCATCTCGTTTATTAATTTCTTAACTGGTCAATTTCCGCCACCATCAATTTTCATTATATATATATGAAGCAAGTAAAGCAACTTTTTGTACATACAAAGAAGATAAATGAGTAACAATGAGTCATAGCCTCAGAGCTCGTGATAAAAATAATAAAGTTAATATATGACCCTTTTAAAAAATACTACAGTGAACAGACAAAATCAATGTAATAAGAAGTAAACTGAATGGAAACTGAACAGGCACTGATGAAAAGCTCAACCAATTCAACACTACTCAAAATATTTTGAGAGAAACTAGAGATAACCGTAGCCAGCTAAAGTGTTGCATTGTTCTTGTTCTTATTATTATTATTATTATTATTATTATTATTATTATTATTATTATGACTTTGTTAACTGTTTTTACCAAACAACATAAATTACATCACCGTATACAAGAAGCAGAAAAGTTTGCACCTTGAGACATCTTGCGAGTTCATTAGCATGTAACATGTTGGCTAGCTTTGATTGCCCATATGCATGCCAGCTGTTGTAACTATACACAAAAAGGCAGAAACAATTAAATAAACATAATTATCAAGTTGATCAAACTATAGGAATCATGTACTCATGTTTGATTCCACAAACATTTAAAGTGAGCTATCATCTTCACCATACACAAGGAAGCAAGCATATCACATGCATCAAAATTCTATCAGCAGGTCCTGTTTTCAGCACCATTGGAATGGAAAATGTATATGGTGGATACTTCAATGATGATGTCTTCATTGGAAACTATATTTTCTATCTTTATGCCACCAATATTTAGTATTATATAAATTTACTATTTCATAAAAAGGTATTATTGCTGAATTGCATACGGCAATGAGATTAAGTCTCCTGCATAATACTTCTCAATAAATTCCTCTTTCAGAAAACATAGAAAGAGACAGATAAAAAATGACTTGATATAATTTTAATTCAGGTTCTATATTATCTTGATTCGTCATTAATTTTGTCAAAACAAATTCTTTCAGAATATGAAAAACAGTGAGCCTCTGAGGAGTGATTAACAATTCTTCCTTCTTTCTTACTTTCACACGATGTCTTCTTCATAGTATCTAACAAAAGATTTGTCAATAGAAAGTGACCTGTGGAATAAAAAACAATGGATTAGTTTCATCTTACGAAAATATTAGCATGCCGAAAAATTTATATTTTTGGGGGAAGGTTGAAGTGATGTCACCAACTCACAGAGACATCAATTGAATTTCATTTAGAAGACTTCCTAGGGCTTTCAAACAAAAAACAGAGCAGTTCCAATTTTTCATATACCTAAGTGATTTGTGGCAAATTGCAGCTCAATGTTGTCCTTCGATAGCATGAAGGGGCATGCCATAATTTCTGCATTGTTTCTTAAAATCACAAGGAAAACAATCCAAAAGACATTACTACTGCATATTCTTGAATGATCAGGATTAAGAGAGACCAAATGGAGAACATACTAAATACTAAATACATTCGAAGAAGAGAGGAAGACTAACTACTAAATACATTCGAAGAAGAGAGGATGTCCTTTTTTCTTACATGAGGATGTTCAAAGGAAGACCAGAGGAATT
Organism: Arachis hypogaea; assembly: GCF_003086295.3. Classification (NCBI taxonomy): domain Eukaryota; kingdom Viridiplantae; phylum Streptophyta; class Magnoliopsida; order Fabales; family Fabaceae; genus Arachis; species Arachis hypogaea. The sequence continues at coordinate 45,156,243 of NC_092051.1, forward strand.
AAACTCTGATGCAAATTTCTTGACAGACTCGAATGAACTGAGATCCAACTCCATGGCATCAACTTTAGCAAAGGGAATCTCTTTAAGAATTGATTCTTTTACATCTTTAGCAGCAGCCAAGTTTCCGATCCCCATAACTACGTGGACACCGCGCAGAGCAAGAACACGTGTAGTTTCAGCCCCAATTCCACTGGTTGCTCCTGTTATCATATAATAACAGTAGCGTGATCCAAGAATATTATACTTATCACATCAAATTTGTGAAATTCAAGTTAAAAGCTTGCAAATAAAACCTCAAGTCCATGCATGTCTGACACAATAATGGAGGTTATTAAAGTCGATTTAGGAATTTGCAAGCTAACTCGATAAAATGATAAAGTTAGATATAACAGCATAGGGAGAGGGTACCTGTGAGAGGCCAGAGGCATTGATGCCTTGGGTACCTGTGACGATGGTAGTAAGCCCGGTCATATTACACATGAAAGGAACAGGAGAATTCGTTAGAACTCACCAAATCATGAAGCAGCTTCTGATTGCGCGAAGGAAGCTGACGGCGAGCCTCGAAGCAAGAAGACGACGAGCCCCAGGACCCGCTGCTGGTGACGAAGAGCGCAACGGAGGCGCGCGACTGTGTGCAAGACAATGACGAGACAGAGAGCAACAACGACGACCAGTCTCGAAGACAAGAAAAGGGACGACGACCTTGATTACGAGACCGAAGACGAGAGAGAGCTTGAGTGCGACGCCATAGTGAGACATATGAGAGAGATCGAGCTTGAGAAGGGGAAGAACGATGAAAGAATAATTTTGATTTTTTTTCTCAGATATGTTTTTGTTTTGTTCTTTAAATTATTTGAAAATATAAAATTAGGATTAGTTAAATTCTGAAATTTGATTAATTTAAAAGGATATTTTTGTCTAATCGAATAGAGTAAGGATGTTTAAGATTTTTTATAAAATTAAATAAACAAATATTTTTTATTTTTATTTAATTTAAAGGGTATTTTAGTAAAAGTGATGATATAATATATATTTAAAAAAAATTAAATGCTGATGTAAAAAATAAATTTCATATGACTTATTATTATTGATCCATATTTTAAATGTATGGATACGTATAAATTTATCATCGTATCGAAGTAATCACCAATATTTATTGGTAACGTTTTAGCATTAATGTTTTGGTAATATATAATAGCCAAAAATTAAGATTGTGTTATGAAGCAGACTTGTGATGTCAAATAAAATAATATTGGAGCCTGGTGGAGCCTGCCCTAGAAATCGACGATTCCAATTGGAAGCTAATATCTAAGTGGTCCTTTACGTGTGTTGTAGTTGTAGTTCATGCTTTTATTTTCAAGTTGTTGAGACAAAGCTATATGTGCAAGCAAAGAGAGAACGAAATTGAAGTTCATGCTATTTGAACATTCAAAAATATATAGACACGTGACACATGTGAGTTTGTACAATAATAGACATAGACAATTCAAAAATGAAAAGAGAAATCAAATACCCAAAATTTAGTGTGTTATAAAATAAGATTGCAAGGTTGCATATGTAAACCAATTTAATTTGTCACCTACGTACTATAAGTAGTGTTATATACAGATTGTACGATGTTGTAAGGATTTGAAGCCGAGAATTGGTTACCAAGATGTCACTACTAAGCACATAGTTAGTGCATGTGAAAAGTATATAATGTTTTCAACGTTGATGGCAATTGAATGACAATATGTATCAGTGGCATTTTAAAAATGTTATTTATATGCCAAAATAAACCATTATATATTTTGGTATAAATATATATATAATTTAATTTATTTTTAATCTGTGTTCCTGAGTGATAAACCTGACTTATTGTATAGCTTATTCTGTTTAGAGTTGAGTATGGGATGGATACAGTATACATCGACTTTAAGAAGAATAGCCAGCAGCCATGGACATCTGTAAAGGCACTCCGATATTTAAGTTTTTTTTTTTCCAAAGATAATAGGTTATATTTCATTAATTATTAAAAAATGAAATACAAAGATGTCCAAAAGCAGGACAGCATAATAAAAGGTGGGGATTTCCCAAAAACACTACACTGAAGGTATTCATCCAACGGTGCGTGGTCGAAAAACGAAGAAAAATCTTAAAGAAGAAAGAATGATAAATCCAATTGAATGCAACTAAGAGCTTGCCTCATGGAGATGACGACCTAAACTGGGAGTTCTTTGGATTTCACGGAGCAACTTGACAGAGCTTGCTAGAATGGCAGACGGCATAGAAGTAGAACCTTCAAAAATCAACTGGTTGCGAGCTTTCCAGCAGTTCCAGCAAATGATGGCAAGCAATTGAGGATTACGGTCAGCATTCTTCAACGGGTTAAGTATCTCTGTTGATGCAGTCCACCATGTCCAAAAGTCGTTAGAACTCTGAGGGGGAAGACAGTCACCAAGATAACTCTGAGACCATACGTCTTTAATTCTAGAGCAATCGATCAAACAATGAGTGACTGTTTCCGTTGCTTTATGATAGCAGGGGCATATTGGTGATATAGATGGGATGCGGTGATGAATCTGAGCAAGCACCGAAAGTCGGCCATGGAGAGCTTTCCAGATAAATAGCTTAATTTTGTGAGGCAAATTCAACTTTCATAGATCAATCCACGGCTTTTTCTGCTGCATATAATTAGGGCAAAGCTCCAGAGGCGGATGGTAAAATAAATAGCCAATTCTGTAACCTGAAGCTGTATCATATTGCTTGGATTTGTTCAATTCCCATTGCAATTTGTCCCTACTCTGCTGAATTTTAACTGACAAAATCCTGTTTGCAACGTCATGGGGAAATAATTCTTGAATGAGATTCTGATTCCAATTCCTATCTTCAGTAATTAGATCTTTAACTCTTGGAACCAACTCAGAAATAGCCTGTCTATTTGGCATGTCAGAAATCATTAAAGGATACGGAGGAGGCAGCCAAGGATCCTCAAAGGTTCGGATATTCTCACCAGTACCCACAGCCCAATTAAGACCTTTTTCAACAATCTTTCGGCCTTCCAGTATGCTCCTCCATCCCCAAGAAGGTAAGACTCCAATTTCTGCCGTTATAGCATTACCATTGCTAAAGTATTTACCTCTTAGGATTTTTGATAATAAGGAAGTAGGCTGTGTTACAAGTCGCCAAAACTGTTTGCCTAAAAGCGCCAGATTTTGGATTCTGAGATCTTTAAATCCAAGGCCTCCTTCTTTTCGTAGGCGAGTCATAGTGTCCCAGCTAATCCAAGCCATCCGCCTTTCAGAACCTTTTTGTCCCCACCAGAATTGAGAAAGTAGAGAGTGAATTTCTGAAATTAAACCATCAGGCAACTTGAAGCAAGACAATGTATAAATAGGAATAGCTTCTCCCACTGCCTTAAGCAATACGTGTCTACCACCTGACGAAAGAAGATTGCGCTTCCACCCTTGGATTCTTTTCCGAACCTTTTCTTTAATCATACTAAAAGAAGTCTTTTTCGATTTAGAGACTGTAGAAGGCAAACCAAGGTATTTATCCTGAGCCCCAATATGATTAATATTCATAGAGTTAGCCAGTAGTGTACGAGTAGTGGAGGGAGTATTGTGGCTAAAGAATACAACAGATTTATTAAGATTTACCCTCTGGCCACTGATGCTTTCATAAGAATTCAATAAATGCAAGATATTTGAACATGCTTCAGGATTAGCCTTACAGAATAAGATGAAATCATCAGCAAATAGGAGGTGGTTGACCTTGGGACATCGCCTATGTATCTGAAGACCCTGAATTAGTCTATTTTGTTCTGCCTTGTGTAGCAAGAAGGAGAGACCTTCTGCACAGAAAAGAAAAAGATAGGGGGATAGAGGATCTCCTTGTCGAATACCTCTATTTGGTTTGAAGAAACCATAAGGTTGTCCTTCCACAATAACAGAATAAGAAACAGTTGTCACTAATTCTCGAATCCACATGATCCACCGGGAGTCAAAACCAAACTTCTCTAATATAAACCAAAGAAAGTGCCATTCCACCCTATCATATGCCTTACTCATATCTAATTTTAGCGCCATTTCATTTTCGAGACCCCTTTTTTTGTTCTTCAAGTAATGCATACACTCGTGAGCAATTAGGATATTATCAAAGATTAATCTGCCTTTAATAAAAGCACTCTGCGTAGGGCTAATTAGTCTATTCATCATACCCTGAAGCCTATGTACAAATACTTTGGAGATAATCTTGTAAAAGACTGAGGATAGGCTTATTGGTCTTACCTGAGTCATATCTTTAGCATCAGAAATCTTGGGAATAAGACAGATCTGAGTGTGGTTAAAACCTTTCAAGATTCTGCCCCCAGAAAAGAAGCTCTTAACTGCTCGAAACACATCACCACTAAGTATGTTCCAAAAGCTTTGAAAAAATTTTGCTGTCATACCATCATCTCCTGGAGCACTTTGAGGATGAATGCTAAATGTTGCGCATTTCACTTCCTCCATAGTCACTGGTCTTTGAAGCCTACGGTTCATGTGAGCTGTAACCTTAGGTTCAAAATCAGTAAACAGAGGTTCAGGGTTCTCATGACAAGTGGAGGAAAAGATATCCTTGAAATAAGATTCAGCCACAGAAGCAATACCAGCATTTGAAGTAGCCACTTCACCATCACTGCTAGTTAGTTGCCAAATTCTATTCCTTCGGGTTCGATTTCTAAATTTCTGATGGAAGAAAGCTATATTCTGATCACCAGATTTGAGCCATTTGACTCTAGACTTATCTTTCCAATGAGATTCCTCATTTTGCAATGTTTTTTCAAGTTTGTCCTCTATTTCTGAAATGATGTCGCCTCCATGAATTCCTGCTAAACGAAGTTCCTCTAATTATGACTGTAGTAAATCAATCTCCACCTTCGAATTAGATCTGTGTTCTTGCTGCCATCTGAAAATCTTATGCCGACAACGCTTTATTTTTGAGCTAGGATATACATGGCTGAACCATCAATCTGTTCATGCCAAACCTCTCTAACAATTTGCCTTATTTCATCATTGGAACACCATCTTTCTTGGAATTTGAATCGGCGTTTAGATATCTCAGTTCTCGGATTAGAGTCTAAGAGAAGAGAGGCGTGATCCGAGCCTGATTCTGACAGTCTAAGAATCGTTGCATTGGGATAGAGTTGCTGCCAATCAACTCCTACCAGGAATCGGTCCAGTCTTTCCTGTATCAATTCATCACCCCTCCGTCTATTTGACCAAGTGAATGGTCTTCCGACCATATTAATATCAATCATGGAATTATCATCAATAAAACTATTAAAGGTTTCAATAGAAGAAGGAGATTTAGCACCCCCACCTTCTTTCTCCAATTGATTAGAAATGGCATTAAAATCTCCCATTAACACAACCTTACCATCGAACTGTTGGGTGACTGAAGTTAATTCAGCAAATTGAGCCATTCTATGTTGATCATTTGAACTGAGATAAACACCTAGAACACCATAGGGATCATTAGAACCAGCTGTCAGAACTGATGCCGCAATGAAAAATCTACCATGCTGTAAAATCTGAACAGTGCAACCATCCCTCCATGCCATTGCCAAACCCCCTGATAATCCATCCGGATCCACAATAAACCATTCCTTGAAACCACAAGATCTTAGTTTTCCTTTAACTTGTCGAGATTGATTTTTTGTTTCACAGATAAAACCAATCTCGGGGGAGTAGGATTTGCATATCCCTTTAAGATTGTGGATTGTCAGGGGTCTCCCCAAACCCCGATAATTCTACGAGAGCAGTTTCATATTTCTTTGGGTGCCATTTGAAGGCTGATACCCTCCACCGTCATAGCAATTATATGAGGGTTCTGAATCTCTGATTTGTTGCTCATGGTGTAGAGAAAATCAGAATTGGTATTCAATGATTCCAAAGAGAAATAAGATATATGGAATGAGTGAATTAGAAAACGGAAATAAATTAAAAGAGTAATGAATTGGGAGAGAAAACGAAAATTAGGGAGCTAAGTGGAAAAGAAATTAAGAAAAGAAAGTAGAAGAAGATGGAAAAGAGTTTGACGAAGAAAAGGCAAAGAAAGGTGTAACCATGGAGGCGGCGCAGTGAAACCCTAGCAGAGCGTCGAGCGCTAGATGAGGAGTACGTACTCCCGCTATGCTAAGATACTCCGACATTTAAGTTAGTAACGATAAAAAATAGATATGATATTATTCAAAGTAAATAGTGTATCTTTTACGTATTTATGATGATTTTGTATTTATCGAGAATTACCTTTTCGGAGTAGTTGAGATATTTCCTAATATTTTGGTAACAACTCTCAATCTATTTATACTGTTACAGCATAAATTTTCTCTAACTAAAATAGGTCACGTTCTATTTATTTATTCAGATTTTAATTTATAGGTATAACTGTGTTAGGTTATAATTTTTTTGAGCCGAATTATAGATTTTATTGGCTGAGTTATAAAAAATGAATCAAAATTTGTTTAAGTAATAGGTGACTGTTATCGAGTAACACGGAATAAAATAGATTATAACGATTGAATTATTGATCTAACGACTTGATAATTTGATTTATTAAATTTCTAACATTCTTTTGACTTAATTTCGGAATTATAGAATTATAGTGATTATCTCAATCTTTATTTTATATTTCAATCATTTTGATAATTTTAAATGAATCGATATATATATATACAAAAATAGTATTGGTTGCAACCGGGAGTATTGTCATTTGGATTATCCAATTTACGCATGCACTGTACTTAAAGAGCATCACTTGAGAGAAAAAAAATAATTCAACTAAAAAAACAGAATTTTTTGGCTTTTTTTTTACATAAATTAAAAAAAATTAATTGCAACATATATATAAATTTAAAATAAAAAAAAACTAAAAAAAGCACTTTGTTTAAAATTAAATTCAAATATAAAAATATTAGAATCAAATCTAAAAAAAAAAAAAGTCTTAAATCTTAAATCTCAAATTCTAAAACCATAAATTGTAAAATATTAAACCCCTAAATTCTAAATTCTAAAATTCTAAATTTTAAATCCTAAAATTATAAACCATAAAATTTTAAAATCTTAAATTTTAAATTCTAAACCTTAAAATTTTAAATTATAAATTCTAATAAATTCTAAAATTATAAAATTCTAAATCCTAAATTAATCTCTTAATAAGAAATTGACATAATTATCAAAGTAGGAAGAAAATTAAAAAAACCTAACAAATTGAGAAAGTGAAGAGGAAGTTACAAAAGCGATAAAAAAATCTTTATTATTAAATTTAAATTAGATTTAACTGGATATAATTTTCTTAAAGTAGGAAAATGTGTGGTTAAAAAATTATTAAAATTAAATTATTATTAGATACAAAGGTCGAATAAAGGCTAATACATTAAAGGATAAATAATTTTTCTAAAAAAAATTGAAAAAAAAAAAGCCGTAACATACAACTGAACTTGAAATAGTTATTATGAGAAGTTGAATGATGTGAGTGATGTATAGATAGTCAAATAGGGATTTGGAATAACAAGATAAAGAATTTGGAATTAATGATTAGTTTATATTTAAGTAATTCTCTTAAGCTTTTCTAAAATTTAATTTTTAAAAATTAATGAAAAGAGACAAAATTAACTCACATTATTGACACTAGCTAGATAGTGTACTAATGAACGCTCATGCAAGTTTGTGTTATATCTTGATCTATAACTAGTGAGAAGTTTGCGATGATCTATAACACCACAAATCAGTCACCAAAAAAAAATAACACCACAAATCACATGTTCTTACTTTACCTACTATTTCTTTTATCCTTACATTTTACATGAATCAACCACCTCATAAATATATGGCAGCTACTTCTATGAAGATGCCAAAAATATTTTTTTATGATGATTCTTGTTTAAAAAGTGTAACTTATTTATTTTGCAACACTTTAAATAAAGGTAACACTTTTACTTCAAATAAAATCAAGTCCTACAATCTATCATCCAATGATCAAAATGATATATTTTCACATGATGACAATCATTAAATCTTCATTGGAGTAGCCACCTAAATATATTACATATTATGCCTTTGCACTATAATAAAAATATAAAGATGAACAAAATAATTAAATCTTATCTTTAAATATAAATATTATTGAATTTATTTATTTAACTACTTAATATATTAAAATTGGGGTTTTACCCAATTTATGAAAGTGAGGTGTCAATTTCTTATAAATCCATTTTTCTACTAAAATGAATGCATTATTTTCTCTTCTAAGTTTATTTTATAAAAATATTTTTATTATAATTATACTATAATTAGTATTTAAGTAATAATGCATAATTATACTAATTTAGAAAAATATCTTTATTATAGTTATATAAAATTAATATTTAATACATTATTAAACTACTTATCAATTATCAATCAAAAATAATAATAATAATAATAATAATAATAATAATAATAATAATAATAATAATAATAATAATAATAATAATAATAATAATAATAATAATAATATGATAATGGCACCGGTTATTAATAACCAATTTATATTTTTCTAAATAAATTTATTTTAAAAAAATATTTTTATTATAATTATATTACAATATTACAATTAATATTTAATGAATAATGCATAATTATACTAATTTAAGAAAATATCTTTATTATCTATCTATTCTATTTATTCTATTATATAACAATCGGATTTTTTACTCAATAATGGATCTGATGTGGCATGTTCTTGAGGTGTTTTCTTATTTATTTCATTTAATTCGTTAAAGCAAATCAATTATAATTAATTAATTATATCAATTAATTAATTTGATTAGACATTCAAATCTCACCATTTATTATAATTTATATGAATTGATTAATTATAATTAATTATATCAATTAATTAATTATTTAATTTGATTGGAATAAATATCAAATTATTTAATAAATAATAAATATGATAACGAAATATATGAATTAATTTACTTAGTTTATTTTTTTCAATACCATCTATTTATACAAGATCAAATATTTTTTACTCATTCGCTCTCTTTTCTCTCTCTCTCCCTCCCTCCCTCTCTTCCTCTCTTTCTCTCTCTCATGTTTAAGGTACAATTTTTATAATTTATTTAATTTTTGTTTTTTTATCTTTATTTATACATTTCATTTTTTTTATTTTTGTTTATTTTAATTGCTTATTATTAGGTGCATACTTTTTTTTCTTTTAACTTCTTATTAATAAAAAAATGTGTCATCTTTACGTTGTTTTTAAATAATCTTACTATAATTTTGTTTTGTAATATTCTATTTTGTCATGTGTACTTCAATATATATATATATATATATATATATATATATATTCTTTTTTTTATGATTCACAATTTGATTTATATGTTAATGCTTTTATTGATTCTCTTTTTTATTATTTTTGTGTGTGTCTCTTTGTTGCTCTTTATTTTATTTATATTTATTGATTTCTCTGTATTGATGCTTTTTTTATTTGAATTATCGTGACAATTTAAATTGTATGTTGTGATCCATGTGATATTCGTTAATTTGGTGTATCTTTTTAGATGGTTTATGTTATAATGTGTTTAAGGAGTTGATTTAAAATTATAATATGATATATAAATTTATAATATAATTTATAATATGCTAAATTTTGTTAAGGGTATTATTATTTTATTTAAAGATAATTTAATTTTTTGTAATATTTTTATAAAAGTTGATTAATAGGTTCTTCTTTAAAATATTTTTTTTTGAAAATTGTTTAATAAGATTATATTTTGATTTTTCTCTTTCATCTTTTGTATTAATTAATTATATTAATCTTCTATCGTAATACATTTTTTATCTATTCCACACATTATTTTTTCTATTTTCTTTTACTTTTTTTAATTGCTATTTTTACTTTATTTTTAATTATTTATTTTACTTTTACTTCTCATATATAGATTTATTATAATTCATCACATACTTTTATTTTGTTTAGTGTGTTTTTTTAGTCTGTGTTTAATATAATAATCTATAAATATCTATTTTATTATATAAAAATTAAATTTCTGCACTTAATGATAAAATTGTCGTGGCATGTTTCTGATGGTGTTTTTCGATTTATTTCTTTTAACTCATTAAATTCAATTTATTATAATTTCTATCAATCAATTAATTGTAATTCAAATTGAATGATTATTTTGTTACGAAATTATTATTTCCTAATCTATTCATTGGTAATACATATATTAATTATAATCGCAAATTTAAATTGAGTTATTTTACATTAAATGACTTATATAATGGCCATCTCATTTATTTTCATAAATGCTGAATTAAATAAGTCATTATTACTTTTGATTTAGAATTAATTGAGAATAAAACTAGAGATACTATTTTATTTGGCTTTAGGATTTAATGGGCGTCACACTCAAATATAAATAATGACTTTCGAATTTTGGTCTCCAACACATCAAAGCCACATCCGTAACTCTTTTTTCATAAAAGAAATTGCGATTCAACTTTATCAGAAATACAGAAGGTTTTCAAAGAACAGGAGAATGGTCTGAATTTGCATGAATTCTAAATATTCGAACTTACGATATTGTTTCACTTGATTGTCGTTACGAGAATGACTCTAATCTATATGTGTCTAAGGAATAGAATAGATTAAATATTATTTAAGTAATTTATTTCTAATATTGGTATTTGATTAAATTAGTTTTAGAGAAATTTAAATTGTTGACACAATTTATATATTACGACTATTCTTTTTGAATATATTATTTTTATATTTTTTAATATAATTTTTTTCTAATTTTTAAGTTTATTTTCTTTTTTGGATATATGTATCATCTTTTTTTTCTCATTTTATATTTTAGATTAGTAATGTAATTATTAAGAAAAATATATTTAAAAAAACAGAAATATTAAAACATCACTATTTAAAAAAAGAAAAGATACGTGAAAAAAAGAAAAACAAAAAATTAAAGCATCACTATTAGAAAAAACAATGGAGCCGAGATTGAGAAATATATATGAATATAAAAAATAAAAAATTATTGCACGATTGTTGAATAAAAAATAATCATATATATAAAACAAAATAATTATAATAAAAAAATAATTAATATATGTGATTTAAATATTTTTAATAACCGGTAACATGGAGTTTAATAAAATATAGTTTATATATTTTTTATTTATGTATATATATATAATTATTTATGTATATATTAAGAAAAACTTCCGTAATATATATATATATTTAACAAAATTAATATATACGTATACATAAATAAAAAAATTATTATAATTTTTAAAAATTATACATGAACTCTTTTTTTTTTCTTAAATAAATGTATTCTAATTATATTACAATTAGTTCATAAATAATGCATGATTATATTAATTTAAAAAAATATCTTCATTATAATTATATCAAATCAATATTTAATGCGTTATTAAACTACTTATCAATCATCGATATTTTTAATCATTTTAATTATATCAATCAGTATAGTTCTAATTCTCATTCAAGTGCAATAATTTTATTAGGAGATAATTAATGCACACATTAATAGTGACCCAATAAATTTGATAATAATAATAATAATAATAATAATAATAATAATAATAATAATAATAATAATAATAATAATAAAGGTCTACACGGTACATGCATTATATTTTAAAAAGGTAAAATATATTTAAAAAAAATTAGGGTATCAATAATCAATTGTGATTAATATCAATATCAATAATTAATTTTTATAATTATTTTTGTACTACTAAAAACTACATATAGTGTTTTTTATTGTAGAATAAAAAAGGTTGTGATTCATAACATTTTCGTAAATTTATCGTATAGATACAAAATTAATTAGATAACAAATTGAATTTTAATTAATATGTTTTATTTTCTGCTCATATTTTTTCATTAATTATTTTACTTTTTATATTTACAGTAAATATTGAATGTAAAAAAGAAAAAAATAATACTAAATGTTATCTATTTTATTTATTTAGAGTCATAATTAAATTTGATATAATTATAGCAAGTATCTAGAATTAATAATAACATAATACTATAATTTTAAGTTGTATAATATAATAAGAAAAATGTAGCAATTTATGTATGCTTCCTATATAGCAATAATATTATATATATTTATATATCTCCTCTTTTAGCTCTTTTCTAAAAATATTGGCATATAACTAATGTCGATAACATATATATTGAATAAGTATCTCTATTGAATTAATCATAAATTTTGTGTGTGTGTTACAATTATTTATCATCTAAAAATTCGTACTTCAGATACAGATCTAAGGGCTACTAACTACGATTCTATCAACAGTATTACTTATGGTAGATTATGTAATAAAAAAGTTTGAAAAATAAAGGAAAAAATTATAAGGTCATGGAAAGTCTCATCTAAATTCGACAAGAACAAGACGACTTACATAGAAATGATTCTCATAGATGATAAGGTAAGTTGATTATTTTCCATGATTCTTTCAAGTGATGCTAGGTCCATTTTATAAATATTTTTTGTTCATATTTTAAGTTTATTTGATAAGTAAATCCTTACACGAATCAAAGACAGTGTAATTTTATAAATTTATAAATACTAATAGCCTTTATATTTAATTTGTTTTATAGTGTGATAATAGCCAATATATTTATTGATGGATTTAACTATTATTATATTATTTATGATCACATTCAGTATATATATTTGATTTATTAAAAAAAATAAATTATTAAAATTAATTAATAACTATTTTAGAGTTAATCTAATTAACACTAGATTAAAAAAAAAAAATCAAACAATACATAATATATTATTTTTTTTATTAATCGAATTATTATAATTTAAATTTATTTAAAAAAAATAATTTAAAATTTTATCACGTGCAATTACAGTTGTTATTAACAAAAACCTAACCTGCCGAATGAATAAATCAGGGGCAAACCCTACCAGTATCCAGTTGGCCGGTTCTCTTAAAGTATTCACGCCTATGAATCAAATACCCACTGCTCCAAATCTCAAATCTTCTTCTACGGCAGCCACTTCATTCTCCACCATCCTTTGAGCTCGTCGCCGAACTGCTTTCCTCTGGTCTTGTGTCCGCCGCTTTTCTATCCACCAGCGCCACCGCGTGCAAAATCTGCTGCGGGCACCGCAACGAAAACCGCCTCCTTCAGAAACTTAGGTATGCGTTCTTGTTCTTCATCTTCTATTACTTATTCTTTCACTTTCTGGAATCTAAATGTGTCTCTTGTTTTATTTTATCCAAATACTAGTTATTTTTTTTCTCTTCCTCTGCAAATTGAATTTATTTATTTTAAACTACGGTATTTTGTATAGTGTTGAGTTCTTTTCTGGAATTTTAAAACTTTGGCAACAGAATTTCCCTAATGGAATGGACATTGATTTTGTGTTTCTTCCACTTTTCTCTGGCTTTTGATATATTGATTTCTGATTAATTGATTATTGAATATTGATGACTTGATCAGTTAAGTATATTGCTTAGTTCAATTTTAAAATTTCTTTGTTCGTCTATCTTTTTTATTAGATTAGTTCTGGTTATGCCTCTTTGTGAGATGAAAATACAGTGTGTGATTAAACTTTATTCAATGCAGTGGGAGTTTTTGTATAATTAACCCTTCTGCTTTATGAAAGCATGAAAATAAACATTCTGGAACCATATTTTGCTTATGATTTGCTTGTCAATTGAATTTAATTAAAGAAAAATGGAGCGATGAAGGCCTAAGTTTGCTTCACTAAACACAAGGTCGTAGTGTCTTGCATATGATTGTCTGGAGTTCTTGATTTATCTTTTGTTCATGTAAAGACTAAAGAGACTCCTTGCTATTGATGATTGCGTGTTAAACCATTACTAACCATATTCCTGTCTATGCTAATTTTGTTAAATACAGATCACACAGAATATTATTATTCATAATTGAAAAAGTTGAGAAGCAGATGAATTCACAATCTTTGGAATCACTTTGGAACCAGTTTGAATTACAAAATAATAACTTATAATCAAGTAACGTCGAGGAAGAAAATGAGTTTAACAAAATGAAAAAGGAAAAGAGAAAGGTTGAGATATATGATTACTAGATAAAGGTAGTCCAAAAATAAATTGTGATGACTAAAAGATAAATTTCATTATTTATATATGTATCATGTTGCTAAATGCTAAAAAGGGAATAGATAGTCATGATGGAGATATCTACTTGAGAGCATTAGATACTGAATAAAAGTCTAAGAAGCATGTTCCTTTCAAAAAGTCCCTTACCTTTTAACAGCGCAAAATCTAACAACAAAAGGAACTGTAGAAGCCAAATTTTAATGTTGTGAGTAGTACTCTGATTTTTCATTTGGTCATCTTGCAGTCTCTTGAATTTTTTCTCTCTCCCTTTCTAGGTTGCAGGTTCTTGAACATCCTCCAGGAGAATGGAGGGTTGTGTTGGGTAGTGAAGCGCCAAAATATCTCTCATTTTATAGTCAAATGCAATTCACTTACCACTACCTGTTTTTGCTTCAATGCATTAACTCTCAATTCTCAAAGGAGATGTAAAATGCTTTTAGGTAGAAATATTAAAGAAAAGTCTTTGTTCAAAGATAATTTGCAATGACTAACGGCACATACACACTTACTACTACTATAAATTCAAACCAACAAATGAATTAGAATAATTACAGGCACATGACCACATGGATTAGGCACATCATTGGCTAAAAGGTAGCATAAAAAGACGGCATGTAAATGGAGGGAAAATGATAGGGTGCGAATAATGTTTTGGTTAAAGGTTTTAATTCCCTAAATTGGGTTAGGGTGAAGTTTAAACGTACCTTATTCTACTTATTGCTAGCCCTATTTGAGGTTGTGTTTTTCATCGAAACTTAATAGATTTGTTTATGCCATATTCAGTTTTCTATGTTCTATTGTTCAATTCTTGTGCTAGATTCGATTGGGGTTTAGAACCAGTGGGCAATTACAACTTTTAACTTATTTTTAATTTTTCAACATTTTTTATTGTTTTTATAGCCTGGTGTAAATCCGGTTTTAATTTGACATGGCTTGATCAGGTCTATTGAATTAGAGTCTTGAAAATAAACCCGGTCAATATTTTGGTTCGGTCGTTTAGATCAAAGCAAACCCAGCTTCACTTTGGCGCATATAGGCCCTTGTTTTTACTTTTTATTCAACGCAAAGATGATGGTAACTTGGTTTGTGTGGTTGTGTGGGCAGCTTGGTTACACAGTAGGACAGCCACCGGGGTTGGGCATCTGGCGATTTAGACATACCTCTCACAGTCCAAAACCTCAGAATTCATCAAGTAGATCGATTTGCATTGTTGCCCTCCAAATCATGGCTTTAGGTTTTGCCATCGGAGTCTTTGGTGTTCTCATTCTTTTTCACGCCGCTTATTCAACCATCCAATGTATATATCCCTTCAAACACATCATTTCCTTTCTCTATTTTAACCTTCTTCAATGGAATCTAATTCTGGTTCTGATTTTGTTGTAGATAGGGGTTTGCTCAAGATCACCGAAGAAGAGTTTTCAGGGCCTCCCTTCAATGTAATAATTACTCTTTCATGTTTGAATCTTCTTGCAATGATGCATTTTTTATTATCCAATTTATGGTTTTTGGGATCGCAGGTGGTGACTGAGCTATCTCTGGGGCTAGTTCTTTGTATGTGGGCTGCGTTAACTGTGCCGGGGAAGTTTCTGTCCATACACCCAGATTCTGAGGAGAATAGGTAATTTAATTCATTCTTTTTAGTTTCATGTGAGTGCTAGATTCTAGTGAGTTTTAAGTAGTTTGTGCTTGATTTCATTTTGCTGTCATGATGATTTGCTAATTAATTATTATAAGATGGGCTGTTGAAGTGGTTCATATAGGTTTAATTTGTTTCCAACACAAAAGCTATGATATAATTAAAGTTCTGTCGGTTGCTGGCTATTTTCTGAGTTGAGGCTTTAGTTGGCAGAGAGCACCATGATAGTCAAGGAATGGAAATATAGAGAATAATATGGGGGATGTAAATAGAATAGGTCTAGTTGACGCCAGGGTTTAAAAGAGAGGTGAATATACCGGGGAAAATAAATCTGACTTTGGAGCAGCATTGCTGTGAGAATTTGGGTTGTTATAGTTGCAATTCAGCTAAGCTTGGTCTAACTTGATCAATTGATCTTATTCAGCTGCTTCATTTGTAGGTTATCTTTTTCTTCCACTGTACTTAATAGAGGGACAAAAGTATATTGTCATACATGAAATAATCATAGTAGGTTCTTTTGTTAAGGTGAATTGAGAAACATATAATTCCACCTTATGCATTTTCTGTGAGGAGTGAAATGCCAAACAGAAAGGGAAAAAAAATCAGATTCAACTTTTCCTGTTTTTTTACACAAATCAAATCCATAGTGTCCTACCATGCCGTGTGTAGCTGGTGGTCTAGAATGGAGGTTCTTGTTGTTTTATGTGTTCATTGCATTGCAATTTGCAAGGATCCATTAATTTGCAATGATCAGCAATGTGTTCATTCAGAATCTCTCAGTAGATGAAAGATGGTAGGCAGCTGGCTTTGATAAATATGCTCACTATCAACATTTCATCAAGAAGAGAAGAGACAAGGAAGATATCTCACTGTTTCTGCAAAGGAATTTTACATTTTCAAAAGTTTATTATTTCTTCCTTTGTTTATGTTGTGCTGCCCTCGTAGTTGAGGCACATGACTATAATATACAATTCTACATACTAGCTGCTGATCAATCTCACATGTTATGAATCATTTGAATCTCAATCAGAATTTGTCTCCTTTGGTGCAGGATTGTTTCTTTGCCTGCTAACCTTGACTTCATGATCTTCAACCACCGAGGCAAGGTCTTCCCCGTGGAAATGGATTTGAAGCTGAAACAATGATGACTTTAGGATATCCCTCTTTTGAGGATTAAAGATATTTTCCCTGGAACATGGATTTGAATTTGATAATATCATTGGTTTATCTATGTTTCTTTGCACCTTCTTTTTGTAGCTTATATATACTTCAGATTCCTGTACTGGCCGCGTAGCACTTACTGGTAATGTTGACATCATATTATCACTTAAATCATTATGAAGAAATAGCTTGCACTTTAACCTTCTTAGTTGTTGTGCACAAGTTTTCTAACCGGAGGAATATTTTTGAAAACGTAGCTCTTCAAGCACCATGTTATTCTTAGAATTTGGCACCATGTTATTTTGGTAGTTGGGAGAGTGGTTGACGTGGAAGCTAATGTTGATAAATGCCAAAATTTAGTGTCGTCTTTGCAAGTGGTTTCCGAAACACAAGACCTTACAGTTGCAATGACATGCTTGACATATATTTATTAACGAATAATAATTGCATAAGACATGTAAGATCAAGTCATAACTCATATACAGCAACATGCAATGGGCAAATTTCATAATGTGATTTAGTAGGTAACTTGTTGAAAGATCTTTATACCTACATTTAAAGCAACAATTTGATTTTTGAGATTGGTAGATGAATCAACTGGGAGCGGGAAACAGTTGGAATGTGGTGTAGTACGGCTCGGGTGGATCTTTTTATCAGAGATGTAATAAACATTAGGTCAAGTGGTCAGTGTGTTTCACATGGGGCCACTTATTATGTCTAACCGGGTCTCAACTTGTAAAACTGCTGTCCATAAATGCAAAAATCATAAATAAAATCTGGAAAAAAAAAAGTTAGATAGTGGACAACATTATGTTAAGTACCCAAATAATTCTTCTTAATTCTAACATATCATATATGTACTAATTTGTTCTAGCAATTTGCGATCCTTTTCCAATTTGGGATCAAATGTTCAATGTCACAAACTGTAATGTTTCTGCTTCAGCACAAAAGCACACATTATTAAACAAAGTCACAATTTGGTTTTAGAAAATTTTAAGAAATACCTCTCAGATAATAAACCACAGAGTATAATAAATTATATTCAAAAGCATGTGCTACATGCTGCAAAATTATTTGGGGAATTGAATGGGAAAATCGTGTTTGGGAGGGAGGCAAATGTGATAAGTAAAACAGAATAAGTTCCAAGAAACAACGACAGCAAAGTGTTCTTCCATAACATCTTCACTTGATCTTCATTCTTCAAGGCTGCGTTTGTTTTTAGAGACAGGACAGAACATGACACTGAAACGGAGACAATAGGACGGAGACACTAAAAATTATCTTTTGTGTATTGTGTTTGGATACGATGGATAAGACACTAATGTAATGTCTAATATTATGTTTGGATGCACATGGATAATACTAAAATATTATATGAAATGACTAAAATAGCCCTGTGATTCCAAATTTTCTACATCAATACAAATTAATTTAATAAAAAATGAGAGTACATAGGAGTACAGACGGAACTTGAAAAATAGTCAAATTTAAGGAGGCAAAAAATTTTAATCAAAAAATATATTAGTATTTATATTAAAATAAAATTTATAAATATAATTATTTTATTTTAAAATTTATTATTAATATGTAGGAATACATATGGTTAAGATTAACAAAAAAAATAAATTTGAGTTTGATTAATAAAAAAATTTGTTTAAGTTAATAAGCCAAATTAATTTTAAATAAAAAATTAATTTTAAAAAAATCCATTTTTACATGAAAAAACAATTAGTTTTTGCATATAAAAATCTATTTTTATTAAAAAAAAACTATTTTTTTTATCTAAAAACTGATTTTTCTTTATAAAAAATGGATTTTTCTTTAAATTATATAAAATCAATTACAATTTATAAATTATTTTTTAGCATTTTAAAAGATCAATTTTACTTTTGCTAATATTTATCTTTCAAAAATTTTAAGATTAATTATTTTTGTTATTATTTTTATTACAAATCAAATAATATAATATAAGGTTAAAATGGTATTGAAGTAAAACGATAAAAAGAAAAGAATTATCTACCCCCAATAAAAAATTCTACAGAAAGGAGAGAGTACCTGGAAAAGAAAGAGATAGAGGAAGAACAGAAAGAAAAAAAAGTATCTCTGAACAACGCAATATGAAAAATAAGAAGGGGTAATAGTGGAAAAAAAAGGAAAACAAAATTTATAAAATTGTCCGTGTCCACTCTTCCAAATCCCGTGTCCATCATTGTCCTTCGTGAAAGAGTGGACACAAAAGTATCAAAAACTGTCTCGGAGACAATATGTCCACTGTCCATGTCTCTGCTTCCAAACACTTTTTAAATAAGTGTTGTCCATGTCTCTGTGTCCTGCCCCCGAAAACAAACGCTACCCAAGTGTCTCATTGTTGTCCTTTTGGTGCTAAGAGTGAGAGACTCTTTCTATATCTGACAAGCAAAGGAGCTGACCATCTAGAAAGAGAAATAGATCTTTTCAATTTTTTTCCTTTCAATTTTTGTTGTAAAGTGTGATTTTTTACTATACACTCTTTAAGTGGTACTAAAAGAAAAATATATGAAAAAAGATATTAAACATATAAAATCACACTTGACAATATTAATTTAACAAAAAAAATTGAGAAGATCTATTCTCGAAATAAATGTTTATATTGTCTTTATATGAGTTTGGTTATTTATTTTGATACTAACATCTAAGGAAAATATATAGCATAAAATAAAAAACTTGGGATGGAAATTTTTTAGAAAAGTCATGAAGTTAATTAATTAATATTTAACATAAGTTAAATTGTGTGAATTATATTTTTTTAATTCCAAAATCACAAGTATATTTCTATTATAAATTTTTAGTTTATATAATGCAGATACTTTTGGCCTAAAATAACATTGACATTTTAGCATTTTAATATCCTGGTTAATTCATTTTCAGAAAATTCATAGAAGTCGCCTTCAATGAAAATTTAAATTTGAATGGAATAATGTTTCTGAATCAAAATCAACTTTTGAAACAAGTATGAAGCCCTTTGTGGCAATAAGATTTGCCAGTGAAACTCCAGCTCCTCATCACTTGTATGAAATTTTTGGATAGAGAATTAATTGACAATTTATCATCGCAAGTTTCATCACGATATTTTTACGAGAGGTTAGACCTTTTAATGAATTATTAGTTCCAGGATTGAATTAGATATTTTTTTATAAATAAATAAAATAAATATTTGGATTTGTGACACATCCAAGCCTTATTGCCATCTAAGTCCAACCAAGTAGGCCTAACACCAACAAAAACCATTCTCATTAAAAGAATATGTATATGCACCCGAAACCCTAAAAAACGTTACCTATCTTTTTGAGCTCTAATATGAAACACCATTCATATCTCCTACTCAAAACTGCAACAAAGAAATTTGAAATCTCTCTCAAAACCTCTAAAAAATATTTCAAATTCTCTGCAAAAACTACTGCGAAATTCAGTGGTACATTTGAGATCATCAATAAAAAACACAGAAAAATAGTAACAAAGATTCCTCAAGGTACTCACAAAAACTACTTGTTCATTATGTTCAGTTTTTCTTTCACATTCTCGCATTTCTACTAGTTTGGTTAGGGTTTAGTGGATCGAGGTTGTTCATTTAGTAGATTGAGTTTCTCTGATTCAATTTTTTCTTATTTTTCTTGTTTTGCTTGAATTTGTTGAACTTGTTCATGTGTGGTTGTTTAGTTAGTTTTTGTTAAAATCTGAACTAATTTCTATTCATTTGTGAATCAACTGAAGTTCACTTGTGGCTATTGTTAAGTATTGACCAAACTTTTTATTCCTCAAGAAATTTCGGTTCATTTCCTGTTTAATTTAAGTTCACTTGGCTTCGTTTCGCTTGAATTTGCTGAACTTGTTAATATGTGGTTGTTTAGTTAGTTTTTGTTCATTTCTGAACTAATTTTGGTTCATTTGTGAATAACCAAGATTCACTTGTGAGTGCTGTTAAGTGTAAGACCCCGTTAGCCTAAGCCTTACCTCTAGCCATAAAGCTAAGGATAACATAGTGCCACGATAGTTTTAAAGCTTATAATATAGTATATATTCAAGAATTTATATAACTAGAAGGCCGATGAAGGAGTAAAGCTCAAAGTCGCATAAAGCATAATTAGGAAAGGCGAAGCGTTCACACATGGTAACTAAATGCATAGGTACGAACAGAAGAAGACATAATACATATAAAACCCTATAGATAGCTCCAGGATACACAAGGTAATAAATAAATTAACAAGATATATATAGGTATGACATACAAAAAGAGGACTAGTCACAGCTTACGGAATTTAGGCCAGCTAGTCAAACTGAATACAACAGTGTTTTGAAGTTTTAAAACAACAGCAACCTATCTCTCAAAGTTTTTAAAAATAAAGCCTCTAAGGCAACAAGGTTATATAAATACAAAGGATGAGAGAGTGACTATATCAAAATAAAGCAGAATAAAACAAAGATGGAACCATACTCCGCTCTGTCACTATCTCGCAACTCACTGAGGTGGGTTACGACCTGCATCTGAAAAAGAACAACAACATATGGTATGATTACCGGAGGTTCTCAATATGGTAACAGTTACCAGTATATAAGATATAAGGTTCCGGGCCGCCAGAGGCAATCCTAGAACTTCACACCACAAATATTCAAGCTTAACAAAATAAATAAATAAACCATAACCATAAACAGGGTTATCTAAACTTAGGGGATTTCTAACTAATACTAAACACACCGCTATATCCCACATCCTTCGCCAACCTAACCTCCGTGCGATCCATCGCCACCGCCTACCGAGCCTCCTCGATTCCAGCAGAAAACACAAGTAATACAAACAAGTAAAGCACAAGTAATATACATATACAGCAAGTAAACAAATAACAAGTAGACATGTGATTCATTTAGGTATAACTGAAGTTAAGCAAGGCAAACAAGCATATAGAAGATGCATATGATGAATGCCTATCCTATTAGCTCGGGATATCACATTTCGGTCTATAAATGCCAACCCGACACATCCTCCCGGATGTAGCCTTTCTTGCCACGCCAGAGATATAGGCTCTGCACACTCATGTAGCAGAGAATCTGCCACGCCAGAGATATAGGCTCTGCACACTCATGCAGCAGGGAGTCTGCCACGCCAGAGATATAGGCTATGTATGCCAGAGATATAGGCTCTGCACACTCATGCAGCAGGAAAGGTTATGCGAGCGGGATACAACCCCAGCTCTCACATCTCAACGTAGGAGGGAGACTGCCTCAGCCCCTACGCCGGCACCGCTACCTTGACAAGCGGGAGACTGCCACAGCCCTTGCCCGAGGTACATAGTGACTTGCCAAACATAACAATTCAGTAACACAGCACAGCTCATTAACCAATATCAGTAATCCTCAAGTTCATCAATCTCAGATCAATCGCAACTCATTCTCAAGTTCCCAACTCCTCATAACCATCACCGGTTTCCAATTTCTCAAATTACTATCAACTATCGCCACCTCTTAAGTTCTCTGAATCATCACCAATATAATACTCCGCCCGCTCAACCACAACTTCAGAAATATAAGTCTCCGTCTTCTAAACTCATATAGAAATTCATCTATTTAAATCTCTAAATCATATTTAATAATATTAGGACCCAAGCACTAGATCGTATTCTTAAACGGCATTTGAAGGAAGTTTGGAAAGTTAGAGAACCCTTAAAAATGAAGAAAAATCATTTTTCAGCAAAACAGGGTCTATGCGTACGCATGCCTCATATATGCGTACGCATACTTAAAATTTTTCCCATCTCGCATATGCATACAAGTGTTCACGTACGCATAGGTGCCAAATAGAATGGCACGCTCACGTATGGAGAGGTTCTCGTACGCATACCCCTCCAGACTTGCAGAATTTTATAAAGTAGCAAAAATCAGTTTTAAACACCAAATTTAAACGTTCATAACGTTCTCTACAAAAATCTATTTTCATCAAACTTTATATCAATTTAAAGATCTTTAGATGAACTTTAATTTAAGATAATTTTCAATCAATTTTGAAAACTAAGGATCAAGTTATGATCCGTCAAACTTCACCAAAAACTGGTTTTTACAAAAAATTTGCTAGGTTCTCAAAACTTCCAAAATTCACAACAAAACCAAACCAAAACATACCCAATCCATCACAAAATACGGTACACACTACACTTTACCATTCCATTGTACTTTTATCACTTCTACACTTAATTCACTCAACCTTTCCTCCATAATTCAACACAAATCTATAATTCCAATTCAATATTCTCCTACCAATAATTTATACAATCTAATTCTTCATATACACCATTTATCACTCACAATACCATCACATCACTCCCATAGCATCACAATCATTATTATCACAATTATCACCATTCAACATCGTCATTCACCAACATCATCACAATCCTCAAAATCCTCATACATCACAATTATCAACAATTAATTTCAAACCTATCTTATGGTCCACTAGCCTAAGTGTCCAGAAACATTATATATTACAAAGAGGAAACCAAAATCATACATTGGCCGATTCCTACGCAACTCAAAACACCAAGCAAAGCTGTAACACCTTAATTAGCCTAAGCCTTACCACGCGTCGTAAAGCAAAGGTTAATCAAAGGTTACGACAGTTCTAAACTTATACATATCATTATATAGAAGAAATTAATAATATCTAGAAGCCCGAAGAAGAATATAGCTCAAAAACAGGATCTAAAAAGCGCAAGACATACTAGCAAAGCTACTAACTTAAAGCACAGAAACAGATGTAATATAACAAAATATAGTAGTATAATATCATAAGAATCTAGCCACGGCTCGCGGAGTTTAAGCCGGCTAGCCATATATAGACAATACATGAGACCAGATAGTAAAACAGCTTATACAAGTTTTGTTTTCTCAAATACAAGCCTCTGGGCCAAACAAAATACAAAAGTGAGAGACATATATATAATAAATCAAAAAGACTCCAAGAGATATCCAGATCCTCCGCTCCTGTCACCAATAAAATAACTCACCATGGTGGGTTGCGACCTGCATCTGAAAACAACAACAGAAATATGGTATGAGAACCGGAGGTTCTCAGTATGGTAACAGTGCCCAGTGATGTAGGATATAAGACCCCGGGACACCAAAGGCATTCTAATGCACCACTATTTTGTGGTATATTTTGTACTTAATTGAGTGAATTTTATCCATTAAACTCACACTTATTCATATAATTCGCATGTTTTACATTTTCTTTCCTAATTCTGTGCTATGATTGAAAACTTGTTTCCTACGCCTTTAAATTGTCTGTTTTTAATGTCTTTTTATACCATTCGATGTCGTGATCTGTGTGCTAAGTGTTTTCAGGCTTTATAGGGCAGGAATGGCTTAGAGGATGGAAAGGAAGCTTGCAAAAAATGGAAAGAACACAAGAAACGAAGGAGCTGACCAGCGAGAAACGACGCGCGCGTACCTGACGCGTACGCGTGACACGCGAAGAAGACCATCAACGCGTACGCGTGACATGCGCCACGTGCAGAAATTGCAAAAAACGCTAGGGGCGATTTTGGGCTGGTTTTGGACCCAGTTTTTGGCCCAGAAAACACAGATTAGAGGCTGCAGAGTGGGGGAATCATGGATTCATTCACACAACTTTCATTCACATAATTTTAGGTTTTAGATGTAGTTTCTAGAGAGAGAGAGAGGCTCTCTCCTCTCTCTAGGTTTTAGGATTCTTATGTTTAACTATTTTCAATTTTAGATTTCTACTTTACTTCTCTTCTACTCTTATTTATTTTAGCACTTTAGTTTATTTATTTCCTTTGTTGATTACTATATGTTGCCAATTTAGTTTATGAACTCTTATGTTAGATTTGATTTTCCATTTAATACAATTTGAGGTATTTCATATTTATTGCTTCTTCTATTATTTGTTAGTCATTGATGTTTGCAATTGGTAGTTTGGATCTAATATTCCTTGCTAGTTTTCTATGTTTTTATGTGATACCTTCCAAGTGTTTGATAAAATACTTGGTTGGATTTTAGTGTAGATTTCTTTCCTTTTGGCTTTGGTTGAGTAATTGGAGACTCTTGAGTTATCAAACTCCCATGTTGACTGATAATTGAAATTTGCTAGTTGATTTGGATCCCTCTAAAGCTAGTCTTTCCTTAGGAGTTGACTAGGACTTGAGGAATCAAATTGATTCATCCACTTGACTTTCCTTCATAGTTAGAGGATAACTAAGTGGAAGCAATGGACAATTGATGTCACAATTGATAAGGATAGCTAGGATAGGAATTCTAATTCTCATACCTTGCCAAGAGCTTTCTTAGCTATTAGTTTACTTTCTTGTCATTTACTTTCCTTGTTCCTTATTTCAAAAACCCCAAAAGATACAATCTCATAACCAATTATAAGTAATACACCTCCCTACAATTCCTTGAGAGACGACCCGAGGTTTAAATATTTCGGTTTAATTTTATTGGGTTTGTTACTTGTGACAACCAAATTTTTGTATGAAAGGATTGTTTGTTGGTTTAGAAACTATACTTGCAATGGGAATTTATTGTGAATTCTTTACTAGCAAAAATTCATTCATCAAAATGGCGCCGTTGCCGGGGAATTACAAACGTGTGCCATATTATTGGTTATTGTGAATATTGTGAATAATTTTGATTTTTTGTTTCTTTGTTAGTTGTTTCTAGTTTTAGGAGTTTATTCTCATTACTTTCTTATTAGTTTTTGTTTTTACTTTCTTTTGTTACTATGAATTCTCACCCCTTTGGCTATGATTTTGGTTCAAATTATGTTGTAGGGAATAGAAGCTATAATAAGAACATGCATCAAGGTTGGGACAATCAGAGATGGGAGGAGCCACAAGGATTTGATTAACCCTTTTGGCAACATCCTCCTCCAATGTGCCATGAGCAACAACCATTCTACGATGCATCCCAAGACCATGGTTATGGTGGACCTTTTCGTGACAACCAACCTCCACCAACGTACTATAAGAACCATTCCGAGGTGCGCGTCAAGACAATGGATATGGTGGATCTCCTTATAGTTACCAACTAGCTCCACCATATCAATCTAATGGATGTGGTAGTCCTTCTTGTACTTGTCAACAACCACCACCCATATGCCTATGAACCCTCTCCTCACCATAGCTTTGAACCACCATACTCACAAGTCCCCTACTACCAAACACCCTCATATGATTCTAACCCTTATCCACCATACCAACCACCTTATGAGCCATATGAACCATACATAAAACCATCCTAATTCCAACCCAATTACTCCCAAGAACCACCACCTCTATATACACCGTGTCCATATCCGTCAACCCAAGAGCCATATGATCCTAATCATGCGATCCGAGTGGGACAAGAATCAAAGGATCGTCTCAAGAAAACAATGGATCGATTTCAAGCAACCATTCATCAATTGGAGTGAGTGGTATGCCGAAGAGCACACGAAGCTCTTATGGGTAAAGAATCTCAACTTGAGATCAAGGAACTGAAGTGTGTTGTGCAACAAGTGGAAAAGATGGAGAGTGATGAACCACCATATCCTTATTATGATGAACCACCCTCTTATCATGAACCTTTCCTCCCAAGTAATGAGACCTCATATCCACCTCAATCTTCAATGCATGACACTCTTGGTGTTCTTCTTCAAGGGCAAAGAGAGATGAAAAGGGAAGTACTAGAATTCACGGCTGCTTTAACCGAGGTAGTAAATCGATTAGCTTCCTAACATTTGGACACTCAAAGTACTCCCAAGGCTACATGTGGAGAATCAATAGAAGATCCTAGCATGAAGGAGACACTAGAAACTCCAGTGGACAATGAGGAACGTGATTTTGTATTGGAAAAAGTGGAGGAAGTCGTAATAGTTGAAGAGGAAGAAGCGGTTGAAGACTTAGGAGACGCCGAACGTCCATGGAAATCTAGAGTTGTAGAGTATTCCTCCAAGAAGCTTGAAATTGATGTCAAAGAGGCTAGTGTACAACCTCCATGACATATACCTTATGAAGACTTGGATGGGATATATCAAGAACCAAGTTCCCTTGGTGATGAGGATCATGAATCAAGTCCTCCTAGTGATGAATCTACATCCGCAAATGAACTCCTTGAATATGAAGACTCTTCTCTGATTGAGTCTGAGAATGATGTGGAAATAGAAGTCCTTCGCAAGGGTTGGATGGAAGTTGAGTACACTCTATCAAGAACATTGGAGACTTCTCCACCTAGGTTTCCATCTACGCCTTCATTTGAGTGGGTATGGCTTGTATCTATTCGCCTTACCGTTCCACTTGAATATGGTATTCATGAAACAAATGGTCAACTTAGGAGACTTTGTGGCATTAAGCGTAAGAGAAGGATATTTAGTGGTTGGAGTTGCAAATCAAGGCTCATCAAGGTCGATACTTCAAGAGCTAGATGCAAAGGTGGGACTAGTAAACATTTGGTTGGATCTAAGAGAAAAGTTTGGTATTGCATAGAGAATTCAGACTGTCTGTCACCCGGTTGGAACAATGGTGATCCACTTCAAGACGGGTGTAGAAACGAGATTTGGGATCCGGGCATACAAGAGGATCAATTTTGGAAGCTCAAAGCTTGTGAAGAACTCCATCAAAGCTTGGGGAATTTACTTGGAATTGATAAAGCTTATTGGAAGTCCAAGCATTGGTGGCAGTTTCAAGATGAGTTCAAGTACAAGCCACCATGACAAGGAGTTCACCAAATATCCCACTTAAGGACTTTAACTAAAAGTGCTAGGTGGGAGACAACCCACCATGGTATGATTGTCACTTTTTATTATTAGTTTTATTTAATTTATTTTTATCAGTGTTCATTTATAAAATTCTGCATAATCACCTGCATTTTGCATAAAAAAAATTGCAGGGAGGTGTGTTACTTATAATTGGTTACGAGATTGTATCTTTTTGGGTTTTTGAAATAAGGAACAAGGAAAGTAAATGACAAGAAAGTAAACTAATAGCTAAGAAAGCTCTTGGCAAGGTATGAGAATTAGAAGTCCTATCCTAGCTATCCTTATCAATTGTGACATCAATTGTACATTGCTCCCACTTAGTTATCCTCTAACTATGAAGGAAAGTCAAGTGGATGAATCAATTTGATTCCTCAAGTCCTAGTCAACTCCTAAGGAAAGACTAGCTTTAGAGGGATCCAAATCAACTAGCAAATTTCAATTATCAGTCAACACGGGAGTTTGATAACTCAAGAGTTTCCAATTACTCAACCAAAGCCAAAAGGAAAGAAATCTACACTAAAATCCAACCAAGCATTTTATCAAACACTTGGAAGGCATCACATAAAAACATAGAAAACTAGCAAGGAATATTAGATCCAAACTACCAATTGAAAACATCAATGACTAACAAATAATAGAAGAAGCAATAAATATGAAATACCTCAAATTGCATTAAATGGAAAATCAAATATAACATGAGAATTCATAAACTAAATTGGCAACATAGAGTAATCAACAAAGGAAATAAATAAACTAAAGTGCTAAAATAAATAAGAGTGGAAGAGAAGTAAAGTAGAAATCTAAAATTGAAAATAGTTAAACCTAAGAATCCTAAAACCTAGAGAGAGGAGAGAGAGGCTCTCTCTCTAGAAACTACATCTAAAACCTAAAATTATGTGAATGAAAATTGTGTGAATGAATCCATGATTCCCCCACTCTGCAGCCTCTAATATGTATTTTCTGGGCCGAAAACTGGGTCCAAAACCAGCCCAAAATCGCCCCTAGCGTTTTCTGCAATTTCTGCACGTGGCGCATGTCACGCGTACGCGTCAGGTATGCGCACGCTGATAAACCACTATTTTATGGTTTATCTTGTGCTTAATTGAGTGGATTTTATCAACTCTTTGCCCACTTATTCATACTATTTGCATGGTTTTACATTCTCCTTCCTGATTTTGTGCTATGATTGAAAACATGCTTCTTTGGCCTTAAGTTCCCTATGTTTAAATCCTCTCTTATTACCATTAGATGCCTTGATATGTGTGTTAAATGATTTCAGAGATTACAGGACAAGAATGGCTCAGAGGATGGAAAGGAAGCATGCAAAATTGGAAGGAATACAAGAAGTTGGAGAAAAATTGCTAAGCTGTCCAGCCTGACCTCTTCGCACTCAAACGACTATAACTTTAGCTACAGAGGTCCAAATGACGCGGTTCCAGTTTCGTTGGAAAGCTAACGTCCGGGGCTTTGATTTGATATATAAGATGCCATAGTTTCCTTGAAGCTAGGTGAGGCAAATGCGTGCGCCACGCGGACGCATCGCAGTGGCGAAAAACCAGCGTAGCAGATTTCTTTTCCAGCGATTTCTGGGCTGTTTTTGACCCAGTTTGCGGCCTTGAAAACACAGATTAGAGGCTATAAAGTAGGGAAATGCATCCATACATGAACAAGCTTTCATATTCACAATTTTAGGATTAGATGTGGTTTTTAGAGAGAGAGGTTCTCTCCTCTCTCTTAGGATTAGGATTAGAATTAGGAGTTCAACTTTATTATTTCAACTTACAACTTCAATCACAGGTTCAATGTTCCTTTTATTTGTGAATATTCATGTTAGATTTGATTTATTTTATTAATGCAATTCGAGGTATTTTCAGATTTAATTTTGCTTAGCTTTATTTACATGAATGCTTTTAAATTAATTTAGAATCCCTTTTGGTCTTGGTTAAGGAATCAGTAACTCAGGAGTTATCAAACTCAACGTGATCGGTAATCGTTATCTTTGCTAATTGAATTGAACTTCAATAATCCCAATCTTTCCTTAGGGATTCACTAGGATTTGAAGATCAAACTAATTAGTCACTTGACCTTCCCTTGCTCTAGCAAAGGTTAACTGAGTGGAATTAAGATTCAATTTTCATCATCATTGATAAGGGTAACTAGGATAGGACTTCCGATTTCTCATACCTTGCCAAAAGTGTGTTTTTACAGTTATTTATTTATTTTACAGTCTTTTACTTATTTTAATTGCAATTTAAATTACTTGTTCCTCATCTTCACAACCCCAATTTACAATCTTCATAACCAATAATAAGAACATACTTCCCTGCAGTTTCTTGAGAAGACGACCCGAGGTTTAAATACTCGGTTATCAATTTATTTAGGGGTTTGTTACTTGTGACAACCAAAACGTTTGTGAGAAATGTTGATTGCTTGGTTTAGTAACTATAACTTCTAAACCATCAATCTTCCGTCTCTTTCAAAATGGCGCCGTTGCCGGGGAATTGTAAACGTGTGCCTTATTATTGGTTATTGTAAATATTTGCTTTTTGCTTGTTTATTTGTTTTTATTTTTTTTTCATAAATTAAGAGGTTATTGGTTTTTATTTAATTATTAAAAATTTTTCAAAAATTTTTTTTCTTAGTGTTCATCTTGATCTTCAAGTTGTTCTTCGTGTTCATCTTGACCTTCAAGTTGTTCTTAGTTGTTTTCTTCGTTTTGATCTAAAAATTTTTAAGTTTGTTGTCATTTTATTGTTTTTCTCATTCCTTATTAAATTAAAAAATTCAAAATAAAAAAAATCAAATTTCAAAATTCAAATTTAAAAATTTTCAAAATTCAATTTTAAAAATTTTTCAAATTTCAAATCTCAAAATTCAAAATTCAAATTTCAAAAATTTAAAATTCAAATTTCAAAATTCAAATTTCAAAACTTCAAATTTCAAATTTCAAAAATTTAATTTTCAAATTCAAAATTTAAATAACCTTTTAATTTAAAATTTGTTTTTATTTTTTGTTTTTAATTTTTATTTACTACCATGAATGCTCACCCTCTCGCTTTGAGTTTGGTTCTAAATCTATTGAAAGGAGTGGAAACTATAACAGGAATATGCATCAAGGTCTAAGCAATCAAAGATGGATGGAGCCAAGAGGATCTGATCAACCCTTTAGGCAACAACACCCTCCAAGATATCATGGGCAAGGACCACTCTACAATGCATACCAAGCTGATAGATATGGTGGACCCCCTTGTAATTACCAACAAGCCCCACCCTGTGCTTATGAACCACTTTCCCAATATACCTTTGAACCACCAAACTCACAAGCCCCTTTACACCATTTACCTCCATATGACCCTAGCCCTTATCCACCATACCAACCACCTTATGAGCCATATGAACCATACATAGAACCACCCCAATTCCAACCCAATTACTCCCAAGAATCACCACCTCCATATCCACCATATCCATATACATCAATCCAAGAGCTTTATGGTCCTAACTATGATACCCGAGCGAAACAAGAATCAACGAATTGTCTCACGGAAACATGTGCAAAACTTCATGCCACACTTCACCAATTAAATCAAGCAATAAATATACTACCTTCCCGATGTTCAGACATTCAAGGAACCACCATGGATTCATGTGGGCAATCTAATGAAGAACGTAGCATGAAGGAGATATTAGAAACTCCAGTGGATAGTACGGAGCATGACTTTGTACTGAAACAAGTGGAGGAAGCTGTAATTATTGAAAAGGAAGAAGTGGTTGCAGACTTAGGAGATGCTGAACCTCCATGGGAAAGTCAGGTTATAGAACCTCCTTCCAAGGCGATTGAAATTGATGCTGAGGAGGGTGTACAACCTCCAAGGCATATCATGATTAAGGACTTGGAAGAGGTCGATCAAGAGATGGAGATTAAAGAAGAAGAAGCACAGCCTCCCATGCCCTCGGTAAGCAATGAAGAAGAGATTGAATTGGAAGAAAGCTACCAAGAGGAAGAGGTTGAAATTGAAGAAGCTTGCAAAGAGGTGGAAATTGTTAAAGAGCACAAGGGAGTGGAGCTTGAAATCACCTTGCCAAAGTTATTGGAGACCCCTCCCCCTAAGTTGCCATCATCCTTCACAACATTCAAGTGGGTAAAATTCATATCCCTTAGCTTTCTAACCCCACTTGAATATGGGCTACTGGAGACGGATGGTCAACTTAGAGCTCTTTGTGGCATTAAGAGTAAGAGGAAGATGGCCAGTGGTAAGAATTGTCCTGCAAGGTTCATTATGGTTGGAAGCTTTAAATTTAAACGCAAAAGTTGGTATAAAGCTCAACTGAATGGGTCTAGGAAGCTGTTTGGGTGTCTCAGTGAGAATTCCGACTGTTCACCACCCAAGTGGAAAAATGATGATCAACAAGAAGATGGGTGCAAGGGCAAGGTCTGGGACCCCGGAATTCAATATAGAAATCAACACTCTTGGGGCCTTGTCACTTGCTTTAACTTACTTGAAGGCTTTCTGCGTCTAGTTTGGGATCCCGGAGGCCATTGGAATTACAAACATTGGTGGAGATTCCTGGATGAGTTCAAGCACAAGCCACCATAACAGGAAGCTCATCAAATGTCCAACTTAAGGACTTTAACTAAAAGTGCTAGGTGGGAGACAACCCACCATGGTATGATTGTTCCTCTTTCAATTTTTATTTAGTTTTATTTGTTTTCGAGTTTTATTTTATTTTATTGTATTGAACCTGGAGTTTTGCATAACATTCATATTAGCATTGCATTCTGCATTTTTCATGCATAAAAAAAAAGCACGCACGCGACGCGGCAGCATCGCTGACGCGTCCGCGTCACATGTGCGTTGTGAAGAAGAGAAATCGAACAGAGAGTCATGCGGTAGCGTGGCTGGAGGCGTGCCTTTAGCACAAATCATCCCACGCGTCCGCGTCACTCACATGGCCACGTGACCTGGAAATCGACGTAAGAAAGGGTGCACGACCGAAAGTTGTGCGAGTGTGGTGCTGGACTGGTGCTGATCGCACAAGCCTTACCACGCGGACGCATGGCTCACGCGTCCGCGTCATATCCCCATGATGGCCACTCACGCGATCGCATGACCCACGCGATCGCGTCACCCATATTTTGGCAAAATTAGATTTCAAACAGAGACTTGTGCGAGCGCGAGGCTGCCCTCGCGCCAGTAGCATAAAACATGTCACGCGACCGCGTGACCGACGCGACCGCGTCAATCCGAATAAGCGCAATTCGCGCGAACGCGTCACCCATGCGTCTGCGTCGCTTGCACCGCACAGCTTATCCAGATCAGCCAAATATCTTATCTTTTCTTCCCCAATCCTAATTTTTCTTCTCCTTTCTTACTTTCTTTTTCTTCATCTTTTTAACTTCTCATCTTCTTTCACTTTTATTTTATTTTATTTAATTTATTTGCATAATTTCATTCATTGTATTTTAATTTTGTGCATATTTTTATTTTTTTTCTTTTCTAAATTTATTATTTTTTTTTCGCTGGTGTTAAAAAAATTTTCTTATTTAACTGTTGCATTTTTTCTTGAATTTACTTTGGTGCTTAGTAACTTGTTTTACACTGTGGGATGATATTAATTATCTACCAATGCCAATCTTTTATGATACTTGCACTTCATTTGCATTTACATGAACTTATATTGATATTTTCATTACCCACACTCCTCCCCTTTGTTGCAATTTCTGCACCACTGATATGCCATGTGCTTCTATTGTTTTCTCACGAACATGTTGAAGCTTCCATGTAAATGAGACCCTTATCATCTGGCATTAATACCCATATTTTATTTATTTTCTATCTTTTGGGTTACTTTTCTTCTTTTTCTCTTCTTTCAGGCTGGCCACCGAAGACGGAAAAGGGAGAAACTTCTAAAAGGGGAGACAAACAAGTCCATCTACACAATCCTTGAAGAAAAGCATCAATTGGAACAACCCGTCCACCTGCACATCTCAGCATGCACCGAGGACGGTGCAATCTTTAAGTGTGGGGAGGTCGATACCGATCTCCATGGGATAGTTATTTTTTTCTCAACACCAATATTTTATTTAGTACATTTTTACATTTGCATGTTTGATTGCATGATTATTTGATTTTTTGCATATTTTATCACTTGGTTGAAGTAATATTTTCTTTTTCAAGAAACCTTTTAGAGCATTTCACTAATTTGAATAAAATTTAATGTTACACTTGTTTGAAGAAATATTATACTGGAACATGGTTTAGAGCTCGAACACATAAAACCTGTGAGATTTTGAGCCTATTTGAATTGGTTGCATTTTATCAACCAAAATTTTATTTTTGGTGTGTGTTGTTCTCTCTAAAATTGTGATCTTTGTCTTGCTTAATTCTATATTTCCATTATTTGATGTATGCATGCACTTATATGATTGAGGCCTTTGTTTCACTAAGCTTACATACCCATATGGCCTTACCCTTTCATTATCCTTTGCAAACCAATGTTGAACCTATTATACCCCTTTGTTCTTTACTTTAGCACATCATTAACTCTAAGCAAAAAATAATAATGTCCTTAATTTGAATCCTTGGTTAGCTTAGACTAGTAAGAGTGCTCATGAATTAAGTGTGGAGCAATTGGGATTGAAAATATTTGGTTTGAGAATTGAGTATGTTAGAATTTTCTGAAAATGTGAAAGAAATGTTTAGGACATGTTCATGCATTCAATAATTTAATCATATGCATTGAAAAAAATAAAAAAATTTTAATTATAATATAAAAAAAAAGAGAAGAAAAAAAAAAGAAGAAAAAGAGAAAAAGAAGAGAAAAAGAGCAAATAAGTAAAAGGGGACAAAATGCCCCAAAGTAAGTGGTGAAAGCAACGCATATGTACTATACTTAAAATTAGAATGCATGAATATGTGGAAAACATGGTTAATGGATAGTTAGATGTTGTATTATGATTACATGGATTGTTTAAGTTAGGTGGAAAGTTTAAGTTAATTAAGGATTCAGATTTTAGTTCACTTGGCCAAATACAATCCTACCTTGACCCTAACCCCATTACGACCCTTAAAAGACCTCTTGATATGTGTATCTGTGCATTAAATTTATGTTGATTGTTAGATGAAGAGCAAGCTTTAGAAAGCAAGGTTAGTAGAGAATTGATAGAATCGAACCTAAAACACATGAGTGATTAGAGTGTATACACTACCAGTGAGGGTTCGATGCTCAATTCCTTGTTCCCTGCTTTCATGAGCTATTTTCTTCTTGCAAGTCTATTTGTACTTCATTTTTATGATTTGAATTAGTGAAATCCAGCTCATATTTATTCTTGGAGAATTTATTTACTTTTAAACCAAGTAGGTAGAAACATTCTGCATATAGTTGCATTCATACAGATAGGTTGCATTTCATACATTCTACCATTCCTCTTCATCTTTATAGCTTCTCTTGAGCTTAGCATGAGGTCATGCTAATGTTTAAGTGTGGGGAGTTTGATAAACCACTATTTTATGGTTTGTCTTGTGCTTAATTGAGTGGATTTTACCAACTCTTTGCCCACTTATTCATACTATTTGCATGGTTTTACATTCTCCTTCCTGATTTTGTGCTATGATTGAAAACATGCTTCTTTGGCCTTAAGTTCCCTATGTTTAAATCCTCTCTTATTACCATTAGATGCCTTGATATGTGTGTTAAGTGATTTCAGAGATTACAGGGCAGGAATGGCTCAGAGGATGGAAAGGAAGCATTCAAAAGTGGAAGGAATACAAGAAGTTGGAGAAATTGCTAAGCTGTCCAGCCTAACCTCTTCGCACTCAAACGGCTATAACTTTAGCTATAGAGGTCCAAACGATGCGGTTCTAGTTGCATTGGAAAGCTAACGTCCGGGGCTTCGATTTGATATATAAGATGCCATAGTTTCCCTGACTCTAGGCGATGCAAACGCGTGCGCCATGCGGACGCATCGTAGTGGCGAAAAACCAGCGTGGCAGATTTCTTTTCAAGCAATTTCTGGGCTGTTTTCGACCCAGTTTGCGGCCCAGAAAACACAGATTAGAGGCTATAAAGTGGGGGAATGCATCCATACATGAACAAGCTTTCATATTCACAATTTTAGGATTAGATGTAGTTTTTAGAGAGAGAGGTTCTCTCCTCTTTCTTAGGATTAGGATTAGAATTAGGATTTCAACTTTATTATTTCAACTTACAACTTCAATCACAGGTTCAATGTTCCTTTTATTTATGAATATTCATGTTAGATTTGATTTCTTTTATTAATGCAATTTGAGGTATTTTCAGATTTAATTTTTCTTTGCTTTATTTACATGAATGCTTTTAAATTAATTTAGAATTCTCCCTTTTGGTCTTGGTTAAGGAATCAATAACTCAGGAGTTATCAAACTCAACGTGATCGGTAATCGTTATCTTTGATAATTGAATTGAACTTCAATAATCCCAATCTTTCCTTAGGGATTAACTAGGATTTGAAGATCAAACTAATTAGTCACTTGACCTTCCCTTGCTCTAGCAAAGGTTAACTGAGTGGAATTAAGATTCAATTTTCATCATCATTGATAAGGGTAACTAGGATAGGACTTCCGATTTCTCATACCTTGCCAAAAGTGTGTTTTTACAGTTATTTATTTATTTTACAGTCTTTTACTTATTTTAATTGCAATTTAAATTACTTGTTCCTCATCTTCACAACCCCAATTTACAATCTTCATAACCAATAATAAGAACATACTTCCCTGCAGTTCCTTGAGAAGGCGACCCGAGGTTTAAATACTCGGTTATCAATTTATTTAGGGGTTTGTTACTTGTGACAACCAAAACGTTTGTGAGAAATGTTGATTGCTTGGTTTAGTAACTATACTTGCAACGAGAGTTTACTATAACTTCTAAACCATCAATCTTCCGTCTCTTTCACACGTGTCGCCAAGCAAATTTGCTTTTCGCGCAGTTCCTCGCTGGTCAGCTCCTTAGTTTCTTGTGTTCCTTCCATTTTTTGCAAGCTTCCTTTCCATCCTCTAAGCCATTCCTGTCCTATAAAGCCTGAGAACACTTAACACACAGATACGACATCGAATGGTATAAAAGGACATTAAAAATACACAATTTAAAGGCGTAGGAAGCAAGTTTTCAATCATAGCACATAATTAGGAAGGAAAATGTAAAACATGCGAATTATATGAATAAGTGTGAGTTTAGTGGATAAAATCCACTCAATTAAGTACAAAATATACTACGAAAAAGTGGTGCATGACAATCCTAGACTCCATATCCATCACAAGAATTTAAGCTTAAAGCATTTTAAACCAAATAAGCATAATTATATAAAACCTTAACATAAATCAACCAGGTACTACATCTTAGGGGAGTTTCTAATCTAAAACAACACCGCTGTCCTACAGCCTTCACCAGCCTACCATTCATGCGATCCCATCGCCTCCGCCTTCCGAACCTCCTCAATCCCAGTAGAAAGCACAATTATATACAATGCAAGTAAAACACAAGTAGGAGCATAATAAGCAATTAATTCATGTAGCAATTAGGCATGTTATACAAATAGGCAAACAATCTCAAGTCGGCAAAGCATACAAACAGATAAAAAATGCACATGATGAATGCCTGTTCTACTGGCTGTGATATCACATTGTCGGTTTAACTGCCAACCCGACACATCTCCATAGAGATGTTGCCCACCCCCGAGATATAGTGCTCGGATCACTATCCAGGGTTTTGTGCCCGTACGCTCTGATGATCCGAAGGGATGTGAGCAGGATCTATTGCCACCAGCCTCATATCTAAGCACAAGCGGGATGAATCACCACCCTTACGCCGCCACTACCTCGACAGGCGGGATCTAATCTCGGCCCCTGTCAGACGCATAGCGTCTCATAATCTCAATGAAAAGTAGTGCAGTGGTTTTCAAAAACATTTTTAATACAAGATGGATCCATCACTTCATTCAGATCCCTCGACTCTTTTCATCCACTGTTCATTCATATTTCAGTTCCGAACTCAACAGTTCCTTAATCCTCATCTCATTCATCAACCATTCACCACATAATATTAAACCACCTTCAGTACGCCATAAACCTAGGCATCCGTTTTCTAAATGTTTTCAAATAATATCGTCTAAGACCCTTAAAATCCTTTCCCATTTTCAGGTATCCAAAAATATGCCCGAAAGTATTAAAAAGGTGTGATAAAAGCTTACAACCTTGTTGGGGAGGTAGAATAGTTGAAAACAAAGCAAAATTTGAGAAACAGGGCGTGTGAGTTCGCACAGGGGTGTGCGTGCGCACGCCCAGGAAAATTTTTAAAAGTGTGTACGCACAGGTACCAAAACTTTCAAAATCTGCTCACTCGTACAACCTGTGCCAGCGTCACTAACAGACTGGCCTCCCCAACGTGTGCGTGCGCACAAGTCTGTGCGTATGCACAGGTTGCAATTTCCCATTGGTGTGTGCGCGCACCAACTGTGCCAGCGCTGCAAACAAGTTGCCTGCCTTTGCATGTGTGGACGCACAGGTTTGTGCATGCACACAGGTCATAATTTTTGCAGAGTGTGCGTGCGCACAAGGCTGTGCGTACGCACATACCAGAAAACACAGAATTCTGTAACTTTGCAGAATTTCAGATTTTCAACACCAACTTTGAATAATCATAACTTCCTCTATAAAATTTCAAATTTCACAAACTTTATATTGATTTAAAGGGTTTTCAAAGATCTTTAATTCTAAATAAATTTCACCTAATTTTGAAAACCGAGGCAAAAGGTATGATCAGACAAAGTTCACCAAAAACTAACTTTTACCCAAAATCACAATTTCCACAATTCCTTTATAAAACACAACCAAGACCAAACCAAACCATTCCAAACTCCAATTCTCATCAAAATCAACACCCTATGACATATTACACCAAGATTACCACATATTTCTTCACTTTACCTCATCCTCAATTGCAACATTAATATATTACATATACTCAAACCTCACTAGCATTTTTCCAACTTCATTACCAATCAATCAACATCAATATCACATTTATCAACACAATTCACTCCTCCACTCCACAAATCATTCACCCTCATCACATCACTATCAATCATTAATATCAACTCAAAAATCATCATTTCATCAAACATCATCATACAATAACATCCAACAATTCATCAACCATTCAAATCCAATCCTATCATATGGTTCACTAGCCTAAGTGTCCATGAATATTATATACTACATAGAGAAAATCGAAACCATACCTTGGTCAATTTCCAATATGAACCAAATGAGCTTTCAACCAAAATCCAACCACCAATGTAACTCCAACAAGCACCAACAAGCTCCAAACTCACAATAATCAAGCTATATACATATAAATCACCACAAAATCAACTTAGGGCTCAACATAAATCAAAAGTTCACAAGAGTTCAAAGCCTCTTACCTTTCCCAACAGATTTGGATGTCAAAATCTAAAGCTAAGCAAGGATTAGAGTGAACCTAAATACCAAGAATCACAAAAACTCACTTAATCCCAAGCCCTAGATACCCAAAATTTTGAGGAGAAGAACTGAGAAGGATTCGAGTTTTCCTTACCAGTTTCTTGGGTGGGTTTTGTAGAGCTTGTCACAAGGAACGCATAACCGCTAACGGCACGCAAATCGGAGCACCGTAGCTCAAGATATTAGCTAGAGAAGAAGAGGATGAATAGTGCTCTTGGGGTTTCTCTTCTTCTTCTTCTTCTCTTCGGCAATGTGTGGGTGTGTTTGAGTATGTTATGAGTGATTGGGTACATTAATGAACCCTTATATATGTTGGGCTTGGGCCCAACTTGGGCCCGGTCCAACCCGTTAGTGTTTTTAGCCTATTTGGCCTAACTTCGGGCCAAACCTTAAAAATTAACGCCCGATTTTCCATTTCTAACATTTTTCTAAGGTTTTTTTTGACTATTTTCACTTTTTCGCGTGCGGTATCGGGCAGACTTGAACCGGTTGAACTGTCAGTTCGCGGTTTTTCATAGTTTTTCGTAGAAGGCACATTTTCTGACTCAGAAAAACCCATTGAGTCCAAAAATCACCTTTAAATCCTGAAATTCTCTCTCTAACTTTTTGGAATCTAATTTGGGCAATATAACCACTTAATTAACATGTTAGATTAATCGCGGTTCTTACATTCTCCCCACAAAATAAGAAATTTTGTCCTCAAAATTTGAATTACCTGACAAAAGCTCGGGATAATCCTTTCGCTTTTCAGACTCTAATTCCCAAGTGTGCTCTTCAACTCCTGTTTGCTTCCAAGCAACTTTAACCAATGAAACGTCCTTTCCTCGCAGCTTCTTCACACTAGTGTCGTCGATCCTCACTAGCGTCACTTGGAAGGTTAAGTTTTCCCTCAACTCAACTGACTCAGGCTCCAACACGTGAGCTGCATCGGGCGTGTACTTACGAAGTTGTGACACGTGGAATATGTCATGCAAGTTAAACAGATGAGGTGGCAAAGCTACTTGATACGTGGTGCACGAAATTGTGATCATCAATCGCGCCAACAACTTGGTACGCACAATTGTAATCTCAACTCTTTGTCACAACTCCGCACAACTAACCAGCAAGTGTACTGGGTCATCCAAGTAATAAACCTTACGTGAGTAAGGGTTGATCCCACGGAGATTGTCGGCTTGAAGCAAGCTATAGTGATCTTGTAAATCTCAGTCAGACGGATTCAAATGGTTATGGAGTTTAAGATAATTAAAATATGAATAAAACATAAAATAAGATAGAGATACTTATGTAATTCATTGGTGAGAATTTCAGATAAGCGTATGAAGATGCTTTGTTCCTCCTGAACTTCTGCTTTCCTATTGTCTTCATCCAATCATTCATACTCCCTTCCATGGCAAGCTTATGTTGGGTTTCACCGTTGTCAATGGCTACCTCCCGTCCTCTCAATGAAAATGGTCCAAATGCGCTGTCACCGTACAGCTAATCAGTTGTTGGTTCTCGATCATGTTGGAATAGGATCCATTGATCCTTTTACGTCTGTCACTATGCCCAACACTCGCGAGTTTGAAGCTCGTCACAGTCATCCCTTCCCAGATCCTACTCGAAATACCACAGACAAGGTTTAGACTTTTCGGATCTCAGGAATGGCCACCAATAGTTCTAGCCTATACCACGAAGACTCTGATCTCATGGAATGGAAGGCTCGGTTGTCAGGCGAGGGAACCATGCATCATGAACCAGGAGGCTAAGAGATACACACTCAATCGAAGGTAGAACGGAGGTGGTTGTCAGGCACACGTTCATAGGTGAGAATGATGATGAGTGTCACGGATCATCACATTCCTCAGGTTGAAGTGTGAGTGAATATCTTAGAGAAGAAATAGGCTTGAGTTAAATAGAAAAACAATAGTACTTTGCATTAATTCATGAGGAACAACAGAGCTCAACACCTTAATCTATGGTGTGTAGAAACTCCACCGTTGAAAATACAAAAGTGATAATGGTGATCATTGGCTTCGGCCCCAGAGAGGGAACCAGAAGAACCAAGATGATCCGAAGATGAAAATACAATAGCAAAAGGTCCTATTTATAGAGAACTAGTAGCCTAGGGTTTACAGAAATAAGTAATTAATGCAGAAATCTTCTTCCGGGCCCACTTGGTGTGTACTTGGACTGAGCATTGAAGCTTTCACGTGTAGAGACTTTTCTTGGAGTTAAACGCCAGCTTTTGTGCCAGTTTAGGCGTTTAACTCCAGCTTTTATGCCAGTTCTGGTGTTTTGACACCAGAATTTTGTGCTGACTTGGAACGCCGGTTTGGGCCATCAAATCTCAAAAAAAGTATAAACTATTATATATTTCTGGAAAGCCCAAGATGTCTACTTTTTAACGCAATTGAGAGCGCGCCGATTGGGCTTCTGTAGCTCCAGAAAATCCACTTTGAGTGCATAGAGGTCAGAATCCAACAGCATCTGTAGTCCTTTTTCAGCCTCTGAATCAGATTTTTGCTCAGGTCCCTCAATTTCAGCCAGAAAATACCTGAAATCACAGAAAAACACACAAACTCATAGTAAAGTCCAGAAATGTGATTTTTATTTAAAAAATAATAAAAACATAATAAAAACTAACTAAAATATACTAAAAACATACTAAAAACAATGCCGAAAAGCGTATAAATTATCCGCTCATCACAACACCAAACTTAAATTGTTGCTTGTCCCCAAGCAACTGAAAACAAAGTAGGATAAAAGGAAGAGAATATACAATAAATTCTGAAAACATCTATGAAGATCAGTCTTAATTAGATGAGCGGGGCTATTTGCTTTTTGCTTCTGAACAGTTTTGGCATCTCACTTTATCCTTTGAAGTTCAGAATGATTAGCTTCTATAGGAACTCAGAATTCAGATAGTGTTATTGATTCTCCTAGTTCAGTATGTTGATTCTTGAACACAGTTACTTTATGAGTCTTGGCTGTGACCCTAAGCATTTTATTTTCCAGTATTACCACCGGATACATAAATGCCACAGACACATAACTGGGTGAACCTTTTCAGATTGTGACTCAGCTTTGCTAGAGTCCCCAATTAGAGGTGTCCAGAGCTCTTAAGCACACTCTTTTTGCTTTGGACCATGACTTTAACCGCTCAGTCTCAAGTTTTCACTTGACACCTTCACGCCACAAGCACATGGTTAGGGACAGCTTGGTTTAGCCGCTTAGGCCAGGATTTTATTCCTGTAGGCCCTCCTATCCACTGATGCTCAAAGCCTTGGATCCTTTTTATTACCCTTGCCTTTTGGTTTAAAGGGCTATTGGCTTTTTCTGCTTGCTTTTTTTCTTTTTCTTTTCTTTTTTTTTTTGCATATATTTTTTTTTCTGCAAGCTTTTCACTGCTTTTTCTTGCTTCAAGAATCAATTTTATGATTTTTCAAATCATTAAT
The DNA here is from genome assembly GCF_003086295.3 of Arachis hypogaea. Lineage (NCBI taxonomy): Eukaryota > Viridiplantae > Streptophyta > Magnoliopsida > Fabales > Fabaceae > Arachis > Arachis hypogaea. The sequence continues at coordinate 45,198,926 of NC_092051.1, forward strand.
AACATTTCTCCTTTTTCATCATTCTTTCAAGAGCCAACAATTTTAACATTCATGAACAACAAATTCAAAAATATGCACTGTTCAAGCATTCATTCAGAAAACAAAAAGTATTGCCACCATATCAAAATGATTAAACTATTTTAAAATTCAAAATTCACGTACTTTTTTTTATTTTTCAAAAAACATTTTTCTTTTAAGATAGGTGATGGATTCATAAGACATTCATAGCTTTAAGGCATAGACACTTAGACACTAGTGATCATGTAATAAAGATACAAACATAGATAAACATAAAGCATAAAAATTCGAAAAACAGAAAATAAAGAACAAGAAAATTAAAGAATGGGTCCACCTTAGTGATGGCAGCTTGTTCTTCCTTTTGAAGATCTTATGGAGTGCTTGAGCTCCTCAATGTCTCTTCCTTGCCTTTGTTGTTCCTCCTTCATGACTCTTTGGTCTTCTCTAATTTCATGGAGGAGGATAGAATGCTCTTGGTGCTCCACCCTTAGTTGTCCCATATTGGAACTTAATTCTCCTAGGGAGGTGTTGATTTGCTCCCAATAGTTTTGTGGAGGAAAATCCATCCCTTGAGGCATCTCAAGAATTTCATGATGAGGAATTTCCTCTTGCTCTTGTCCATGAGTGGGATCTCTTGTTTGCTCCATCCTTTTCTTAGTGATGGGCTTGTCCTCATCAATGAGGATATCTCCCTCTATGTCAATTCCAGCTGAATTGCAGAGGTGACAAATGAGATGAGGGAAGGCTAACGTTGCCAAAGTGGAGGACTTGTCAGCCACCTTGTAGAGTTCCAGGGATATAACCTCATGAACTTCTACTTCCTCTCTAATCATGATGCTATGGATCATGATAGCCCAGCCTATAGTAACTTCAGCCAAGTTGCTAGTGGGAATGATTGAGCGTTGGATGAACTCCAACCACCCCCTAGCGACGGGCTTGAGGTCATGCCTTCTTAGTTGAACCGGCTTCCCTTTTAAATTTCTCTTCCATTGAGTGCCCTCTTCACAAATGTCTATGAGGACTTGGTCCAACCTTTGATCAAAGTTGACCCTTCTAGTGTAGGGGCGTGCATCTCCTTGCATCATGGGCAAGTTGAATGCCATCCTTACATTTTCCGGACTGAAATCTAAGCATTTCCCCCAGACCATTGTAAGCCAATTCTTTGGATTTGGATTCATACTTTGATCATGGTTCTTAGTGATCCATGCGTTTGTATAGAATTCTTGAACCATTAAGATTCTGACTTGTTGAATGGGGTTGGTGAGAATTTCCCAACCTCTTCTTCGAATCTCGTGTCGGATCTCCGGCTATTCACCCTTTTTGAGCTTGAAAGGGACCTCGGGGATCACCTTCTTCTTGGCCACAACTTCATAGAAGTGGTCTTGATGCACCCTTGAGATGAATCTCTCCATCTCTCATGACTCGGAGGCGGAAGCTTTTGCCTTCCCTTTCCTCTTTCTAGAGGTTTTTCCGGCCTTAGGTGCCATAAATGGTTATGGAAAAACAAAAAGCTTTAGCTTTTACCACACCAAACTTAGAAGGTTTGCTCGTCCTCGAACAAAAGAAGAAAGAAAAGAGTAGAAGAAGAAAATAGAGGAGATGGAAGGGGTTTTGTGGTTAGGCCAAGGAGGAGAATTAGTGTGTATGATGTGTGAAAATGAAGGAGTGAAAATGGGTTTATATAGGAGTGGAGAGATTGGTAGTGTTCGGCCATGTATGGGTGGGTTTGGGAGGAAAAATGGTTTGAATTTGAATGGTGAGGTAGGTGCGGTTTTATGATGGATGGATGTGGATTGGTGAAGAGATTATGGAGAAGAGGGTAGGATTTGATAGGTGAGGGGTATTTGGGAAAGAGGTATTGAGGTGATTGGTGAAGGGTATTTGGGGAAGGGTGTAATGGGAAAGTGTGAAGAAGAGAGAGAGAGAGATGAGGTAGGTAGGGATCCTGTGGGGTCCACAGATCCTGAGGTGTCAATGATTTCTCATCCCTGCACCATGTTGGCATGTAAACGCCCCTTGCTTGCCAATCCTGGCGTTAAACGCCAGGTTGCTGCCCATTTCTGGCGTTAAATGCCCATTCTGCTACCCTTACTGGCGTTTAAACGCCAGCAAGCTTCTCCTCCAGGGTGTGCTATTTTTAATACTATTTTTCATTCTGTTTTTGCTTTTTCAGTTGTTTTTGTTACTTCACATGATCATCAACCTACAGAAAATATGAAATAACAATGGAAAATAAATGGATATGATTAAAATTGGGTTGCCTCCCAACAAGCGCTTCTTTAATGTTAATAGCTTGACAGTGGGCTCTCATGGAGCCTCACAGATACGCAGAGCATGATGATGACCTCCCAACGCCAAACTTAGAGTTTGAACGTGGGGGCTCTATTTGACTCTGCATTGAGAGAAGCTTTTCATGCTTCCTCTCCATGACTACAGAGGGATATCCTTAGCTTTAAACACAAGGGAGTCCTCATTCACTTGAAGGATCAATTCTCCTCTGTCAACATCAATCACAGCTTTTGTTGTGGCTAGGAAGGGTCTGCCAAGGATGATGGATTCATCCATACACTTCCCAGTATCTAGAATTATGAAATCAGCAGGGATGTAGTGGCCTTCAACCTTTACCAAGACATCCTTTACAAGTCTATAAGTCTGTTTCCTTGAATTGTCTGCCATCTCTAGTGAGATTCTTGCAGCTTGTACCTCAAGGATCCCTAGCTACTCTATTACAGAGAGAGACATGAGGTTTATGCTTGACCCTAGGTCACACAGAGCCTTCTAAAAGGTCATGGTGCCTATGGTACAAGGTATTGAGAACTTTCCAGGATCCTGTCTCTTTTGAGGTAATCTCTGTCTAGTCAAGTCATCCAGTTCTTTGGTGAGCAAGGGGGGTTCATCCTCCCAAGTCTCATTACCAAATAACTTGGCATATAGTTTCATGATTACTCCAAGGTACTTAGCAACTTGCTCTTCAGTAACATCTTCATCCTCTTCAGAGGAAGAATACTCATAAGAGCTCATGAATGGCAGAAGTAAATTCAATAGAATCTCTATGGTCTCTATATGAGCCTCAGATTCCCATGGTTCCTCATTAGGGAACTCCTTGGAGGTCAGTGGACGTCCATTGAGGTCTTCCTCAGTGGAACTAACTGCTTTTCCCTCCTCTATGCATTCGGCCATGTGGGATGTGTTTATGGCCTTGCATTCTCTTTTTGGGTTCTCTTCTGTATTGCTTAGGAGAGTACTAGGAGGGAGTTCAGTAACTTTCTTACTCAGCTGACTGATAAACCACTATTTTATGGTTTATTTTGTGCTCAATTGAGTGGATTTTATCAACTCTTTACCCACTTATTCATACTATTTGCATGAGTTTACATTCTCCTTCTTGATTTTGTGCTATGATTGAAAACATGCTTCTTTAACCTTATATTTGCTAATATTAATCCCCTCTTATTACCATTAGATACCTTGATATGTGTGTTAAGTGATTTCAGATATTACAGGGCAGGAATGGCTCAGAGGATGGAAAGGAAGCATGCAAAAGTGGAAGGAATACAAGAAGTTGGAGAAACTGCTAAGCTGTCCAGCTTGACCTCTTCGCACTCAAACGGCTATAACTTTAGCTACAGAGATCGAAATGACGCGGTTTCAGTTGCGTTGGAAAGCCAAGGTCCGGGGCTTCGATTTGATATATAATTTGCTATAGCTGCTAGAAGTTAGGCGATGCGAACGCGTGAATGACGCGCCCGCGTCGCATCTGCGAACTTCAATCCACGCGGACACGTGGACGACGCCTCCGCGTCACTTGCCCACGACCTGAACGTAACAAAAATCGCAATGGGTGATTTCTGGGCTGCTTTTGACCCAGTTTTCAGCCCAAAACACACAGATTAGAGGCTATAAAGTGGGGAATGCATCCATTCAAAAATAAGCTCATAATTCACAATTTTAGGAGTAGATGTAGTTTTTAGAGAGAGATGTTCTCTCCTCTCTCTTAGGATTTAGTTTTAGGATTTAGGATTATTTCTTCTTCATCTCAGGTTCAATGTTCCATTTATTTATTTTATCAATTTAGTTTATGAACTCTTTATGTTTAGATTGATTTTCTTTACTTAATGCAATTTGAGGTAATTCAGATTTATGATTGTTTTCTCTTCTATTTATGATATAAATAATTTGGATTTTTTCCTTTTGGCTTTGGTTGAGTCATTAGAGACACTTGAGTTATCAAACTCATTGTTGACTGAAAATTGGAATTCTTCGAAAATTAATTCGAGTTCCAATAACTCTAGCCTTTCCCAAGGAAAGACTAGAACCTGAGGAATCAAAATTAATTCATCCACTTAACTTACCTTCATAGTTAGAGGTTAACAAGGTGGGAGAAAAATCCAATTCTCATCACAATTGATAACGATAACCAGGATAAGACTTCTAATTTTCATACCTTGCCAAGAGATTTTATTATTGTTAATTTATTTTACTTGTCATTTAAATTACTTGTTCCTTACTCTCAAAACCCCCAATTTACAAAACTCATAACCAATAATAAGAACATACCTCCCTGAAATTCCTTGAGAAGACGACCCGATGTTTAAATACTCGGTTATCAATTTTAAAGGAGTTTGTTACTTGTGACGACCAAAACGTTTGTAAGAAAGGTTGATTGCTTGGTTTAGTAACTATACTTGCAACGAGAGTTTACTATAACTTCTAAACCATCAATCCTCAGTTCTTCAAAATGGCGCCGTTGCCGGGGAATTACAAACGTGTGCCTTATTATTGGTTATTGTAAATATTTACCTTTAAATTGATTTTTTCGAAAACAAAAAATTTCAGATTTTTATTTTAAAATTTTTTTATCTTATCCTATCTTATTTAAAAAAAAAAAAATCAATTTTCAATTTTCAATTTTAAAAGTTCAATTTTCAAAATTTAAAATTCAAATTTTAAAATTTCAAATTTCAAACTTCAAATTTCAAATTTAAAAATTCAAAAATTCAAATTTTAATTTTCAAATTCAAAAATTTGAATTTCAAATTTGCTTTTATTTTTGTTTTTAAATTTTTATTAACTAACTATGAGTTCTCACCCTTCTCGGTTTGAGTTTGGTTCCAATGTTGTTGCAAGGAATGGAAATTATAACAGGAACATGCATCAAGGTCAAAACAATCAGAGATAGATGGAGCCACGAGGATCTGATCAACCCTTCCGGCAACAACACCTTCCACAGTACCACAGACAAAGACCATTCCACGATGCATACCAAGACAGTAGTTATGGTGGACCTTTCCGTGACAACCAACATCCACCAAATTACTATAGTCAAGAGCCATTCCAGGGGGTATACCAAGATGATAGATATGATGGACCCCCATCATATGCCTATGAACCTCCTCAACACAACTTTGAACCACCACACTCACAAGCTAACTACCACTATTCACCTTCATATGATCCTAACCCACATCCACCATACCAACCACCTTATGAACCATATGAACCATATATAGAACCACCTCAATTCCAACTCAATTACTCCCAAGAATCATGATGACAAGTCATCTTAGCCTAGTTTCACTAGCCTTTTTCTTTTGTTTTCAACTGAATTATGCACTTTCTTGAGCCATAAGCAAGCCAATTGGTTAGATTTTCATGTTTCCTTTGATTTAATCAACCATGTATGAATTCATGCTATTTCATGAGGTTTTATGCTATAATTGTCACATATTATGAAAGAATGAATATCTCATGATTTTGAGCATAGCTTTGATGTGTTTGGTTGATTAATGATAGGTGAAGAAAGCTTGGAGAAAGGTTGAAGCAAGAAGGAATGGTTAGGAGGAAGAGAGGACAAAAAGTTTGAGCAAAAGTTTGCCTCAAACTTTAGCTCAAACTTTTGGAGTAATTGAAAATGAACCAGGAAGCAAAAAGCTGGACCAAAAGTTAGCCTCAAACTTTTTGGCTAACTTTTGGGCAAAAGCTGGAGCAAAAGTTAGCCCCTAACTTTTTGGCTAACTTTTGGCATGAAAAACATTCCCTGGATGCACAAAAAGTTTGCGCCAACGTTAGCCCCTAACTTTTTGGCTAACGTTGGCGCATGAAAAACACTCCCTGGACTAGCAAAAGTTTGCGCCAACGTTAGCCCCTAACTTTTTGGCTAACGTTGGCGCCATGAATATGCAAGGGGAGGCCAACGTTGGAGCAAAAGTTAGACCCCTAACTTTTGCCCCAACGTTGGTATCAGCAAGGAAGGGTGCTGATGTGAAAAGTTGGAGCAAAAGTTAGCCCCTAACTTTTACTCCAACTTTTACTCAAGCTTTCATGATTCCAACCCGGTTCAATTCAGTTCTTCTCCAAACTCCAAGAGCAGTCAACCAAGGCCTCTACCAACCCAATTCCATCAAAAGCAAAGGCCCAATTGAAGGCTTGAAGACCATTTGAAGAAAGTGTATAAATAGCATAGGATTTGAGTTTTCATAGAGCTTCCTTTTAGAATTTTTCAATACTTGCAGCAGGGAGCTTCCCTTTTTAGTTTTTCAGAATAGCTTTCTTTTGAGTTTTGCTTAGAGCTCACTTTTATTTTTCTTAGCATTGTTGTTTAATTGAAGAGAATTTGGGAGGAGAATTGATCTCTCTTCTTCCTTGTTCTTGCCCAACACTCTTTACTTTTCTTGTCTTGGATTTTGGGTGGAGAATTGAAGAAATTCTGTTTTAATCTCACCTTGGGATCTTGTTTAATTTTCTGCTTAATTGAATTTCAGTTTTGGTTACTTGCTTCTTCATCTACTTTCTTTGCAATTTACAATCTCCTTTGCAATTATTCTTGTTGGATCTAGGAAGGCATTGAGATCTAGACTTGGTTTTCTAGTCTCTTGGGTCCTGAGATCTGAATTCAAATTTTACATCCTCTATTTACTGCTTTTCATGCTCATTTTACTTTTTTGTTTTAGATCCGATTCAATCCAAGTCTTCTTCTATTTCTCTGTTCGTTGCAATTTACTTTTCCTTGTTTAATTTCTGCAAATCCAACTCCCCATTCCCTTTACAATTCAAGCTATTTACATTTCTTGCACTTTAAGATTTTGCAATTTACATTTCTTGCGTTCTAAGTTTCTGCCATTTAATTTCTTGTTCTTTAAGATTCAGCACTTTAATTCCTGTTCTCTTTAATTTCATGCCAATTACCTATTCCCTTTACTTTCTATGCAATTTAAATTCTGCAAATCACAAATCTCTCAACCAAATCTTGATTCGCTTGACTAAATCAACCACTAAGCTAAAATTGCTCAATCCTTCAATCCCTGTGGGATCGACCTCACTCCCGTGAGTTATTATTACTTGATGCGACCCGGTGCACTTGCCGGTTAGATTTGGGTGTTTTGGAGAAATTTGTTTCTTCAACAAAAAATATCCCATCAAGTTTTTGGCGCCGTTGCCGGGGATTGATTAGATTGACAATGATTAAGTGAAGTGGAGTTTAGATCAAGCACTTTTTCTTTAATTTTGACTAACCCACTAACTGTTCGAGACTTTGTCTCTACTAACTCTAACTGCACTCAAGTTACAGAGTGCTCTGTTTTAGTTTCTGGTTCTATTTGTGTTTCTGATTTTGTGATAGGAGGAGAGAACGATGAATCCACACCTTTTGATCCTGAAACATTTTGGAGGTTGAGGAAAGAGGCAAGAGATAGAGGGGAGAAATGCTAGGATTCAGAATGGGTCTAGAAAGTTGTTTGGCCGCTTTAGTGAGAATTCAGATTGCTTGCTACCCAGATAGAATCATGATGATCAACAAGAAGACGGGTGCAAAAGTAAGATTTGGGACCCCGGAATTCATTCTGGCAATCAACACTCTTGGGGCCTTGTCACTTGCTTTAACTTACTTGTAGGCTTTCTGCGCCTAGTTTGGGATCCTGGAGGCTACTGGAATTCCAAACATTGGTGGAGATTTTTGGATGAATACAAGCACAATCCACCATAACAGGGAGCTCATCAAATGTCCAACTTAAGGACTTTAACTAAAAGTGCTAGGTGGGAGACAACCCACCATGGTATAATCGTTCCTTTCTCAATTTTAATTTTATTTCGTTTTGTTTGTTTTTCATTTTATTTTATTCTATTTTTATTGAACCTGGAGTTTTGCATAACATTCATATTAGCATTGCATTCAGCATACTGCATTATTTAAAAAAAAACACGCACGCGACGCGGCAGCGTTGCTGACGCGTCTGCGTCACCAGTGCATTTTGGAAGAAAAGAATTGAACAGAGAGTCACGCGAGAGCGTGGCTGGAGGCGTGCCTTAGGCACAAATATGCCAACACGACCACGTCGCCGATGCGGCCACGTCATTTGCAAAATAGCTTCCCCACGCGTCCGCGTCACCCACGCGACCGCGTGAACCTGTAAATCGACGTAACAAGGGTGTATGGCCGAAAGTTGAGCTGGAATTAGGCTGGACCCGTGCTAGAGGCACCAGCCCTACCACGCGACGCGTCACCCACGCGTCCGCCCATATTGGAAATAAGGCCACCCGCGCGATTGCGTCAACCACGCGACCGCGTCACCCAAACATTTGGCAAAAAGAGTTTCGAACAGAGAGTTGCGCGAACGCGAGGCTGCACTCGCGCCAATCGCACAAATCAGGTGACGCGATCGCGTGACCCACGCGTCCGCGTCACCTGACCTTACCGCGCATCACGCGACCGCGTCACTCACGCGTCCGCGTCACATGCGGCGCACAGCTTACCCAGATCAGCCAAATATCTTATCTTTCTTTCCCCAATCCTAATTTCTTCCATCTTTTCTTCTTTCTTCTTTCTTTCTTACTTTATCTTTTTAACTTCTCATATTTTTTCACTTCCATTCTATTTTACCTAATTTATTTACATACTTTCATTCATTACATTTTAATTCTGTGCATATTTTTATTTTCTTTTCTAAATTCATTATTTTTCCTTTGGTGTTGAATTTTCTTATTTCACTGTTGCATCTTCTCTTGAATTGTTTTAGGTGCTTAGAGACTTGTTTTATTCTGGTTAGGTAATATTATTTAAAACAATGCCAATCTTTTATACCTGCATCAATTTTGCATTGACATGAATTTACATTACCTCTCCTTACCCACACTCTCCCTCATTGTTGCAAAATTTTGCACCACTAGTATGCCATGTGCTTCTATTGTTTTCTCACTTGCATGTTGTAGCTACCATGTAATTGAGACCCTCATTTTTGGCATTAACCAACCCATGTTTTATTTGTTTTTTATCTTTGCTTTGGGTTACTTTTCTTCTCTTTTTCTTTCAGGATGGCCACCAGGAAGAGAACCGGAAGACGTTTGCATAAGAGAGACACACAAGTTCCTATGCACATTCCTTAATGAGAAAAGCGTCAGTTGGAGCCACCCATCCACTTGTACATCTTAGCATGCACCGAGGACGGTGCAATCTTTAAGTGTGGGGAGGTCGATACCGATCTCCATGGGTTAGCTATTTTCTTCTTTCCAACACCATTGTTTTATTTTCTTTATTAGTTCATTATTGTATTACATAATAGATTGCATGTGTAGTTGATTTTGTGCATATTTTACCACTTGGTTGAAGTAATATTTTCTTTTTCAAAAAACCTTTTAGAGCATTTCACTAATTTAAATAAAATTTAATGTTAAACTTGTTTGAAGAAATATTATACTGGAACATGGTTTAGAGCTCGAACACACAAAACCTGTGAGATTGTTTGAGCCTATTTGAATTGGTTGCATTTTATCAACCAAAAATTCTGTTTTAGTGTGTATTTTTCTCTCTAAAATTGTGATCTTTGTCTTGCTTAATTCTATATTTCCATTATTTGATGTATGCATACACATACATGATTGAGGCTTTTGTTTCACTGAGCTTACATACCCATATGGCCTTACCCTTTCATTATTCTTTGCAAACCAATATTGAGCCTATTATACCCCTTTTGTTCTTTACTTTAGCACATCATTAACTCTAAGCGAAAAATAATAATGTCCTTAATTTGAATCCTTGGTTAGCTTAGACTAGTGAGAGTGCTTATGATTTAAGTGTGGAGAAATCGGCTTTCGAAACATTTGGTTTGAGAATTGAGTATGTTAGAATTTTCTGAAAATGTGAAAGAAATGTTTAGGACATGTTCATGCATTCAATAATTTAATCATATGCATTGAGAAAAATAAAAGAAAATAAAAATATAATTAAAAAAAAGAGAGAAAAGAGAAGAAAAAGAAGAAAAAGAAGAAAAAGAGAAAAAGAAGAGAAAAAGAGCAATTAAGTAAAAGGGGACAAAATGCCCCAAAGTAAGTGGTGAAAGTAATGCATATGTACTATACTTGAAATTAGAATGCATGAATATGTGGAAAACATGGTTAATGGACATTTAGGTTTTGTACTTTGATTACATGGATTGTCTAAAGTTAGGGGGAAAGTTTAAGTTAATTAAGGATTCAGATTTTAGTCCACTTGGCCAAATACAATCCTACCTTGACCCTAACCCCATTACAACCCTTAAAAGACTTCTTGATTTGTGTATTTGTGCATTAAATTTTTGTTGATTGGTAGAAGAAAAGCAAGCCTTAGAAAGCAAGGTTAGTAGAGAATTGAGAGAATCGAACCTTAAACACTTGAGTGATTAGAATGTATACACTACCAGTAAGGGTTCGATGCTCAATTCCTTATTCCCTGCTTTCATTAGCTATCTTCTTCTTGCAAGTCTATTTGTACTTCATTTTCATGATTTGAATTAGTGAAATCCAGTTCATATTTCTTCTTGAAGGATTTGTTTACTTTTAACTAAGTAGGTAGAAACATTTTGCATGTAGTTGCATTCATATAGATAGCTTGCATTTCATATTAATCTACCATCCCTCTTCATCTTTATAGCTTCTCTTGAGCTTAGCATGAGGACATGCTAATGTTTAAGTATGAGGAGGTTGATAAACCACTATTTTGTGGTTTATCTTGTGCTCAATTGAGTGGATTTTATCAACTCTTTACCCACTTATTCATACTATTTGCATGAGTTTACATTCTCCTTCCTGATTTTGTGTTATGATTGAAAATATGCTTCTTTGACCTTATATTTGCTAATATTAATCCTCTCTTATTAACATTAGATGCCTTGATATGTGTGTTAAGTGATTTCAGATATTACAAGGTAGGAATGGCTCAGAGGATGGAAAGGAAGCATGCAAAAGTGGAAGGAATACAAGAAGTTGGAGAAACTGCTAAGCTGTCTAGCCTGACCTCTTCGCACTCAAACGGCTATAACTTTAGCTAAAGAGGAACAAATGATGCGTTTCTAGTTGTGTTGGAAAGCTAACATCCGGGGCTTCGATTTGATATATAATTTGCCATAGCTGCCTCAAAGTTAGGTGACGCGAACGCGTGAATGACGCGTCCACGTCGCATCTGCGAACTTCAATCCGCGCGGACGCGTGGACGATGCCTCCGCGTCACTTGCCCGCGACCTGAACGTAACAGAAATTGTAGGGGGTGATTTTTGGACTGCTTTTAACCCAGTTTTCAGCCCAGAACACACATATTAGAGGCTATAAAGTGGGGGAATGCATCCATTCAAAAACAAGCTCATAATTCATAATTTTAGGAGTAGATGTAGTTTTTAGAGAGAGAGGTTCTCTCCTCTCTCTTAGGATTTAGTTTTAGGATTTAGGATTATTTCTTCTTCATCTCAGGTTCAATGTTCCTTTTATTTATTTTATGAATTTAGTTTATGAACTCTTTATGTTTAGATTGATTTTCTTTACTTAATGCAATTTGAGGTAATTCACCACTAGAAAATAGCGAATTACAGACAGATTTTTCTGACAGAATTTTTCTATCGAAAATACCGACGGATTTTTGACAGATTTTTCGTCGGTAAAAAACAAAAAAAATTTTCACAAAATTTACCGACAGAGACTAATATCCCTCGGTAATTTTGTCGATAAAATTAAAATTAAAATTTGAAACCATCGATGACAAAAAATCCCTCTGTAATCTAGATCTTCTAATAAATCCCTCGAAAATTTTAATTAGGTCCAGTCCTGATGAAACAGACCATATTCGATGATGAAACTTCATTCAACGCAAAATCATCATTCATCTTCTCGGATCCTTCGTTTAAGCTTGCTATCTCTCTCTCTCTCTGATTCGAGTTGAAAATAGGGCAAAACTGTGACTTCTCGGTCGCTTCTGCTTTGTCGGCACTCGCGTCGCACGAGCTCCCTCCGTCACTACTCGCTTGCACGAGCTCCTTCCACCGCCGCTCGCTCGCATGAGCTCCCTCCTCTGCTGCTTGCATTGCACGAGCTCCCTCTGCCGCCTATCAACTTATGTCTCCCTCTGCCGTTCACAGCCTCATCGAGTCATCGTGTTACCAGATCTGAAACCTACATGTACGTCTTTATCTATTTTAGATTCTGGAATTGCTATTGATCTATGTTTTTTTTGTTGAATTCAAATGTTCATACGTTATTGTTGCATCTAAAATTCGATCTCTTCCACTTTCGTTTTGTTCATATGTTGTTTGAATTTTTCATTTGAAGGAACTATAAATACCAGTTCATGAAATGCAATGTGCTAATTACATAGATTGAAATTACTCTGTGACTGATTAGAATGAGATTATCAACAATAATTTTGTGCCCTATCAATATCGTAAACCATCTCATAAATCTAAGTACTTTGACAAATATCAGTTGATAGTAATAAACTGTGTTCTTTGTTTCAGCTTGCTCTAGGTGCTATAAATTCAGAGGTTCTTCTTGGAAGGTATGAGCTTTAAATTATTTACATGATTTTCATATGCAGTATTGAAGGAATAAGCAAAATTTTCTGCATCTATTTGTTTGTTATCTATAGATTTATTAAAGAGCGAAAAGAAAAAGATCCAGATGTTGAGATTGCAGTTGCTTATTGAGTTCTACTTTCTATTAACCTTTTAGTCTACATTCATCTGTATGGTTGTATTGAAACTTATCAAATGCCTTTTCTAGTTATCATTCCCCTGACAAATGCATTGTTTGTGTACAAGGTCCTCATAAGATCCAAGGAATTGGTCCTGGCTTCATCCCTGGTGTTTTGGATGTCAGTCTACTTGATGAAGTTATCTAAGTAAGGCATCTATTTTTTAATTTAAATTTAAATAATATGTGTTTAGTTTGTGTGTGTGTGTTTGTGTTTTTATGTGTAATAATCTGATGCAACTTTTCCTTGGGAAGACCAAAGGACCTTAAATCATTACATAGACAGGGCCAGGAGTTCTGATAATTTGACCTAGTAATGTGATGTGACAGTCCTGTGTACTTTTTTTTCACTCAGGGATTGATGGTGACACATAATATTATTTGTTTTTGTGGATTTCTAGTGAAGAAGCTATTGAAACTGCGAAACTTCTAGCGTTGAAAGAGGGTCTGTTGGTAAGTTCCCCTGAAAGATATTTCAAAGGGGATCCCCCTCCAAATTTGTTTAGATGCTAGCCTTTTCTACTTGCATGATTTAAAGAGAATATTTTTTAATGTTATTCTGTGTTTTTGATGAACATGAATTGCAGATGGGGATATCATCTGGTGCTGCTGCAGCTGCTGTAATTAGGATTGCAAAGAGGCCTGAAAATGCTGGTAAACTCATTGTTGTAAGTTTGCACTCGTTCTATTCATCTTGTATTAAAATGCAGTTATTATAGCTGTCTTCTTAATTGGTTTCTTGAATCAACCTCCTAGTTTCCTCATTTTATTGAATAAGGATTATTAAGAATTGAAGCTTCCTGGGAGGATAGTGCTGAAATTCCTGAAGAATTGAAGCTTAGACTGGCATACAAATAATCAAGGAATAGTTTTTTATGGTAAATCTATTAGTTTCAAGAAAAACCACTCCAATATGCTTGAACTCGAAGATCGTCTCAAGAGCAGCTACGACTACGTTCAAGGTGCTTCTTACTTCCTCTTCTCGCTCCTCTTTCCATTTTTACTTTGCATTTTTTCCTTCCTTTGTTTTGTTGGATTGAGAATTTTCTATTTTTAGGAATTAGCTCCAGATTTTGAGGATGAAGAGGATGAGAAAGAAGAAGAAGGAGAGATTTTAGCTCCTGTGCCGGATTCTAGCTTCAACGAAGATGATTTGTATCCTTCTCCAATTTTTGGCTGCTGAACAATTTTTAACATAGAACTGAAAAAAATGAAAATAAAAAATTCTATAGATAAAATAGTGAAATTATGTTGATCTGCCACCCTGAATGATACCAAAATCAATTCACATATGATTGTGTTTTACATTTTTCATCCATTTGATTTATTTCTGTACTTTGTTTTCAGAAATTCTATATTAAAGCTATGAAAACTGAAAAGATTAGATGACGATATGATATTTTCTCCCGTTTAATTTTATTGGTGTTTGTCCCTTAATCTAATTCTCTTCAGATTTGATGAATCTATGAGTTTGAAATAACTTGGACTCTCAGATGCTTGTCTGGCCACGTTAGCATGTGGAGGTTTGAAATAACTTCAAAAAGAATTTGATTTATCTAAATCAACATGTGTGTTTACAATTCCAATAGAGGTACAATAGTTGTCAATCTTTGTTCTAAAGTACTACACATTTTGAGAACATCCCTTGAGGAAGTTAAGAGTGATCATGAACTCCAATTGGTCCCGCCCATTTTAATAGAATGTGTCCATTTGCATATGTTTGATGCTTACTGCTCTGTTCAGAACTTGTATGAGGATTAATTTTATAGTAGGCAATATGCTTTGTATGTGTCCATATGGTTCACTGTAATTTTCTAGTTTGTTGTTGTTCTTTTTTATTTGCACACACCAAAAAGAATAAGAAGAGAATGTTTGTTGCGGAAAAGAGCAAGGAATTGGCCACTTGCCAGGGTAAAAACAAAGACTTCAAGTTAACTGAGGCTCAAAAGGATAAGGCCATAGAAGAGGTATTTATGTTTTAGTCTCTGTGTATTTCAGTTGCTAGTTAGCGATTAATTACTAGAAGAAAATCCAGGAATGTGGTTATTATCCATCATTTGTTGTATGACTTTGCCGTGAATTATGTAATACATACTACACTAGCACCTGCCCTTGGCCGTCAACTGAATCCAATTAAAGGCATAAAAAAAAGCAGATAGAGGAAAAACAGACCAAAGGGTGTGTGAAGTTGAAAGGGTCTGTGTGAGTGTTTGTGAGCAGGAATAATCATATATATCAGAGAGTGAAGAAGAAGAAGAAGAAGATTGAAATTAAAGGGTTTATGAATAGAGAGTAGAAGGTTGTTGTTTTAGTTTTTCTTTCTGGAGTAGTGTGGGAATTGTTGAAAGTGCAGTGAAGAAAGAAAAAAGCCTGCAAGAGAATCCAAGAACCAAACATGGTAAAGCTTAGGAAGTGAGAATCTGCATAGAGATTCATTCACCTTTTTTTTTCTTCTCTTCTTTATTTTCTTTCTTTTTTAAACCCTTTATTTCCCCATTTCCTTTTCAATTTTCTCTCTATAGTTTGCGTACTCTAATATTCAGCTACATAGGGAGTTATATACTAAGAGAGAAAAACAAAAGAGAATAAGAAATGCGTGAGAGATAAGGAGAGAGAGTTTTGAAGAAAAATGGTGTCTTTTTTATTATTTTTTTAAATTATATTTTTTTATCCTAGTACAAATTTGCTTAGGTATTTGTTTAGGTTCACATTTGCATTGAACGTGTTCAAACAATAGATGCAATAAACACTATCATAGGGTCATAAGGTTTATTTCAGAGAAAAAAACCAGGTGCTTGATTTAGTCTTTGTTTGAGTTTGTGTTCAACCATTGTTCATTCCCCTTATTAATAATTACTAGTGTGGTGTAACTCTTCATTCTATTATAAACATGAACTGATCTTAGTAACATGTTTTATATTTTGGATGATTTAGAGGAATGGCAGTGGAGGATTCATCTTCTCCTTATGGAATTCGTCTTGTAATAGAAGACTACCCTTATGCTGTTGATGGACTAGAGATATGGTTTGCCATTAAGGAATGGGTTCAATATTATGTCTCATTGTGCTATCCAACAGACAATGATCTCAAAAAAGACCCTGAACTCCAAAATTGGTGAAAAGAAGCTGTTGAGGTAGGTCATGGTGATTTGAAAGATAAGCCATGGTGGCCAAAGATGCAGACAGTTGAAGAGTTAGTTGAATCATGCACAACCATAATATGGACGGCGTCGGCGCTCCATACAGCCGTTAATTTTGGACAGTATCCATATGGAGGGCTTATACTGAACCGTCCAACACTTAGCAGAAGATTGCTTCCTGAACAAGGCACTGCAGAGTATGAAGAGATGGTGAAGAGTCACCAAAAGGCTTATCTGAGAACAATTACACCGAAATTAGAGACTCTCATTGACCTTACAACCATAGAAATCTTATCAAAGCATGCTTCTGATGAGGTGTATCTTGGAGAGAGGGATAATCCACATTGGACATTTGATTCAAGAGCATTACAAGCATTTCATAGATTTGGGAACAAACTGAGTGAGATTGAGGAGAAGCTAACACAAAAGAACAAAGATGGGAGACTGAGTAATAGAATTGGGCCAGTTGAATTGCCATACACACTGCTTCATCCTACTAGCAATGAAGGGTTGACTTTTAGAGGAGTTCCAAACAGCATCTCTATCTAAATGCATGGAATAATATAATGAATAATAATGTGTGGTGTGTTTGTAACGTGCTCGATTATATTTGAATAATCTGTTTCTGGTTTCCAATAATTGTATTAAAACAGTTGCTTGTTTATACTCTTTTAGTTTGATAATATGATAAATTTGTTTATTTTTTGAAATATTATAAATATTTAAATATAAATTAGATAAAAATTTATATTTATTAAATTTATATTTATTTTGTATGAAAACAGGTTTATTTTGTAGTTAAAAATCTAAAAAAAATTATACTTTATCTTACAGACAGATTTACAGACGGATTTTCTGTCTATATTTAGAGTTTGGAGTGGTTTTCCAAGGCTCTAATTACCGATGGAAAATCCGTCGGAAAATCTGTCTGTAATTACAGACGAAAAATTTGTCGGAAAATCTGTCTGTAATTACAGACAGAAAATCCGTCAAAAAATCCATCTGTAATTACCGACGGAAAATCCGTCGAAAAGTTCGACGCCTAAGGGAAATGGATGGAGAATTTACAGAGGGAAAATCCGTCGGTAACTGGTAAAAATCCATCGGTAATTTTTCGACGGAAAAAAATTCGTCGGTAAATAATTTCCGACGAGGCTTTTACAGAGGGACAAAATCTGTCGGTAATGTCGTCGGTAACCAAAAATCCGTCTGTAATATAGACCAAATCTGTCTGTAAATCTGTCTGTATTAAACAATTTTCTAGTTGTGATTCAGATTTATGATTGTTCTCTCTTCTATTTATGATATAAATAATTTGGATTTTTCTCTTTTGGCTTTGGTTGAGTCATTAGAGACACTTGAGTTATCAAACTCATTGTTGACTAAAAATTGGAATTCTTCAAGAATTAATTCGAGTTCCAATAACTCTAGCCTTTCCCAAGGAAAGACTAGGACCTGAGGAATCAAAATTAATTCATCCACTTAACTTACCTTCATAGTTAGAGGTTAACAAAGTGGGAGAAAAATCCAATTCTCATCACAATTGATAAGGATAACCAGGATAGGACTTCTAATTTTCATACCTTGCCAAGAGATTTTATTATTGTTAATTTATTTTACTTGTCATTTAAATTACTTGTTCCTTACTCTCAAAACCCCCAATTTACAAAACTCATAACCAATAATAAGAACATACCTCCCTGCAATTTCTTGAGAAGACGACCCGAGGTTTAAATACTCGGTTATCAATTTTAAAGGGGTTTGTTACTTGTGACAACCAAAATGTTTGTAAGAAAGGTTGATTGCTTGGTTTAGTAACTATACTTGCAACGGGAGTTTACTATAACTTCAAAACCATCAATCCTCAGTTCTTCACTGACCCACTTGTGCCTCCAAATTTCTAATGGAGGACCTTGTTTCAGTCATTAAACTTTAAGTGGTATTAATTAAATCAGAGACTATGGTTGCTAAGTCAGAGTGGCTCTGCTTAGAATTCTCTGTCTGTTGCTGAGAAGATGATGGAAAAGGCTTGCTATTGCTAAACCTATTTCTTTCACCATTACTGTTGTTGAAGCCTTGTTGAGGCCTCTGTTGGTCCTTCCATGAGAGATTTGGATGATTTCTCCATGAAGGATTATAGGTGTTTCCATAGGGTTCTCCCATGTAATTCACCACTTTCATTGCTGGATTCTCAGGATCATAAGCTTCTTCTTCAGATGAAGCTTCTTTAGTACTGCCTGTTGCTGCTTGCATTCCAGACAGACTCTGAGAAATCATGTTGACTTGCTGAGTCAATATTTTGTTCTAAGCCAATATGGCATTCAGAGTATCAATCTCAAGAACTCCTTTCTTCTGATTTGTCCCATTATTCACAGGGTTCCTTTCAGAAGTGTACATGAATTGGTTATTTGCAACCATCTCAATGAGTTCCTGAGCTTCTACAGGCGTCTTCTTCAGAGATCCTCCAGCAGAGCTGTCCAATGACATGTTGGACAGTTCAGACAGACCATCATAGAAGATAACTATGATGCTCTATTCAGAAAGCATGTCAGAAGGACACCTTCTGATCAATTGCTTGTATCTTTCCCAAGTTTCATAGAGGGATTCACCTTCCTTCTGTCTGAAGGTCTGGACCTCCACTCTTAGCTTACTCAATTTTTGAGGTGGAAAAAATTTGGCCAGAAAAGCATTGACCAGCTTTTCCCAAGAGTTCAGGCTTTCCTTAGGTTGTGAATCCAACCATATTCTAGCTCTGTCTCTTACAGCAAAGGGAAAAAGCATAAGCCTGTAGACCTCAGGGTCAACCCTATTGGTCTTGACAGTGTCACAGATTTGCAAGAATTCAGCCAAGAACTGATGAGGATCTTCCAATGGAAGTCTGTGAAACTTGCAATTCTGTTGCATTAGAGAAACTAATTGAGGCTTAAGCTCAAAGTTGTTTGCTCCAATGGCAGGGATTGAGATGCTTCTCCCATAGAAGTCGGGAGTAGGTGCAGTAAAGTCACCAAGCACCTTCCTTGAATTGTTGGCATTGTTGTTATTTTCAGCTGCCATGGCTTCTTCTTGTTTGAAAATTTCTGTTAGGTCCTTTACAGAGAGTTGTGCTTTAGTTTCTCTTAGCTTTCTCTTCAAGGTCCTTTCAGGTTCAGGATCAGCTTCAACAAGAATGCCTTTGTCCTTGCTCCTGCTCATATGAAAGATAAGAGAACAAGAAAGTATGAAATCATCTATGTCACAGTATAGAGATTCCTTGAGGTGTCAGAGGAAAAGATGAATGGAAGAAGGAGGTAGAGAGGAGAGAATTCGAACTTATCAAGAGAGAGTCCGAATTGCTGATAGTGGAGGAGTGTTAGTCCTTAAATGGAAGGATGTGAGAAGAGGGGAAGAATTTTCGAAAACAAATTAAAAAAGATTTTAAAATAATTAAAAGAAATTTTGAAAAATTGATTGATGATTTTCAAAAATTAGAATTGAGAAATTAGTTAAGTGATTTTTGAAAAAGATTTTGAAATTAGAAATCAAAAAGATATGATTGAAAATTATTTTGAAAGAGATGTGATTGCGAAGATATGATTGAGAAGATATGATTGAGAATCAAATTAAAAAAAAAAAGTTTTAAAATTAAAGTTGATTACTTGACTAACAAGAAATTAAAAGATATGATTCTAGAATTTAAAATTTGATCCTTTCTTAATAGGCAAGTAACAACTTGAAAATTTTGAATTAAATCATTAATTGTAGCAAGGATTTTTTGAAAATAGTAAAAAAAAAATAGAAAATGGAAAGAAATTGATTTTGAAAAGATATGATAGAAAAGATATCATTTGAAAAATATTTGATTTTGAAAAATTATGAAAATTTGAAAGAGATTTGAATTAAAAACAAAATCTTCCCTCTTGTGCCATCCTGGCGTTAAACGCCCAGAATGGTATCCATTTTGGCATTTAACGCCCAAAATACTACCTTTTTGGGCGTTTAACACCCAGCCAGGTACCCTGGCTGGCGTTTAAACGCCAGTTTTCCTTCCTCACTGGGCGTTTTGAACGCCCAGTTTTTTCTGTGTAATTCCTCTGCTGCATGTTCTGAATCTTCAATTCTCTGTATTATTGACTTGAAAAGACATAGTTTTGAAATTTTTTTGAATTTTTAATGATGAAAAATAATCAAACTGCAACTAATCATGGAAAACTAAGATTAAACAAGCAATGTATGCAAGACACCAAACTTAAAAATTTTCATATTAGAGACACTAACAAATTGAGAATGCATATGAAAAATAACAAAACACACAAGACAAAAGAATTTAAAGATCAGAGCAAGGAAATCATCAAGAATAACTTGAAGATCAATGAAGAACATAATGCATGTAATTTTCGAAAATTAGAAGAATGAAGACATGCAATTGACACCAAACTTAAAATGAGACACTAGACTCAAACAAAAAAACATAAAATATTTTTGATTTTAAGATTTTATAAAATTTTTTGTGATTTTTTAAAAATTATATGGAAAAGAAAATAAAGAGATTTAAAATTTTTAATAAGAATTCCAGGAATCATGCAATGTTAGTCTAAAACTCCGGTCTAGGAATTAGACATGGCTTACTAGCCAGCCAAGCTTTCAGTGAAAGCTTCGGTCCAAAACACTAGACATGGCCAATGGCCAGCCAAGCTTTAGCAGATCATTACGTTAAACAGCAAGATTGATAGAAATCAACAAGCCCTTGTGATGATAAGTTGAAACCTCGGTCCAAAAGATTAGACATGGCTTCACAGCCAGCCAGACTTCAACAAATCATCATGAAACTCTACAATTCATTCTTAAAAACTCTGAAGAACAAAATAGAAATACATATATATTTTTTTGAAAATTTTCAAAAAATAAAAAGTAAAAAGCTTAAACATAAAATAAAATTACCTAATCTGAGCAACAAGATGAACCGTCAGTTGTCCAAACTCGAACAATCCCCGGCAATGGCGCCAAAAACTTGGTGCACGAAATTGTGATCATCAATGGTGCCAACAACTTGGTACACACAATTGTAATCTCAACTCTTTGTCATAACTCTGCATAACTAACCAGCAAGTGTACTGGGTCGTCCAAGTAATAAACCTTACGTGAGTAAGGGTCGATCCCACGGAGATTGTCGGCTTGAAGCAAGCTATGGTCATCTTGTAAATCTCAGTCAGGCGGATTCAAATGGTTATGGAGTTTAAGATAATTAAAATATGAATAAAACATAAAATAAGATAGAGATACTTATGTAATTCATTGGTGAGAATTTCAGATAAGCGTATGAAGATGCTTTGTTCCTCTTGAACTTCTGCTTTCCTATTGTCTTCATCCAATCATTCATACTCCCTTCCATGGCAAGCTTATGTTGAGTTTTACCGTTGTCAATGGCTACCTCCCATCCTCTCAGTGAAAATGGTCTAAATGCGCTGTCATCGCACGGCTAATCAGCTGTTGGTTCTCGATCATGTTGGAATAGGATCCATTGATCCTTTTGCGTCTGTCACTACGCCCAACACTCGCGAGTTTGAAGCTCGTCACAGTCATCCCTTCTCAGATCCTACTCGGAATACCACAGACAAGGTTTAGACTTTCCGGATCTCAGGAATGGCCGCCAATAGTTCTAGCTTATACCACGAAGACTCTGATCTCATGGAATGGAAGGCTCGGTTGTCAGGCGAGGCAACCATGCATCATGAACCAGGAGGCTAAGAGATACACACTCAATCGAAGGTAGAACAGAGGTGGTTGTCAGGCACGCGTTCATAGGTGAGAATGATGATGAGTGTCATGGATCATCACATTCATCAGGTTGAAGTGCGAGTGAATATCTTAGAGAAGAAATAGGCTTGAGTTGAATAGAAAAATAATAGTGCTTTGCATTAATTCATGAGGAACAGCAGAGCTCCACACCTTAATCTATGGAGTGTAGAAACTCCACCATTGAAAATACAAAAGTGATAATGGTGATCATTGGCTTCGGCCCCAGAGAGGGAACCAGAAGAACCAAGATGATTCGAAGATGAAAATACAATAGCAAAAGGTCCTATTTATAGAGAACTAGTAGCCTAGGGTTTAAAGAAATAAGTAATTAATGTAGAAATCTTCTTCCGAGCCCACTTGGTGTGTGCTTGGGCTGAGCATTGAAGCTTTCACGTGTAGAGACTTTTCTTGGAGTTAAACGCCAGCTTTTGTGCCAGTTTGGGCGTTTAACTCCAGCTTTTATGCCAGTTCTGGCGTTTTGATGCCAGAATTTTGTACTGACTTGGAATGCCAGTTTGGGCCATCAAATCTCGGACAAAGTATGGACTATTATATATTTCTAGAAATCCCAGGATGTCTACTTTCCAACGCAATTAAGAGCGCGCTGATTGGGCTTCTATAGCTCCAGAAAATCCACTTTGAGTGCATAGAGGTCAGAATCCAACAACATCTGTAGTCCTTTTTCAGCCTCTGAATCAGATTTTTGCTCAGGTCCCTCAATTTCAGCCAGAAAATACCTGAAATCATAGAAAAATACACAAACTCATAGTAAAGTCCAGAAATTTGATTTTTATTTAAAAAATAATAAAAACATAATAAAAACTAACTAAAATATACTAAAAATATACTAAAAACAATGCCGAAAAGCGTATAAATTATCTGCTCATCAATACGCCACCGGCCCGAATCGCCTTAGAATCTCAAATGCTCCAATGTATCTTGGATCCAAGTTCTTGGTTTTGATTGCTCTCCCAATCCCGGTTGTCGGTGTCACCCGAAGAAATACATGTTCTCCCACTTCAAACTCTAACGGTTTCCTTCTCTGGTCCGCGTAGCTCTTCTGTCGACTCTGAGCAGTTAGAATCCTTGCACGAATCTTCTTAATGTTCTCAGTAGTCTCTGCTATTACCTCTGGACCCAAAACAATTGCTTCACCAGATTCATACCAACAAAGTGGAGATTGGCACTTCCGTCCATATAAGGCTTCATACGGAGCCATCCCAATGCTCGCATGAAAGCTGTTGTTATACGCAAACTCCACCAATGGCATGTAATGATCCCAACTTCCAAGTTGATCCAATACACATGCTCTTAGCATGTCTTCCAACGTCTGAATAGTCCTTCCCGACTGTCCATCGGTTTGCGGATGATATACAGTACTGAGACATTGCTTCGTACCGAAAGCTCTTTGGAAAGCTCCCCAAAACCCTGAAGTGAATCGGGGATCTCGGTCTGACACTATGCTCGACGGCACACCATACAACCCTAGTATCTCCTTGATATACAATCTTGCTAGACCTTCCAGAGAGCAGTTTACTCGAATAGGTAGAAAATGAGTAGACTTGGTTAAGCGATCCATGATCACCCAAATTGCATCAAATTCCGACCTAGTCCTCGGTAAACCGGTCACAAAATCCATTGCGATTCCTTTCCACTTCCACTGAGGAATTTCAAGTGGTTGTAGCATCCCCGACGGTCTCTGATGTTCTATCTTCACCTTCTGACACGTCAAGCACTTTGATACATGTTTTGCCACTTCCTTCTTCATACTGGGCCACCAGAACATAGTCTTCAGATCGTGGTACATCTTAGTACTTCCAAGGTGAATAGAAAATCCGCTCTTGTGTGCTTCTCTCAATATATCTTGCCGCAACGTCCCAACATCTGGCACAATGACCCCACCCTTGAATCTCCACAATCCATCTTGATCCCATGACACTCTCCATTGCTTCCCTTGTTCGATAGCTGGCAACACCTTTGGTAACACGTTATCGTTTTGATGAGCCTTTAGGAGTTCAGATTTAAAGTCACTTGAGATTTGTAATTGATTTAAGCAAGCTCTTCCGGCATCTTCACCAATATCCAACTTAAGATCCACAAACTTCTCCACTAGCTCCTCTTCTTTGATTCTCATCTAAGATATTGTTAAGGACTTCCGACACAAAGTATCCGCCACCACATTTGCTTTTCCAAGGTGATAACTCAGCTCAAAATCAAAATCTTTCAGCAACTCCATCCACCTCCTCTAATGCATATTTAGCTCTTTCTGATCAAAGATGTACTTAAGACTCTTATGACCAGAAAAGATGCTAAACCTCACTCCATACAAGTGGTGTCTCCAAATCTTCAATGCAAACATAATCGTCGCTAATTCCAAGTCATGAGTGGGGTAATTCACCTCATGCAGTCTCAGCTGACGCGATGCGTAAGCCACCACATTCCGATGTTGCATTAACACACAACCCAAATTTTTCAGTGACACATCACAATATACTTCAAACGGTTCATGCAGTTCCGGTAAGATTAGAACAGGTGTTGAAGTTAATCTCTGCTTCAAGGTCTGAAAAATCTCTTCACACTCTGACATCCAAAAAAAGGCACTTCTTCTCTTGTCAACTTGGTCATCGGTAGTGCAATCCAGGAAAATCCTTCGATAAATCTCCGGTAATATCCAGCTAACCCCAAGAAACTCCTAACTTCCATTACCGTCATCGGTCTTTCCCATTGCATCACCACTTCTACCTTAGAAGGATCTATCGCTATACCTCACTTTCTCACCACATGACCTAGAAATTTCCCTTCCTCCTTCCAGAACTCACACTTCGACAACTTAGCATACAATTTCCACTCTTTCAAAATTTGCAGCACAATCCTCAAATGCTCCTCACGTTCCTTTTCCGTTTTGGAGTAAACTAAGATGTCGTCTATGAAGACTACCACGAACTTGTCCAGAAAGGGACAAAAGACTCTGTTCATGTAATCCATGAAAATAGCAGGTGCATTTGTTAACCCAAAGGACATCACCGTAAACTCGTAGTGTCCATAATGCGTCCTAAACACAGTCTTAGGAATATCATCCTCCTTCACCCTTATCTGATGGTAACCAACCGGATCTCAAGTCAATCTTGGAAAACACTCCAGCTCCTTGCAGTTGATCCATCAAGTCATCTATTCTTGGCAGCGGGTACTTATTCTTCACAGTTACTTTGTTCAGTTGTTGGTAATCCACACACAGTCGCATTCCTCCATCCTTCTTCTTTACCAATAAAACCGGTGCTTCCCACGGTGACACACTCGGTCGAATGAACCTCTTGTTTAGAAGCTCTTCCAACTGAGTTTTTAACTCGGCCAGCTCTATCGGAGCCATCCTATAAGGAGCAACTGACACTGGTCCGACTCCTGGCACCAATTCAATCGCAAACTCAATTTCCCGTTGAGGTGGGAATTCAGGGATATCTTCCGGAAATACCTCTGAAAAATCCTTAACTACCGGAATCTGATCTAAATCTTGGGTATCGCCCGAAGCGTTAGCAGCTAACAAGATGTAACCCTGACACTCTTCCCCACTACAGTGCACTATTACAGAGTTCAGGTAATATCCCGCGGCTGTCAATGCTCCACTCTCTCCTTTCGGCATAAATCAAATTGTCCCTTCAAAGCAATCCAACAAAATCCGATTCTTCGATAACCAATCAAATCCCAAAATCATCTCCAACCCAACCATTGGTAAACAGATCAAATCATGTACAAAATCCCTACCCTCAAGCTTAAAACTTACTTGTCTACAACCTGACCTAGTCATAACTGTCTGATGCGGAGTATGTACATGCAGATCAAAAGGTAACTCTGATACTTTCAAGCCTAATTCCTCAACTTTAGCAAACGAGATAAACGAATGCGATGCTCTAGTATCATATAATGCCATTAAAGTCTTATCACCAAATAAATAAATACCTCTCATCAACGGATCTACCTTGGAAGCATCCTTGGCATTCACAGTAAAAACTCGCCTCTGGTGCTGACTCTGACCCGCATTCGGGTTCTTCCCACGAGTGCAATCCGTCGCGATATGACCAGGTAGTCCACAGTTGAAGCACCCACTCTGACTTCCTCTTCCCTTGCCATGCTATAACTGATCATGAATGTTCTTCCTAAAACCTCCTTGACATTGATGCGCATATCCTCCTCTCTTAAAGCTTTGACCCCTCGGGTGGAAATACTTGCCACGTCCCTTGTTAGTATTTCCTCCTGGTTGTCCTTGGATGCCGCTACGGTCTTGGCATACTCCTCAACCACCCTTGCTTTGTTCACCAAGTCGGAGAAAACATGGATCTCCATAGGGGCCACAGCAGTCATAATGCTATCATTCAAACCCCTCTGGTACTTAATGCACTTCCAGCTCTCGTAAGCATCCGGGGCTCCCTGACAAACTCAGGAAAATCTACAAAGCTCTTCGAACTTACTTGTGTAGTCCGCCACAGATAGGGAACCTTGCTTCAGCTGCATCAGTTCCATCTCCTTTGCTTTCCTCGCAGACTCAGGGAAATATTTTTATAAAAGGCCGTTTGGAACACCTCCCATGGAATGTCGGCGTTCTGAAACTGTAGCAAGCGACATTCAGCTTGCCACCAGGGCTGGGCTTCTCCCGCTAGTGATAAGTAAAAACTCGACATATTGATTGAGGGGAACATGCTGCGCCTGTAAAGCACGCTCCATAGCCTGAAACCAGTGATCCGCTTCAGTAGGATTAGTGGATCCTAGGAAAGTGGCGGATGAACCTCGAGAAACGTCGCCAAGGTCATCGGAGCACCACCCGTGTTATCACCGTTTCCCTCAGCATTATCTTTGGCATTCCCTTCGCCATTACCATTGTGATGCCAGGGCATCTTGGCCAGTTTCACTGACCTTTTTTTTTACTGTTTTTAGGTTAGTTTCATGCATTTCTTTAGGAAATAAGCTAGTTTTGGGTAGATATTCACTTATGCCTTGATTCAAGCATACATTGTGCATTTTACATAATTTCATGAGGATTTTGCATAAGTTTAGTGACAAATATTATGTTGCATTACTCATGACTTGGACTAGAGCTTTGATGCACTCTATTGCTTGATTTCAGGACCAAAAAGAAGCAAGAAAAGGGGAGGTAACTTGCAAGGTTAATGAGAAAAGTGATTGCCAATAACACTCTCAAAAAGCCATCAATGCCCACGTTAGAGAGTCACGTTAACTAAGTCAACGTGAACTCTAACGTGGAGAAGAGAAGTTGAGCCAACGTTAGTGACACTTAACATTGTCACTAACGTTGGCAATTACTCATAAGTGGCGACGTTAGAAGCCACGTTAACCTAGTTAACGTGGCCTCTAACGTTAAGGGGGGAAGAGAAGCCAACGTTAGTGACACTCAACATTGTCACTAACGTTGGCCAATGGTGCAAAGTACCACGTTAACTCCCACGTTAACTTGGTTAACGTGGGAACTAACGTAAGGGATGAAGAGTTGTCGACAACATTAGTGACACTCAACATTGTCACTAACGTTGAAGCAACCACACAACCCCCAAGAGTCACGTTAACTTCCACGTTAACTTGGTTAACGTGGAAGCTAACGATGAGGAATGAAGGATGAGCCAACGTTAGTGACACTCAACATTGTCACTAACGTTGGGATGGCTAAGGATGGCCACGTTAGAAGCCACGTTAACCTAGTTAACGTGGACTCTAACGTGAGACCTAGGGGCACATTGGAACGTTAGTGACAATGTTGAATGTCACTAACGTTCTCGAAGGATAGCAAGGGCCACGTTAGAAGCCACGTTAACCTAGTTAACGTGGGCTTTAACGTAAAGCAAGAAGGGGCACACTGGAACGTTAGTGACAATGTTGAGTGTCACTAACGTTCTCGAAGGTTAACAAGGCAACGTTAAAAGCCACGTTAACCTAGTTAACGTGGGTTTTAACGTGAGGCAAAGGGGTGCATTGGAACGTTAGTGACAATGTTAAGTGTCACTAACGTTCTCGAACTTATATTCTCACTAAATATTAACACCCCTAACGTCCTGAACTAAAGTCTCCGCCCACTTCGCACTTTCTCTCTGAAAGTAAAGCCAAGCCCAAATAAAGAAAGGAATTGCTTCAAACTAAAGATCCAAAGGCCCAAGACTTGAAGAATCACACTAGAAGCTGAGAAGAGTAGTATATATAGGAGTAGCTTTAAATAGAGAAAGAGTTCTGGAGGCTGGGAAAAAGAGAACTACTCTCTGTATTTTACTTTCTTTGCAATCTAGTTTTATGATGTATTCTCCATCTTTGTTTTCATTTTCAAGAGCTATGAACAACTAAACCCCTTTCATTGGGTTAGGGAGCTCTGTTGTAATTTGATGGATCAATACTAATTTTCATTATTCTTCTTCTATCTTTCCTCTTGATTTTACTTGAAAGCTTTCGATCTTCATCCAATTGAGTAGTTATCTTGGAAGAGAAGCTATTCAAACTTGGATCTCTTTTGAACCTTGAAAGAGGAATGAAGAGATCACACTAGAAATGCTTTCTCCTGCTGGACCAAATTGGGTTTGGATGGGTATGTGACTATAACCCTCTCAATACTTGATTTGGGAAATGCATGTGGTATAATCAGTGACCATACTTCATCTCTTCTCATGAGCAATTGACCAAGGAATTGGCTATTGATCAAGATTTGAGAGATTGAATTGCAAGAAATTGTAATTGAATCACTTAAGATTGCCAAGGAGATCAATGAGTGCATTGATTGAGGAAGAGATGAAAATGAACTTGATCCGGAGAATTGCAACATCTCCTAAGCCCAATGAACTCCCTATCTCTGATCTTACCCATTCTCTTTAATTTCTGCCATTTACTTTTATGAGCAAATCCCCCATTCTCATTTATAATTCTGCAATTTATTTTCAGTTATTTACTTCCAGTCCTTTATTTCTAGCATTTACTTTTCTGTTATTTACATTCCCGCCATTTTATTTTCTGCAACTCTCAACCCAAATTCTGGATTCGCTCAACTAGAACATTCTTCTAATTAAAGTTGCTTGATCAATCAATCCCTGTGGGATTCGACCTCACTCTATTGTGAGTTTTTACTTGACGACAAATTCGGTACACTTGCTGAAGGGAGATTTGTTGAGAGACAAGTTTTCTGTGCATTAAGTTTATGGCGCCGTTGCCGGGGATTGATTGTGCATCAACAATGATTAAATTGGAAGATCACTAGATTGAGCATTTTTATTTTGTGAATTTCATTTTTCTGTTTGAGTGATTTACTTTTTGTTTTAGTTAAACTTCTTCCCTTCTTCCTCTACTCTTTTGTTTTTCTTTGTTATTTTCAATTCTGTTTGCTAGCCCACTAACTGTTTGATATATTGCATCACCCATAACTAACAGTAATTCTGACACAAATACTGTCTGCACCTATTTTCTTTGCTTGTACTTGTTGGTTGTATGACAGGGAAAAGAAGCGGGGTTTCAACTTCCTTTGATTCTGAACCTGAGAGAACCTTCCTTAGACTAAGGAGGGAGGCAAAAGAAAAACGTGTAGTTGGTGCTGAAGAAGAGGAGGAACACTTTGAGGAATACTTTGAACCAAACATGGAAGAAAACATGGAAAATCATCATGAAGAAGAGACTCACAACCATGGCAGAGGAGGTGGAGCAAATCATGCTGGGGAGGATAGAAGAGTTTTGGGCTCTTACATCAATCCAAACCCAGGCAATTGTGGAAGTAGCATCCAAAAGCCAACAATCCATGCCAACAACTTTGAACTTAAACCACAGCTCATCACCCTTGTTCAGAACAACTATTCATTTGGAGGAGGTGTTCAAGAAGACCCCAATCAACATTTGACCACCTTCCTGAGAATATGTGACACAATAAAATCTAATGGTGTTCATCCTGACGCCTATAGACTGCTCTTATTTCCTTTCTCACTCAGGGACAAGGCAGCCAAGTTGCTGGAATCTTTCCCAAGGGAGAGCTTGACAACTTGGGAGGATGTGGTGAACAAATTCTTAGCAAGATTTTACCCTCCTCAACGAATCAATAGGTTGAGAGCTGAGGTTCAAACTTTCAGGCAACAAGATGGTGAGACTCTGTATGAAGCATGGGAGAGGTTCAAGGACTTAACAAGGAGGTGTCCACCTGACATGTTCAACGAATGGGTGCAGCTGCACATTTTCTATGAAGGGCTCTCTTATGAGTCAAAGAAGGCCGTAGACCATTCATCTGGAGGATCTTTGAACAAGAAAAAGACCATTGAGGAAGCCATAGATGTTATTGAAACAGTAGCAGAAAACGACTACTTCTATGCTTCCGAAAGAGGGAACACAAAAGGAGTGATGGAGCTAAACAATGTAGATGCTCTGTTGGCCCAAAACAAGCTCATTACCCAGCAGCTAGCTGACCTCACCAAGAAGATGGAGAGGAACCAAGTAGCAGCAATCTCATCTTCATCAACAATCCAAGAAGGAGTGAATGAAGAAGCAGAGGGAGTCAGGAGCAAGCCAACTACATTGGGAATTCACCAAGGAAAAACTATGATGCATACTCCAAGACTTACAACCCTGGATGGAGAAACCACCCAAACTTTGGGTGGGGAAGTGAGCATGATCAAAACCAAGACCAGAGACGTTACAACTCCAACAACAATGCAGCTCACCAGCAATTCACCCAGAGGACATCTCAACACCCCCACAACAACACTTCTCTACACACTTATCAAAACCAAAACAGCACATCTGCTCCGAATCACTCATCAATTGATGATAAGCTCTCTAAGATTGAAGCCTTACTTGAAGGAATATGCCAAGAGATTCAAAAAAATAAGGTGTTCAAAGAGGAGGTGCGAGCCAATATTAAGAACCAGGGAGAGACCATTAGGAAGCTGGAATTCCAGGTGGGATATTTAGCTGAGAAGATTCCCAAACCTACTGATAGCTTCCCAAGTGACACGGAGAAAAACCCCAAAGGAGAAGTAAAGAAAGTAAGATGGGAAGATTGCAAAATGGTCACTACAAGTGATCAAGAGACTGAAGACAAGCAAGGCAAACTTCTTGAACAACCTGAAGACAACTCAATAAAGGAGGAGGATAGAGATCACAAAGAACCAGAAATGTCACAACAAGAGTTGCTGAAGCTCTATGCACCCTTTCCTCAACTGCTCAATGGTGCTGTGGGAAAGAGAATATACTCAAGGTTCCTAGACTTGTTTGCATCTCTGCATGTGAACATACCATTCATCAAGGCAATTCAACAAATGCCTGCATTCATCAAGTATATGAAGGAACTTCTTCCCAGGAAAAGCTCACTCAAGGGAGGGCAGACTATAGTGATGAACAAGGAATGTAGTGCCCTTATTCAACCTGAGTTGCCTACAAAAAGAAGAGACCCAGGAAGTTTTCATATCCCTTGTGCCATAGGTGAAAATATGTTCGACAGAGCATTATGTGATTTGGGGGCCAGCATCAACTTACTGCCCTTATCCCTGGTGAAGAGGCTGCAGATCAATGAGATAATGCCCACATATGTCATTGTCAGACTGGCTGACAAAACTCAAAAGCAAGCAATAGGAGTGGTGGAAAATGTGTTGCTAAAGGTTGGGAAGTACTTTCTCCCAACAGACTTTGTCATTCTGGACATGGAAGAAAGTCACACTCACCCAATCATATTGGGAAGACCATTCCTAGCTACAGCCAGAGCACTTATCGATGTAGAGAAAGGGGAGCTAATATTGAGAATCCATGATGAACGACTCAGCTTTAATGTCTTCAAACTCTCACAAGAAATAGATCAAGAGGACAAGAAACTAAGCACAGATGATAATGAGACACTGAAAGAAAAAAGAAGCACTGAAGCACAGCCAGCTCATTCTGAGACCCCCTTAACTGACAAACAAGGAAAACAGCAATTGCCACAGCTCAAGAAAAAGTTGGAGGAACCCAAACCTCTAGAGGCAGGTGAAGACAGCATCACAACTCCTTGGAGAAAAAAGGTCACCAAGGGGAAGGCAACCTCAAAAGAAACAAAGAAGAAGGTACCAAGGAGATGGAAGAACAAGAAGATCCCTACGGAAGACTTCTCTCCAGGGGATAGAGTTGTCTCAGCTTACTTCCCAGATATTCCCCCTAATCTCCCTACTGTGCCATCTCAATTACCTAAGGTCTTCACTATCAACAGAGTTCTTTCCCTGGAACATGTGGAGATCATTGATCCAACCAATGGATACAAGTCCACAGCAAGAGGGGAGGACTTTAAGCACTACCAACCACCATGATGAAGGAAAAACGTCAAGCTAGTGACGCTAAAGAAGCGCTTCATGGGAGGCAACCTATGTTTTATATGCTTTCAGATGATAATGAATAAGTCAATCTTTATGAGCTTCAATCCAAACTTGACAAACAATTGGTGAAAATCTTCTTATGCAGAATATAGTGAGGAACAAGTTTGGTGTTCAAAGCAAACCAAGATGCATGCTAGTCTTGGGAGCTTTGAACACAAAACCTCCATCACAGTGATCCAAACTAAGTTTGGTGTCACCTCATGGTGCCACCAAAATGCATATAAGGACCCACCAATAGTTAGTTAGTTAGTTGGAATTCATAAATAAACAATCAAATCCTTTCTTTCCTTTTATTCTAGCCGTAGAGTTTGAATTTCTTTTATGATATTAATTTCCTTATTTTAAATCTGTATAGGAAAGGAAAAGAAGCATGAAAAGGGATTGATTGGACAATTAAATGGGGGAGATTTCGCCACTTAATGAAGAGCACTACACACATGTCTCAAGAGGGAACGCATGGGAAAACGCTGCCATGCAACATTGGAGAAAGAAAACCCTTGAAGACCGAACCAATCACTCTCATTAAGTGATGATCCTTGTCTTTCCTTCATACACAACCCCATCCGTCCATCTAGTAAACATTCATGCAATCCACACCCTTCATTCACTCATGATTTTCTTATATAAGTGAACCTTAGTGCATGCTCACTCCTCACATTCAAATCCCCACTCTCCACACTTCTGTTGGCACACTAAACCTTTCATCACACATTGCTTTAACCAAACCACTCTTCATCTATCCGAAGCCTCAAACCCCCTCAAACAACAACTCAAGTCATGGCATCATCAAGCTCAAAGAGACAAAAGAGGAAGGAACCTATGGAGAGTGCTCCTTTTGATGACAAGAGATTCAAGACTTCCTTTCATGAGCATGAATTTGAGTGGATAAGGGCCAGAAAGATATTGCCAGAGTTAATCTTCCAAATCAATGCCAATGAATCACCACAGATTTGGAGAAAAATCGAATAGAGGGGGTGGCAATTGCTCACCAGTCCAGAGGGGAAGATCAATGGAAACCTCATCAAAGAATTCTATGCAAATGCAGTTAGAGAGGATAAGACCAAAACCCCAACCTTCAAAAGCTATGTGAGAGGAAGGGAGGTGGACTTCAGCCCAAGTGCCATAACAAGAGCTCTTCACTTGAAATCACCTCATTTTGATGAGGAGAGTTATCAGGCAAGGATAAGTAGAAGCCCCGATAAGGATGAGCTCTCAGAGATAGCGTCAGATATCTATGTCATAACCGCTGACTGGGAGAGGTACTTAGATGGGAGACCAAAATTCATAAAAAGGGGAGACCTTCACCCTGAAGCCAAGGGGTGGTTTGATCTTGTAAGGAGGTCCATCCTACCAGCTGCTAATAATTCAGAGGTTAACATCAATCGAGCCACTATGGTACAATGCTTAGTACAAGGTGGGGAAATCAAAGTGCATGAGCTCATTGCCGAAGGGATTCAAGAGTAAGCTGAGAAAGCTGACTCAGGTGCCAGACTTTGGTACCCCAGTACCATTCTCCGCTTGTGCAACAAGGCCAAGGTAATATTTGAGGACAGCAGCCCAGACTGGGTGAAACCAGGGAGGCCAGTCACACTCGAGCGAATGGTCTATACCACACCGGCTCAGCAACTAAGAAGGCCACATATAGGAAGGCAAAGGGCCCAGGAAGGAGCTCATTAAGAGGAATACCATCAGGAAGAATATCAACAAGAAGAGCATCATGACCCAGCCAACTTGAATATGACTCACCTTCTAAGAGCCATTGAAGATTTGGGACAGAGACATATGGAAGGACAAGAGCAAATACTGAACCGGCTGAGCCAACAGGAAGCATGGAAAAAACAACAAATAGAGCAGCAGTAGGAACACTACTCCCGACTCACTCAAGCCATCAACCAAGTGAATGAGAGGCAAGAGCTTTAAGAGAAGCACTTGCAAGAACTCAACCAGCGGCAGATAGCCCAAATGAAAACTTTCAATGAGTTCAGTGTACTCAATGAAGGAAGGCAACTACATAGGAAGGAGTTCTATGTAAACACTCAAGCCGAGTTGAACTACATGACCAGTAATATGCATCAGCTACACTATGCCATCCCTACATATGATGAGGTCCAAAAAGAATTTGTAGAACAAGAAGAGAGGAAAGTGAAACAGCAAAAGGAGACACTCAAGAAGAAGATGGAAGATAGTGGTTTCTGGAGGAAGTTGCTTGGAAAAGGCAAGGGAAGTGGAAGTACAAGCACTCAAGAGAGACACAATAAGGACAAACAAGGATGGGAGCATGGACATCCACATGAATGAAAGGTGGTGGAGTTCTTTTTAGTCCATCGTTTTCTATGCTTTAGATAAGGAAGATCTTGTATGAAATAGAACCTGCTTCCATGTTATGTTTAAACTTTTTAAATTCTGTCTTTTAAGTTTTCCTTCTGAATAGGTCCATGATTTCTGGTTTAAATGTCACTGTATCATTCCCTTATTTACTTGTAAGCTTGTCCCTTTAAATCAAATAAAAAGAGAATGATTATGTTTTTAAAAGACCAGAGTGGCGTTCATATTGTGGAAGTGCATTCATGAATCTTTGGGGTAGTCATAAGTTAGCTAAGTTGGTTCAACCACAAAGCTGGGATGACAATTATCTGGCCTGAATACTTTGCTTTGGATACACTCATGAGACTAAGTTAATAACAAGATCCTAATAAGAGAAAAGGGAAAGAACAATGGAAGTAAAAAAACAAAAGAAAAAGAGTAAGCAATAAGGCTAGGCATCAATGGTTTTAATCTTGAGGCAAGTGTCTGTGGTGCTCCTGTGTGAGGGATCTACTTGGATGAATAAGCTCTTAGGGGTGCCTTATCACTTGGTAACTTGGGTTAACTAACTCGGGATTATCAGCTGAAAGTCCACTATCAAGAGTAACCTTCACTACAGAACATTTAGTAACCCAAAGAGGTGCTGGACACCAAGGTCTCAAGAAGAGAAAATAAATAAACTAAATGCCTGTAGTGTGTATGTATGGGGGATAGGCTTGAGGGAGTAAGTCCTTAGGGGTGTCTCAGCACCTAGCACCTTGAACCAACTGGTTCGGGAGTGTTGGCTGAAAGCTTATCTTAAAGAGTTGCCCCCTTACAGAGCACTTAGCCTAAATAACACAAACAACCCTTGAAATAACAATAAAAGGATCAATGAATAAAGGTCTCATGGGATATAAACAAAGTGGGTGTTTTAGGACATGATAAAGGTCTGAAAGCCAGTAATGGAATGAACCTAAGTTGCTACGCATGAAACCACCATAAAATCAGTAACATAACTTCCACAAGAATGACTCATTCCTCTGGATATTCCATTCATTATTCTCTTGTTCCAGTACTTGCTTAGGGACAAGCAAGCTTTAAGTTTGGTGTTGTGATGCCAGGGCATCTTGGCCAGTTTCACTGACCTTTTCTTTACTGTTTTTAGGTTAGTTTCATGCATTTCTTTAGGAAATAAGCTAGTTTTGGGTAGATATTCACTTATGCCTTGATTCAAGCATACATTGTGCATTTTACATAATTTCATGAGGATTTTGCATAAGTTTAGTGACAAATATTATGTTGCATTACTCATGACTTGGACTAGAGCTTTGATGCACTTTATTGCTTGATTTCAGGACCAAAAGGAAGCAAGAAAAGGGGAGGTAACTTGCAAGGTTAATGAGAAAAGTGATTGCCAATAACACTCTCAAAAAGCCATCAATGTCCACGTTAGAGAGTCACGTTAACTAAGTCAACGTGAACTCTAACGTGGAGAAGAGAAGTTGAGCCAACGTTAGTGACACTTAACATTGTCACTAACGTTGGCAATTACTCATAAGTGGCCACATTAGAAGCCACGTTAACCTAGTTAACGTGGCCTCTAACGTTAAGGGGGGAAGAGAAGCCAACGTTAGTGACACTCAACATTGTCACTAACGTTGGCCTATGGTGCAAAGTACCACGTTAACTCCCACGTTAACTTGGTTAACGTGGGAACTAACATAAGGGATGAAGAGTTGTCGACAACGTTAGTGACACTCAACATTGTCACTAACGTTGAAGCAACCACACAACCCCCAAGAGTCACGTTAACTTCCACGTTAACTTGGTTAACGTGGAAGCTAACGATGGGGAATGAAGGATGAGCCAACGTTAGTGACACTTAACATTGTCACTAACGTTGGGATGGCTAAGGATGGCCACGTTAGAAGCCACGTTAACCTAGTTAACGTGGACTCTAACGTGAGACCTAGGGGCACATTGGAACGTTAGTGACAATGTTGAATGTCACTAACGTTCTCGAAGGATGGCAAGGGCCACGTTAGAAGCCACGTTAACCTAGTTAACGTGGGCTTTAACGTGAAGCAAGAAGGGGCACACTGGAACGTTAGTGAC
Source organism: Arachis hypogaea (assembly GCF_003086295.3). Taxonomy (NCBI): domain Eukaryota; kingdom Viridiplantae; phylum Streptophyta; class Magnoliopsida; order Fabales; family Fabaceae; genus Arachis; species Arachis hypogaea. Next base: position 45,235,604 of record NC_092051.1, read on the forward strand.
AATGTTGAGTGTCACTAACGTTCTCGAAGGTTAACAAGGCAACGTTAAAAGCCACGTTAACCTAGTTAACGTGGGTTTTAACATGAGGCAAAGGGGTGCATTGGAACGTTAGTGACAATGTTAAGTGTCACTAACGTTCTCGAACTTATATTCTCACTAAATATTAACACCCCTAACGTCCTGAACTAAAGTCTCCGCCCACTTCGCACTTCCTCTCTGAAAGTAAAGCCAAGCCCAAATAAAGAAAGGAACTGCTTCAAACTAAAGATCCAAAGGCCCAAGACTTGAAGAATCACACTAGAAGCTGAGAAGAGTAGTATATATAGGAGTAGCTTTGAATAGAGAAAGAGTTCTGGAGGCTGGGAAAAAGAGAACTACTCTCTGTATTTTACTTTCTTTGCAATTTCTAGTTTTATGATGTATTCTCCATCTTTGTTTTCATTTTCAAGAGCTATGAACAACTAAACCCCTTTCATTGGCTTAGGGAGCTCTGTTGTAATTTGATGGATCAATACTAATTTTCATTATTCTTCTTCTATCTTTCCTCTTGATTTTACTTGAAAGCTTTCGATCTTCATCCAATTGAGTAGTTATCTTGGAAGAGAAGCTATTCAAACTTAGATCTCTTTTGAACCTTGAAAGAGGAATGAAGAGATCAAGCTAGAAATGCTTTCTCATGCTGGACCAAATTGGGTTTGGATGGGTATGTGACTATAACACTCTCAATACTTGATTTAGGAAATGCATGTGGTATAATCAGTGACCGTACTTCATCTCTTCTCATGAGCAATTGACCAAGGAATTGGCTATTGATCAAGATTTGAGAGATTGAATTGCAAGAAATTGTAATTCAATCACTTAAGATTGCCAAGGAGATCAATGAGTGCATTGATTGAGGAAGAGATGAAAATGAACTTGATCCGGAGAATTGCAACATCTCCTAAGCCCAATGAACTCCCCATCTCTGATCTTACCCATTCTCTTTACCTTCTGCCATTTACTTTTATGAGCAAATCCCCCATTCCCATTTACAATTCTGTAATTTATTTTCAGTCATTTACTTCCAGTCCTTTAATTCTAGCATTTACTTTTCTGTTATTTACATTCCCGCCATTTTATTTTCTGCAACTCTCAACCCAAATTCTGGATTCGCTCAACTAGAACATTCTTCTAATTAAAGTTGTTTGATCAATCAATCCCTGTGGGATTCGACCTCACTCTATTGTGAGTTTTTACTTGACGACCAATTCGGTACACTTGCCGAAGGGAGATTTGTTGAGAGACAAGTTTTTCGTGCATCACATTGCCATTTCCGTTCCCGGCCGGTTGGCCTCCATAGTATTCACAAGGTTTTCACAAGGTTTTCCATTTAAGTGTCTGCACAGCTTGCAGAGTCGCAGCAGCATTGGCCTCCATAGTATTCACAAGGTTTTCCATGGCCGCCATGAACTCAGCATGGTTGTCAGCTGGTTGCTCATTCCTACTTTCTAGTGTACGTGTTCGACTTCGTCTATGAGTGGCCATGCAGGGTTCCTGTCTACACCAAACAATCGATATCAAGGTGATCAGTCTTAATATCAAAAGTCTAGTGCTTCAATTATCCCAAATAGGCACTCACAAACAAGCACGCTATGCATATATCAAGTAGATAACCTAATAGCATCAAGGAAAAAGACACACAGAGTATGCAAAGAAGCACAATCGGTCCATCCCTCAGGCTCACGAGGACGAACCGCTCTAATACCACTAAATGTAACACCCTAATTAGTCTAAGCCTTACCACGCGTCGTAAAGCAAAGGTTAATCAAAGGTTACGACAGCTCTAAACTTATACATATCATTATATAGAAGGAATTAATAATATCTAGAAGCCCGAAGAAGAATATAGCTCAAAAATAGGATCTGAAAAGCGCAAGACGTACTAGCGAAGCTACTAACTTAAAGCACAGAAACATATGTAATATAACAAAATATAGTAGTATAATATCATAAGAATCTAGCCACGGCTCGCGGAGTTTAAGCCGGCTAGCCATATATAGACAATACATGAGACCAGATAGTAAAACAACCTATACAAGTTTTGTTTTCTCAAATACAAGCCTCTTGGTCAAACAAAATACAAAAGTGAGAGATATATACATAATAAATCAAAAAGACTCCAAGAGATATCTAGATCCTCCGCTCCTATCACCAATAAAATAACTCACCGTGGTGGGTTGCAACCTGTATCTGAAAACAACAACAGAAATATGGTATGAGAACCGGAGGTTCTCAGTATGGTAACAGTGCCCAGTGATGTAGGATATAAGACCCCGGGACGCCAAAGGCAATCTAATGCACCACTATTTTGTGGTATATTTTGTACTTAATTGAGTGGATTTTATCCACTAAACTCACCCTTATTCATATAATTCGCATGTTTTACATTTTTCTTCCTAATTCTATGCTATGATTGAAAACTTGCTTCCTACGCCTTTAGATTGTGTATTTTTAATGTCCTTTTATACCATTCGATGCCGTGATCTGTGTGTTAAGTGTTTTCAGGCTTTATAGAGAAGGAATGGCTTAGAGGATGGAAAGGAAGCTTGCAAAAAATGGAAGGAACACAAGAAACTAAGGAGCTGACCAGCGAGGAACGACGCGCGCGCGAAAAGCGAATTTGCATGGTGACGCGTGCGCGTACCTGACGCGTACGCGTGACACGCGAAGGAGACCATCAACGCATACGCGTGACTGACGCGTACGCGTGACATGCGCCATGTGCAAAAATTGCAAAAAACGCTGGGGGCGATTTTGGGCTGGTTTTTGACCTAATTTTCGGCCCAGAAAACACAGATTAGAGGCTGCAGAGTGGGGGAATCATGGATTCATTCACACGACTTTCATTCACATAATTTTAGATTTTAGATGTAGTTTCTAGAAAGAGAGGCTCTCTCCTCTCTCTAGGTTTTAGGATTCTTAGGTTTAACTATTTTCAATTTTAGATTTCTACTTTACTTTAATTTAGTTTCTCTTCTACTCTTATTTATTTTAGCACTTTAGTTTATTTATTTCCTTTGTTGATTACTCTATGTTACCAATTTAGTTTATGAACTCTCATGTTAGATTTGATTTTCCATTTAATGCAATTTGAGGTATTTCATATTTATTGCTTCTTCTATTATTTATTAGTCATTGATGTTTGCAATTGGTAGTTTAGATCTAATATTCCTTGCTAGTTTTCTATGTTTTTATGTGATTCTTTCCAAGTGTTTGATAAAATGCTTGGTTGGATTTTAGTATAGATTTCTTTCCTTTTGGCTTTGGTTGAGTAATTGGAGACTCTTGAGTTATCAAACTCCCGTGTTGACTGATAATTGAAATTTGCTAGTTGATTTGGATCCCTCTAAAGCTAGTCTTTCCTTAGGAGTTGATTAGGACTTGAGGAATCAAATTGATTCATCCACTTGACTTTCCTTCATAGTTAGAGGTTAACTAAGTGGGAGCAATGGACAATTGATGTCACAATTGATAAGGATAGCTAAGGTAGGACTTCTAATTCTCATACCTTGCCAAGAGCTTTCTTAGCTATTAGTTTACTTTCTTGTCATTTATTTTCCTTGTTTCTTATTTCAAAAACCATAAAAGATACAATCTCGTAACCAATTATAAGTAACACACCTCCCTGCAATTCCTTGAGAGACGACCCGAGGTTTAAATACTTCGGTTTAATTTTATTGGGTTTGTTACTTGTGAAAACCAAATTTTTGTATGAAAGGATTGTTTGTTAGTTTAGAAACTATACTTGCAATGGGAATTTATTGTGAATTTTTTACTAGCAAAAATCTGTTCATCAAAATGGCGCCGTTGTCGGGGAATTGCAAACGTGTGCCATATTATTGGTTATTGTAAATATTGTGAATAATTTTACTTTTTTGTTTCTTTGTTAGTTGTTTCTAGTTTTAGGAGTTTATTCTCATTTCTTTCTTATTAGTTTTTGTTTTTACTTTCTTTTGTTACTATGAATTCTCACCTTTGGCTATGAGTTTGGTTCAAATTATGTTGTAGGAAATGGAAGCTATAATGAGAACATGCATCAAGGTTGGGACAATCAGAGATGGGAGGAGCCACAAGAATTTGATCAACCCTTTCGGCAACATCCTCCTCTAATGTGCCATGAGCAACAACCATTCTATGATGCATCCCAAGACCATGGTTATGGTGAACCCTTTCGTGACAACCAACCTCCACCATCGTACTATGAGCAAGAACCATTCTGAGGTGCGTGTCAAGATAATGGATATGGTGGACCTTCTTATAGTTACCAACTAGCTCCACCATATCAATCTAATGGATGTGGTAGTCCTTCTTGTACTTGTCAACAACCACCACCATATGCCTATGAACCCCCTCCTCAACATAGCTTCGAACCACCACACTCACAAGCCCACTACTATCAAACACCCTCATATGATTCTAACCCTTATCCACCATACCAACCACCTTATGAGCCATATGAACCATACATAGAACCAACCCAACTCCAACCCAATTACTCCCAAGAACCACCACCTCCATATACACCATGTCCATATCCGTCAACCCAAGAGCCATATGATCCTAATCATGCGATTCGAGCGGGAGAAGAATCAAAGGATCATCTCAAGGAAACAATGGATCAATTTCAAGCAACCATTCATCAATTGGAGCAAGTGGTATGCCGAAGAGCACACGAAGCTCTTATGGCTAAAGAATCTCAACTTGAGAACAAGGAACTGAAGTGTGTTGTGCAACAAGTGGAAAAGATGGAGAGTGATGAACCACCACATCCTTATTATGATGAACCACCCTCTTATCATGAACATTTCCTCCCAAGTAATGAGCCCTCATATCCACCCCAATCTTCAATGCATGATACTCTTAGTGTTCTTCTTCAAGGGAAAAGAGAGATGAAAAGGGAAGTACTAGAATTCATGGCTACTTTAACCGAGGTAGTAAATCGATTAGCTTTCCAACATTTGGACACTCAAAGTACTCCCATGCCTACATGTGGAGAATCAATAGAAGAGCCTAGCATGAAGGAGACACTAGAAACTCTGGTGGACAATGAGGAACATGATTTTGTATTGGAACAAGTGGAGGAAGCCATAATAGTTGAAGAGGAAGAAGCGGTTGAAGACTTAGGAGATGCCAAACGTCCATGGGAATCTAGAGTTGTAGAGTATTCCTCCAAGAAGCTTGAAATTGATGTCAAAGAGGCTTGTGCACAACCTCCATGGCATATACTTTATGAAGACTTGGATGGGATAGATCAAGAAGCAAGTTCCCTTGGTGATGAAGATCATGAATCAAGTCCTCCTAGTGATGAATCTACATCCGTAAATGAACTCCTTGAATATGAAGACTCTTCTCTGATTGAGTCTGAGAATGATGTGGAAATGGAAGTCCTTCACAAGGGTTGGATGGGAGTTAAGTACGCTCTATCAAGAACGTTGGAGACTTCTCCACCTAGGTTGCCATCTACGCCTTCATTTGAGTGGGTATGGCTTATCTCTATTCGCTTTACCATTCCACTTGAATATGGTATTCTTGAAACAGATGGTCAACTTAGGAGACTTTGTGGCATTAAGCGTAAGAGAAGGATGTTTAGTGGTTGGAGTTGCAAATCAAGGCTCATCAAGGTCGATACTTCAAGAGCTAGATGCAAAGGTGGGACTAGTGAACATTTGGTTTGATCTAAGAGAAGAGTTTGGTATTGCATAGAGAATTCAGACTGTCTGTCACCCGGTTGGAACAATGGTGATCAACTTCAAGACGGGTGTAGAAACAAGATCTGGGATCCGGTCATACAAGAGGATCAATTTTGGGAGCTCAAAGCTTGTGAAGAACTCCATCAAAGCTTGGGAAATTTACTTGGAATTGATAGAGCTTATTGGAAGTCCAAGCGTTGGTGGCAGCTTCAAGATGAGTTCAAGCACAAGCCACCATGACAAGGAGCTCACCAAATGTCCAACTTAAGGTCTTTAACTAAAAGTGCTAGGTGGGAGACAACCCACCATGGTATGATCGTCACTTTTTATTATTAGTTTTATTTAATTTATTTTTATCAGTGTTCATTTATAAAATTCTGCATAATCACCCGCATTCTGCATAAAAAAAATTACAGGGAGGTGTGTTACTTATAATTGGTTACGAGATTATATCTTTTTGGGTTTTTGAAATAAGGAACAAGGAAAGTAAATGACAAGAAAGTAATTGCAATGAAGTGGGAAATTATTGGCTATGAAGGAACAAAGGAGGTTTGGTTGATAGAAGGGCAATAAAATAAATGATAAGAAAAGTCAAAAAAGCAATTAAAGAAAGCAATTAATAAAGAGATACATTCATGGCAAGGGTTGAGAATATAGGTTTTCTATCCTAGTCATTAATCATAACAATAATTAACAAGAATTTATCTTATTTTGTCATCCCAATGTTGGAAGAAGGTGTAAGTTATCTTCCATTAGAGAAGGTCAAACAAGACTAGTTAATCTCAAATAAAAAATCCTAATCAACTCACTAATTGAATTAGCAAGAGATTAGAGTCACTGAAAATGATATTAACTAACAACACTAGATCAGTAAACTAAATTGGATATTGATAACTCAAGATTGCCCAATTACTCTTTCAAAGCCAAGAATGCTCAAAATCTACTCTAAAGCCCAACCAAGCATTTTGTCAAACACTTGGAAGGTATAAAAGGAAAGCATAGTAAAAATGCAAGAATAATAAATCTACCAACTACCAATTGCAAGAAAGTAAATCAACAACTCAAATAAACAATTATAAGACATCAAACATTAAATTTCATTAAAAGAGATCTAAATCCAACATGAGCATCCATGAACATAAAAGAGAGGATAAAAGGGAAATTAACAAGAAAACTAAGAGAATCAAGGTGTAGAATCATGAAATTGTAGAAGAAACAAGATGAGAACAATAATCAAAACCTAGATCTAAGATGGAATTAAGCCTAAGAACCCTAATTCTAGAGAGAAGAGGGTGCTTCTCTCTCTAGAAACTAACCTACATGATGCTAAGCTACAAAACAATTGCTCCCCCTTGCCCAAGCTTGAATTTCACATGAAATAGCATTAGAAATGAGTTGGATTGGGCAAAAAAATGAGCTACAAATTGCTGGCCACGATTTCACTTAAGTGAATCATGCTGCTCCATCGGCGTGTACGCGTACAATGCACGTATATGTCCCAAAGCATGAAGCAAATATATCAAATTTTATATCATTTTGAAGCCTCGGATGTTAGCTTTCCAATGCAACTAGAACCGTCTCATTTGGACCTCTGTAGCTCAAGTTATGGTCGATTGAGTGCGAAGAGGTCAGGCTTGACAACTTTACGGTTCCTTCATTTCTTCATGAGTTCTTGATAAACCCATATTTTATGATGTATTTTGTGCTCAATTTAAGTAATTTATTCAATCTTTCACCCACTTATTCATGTAAATTGCATGGTTTTACTTTCCCTTCATTATTATGTGATATATGTGAAAAACATGTTTCCTATGCTTTAAAAAAAATTAATTTTAATTACCCTTTATTACCATTCGATGCCGTGATTCATGTGTTAAGTATTTTCAGATCTCCTAAGGTAGGAATGGTTTAAAGGACAGAAAGAAAACATACAAAAATAGAAGGAAAGCACAAAAATAGAGCTTTGAAGAAAAGGGGCAGCGACGCGAACGCATGGATGACGCGGCCGCGTGCCTAGCGCGAAAAGGCATCGACGCGAACGCGTGACTGACGCGGACGCGTGCCTTGAGCAGAACGCAAATGACGCGTACGCATGATTGAAGTGAACGCGTAACAAGGAAAACTCTCAGATGACGCAAACGCATGATCTACGCGAACGTGTGACAAACGCCACGCATTAGAATATGCAGAAAACGCCCCCAGTGATTTCTGGACCCTTTTTCGGCCCAATTCTGAATCCAGAAACACAGAATATAAGCCAGAGAATAGAGGAATCAAAGGAGAGGACGGATCATGCTTTCATATTCATAATTTTAGGATTAGATGTAGTTTTTAGAGAGAGAGGTTCTCTCCTCTCTCTTAGGATTTAGGATTTTAGGATTTCTATTAGTTTAGTTCATTTCATCTTCAGTCACATGTTCAATATTCTTTTTACTTTATATTTCTCTTCTACTTTCAGATACTTTAATACTTTTATTTGTTAATTACTTGTGTTGCCAAATTGGCTTATGCTACATTCATGTTATGATTTTCTTAATTAATATTATTTGAGGTATTTCAGTTTATGATTGTTTTATTCTATTTATGAATGCTTTTAATTTAATTTAGATATTTTCTTCCTTTTGGCTTTGGTTAAGTAATTAGTAACACTTGAGTTATCAAACTCATCGTGATCGATAATTGTTATTTTTTCTAATTGAATTGAATTCCAATAACTCTAGTCCTTTCTTAGGGATTGGCTAGGACCTGAAGATCAAACTAATTAGTCCACTTGACTTTCCTTTGCTTTAGTAAAGGTTAACTAATTGGGATTAAAACTCAATTCTCATCACCATCGATAAGGATAACTTGGATAGGACTTCCAAATTCTTATACCTTGCCAAGAGATTTTATAATTAATTTATTTTTCTTTTTATTTAAATTACTTGCTCCTTATTTCAAAAACCCCCAATTTACAAAACTCATAACCAATAATAAGAACATACCTCCCTGTAATTCCTTGAGAGACGACCCGAGGTTTGAATACTTCGGTTATAAATTTTAAAGGGGTTTGTTACTTGTGACAACCAAAACTTTTGCACAAAAGGATTCTCTGTTGGTTTAGAAACTATACTTACAACGCGATAATATATTTGTGAATTTCTTTACCGATAGAAAATCCGAACGTCAATTCTCCCACTTTGCATGCTTTTCTCCTCACTTCTTCCATCCAATACTTGCCTTATGAACCTGAAATCACTCAACAAACATATCAAGGCATCGAATAGAATTAAAGTGAATTGAATTTAGCTATTTTAAGGCCTAAAAAGCATGTTTTCAAATTAAGCACAAATCAAGGGAGAATTACAAAACCATGCTATTTCATGAATAAATTTGAGAAAAGGTGATAAAAATTCCCCAAATTAAGCACAAGATAAACAAAAAAATTGGGGTTTATCAAATCTCTCCACACTCAAACCAAGCATGTCCTCATGCTAAGAATAAAGAAGGACAAGAAAAGGGGTATGAACATTTATTCAATACAAAGAAACTATATAAACCTATCTACATGCAAGCAACTAAATGCAAAATGCTTCTACCTACTTGGTTAAAAGCAAATCAATCTCCAAGAACATATATAAGCAAGTAGGGCAGAGGTCATATGACGACTCACAAACCTACCAATTCGAATATCAAAATGAAGTTCAAATAGACTTGCAAGAAGAAAGCTCATGAAAGCTGGGAACAAGGAATTGAGCATCGAACCCTCACCGAAAGTGTATCCGCTCTAGTCACTCTAGTGTATAGGGTTGATAAACCACTATTTTATGGTTTATATTGTGTTTAATTGTGTGGTTTTATCATGATCCTTACCCATTTATTCATTAAAATAACATGCATTTATATTTCCTTCCTGAAATTATTACATGATTGAAAACTGCTTCCTAGAGACTTTTAATTATGCATTTTAATTCTCCTTTATTCCATTCGATGCCGTGATTTGTGTGTTAAGCGTTTCAGGCTTTATAGAGCATGAATGAGTTGGAGATTTGAAAGGAAGCTAGCAAAAATGGAAGGAACACAAGAAATTGAGGAGACAACCAGCGAGAAGTGACGCGGCCGCTTGGCTCACGCGACCGCGTGGAATGGAAAAGCACAAGCGACGCGGAGGCATGGACGACGCGAACGCGTGGCAGGGAAAAACGCGAATGACGCATCCGCATGGATGACGCGATCGCGTGCCATGCGCAATCTGCATAATCTGCAGAATTTGCTGGGGGCGATTTTGGACCCTATTTTGACCCAGTTTTCGGCCCAGAACAGCAGACTAGAGCCAGAGAACATGCAGAAACCAAAGACAACGTTCATTCTACACAGTTTTAGTTTTTAGATATAGTTTTACTCCTCCTCTAGGTTTTTCTCTCTGCACATTCATAGTTCTTAGGATTTTAATTTTCTCTTGCTTTTGCATTGGGATATTGAGAAGAGTTATTACCTCATTAAGACTTCGTCATTCTAGTTCGTTTTCTTTACTTGGCTTTACTCTTCCATGTCCTTTGCTTTGTTTAATTTTACCATTGGAATATTTTTAGGATTATTTAATACAAGGATCATTTTTAGTTTTAATTGAATATTTTGATTTTTATTTACAATGTCTTTCTTTAATTCCTTTTCATATGCTATGAATTTTACATTTACAATGAGCGAGTAGTTCCCTAACTTGATGGGGAATTGATTGAAAGGAACCCTTGAGTTGGAAGGCTTGAAAGAAAAATTGTAATTGAGTTTATGGTTGGATTGTCTTCTGGTCACTAACACCAATCTCTTTTGATTAAGTGGATTGCAACTTGTGAACAGACGTAGCATTCCAACTTGTTTGACTTTCCCTTACCTAGTAAAGGATAACTAAACAGGACAACTCTTAATTGTCAATTAATCTTGAGAGTATTCCAACAATAATAGGGATTCCAACTAATCAACTCCCAATCAAGGCCTTTATTTACATTATTCAAATTCTCCAATTTAATTTCCTGCTTACTCAATTCAAACCTTTTTGAAAACCTCTGATTAATAAAATAGCACGCTTTTCTGCAACTCATTGGGAGACGACCTGAGATTCATACTTCCAGTATTTTAATTTCAATTTTCTGTGACACCTTTCTAAATTGATAGGTGGATTTCTGGCGAATTAAGAACTATACTTGCAACGTATATATTTTAACAATTTTTAATTCGCTAATTTCTGCTCGCATAAATTTTTGGCACCGTTGCCGGGGAGTTGCAATAGAGTGCTAAAGTTATTAATTAGAATTTATTTATTTGCATTTTATTTTATTTTGCTACTATGAGCTGCATGTTTCTTTCGTCAAATGACGTGTTCACTTCCTGATCCAAGCTTGCCAATATTCGATCCTGAAATTGAAAGGACTATTTCACGAATAAGGCGAGCTCGGCGTCAGTTAGTCCTCTCTGAGGGCGGATCTGAAACGTCAGTTGAAGAAGAAACCAGCCCCCGTTCTACTGATTTGGTTGATTCACGTGCAGACGACATGGCAGAACTTAGGAGAATTACTATCCAGGAGGAAGGAGCCCCTGATTTTACAATGCAACCGTTTCAAGCGCATCACCCAGCGGTGGCTACAGATTTTGAAATAAAGACCGCATTGCTCAATTTGATGCCCAAGTTTCATGGCTTACCTGCTCAAGAGCCTATCAAGCACCTGAGAGATTTCCAAGCAGCCTGTTCTACTGTCAGGCGCCATGGTGCAGATGAAACTTCAATTTTGCTGAAAGCTTTCCCGTTTTCTCTTGAGGGAAAAGCAAGAGAGAGGTACTACACTCAACCCCTAGCAAATGTATCCAACTAGGATACACTCAGAAAAGAATTTTTGGAAAAATTATTTCCATCTGAAGTTACTGATAAACTGAGGAAAGACATTTCCACGATTGTTCAGGATGACAACGAGACTCTCTTTGAATATTGGGAGCGCTTCAATAATCTTCTGGAAGCATGTCCCCACCACAAGATTGACAAGATAGTGTTACTCAGCTATATCACACAGGGCAGGAGGCCCCAAGATAAGACCACATTGGAAAGTTCTAGCAATGGGTCTATGAAGAAGTACAAGACCACTGATGAGGCATGGCAATTGATCAGCGACTTAGCTGAATCTACTAGGAACCACAGGCAGAAACAAGGCCATTCAAAAGCCGTCGCAGAAGTATCCTCTAGCAGAGAGACTGCTGCTCTAGCTCAGAGTATCTGTGAAATAACCAACTTGCTGAAGCAGATGCAATTGAATCAACAACAAGTTCAGCAAGCTCAACCTCCTCCACCACAGCAAAGCCAACAGTTAGTCCCGCAGAGAGTTTGTAGAATTTGTGCTGATTATAGCCATTATGCTGATGAATGCCCGCAGCTCCAGCAGGAAGACAACATGGTGGCATCCACTCATAACTTCTATGACCGCCCCAACCAAGGGTACAATCAAGGTAAAAATCATAACCAGGGATGGTAGGATAATTCTAACCAGAATTGGAGGAACAACAATAACAGAGGAGGCAGAGATAATCAGGGAAACCAGAGGTGGAATAATAACAACAACAGGCAGCAGAACCAACCTTACAGAGCACCTCACCTGAGGCAATCCCAAGGACCACAGAATACCCAACAACAGCCCTCTCAAATCACTTATCCTTCTTCATCTGCTAATGATGAGTTACTACATTCTATTGATAGGAGACAACAGACCATGGAAAACAACCTTAGTGCCACTCTAAATGGTCTGACCTCTGCTGTACAAGCTCTCGCCTCACATATTTGATCAATGAAAAATTTCAGTAACCAACCTTCGAGCTCCACTGGAATCCCCTTTCAACCAGTACCCAATCCAAAGGGAGGCATTAATGCCATCACCCTAAGGTCCAGAACTACACTGTAGGAGAGGAATCAGGAGGAGCTAAGCCCACCAGAACACACCTCAGCTGAAGAGGTAGTAGAGATAGAAGATGTTGAAGAGGAAGAGGACATACAGGACATAGCTGAAAAAGAAGAAGCCCAACCACAGGAGGAAGCACCAAAAGGCACAGACACTGCAGAAAACACCACTCCCATTCCATTTCCACAACTTGTAAGGAAGCCCAGGAAGCAGCTGGAACCCGATCCCAAAATGGTAGAAATATTCAAAAAGGTTGAGGTAACTGTTCCTCTCTTTGATGTTATTCAACAGGTACCTAAATATGCAAAGTTTCTAAAAGATTTATGTATACATAAGGACAAAATTAATGAATTAGAAACTATTCCTTTAGGTAGTTCCATATCTGCTTTAATGGGAGGATTACCTGAAAAGTGCAATGACCCAGGTCCTTGTATAGTTAGTTGTACTATTGGTGGTGTAGTGATTTATGATTGCATGTGTGATTTAGTAGCATGTGTTAGTATAATGCCTTTGTCTATATATGATATTTTGAGGCTCCCTCCCTTAAAAAGGTCGGCAGCTCGTTTTGTGTTAGCAGATAAAAGCATTATTACAGTGGCTGGAGTTGCTAAAGATGTTTTGGTGAACATTAAAGGGCTTACATTCCCCACTGATTTTTATATCTTGGAGATGCCCCATAATGACTCAGATAAGCCATCATCAATCCTACTTGGAAGACCATTCCTGAAGACATCAAAATTCAAATTGGATGCTTTTTTAGGAACATACTCTTTTGAAATAGATGACCAAATAGTAATCTTCAATCTGAATGGAGTCATAAACAACCCTCCAGAAGATCATTCTATCTTCCAGTGTGATGTCATAGATGAAACTGTAGCTGAAGTTCACAAGGAAGAGTTAGAAGAGAGGCACACTGGACAAGATCCAAGTGTGGGGACCTTCTTGACTGACAATGAGGGCACTTCAACATTTTTACAAGCTCCAGATAATCCAGAACCTGCCCATGATCAGAAGTTGGAATTAAAACCTCTTCCTCCACATCTCAAATATGCTTATCTTGAAGATGAGCAGAAGTTTCCAATTATCATTGCAAGGGAACTCACTTCTCAACAAGAAGAGCAGTTACTTGATGTACTGAGGAGGCATAAGAAGGCAATTGGGTGAAGTTTGGCAGACATAGCAGGCATCAACCCTCAAGTATGTGAGCACAGAATATTTTTAGAAGAGGGAGCAAGACCAGTCCGTCAACCCCAAAGGAGATTGAACCCCACTATCTTGGAAGTTGTCAAAAAGGAAGTGACCAGACTGTTGGAAGCAGGTATCATCTATCCTATTTCAGACAGTGAATGGGTTAGCCCAGTACAAGTGGTGCCCAAGAAGTCTGGAGTCACTACAGTGAAGAATGAGCATGGAGAGCTCATAGCAACTAGAGTTCAGAACGCTTGGAGAGTCTGCATTGATTATAGGCGTCTCAACCAAGCCACCCGTAAGGACCACTACCCACTTCCATTCATTGATCAAATGCTGGATCGCCTGTCAGGTAAATCACATTATTACTTTTTAGATGGTTACACAGGTTATTTCCAGATTCATATAGCTCCTGAGGATCAGGAAAAGACCACTTTTACATGTCCTTTTGGGACTTATGCTTACAAGAGAATGCCCTTTGGCTTGTGCAATGCACCAGCTACTTTCCAAAGGTGCATGATGAGTCTTTTCTCTGATCTTATTGAGGACTGTATGGAGGTTTTTATGGATGATTTTAGCGTTTATGGTGATTCTTTTAGCCTTTGCTTAGATGGATTATCTAGAGTATTAGATAGATGTGTTAATACAAACCTTGTATTGAATTTTGAAAAATGTCATTTTATGGTAAAACAAGGGATTGTATTAGGACATGTGGTATCTAATAATGGCATTTCTGTGGATCCAGCAAAGGTGAATGTTATTTCTAGTTTACCTTACCCCTCCTCTGTGAGGGAAGTCCGTTCGTTCCTTGGCCATGCAGGTTTTTACAGGAGATTTATTAAGGACTTTAGTAAGGTAGCACTTCCTTTATCCAGATTAATGCAGAAGGATGTTGAGTTCGAGTTCAGTGAGGATTGCAAACAAGCGTTTGATAAGTTGAAGGCCGCCCTGACTCAAGCTCCAATTGTGAGAGGATCAGACTGGAGCCAGCCGTTTGAAATCATGTGCGATGCTTCCAACCATGCAGTAGGAGCAGCGCTGGCTCAGCGTGAAGGTAAGGATCCTTTTGTTATTGCTTATGCGTCTAAGACTTTAGACGCTTCCCAGTCCAATTATACTACTACTGAGAAAGAGCTTCTTACTATTGTTTTTGCTCTGGATAAATTCCGAGCTTATTTACTTGGTACTAGAGTAGTAGTATATTCGGACCACGCAGCTTTAAAGTATCTATTAGCTAAAAAGGAGTCCAAACCAAGGCTTATACGTTGGATCCTGCTATTATAAGAATTTGATTTAGAAATAAAGGATAGAAGTGGTAACCAGAATTTAGTGGCAGACCACTTGAGTCGCCTTGAGCACATTAAGGATGATTCTACTCCTATAGATGATAATTTTCCATTTGATAGCTTGCAAGCAGTATATGAGGTATTCCCTTGGTATGCACCTGTAGCTAATTATCTAGTTAGCCGCACATTTCCTCCAAACTTTTCTAAGCATCAAAGAGACAAGCTGAAAAGCGAGTCTAAATATTATATATGGGATGACCCATATTTATGGAGATGTGGCGCTGATCAGGTAATTAGACGTTGTGTATCTCAATCAGAATTCCAGTCCATTCTAGAGGCCTGTCACTCATCTGAGAGTGGAGGGCATTTTGGCCCTCAACGAACAGTTAGAAAGATCTTAGACTGTGGATTCTGGTGGCCTACTCTTTTTAGAGACGTTGCTGAGTTTTGTAAATCTTGTCTCCCATGCCAAAAATTTGGTAATATATCCAGGAGGGATGAAATGCCTCAACAAACTATGCTTTTCTGTGAAATTTTTGATGTTTGGGGCATTGATTTCATGGGTCCATTTCCAAATTCTAATGGTTATTTTTATATATTGTTAGCTGTGGATTACGTTTCCAAATGGGTGGAAGCAATTCCTACCCGCACTGACGATGCTAATACTATTGTTTCCTTTGTGAGAAACCATATTATTTGCCGCTTTGGATCACCATGAGTAATCGTGAGCGATCAAGGCACCCATTTTTGTAACAGGAGACTAACAGTATTAATGAAGAAGCATGGGATAATTCATAAGGTTGCGACAGCATACCATCCTCAGACCAATGGGCAAGCCGAGGTGTCAAACAGAGAGATAAAGTGTATCTTGCAGAAGATAGTCAAACCTCATAGAAACGACTAGAGCACCAGGCTACAAGATGCACTCTGGGCATATAGGACAGCATACAAAACACCCATTGGGATGAGTCCTTTCCGCTTAGTTTATGGAAATGCTTGCCATCTCCCAGTTGAAGTAGAGCACAGAGCCCTTTGGGCAGTCAAGGAGTGCCACATGGGAATTGAGAAAGCCGGAGCTGAAAGGAAGTTGCAACTGCAAGAACTAGAGAGCCTTCGCCTAGAAGCTTATGAGAACTCAAGACTATACAAGGAGAAGATGAAGGCTGTACATGATCAGCACATCAAGAAAAAAGAGTTCCAACCTGGAGATTTAGTCCTCCTTTACAAATCTCGACTGAGGCTCATGCCGGGTAAGTTGAGATCAAGATGGAAAGGTCCATATAGAGTAGAGAAGGCCGAACCGTACGGAGTTTATCACCTAAGTCATCCTTCAAGTTCTGACCTTATCAAAGTTAATGGACAACGTCTGAAGCTATACCATGGCGAGAAGATGCAGAAAAACAAGGAGCTTGAGATCTTCCTCTTGGAAGATCCCCACGTAGCAGAAGATTGAGATAGTGGAGCGTCCAACTTACGGACGTTAAAGCAAAGTGCTAGGTGGGAGACAACCCAACATGGTATGATCGTTCTTTTCTTTATTTTTAGTTTTTCTATTCAATAACTCTTCTCTTTATCAGTACATTTCATGCA
This sequence comes from Arachis hypogaea, assembly GCF_003086295.3. Taxonomy (NCBI): domain Eukaryota; kingdom Viridiplantae; phylum Streptophyta; class Magnoliopsida; order Fabales; family Fabaceae; genus Arachis; species Arachis hypogaea. Next base: position 45,252,314 of record NC_092051.1, read on the forward strand.
TCTGCATTTGCATATTCTTATTAAAAAAAAAAAAAAAACGCCACGCGACGCGACCGCATCAGCGACGCGTCCGCGTCGCAAGGAGAAGGGAGAAAAATAAAAAACAAACAGAGAGTCACGCTGGAGCGTGGCTGGAGGCGTGCCAGTGGCGCAAAATTGACCCACGCGATTGCGTCGCTGACACGTCCGCGTCGCTTGGGAATAATGGCCTCCCACGTGACCGCGTGACCGACGCGGCCGCGTGCCCTGATTTTCGACGTAAAAAAGGTGCACAACAAATTATTGTGCGAGAGTGGTGCTGGATTGGTGCTGAACGCACAATTCTATCCACGCGGACGCCTGGCTCACGCGTCCGCGTCGTTCCTTTCTGAAGCCCACTCACGCGATCGCATGCCCCACGCGATCGCGTCACCCCAAATTTGGCAAATAAATACATTTGAACAGAGAGTTGCGCAGGCGCGAGGTTGCACTCGCGCCAGAAGCACAACATGGGTCACGCGACCGCGTGACCGACGCGACCGCGTCACCTGAACTAAAGCGCAATCACGCGAACGCGTGCCCCACGCGGCCGCGTCGCTTGCGCCGCACAGCTCAAACTTAATTGCCAAAATATCTTATCTTTTTCCTCTCCAAATCCTAATTTTTCTTTTCCCTCCTTATTTCTTCCTTCTCCCTTCTTCCTTCTATCTCCCCTTTCACTCTCTCTCTCTCACCTCCATTAACAAGGTTTTATTTTCTTCCTCCCTCTTTCCTTTTCTATCATTCTTCTTATTTTTTTTATGTTATTTTCTTTTCTTTCCTTTTTTTTTTCATTATCCATATTTTCTTTTTTCTTCTTTCCTTTTTACATGGTGTTAAAATTTTACTTGAGTCATTATTCCTAATTATATGCTTGTGGATTGTTGCAAATTGTTTGGCAATTATATATTATTTTCTTTAAAAAGGGTTGCTTGCATGTTCACTTTAATACTTTCTATACCTTATTCACCATGCATGCTATGTGTTTGTGAAAAATCCCATATGGCATTATGCACTTCTCTAGATTATTCTATTCTACTATTCTATGCTTGCTTTTCATAAACTCCCTCTACTATTGTATTAATTAAATTTAATTGTCAATACAAACGTGATGGTTTGCTACAAAGTGATACTTGATCTATGCTACTCATGCCCTTTTCTGGCATGCCAATAAACACCTTGCATTCACTTGTCATTATATGCACTAGCTATTTTCCACTGATAACTTTTCACATGTACTCATGAGCATGTGTTAATGTCAGTTACCTCCTAATGTGCATCCATCACCACCTTTTCCATTCTCTTCCTTGCTATATATCTCTTTGAATTTAATTTACTTTCTCTCCCTTTTTCAGAATGGCCACCAAGAAAGGAAAAGAGAAAGCTACTCCCAAACCACCAGCAAGAAGAGGAACTAAAAGAGCACTAGTGACAGAGCCTTCTTCAACTGCTGTCAAGCCCTCAACTAAAAGAGTTAAGAGGATCATAAAGGTTGATGAAAAGGAGAAAGTCTTTCAAGCAAAGGACACTGCGCGATTTCCCAATCGCTACTGTGAGCAGATGTTCCCCATCCTGGCTGAAAGGAGCTACAACAACGAACACGTTCTTATCCTCCCGCCCAATATTGCTACTTTTGTTGAGTCGCACATTGCCCGAAGACAATGGGGCTTCCTACAGAGACAGCCAAGGCAGGTCAATCTTTCTTGGGTAGTCGAGTTCTACTCTAACTTCTACCTGCCTACCCTGCAGTCTGTCTTTGTCCGTCAGAAGCAAGTCCCCATTACAGAAGAGGCCATTCAAAAAGCTCTGGGTCTTCCCCCTATTCCAGAAGGATTGGACGCCTTTCAAGAAGCCGCACTCAAGCGCCAGATGTACCAATTTGACTGGGAAGCTGTTCTCAGAGTTATCGCACTACCTGACAGCCGTTGGATCTACGGATATCATCGTACCCGCCCTAAGGGAATATCGGCTTCAGCACTTACCTTGGAGGCTTGCGTATGGGCACAGATCCTGTCCCACTACGTCTTTCTGAGCACTCACGAGTCCTCCTTCACTGCGGACATGGCCGTTCTACTATGGTGCATCCTTACAGACCAGCCTCTGAATCTACCAAGACATATCCGGAATGCCATGGGACACGTACAAATCGCGGGCAACTTACCTTTTCCCGCCTTGATCTCAGATCTTATCTCAGCAGCCGGAGTCTCCTACAGAGCTGGGGACACCAAAGCCATACTTCCACGGGATGATCAGTATGTCCCTAATGGGAAATACCTCAGACCTCCAGCGGCCACTACAAGCCTTCCTACTGCACCGGTTGAAGATACTCCTTCTTCAGCACCACAAGCACCTACAATAGACGAACTGCTCCAGCAGATAATCAAAAGGTTGGATCAGCAAGAACAGAAAACAAAGTTAAGAGAGCGCCGTAACGAGCGCCGATTCAAACACCTCAAGGAGCTACTCAAGGGACACTTCAAGGACTCAGACACCCCAGACTCCACTTCTTTTACCAGCACAGGGAGCCATGATGGTCCCGACTGTGGAGATACTGCTACCAGCCCACCCCTGTTCTTGACAGATGGCACCGAGGACGGTGCACAGCCTTAAGTGTGGGGAGGTCGGTCAGTACCTGACTTCCGGAGGTAATTTCTCTTCCCTAGCACCAATAAATTAGGATATCTTAGTTAGATTTTCTTTCTTTTATAGAATAGGATAAATTGCATAGTAATAGGTTAGTTGCATGTATGTTCTACTTGATTATAAAGACAATAGGTTTCTTCTAAGACTCTATCTTTGGAACAAAATTTCACTAATTTTAAAAAAAAATTTTTACGATAAATCTGCTTGAAGTTGTATTTGGAACATGATTTTTGAGCTAAAGAACACACAACCTGTGAAGATTTGAGCCTTTATGCATGGTTACATTATTTAACCATAAAAATTTTATTCTTGTGTGTTTACTTCTCTATGATTGTAATCTATATTTTGTTTCATCCTATATGTCCAATATTTATTATATTTGTATGCTTGCATATGATTGAGGCCATTTTTTGTTTAAACTCACTTATCCAAATTAAGCCTACCCTTTTCAATTACCTTTGTTAACCACTTTGAGCCTTTAAATCCCGTTTGTTCTATATTTCACCACATCACTAGCCTTAAGCGGAAAAATAACTGTATATCCTAAATTGAATCTTTGGTTAGCTTAAGATAGAATTGTGTGTGCTAGTTAAATATGGGAAATTGTGGGAACAAAAGTTATTAAGGGAATGTGTCATGATAATACAATGGGAATTTGGATACCTACTCATGTGAAACTATAAGAATTAAAAATCTATGTGCATTGATAAAGTGGTTGTAAAAGGGGACAAAATCTATGTGCATGCAAAGAAGAGCAAGGTGGACAAAATCTATGTGCATTGATAAAGTGGTTGTAAAAGGGGACAAAATCTATGTGCATGCAAAGGGGACAAAATCATGCAACCTATTATGCAATGCAACAACTAACTAGCAAAGGAAATCAAGAATTGGTGTTGAAAGAAAGAAATTTTTACCCATGGAGATCGGTCGGACGACCTCCCCACACTTAAAGATTTGCACTGTCCTCAGTGCATGCAAAGAAGAGCAAGGTGGACGGGTTGCTACAATTGATGAGCTCCTTCAAAAGGTTGTGCGGATGAACTTATTTGTTGCCCTATTTAAAAGCTTTTCCATTCCTTTCCTTCTTGGTGGCCAACCTAAAAGGAAAGAGAAAGAAGGATAATTAAGCCTATAACAAAGATATTAAGCAAATATAACATAGGTGGGGCTAATGCCAAATAAGAATAGGGTCCTCACTACATGTTAGCTACGCATGTAAGTGAGAAAACAATATAAGCTAAGGCATATTAACTAACACTTGATGCAAGAGTAAAGTTGATGAGCGGATAATTTATACGCTTTTTGGCATTGTTTTTAGTATGTTTTTAGTAGGATCTAGTTACTTTTTGGGATGTTTTTATTAGTTTTTATGTTAAATTCACATTTCTGGATTTTACTATGAGTTTGTGTTTTTCTGTGATTTCAGGTATTTTCTGGCTGAAATTGAAGGACTTGAGCAAAACTTAGATTCAGAGGTAGAAGAAGGACTGCTGATGCTGTTTGATTCTAACCTCCCTGCACTCAAAGTGGATTTTCTAGAGCTACAGAACTCAAACTGGCGCGCTTCTAATTGCGTTGGAAAGTAGACATCCAGGGATTTCCAGCAATATATAATAGTTCATACTTTGGCCGAGTTTAGATGATGCAAAAGGGCGTTGAACGCCAGTTCTACGCTGCAGTCTGGAGTTAAACGCCAGAAATACTTCACGAACCAGAGTTGAATGCCAAAAACACGTTACAACTTGGCGTTCAACTCCAAAAGAAGCCTCTGTACGTGTAAACTTCAAGCTCAGCCCAAGCACACACCAAGTGGGCCCCGGAAGTGGATTTATGCATCAATTACTTACTTCTGTAAACCTTAGTAGCTAATTTAGTATAAATAGGACTTTTTACTATTGTATTAGACATCTTATGATTTTTACTTCAACTTTGGATCATATTGATCACGTTTGGGGGCTAGCCATTTGGCCATGCCTGAACCTTCATCACTTATGTATTTTCAACGGTAGAGTTTCTACACTCCATAGATTAATGTGTGGAGCTCTGCTGTTCCCCATGAATTAATGCAAAGTACTACTATTTTCTATTCAATTCAACTTATTCCACTTCTAAGATATCCATTCGTACTTCAATATGAATGTGGTGATCGTGACAGTCATCATCATTCCCTATGAACACGTGCCTGACAACCACTTTTGTTCTACCTTAGATTGAATGAGTATCTCATAGATTCCTTAATCAGAATCTTCGTGGTATAAGTTAGAACCCATGGATGGCCATTCCTGAGATCCGAAAAGTCTAAACCTTGTCTGTGGTATTCCGAGTAGGATCTGGGAAGGGATGGCTGTGACGAACTTCAAACTCGCGAGTGCTGGGCGTAGTGACAGATGCAAAAGGAGGGTGAATCCTATTCCAGCATGATCGAGAACCTCCAGATGATTAGCCATGCCGTGACATAGCATTTAGACCATTTTCACAGAGAGGATGGGATGTAGCCATTGATAACGGTGATGCCCTTACAGAAAGCCTGCCATGGAGAGGAGTAAGACTGATTGAATGAAGACAGCGGGAAAGCAGAGATTCAGAGGAACGAAAGCATCTCTATACGCTTATCTGAAATTCTCACCAATGATTTACATAAGTATTTTTATCTTTATTTTCTGTTTATTTATTATTATTATTTGAAAATACTATAACCATTTGATATCCTCCTGACCGAGATTTACAAGGTAACCATAGCTTGCTTCAAGCCGACAATCTCCGTGGGATCGACCCTTACTCACGTAAGGTTTTATTACTTAGACGACCCAGTGCACTTGCTGGTTAGTTGTATCGAAGTTGTGACAAATTATGATTAAGATTAGAGCATCAAGTTTTTGGAGCCATTACCAAGGATCACAATTTCGTGCACCAAAAGTCAAGGCATGAAGAGCACTCAAAAGCATCAAGTTCAAATAGAAAGAGTGGGTCATGAAAGGCATGCAAGTTCATATCAATGCACAAAGAATATAAGAGTCATATAAGATTAAGCATTGATTTAAAAGTTACATCACCCAACAATATCAAACAAGTCAAGAAGCACCAAGATTAACCAAGAAATTCTCAACAATTGAGTAGGAAAATGTAACACCATTATTGAAAGAGGAGACTTAGAAAAAAAAATTGAAAACAGGATATAGAAACAAAATTGGAATGTAAAGAATAGAAGTATACGAATGCGATAAACAAAAGAAAATGGAAGAGAAAAAAACTCTTTTTTTTTGCGACGCGTACGCGCCAAGTGCGCGCACGCGTGGGCGAGATTATGCGCGGGGCACAGTGTCAACCCAAGGTTGGCCCAACTCTCTGGAACATGTACCAGGAGGGCAGGTGGCGCTATCGGCGTGCGCGTATAACACCCTGAATTTTTGAAAAAATTAAATAATGATGTATTATTTTATTTAAAGAATATTATTCTTCTAAAAGTAATTAAATTAAATTTTATGATAATTTAAGTTTAAAATCTATTAAAATTTTTAAATTATTTTTATTATTATAATAAGATACTTAAATATATATTATTATTATTATTATTATTATTATTATTATTATTATTATTATTATTATTATTATTAATGTTTAAAAGAAAGAAAAAAGAAGTGGCCGAAGCCATTTAGAGCAAAAGATAGAAAGGAAATGAAGCATAGCTTATATGTATATATACATATATATAACCAATGCCACCAAATCACCATTTATTATATTCATTACCTTAGTTCCATATATATATATAACCGTGAGCCTTTAAGGGAATCAAAGAAAAGAGATTGAAACGTGGCTCATATGCATACATCTACACATATATAACAATGACACCTCACCATCCTCACTAATCAAAATCTCTACCTATCTCTTTTCATTAATTCATTATTGCCACGGACAGGGAGAAGAAAGAAAGGCCGAGAGAGAGACCGTGGGTGAGGGAGGAAATCATGACTCCCTTTGATCTTTTGGTTTCGATTTCTTGAGATCCGTAACTCTAACAAAAAATTAAATCCGATAAAAGTATTTGTATTCTCCTCTTTTACATGTTGGCGTTATTTTTGTCCGATAGAAGTCGACGGTGACGTAGCTCTCCAGTCCTCTTGAGTTCGGCCAACTGGAATTCTAGGAGGCACAGATGATTTCTGACGCTTTCCTCTTCAGCAGCTCGGTCTGAAAGTTTTTTCGGAGCTTTCGTTGATTTTGATTTCATACGGAGGTAGGGGGTTTCGTTTTTAAAATTACAAGTTTTTAATTTAAGAATGCCAAAAGACTTATTGAGTAATTGCAAATAATTTACACGCATTTTGTGTGTCTAAATGATGAGAATTGTTTGTAATTGTGAGTGTTGGTCAATTTGGTGTTGCTTGCTAAATTGAAATGTGATTTGAGTTTATGAATTGGATTTGAATTGAGACTGTGTTTGATATTGGAATTTATGGTTATGGAAGTGGATGGTAACTGATTTTGGTATTAGTATGATGATGAATAGGTGCTGATGAAGGGCTGGTAAAAATACGCAAGAATGTGATTTTGGTTAGTATTAAATGTTAAACGAGTATGGTTGGAGGGATTTATAAAGTCTGAATGAAGAAATGAATTTCCTTTAATTTCAAAAGCATAAGATTTGAAACGGGCCAATTTTATTGAAATAGAAAGATGCTTAACTTTAAAGAAAATGATTTGATTCTATTTGATATTTTGAACTGTGTGAATATTAAAAATGATTTGTTACTTGAAAATGTTTTGAAAAGGGTTTGAAAGGTGGTTAGGTTGGGATCCTTGAAGGGTGACAAAACCCGAATTTTAAAGTAATGTTGCCAAATTTTTATAAAACTCTAAGACTTTATTTAAAGTGTTATTTAAAAGCAAATTTAATTAAGAATATTACTTGATTTCGATTTATTACGAAAAGAGTTTTGTTTTCAAACCGATTTATTAAGAAAAGTATGATGTTTTAAACTCAATCTTTTGAGAAGGAATTTTGCTTTAAGTTATGTTTTGAGTTCGGTTTGATAAGAAAGAAAAGAAGAGGAAGAACGTAAAGTAAAGGAAAGAAAGATAATTAAAGGAATCTCTGCCACAGGAGAGAGAGAACAAAGATTAAAGGAATATATGAATTAATGAAATGACTGCCACAGGAGAGCAGATGTGACATTGTTTAGGCCTTAGTGCCAAATGTAAAGTGGGGAGGCCCATACACTGAGAACTGTTTTCCAGATGTACGCTTATTGATTTGGAAAGTCACACTGTATGCGGCCTAGCCGTACGACTTAAAGTCACACTGTATGCGGCCTAACCGTACGACTTATAAGCACACTGTATGCGTCTGGAAAGTCATATCTGGGACTTGTGCCCGGGTAATGTCGGGAGCGGGTAGGCAACCGACACATGAGCTCATTGCCTGCATTAGGAGTAGACATGCATCATGTTGTTTGCACATTTGTATTTGGTTGAGTTTGCTTGTATTACTTTTCTGTGATTGTGCTGTTTGACTTGTTTGTATGTTGGTTTGAATCCCTTACTTGGGCTGTTAGTTCACAGATGTGTTGAGGGGAGATGTTGTGGTTGAAATATGATTATGTGGCTGAGAGATGGTTAACATGATTAATTTTGTGATTAAAATCTTTTTTGAGTTTAGAAATTTAAAGAAAAGTAATTATTTATCTAAAGTAGAAATAAAAGTATTTCCAAAGGTTTAACAAAATAGTTTTATTAAGTAAGTTAATTATTTGCATTAAATTCATTACTTTTATGGCATTCCCATTCCCTGCTGAGAACGTGTGGTTTGTTCTCACCCCAAAAATCTTCAACCCTTTCAGTGAAACAGGTTCGAAGACTCAGCTTGAAGCTGCGGATGGTTATTAGTTTTATCTGAGTTGAGTTATTTTCATAGAGTTCCCTCGCCTCTGTTAATTAGGAGTTTATTTTACCCAGAGGGATAAGTAATGTTTTCGAGTTTTATACTGAATTTGTTTGTATGAAATTTATTATTAGTAATAACTATGTGATTACTATTACTTGAAGATCTTTGATATGTGGTTTTAATTAATAAAATCACATTTTCTAGATTTTTCTTAAAAATCGAAACGCGATATCGACGTAAAGGCTCAATATTAAATAGATAATAAAGGAAAACAGGTTAGTAACCCCTTATTTTTGGTACGATCATGACGTGCTAAAGTGAGGGTGTTACATTATGGTATCAGAGCAGTTCATTCCTATTAGAGCCTTGGGAATGGAATGACTATGCTTTACTGCATACTCTGAGTGTCTGTCATGCAGTAGGACTTGTCCTAGTGACAAGAATTTGAGTTTCAGATGCCTGATTGTCTATTGATTAATGCTGTTAGTCAACCGTTCCATCTCTCATGGTATTAGGTCTGGCCAACTTAATACTAATGATTCATGTATATGGAAACACTAATGAATTATCATAGACGAAATAGAAGTAATAGGTAATGTGAATCGTGAGTTTTGGGAACGTTAGGAGTTAATTTCTTGATGTTACTCGGTTTCATATCTGTTCTTTCATGGTTTGCCTTGAGGTTCTAGTTCGAGATTTCTTTCCTGAAGAGAGTTAACTGGTTATTCTCCAACCCTATTTCCTTGTTCATATGCTTTCTCATTTGATCCTGACTGCATATGTATTCTTAAATTTCTTGGATATCTGCCTTGTATTGTTTAAACTCCTCTTCTTGACTCGTATATTCTTTGATGTAATTTGGACATGTTTAATGCGTCAAAGTGAATCATTGAAATCTTTATGAACCTCGTCTGAGTTGCTTGTCCTTTCTCTGAGATATTGTATCTTTATGCCATATGACTATCAAAGTATTTGAAAATTGTATATATGTATATATGCTAAGATATTTTTGCTTCTTCTTTAAATGTGTTTAAAAAAAATGAAATTATATGAAATATCTTTTGTTTTGTATCAATTTTTGAGGACAAAAATTTTTGTAAGGTGGGTGAGATATAACACCCCAAATTTTTAAAAAAATTAAATAATGATACATTATTTTATTTAAAGAATATTATTCTTCTAAAAGTAATTAAATTAAATTTTATGATAATTTGTTTCAAAATCTATTAAAATTTTTAAATTATTTTTATTATTATAATAAGATACTTAAAAATATATTATTATTATTATTATTATTATTATTATTATTATTATTATTATTAATAATGTTTAAAAGAAAGAAAAAAGAAGTGGCCGAAGCCATGTAGAGCAAAAGATAGAAAGGAAATGAAGCATAGCTACATATATATATAACCAATGCCACCAAATCACCATTTATTATATTCATTACCTTAGTTCCATATATATATAACCGTGAGCCTTTAAGGGAATCAAAGAAAAGAGATTGAAACGTGGCTCATATGCATACATCTACACATATATAATAATGACACCTCACTATCCTCACTAATCAAAATCTCTACCTATCTCTTTTCATTAATTCATTATTGCCACGGACAGGGAGAAGAAAGAAAGGCCGAGAGAGAGACCATGGGAGAGGGAGGAAACCATGACTCCCTTTGATCTTCCGGTTTCAATTTTTTGAGATCCATAACTCTAATAAAAAATCTAATGCGATAAAAGTATTCGTATTCTCCTCTTCTACATGTTGGCGTTACTTTTGTCCGGTAGAATTTGACGGTGACGTAGCTCTCCTGCCCCTTGAGTTCGGCCAACTGGAGTTCTAGCAGGCACAGATAATTTCTGACGCTTTCCTCTCGGTCAGAAAGTTTTTCCGGAGCTTTCGTTGATTTTGATTTCATACGGAGGTAGGGGGTTTCGTTTTTAAAATTACAAGTTTTTAATTTAAGAATGCCAAAAAATTTATTGAGTAATTGCAAACAATTTACACGTATTTTGTGTGTCTAAATGATGAGAATTAATTGTAATTGTGAGTGTTGGTTAATTTGGTGTTGCTTGCTAAATTGAAATGTGATTTGAGTTTATGAATTGGATTTGAATTGAGACTGTGTTTGATATTGGAATTTATGGTTATGGAAGTAGATGGTAACGGATTTTGGTATTAGTATGATGATGAATAGGTGCTGATGAAGGGCTGGTAAAAATATGCAAGAATATGATTTTGGTTAGTATTAAATGTTAAACGAGTATGGTCAGAGGGATTTGTAAAGTCTAAATGAAGAAATGAATTTCCTTTAATTTCAAAAGCATAAGATTTGAAACGGGCTAATTTTATTGAAATAGAAAGAAGCTTAGCTTTAAAGAAAATGATTTGATTCTATTTGATATTTTGAACGGTGTGAATATTGAAAATGATTTGTTACTTGAAAATGTTTTGAAAAGGGTTTGAAAGGTGGTTAGGTTGGGATCCTTGAAGGGTGGCAAAACCCGAATTTTAAAGTAATTGTTGCCAAATTTTTATAAAACTCTAAGACTTTATTTAAAGTGTTATTTAAAAGCTAATTTAATTTAAGAATATTACTTGATTTCGATTTATTACGAAAAGAGTTTTGTTTTCAAACCGATTTATTAAGAAAAGTATGATGTTTTAAACTCAATCTTTTGAGAAGGAATTTTGCTTTAAGTTATGTTTTGAGTTTGGTTTGATAAGAAAGAAAAGAAGAGGAAGAACGTAAAGTAAAGGAAAGAAAGATAGTTAAAGGAATCTCTGCCACAGGAGAGCAGAGAACAAAGATTAAAGGAATATATAATTAATGAAATGACTGCCACAGGAGAGCAGATGTGACATTGTTTGGGCCTTAGTGCCAAATGTAAAGTGGGGATGCCCACACACTGATAACTATTTTCCAGATGTACGCTTATTGATTTGGAAAGTCACACTGTATGCGGCCTAGCCGTACGACTTAAAGTCACAATGTATGCGGCCTAGCCGTACGACTTATAAGCACACCGTATGTGTCTGGAAAGCCATATCTGGGACTTGTGCTTGGGTAATGTCGGGAGCGGGTAGGCAACCGACACATGAGCTCATGGCCTGCATTAGGAATAGACATGCATCATGTTGTTTGCACATTTGTATTTGGTTGAGTTTGCTTGTATTACTTCTCTGTGATTGTGCTGTTTGACTTGTTTGTATGTTGGTTTGAATCCCTTACTTGTGCTGTTAGTTCACGGATGTGTTGAGGGGAGATGTTGTGGTTGAAATATGATTATGTGCCTGAGAGATGGTTAGCATGATTAATTTTGTGATTAAAATCTGTTTTGAGTTTCGAAATTTAAAGAAAAGTAATTATTTATCTAAAGTAGAAATAAAAGTATTTCCAAAGGTTTAACAAAATAGTTTTACTAAGTAAGTTAATTATTTGCATTAAATTCATTACTTTTATGGAATTCCCATTCCCTACTGAGAACGTGTGGTTTGTTCTCACCCCAAAAATCTTCAACCCTTTCAATGACACAGATTCGAAGACTCAGCTTGAAGCTGCGGATGGTTATTAGTTTTATCTGAGTTGAGCTGTTTTCATAGAGTTCCCTCGCCTCTGTTAATTAGGAGTTTATTTTACCCAGAGGGATAAGTAATGTTTTCGAGTTTTATACTAAATTTGTTTGTATGAAATTTATTATGAGTAATAACTATGTGATTACTATTACTTGAAGATCTTTGATATGTGGTTTTAATTAATAAAAACACATTTTCTAGATTTTTCATAAAAATCGAAACGCGATATCGACGTAAAGGCTCAATATTAAATAGATAATAAAGGAAAACAGGTTAGTAACCCCTTATTTTTGGTACGATCATGACGTGCTAAAGTGAGGGTGTTACATTATGGTATCAGAGCAGTTCATTCCTATTAGAGCCTTGGAAATGGACTGACTATGCTTTACTGCATACTCTGAGTGTCTGTCATGCAGTAGGACTTGTCCTAGTGACAAGAATTTGAGTTTCAGATGCCTGATTGTCTATTGATTAATGCTGTTAGTCGACCGTTGCATCTCTCATGATATTAGGTCTGGCCAACTTAATACTAATGATTCTTGTATATGGAAACACTAATGAATTATCATAGACGAAATAGAAGTAATAGGTAATGTGAATCGTGAGTTTTGGGAACGTTAGGAGTTAATTTCTTGATGTTACTCGGTTTCATATCTGTTCTTTCATGGTTTGCCTTGAGGTTCTAGCTTGAGATTTCTTTCCTGAAGAGAGTTAACTGATTATTCTCCAACCCTATTTCCTTGTTCATATGCTTTCTCATTTGATCCTGACTGCATATGTATTCTTAAATTTCTTGGATATCTGCCTTGTATTGTTTAAACTCCTCTTCTTGACTCGTATATTCTTTGATGTAATTTGGACTTGTTTAATGCATCAAAATGAATCATTGAAATCTTTGTGAACCTCGTCTGAGTTGCTTGTCCTTTCTCTGAGATATTGTATCTTTATGCCATATGACTATCAAAGTATTTGAAAGTTGTATATATGTATATATGCTGAGATATTTTTGCTTCTTCTTTAAATGTGTTTAAAAAAAATGAAGTGATATGAAATATCTTTTGTTTTGTATCAATTTTCGAGGACGAAAATTTTTGTAAAGTGGGTGGGATATAACACCCCGAATTTTTGAAAAAATTAAATAATGATGTATTATTTTATTTAAAGAATATTATTCTTCTAAAACTAATTAAATTAAAGGTTATGATAATTTGAGTTTAAAATCTATTAAAATTTTTAAATTATTTTTATTATTATAATAAGATACTTATATATATATATTATTGTTATTATTATTATTATTATCATTATTATTAATGTTTAAAAGAAAAAAAAAGAAGTGGCCGAAGCCATTTAGAGCAAAAGATAGAAAGGAAATGAAGCATAGCTTATATGTATATATACATATATATAACCAATGCCACCAAATCACCATTTATTATTGACGTTAGAGATTTTTGCCAGTAAAGAACTTTATAAAAACAGTCGCGTTGTAGATATAGTCTCTAAACCAATAGAAATCCCTTCGTACAAACGTTTGGTTGTCACAAGTAACAAACCCTTAAATAAATTGATAACCGAAGTATTCAAATCTCGGGTCGTCTTCTCAAGAAACTGCAGGGAAGTATGTTCTTATTATTGGTTATGGAGATTGTAAATTTGGGGTTTCAAGAATGAGGAACAAATATGACAAATAATTCAAATGGAAATTAAAAATTTATACATAACTGTAAAATAAATTTTTGGCCAGGTATGAGAAATTGGAAGTCCAGACTTAGTTATCCTTATCAATAATAATGAAAGTTGGATCTTAATTCCACTTAGTTGACCCTTACTAAAGCAAAGGAAAGTCAAGGGACAAATTAGTTTGATCTTCGAATCCTATTTATTTCCTAAGAAGAGGTTGGGATTATTAAAGTTCGGTTCAATTAGCAAAGATAACAGTTATCAATTATGTTGAGATAAGATAACTCCTGAGTTACTGCTTTCTTAACCAAGACCAAAAGGGGAAAAAGTAAATTTGCTGGAATAAAAATGTCTTCAGATTGGAAGCAATGGTGACATAAATAAAAGAGAGCAATAATAAACTGAAATACCTCAAATAAAATTAATTCAAATAATCTGGAACATAGAAGAATTCATAAATTAAATGGCAAAAGTAAATAATCAACTAAAGTAATGGATGAATAAAAGCGAAAGGGAAGCTTAAAGTAAAGGAACATTAAACCTGGGATCGAGAGTCACTCCTAAAACTAAGAGAAATCCTAAATCCTAAGAGAGAGCGGAGAGAACCTCTCTCAAAACTAAATCTAAATCATGAAAAGTAACTAAATTGGCGAGCTCCCTTTGAATGGATGCATTCCCACACTTTATAACCTCTGGTCTATGCCTTCTGGACTTGGATTTGGGCTAAAAAGGGCTTCAGAAATCGCTGGGAGCGTTTTCTGCAATTTCTGGTGCGTGGCCTCTGTCACGCGTTTGCGTGGGTCACGCGGTCGCGTCATTCGGAGCTTTTCTTGTCACGCGGTTGCGTCAGCCATGCGGCCGCGTCATATGTGTTTTACTTAAGGCGCGCGGTCGCGTTAGTCATGCGGCCGCGTCGCTGTTGATTCGCGCTTGGCATGCGTCCGCGTCACCCATACGATCGCGTGGATGCCAGTTCCTTTAGAAACTCCGTTTTGTGCTTTCCTTCCATCTTTGTATGTTTCCTTTTTCATCCTTTAAGTCATTCCTGCCTTAGAAGATCTGAAACTACTCAACACACTAATCACGGCATCGAATGGAAATAAGGGTAATTAAAATAATTAATTTTAAAGCATAGGAAACATGTTTTTCACATACATCACATAATAAGGAAGGGAAAGTAAAACTATGCAATTAATATGAATAAGTGGGTGAAGGATTGAATAAATCACTCAAATTAAGCACAAAATATATCATAAAATATGGGTTTATCAACCTCCCCACACTTAAACAATAGCATGTCCTCATGCTAAATCCAAGGTGAAAAGTAAGGTTAAAGTGATGGAATGTCATGTAATGCAATCTAATCTAAATGCAACTACCTAAATGAATGATGCATCATGCAATTCTAATTTTATTCACTTGTATATAAAGCTTGCATGTAGTTAAATTAATTCACATTCTCAAGGAGTCATGTATATATATAGCCAAACCTTAGATAGTGATAAAGTGCCTTTACAATTGAGATGGGAGAGAGAAACATTTTAAAAACTTGCAAGACAATTAATAATTTAAACAGAGATAAATGTTAATGAGCTATTGAACCCTCACTGGATTTTGTGTTTACTCTCTAATCACTCAATGTTTATTGGGTTAATCACTCTATTCTTCTTTTTATTCTTTCTTTCTATAACTTTGTTCTTCATCTAACCAATCAACAATTATAGAATATAG